>NW_027040988.1:2322500-4722500 GCF_037179485.1 Ochlerotatus camptorhynchus
GTAGTGGCGAAAGGATTGAAGGTGAAGAAAGCTCGCGGTCCGGATGGAATCCCCAACGTAGCGTTGAAAGCGGCGATCCAGTCATCCCCGGACATGTTCAGGATGGTGCTGCAGAAATGCCTGAACGAGGGTCACTTCCCTGACAGGTGGAAGATACAGAAGCTAGTGTTGCTGCCGAAACCAGGAAAACCGCCGGGGGATCCAGCATCATACAGGCCTATATGCCTGCTGGATACACTCGGAAAACTCTTGGAGAGGATCATCCTAAACAGGCTGACGAAATACACGGAGAGTGAGCACGGATTGTCGGAGAGGCAGTTCGGATTCCGGAAAGGGAGATCGACGGTGGATGCAATTCGGACAGTGGTCGAGAGAGCTGAAAAGGCGTCCAAACAGAAGCGGAGAGGAGATCGATATTGCGCCGTCATAACGATCGACGACAAGAATGCGTTCAACAGCGCCAGCTGGGAGGCCATCGCCGAAGCACTGCATAGAATGAGGGTCCCTGACTACCTGTGCAGGATCCTGAGGAGTTATTTCCAGAACCGGGTTCTGGTCTACGAGACAGACATGGGACAGAGATCGATTAGGATCACAGCGGGAGTTCCACAAGGCTCCATCCTTGGTCCAACGCTCTGGAACGGGATGTACAACGGCGTGCTAACGCTGAAACTGCCCAAAGGAGTTGAGATCGTTGGCTTTGCGGACGACGTCGTCTTGACGGTAACAGGCGAGACGCTGGAAGAGGTGGAAGTGTTGTCAACCGAGGCAATCGACATGATTGGTAACTGGATGAAAGGAGCGAAGCTGCAAATAGCCCACCACAAAACGGAAGTGTTATTGGTCAGTAACTGTAAAGCGGTACAGCGGGCGGAAATCACCGTCGGGGAGCACACCATAGCCTCGAAGCGTGTGTTAAAATACCTGGGAGTGATGATCGATGACCGGCTAAACTTCAACAGCCACGTCGAATATGCCTGTGAGAAGGCTTCGAAGGCCATCAACGCGATAGCTAGAATCATGCCGAACAACGCTGGTCCCAGCAGTAGCAAGAGGCGTCTTCTGGCCAGCGTGTCATCATCGATACTGAGATATGGAGGTCCAGCCTGGGTTCCAGCGCTGGAAACGAAGCAGAACCAAAGGAAACTGAGCAGTACGTTCCGGCTTATGGCCATGCGAGTCGTGAGTGCGTACAGAACCATCTCGTCGGAAGCAGTATGCGTTATCGCCGGTATGATCCCTATCGGCATCACCCTGGCGGAGGACAGTGAGTGCTACAGGCAGAGAGAAGCCGGAAGAGTACGGAAAGTTGTGAGAGTGGAGTCATTGGCTAAGTGGCAACAGGAGTGGAACACGACGGAGAACGGTAGATGGACACATAGACTAATACCGATTCTTTCGACCTGGGTGAACAGAAAACACGGAGAAGTCAATTTCCACCTAACGCAGTTCCTGTCTGGCCACGGCTGCTTCAGGAAATACCTGCATCGGTTCGGACACGCAGCGTCACCCCTCTGTCCGGAGTGTGGCAACGTCGATGAAACGCCGGAGCATGTGGTCTTTGACTGTCCAAGGTTCGAGGCAGTGCGAACGGAGATGCCCGTCCTTAACGTGGAGAATGTCGTCGATGAAATGTGTCGAGAGGAGGACTCTTGGAATGCCGTCAGCAGGGCAGTCACACAGATTATGTCAGAGCTGCAGCGTAAATGGAGAGAAGAGCAGCGATCTAGCAACGCCAGCTAGCGCTGAGAGTACGACAAGTGCATGAGCACAGCCACCCCCCGAAGTAGTCGCTTCACAGTGGTCCCGGGGGGATCCAGGCAGAGGAGAGAGTAAGGAATGGGTTTTAGTGGAGCTGCACTAGGCAACTAGTGGATACCACACCGTGCCACCTTCACTACAGGCCAGGCTTCTTGAAGCTTTCCTAAACCTTACTATAAAAAAAAAAAAAAAAAAAAAAAAAAAAAAACACACACACTCACACACTCTCTCACACACACACACACACACATAGTACAAATAATGAAAATACTTAAACAGCTAAGAAATTTAACTAAAATTGATAGCATCAAAATTTCTCATACATATGGTCAGAAGGTGTCTTTCCTAACACAGCCATAACAGTTTGTACCAAACGAAACAAGCCGAAGCCGCATTTCCTTTGGAACTTCGGACGTGTTCATGCGGACCGTTGGACAGGCTCCCCGCAAGCAGTTTGCTACCAAAGCTGCCTGCAAGAGCGCTCTAGCCAGAGAAGTAGTGAAGAAGCCACACCACCACTGTTCGGATACAGTTGCTCATCGTGAGAAACACCACTGTGGCCATCTTCTAGCGCGTCATCACCGTATCCGTGGCGAAAGTGCTTACAGATCTCAGAATTCCCCAACCACGACAAAGCTCGAACAACCCGGTACTGTGCATCAAGCCCGCCGCTGCCAGAAGAATACGAACCTGTGATAAGAGGCGTCACGATATAGTGCGTGTTGTCCATCGTAAAGTGGAGATCCGTCTAATATCAAGGCTACACTTTTGCCTAGGGCAATTTGCTTTCCGCTCGACAGACGACCATGCGCTTCAAACCAAAACCGTTCTTTTCAGGGCGAAAAATATAATTCCCCTTAAACCAACCACATCACCAAAACGTCCCTTTTGAGGGCCATAACACGTCAAAACGGCTCTTTTCAGAGCCATAAACCATCGAAACAGCCCTTTTCAGGGTCATCACAGTTTCAAAGAAAGAGTTAGTTTGGTATATTTTCTAACACAAGAATAGTTACACATGAACGGAAAATGGACACTGCTCAATTATTACGCTTTGGAAGAAATCAACGGATATCATAATGATATAGGGAATTTCAAATAACGTTCGATCAAAATAGCTAACATATGTTGGCGTAGTCCTGCGTCAACTGTTCGCACAATTCCATTGGGCTGTCCCTTGTAGTTTTTAGTTCACACGCAAGGTCTATGTGCCTACTGTTATTTATATCATTGTTGTTGTCATGCAATGAGGTATAGAAAGATGCAGGTCATCAAATGCATTTGTATAGGTAACCCAAAAATATTTTGAACATAAATAGTGACGTCACTATTCGCATAGACAGCATATGGAGATATATCAGTTTTTGTATCATCAATATAAGCGTATGCTTCAATTGAAAAGTAAAAACCATAATGCGTGGTCACCATGAGAACCGTGGAAAAGTGTACGTTTTGTGCTTTAAAAAGGCAAAACAGCCGAGATCCATTCATCAAGCCCTGAAGTCAGTGATCGTTGCCAATTTTTTTACCAGATTACACTGAAAATAACGAGATTTATCATAAAGTTCTTTGTGGAAGTTGTTATCTTGCTGTGTACAGGTGTTCAAAAGGTAATATGATAATTGTCTATCAATAATTGAAATCGAATAGCTATCTGCTTTGAAGGTGTGGCCTACAAACAACTTGTTGTCCATGAATTTTCAAAGGACCACATAGTGATAACCCGTAAGGATACGAACCACGATTTCTGCCATCGTTGTCAGGTAGTCAGAGAGACTATGATCTCACTGAAACCCCTGAGCAGTAAAGAACCTAAACGGAAAAAGAAAACTGATGTGTTGAAAGTTTGTTGACGTGCAAAGCTATTAATATCATCATATATGAGGCACATAGAACCCAAGTATGTCACAATTGGAACCAATAGTGTTGACGTATAGTTCAATGCAAAAGATTCACACGTGAAATGGATTTTGTAACCGTTCACGAAATTTCGTTTTCGTAAAACTCAGTGGCTGAAGCGCCACTCTCGGTTAGGAGAGACCACTGGTCGTGTTTGGAATTTGCCCGATTTATGAGACCTTATCTCAGAGAACCTCTTGTACGGTTTCCGATTACTAATGGCACAACTAGCTTTATTAAAGGTAAAACGCCAAGTCATGTTGGACCGCAAATATTATCGGAACGAAAGAATTACTCTGACTTACCCAAACATGAACGAAACTGAAAGAGAAAGAAGGAATGCTTTCACAACTGAGCAGTAACCGAAGGATAAACTGAACGTAAGATAGTGAGTGTCTTATATTGCAGAGAAAAACATTCTAAAACATAAAAAGCTAATCTTCAATCTTCATTAAAATCTATTGAGTTCGTTTATTCGGGTTGGACTTCTGGATGAGTGTACGGGAAAAGAGCAAATCATGGCCATGAATAAAAACATGCTCTAACATACCTGCGCAGGTTTTTCGATGCGAAGAACGACGGCTCGAGGATGACTGACGGTGGGATGATGGCTACGGAAGACGATCTTCCTGTTAGCGTGGCGATGGCGGCGAGGCATGATGGCACCGCACATGAGCTGCAGTATGGCGAGCAGCGATGAAGCTGACTCGTGCGCAGTATGGCCTAATTAGAGTTGCGGAGAGAATGGTGACTGGACGGAAGGCTTCCGATTTATTACGTCGAGAGCTGAGCATCGACCGTGCTCGCACGGAAACAAATCCGATTCCATTTTCATGAATAAGAAATCATGAAATGGAAAAACTTGCCATCCCATGAAATCATAACAATGATTCATGATTTCGTCATGGAAATTCATGATTTCATAATGCAGTGGAATCAAGGCCGCTACAAGCGTTACACGTACTTGGCAAACCGTGTTCATAAACCGCACTTCATAGGTATCTCTTATACGCCTTTTATCTTCCGTCTTATACAAGTACTGATAGTCTAGTGGTCAAAGAATGGGTTTGATAATCTCAAGGTTCTTGGTTCGAATCCAGTCTGATGCTTTATTCTATTCTTTTTACTTTTTTTTTGGTAAAAGTTAAATCCATGAATTTTAGATCATGATTTGAAATCGGATGATTCATGATTTTGGGAATGTTTGCTGCGTTACGCAAAAGTTGCTCATGATATCATGAATATTATTCATGGTGTATTTTCATAACATGAAAATACGCTTTGTTCATGAAATCATGAGTCATTTTTCTCATTTCGGAGATCGGATTTTTTCCCGTGCGTGCTTTCCCGGGAGATTCGCCTCTTAGAGAAAAGAGCGCCGCCGCACGGCTAAGCTTCCGCTATGACCGCCCGGGATGAAATGAAACCCACCCCTTTCCTTGGATTGAATCCGAACCGTGGTACGCTCTTGGCTACGCACTCAAACGGTCCACGCTCTCGGAAAGAATGGTCCACAGGGGTTGTAGCGGAAAAAGGACTTCGTCGACGGTTGATTGGCGACCGTCGGGAAAGTTTCGCTCCGAAGAATAGCGAACTTTACTCTTCTCCGTTTAGCCACCTTTTAATAGGCGGGCCTACGCTTGGGCGCACGAGCCTGATGGTCAGTTTCACACGGACTACGGGAAAGATGCCACTTAACAGAACCAGAAAAGAATAGCATCCTTTCCATCGAAATTAGAGAGACGGAGAGGTAACGTTGGTCTCATGGTAAACAACTATGAATGAATTAATCATTCTCACATCTTCTTGAATTAGCTAGAGTTACGGCTGGGAGTGCTGATAGCTTTTCAGATTCAAGCTTATATTACTTATTTAGCTGCCCATATGATGTATTCTAGGATAGCTCAGATGGCAAAGCAAGCGGCTGGTGATCGGAAGGTCATGGTTTGAATCCCATCCAACGACATGACATGGGTGTAAATTTTCTAGGATCTATGTGCGTGCTTCGACAGAAGTAAATGACACAACAATCACTAACGAGAGAGAACAACCAACAATCAATACGAAACTAACGATTATAAATTGGCTCACTACTTGACTAGCCTATTGGTCCCAAGCAAACGATTAACGTACCCCATTCTAGTCGAAATTCTAGTACTACACAATGTTTGTTTTGATTCGCTATGAAAGTTTGACAGATAAAATGAGGGGTTAGTGGATTTTCCTATGTTTCGAGGGGTGAATCGATTAGCTTGGGACCGAAGAGAGTACCAGAGCTGAGCCAAAAAGTTGAGCACGTTATTTCGGGACCTTCTAGTCTTAGAGTTACCTCTATGGAACAACCCTGCTCTGTCCCGTTCTTATTTTCGTATCAATTATTCCGTAGTTGTGAATAATCGTTCAATAAATGTATAATAGTGTCTATTTAAACATTATTTCACATGAGAATCAAGCGTCTATACACACCTTTATACCATCGATGTTTAAGGAAGTAATGGTGTCTAATAAACGCTGTATAATCAAAAATTTAATCGAATAAGCTCTGTTACAACTTTTGTAAGTCAAATAAAAGCTTCTCGATATACTTTATTAAACACCAAATATTTCGATGTTGTGGTTGAATAAATTCTCCAGATTTGTGTGAACAAAGCCTGAACAGAAGTTATTATTAAAAATAGTACCAAGTATTATTAAGCATGCAGTTGAATAAAATCGTCAAGCGGTCGTTTCATCAATAGGCAATTGTTTGTTGGGGCGCAAACGATTTTTAACTATGCTCAATAACTTAATTCGCGCACTTCTGTTCACCAGCCGATTCGGAAACGAAATCGACGAGTCAGAGTACCTTTCGCGAGAAAGAAGGTTCCTAACGACATGCTTCTTTAGAAACTAAGGTTGTCTTTTAAAAAGCGATTCTTTTATTCAAAAATTGCGCCAAACTAATCGAATGGCGAAGTATTCCATGGTGCCATGAAAGCATATGCAATAAAAGCTACTATCTATAAAGATGAGCTTTTAATAGCAAAATAAAAAAGTTTTATCCAGGGCACCTAACCATAAATAACCCGTAACTTCGACATAGAACTTTATGAAACGCTCGAAATATTTCACTACTGAATGAATTAATGAAAAAAAATAAATATTTTAAATTTAGTTGAACTTAATCGATAAAGTATTTACAGGAAAACCGCACAGCGTTACAATGTGTTTCACAATAAGTGCAAAATTAATTGTGAGGCACATGATGATTCATTCATTCCTTTATTCAACGTCGGTCTCTGTTCCGCAAGCTAGTGCCAATCACCGACGGACGTCGTTGCCATCCATTGACGGCAATCAAATGTGCAGGAAGGCAGCTTCCACACCTGCGTAGGATATCGCACCCATTCAATACTCACATGGGCTGGGACCAACCGCTTTACTTCCCTTCCGAAGGAAGACGTGACCAGAGATTTTAATGCCTCAGAAAAATCCCACTGACCTCGGCTGGGATCGAGGGGGGCGACACATCTAAATCCCAGGCCTGCTTTGCGAGAGTTAATCACGTTTACCACTATACCATCGGCGCCGCTAGTCAATCTCCTTTTTATACCTGCACCAATTTTTACTTTGGGAAAATTTCGATTAGAACTATTTACCCATAATCTGGGTGAATTCTACTTATCATAACAAAACTAGTTTACCCAGTATTTGACAACTCCTTACTATAGATACTATAGATTCCATAGATAAGCGAAGGCAAAGTATAATGTAGCCAAACGAACTGTCAGTTAGTGTAGCCAAACGAGCATGACGTCAGCATGGTGTTGTTTGAGCGAGAAGTATTGTAATATTATGAGCACAAAGCGCTTTCCACACTCCACATTCCGATTTATTTCGCGGACAACGCAAGAAGAAAAGATAAAGCAAACTATTCCTCGATTCATTGTTGCAAAGATTTGCTTTGTACTTCATTTTGAACATTTACGCACGAAACAAAACAAAACTGCACAATGAAGAGCTCTCGATGAACTTTTTTCACGGATGCCAGTAAGATCATTTATTATTCATGGTAGCCAAAACAACTTTTTGCAACACGCAGTCACTGGGTAGATTCAGAATAGCGTGTTCCTCCTCTCCCACACAGAAATTTTTTTTTTCTGAATTTTAATGGTGACGTAAACATTAGACTGATGCAAAATTTGACTTTTTCGCTCCACAGTGCTTAAATGGTTTCAAATCGGGTCCTGATTAGTCTCCCAAAGTTACAACTCATTTGGTTAGAAACACACTACGCACAAGCCATTCGAAGTTTACATGTAAATTACTATGGGAAATCTCAAGTTTTTGTTCATTACCATCTAGACTTTTTCCATATTGAGCTGCAAAACAGTTCGATAGCCATTCTTATAGAAAATTTTCTCAGCTGAAGATTGTTTCTATGTAAAACGAGACAGGAAAATGTTATTAATTATTTAAGATATTGGTAAACTTATGACATGATCAAGCAGCTGCTCTGTACGCAACACTGTATTTTGCAGTGTGACATAGTAGCCATGATTTTTGTGGCCTATTCAACGCCCCAGAAACACCAATGTTGCCTGCTGACCAGTTGATTGAGCATGATCATAAGACATTAGCGCATTGAACCATTGATAACTTTCGATCCTTGCATTTAATCAAAAAATAGTCTTCAACAAAGTTTTAGCTGGGAAAATTTCCTACAAGTACAGTTGAAAGCTTTTGAAGCAGACCGATATGGTGAATCATTAGATAGACATGAACAAAAATCTTGGTTTTACCATAGTAATTCCCATTCAAACTTCGAGGGTTTGTGCCATCTCAGTCTCTCACCAAATGGGTTCAAACTTTGAGAGGCTAGTCAGGATCCGATTTGGAATCGTTTAAGTATTGTGGAGCGAAAATTTCAAATTTTGCATCACTCTAGTAAACATCCATGCATGCAAAAATTCATGTATGTAAACCTCCTTTTCACGTAAACTAACTACTTGCAAGAAATGTTGCTTACAACGATGTGTGGTTGTATACAATATTTGGAATATTTCATTAATTGTCTCATAAATTTACACGATCTATAATGTAAATTTGTATGATATTTGACGCTCAATTTATGTGCATCATAGTAACGTAAATTTACACTACTTTTTCAAACTATGTAGTGCATGAAGCCATAACTGATGCGGCGACCACGAGCCTTCTCATACTTGCGTCCCTTCGACTGGACATAGGGCCGGAGTGTGGCACACCTGGAACACGTCCAAAGTGGATGAATGCTTCGCGAGCTGTGCGTTCTCCTTGCATCAACACGGTGTTCTTTCCGGTATGGGCAACCAGCGCCAGCTGATTGAAGTGTGAAATTTACCCATTTTTGGGTAGGTTTAGTTCTGACCTATCTGGGTGGATTCTACCCAAATTTGGGTGGTTTTTAAATAGTGTGTATACCCTCGATAATATTGATCCAAGGATTACCATCAAAGAAGGCATAACTATCTCCCATATTTGGGCCTGGCAACCACGACTCCCTCTTCCAGCTTACAATTTGTCTGATACCCTTTATCCCCCTTCCCCATTGTAATGGAATATAGTGTTAAAATTATAATTAGATTTTTTTTTCTTTATTAAAGAGACTTTCAGCCTTGGGCAACTTATAATTAGATTATAAATGTGAAATTGATATTATATGTTAATATTACAAATCATACAAAAGTTTATGTTATTCACTGCATATTTTTTAACATAAACCTTTGACCAATATTTGTGTGATAAATGCATTACTCACCCCATCTCCTTTAGTCATCTGATTAGATCATTTTGTCCGAACTACCCACCTTTCGCCACTAAGGTTCTTCTGAAAATAATGAGATTTTAGATCTTCTAAATTTGTCGATTTAGAGCAAATATAGCTGTCCTATACAAAAATCCAACATGGCTGAATCATGAATTTGACACATTAGAACACCTATATGTAGTCACCTTGGTATTAACCATAAACTACAGCTTTTCTCCGAATAACGCGTTACCCACTAAGTTGCACCCATCGCTTTGTCTCGGTGGGTTTTCCACCAAGCACTCTGATTTTCTGCGAATGACTACACACTAAAAAAATCTGAATTTTACTGGTGATGTAAACATCCATGCATTCAAACATTCATGCATGTAAACTTCCTTTTCACGTAAACTAGCAGCTTGCAAGAAATGTTGCAAACAAAGGTGGAAAGTTGCATACAATATATGGAATATTGCATGACATGTCTCATAAATTTACACGATTTAAAATGTAAATTTGTATGATTTATGACGCTCCATTTATGTGCATCATAGTAACGGAAATTTACACTACTTTTTTAAGCTGTGTAGTTCTTCATTGACCCTACACGAAACGAAAATCAATTATTTTATTCGTGTGTTTCACTTATAAAGTTTTGCCAAAACATCAGCCGTATACATTCCATAAGATAAACCACATAGGTCCTATAAGTATGCATAAAAAGTATGTGTGACCGCTTATACATTTCATTTGACACATGATCTTCATTAACTTTTTGCAAGGCGTCTGCTTATTAGTTGACTTATAAATTTTATGAATATTCAGCAATAGAAAGTTACCAAAAGGTATAAGGAGGTTTCTATCCGTGTACATGCAAAAAATCAGACCGACTGGTTGAAACCCCGCCGAGAAAAAGCGGTGGGTGCAACTCAGTGGGTAACGCGTTCTTCGGGGGATAGCTGTAGTTATTTACAGAAAATCAGCTCAATTAACCACTTCGTTCGAGCAGTTAAAATGACGTTTACTACCACTCGAACTTTGAAGTAAAACATATTTTTGAGATTTTTTTCTTCTAGAACCTCGAGAAAAGTAGCCAACATTTGTGCGTTTCATGAAAAAATAGAAATTAGATGGTCCAGTGAAATCGCTGGTAGAAAGTCACGCCAAAACTGCTTGACATAGTGGTCAATTAGGACAGCCGACCAATTAGCGGTGGGTGTACGGTATCACCCACCGCATAAATACATAGAGGGATTATTGTATAAGTCTTGATAGAACTGAAATTAAGGCGTAACAGCCTTTGTAAACAATGATTTATCTCGATGATTTCTATGAACTCAAGGCACTACCACGCAAACCAACATAACAGTCGTGTAGGGTAAGTCTTTCCCTACCCGATGGTGATGTTGATTTTGCGTTGGCGAGCCAAAAGCTGTTACACCCTAATTCTAGCTCTATCTAGAAGTATTCTCTTAGACTGAGTAAAATTTTCGTCGATTTTCCTGATATTCGAGCAGATTCTGAGGAAAAGCGAGGAAAATTTCACTCAATCTATGAGTGACCTGCGATTTTGATTGAAAAACAACTCAAATGTCAGTTGTTCTCATTGGCCGTGCACAGCATCTATGAGGCAACATTTAGGCGCTAACGACGCTCACGGCCGTTGAATGTCCCTCCAAATTAAGTACCGTTTACTCAAATTCGCAAAAACAAAACAAAAGGTCAAGAATTCGATTACGATTCGACAACATTTGAATTCAAGTTTGAATTGAAAAATGAATAACATTTGGAAAGAGACGTCATACTCGTAAGCCCTAAACTATGGGAATACATATTCTTTAGATATCAATATTTTCACCGTTCAAGAAGGTATGCGGTTCACCATATGGTCGGCAAAATTTCATAAAACATATTCAACGATTCAACATTGCTGATGGCTGCAGTTCATATTGTAATTGTAGAGTAGGATGATGCAAAACGCACCGTTTAAGCAAAATCGTCAATTGCTGGCGTATGGAAGCTAAAATCAAGAAGAAAGTAATGGTGTATTGTTCATTACTATGTTTTCTACGAAGATCAAGTGATTTCAAACTACAAAACGATGAATTTTCATGATTTTCAAGGTATTTTATAAATTGGATCCAAAATGATAGCGGGGCAAAACGCCTGATTCATGGTGCAATATGCACCACAACATTGGGGTAAAATGCACCGCATGATAGACAAACCGTAACCCCTGCAAGTAGATAATGCAAAGGGATGAGGTATTTCAAATGATTATCCTTATGGTTCAATTTACTTTGATGCTTTTTGGAAAATTTCAAGAGCAGTTTTTTTTCCGACGCATTATTTTAGATTGTAAAAAGCTCGCACTATTCGATTAATTTTGATATTTTACACAAAACGACGCGAGCTTTTTGCAATCTAAAATGATGCGCCGAAAAAAAACTGCTTTTGAATTTCTAATAAATGCATCAAAGTTAATTGAACCTTATGTTACATCAGAAAGAAGGTCTCAATAGAGTGTTAAACTGTGATTCATGTAGTAAAACATTTAAAAAGTATACGAAAAGTGAATTCGTTCTATTTTTTGCAATATATGCTGTTCAAAGCTTAATTTGCAGTCGACGATTTTAACAACTGTGTCATGTTTTGCACAAAATGCTATTTTTAAAGGGAATCAGTAGAATTATTTGTGAAATCTCCAGTTGAAAACAAACACAATCCGTTACCCGGAAAATGCATCTGAGGAAAAGTTATCGCTGTTTTTCTATAAGTGGGCATTTTACCCCAGGGGTGCATTATGAGCTGTTCTCCCTTGATTGTTCAGTGTATAGGCTGTGCCAAACGCTAAGTTGGCTTATCTAGGGTCAAACTCCACCTACACCTACTGCCCTTCCCGTTGCACTCGTCAGCTCGTGCGATACTCTACGTATCCGGATCCTTCCCAGGGTAGGCTCGTGTCCGTCCAGGTTCTGGTACATTAACTTATCTCTATGCTTGGTAATAATACTTTACAACTCACCTTTTGATTATAATGTCGATAATGCTGAAACTATAGATTAGTGATCAATATTAGGTGTGTGCTGCGATGGAGTAATAATTGAAGGAAATGAGGTTCTGATGTGGATTATAGGTAATTCTAAAATAGGTAAATCATGCAAGCACACACCTTTCACAATTCTTATCCTACTTACAAGTTACGCCCAGTATAAATTGGCTGTCTCCAACCGGCGTGATCCTTTCTGACTGCTTACTCTTTCTGATGCATGTCTTATTTAATTCTTCTTTTCTTGTCCATGCTTTCTCGCTATTTTTCCTGCTATTGAACATCTGGCCGAGTTCCCATTTGTTCTCAGGCAGGTAATATTAGTAGGGTTAACTACCCCATTTCCGCACTAAGTCTTTCTTCATAAAGCGTAGTTAAGCACCAAACGGAATGTAATATATTATTACTGAAAGCTTCCAAATTTATTAACCTTTCCGTACGTACCGTAAGATTGTTGGGATATTGTTAAAAGCTTCACACTGCGTCTTGACGCCAAACCCGGCCTACGGATTCTAAACTCGGCCTAACGCGTTGAAACGCCATTGAAGCGCCCTTTGAATTTACTTCGGCCTGTCGGATGAATTATTCGGTCGGAGCGCTTCATTTGTATTGGAGAATATTGGGTGCAAACATTCATATCACGCGTTCTTATTGACTTCGTTCGGTAGCATTTGAACTAAAGTATCGTACCAAACGCAAAATTTACCTGTTAACGCCAAAATCATGGATTTATTTGATGTTTCCTGCTTGATAGACCCAAAATGGGCGCTTAGGCCGAAGTAGTTCTCTACTCTAAGAAGAAAGAAATAAGTTAAGTGTGAGTCGCATACGTTGATTAGTTTATTGGGTCATGGTGTTGTGTTCCCTATTTCATTTGCCTTTATTTCGCTTTCAGATCACAAAGTTTGACTCACCCCCGCAGACCCCCCCCCCCCCCCCAAACTATTGTGGATGAAAAAGAGAACCCATATTTGGTAACCTCTCGCGAGCTGCAATGTAAAAGATATTAAAAACAAACTAATCTAGAACTGGCCTTAAACATATAACATTTTCTAAGACTGATGATGATTATCAATTGCATCAAACTTTGATTTCATTAGGTTTCGTAGGAGGAAAAACATGACCGCGTAAATTTGAAATTAAGTGCTTACATTTTGAAGTTCAGAGAGAAGCAGCAAAATTTGGAACAAGGGTAGTACCATTTGAAAAATATTCAGTGTTTTGAGCTGACTTTACATCGTTCCATTCGCAAGCATTTTGTAAGCAGATCGATAAATGAAATCGAGTGCTTATCGATACCTGCAATATCCAAGATTTCCCTGTGTTTCTCAATTGCCGTCAATTGAAAATTTCCTCAAAAATCCCAACACAAAGAACTACTCCAATTACTTTTTGCCAAAAAAATGGTAAGGTTGATCCTAGTTGATTGAAAAGGCAAAAGAGAAACTACACCCAATCATAACAAACTTTTTTTCGACCACTATGGCTAAGGTCTCAGGGTGGGACTCCTAGCTAGCTGTATAAAAGTTAAGCACTATTTACTAACGAAAATAGTCTTTAATATGCATCAACTCGATATTTCGTGATGTAATCATAAGTTGACTCACTAAAAGCACAGTTAATAATATTTCAACATACCACGGACAAAATCATAGTTTTACACCTATTCAACGTAATCCTCAAATCTTCGAATTGTTTGCATTACATTATATTCAATTAGCATAATTTCCGTCATGAATCCAATGCAAACCAATAATACGAAGAAATAATGCATCTGTAAATAGGCTACATTACCATAGAGGTAACTCTAAGACTAGAAGGTCCCGAAATAACATGCTCAACTTTTTGGCTCAGCTCTGGTACTCTCTTCGGTCTCAAGCAAATCGATTCACCCCTCGAAACATAGGAAAAACCAATAACCCCTCATTTTATCTGTTAAACATTCATAGCGAATCAAAACAAACATTGTGTATTAGTAGAGTTTCGACTAGAATGGGGTGCGTTAATCGTTTGCTTGGGACCAATAGGCTAGTCAAGTAGTGAGCCAATTTAAAATCGTTAGCTTCGTATTGATTGTTGGTTGCACCATGACGAAGTGGCAGCGTATTCGTGATTTGTCCCACGCGCAAATGTCGCAAAAAGACATTTCAATCGCCGTGGGAGTGTCCCGGTGGACCGTCAAAAGCGTTTTAGACCGAAAAAAGAAAGGACAACTATCCGCGAAGATGGCCACAGGTCGTCCGAGGTCAGCTCGGGTTCCGAGGGTTAGTACTGCTATCAAAAGGAAGATTCGGGTGAATCCAGTGCGTTCAATAAGGAAAATGGCAAAGAAACACGGGATCAGTGACTTTACGGCAAGGAAGATCGTAAAGGAAGATTGCGGGGCGAAGTCGAGGGCCCGGAAAAAAAACTCACATGATTACCAACCGCATCCGGGAGCTACGCGTCGAACGATGCAAGAAAATCTTGAACTTCTTTAAGCGAACAAATTCGGTAATCCTGTTCACCGACGAGAGCATGTTTACCGTCGATCCCGTATCAAATTCCAGAACCGACCGGTATATTAGTTCTCTTCCGGTAAAAAACGTGGCCGGCGAGCACAAGAACGTGTATCTGACGAAGTATCTTGCTAGCGTTATGGTGTTTGGATTGGTGGCTTCCGATGGCAAAAAATGGACCCGGTGTTCATTCCAGAAGGCGATAAGGTCAACACGGAGGCCTACATCGGAATTTTAAGTAAGTATGTTCTTCCGTGGATCAAAGAATAGTACGGTCTGAAGCCAAATGTTGTATTTTAACAAGATGGGGCTCCGTGCCACACCTCTAACCGCACTCAGAAGTGGTTGCAGGAACATCTTCCGTTCTGGGCGAAGGATATGTGGCCGCCATCGAGCCCCGATCTTAATCCGCTGGATTACTCAATATGGCGCGTCATGAAGGTCAAGGCCTGTTGTAAACGCCACCCGAGTACAGCAAGCCTCAGACAAACATTGACCCGTTCCTGGAGAGAAATGGATCCAGACTACGTTATTGGAACCTGCCGTGCATTCCGGAAGCGTATGGAGGCCGTAATTGCAGCAAGTGGAAACTCGATCGATGATTAACATAGTTTAAGACTCTGAGAAACATCCCACCTTTGAATAAATAAAAAAAAACTCGAAAACGAAATTTTTGAGATTTTTTTTTAATTTGGACATTGCTTAATGGTGCAAACATTAGCACGCATACGGTACATGGCCGATCGTATCGGGAAGATTTGAAGTCATTGAAACGGTGGTCGCGAGTTCATTATGTTGTTTTGCTCTGTGTTATTTTATTTTAAAAACCTTACTCCACATGCATAACTTATAGAAAAATAGAATATCGTAAGTAATATTAACTTAAAGTACAGAATATTTATAAAGCGCATGTAATTTCTTCAAAAATATTTGCGGCCTTTGACTATTCCAGGCATCATGACTAACAGTGGTCGTCTACATTTTGATTCTTCTGGCTCACATCAACCAAAAAAGGAAATCGAAGCAGGTTCATTTGGCGGGGCATGTTTATCTTCCAGAATGGAGGTTCGTTTTACAGGGTGTATATGTTTTGTATATTTTAGTCTTAGATCAATAAAAAATTTACCAAGAGAACAAGGGAGAAGTATCCACAAAAAGAAATCTTGTAAATCACATTAAAATTAAAGAACAAACCATATCTGCTGTAATCTACATAATCTACCACAGCATTGAACGCTGTCCAGACTGGAGAGTTATAACATGTAATAACGGTTGTCAACTAATTGCAACACAGAAACCACCAATGAGATAGCGCTATAACATGTTATAACCATAGAGGTAACTCTAAGACCACTGGGTCCAGAAGAAAATCATTATTATTTTTGGCTCACTCAGTACCAGAACAACGGTCCCAAGCAGTCCCAAGCTATTTCACTCACCCCTGCATGTTCTGCATGAATCCACACACCCCTGATGTTATCTGTCAAACTTTCATAGCGAATCAAAACAAAAATAGTGTAGTAATAGAATTTCAACTAGAATAGGGTACGTTAATCGTTTGCTTGGGACCAATAGGCTAGTCAAGTAGTGAGCCAATTTAAAATCGTTAGTTTCGTATTGATTGTTGCTTATACTGCTTGAAGCAATTTTCTCACCAAGCACTTGTGACCAAGGCTGCGCATCCGGACCTGTGTCAGCACCTGTGGCATCGAAGGTTCGGGCATCGTGATCCTGAGGCGGTATCAAAGATAGTGCGTGAAGGATTGTGCTTCGGGCTGAAAATGCAGAAATGTGAGATTCAGTTCGTTTGTGGAGTGTGCTGTGAAGGAAAGATGAGCCGTATACCATTTCCAAAAGAATCCAGCAGCAAGTCTGAAGCTGTGGGCGATTTAGTGCATTCAGACCTTGGAGGGCCAATGGAGAAGGCAACACCCAGTGGGTACGGTACTACATGACGATGGTGGACGACTATAGTTGCTACACGGTAGTTTATTTGTTGAAAGCAAAGTCGGACACTGAACAGAAGATCAGGGAATACTGTGAGTTGGTGAAGAACCAGTTTGGGCGTGCTCCGAAAGTTATTCGAACAGACCGAGGCGGGGAGTATTCTAGTGCATCTTTAAGGAGCTACCTGGCCGAGAACGGTATTATCAACAATCAATACGAAACTAACGATTTTAAATTGGCTCACCACTTTAGTAGCCTATTGGTCCCAATCAAACGATTAACGTACCCTATTCTAGTCGAAATTCTAGTACTACGCAATGTTTGTTTTGATTCGCTATGAAAGTTTGACAGATAAAATGAGGGGTTATTGGTTTTTTCTATGTTTCGAGGGGTGACTCGACAAGCTTGGGACCGAAGATAGTACCAGAGGTGAGCCAAAAAGTTGAGCACGTTTCTTCGGGACCTACTTGTCTTAGAGTTACCTCTATGGTATTATCATAGAGGTAACTCTAAGACCACTGGGTCCCGAAGAAAATCATTATTATTTTTGGCTCACTCAGTACCAGAACAACGGTCCCAAGCAGTCCCAAGCTATTTCACTCACCCCTGCATGTTCTGCATGAATCCACACACCCCTGATGTTATCTGTCAAACTTTCATAGCGAATCAAAACAAAAATAGTGTAGTAATAGAATTTCAACTAGAATAGGGTACGTTAATCGTTTGCTTGGGACCAATAGGCTACTAAAGTGGTGAGCCAATTTAAAATCGTTAGTTTCGTATTGATTGTTGGTATTATTCTGCAGCAAACGGCACCCTATTCACCGCAGCAGAATGGGAAGGCCAAACGTAATAACCGGTATGAAGTAGAGATGGTGAGGTGTTTGTTGGCGGAGTTGTGCCCAAGGAGAAGCGGCGGAAGCTGGACAAGAAGGCAACGAAGATGGTCTTCGTTGGATACGCGGAAGGGCGAAAAGCATACCGTTTCCTGGATACGGAAAATGATTGGATCGCTATCAGCAGGGATGCCAAATTTTTGGAGTTTGGTAGCTTGAGCGATTCAACGCGGGTCGAAGAATATACAGGTGAACAACCAGTGATCCTGCAGCCGTCAGGAAGGAAATCCGAGTCGCTCAAGAAGAAATCGTCTGCAGAAGGTACGGACGATCGAATGGTGTTAGTATCACTGGGATCGAGTGGCGATCAGAATCCACCAGTGGATACACACACCGAAACGGATTCAGTTTCAGATCATGACGATGATGAAGTAGCGGATTCGAACATGGATACGAGCTTGGATACCACGTTGTACGAGAATCCATCTGAAGGGGAATTGTCATTTAGAGGTTTTCCCTTGGACGAGATTGCTAGGCGTTCAATGAGGTCGAGCAAAGGAGTTGCACCGAAAAGATTGATCGAAGAGATCTTTGCAGTCGGTGATCTTTCGTCCAAGGAGCTGAAAGAACCAAGCACTTTTAAGGAAGCGGTCAGCTGCAAGCAACGGACCGAGTGGAAAAGTGCTATGGAAGCTGAAATCGAATCACATGCTGTTAATAGAACGTGGGATCTTGTGAAGTTACCTGCAGGTCGTAAGCCTGTGGGATGCCGATGGGTGTTTAAGCTAAAGCGGAATGCAACTGGCGAGGTGATGAAGTACAAGGCGCGGTTGGTAGCTCAGGGGTTCAGTCAAAAGTTCGGACAGGACTACGATGAGGTGTTTGCTCCTGTGACAAAGCAAACTACGCTGAGGACTTTGCTGGCCGTTGCGAGTAAGCGAAACCTGACCCTGAAGCCTTTCGACGTAAAGACGGCCTATCTGTACGGAGAACTTGAAGAGGAGCTGTACATGAAACAGCCAACTGGGTTCGAAGTCCAAGGCAAGGAGACGTTGGTCTGTCGCTTGAGGAGGAGCATATACGGGTTGAAGCAGTCGGCCCGCTGTTGGAACCACCGGCTATATTCCCTTCTCCTAGGGCTAGGCTTCGAGTAAGGTACGGCTGATCCATGCTTCTACACGAAGATCGTCAACAGAAAGCGCGTCTACTTGCTGGTTTATGTGGACGATATTCTGGTTGGAAGTGAAAGCGATGCTGAAATAGAGTAAATCTATAATGCACTGAGACAGGAATTTGAGATGACTGATCTCGGTGATTTGAGCTATTTTCTGGGTCTGGAGGTTACCAGATCGGAAGGGAAGTACAGCATCTCTCTTGAAGGCTACATCAACCGTGTGGCTGAGCGATTTGGACTTCGTGACGCAAAGGTTGCGAAGACTCCAATGGAAGAAGGATTCACGAAGGCTGACAACAAGAGTCCGCTTCTGGAGGATGTTACGAAATACAGAAGCCTAGTTGGAGCTCTACTGTATATTGCAGTCTGTGCAAGGCCGGACATTGCAGTAAGTGCTTCAGTATTAGGAAGAAGTGTTAGTGCACCGCGGGAAGAGGATTGGGTAGCAGCCAAGCGTGTGGTCCGATACTTGAAGGCGACGAAACATTGGCGTCTGCTGTACGGAGATCCAGAAGGAAAATTGATGGGGTATTCCGACGCAGACTGGGCTGGTGATTTCAAGACTCGGAAGTTAACGACAGGCATCGTTTTTCTGTATGCTGGTGCAGCAGTGTCTTGGGCAAGTCGTTTGCAGGGCTGCGTGACTTTGTCATCGATGGAGTCCGAGTACGTTGCTCTAAGTGAAGGAAGTCAGGAGGCAGTATGGCTTCGAAAACTGATGGAGGAATTCGGCGAACCTGTGATGGAACCGGTGAAAATAATGGAAGGCAACCAGAGTTACATTAAGTTTGTCGGATCAGAAAGAAGCAGTCGTCGATCGAAGCACATCGAGACTAGAGAATGCTACGTCAAAGAACATTGTGATGGAAAGATTCTTGAGTTGGTCTACTGTCCGACTGAAGAGATGGTAGCGGACGTACTTACCAAACCGTTGGGCAGGATCAAGTTATTGAAATTTTCTTCGATGCTTGGTTTTGATGCTGGCATCCGTTGAGGAGGAGTATTGGATGGGAGGCAACAATTGCCGAACCCCCAAACGGCCGAACCCAGCAGCGCAAAGCTTGTTTGCGTGCTGTCATAGCGAAAGCACAACTTAAAATGAGAGACGCTTTTCTATGCGATCGCACCGTCTACTGCGATCGCCCATTTTGCTTACTATCGTTTCTTCTCTCGAACTGTACACATGTGTTGAATAAATCAGTTTACTTTTATTATCAAACCAATTAATTCCGATGTTATTGTTTCACCTGCTAGCTCAGCCCAATAAAAATTCCGATGTAGACCTCCGTGTTGACCTTATCGCCTTCTGGAATGAACACCGGGTCCATTTTTTTGCCATCGGAAGCCACCAATCCAAACACCATAACACTAGCAAGATACTTCGTCAGATACACGTTCTTGTGCTCGTCGGCCACGTTTTTTACTGGAAGAGAACTAATATACCGGTCGGTTCTGGAATTTGATACGGGATCGACGGTAAACATGCTCTCGTCGGTAAACAGGATTACCGAATTTGTTCGCTTAAAGAAGTTCAAGATTTTCTTGCATCGTTCGACGCGTAGCTCCCGGATGCGGTTGATAATCATGTGAGTTTTTTTTTCCGGGCCCTCGACTTCACCCCGCAATCTTCCTTTACGATCTTCCTTGCCGTAAAGTCACTGATCCCGTGTTCCTTTGCCATTTTCCTTATTGAACGCACTGGATTCACCCGAATCTTCCTTTTGATAGCAGCACTAACCCTCGGAACCCGAGCTGACCTCGGACGACCTGTGGCCATCTTCGCGGATAGTTGTCCTTTCTTTTTTCGGTCTAAAACGCTTTTGACGGTCCACCGGGACACTCCCACGGCGATTGAAATGTCTTTTTGCGACATTTGCGCGTGGGACAAATCACGAATACGCTGCCACTTCGTCATGGTGCAACCAACAATCAATACGAAGCTAACGATTTTAAATTGGCTCACTACTTGACTAGCCTATTGGTCCCAAGCAAACGATTAACGCACCCCATTCTAGACGAAATTCTACTACTACACAATGTTTGTTTTGATTCGCTATGAAAGTTTGACAGATAAAATGAGGGGTTATTGGATTTTCCTATGTTTCGAGGGGTGAATCGACTAGCTTGGGACCGAAGAGAGTACCAGAGCTGAGCAAAAAAGTTGAGCACGTTATTTCGGGACCTTCTAGTCTTAGAGTTACCTCTATGGTGCAACTGTCAAACTAAGTAAATCATTTTCTTTTATACACAGCCTACTACCATAGAGGTAACTCTAAGACCACTGGGTCCCGAAGAAAATCATTATTATTTTTGGCTCACTCAGTACCAGAACAACGGTCCCAAGCAGTCCCAAGCTATTTCACTCACCCCTGCATGTTCTGCATGAATCCACACACCCCTGATGTTATCTGTCAAACTTTCATAGCGAATCAAAACAAAAATAGTGTAGTAATAGAATTTCAACTAGAATAGGGTACGTTAATCGTTTGCTTGGGACCAATAGGCTACTAAAGTGGTGAGCCAATTTAAAATCGTTAGTTTCGTATTGATTGTTGGTACCAGAGCTGAGCCAAAAAGTTGAGCACGTTATTTCGGGACCTTCTAGTCTTAGAGTTACCTCTATGCTACTACGGTATGAGCTATAGGTTACGTGCATGCAAAGAAAACCAAGGCATTGTATGCACAGGTGAAACGGAAACCTTATTTGTACGATGGTGCAAACTAGAAATACTCAGAGCGAAAGATAGGCGGAGAAAACAAAATACAATTCGGTAGCAGGGATTTGTACTAAAATATCTTGCAACCCTTGCTAGAAGCCAGCATTTTACATGACTTTTATTTTTGATTCTATTTGCGTGAAAAATAATAATTGATTACATCGCAATATTTTGCACATTTCTTGGTGCCATTAATAAACAAACTAAGATCAATTAATCAATAGAGTTAGAATATTGTTTTTGATTCCAAAAACTAGTTGAATTTGAGAAGCATACGAAACATAAAGGTGATTGAATTTCTGTTCGATTGCAATACTCTTAAATTTAATGAATAAGAATGAGAAATCCTCGGACAAAAACTCTAATAGGAATGTTCGATTGGCTCAGATTTTGGCAGTTCATTTGGCTCAAAACATTATCTCCGCCTATCTCTCCCTCTGAGTATTTCTAGTGCAAACATTATCACGCATACGGTAACTTGCCGCCTTGCTTCCAGCAGCTACGTTTGTTTCACTGTAGCTCTTCTGCTGGCAGTCCTTCTTTATGTGTCCTTTCTTACCGCACTTATGGCACTTGCCATTAAACTTCTTCGATCTTGATCTATCCTTATCGCACGCAAATACAGTAGACTTCTAATTCGTACCATATTGATTGATGGGCTGATTCACTTTTTTACCCAAAACCTTTTCACCCAATTATGGTTCGAACGAAAACAAGAATATGGGTGCCGGATAAGTTCATCAAAACGCACCAAATAATTTCGCATTGATTCACCTTCCTTCATCTTCAAACTTTCAAGCTGCTTCCATACCAGGTTCTGCGTCGCTAGCGATATCTTGGCAAACGAATTTTCCAGCGCTGCCCACATCTGTTTCACCGTTCGTTCCTCGCGCAGCTGAATGTTTACGCACCGTAACGAATCCTTCGCCACTGTGATTTTTTGATGCTCGAATCTCGCAATGCTTTGTATGGTCAGTATGATCCTATCATGTCAGCCAGGTTCAACCAGATGTACTTGCTGTTCGACTAACGCTTCTGCTGCTACATTGAGCAATGACATTAAGTGAACTACTCTATTCGTTGCAAATATTGTAGTACCTGTTCTTTTTTTCTACCCTGGTGACTTCATGTTTCTGACGAGGACTTAGCTTGGCACCTGACAACCGCATGCCCAAGGACGATATTTTGTATGCTATATGGTCCACGATTTTAAATTATTATGTTATGATTCTATTTTCGTTTATTTTTGGTATGATTCGCTTTTAAATTATTGTATATGTTGTGAGAAAAGATATGGGATTTTGCGCCATTCATTCAGGCTTTTCCCCATCGAAACTTCATTAAGACTGTTAGTCAGATGAAGATGAAATACTAAATAAGTAAATAATATATGGTTGACACTAATCACATACAAAAAAACTACAAGTTACAGCCCTATGGGGTTGTACGCATTGGTGACGTAGAACTACGTGGTCTTATATAATAAATCCTATTTGTTAACTGCAGCAGGAGCTTGTGACTTGTGTAGCAATAGGAATTTGAGTGGGGTTCTCTTTGCATGCTTGGCATACATAGTTTTGGTCACTAACTGCTCATTTGCTAATAACTTTGCACACAGTTGACGAAACATAGTTCTTTTAGAAGCAGTAGATAGAATAGAGTTTAAGCTTGTTATAGATACGTAAAAAAAGTAGATTTTAATTCTAGTAATAAAGTGTATTTGTTTATGCTAATCTATCAATTTCTTTAAAGAAAAACAAATTTCAACAACTGAGTGAAAAGTTATTAACAAATGAGCTGTTGGTGTGTACAACTGTGCATACCAAACATGTCTATTTGTTTATACTCTTTAGTATGATGCGCTTGACATAGATGGCCCACAGCGACTCACGAAGAGCTACTGATTCCGATCAATAGCGGTGCGGCTTCTTCCTCCTTCTATGAATGCTAAGTGGGCTGCACTTGTGTACTGGAGAACAATGTTCAACGCCACGTGCCGAAAGCACTGCTGGTGCTGCTGCTACTGATGCCGACGACCGGACACAACCACACACGATGATTGGAACTGAATCCGATCAGCGGTTGAGGCCAGCCTTGATAGCTAGCTGCTTGTGGGGAGCCTTTCGGTATGTACTGGAGAAAACCACCACTCACCACACGCGGTGATTGAATAAACACCGTTTGGTGAGACCGGATGGAATTCAACTTTGAAATCTGTGTTAGAGAAATTGCTTTTCGCAGGCAATCGGTGATCATTTTAATAATCATAGCAGTAGTTGCACATTCAAGCAATTTTCAATAGTGACATTTTGAAACATGATAAAATCTTAAATTTAACAGATGCGTAGAAATATTTCTGATCGATTGGTGATCAAATTATTGAAATTGGTCTAGGGGCAGCTGAGTTATTAACGTTCAAAATCTTTCATAATTTTGTTACATGTTCCATTTTTGGTTTTCACAAAGTGTACCCCCATATAGAAATCGCAGACGTAGTCCTACGTCAAAATCAGTGAATTGCAACGGTCCTCGGACTGGTTTCCGGGAAAGCAGCCGCTACAAGCTTCGTATACAGGATTTCTTTCACTTTCATAACTAGACTAAAAATGCCAACATTGTTCCAACATACATCTTATTTTATACATCATAAAATAGTAAACATCTAGAAAAAATCAAAACTTTTACTTTAAGCTTATTTGCTAATTTTTACCTGAGCCTTCTGCCATCGAATGACGAATCTTCTCAGCGTCAGTACGACATGAATCGTACTCTGCTCCATACCCTGCGCCACCATCTTCTCGCCTAGCGACTGACAATCTTGGCCATTTTCACTTCCATTCGTCCTAACGTACTTAACGTACCAGAATTGCTGTTCGAACAGCTTCTCAAAGTACGCCAGCATCAGCTCCAGCACTTCCTCACTAACCAGCACCATATTACGTGCGTTTTCCGTAGTCGTCTTTTCTAGCAGATTCAGAAACCTTGTGAGCGTCTTACTGGAACTTCGGGTTGAAAGC
The DNA here is from genome assembly GCF_037179485.1 of Ochlerotatus camptorhynchus. Classification (NCBI taxonomy): domain Eukaryota; kingdom Metazoa; phylum Arthropoda; class Insecta; order Diptera; family Culicidae; genus Ochlerotatus; species Ochlerotatus camptorhynchus. The sequence goes on from NW_027040988.1 coordinate 2,347,166, forward strand.
AGTGGCAGGAATTTCAATACCATGATCAGTACTGATCGGCTGAACTGTTTCATGTTGTAGCTCTGCCGTTGGATCTGGGCGGAATACCATATGTTGCTTATGATTCCCAGAAAGGCTTCGATGGTATCGAAGTGGAAGCTCTCGATTCCTTCGATTCGCTCGCTTAACCACGTCAGGAATCCAACTGAATTGATCATGACTTCACAAGATTTCGGGATTTTGGCGATACTGTTCAGGGTGTTCAGGATGAGAATGTTTAGATCTCGATTGGACAGCGAAGATCCGTAGAAGTCCATCAGGGCTCGGATCACCGGAGAATGGCGGAGGATCATAAAATCGTCGTGCGTTTTTAAACCATTGTAGATTGTTTCCAGGATGAAGACCCGGTGGTTGTTGTGTTTAACTTCGGAACTGTGGAACATAACTAGAAAGTTAGGAACGGCTTTGAATTCGAATGTGTCCTTTAGCAGGAAGTAGTGCGTTAGGGTGGAGTGCAGTTCGTTCAAGACGTCCGAGAGGATGTTGACTGTTTCCCCGATGAAAAGAGTTGGTAGGAAGGCCGGTTTCGAAAGGTTTTTCTTCGTGACTGTGGCGGGTTGATCCTGACCCGGTGGTTTGATTTTCCCCAGGGTGGCTAGGCCATTTTGGACGGCAGTGAACAGGTGCAACCAAAATTGGGAGTCGATGAATTTTCTGTAATGGGATGGTATTTGAAATGCTTCGTTTGGGTATAATTACAACATTTATGTGGGTGCTGGAAAATACTAACCTCGAAAGCTCCAAATGTCCCTTGATCCGCACTATGACACTACCAGCAGCCAACCGCATCACCTCATCTTCACTAGCAAGACACGCAAACGGCAGGGCCAGAGCTCCATTCTTGCCGGCAACATCGAGCAGATCAGAGCTTTCCGGGGCAAAGAGGTATCCCAGCATCGGCAACAGGAACGCTGGATCGTAAATAGCCGCTAGGACTTCTCGTTTACCAGCACAATTGTACAACATGTCGGGGGCAGGTTTTTTGTCTTTGAGGTGTCCATTTTCAACGAAGCGCTCAATATCCGTTGTGGCATGATATCCGCTGATTTGGACACGATCCTTCCTTAGATCATCGAAATTCACTTCCGGAAGTTGTGCTCCGGCGTCCATTTTTCGCCAAATAGGGAAACTGCTGAGTGTGTTGAGCAGTTTTTCCTTGTTGAGCAGATTGAAAACTTCTGAATTGTTGATTCGGAAGAGTGTCTGCTTATCGGTTGAATCTTGCCCCAGGGAAAAGTGTTTGATAGCAGTTTCTCCCCACAGGAATGGGCGGTATTCGTGTATGTGGACGCCTGACCGTTCGTACAACTGAATCAAGGCCAGAATATACCGATTGCCTTCGGTGAGCGTTGCACCGTACGCACCTAGCAGTAGAGGAACGTGCTTTTTGTTCATCACGGAGGGGTTTTTACGAGCGAACATAAGCAATAGTTGCACGAGTGATGTCTTGATCTTAAACTGGAAAGGAACCAGCAGGACGTCCAGGAAGCGGGAATGAGACAAAGTCAATTCGTAAAAAGTGGCCACATCCGGAGGTGAGCTGTTGTCCTTGTAGAACAGATCTACCAATACGGCGGCGATTTTCAGCAGCACATGCAGCCGTTCATCGTGCCGATTGGGATGATCTGGGGACTTTTGAATGTCGATTCCAAGCTTTAGAGCAAACTTGCAGAAATTAGACCAATTGGCAGTGTCAGTAATTTCTTTGAATTCCATGTCGCTCAAGTGTTTGCAAGTCTTGCCCAATTGAACCCACGAGAATGTCTCCAAAATCAACTCATTCAGTTTATTCACTTCTTTGAGAAGGTCTCCAACCTTCAGCAAAATGTTGTAGAATTGCAGCAGAACATTGATAACGTTCACGTAGACAACCTTATCCTGAGCAGCATCATTCTTTGTGCCGTCGAGGGCTTTCCGGTAGATTTCCATCATCAGCTTGAGCTGGTACACTTCCAAGGAATCGATTTTCAGCTTCTTCTTAGCGAAATCCACACATTCGTTCTTGGGCATGCAGATACGGATCAGTTGCTGGTTAGCGATTGAGTTCTCCTTGTATATAACAGCTGCCTTACCAGGTTTTTCGATAGTTTTGCTGATACCACTCTTGAACTCACTGTAGACCACATTTAGAATTTTTTTGGTACTTTCCGAGTTTCCCTCAAAGACTCCTTTTGCAAAGGCAACGTTTATCAGTGGATAAACCAGTTCCTTCTTCGCAACATTTCCTTGAATCAACTCAAGGAAAACACTGCTCAATCGAGTATCTCTTCCCAGTAGGAAGGCCGCCAATTTAACCATCGGCTTTCCGATGCGCTTACTTTCGAAGAAGCACCGGAAGAAATCCACCTTCAGATGGCCAATGTTGTGACTGAACGTATCCAAGTAATTTTGCAGAGCCACTTCCAAAGTCTCCAAATTTAACTCGTTCCCATTCTCCCGAATAAAATCCACGTAGATCTGGGAAATACTGCCAATTGTTTCGCGATCCAGAAAGTGGTCACGATTACCAGCCAACTTTTGCAATCCCGTCGTCAGCAAATTGAAGTGATAGGTTTTCTCATTTTTCTCGTTGATGAACTTTCTATGCGATAGCTTAGAGTAGTGTTTCAGCAAACTGACACAGTGTCGCTCGTTCAGTTGGAAAATCTCCAGCAACTTCTCCATCAGTGATGAATTCAACTCAAAGCTACTCTTCTTCGCCGACGAGGAAATGATTTCGTTGACGATCTTGTTCGAATACAGCATCGTGTAGTGGGAAAAGCTTGGCACCGATTGCAACTTCTTCATCAGTTCGTAGATGAAGTTCGTTACGACAGTGGAGGTTTCGCTTTTCTGATTGGCGATGGTGAAGTGCTGATAGAGAACGGGACGGTGGCAAAAGATGTTCTCGAGGACTTCACCCAGCTTGTGATCCTCTGCTTTAAGGTCCGCTTCTTCGGTTAGTAGAAGCTCGAGAAAGTTGTTCAAGTAGAATGAGCACACGGTTGAGTAACTGGAATCGAATTTCCCCAGCTCGATTAGTTGCGTGGCGTAGAAGATGGTTTCGTGGATCAAGTAGACCAGCTCGCAGCGGTGCGAAGGACCTGTAATGATAAAGAAAAGTATATATTGAGAATGAGAATATTGTTTCCTTTTATAACATAACAAATTTGAAATTGCTACTCCTTGCTTGCTGTGCCACTACAAACAGAGAGAAGCAATTTCAAATTTGTATGTTTTGTAGAAGCTGACATTTGTGCCTTTGAAGTTTCACGCTATGGCTTCCCTAGAGTATCACCTTAAGCAGACTGCAGTACTGGATGTATAGTCTTAAATGAGATCAATACTCGAATATTCGATATATCGCATACCCTTACTTTCATATCACCATCAGTTTTAAGGACGTGGCCAGGACAGTTCTCGATCTTTGGAGGTTGTATGAATTTCACGGTATTTCGCGGAATATTTTGAAGCTGTTTCGCTTAGAGCAGAAAGCTTCGAGTTTATTTCATTTTCAATTTCAATTTCAAGCACAGAAGAGGATCATAGTGCCAGGTCTATATAGTGAAACATCACTGTCCATGCTGCACAAGGGTAGAGGTAAACAAACCGTCAAGTTGTACAGTCCGGGTTTCTTTTCACTAGCTCTTTCGAGTCGTTCGTTGTGCTCGACGCTGGCGGACTACAAAGCTGTTGGCACACAGCTGAACCGGTTTGAGTTCTATACTCACGATGTAACTGGAAGCAAACCACTGAAAATGGTGATCCATGGTTTTCCACGGAATTGGAGCGCCTTCATCTGCAACCAATCAATTTTTTTCCCATTGCTAGACGTGATGAAACCAGTGCATTACGGGACCAGTTGTACCTGGTGCACTTCGATAAGGGCTACACCAGTCTGGCTGCTCTGCGGCAGATTCACGCGCTGTTCAATATCGTGATTCAGTGGGAGCATTCATTCGCCCTCGGCACTGTTACGTGACACAGTGCACTAATTGTCTGGCATTTGGGCACGGTATTAATAATTTTCACATGAAGGCTCGTTGTGGCTAATGTGCTGGACTGCTGGGACTCACAATACTACCGCCTGCAAGAAGGAATAAGATAGTGATTCTAAGTGCGTGAGCTGTGATTCCAACCACCTGGGCAGCGATAAGAGATGTCGCAAGCGAGCACCCTTCATTCTGATCCGACAACAGGCTTCCACGAGGAACCAACCCGGTCTCCACCGCAATAATCGTGCTCCTACTCTCAACATGGACACGTTTCCAGTACTTCAGGCTCGTTGTATGGTCCTGAATCTAGCACCGCTTCCACCAAACTTCCACCATCAGATCTAGTGGGTCCCAGCCACCGTACAGTTCAGCATCGTCTCACTGACGCTGCCGAGCCATGGCTGGGCCGGGATTATCGTACGCCCGTGCTGTGTTAGGTGAGTCAGAAGACCATGCTTGGCATGCACAGTTGTACACACCAACTGCTCATTTGTTAATAACTTTTTACTCAGTTGTTGAAAATTAGATTTCTTTAAAGTAATTGATAGATTAGGATCATGGGACCTCCCTTAGCTCAGTCGGTAAAGGCACAGCTACAAAGCAAGGCCATGCAGGAGTTGGCTGGGTTCGATCCCCGGATTTTTCGGGTTGGAAAATTTCTCTACTTCCCTGGGCATAGAGTATGATTGTACTTGCCACACAATTATACTAATGCAAAAATGGTATAGGCATCGAAAGCTCTCAATCAATAACTGTGGAAGTGCATCTAGAACACTAAGTTGAGAGCACGCAATAAGCTAATATGCCGTACGCAATAAGCTTGAAATGCGATGAAGAAGAAGAAGATTAGGATCATAGTTTACTGCAGACATGCAAAGAGTAGGTAAATCTAATCATTTGAATCAACACCCATGAATTTTTACACTTAAAGTTCGAGATGTGCAGCGAGCATTTCTTACTTCATTTTTGCAACGCAAAATCAAATACAGTTTATTACTAGAATTAAAATCTCCTTTTTTACGTATCTATAAGAAGCTTAAACTCTATTCAATCGACTGCTTCAAACAGAACTATATTTCGTCAACTCTGTGTAAAGCTATTAGCAAATGAGCAGTTCGCGAGCAAAATTGTGTATGCCAAGCATGCAGAAGACAATTCTCCACTCACAAGCGACGAACTAGTGATCCTTGTGACTGAGGTGATCAAAATCTTGCGCACCACCAAGACATTACCTGATCAGCTTCGCGTGTCCCTCTTGCAAAAGTATAGACCGTGAAGCCATCAACATAGTCAACTGGGACGCTTGCTCGCTCAAGAGCAAAATCATTGAGTTCGTTGATTTCTTCAATGGACATAGCATTGACATCGCCGTCATCACCGAAACACACCTCAAGCCGGATATAAATGTTCACCTCCCCGATTTTCGGCTCGTAAGGCTAGACCGGACCAGCTCCTGCGGAGGTGGAGTGGCTATCGACTGCTACCGAGTTTCCAGCTGAAGATGATCGAAGCGATGGGTGTAGAAGTCTCCACTCCTGTCGGTCCTATTACCATCATTGCGGCCTACTGTCCCAAACAAGTCACCATCATTGACGGGTCGGCAGCAGACCTGCGAAAAGACATTAACTCGACGGCATGCGAAGTACATCAGCGCTGGCGACCTGAACGCCAAACACCAGGCTTGGGGCAACAGAACCAAAACGGCACAATTCTCAACGACGACCTGCAAGAGGCTCACTACACCATAATAGCGCTGAACTCTCCCACCCGTTTGAGCCGGTCTGGTATTCACTCCACCATCGACATCTTCGTCAGAAAAAAGTGAGACAACATCTTGCAACCTGTGAGTTCGGACCACTATCCAGTGGTGGCCGATGTGGGCACATCCGTCAACCGATTCCAAGCTTCCCGACGCAACTACCATCGCGTCAGTTGGGATCAGTTCCAACACTGTGTCGACTCTTACTGTCGACTACGGTGTCCTTCTGGAGACGCCCGAAGACGTTGACCGATTTTTGCGTTTCATCGAGGAGGCGATATCCCGGACCAGGGAACAACACGTGCCAGTATCCATACAGGTCTTGTTAGACTCCGTAACTCAACTCGAAGGCATTACCAACGTTCTGGCTTTTGCCTGTCTCGAAGACCCACTGTAATCGCCTAACAAAAACCATCCAAGCCAGGATGGTGGACCTCAGCAATCAGAACTTTGCTAACAGGATCCGCTCTCTCCCAGATTGTGCAAAACCCTTTTGGAATCTAACCAAAATTGAGTGGCATCCCGTAACCTCACTTTTTACCTGTGCACCAACTTTCAAAGCCAGATTGAATGCCATATTCACACTCGAATCGGTTGAAAAATACACTTAATCTTCTAGGTTACTCGATATCTATCCACTGCAAGCAATATTTTGATAATTGTTTATGTTTTGAGAGTTGGTGCACAGGTAGATTGAGGTTAAGGAAACGTCACTGCCAAAATCCTTAAAAATAAACCAAGACCCATTCCACCACTGACCCCACTGGATTGTCCCAGCGACCCAGCGGTACATCAGATAACTCCAGAAGAGAAGGCTGCCGCGATAGGTCAACACTTCGTCAGCTCCCATAATCTCGGATAAAACATCGTCAGCCCTCACGAAGCTACCATCAGATTTCTAATATTTTTCCCGAGGAATCCGAAATTACGGCTGACGAACTATTGGCCTATATCAAATCATCTAAAAAACGAAGGCCCCAGGTTTCGACTACATACTGAATCTTGAACTCAAATATTTCAGTTCCACATTTTACAACCATCTGGCACTGATTTTTAATCTGTGCCTCCGACTGTTCGATAGAGCAGTCTAACACCGGCTCCTACATGTGCCGAAGAAAACAACTTGTTACTCGAGGAACAGTTTGGTTTTCGGAAAGGTCGTTCGACCGTCTACCAGCTGACTCGGCGTTGTTGGACGTTGAAAAAGCGTTCGACAATGTCTGGCATGATGGCCTGGTGTTCAAATTGCAGCAGTACGGTCTTCTAATCTTCCTAGTGAAGATAATAAATAACTATCTATCAAACAGGACGTTTCGAGTCTCTCTGAATGGCATCACATCGGATGCTTTCAACATGCATCAACTTGACCCCATTCTATTAAACCTGTTCACCTTCGGTATGCCGGCTCTCCCTGATGGTGGATCGTTGTATCTGTTTGCAGATGACATATCCATCGTCTACAATGGTAGGGTCATCGGAGCTCTGACTGCTAAACTTCAGAGAGGCCTGGACGTCCTGTCAGAATATTTCAACAGCTGGAAGATCCGTATCAACGCGGCAAAGACCCAGGTCATCATCTTTCCACACTCTAAATCTTCTAGACTTGTTCCGTCGGAGAATAATAAGATCTGCCTGAACGGCACAGAGGTGGAATGATCGAAAGAGGTAGTCTACCTCGGCTTAACACTAGACAGCAAGCTGATTTTCAGTGAGCACGTTGACAAAACGACAACCAAATGTAACATCTTAATAAGATCACTCATCAACAGGAGGGCCAACCTGTCCCTGAAAAATAAGCTTGCTGTCTACAAACAAATCATCCTTCCCGTAATCGAGTACGGTATGCCAATCTGGGAGAGTTGCGCCAAATACCATCACCTCAAACTCCAAAGGATCCAGAACAAGATCCTTAGGATGATCCTAAACAGTCCCCAGCGAACTAGAAATTCTGAGATCCACCTCCTGGCTGGAATTCAGACATTAGAAGAACGGAGAGTTTTTATCCTGGAAAGGTTCAGAGACACTTGTCAACTCATCAGATCATACACGTTAGGTTAAGTTATACTCGTAGTTAGGTAGGTTATCACTTTTTTTTTCAATTAGAACATAACACACCTCCCAAGGGGTATTCTGTGGACTAGTACTCACTGGGTCCTGCAGCAAGCAGGAGCAAATCAGCGGTTAATGTGGTATTTACATCTATGCTGATTTGCGATGACAACCAGCGATGGGGCCGAAGGAGACTTGGGTCCCGAAACACGGAAATTATTTACACACTTGGTCCACTTTATCAAGGGCTCCACCACACTTGCCGGGCTGAAGGACAACATCCGGGATCTGTTCCAAGTCATCATCTCTTGGCAGTCGTACAGACCTCAACACAGTGATGTAACGCAGTGCATGAACTTCGCCAAAAGGCGGCAACAGGCAACCAGACCGGTCGACACCGCAATAATTGTGCGCCCCCGGCCATCACTGATGCTTAGTACCCTGCAATCCAGCTCCGTCGACTGGTCCCGACCCTAGCACCGCCTCCCCTCAACAATCAACGAGCCCTTAGCAGCTCCGCTGGGTATTCTCCAACAGAGCAAGCGGCCCGCAGCCGCCGATCAGCCCAGCATCGCCTCACTGCTGCAGCGTCCTAGCCGAACCTAGGTCCCTCCACTGCCCCCGGTTTATCGTATGCCAGTGCTGTGTCAGGTGAGTCCGTCGACGATTCCCCATTTACCTCGAAGGAACTTGTGACACTCGTGGCAGAGGTCGTAATCATCCTGCGCACCTGCAAGACCCGATCTGAACAACTTCATGCTGCCCTGTCCCTTGTCACTAAGTATGGACCGTGAAGTTATAAAGATTGAAAATTGGAACGCTTGTTCGTTGAAGAACAAGCATTTCGAGCTGCTCGCTAAGGAGATCGACATCGATCATCACAGAAACCCATCTAAGGACGGAAGTCAACATCTACCTATCGGACCTTCGGCTCATGAGACTCGACTGAACCCAAGAGAGAGGCGCCAGCTAGCTCTGAAGCCGATCGCGTAAACGTCAATGCGAACCAGTCATGATCTGTCACTGCGAACCGAAATTTTGATTCAATAAAGTGGGGGAAGTATTGTTAATCGGAAAAAATTTGCGTATTGTTTTTTTTTCAAGATAGTTTTTTTGAAATGGCAGTTAATGACGGTGCAGAATACAAATGTTTTTGGACGTTCGGCGTTTCTGTTACTTATTGTGAAGCAGGGAGAGGGTGTTATTAGTAGTTTTCACGCAAAGGATTTATTTTCCATTGAAATAGAGACAACTTGTAGGGATTGAAGTAAACAATCGTTACGTAATTAAAAATTGATTATCGTCTATCCACTAGAAGTATGAAAATCGGAGCAAGCAACAATCATTTTGATGCCGAAAAAGCTAAAAGTCGTACCTAATGCACAATGTTGGTCAAGTATTCGGCCGCTGCTACTGCGAGCTCCTAAAAAATAACCATATTTTTGCACAATACATTGACTATTTGGCGACTACTGTGAAGGAGTGGGTGGTCTATTTCAAATTTCTGACTAAAATAATTGAAATTTGTGAAATAAAGACATATTTATTGTGTTATCTCTTGATTCTTATTTGAAGTTTTTGTTTCAATTTAGCATACTTCGACTATCATATTTTCGCTTACGCGATTTCTTCGTACGATTTGACTTTGCTTTGAATCTCAAAAACCTTTTGATAATTTTGGTTTTTAAAATGTGGCAACCAGGAATTTCCAAAGGTAATGATTTTAAAGACTTTTCAAGAGAAGAAAATTGATGCTTGGTTAACTGGAGGTGATTTTCAAAATGCTGGTTGATGCTTTCTTCAATACAAATAAAAAAATAAAATATGGATCGTGTAACAAAAACTAATGGCTTCTGACGAGCTCTGCCCAGTAGAAATGAATATTTTCCATAATTTTTATCATATGGAACAGGCAAAACACATTGGTTGACGTAAGTTTCACAAACATTACTGTTCCTGCTAATACTACCCATGATATATACAGCAACATGATACATAGCATTAGCTTCAGAATTGCAGTAAGATACTTGCTCACAACATACAGTTCACGACAAGTTTGAACACTCCGACGGCAAAACTATATCAACAAACCGAGTGACAAACGCGCATCCTCGCTTGAATGATTCTTTCCATCAACAATTTTTTCAACAAAAAGGAAGAAGAAGAAGACAACCAAAACAAAGCATCTGTCATTTGAGCTGGCTCCTCTCTCTTGGGACTGAACCAGTGCAAGAGGAGGGGGAGTAGCCGTTGCTGTGAGGCGTAACACCAACTGCCACCTGCTGCCGTACTTTCAACTCAAAATTATCGAAGCCATCGGGGTTGAAGTTGGCACATCGCTTGGCCCCACCACCACAACATATTGAGTTCGGACACTCCCACCCGGTTGACTATCCGGTGCTCACGCCACCATCGGTATCTACATCAGGAACATGGGCAACAACATCTCGCAGCCTGTCGTGTATCAGGAACTCAGCTTGGACCACTATCCGGTGGTGGCTGAAGCGGATTCCTCAATCAACAAGTTTCAAGCATCACGGCGTAGATTGGTCGCAGTTCTAACCACAAACGAAGTGACAGACGGAGCGGCTCGAAAACTTTGGTGACTAACCTACTATTGCAATTTTTCAGTGTACCACATGGCAACACCACTACTACTGGATTGTACCATATGGCAACACTACTACTGGATTGTACTACACGCTATTTAAAAACTACCCAAATTTGGGTAGAATCCACCCAGATTGGTCAAAACTGAACCTACCCAAAAATGGGTAAACTATGTTGGGCGTGATAAGTTGACAAATGGACAACATCGACATGAATCCGATCGACTTTGTTCATTTGTCAACTTGTCACTCCCAACATAGTTTACCCATTTTTGGGTAGGTTCAATTTTGACCGATCTGGGTGGATTCTACCCAAATTTGGGTAGTTTTGAAATAGCGTGTAGCATTTTCGCCAAAAATATACTAGAATGTTTTGGTTCTATCTTTTTCACTCTGCTCAAAACTGAAATGCATAAAAAATGACAAAATGATACGCTCTTTGCACACTGTCAAAGAATCATTGTACACAAAATCAACTTTGTTCAAATAAAAACAAAAAATCTAACCCATCTGGTGGTTGATGGCACAAGCTTCTAAGAAAATTCTATTACAGCGAACCACATTATAGAGCTTTTTGACGTTTAATCTTCGCACACTACTGCACCATTTAAATCAAACAAGTGCGGGCAAGAGGGAAACAGATTAGTGGGAAAACAAACCGTCCATTCATCCATGTGCGCTAGATAGAGAAAGACGATTAAACGTCAAAAAGGTCTATTTTAATTGATTTCTTCGCTAGTTAGTCGTCTGTCACTTCGTTTGTGGTTCCAACACTGCGTTGCACGCTATTTCAATACTACCCAAATTTGGGTAGAATCCACCCAGATCCGTCAAAACTGATCCTACCCAAAAATGGGTAAACTGTGTTGGGAGTGACAAGTTGACAAATGAACAACATTGACATCAATCCGATCGACGTTGTCCATTTGTCAACTTGTCACTTCCAACCAGAGTTGCGACCTATCACAATCACGATCGCCAAACAGCTGATGGTAGTAACAACAATCAATACGAAACTAACGATTATAAATTGGCTCACTACTTGACTAGCCTATTGGTCCCAAGCAAACGATTAACATACCCCATTCTAGTCGAAATTCTAGTACTACACAATGTTTGTTTTGATTCGCTATGAAAGTTTGACAGATAAAATGAGGGGTTAGTGGATTTTCCTATGTTTCGAGGGGTGAATCGATTAGCTTGGGACCGAAGATAGTACCAGAGCTGAGCCAAAAAGTTGAGCACGTTTCTTTGGGACCTTCTGGTCTTAGAGTTACCTCTATGGTAGTAACGCTTTGTATATTCCTATCAATGTGCTCGTTGAAGCTCTCTCCAAGACCATCCATCAAGTTGACGAAAGAAGTAAAAAGCAACTGGTGAATGTCGTCTTCTGTTGTGATCCATCACCGATCTGGTCATTCCCGACAATCACGACACTCATCTGTGCTCGTTTTGAAGCAGTTGCTGCTTGACTTGCTTATTTGAGTGTATTGGTGAGTGAGCCCAACAGCTTCCGTTTCATGTTGCCTGCTTTGTTTGTAACTTACACAGTCGCGCCTGCCGAGACGAACTTGGAATGCGTAGGCATTGTTCTCATTTTCTTCTGTCGTTTCGTTTTTTCTCATGATCGTACTGCAGAAGTCGTCACTGTTTTCGTTCTGCTTTTTATCATCAGCAGCGAGTGTAGCGTTTTGCTTGTGAGCAGCGACCATTAGTGGTGATTGTTGTTTGCCATGGCTCTAACACTCACTGCGTGACAAAACGATCTGTCAGCGATAGTCGGTTGGTGCGAAGACGAGTGTTACGTGAGTGTCATGATATTTTTCATCACTGCTTCCAACACAGTTTACCCATTTTTGGGTAGGTTCAGTTTTGACGGATCTGGGTGGATTCTACCCAAATTTGGGTAGTTTTGAAATAGCGTGTGCACCAGTATCGACTATGACGTCCACCTGGAAACGACCGACGACATCGACCGGTGTCTGCGCTCCATCAATGAAGCGATTTCCCGAGCCAGGGAGCAACGTGTTCCAGTATCCAGACAGGTGAGTAATACTCTGAACCTTGACAGACCCCACTAAAGACCTCTTTAGACTCCGCAACACGATTCGTAGGCAGTACCAGCGTACTGAGCTGCCTAACCTGAAGACCAATTGCAACCGTTTGAACAAAATTATCCATGTCTCATGGTACTGGATCTCAGAAATATCGATTTTGCAAACAAGATTCGCTCTCTCCCAGATTGTGCTAAGCCATTCTGGAAAATGGCAAAGATTTTAAAAAATAAGCCCAGGCCCATCAATCCTCTTTTCTCTCCTTATCAGAGTTCGGATTCATCCTTACTCATAACCCCAGTGGAAAAGGCCAATGCTCTTGGTCAACACTTTGTGAATTCACATAACCTTGGTGCAATATGATTTTATATTTTTTCTTGAAAATTTAGACTTTTTATGAAAAGATTTGAGTGTGTTTGGTTTATTTCCTTTTAATTCCGTTATAATTGATTATCTTTTGACAGATACGCGTATTTCGTCAACTATTTGCAGACTTCATCAGTGCCAAGTACTCAAAACCAGTGTCACTGATGAAGTCTGCAAGTAATAGACGAAATACGCGTATCTGTTGAAAGATAAGCAATTATAACAAAATAAAAATGAAATAAACCAAACACACTCAAAGCTCTTCACAAAGGGATTCCGTTTAGAGGTTTGACAAAATTAAAAGATTGAGGATTTCTTTATTATGCTCTCAATGCTCTCATTAGAATCATTCTCGTTTCAAAATACCCCTAAAATAAACATGAGCATCTCTCTGATATCCGTAGTAATTTTCTTTATAACATTCTCAAAATTCTCTGTAGAATATTCAAAAAAATTGCTGGAACTCACCCTAGCTCTAGGAGTTTTTAATTATTTCTCAAAATAAATCACCGAAGCATTTCATAACTCAATCTTTAATCCCGATATGAACCAGCCTACGGCTGAAAGTCTCTTAAATAAAGAAAACCAAACATCTATCTTTAATTCCCATGCAAATTCACTTTTAAAATGTAAATTCTGCACATAATAATCTGCATTACAGTACTTGTTCGCTAACTGGGCGTTCTTTACATCAAAAATAGACGTCACATTTAGATTGTCATTTCGTTGTCAAAATTGGTGAGGGGCATTCGAAAGGAATATAAAGTTTTAATATAAATAAACTTGAAATCATTTTCATTTCACACTGAAATCAGGACTTGAATGCGTTCTTAGCGAAAGGGTTAAGCCTATCTAAACTCGCTGAATGCTGTGAAAATATCAATATCAAACTTTACACTGTTTCGATTCAATGCATATTAACTTTTTTAACGTCGCTCAAACAATTCATTGAAGTGTGTTCTTTGACGTGTTCTTCTCGGAATCCCGTTGGAATTTTCTTTAGAATCCACCAGAAATTATCCTCAAAATTTCCTTGAAGTTTACCCCACACCGTTTGAAAAATTCTACATTGCGCAAAAAACATTCCAATGACCAATGTCTTATTTATTCCCGGAGAGAGGACGAAGTATATTTTTTGCACAATTGGTCTTCCAAATTCACGGACCTTTCCTGGTGTTTTCACAGTGATTTCAAATCCCGTCTTTTTCTGATTGTGTCTATTTCCCGGTTTACTAGTTACCCTGAGAGCATAAAAAACATAAAAAGGTTGATTTTATAGCAAAGCAAGAAATGTGTAACCTTGGGAGCGCAAAATTGAGGATTTGCTACCAAACACAAAATCCTGAATACGGCTCTGACTATGAGCAATGTGGACCAGTAAAGTTAGCTCGAAAATGCATTACATGTAAAACAAAAAATAAATAAATAGAACGATTTAAGAATTTACTCACCTTCCGGCAAAACGGCCTGGACGTTCTTCTCCTTCTTCAGCAACACATTGCTCAACCGACCCAGTGAACTGTTCTCTCCGAATCCATCCAACGACTTCAGCTTCCCCTCCACGATCCACTTGCTGAAATACTTCTTCAGCTCTCCTTCAACATTTTTCGCACAGTTTTCGACAATCTCCGGGTGCGGTAGCAGGTGGAAGTATCTCAGTGCAACCGCTTCCAAATATGGATTGAACTGTTTTGGCTTGTTCGTGCTTGGATTGAACATATAAATCAAAAAGTTATCCGCCACCGGTAGTTCGACGGTTTCCTCCTGTTCCAACTGTCCAGCAGCTTCCGCTTCGACTCGTTCGAACATATCATCTAAATCCGACCGGCGTACCTTTTCGAAGGCTTCGTTGACCAAAGAGTGGTCTTTTTCCACCAATATACCTTGTCGTTCGGCAGCCTGGCGGAAGGAGAATGCCAAGAAGGACACCAGTGTCGGTACGAGTAGAGGATCGGTGTGATACAGTGATTGGAACCAGATTTCAATTTCGGTGGGATTGTTTCCAAACAGGGTGGTATTGCGGAAAAGGGTTAGCAACTGTGTGGTGGATTCACGTTGCATTTCGGGGCTTCCGTTGAGGTAGACTTTTGTTAGGAGTTTGAGAACCGATGGGAAGAGCTCCGAGTTAAAGGCAATCGATTGCGGCTCGAGGGCTATTACGACCTTGATGGCCTTGAATTCGTACGGCAGATATTCATACTCTATGGCGCGGTGGCGGTACACGGGGTCCAGAATATTTCGGTAGGTCGTGATGAAGGAAGATGATTCGATATACGAAGGGAAGGTTCGGATGCAAGCCAGTAGGATGTCCATAGCATGTTCCATGGCTATGTATGGCTTTGCGACGGCTTTATCCAAACGATGAAACATCATTGCTGACATGATGGCGTCAATTGTAGGGAACAGCGCCAGGATCTGGTTGATGACATCGAACTTGACTTTTTTGAGGTCGAACTGGTCGAGGTTTTTAAGCTTGGAAATTTCCTCGAGGTATTTCTCGCACTGGGTCAACATTACGGATAGAAATTCCAAACAGTATCCGGTGGCAGCTTTCTTATTGATGGAAGTGGTTATAAATTCCAGTACAGTCCTCGGGAGGGTAGATTTTGTGACAAAATTCGACACCTGTTTGGCATTTGCTGCGGTGAAATGCTTTGTGACCTCTTCCGGATTTGGTTGCCGAAGAATCTCCAGCAGAAATTCATTGCACTCCACTTTCTTCGTTTTCAGCAGGGTGCCGAAGTTCTCCAACACTGCAGGGAGAACATCGGGGCAAACCTCGAATATCTTCAGGACTAACTTTTTCTGATGCTTGTGCAGTTGTGAGTTTTTCAATGCCAGCAGAATGTGTTTGTGGCGAGAATTGCCTCTTCCTAGGTCGACGACCTTTGGAACCAGATGATACTTTTTGGAAGTCAACAGTGGAAGAATCACCTTCTCCGCTGCGTTCAACACGGTATTTTTCATCTGCAAATCAACTTCTTCCTTGGCTGGTCCAACCCACTCGTATACATTGACCAAGGCTTTCAGAATGTCCGTGCTAAATGTGGTTCTATAGATGTATTTATCGATTTCGTGCGATTCCAGAACGTACTGCTGGATAGTCTTCAGAACGAAAATAACATTCTCGGCTCGATCGTACACCAAGTTGTTCAGCAAAGGACTCAGCAGTTGAAAACGACTTAGCCACATACGAACGAGTTCCGAACTCGTATCGATCAAAAACGACAGATTGAAGTCAATGAAGACTTCCCGTAGCGACTCCTGAGTACCACTGGAAAACGACTGTCTGTACTTGCCAACTTCCATCTCCGGTAGGCAAACATCTAGCAGTTGCAAAATATCTCTTCCAAAATTTTGATCCACCAGCAAAATCGCTTTGAGAATACGAAACCCTGCCATCAGCAATTGCTCATCCTGTTGTCCTTTCAGCAAGGACAAGACCACCGGCTTGTAATCGGTAAAAATCTTCCTGGCACATTTACTCGCATAATCGGCATGGACTTCGCCGTAATTTACACTCTCGATCAGAATGTAATGGATCAGCTCAAGGAGAATCGCTATGTTGGATAATTTTTCCTTATCCATTGAGTCCAGGATTTTGAGCAGGGGTTTGAATGTACCTCCGGCACGGATATAGTCCACTGCATAGGAAGGATTTTCCTGAATCGCACGGGTGAAATGTCGAATTGCTGAAAATTGATATTCATTTATTACAAGGAAATTATAAAACAGTATCAATCAACATACTGTCAACAGTAACGACTCCCTTTGTCAGCTTCTGGCGGAAGTTTTCCACCACTTTGTTAGACGGTGCCCCAGCGGCATCTTCCTTCGCATATCCATTCTCCACTTCATTCGCAACATCTCGCTTAGCTTTCCCCTTCTTACCACCCGTTCCGTTTTGCTGACCCGTTGTTTTCTTCACTTTAGGTTTTTTGATCTTCTTCTCCTGAGACACCACACCGTTCTGCTCGTTTTCAACTTTCACTTTTTTCGCCCCAAAAGGGCATTCCCCATCCGGAATCGGTTTTCGTTTGATTGCCGTAGTAGTCATCTTGTCGTGGAACACAGTTTTAACAACTTTTGCACTATTTTACATCCAAATTTTCTGGTAAAACTACGAGCGAAATTTTTAGCCACAACGCGGAATCAAGAAAAACCATGCGGTCGCGACAGTGAGAATCTGGGAACTGTCAATGACGGTGGAATGGAAGAATTCGAACGAAAATAACGCGACATTGCACACACACCAGTTTGGAATGTTGGTAAACATGATCCGATTTTTACTATTACATGGCATGTACAAGTTGTTACCGAGCTGCGTTCGGTGCTACCTGCGACAATTGAGTGAAGCGGAACAGCTGGTTTGAGTCTTTGTAGACGGGATGGGAACAAATTTTTCGTGGGAGTTCCCAAGCACGGAAAAACGAAAGCAAATCATCAATCATTTATATGTTAATCATTTTCAGAAACAAATGTCTGTTACTTGTGCTTGTAGTGCTAATACAATTCCACATATTTTTATTGAAGAAGTTCCATGTGAAATCCCACATGATTTTCATGTGAGCACACATAAACAGAATCCACCCAGAAACACACATGGAATGTATGAGTCAAATGAATAGTATGTGTGGTTACACACGGCTACACATATTAATATGTGTACACATATTAAGTATGTGTCCTAAACATAGATATAATTTGTTGATCACATTGCAAAAATTCATGTGTGGGACACATAAAACAGTCTTTGAAATTTTATTAGTGTATGGATTTTAAATATTTTTGTACTGTTTTCTACTCATTTTTGCATTATTTTCAACCAATAATGGGTTTAAAAAAACATAAAACAATGATTAAAATTTATGCGATGTGCAAGTAATGCCTTGAGCGGTAGCCAGACTGAGCAGTTATAACATAGAGGTAACTATTATAACATGTAATAACGGTTTCAAGGCATTGTTCAGACTACATAGCTATAACATCAATGATAGCGCTATTTTGATGGTGATTTCTGTGTTGCAAATATTTGGTTTAGAAACGTTGTCTGATCCGATCCACGTCTCGTTAAAGTATGGACGACTGTCACCACAAAACTGAAAAAGCTGTTCCAATCGAGCAAAGCGGTGCAGTTTGACGGTTCGATTTGAACAACTTTTGACAGACATCCATACTTTCCAACAATCAATACGAAACTAACGATTTTAAATTGGCTCACTACTTGACTAGCCTATTGGTCCCAAGCAAACAATTAACGTATCCCATTCTAGTCGAAATTCTAGCAATATTTGTTTTGATTCGCTATGAAAGTTTGACAGATAAAATGAGGGGTTATTGGTTTTTCCTATGTTTCGAGGGGTGAATCGATTAGCTTGGGACCGAAGAGAGTACCAGAGCTGAGCCAAAAAGTTGAGCACGTTATTTCGGGACCTTCTAGTCTTAGAGTTACCTGTATACTTTAATTGCAGCGAGAATTGCAGGGCTTTAGTCTGAACCGTGCCGCCAGCGCCGCTGTCTCTCTCTCATTCTCTGTGACACATCTCACTCTCTCTGTTTGAATCTCTGATACCTGTCACTGAATACATGGCAGTATCACGTTACTACTTATCGTTACCTCCCTCCTTTTTTTCAAAGACCCAAACTATGTTATAGCTAATTCGTTTATTATTCAATTCCAACTCGGATCGGGTATCAAGATTGGGTCTGCTTGTTTTCTGACAAACGTCAGTTTGCTCGTTTGTTTTTGAAACTTAGCTCAGGTTGAGGTTCGCACTGACAAAAAGTTCGGTTTCGCACTGGGTTGGAACTGGTTATGTTATGTTAATCAAGCTGTTTCTTTTATTACTTTGTAGTTATAAACAATTTCACTTCTAGTGTTACACTACGTAATCATTATACTTAGCTCGTCGTTAACGGATTCTCAGGTGTCGAGTGTTGACATCCGCCTCTCGTGATGCTGGGTTTGGAACACCGGAATTGTAAGGAGCTGGTTCACCTAGCCCTTCGCTGTTAGAGCTCACCTCTGCTCCCGGCGTATTTTGACCGCTGTCCAGTTTCTTGAGGTGTGTGCTATTTCTCACTAAAACTTTCCCGGATTCCTTTGATTCGACAGCGAACGGGGCATTTACAACACGTAATTCTTCTCGGAAGTTTGGCTCAATTGACCCCAGTTTCAAATTCGTCATTAGGACCGTGTCTCCTTTTCCCAAATCAAATGAATGGAATTTTGCTCTTGAGTTCACGATTGAACATCATTTGACCAGGTGATACTCCCGTTGTTTCCTGTGGTGTGCATCTGCCTTTCTACCACCCCGTTTTGTTCCGGCCAGTATGATGTAGTCAAATTTAGATGAATTCCGCTGCTCTAAATTGCGGCCTGTTATCTGAAGTTATTGATCTGGGAATACCAAATGGGCTGAACATTCTAAGAAGTGCCTTGTGATTACCTCTCACCCCAGCAGGCCTGGGTTCAATCCCAGTTGGCACCACCTGGATGTCCATTTAGTGGTCACAAGTCTAAATTCTACTTGATGATCCTTGAAGAAGTGCAAATCGACAAAAGCTGGCAGTGGGTGAGATATGGATGATATGTTTGATCTAGCAAAAGTTGCGCGGGATCTGTACCTTTCTCTGGAGACCTCATTTGTTCCGAAATTCCAACTGAGTGGCAAGATATGTCGATTGAAAAAAAAGGGCGCCCGTTTGCCCCCATCACCCCTATATACTTTTCTTACCTGCCATATTATCACTGTTGAATTTGGGACACTTCTTTAAAATCTCCCAGCATTCCATGTAGCGGAAATCCTCGCCGTTTTCTTGCGTATACAACTGAATGGCTTTATCGAGCTTATCTTCCTCGTTCGTCCCGCTTTCATTCAATCTAATTATGGCTTTGTAACAGCCAGAAAAACTTCTGAACTGCGCGGCTAATGACGCCCCACCGCTGTCTCAACCCCTCTAAAGTTCTCGCCTCAAATGATTTAATTTTTGCCTTGCAATCATCGTGGACAGCCGACCAAAAAACTGTTACACTTTTATCGGTGCCTTTGATAGAATCTTGCGAGATGTTGATCCAAGAGATACATAATTGTTTACTTTCTTGGTCAGAGAACTTCTTGCCTCGTCGATTTTGTGACATGATCTGTTTTGTAAGGAGGAAAAAAAAAAATAATATGATGAGTTACAATAATTTCAGTCTTGAGGGCCTATCATATAATATGTCAATATTTTGACAAAAACTGTAATGTTAAGCTCCGTTAGAATATTTTTAGTAGACAAGCAAGACTTCCCTGGAGCTTCGTCAGGTCTTCCCGAATCTTCCTTAGGACAGTCCAAATTAACGGCAGGAGTTCCCGAAACCTCAGCAGGACTTCCCGGAACTTCGACAAGACTTCCCGGAACTTCGGCAGAACTTTTCGGAACTTCAAAAAGACTTCACCTGAACGTCGGTAGGATTTTTGCCAAGACTTCCCGAAACTACGGCAGGACATCCCGGAACATCAGTCAGACTACCCTGGAACTTTTTTAGGGCATCCCAAATTTTCGGCAGGACTTCCTGGAACTTCGTCAGGACCACCCAGATTTTCGACAAGACTTTCTGGAACTACGGCAGGACTTCCTGGAACTACGACAGGCCTTCCCGGAACCTTATCAGGACCACCCAGATTTTCGACAAGACTTCCCGGGGGAAAGAGAAGGGACCATCATCATCATCAGGACTTCCCGGAACTTCATCATATCTTCCCGGAACTTCTTCAGGATTTCCTGGAACTTCGTCAGGACTTTTGTTTTGTTCGGACCACCCGGATGTTCTGCTAGACTTTTTGAATCTTCGGCAGGACTTCCCAGAACTTCAGTAGGACTCCTGGACTGAATAGCGTATCATTGTGCAAAAACAGCGCACTCCTTCCGCATAATCATGAAGATAGAGCCAGACAACCAGTTTTCGCAGGGAATTCAACATCCTCAGCACCCGTCGCATTTTAATGTAGCTCTTTGGCTACAAAGCTCAGCTTGAAGTGAGCTGATCGGGTCAGATTCTTCTGGGTGTGTGAAACTTACCTATGGTCGACAGCTTCCACACAATTCACGACCATAGGTAAGTTTCAGGGGGAACGTGAAATTTAAGAGAAAGTGTCAGCATTTACGACAGCAAACGCCACTTTCCATCCTTAATACGGTTTACGATGCACATTTGTTGGGCGGCCGTCAGCACCCCCGAACTGGATGCAAAAAATTTCGCATCAGGCACCTCCGACACATCATTTACCAATCTGAAACTTATCCAGGAAGTTCCCAAATATTGTATCGCCACAAAGACACATCGCTCTGAAACCAGAGGAATTCCTCCGCATTGGACCAACCTATATATGCAAATCAGTTTACCGCTGCTATTTGTTGTTCAGTTTGCTGGGAGGGCGTGAACGGTCATATGCTCTATGCGGAAATTATTTCAAAAACGCACTGCAAAAGATAAACGTTTACAAATAAATAAATCAATTTAATTACCTGCAAAATCCGCGAAACGAAACTGTTGATAGAAGATGAAGCGAAGGGAAACGTTTTTTTTTTTCTGTCTGCTCTGCCTAGTTAACAGTCAACAGTGAAAAGCTCATAAATACACTCACAGAAGTTTGAAACAGAGTTCCATTTCTATTTCAAACACGCGTAAAAATGAAACAGAACTGTCGAGCAGTTGCAAATTTGTTCCAAACAAGTGCTCGAAAAATGAAACTGCAACTCAGCATTGCGAGGGGTGTGTTTTTGTTCTAGTTTCAAATTGAAACAGCCCATATAAAAACAACAGCATTTCGAACAGCCTAAGGCCGTTCGCAATGCTGAGTTTCAAAATTGTTTTAAACTACTCGTCAATTCTATAATTTGAAACTGTCAAAAATAAAACTGCAACACGATCAGCGCAACGCACAGTTCTAAAAGATGTTTGTAATCATCAAGTTCCATAAACTTTACTGTTCTCTATGAAATTTTCCGTTTTTATTTGTGAAGCTCTCGAAACATCTCTAACACATCCAAAGAAATTTGAAACAGAGTTCCAATCGTGTTTCAAACTCGCTCAGAAATAAAACAGAATAGTCGAGCAGTTGCAAATCTGGTGCAAAATAGTGCTCGAATAATGAAACTGCAACTCAGCATTGCGAGAGGTGCGTTTCTGTTCTAGTTTCAAATTGAAACAGTCCTTATAAAATACAACAGCATTGCGAACGGCCTAAGCGTTGAAGAATCCTAACGAATCAACCTTAGCAAGGATTTTCTTTAGCCTACCCAATTCATCTGAATGCTAAGCTTCCCATTTGCATGGACAATCTTTGCTAAGAAGAGTACGCATGTAGAATGTCAAAGTTGCTAAGTTAGGTAGAAACTTTACGAGAAAGTTTATCAGTCCCAGCAGTGACCGTAGCTTTGACACACTTTTTGGTGGTTGGAGATCTATAATAGATGGAACTTTTCGTTTGTAGGTCGGATATCTTCGGTGTTTATGAGATAACCCAAAAACGTGACTTCTTTGACCGACAGCATTGATTTCGTTTCGTTAACTTTCATATTGAGAGATGCTAATCTTTCTACAACTTCCTTAAGGGCTTTGTCGTGTTCTTCTTCTGTGGCACCATGAATAAAAAGATCATCCATGTAAATATACCACTAAACATTTAATTTCTATAAAAAGATGTTCCATCTCTCTCTGGAAAAGTTCTGAAACCAATTTGATTCCAAACATCAACCTAAAGAATCTATATACACCACTTCGAGCTACAAAGGTAGTTATATTCCGACTCGCGGGTTCCGGCTCAAAATGGTAATAGACCGACTCCAAAACAATTTTATTTATTTAGTCACATGTTCAAAACAAATTTATGATTTTCACGAGATAATTGCATCGCCAATGTTTGGAACCAGCTCTATCTAGAATTAGGGGATACAGTTATAGAGCTTTTTGACGTTCAACAACAAATTTCAGTTTTCGCGTGTGGTTAATTGTAAATTATGATCTATCACGTCTTAAGAAGTTTTTTTAGTGATATTGTAATTAACGTGAAAAATCTGG
Source organism: Ochlerotatus camptorhynchus (assembly GCF_037179485.1). Classification (NCBI taxonomy): domain Eukaryota; kingdom Metazoa; phylum Arthropoda; class Insecta; order Diptera; family Culicidae; genus Ochlerotatus; species Ochlerotatus camptorhynchus. The sequence goes on from NW_027040988.1 coordinate 2,370,082, forward strand.
GACAAGAATTTGTTTCAAGTAGCTGTGTTGCTGTGGTGTCGCGTCGGTCGGTTTTTCATTTCGCTTGTTTTTGGTGCTTTGCCTCCCTCCCAAGAAGAGTTTTACCGGGTATTTTTTTTTCTTTTTTTGGTGCTGGCGTTCTGTCTTCCGGAGGATGCACGCGAATGAGGTGTCAAGCAAAAATTCAGTGCAAATGAAAAACTTCGAATGTGATTCAAAATGTCGTGTTGGGTTGTAAAAACAACGCGGAAGATTTTTTCGATTACCGCGAGTGAACAAACCGGTTCTTTTTCGGAGGCAGAATTTGGTGAGATCCATCTGATTTATAATCAATCATAAATGCATATTTCCATATATTACTAAATACGCGCCAGATTTCGAAACATCACATTTCGAAATCTGGAAGTGTGTTTGCAGTACCATTATTCATATGATAATGGTAGTATGTTTACATGCGGGGCTTATTGTATGTGAAAGTAACCTCGGAATGGACGTGAATTACCAGGCATTCTGAAATGGGTTGCTGAATCTGCAGTAGAGCTATCGCTTTCTAACTCCCGGACTAAACTTGTTTAAATTATTACATCAAGGATTGTTGTAAGCAAATTTCTTCCATAATACCACTGCCGGCCAGTGGGGGTTAGATTGAATACACACACACATACACACACACACATAATTGCATCGCCAATGTTTGGCATAGAGATCTCCAAGCGCAATCTCACGAACACTAAAATCCAACATCCATACGTTAAAACGAAGAAGAAGAAGAAACAAAAAGGTATCGCGATATCACAACTACTTAAAAAGGTAGCGCGCGGTCTCACGCACACTTTTGTGCATCTGGAGAACTCTATTGGGTAGTTTTCTCTCTTGACAGGTAAACAAAACAGCCAATAAGGCTACCAGAACATGCTTTTCTAATGCTGATAGGGTTACTAGAAGTTCAAATTAAAAATGAACCTCGTTAATATGCATGGAGTACTGCGTATAACTGCACTCACATATAAAGTCGCAAATGAGAATGCTGACGACGAGGGTTATAATGAAGAGTATTACGTCTACATCCCATCTCGAGATGTGAAGATAGACGGCGTGGTCTCTGCAGTGAGCCTGACGTGTGATGACGTCATGGAAGGTATGGGGCGCCTTCAAAATGCTGCTACATCTACCGTGGACGTTTTGGGTTGCAGGATATTGTATTCAGCGACCATGGTAGATGGTCAAAAGACTTATTCCCCTTCAGGCTCACTACAGGTGTCTTTCGCTGGATCGGTTCTCCCAAAGTTTTGAGAAATTGAAAATGTTTTTTTCCCGGTGCGACTTTTTGTACCAAGGGTATATAATTGTACCAACTGCAAAAAGTTGGGACACACAGCTGCTTTTTGTGACAACAAGCCCCGTTGTGGCAAATGTAGCCAAGACCACATGGAGGGTGCTTGCCAACAGGAAGCAACTAAATGTGCTTACTGTGGCAAAGAACCTCTTCATGCTTTGCTGGGGGAGAGGTAGCTCATCGATTCTTCCGGTTCGCCTCCTAGCATCGTGCTATAAGGTACCAGGCGATAACCAGGGTAGTTGATCGATAGCTCGATGACGTCATTTCGTTGACGTCTGCAATGGGAAATTCTCATAGCAGGCGTTGACGATGGGACGTTGTCGAGTTGTTGCATAGCAACTATCGTGGTAACTCACCGATTACCTGTCGATCTGCCAAATTTGGAAAGACGTCTGCATTGAATTGTCTCATATAATAATATTCCGCCCACTATATCACAAGAAATTGCGAGTAGCTGAGTGGAATGGAGATAAGTTAAGCATTGGGTACAGGACCAAGTCTCCCCTGGGTGGTGCCAAAAGATGAGCGCAATAGAATCATCAAGTTTCCATAAGGCACGGAATGAGACTATTGCATGGCTGGGTAGTCAAAGTCTTCCATTCGTTAGTCATTTCAGGTGGATTAGAACAGGTTTAGGTGGGCGTTGGCCAGATTTGGATTTTTTAGATGTAATCCTGGATAGGACCCTGTCATTGAACGTCGCGTGAAAGTGGAACTTAATGAAGGCCTAACTGACATGCAGGTTAAAAAAACCTGTTTAAAATACTGAATTGCCAAGACATGAACAATGTAAAAACACTTAGATATATATCATAACAATTAAGGCTGGTACGTTACTGCAGTAACTGGAGCACCTAGGTTAAAATGAAATGTAATTTATTTTGAATTTGGAACAAATAAAGAGTTAAAAAAAAAAAAAAAAATGAAGGCCTAAGCACTTTTTTGTAGTTTTTAGTTTTCGGATTTGAAAGATCGTCGGTTACAGTGGCCTGCTTACTGAGCAGAAAAACGCGGTCCCAGGTCCTTACATATCAAAGAGATTTATGGTAAAATCGCTTGTGTATCGTGTATTTTGCGAAACTCGTTGTTGTCGTTGGTTCCGGGTTTGAATGGATACACAAATTTGAGCAACGGTATTATGTGATATGGAGGGCTCGGTGGCCTTAGAGCAACCGTTTTTGCTTACTGAGCAGAACATCATGAGTCTAATCTAAGGCCCATCCACATTCAAGATTCGTCAATCGTTTTATTTGTTAATATGACTACATGGTAATAACAGCATCTCGGTGATTAAAAAGATGCTCGTCTGCCTAGTGGCAAACGTTTTTGCTTACTGAGCAGAAGACCGTGGGTTTAGTCCCAAGCTCCTTTGCGTTATATGATCGTTAGGACATCAATTCAGCTTATCGTTTACCAAAACGAACCCTGCTGCAAACCCAACCCTCTTATCCAACATCCCAGTGATTCCTCGTGGAAGTGCAGAGGTGTTCTCGGCTTCCATCAAAGCGAGTGTCATGTCAACACAATCCTTCCCATTCCTTTCTTGACCTGTGTTCGGGCGCGGCCGGCGCTGGTATTGCCTGATTTAAGATCACCAGTTTTTACACATTGAGGATGATTGCTAGTCCCAAGCATCGTCTATTGGTTCTCTGTGTAATTACAGCTGATCTGGCAGTAACAGAGTAGCAACCGTGGGTGGTCAATCAAGCTCAAGCAAGCTCAAGCTCAAGCTCAAAGAACCTCTTCATGCTTTGCAGGACTGCCCCGCGTACAAGAAGCGTACCAACAATGTGAAGCGTTCAATAAAAGAACGCTCCAAGCTGACGTTTGCAGAAATGGTTAAGTTGCAAAATGGAACCTCTGCTTCGTTGGCATCAGCCGCTCAAAATGAAAAAACTTTTGAGATTTTGTCTTCCGATGAACTGGACTCTGACATAGCAGATGAGAAGGAGTCTCCGGAGGTACACGCCCCCGGTAAAAGGAAGCCGACTAGCTCCCCGGGAGTGCGCCGGAAAAAAAAAAATAAAACCACTCTCAAAAGCATGCAAAAATCTGAAGGTAGCGGGGATTCATTGAAAAAGCCGAACAAATCGGTAATTGCTGCTCCATCTGATCCTTGCTGCAGCTTTTCCACCCCACCGCTACCTAATAAAGGTAATCGTAAGAGATTACCAAAAATAAACACCACGTCTACTCGCAATTCAAAGAAAACTCTCCCGTCCAAGCGAGGAAAGATTAAATTTAAGGACATTGTGGATAACATTTTGAATGCCCTCGGCTTTCTCGACGAATCGCCACTTCGAGGGCTTATTGACCTGCTTGTTCCTAAACTACTTCAAGCAATTGACTGCATCATGGCCCCTCATTGGTGAATTCATATCTTTCGATGGATAATTCGTCGAGTGAGGATCAAGATATGATCACTTTATTACAATGGAACTGTCGTAGTTTAATACCTAAATTAGACTCGTTCAAGTATTTGATTCACAATTCTGATTGTGATATATTTGCACTCTGTGAAACTTGGCTTTCTTCTGAAGATGAACTAAACTTCCACGATTTTAACATTATCCGCCTGGACCGAGATGATTCATATGGTGGCGTACTTTAGGGGATCAAAAAGTGCTACTCCTTCTATAAAATCTCAATCCTAATAATTTCAGGCATTGAAATTGTCGCTTGCCAAATAAATGGGAAGAACAAAGATCTTTGCATAGCTTCTGTATATGTCCCTCCAAGGACTTCCATAAACCGCCGTCAGCTTTGGAGTTCAGTTAATATCCTTCCATCTCCAGTTCTAATACTGGGCGATATGAACTCACACGGTACTGGTTGGGGCGAATCATACGATGACAATAGAGCGATATTTTCTATGATTTGTGCGACGATTTCAACTTGACTATCTTGAACACTGGTGAAGCAACACGTATAGCAAACCCTCCTGCTCGAGAGAGCCGTCTTGACATTTCTTTGTGCTCTAACTCACTATCATTAGATTGTCTGTGGAAGGTTATCAATGATCCCCATGGTAGTGATCACTTGCCAATTATTATTTCAATCAAAAGTGGTCGTCTAAAAACAGATCAGTCAATTCAAGTTCCTTTTGACCTCACGAGGAACATTGATTGGCAAAAATTTGTATCGGCGGTAACTCTTGGTATTGATTCTACCGATCCTCTACCACCACTGGAAGAGTATCGTTTCTTTACCGAGCTAATCTACAAAAGCGCATTAGAAGCTCAGAAACGACGTGTTCCAAGTGCATCCCTCAAAAGAAGACCCGCCACCCCTGGATGGGATGACGAATGCACAAAGTTGTATCTTGAGAAATCCGATGCCTTTAAAGATTATCGTAGACATGAAAGATCTGAGCTTTTTGAAAAGTATCTAAAGCTTGAAAAAAAGCTTAAGAACTTACTAAAAGCAAAGAAACGAAATTACTGGCGTACTTTTATCGAGGGACTTTCTAGAGAAACCTCGATGACAACGCTTTGGAAAAAGGCTCGCTATATGCGAAACCGCTCATCTTCCAATGAGAGTGAAGAATACTCCTCCCAATGGATATTCGACTTCGCTAAAAAGGTTTGTCCAGATTCTGTTCCAGCACAACCAACTTTACGGGATACAGTCCGAAGTAACGGTTCTCTGGATGAACCATTCACAATACTGGAATTTTCAATGGCACTTCTTTCATCGAATAACTCTGCTCCGGGAAGCGATATGATCAAATTCGACCTTCTAAAAAACCTCCCCGATATCGCTAAAAGACGATTACTTAACCTATATAATTCATTTATGGAATTCAATATAGTTCCACCAGCATAGAGACAGGTTAAAGTAATAGCTATTCAAAAGCCTGGGAAACCAGCGTCTGATCACAATTCTTACCGTCCGATCTTTATGTTATCATGCCTGAGGAAATTATTAGAAAAAATGATCCTATTAAGACTTGACCATTGGGTTGAATCAAACAATCTACTTTCAAATACGCAATTTGGTTTCCGGAAGAGTAAAGGAACAAACGATTGTCTAGCGATGCTTTCATCTGATATTCAACTGGCCTTTGCGCACAAGGAGCAATTGGCTTCAGTATTTTTGGATATTACGGGCGCATTTGATTCGGTTTCCATAGACATACTGTCAGACAATTTGCACAGTAGTGGATTACCCGGTGTTTTGAATAATTTTTTGTATAATTTGCTGTCAGAAAAACAAATGACCTTCAATCTAGGTCAACTGACAACTTCTAGAATTAGCTACATGGGCTTACCCCAAGGTTCATGTTTAAGTCCCTTACTTTATAATTTCTATGTCAAAGATATTGATAACTGCTTAGATAATCTATGCACGCTCAGATAGCTTGCAGACGATGCCGTGGTTTCCATGAGAGGTCCACGTGCGGAAATCTTGCAAAGACCATTGCAAAATTCCCTAAATAATCTGTCTTTCTGGGCAAGAAATTTAGGGATCGAGTTTTCACCGCAAAAAACTGAATTGGTAGTGTTTACAAGGAAGCGGTTTCCAGCCCAACTGCGTCCAAATCTTTTGGGCAGAGACATTACCCAATCTTTAACCTTCAAATACCTTGGAGTCTGGTTTGATTCAAAATGCACTTGGGGTACCCATATTACGTATTTGAAACAAAAGTGTCAACAAAGGATCAACTTTCTACGATCAATTTCCGGGACATGGTGGGGTGCTCACCCGGAAGACCTCATTAAACTATATAAAACGACTATTCTTTCAGTTCTTGAGTATGGCTCTTTTTGCTTCCACTCGGCAAGAAAAAGCCACCTAATCAAATTGGAACGTATTCAATATCGTTGTTTACGTATTGCTCTTGGCTGTATGCATTCAACACACAATATGAGCCTAGAGGTCCTAGCGGGCGTAAAACCCCTGCAGAACCGTTTCTGGGAGCTCTCATTAAGAATATTGATTAAATGTAGTGTCAGTAACAACCTTGTGATTGAAAACTTCGAAGAAATGCTCGAATTGAGCATCCAGTCTAGATTCGTGCGAATCTATCTTAATTATATGTCATCGGATATTAGCCTTCCTTGCTATAACCCCTCTCGTGTATGCTTTACTAACTACAGTTCCCCCATTGACTATGATCTCTCCATGAAACAGGCTATTCAAGGAGTTCCAGATCAACTTCGACCTATCTCAATTCCCCGCATTTTTGCTGAAAAGTACCAACAAGTCAATTGCAATAGAAGATTTTTCACTGATGGATCACGCATTGATGGATCCACTGGCTTCGGCGTCTTCAATGAATACTCAACCGCCTTTCGGAAACTTCAGGAACCTTGTTCCGTTTATGTTGCTGAGCTAGCAGCAATCAACTTCGCATTGGGGATGATTTCCGATATGCCCATAGACCATTACTTCATCTTCCCGGATAGTCTCAGTTCGATTGAGGCTATTCGGTCGATGAAACAAGGTAGGCACTCATCTTATTTCCTTTCAAAGGTAAGGGAGCAGATGAGTTTGCTGGTCGAAAGATCATATATGATTACCTTTGTATGGGTCCCCTCACATTGCTCAATCCCAGGCAATGAGAAGGCAGACTCTCTCGCAAAGGTGGGCGCACAACAAGGCGAGATTTATGATAGAAGAATTTCACATGATGAATTTTTCCCACTAGTACGTCAGAGTTCTCTTTTAAGTTGGCAAAACGATTGGACAAATAATTCTCTTGGGCGGTGGTTACATTCCATTATTCCAAATGTTTCTTCGAGAGCGTGGTTCAAAGGTCTGGATGTAAGTCGGGGATTCATTCGAGTGATGTCAAGACTTATGTCCAACCACTACTCGCTAGACGCACATCTCTATAGAATAAACCTCGTTGACAGCAATATATGTAGGTGCAGAACCGGTTATGATGACATCGATCACGCAGTTTGGTATTGCCCGGGTAATGACGCCTCCAGAGCACGACTATTGGATACCCTAGTGGCCCGAGGTAGACAACCCTTCCGTGAAGTAAGAGATGTATTGGGAACACGTGATCTTCCCTACATGCAAGCGATCTACGAATTCCTTTGTTTGTCTGATGTTAGAGTTTGATGTGACTATCCCCTCCTTTCCAAACAATTTCCCGCCATTGTGTCCCAGCCTTATTATCCTCCTGTTCCTGTGCTACTTGCCCTGCCCAGCCAGGATTTGGTCAACCGTCCGAGAGTAGTATCTGAAGGAGGCTTCAGAAACCAGTTTCCTACCTAGATCCTTCCAATTGAAATTGTTACCTATTAACCTCGAGCCCGCCACGAGTAATTGGTACCCAATACTAACCTAGAAATACTGCTATTTAAAATGTAAATCAAACATTACTGATTTTGGCTCCGCAAAGTGTCACACACGACTGAGCCTAGTAAATAAACGAACTAGTTAAAAAAAAAAAAATATGCATGGAGTGTCGATCAGATTAGCGTGAGTCCACGGAGATGCAGTGCACGAAACTTAACCAACAAAGCATAAGAGCAAGTAGCATAAAAGCTTATTTAGGCAAAACTATGCTTCTGCAGCTAAAAAATGGCTTATTCAGCCTTTAATCAGCACATATTGTTTATTGGGTAACCTACAAACCAAATTTAAACATATTGAAACCATTAAAATTTGGCTGTTTTTAGACGTGGCAAAATATTCAGCAAAATAATGTTGCTGAAACTTCCAGCAATTCGAACTTCTTCAGAATCTTCAGTAAATCTGTAATTTTTTGCTGAAGCTATACCACAGCAATAAATGTTTCTGTTTAAATGATTTTTCAGTAAATTTCTGCGAAACTGAAACAACAGTAAATTTAATTTATTCCATTTTTACTTATACCATAGACAACGACACGAATGCCACGATGATGGTAAAGTGTCGTTAATAAATAATAATAATAATAATAATAACATGCATCGCAAATAAGGTTTTAGTTGTGAATGTGGTCGTATTTGTCATGGTGGCGCCACTGAAGCGTTAAGCAAGCCACCCCATTTCGAACTTATCAGTGATGCCAGTTCTTTTTCAGGTCAGTTTAATAGATGTCAGCTCTTGAAAATGATACGTGGCCAAGGCAGACATATATCACACGAACACAGAAAAACACAAGCTGTTGAATATTACATCCAAACTGCTACATTGTTCATTCCACATGTGTAATATTACGCTGTACGATGGACACAGAACTTGAGAACAAATCGTTTTAATGACTGTAATATTCTATCAACTTTTACCATTTATTGATGTTCAATACATCACTATAGACAAACATTTGTTTTGATTCGCTATGATAGTTTGACAGCTTAAATGAGGGGTTCGTGGATTTTCATATGTTTCGAGGGGTGCTTGGAACCGAAGAGAGTACCAGAGCTGAGCTGAAAAGTTGAGCATGTTCCTTCGGGACCTTCTGGTCTTAGAGTTACCTCTATGGTAAATACATGTCATCGTTATAACAACCACATCAATTAACTGCATTGAGATGAAACTTTTTTTTATCCAATCAATGCATGTGTAACGGAAATTGAATTACAGAGTGATGAATGATTATTTAATTTTGTGATTTTGTCTTCTTCTGCGTAGCTAAATAGACGCATAGAACGAACCACGCGATCAGCTGAGCTTCACAGTTCTTTGCTGGTTGGGAGTAAATAGGAAACTATAACGGTACACCTTAACTGGCCTCGAAGCAAATGCATGTTTATTTTTGTACTATATATCTTTCCCGGTAGAACGTGCCGATGCAGTTTCGAAAGCAATAAAACTTTTCATCCGAGCGAGATGCTTGCAGTTTTCCATCGACTCAATCTACTGAACGCTGCCCTCTCATCATACGCATCTGCAAAAGAATTCACGCACGACACCCGGATCAAAGATGAAAGCGGTTCTCGCGCTCTCTTTCGATGAATGATTTCATAATGCACTTTGTACATTCTCTAGAAGTCTCTTTTTTGCTTGAAAGAAAGTTGCCAAATAATCTAAAGTCATTTGAAAATTAGTGGTTGCAATCATTTGAAATTGCTGACATCACTGGCTTTTCTCTCGATTTTCGTGAAAATTCTGACATGAGCATGAGAGTACGATCGTGGAAAATCCGGTGGCTTTTTCCCTTCCGCTCACGCTCGCTCTCTTCGGGAAAAATAATATCCCTTAGAACAGACGATCGGCCAGTCATCGTCGAGTCGTTGCGTAGTAAGTTTCACATTTCGTGCGCGATTTCCCAATTCCGTTAGAAAAGTGTCACTTTTTGGGTCAACATACCCGTTTTTCAGACTTGGAGTGCAACGATACAGGTACTATCTCAATGATGCAATGAAGATCTATGAAAACTGAGTTGTAAAGCATGTTTTTTCTATTCTTAAAATCATAGAACACTCTGGAGTCGACACATGGTCATCGCATTAGGAGGAAAAAGGGAATCCACATGGCCTGCTGGTTGTAGCGAAGAAACACCGGTGCACGGCGTGTCACGATCGGCTCTTGCCTACTGAGGTGTCAGCCATCTTTGTGTCGATCGTGTCTCTGTGTAGTGAAATCTGTGATAATTTTGCAACGCAACACGGTAGCGTGAGGAATTTCACGATTCTACCACTCACCGCTGCCGTCGGTGAGCTTTGCAGCAAAACATTCGGGAAAAGAAAATTTACTTTCGAATAAACATGTCATCAAATTGCTTGATGGCGCATGTTTAAAATTGCGAACCCATGTTCTACTTGGATGGGGTACAATCATTAGAAAATACGAAATTTTAGTCACATTTTCGAGAATCAGAACGGGAAGGTGAAGTTTTGCTACGACGACGGGTGGAGCAAGAACATCAGTGAGCAGCGCAAAGATCAACTTCACTTAGGCCATTTTGGCTAAAAATAGTGATCGGATATTTTTAGTTTAACAACACTCACCCATACAGGCGCTCGGAGGAGACGCGTGTTTCGAAGTCTAGTCAGCGGGGAGCTAGCGAGAATGTGTAAAGAATAACACATTGGGAAAACGCTCGGAAAATTAATGGCCCACCGTGGATCGTTACTCTAGAGAGAACAAGGTGTGCAGCGACCGCTGATCATTTCGGGTATCAAATTTACACCAGCAAAAATTTGTTGTTTGAAAGTACCGGCCTTACTCCGAATGCCGAAATAGTATTACGCGAAGGGAGAGAGAGAAAGACAACACACCGAAAAAGTAAGCAAGATCAAAATAAATTGAAACCCATTTCGAGAACCACCGCAAAAGTGCCCATGTAAATGCCAGTGAAGTAGAAAACAAACCAAAAGGAAAAACAACGGGAAAATTGTGTCGCGTTGATGAAATGTAACAAAAATAAAACATCACACCGAATCGGCTTTTCGGGAGTATCCGGAAGACAGTTTGAGTGAGAGTCACGACGCAATTTCGATATTGGTGAAGTTAGAGCAGCTAGCTAAGGTATTTGTTTGAGTGTGTCAACGTGAATGCGTCACACGAGGCGGCATTTCGAGAGGAGCAACGTGGTCTCGTGCAGAAGAATTGCGCGTGGTGAATTGTGCTGACCGAGTTAAGTTTGGACTACGATCGTTGGAATTTGTTGCTGACCATGGGTTTGGAAGGCGTCCAATCTCGGCAGAATGGTACGAATGGGCTGTATTCATCATCACTACAGTGGTACTATTTGCCCAACGTAGATCATTCGAGCGAATCTATTCAAGTAAGTGAAGTACAAGAGTGGACTGTATGGGTACATTTAAAGAAATAAACGTTATGAAGACATTTTATAATATGTACGATGTACATCATTCCCTCAATTAGTGCGCTTGATAGCGCTAATGGAGTTTACGTGGTGCATTATACGTTTTGACCTAATTGGGTTCAGCCATTTTATGAAGCAGTGTTTTTAAAAGAAAATCATAAAAATGCATTTTTGATTAAATTTTCATATTCGCCTGAATCAGGATGTTATTGAATTTCGAGTCAAATTGAGGCTGCACTGGACAGTTTTTATCACGGTTCACTTGAATGTGTGGTTTTATCAGGAATCCGAATTTCTTCACAACGTTAGTTCTTGAACATTTATCAGTTGAATATAAACATCGGATTCATTAATTAAAATTTTTAATTTCTGTGTACCGTGATGGAATTTATCGGGTCCTTATTAAGTCCTCGGTTCACTACTAGCCTGCATAAAACTACTTAGGCTTAGATCTGATTTTAGGCCTGCACAACCCGCCCTTTAGCTGTATTTTTTGAGTGGATTTTTTTTTTCTCAAAATGGAATGTTGTTTTTACTGTAGATGCCATCTAAATTTATGTACCTTTCCGAAGGTACCGTAAGATTTGATAAATAGTAACACATTTTTGAGATGTTGTTAAAAGTATAACACTGCTTCTTTTATAATAATATAAAACCTCAAAGTTGGCCTACGAATTCTAAATTCAACCTAAAACATTGAAACGCAATTGAATTTCCTTCGGTCTATCGGAAGAAGATACAAATTAATTCGGTTGGAGCGCTTCTTTTGTTGTTGAGAATAATGGGAGCAAACATTCATATCACGCGTTCTTATTGACTTCGTTCGGTAGCTTTTGAACTAAAGTAGCGTACCAAACGCATAATTGACTTTTCAACGCCGAAATCATGGATTTATTTGATGTTTTATGATTGATAGGCCCAAAATTGGCTATTAGGCGGAAGTAGTTCTCTACTGAATTGCTCATTATTTAGACTAAAGGGCGAACATGAAATTATTGCGACACATTCAACAGGGCATAACTTTTTTACCATTGGGTAAAAATCAAATAAATTTTGCACACTTTTTCAAAAGGGCACAGTAAATGGCGAGATCTACAAATCTGAGTGCCTCGAGAAGCGCCTTTTGCCGTTCTTGCAGCAGCACGACGAAGCTCCGCTATTTTGGCCAGATTTGGCATCATGCCACTATTCTAAAAGTGTCCTGGAGTGGTTTGAGGCCAATTCTGTCCATTTTGTTCCAAAGGACATGAATCCGCCAAATTGTCCGGAGCTGCGCCCGGTGGAGCAGTACTGGGCAATAATGAAGCGGGAACTTCGGAAGAGCAAGAAAACAGTCAAAGACGAGAAGGACATGTTAAGAAAAGGGGAAAAAAAAACTGAGAAACTGGTACCGGATGACACTGTAAAGACTTTGATGGAGGGCATCAAGCGAAAATGCGTTCAATTTTACACTCAAGGCTCCATCGATTAACTTTTCTTTTGATTTTTGAAGTAAATATATGTATAAAACTACCCTAAAATTTTGGTTTGATTCTAAACATTATAAGAAAATTGGCATGAAATTTTCGGTGTCGCAATAATTTCGTGTTCGCCCTTTATTGCAAATTAAAAATGAAAACCTTCGCAAGGCTTAAAAGGTTCCAAATCGGGTCTTGATCATCTTCACTGTAATGAAAAAAAAAAAAAAACTAGTGATGGGTTGTGTCTGAAGCACGATCGCATTATTGACGTAGGACTATTGTTTTTGTAGCTCAATTCATTCACTTGATAAAAAATAGTTCCAAAATCATCAAAGTTTTAATTCAATATTCAAAGTTCCTTTAAAACTTTCTATTTCAGTTCCAATCCCAATAAAAATTAATTTCCGAACGTGTACACTCATCTTTCGGTAACTGAATATTGTTTATTTATTAGCAATTCTCTAATTTAAATGTGTTTCATATAACAAACCGGTTGAAAATACTTCAAAGTGCTCCAGACACCATGTTTGAGTTTGTTTGTTATCTGTGTTCAAATAAAAATAAATGTAAAATATTTTTTTTTTCATATGATCATATTTTAAGCTCACAACAGAACTGAAATGTCTCAGTTTACAAAAGTCATAGGGCTCATTTAAAGTTGCAAACATTATGGATTATGGCACCATGTTGATAACTTTTAATTTTCATTGCCCACCTTTTAGCCACTGATGTATGTCATGAATGTTGTATTTCGTATACTGACAAATACGTTACATTTATGAAGTCCTCATTTCACAAGTTATGACGGCAAATAAAATAAAAGCTAAATACAAACGTAAAATTCCAGTTGGGACGTAATTACTTTGAAAAATAAGAAGAACTTACATAGTTGGATATGCTTAACGTCAAATATCAGACTTAAAGTGGCCATTTTATACGATAGATGAGGAGATGAAAGTATAGAGTTGATAGTTCCGTAAGGATACGGCAGTGTGAAAATTGTATATACACCCAACCGGGGGATGTAAGATTCGCTTACAATTATGTGTGATTCATCATCAGAGGATGTTAGTGGAGACCGCATGAACCGAGGATGCGATATACCTAGCTGCGCTCCGATGTAAGAAAATTGGAGACCGAAAAATGTTGAGTGTATTAGTGAGTGAAATTAATTATGTCGAAAAAAATAGAAAAAAGTTGCCGACTGGACTCGAACCACGGACGTTGCGATTATCAGACCTGTGCTTTCTCCACTGCTCTCTCTATGCTTCTGAATATGGATAGCCTAAAAGCATACATGAAGCGCTCATTTTCTCGCATGCTCGACTTCGTATGCTTTTTCTGATGGAGAGATTCGAGACAAGTGTGTGCGTCGTTCTACAATGTTCTACAATGTGCGTCGTTCTACAAGCTTACTAGTATAGTCGAAAGCGTAGATGGAACACGAAATAGAAAAAGACAAAAAACCATTACATCGCCTGCATGGTCAATTTCTAACATTCGTTGCGATGTTCATGAACAGAGGATGATAGGAAACGGAACTAACATTCATTGTAATAGATTTTTGGTTTGCGTGTAGAGAGTAGAAAGCGAGCAAAGGTCAATTTTGAGGAAGGTACGAATCGGGGTGATCATCCACTTAACCAAACTCCCCTGTTGGGGAGCCATACTCTAACAGAACCATCAACTCTATACTTTCATCCCCTCATCTATCTTATAAAATGACCACTTTAAGTCTGATATTTGACGTTAAGGTGAATTGCTGTTACATCCTTATTCTCGAAACCACTTCGAAACTTTAAATGCACAAATATCAACATCTGCGACACGTGCAACATTCAAATTGTTACTCCACGTTTGCTGCACTGCCGCATACATGAATTAGCAATTTCAGGTGAAATGGGGCACCGATTTACGAGATTTGTGTAATTGAAAATTCGAAGTGGAAGTGCATGTAAAGCCTTCGTGGCAGCCATTTGTGGACTCTACAAGGAATCACCTTAAGCATCTCCAACTACACATTTAAAAAAAATCATGCAAATTTAGGTGTCATGAGAGTGACATATACGAGCGTCAATTTTGATATAAATTTGAGTAATAACAGACGCAAAATATAGCTCAACATATATTACATGGGATTTTTGTTTACGTTCATTTTTTATGTCAAAGATGGATTCCGTCAAGTGTAAAATTAGTTATTTCTAAGTATGTGTATAATTCGTTGACTTCACGCATGAAGTAATACAAACATGGTTAGTTAAAGAAGAATTTATAAAAAAAATCAAATTAAAGAATGATTATTTCATAGGTACCCTTACATACCTGGTGACCGAATTCTGAACTAAACTGTGCACCATCCAATACACAGATAAAAATTCTGAATTTTAATTGTGATGTAAACATTCAAACTCGTAGACTTGTATTTCATTTCACACAACCGAGCAACTTGCAAAAAAATGTTGTTTACAAAGATGGGCTTTTGTATACAATATTTGCTACATTGCATGAAATGTGTCAGAACTATACATGATGTATATTGTAAACTTATATGATATGTGACGCTCCATTTATGTGCATCATATTGAACAGAAATTTACACTACTTTTTCGAACTGTGTAGGTCTTGTCCATCTGAATAACTTTGCCAGCAATAGCAATCTGCTGTCTAGTTCAGCTACCAAGTTAAAGTTAGTAAATACTCGCGACGTCTAATGTGAAACTTCTGAAATGAGCTATCCACACGGATAGAAATCCCCTTATACCTTTCGGCAAATTTCTATTGCATGAAATGTATAAGTCAATAAATAAGCAGTCGCCTTGCAAAAAAGTTAATGAAGATCATGTGTCAAATGAAATACATAAATGGTCACATATACCGTTTATGCATTCTTATAGGAACTACACAGAAAAAATTCTGAATTTTAACTATTGCGTACCAGCTGGGTGACATGCCGCCATGTTATTGAAACCAACATCTGAAACGTAACAATTCCAGTGTGAACTGTAAAAATGGCGTGACTGAATTGTCTTATTTTTATCAACTGAAATTATTTTCCCTTTTATGCCATATAAATGGTTGACTTCGTGGTAGAAAATCAGAAAATAATATTTTATGAGTCCTAAGTTTATTTTTCACAAAATGTAGGCAAAAATATTAAGAATATCCATAATATCAGTCACGCTTTTTTTGAAATTCTGGCTTGAATCTTCTATTTGTTTACAAATTATGAGCTGTCAGTGGGGCCCACGATTCGCGGGCCCGCAGCGATGTTAGCTCTTTTCAAGGCAAGGCAAACAAGATAGGGATGCCACCCAGCTGTTGCGTACACACTTAGATTTTTTCCGAGATGGACACCACCGAGCAGCTCGGTATTTTGTTTTGCTGGTTCTCAGTTAAAAATTTACCGAGATTCAGCTAATACTTACAATTCAGTATCCTTAGGAAAATTGTGAAAAGATTTTTGCTTGGTAACACCTTGTTTATTTGTGCACCGATAAAACTCGGCTCATGTTTTGATCAGTTTTAAACAAACAATGTATTGCTCGAGAGGGGGGACACATCTAAATTGTCGTGACCGGACCGAGGTTTCCAGCCTCGGCCACGGCAACACGAATTAGCGATGGTGCGGCTGCTTCTATTGCTGCTGCTGCTGCTGTTTCTGCTGCTGCTGTTTCTGTTGCTGCTGTTTCTGCTGCTGCTGGTGGTCCGTCACCTCCAAAATTTCTTATAAGAATGACTTCAACGAGTTTTTTTTTTTTAAATGTTTAAATGATCTTTATTTCAGTTTAACTTGGATGATTACCATATACATTTTACTAAGTGATTTAATTGCTTTCTTCATCTTTAGGTATGGGCAAAATTCAAAATTTGTTTTACAGAATTAGTCCTAGACTTAGTACACGGTCGACCACCTTGGTGGGATTGGTTTGGTGCTTAGGTACTTCATATTTATACCTGCTAACCTATCAAAATTCTCTAGCCAATGAGATTCTGTTTACATGTGAACTATCACGCTTCACGCTCACTTGATTCTACTCATTATTTATTCAACACTAACTCTATCTACTACATTCTTCCCCTCTTCTACTCTCCTTAATTGAGGAAAGGGGGCATTATATCCACCCATTTGGGGGAATTTTATCTACCCTCTGAGGGGACTTTCATCTACCATCTCAGAGATATTTCATCCATCAGGTCATGGCAATTCTAACTATTTAAAAATTTCCTCAGTCATCAAGTCATGGCAATTCTAACTAATTCTAAATTTCTTCAGTCCATCCATCAGGTGATGGAAACTCTTTATACCATCCATCAGGTCATGGTAATTCTTTCTACCATCCATCAGGTCATGGTAATTCTTTCTACCATCCATCAGGTCATGGTAATTCTATCTACCAGCCATCAGGTCGTGGTAATTCTTTCTACCATCCATCAGGTCATGGTAATTCTTTCTACCATCCATCAGGTCATGGTAATTCTTTCTACCATCCATCAGGTCATGGTAATTCTTTCTACCATCCATCAGGTCATGGTAATTATTTCTACCATCCATCAGGTCATGGTAATTCTATCTACCAGCCATCAGGTCGTGGTAATTCTTTCTACCATCCATCAGGTCATGGTAATTCTTTCTACCATCCATCAGGTCATGGTAATTCTTTCTACCATCCATCAGGTCATGGTAATTCTATCTACCAGCCATCAGGTCGTGGTAATTCTTTCTACCATCCATCAGGTCATGGTAATTCTTTCTACCATCCATCAGGTCATGGTAATTCTATCTACCATCCATCAGGTCATGGTAATTCTTTCTACCATCCATCAGGTCATGGTAATTCTATCTACCATCCATCAGGTCATGGTAATTCTTTCTACCATCCATCAGGTCATGGTAATTCTTTCTACCATCCATCAGGTCATGGTAATTCTATCTACCATCCATCAGGTCATGGTAATTCTATCTACCATCCATCAGGTCATGGCAATTTTTTCAAAATAATTCTTCAGTTCTTTAGTCATTCCACTATACTTACACTATCGTACCAACTGCGCCATTGTCGTGACCGGACCGAGGTTTCCAGTCTCGGCCACGGCAACACGAATTAGCGATGCAGCTCTCACGGGTGCGGCTGCTTCTATTGCTGCTGCTGCTGCTGCTGCTGCTGCTGCTGCTGCTGCTGCTGCTGCTGTTTCTGCTGCTGCTGTTTCTGTTGCTGCTGTTTCTGCTGCTGCTAACCTATCAAAATTCTCTAACCAATGAGATTCTGTTTACATGCGAACTATCACGCTTCACGCTCACTTGATTCTACTCATTATTTATTCAACACTAACTAATCTCAATTTTAGATGCTCAAATCTCACACTAGCGAATCAATCTTCGAAAAATCGATTTTGCAAACAAAATTACATCCATTGATGTAATATTGTATCTGATTTTTGCTCGAGGGGGGCGACTCTATCTACAATGCAGGAAAAAATATGTTTTGCTGTGGCTAGCTGCACGCATGCTGAGTAGATAGAAAGAAGATTGATGGCGATTCTGAAGATTTCCTGCAAAAAGATGATGCGCGATGCAAGTAGATGAGAGAAATGAAAGAAGATTTTTCGTAAATCGATTCGCTAGTGTGAGATTTGTTGAGAATCTAGAATTGAGATTTAGATGTGTCGTTTTTGCTATTACATCATTATTTCATACATCAGCTTGAATTACACGAGGGGGGCGACACATCTAAATCTCAATTCTAGATGCTCAACAAATCTCACACTAGCGAATAAATCTTCGAAAAATCTTCTTACATTTCTCGCATCTACTTGAATCGCGAATCATCTTTTTGCAGGAAATCTTCAAAATCGTGATAAATCTTCTTTCAATCTACTCAGCGTACGCGCAGCTAGCCACAGCGAAACACAATATTTCTTGCATCGTAGATAGAGTCGTCCCCCTCGGAATTACATTGATCGATATTACATTTTTTTTGCTGTGTATTTGCATCGCGCATCATCTTTTTGCAGGAAATCTTCAGAATCGACATCAATCTTTTTTCTATCTACTCAGCATGCGAGCAGCTAGCCACAGCACAACACAATCTTTCCTGCAGCGTAGATAGAGTCGTACCATAGAGGTAACTCTAAGACCACTGGGTCCCGAAGAAAATCATTATTATTTTTGGCTCACTCAGTACCAGAACAACGGTCCCAAGCAGTCCCAAGCTATTTCACTCACCCCTGCATGTTCTGCATGAATCCACACACCCCTGATGTTATCTGTCAAACTTTCATAGCGAATCAAAACAAACATAGTGTTGTAATAGAATTTCAACTAGAATAGGGTACGTTAATCGTTTGCTTGGGACCAATAGGCTACTAAAGTGGTGAGCCAATTTAAAATCGTTAGTTTCGTATTGATTGTTGGTCGTACCCCTCGGTTTTGCTCACAACATTTTTGACATTTATGTTAAGATGACGTCTGCCGGCCGTCGACGTCGATGGGTAGTAGACTGATGCAAAATTTGAAATTTTCGCTCCACAGTGCTCAAACGGTTCCAAATTGGGCCCTGATTAGCCTCCCAAAACTTGAACTCATTTAGTGCGAAACTGACTTGGCACAAACCATTTGAAGTTTATATGGAAACTACTATGGGAAAACGAAACTTTTTGTTCATTGTCTTCTAGCCTTTTTACATATTGTACTTTTAACAAGTTCTATTGCTATTCTTATGGGAATTTTTATCAGCTACAACTTTGCAGAAAATCGTTTTTCAACCAAACGTCAAATTAAATAGTTATTAATTATTTAAGAGATTGATAATCTTATGGCAAGATTAAGCAACTGTATTGTGGGCAACACTGTATTCTGCAGTGTGACATAGTAGCCATGATTTTTGTCCTCTATTCTACGCGCCATAAACACCAATGTTGCCTGCTGAACAGTTGATTGAGCATAATCATAAGACATCAGTGACTTGAATCAATAATAACTTTTATTCCTTATATTTGATCGAAAAGTGGTCTTTCACAAAGTTGTAGCTGAGAAAATTTTCAACAAGCTTAGTTATCATTTTTTAAAGTAGAGTGAACTGGTGAATTTTGAGATAGATATGAACCTAAATTATGGTTTCTCCATAGTAATTCCCATATAAACTTGAAATGGTTTGTGCCAAGTCAGTTTCTCACTAAATGAGTTCAAATTTTGGGAGGCTAATCAGGGCCCAATTTGGAACCGTTTGAGCACTGCGGAGCGAAAATTTCAAATTTTGCATCAGTCTAATGGGTAGCGACACTAGCGCCACCACGATATTGCTAGTTTCAAATGTCTATTCAAAGTAGCAGTTAAATTTCGTACACACTTTAGGAATTTGACTTGGATGTCTGTTCTCTGTGCCTTTGACTAGCTCATACACTGAAAAAAGTTTTCACTTAGTTTCTATTAGGAACGCACATAGTATTTTTCCAAAAAAAAAACAATGATTTTTACCTGAATATCACATAGCATTACAAATTCTATATGAGAAATCATATAGATTTCATTGGACACATAACGTTCATGTGATTTAGTGGTGCAATTTCCAAATATGGGATCACATGAAAGTTATGTGAAATTCACATGGATATTTTCCACTGGTTATGTGATTTATTTTATGAGTGTACATTGATGGATGAGGGGATTTGATCTTTTTTTGATCTTCTTCTTTCCTTTATTTAACGTCAGTTTCTGTTCCGCAATCTAGTGCCAATCACCGACAGACATCGATTGCCAACCATTAACGGCAATCGAATGTGCAGGAAGGCAGCTTCCACAACTGCGTAGGATTTCGCACCCTTTCAAACACACATGGGGCCAAGACCAACGACTTTACTTCCCTTCCGAAGGAAGACGTGACCAGAGATTTTTAGGCCTCAGAAAAATCCCACAGAACTCGGCTAGGATTGAACCCAGACCCATTGGGGTGAGAAAGCAGCCACGTTTACCACTACACCACCGGCGCCGGCTTGAAGGGATTTGATGTATGCCCTCAAATCCACAAGCAAAAGAGTGTGCGTTTGACTTGCTTATAGTCCATTCTATGTGTACGAGTATTGATCGTCCGAAAGTGAGGATAACCATAACAAACCAACATTTTTGACTGAAGCGAAAGAGAGGATAAAGGCCCAAGCACAATGACAGCGGAAGCGGAACGGCAGCGGCAGCGGAAAAGCCCGATCGGAGTAAGCCTACTTGTCGAGTTAGACTTCTTGATGTCATTTGTGACAACTCTCAAACTTTCCGTTTCTGTTCCGCTTCCGTTCACATTGCGTTTGGGCCTTAACAAACTTCGAAAATAGGATTACGGAAGTGTGCGTGTTATAAACGTCAGAAAGGTCAATATACTGTCTGCGGCTGTGGAAAAACATAAACTGCGGCTGTGGAAAAACAAAAACTGAAATAAACTAGGAAGAATGAATATAAGCATTCATTTAAATGGAAGCTATGTTGTAAAATTCACAATATGTTGTCCGTAAGAAAATGTTACAGAAAAAAACCTGAAAATATTATCATGAAAGATCAACTAAGCCCTTATCAAAAGTTGTTCGTGAATCATCAAAATGTGTTCCTCATCGCTTAGTTAATAATTACAACCATTCAACATCTTACATTGAAGCAAAAATGAAGAAAATATGTGTGTCCGTCTGTTTGTATGGAAATTTCCCATAGTTATACGGTATGAATTAGATGAAAGGGACCATAATAGAAGACACCAAAATAGAAAGTTTTTTCTTGCAGCTGTTTCATCTTTGGTAGCACAGTGTCGTGAAATGAAATGAATGCTTCGTGTATTTAAAACTCCATCTAGAAAATTAAAAATGCACATCAGTCTGATCGGAATAACGGAATTAAATTCGAAGGTTATATTGGAAGGATGTTTTTTTTTCTCGATTTGACTTTCATTAATTCCTTATGCAGCCCGTCAACCAGTGCTGCAAAATCTCAACGATACACAGTAATATTGACAATTCTGCTTTGGTCATTCATTAGAGCTAACAGTCATCGTCAAGGCAAACCATGTCAATAGTCAATGACAATGCTGTCAGTGACGAACATTTGTAGATTTTTTTATTAACTAAATTTGTATCGAAATTAAATAACCTGAGCAACACAGTTACATCATAGAGGTAACTCTAAGACCAGCAGGTCCCGAAGAAACGTGTTCAAATTTTTGGCTCAGCTCTGGTACTCTCTTCGGTTCCAAGCTAATCGATGCACCCCTCGAAACATAGGAAAATCCACGAACCCCTCATTTTATCTGTCAAACTTTCGTACACTGTAACCACAAAATACCCAATAATGACTAAAATGAGTAAAATTGTTACCCATTTATGAGTATTTGTTACTCAAAAATGAATACTTACTACTTGTTTTTGCAGTTGTTATTACTCATAAATGGGTAAAATTTTACTTATTTAATGGGTAGTCTCAGTTTCCCTCGAAAATGCTTACTTTGTAGTCATTATTGAGTATTTTGCGGTCTAGTGAATCAAAACAAACATTGTGTTATACACGGTTAGAAAAAAGTACTCAAAATTAAGTTATTTTCACTCATCTCGGCACTATAGTGCAGGAACCCAAAAGTAGGTAAAGCGGGTCAAAGTAATTTTCATTTACTTGTGTGCAGTTCTTATGGAATTTTCCACTAGCTTTTTAACCAAAAGTAAGTTAGTTGTACCCAACTGTAGGTAAATATTATTATACCTAACGTTGGGTTCCCACACTTTACTACCCCTGTTGGGTGGTTTTGCTCCTTCTTTTTTGATAACATTAGAAGGAGAAAATGAGACAAACTAGTCAAAAGTAGGTAAAAGTGAACTGGCCGTTGGGCACTTCTTTCTTACCGTGTACTAGAATGTCGACTAGAATGGGGTACGTTAATTGATTTGCTTGGGACCAATAGGCTATTCAAGTAGTGAGCCAATTTAAAATCGTTAGTTTCCACCGGTTGGTTACATGGAGCCGTTAAAGTGAACAAGCATGTACGTCCTGGTCTGCTTGGATAATAATAATGTGACTCAGAACGCACGAAATTAAACATTTTGTTACCAGGTGAATCTTTGTCATTAAAGAAAAAATGAATGAGATTTTGACGAAGGTTTTTTTGAGGATCAAGTCTGTCAGTGACTATGTGAAAAACAGTTTTGTCAATATCGCTCGAAAGTCTGTCAATGACAATGACAAATCTCAGCACTGATGTCAACATCTTCCAGAAATATTTGCAGGCAAATACGATACGCTACTTCTTCCTAAGATTTCATAGTTAAGCTCAAAGCGACTTTGAGTTGGGTTGAATTCAACACAACTCACAATTAATGTTGAGTATGTTGGTAATTCAACGTGTATATCACAGACAAACAGACATAACACTCGCAAGTTGTTCATCGAACAAGCATTTAACGGACAATTTAAAAGTATCGTAGTTGGTAGTACCGCCACCTGTGGCGCGCATAGTCAATTCCCTTTTGTTTGACGCTTACACACTACCGCCATCTGTTCAGTGTAGTGCCCACCACAGTGTACTCAACAGATGGCGGTAATGTTTTAGCGACGATGTTTTACAGTGAGAAATATTCAATGTGTTATGTCTGTTTGTCTGTGTGTATATCATTGCACACTTAATCTAGCTCGGTAAAATCTATAACAACCGATTACCTCGGCACTTACTTTTGCTGATATATCTGCAAAATATCTGTTTGTTAGTTGATATCTCAGCAAAATCTTATTTTTTAGCTGAGCCTCGGCAATTGTTTTACTGAATCTCAGCTACTCGGCTGTTGGAATCTCGAAAATTTGGAAAATTCAAATGTGTACATAATAATGGTATTCACAAAGCGCATCGCCACTCCCTTGTAGAACTCCAGATGGAATGTCCTGGATTGCGCAGAGTTCAGTATAATGAAGTGGTCATTGAAAATTCATCGTAATGATATTGCCACAGACAAACCGACTTAATCCTCGCAAGTTGTTCATCAAACACACATTTAACGGTAAATTTAAATGTTTCTAAGTTGGTAGTACCACCACCTGTTGCACGCATAGTCATTTCCATTGCGTTTGACGTTTGGACACTATTGCCATCTGTTGAACGTATTGCCCGTCACAGCGTACTCAATAGATGGCGGTAGTATTTTAGTGACGTTGTTTTACAGAGAAAAATATTCAACGTTATATGTATGTTTGTCTGTGGTATAGCTGCAACGGAATTCAGCTTAATAACTCATCACAAACAAATAAAAAAAACCGTTAATCAATTTTGAAACATGGCTAAGATATTGATTGTGTATTTCGATTAAAAAAAAAAAAGATCCAGGATGTTTCATAATAAATTTCTAGTCTTTGAAATATGTGTAATTTCTTAAAGTTTTCGGTTATATAGTGAGGACGAGTCCGGTGTAGTGGTTGGGATCCATACCTATAACTATGACTATAACACACACAAAAAGTTATATACCTTGTAACTATGATTTTTGGTTTCACTTTGATACGCCTATGATTAATTGTGTTCGTTTTTTCTCAAAATGTATCTGTAAATGAAATTTTTCTTTATAAAGATAAAAAAAAATTATAAATCAAAAAAAATCAACGCCCCTTCCCCCTTTTGTCACGTTTTTCTTATACCTAATGCGTTGTTTGTCACACATTTGTAAACCCACCCCTCTCACCCACCTTAGGTCATCTTTAACGGCGATCCAATTGGTTGGTTTGGTCTAAAATTTTGGAACAGACCCAGACCGAGACCTTGCACTGGTGGTCTATATTTTGTTTTAGACTAGTTCTAAAATGTAATTTTTTAAGGGCATCCTTAGCGGTGGTCTGATCTAGATCCAAATTTATGTCACATTTGAACCAGCTAAAATTGAAAGAATCAAGCCAAAATAGATTAAACTGTGTGCGTTTGTGACACATCATGTGACACATCAAATCACATTAGATTTCAAAAGCAATATCAATGGTAGTCAAATATAGTGCACAGAATCATGTTGACCCCTATCGGATATGTTCCGGGCACCTCCAAGGAAATGGCCAGTTTCTGATTTAATCCAAAACTCATCATGCGCCACATAGCAAATCCCATTAGATTTCAAAACCAAGATCAATGGAAGTCAAATAATGTGCCCAAGACCACCTTTCTTACTTCCAAGCATCTTTCAGGAACCCCTAGGGAAGTGACTAGTTTCTGATATGGTCCAAACCCTGTGAAGTGTCAAATCTCACAGAAATAAAAAAAAAAAAAACAAGATCAGTTTAAGTCAAATATAGTGTCCAGATCCACATTGGCCACATTATGGTATGTTCCGGGTACCCCCAGGGAATTGTCCAGTTTCTGACTTGGGCGAAAACCCAACACGCAACAACATACTAGACAAATTTCAATAAATACAGGTTTTTATTACTATTTCACGAGGAGCAGGAGGACGTGCAGTTCAAGGCTTATTGTTAAAGCCGCACATCAATCCCGGAGGCAGCCATCGGAGGTCAATTTCACGGTAATTGCCGGATAAAAACCGTGTACGAATGAGTACGAGATTAAAAAATGGCTGACCACAAAATCAGGGTGTGAGTTGGTTTTGACTCGGGTTTTGACGTTTGAAATAGAACGGCCAAAAATAGACCAACCGGTGCGTACGCACACAGTTTGATCTATTTTGGCTTGATCCTTTTAATTTTAGCTGGTTCAAATGTGACATAAATTTGGATCTAGATCAGACCACCGCTAAAGATGCCCTTAAGGTCCGACCACATTAGATCCGCTTGCACTGCGTTGACGTAAATTTGACAGTTAGACCACAGACAAACAGACATAACACATTGAATATTTCTCATTGTAAAACATCGTCGCTAAAACCTTACCGCCATCTGTTGAGTACACTATGGTGGGTAGTACGCAGAACAGATGGCGGTAGTGTGTAAACGTTAAACGTAAGGGAATTGACTCTGTGCGCCACAGGTGGCGCTACTACCAACTACGATACTTTTAAATTTACCGTTAAATGCTTGTTCGATGAACAACTTGCGAGTGTTATGTCTGTTTCTCTGTGGTTAGACAATATATTAATGTATGTCACTTTCCAGCAGCGCATCAGATCCGGATTCGATGTGGGTGGCCCTACTTAATTGATGCTCCCTTAGTCATAGCATAAACGTGATGCAGCTAAGCTAATTTTTTTTTTTCATATTTTTCTTAAATTCCAGCCAAACTCGAAACTATTCCAAACACTATGGAGTCCCTTCCCCACATCCCAGAGTTACTCCAACGGTACCAACGATTCCCTATCGCCACTGGGCGATAGCATCACCGACCTGTGTGACCAGTTTACCGACCTAACGCTATTCGGACTTGGCCAGAATCAAAATCTCTCCCCTCAGCAGCTGGGTAGCCCCAATGGTGGCAGTAATGGTTATTCGAATGGCTTAGGATGTCTGAACGGATTCGGAGGACGGGATGGCGTTCGAGGTGGCGATTGTGGCATTGGAGGGAACAGGCTAAATGGAATGATAGGGAACGGTGGCGGTGGCTATTCGGATGGTAGTGGATCGCTGAATCACCAGCATCACTTGCAACAACACCATCATCATCAGCAGCATCCATTGCTTCCGCTGAACGCGCAGCAGAACCAAAAGTATAGCAAAATTCCTCCGGCCAACTATCTTTGTCACTTGTGCTTCAAGAAGGGCCACTACATTAGAGACTGCCCTCAGGTTAGTTGATCTTTGCGATGGATGTTTGATGGAAGGAAATTTTATGCTGAAGATTTTTACAGGCCCGTCCAAAAGCTGAGGGGAAGACACCGTACCAAGGAAAGAAGCGCTGCTTCGGCGAGTACAAATGTCCAAAGTGCAAACGAAAGTGGATGTCCGGTAATTCGTGGGCTAATCATGGTCAGGAGTGCATCAAATGCCACATCAACGTCTATCCACACAAGCAGGTTTGTAATTGCGGATTTATGCACAGCTTTTAATAGTCATTAGAATTCCCATTCTTTGCAGCGACCTCTCGAGAAACCCGACGGTCTGGACGTGTCCGACCAGTCCAAGGTCCATCCGCAGCTGTTGTGTGAAAAATGCAAGACACTTGGTTATTACTGCAGACGAATCCAATAGCACCAGGCAAATGTCATTGAAATATGCTTTCGTGTGAGAGAATGGGCCATTTTAGCAATGCCCGATATGCCAGTTTTGAAAGTGCCTAAGTGTTGTGTTACCCCTAGTCCTATTTGAAGCATCATTCTCATATCTTCCAACAAATTTAAACGAATCTAGTTTTATATTATTTTGTTTTGTTTGTGAACATTTCTTCATCACAATTTAGTGTGAGTCATTTACCGAAAGTAGTAGGGAGAAATATGTGCCATTTATTTTAATTTTTATATAACGATCGAATATATTTGAACTAAAAAAAAAACGCTCAGCTGCCAGTTGAAAGGAACTAATCTGTATATAGTACTGATCTATCATGTTTACTTTTTCGTACCGATCCAGTGATTCTATCGAAGCATTATATAAATATATTGGTAGAATGTGAATTTTATTGCAATACTGAGCGAAACGAGATTATAATGCCAAAAAATTGTTACCGTACTAAAAACATTAAAACCACAAAATCATGTGCCAAAAACCGAAACTGCGAACCAATAAAATGCGAATGTTTTTACCGAGTTTTTACTTAAATCCAGCGTGTACCTGTGTAAATTTCAACAACAAGAAGAATCCGAATTGAGTGACGGTGTCTTGAGCCTTAAGCTTTTGTTGGTTTTAGTATCAACTCATGTGAACTCGAACATACATTACACGAAGGCCTATATATCTGAGCTGACATGTCCTGTCCTAGGTTTTACCGTGACGCTGAAGCAGACAACAGCCGCTCAAAAGTCTCTCAAAGTCTCTTTCTTTCTTCATTCTTCATTCCTTTATTTAACGTCGGTCTCTGTTCCGCAATCTAGTGCCAATCACCGACGGACATCGATTGCCGTCAATAGAATGTGCAGGAAGGCAGCTTCTACACCTGCGTAGGATATCGCACCCATTCAACACACATGGGCCGGGACCAACGGCTTTACTTCCCTTCCGAAGGAAGACGTGACGAGAGATTTTTATGCCTCAGAAAAATCCCACCGACCTCGGCTGGGATGAACCCAGACCCATTGGGGTGTTAGAAAGCAGTCACGTTTACCACTACACCACCGGCGCCGGTTCTCAAAGTCTCAATGTCTCAAAGAAAACATAAAATTGCGTATTGCCAAATCTTGCAAATTAACTTATACCATGGAGGTAACTCTACACTGAGATTATTAATCAAACGAATTTCATAGAAATATCGTATGATTTTTTGCGACAAGATTTTATGTTGAATTTCATACGACCGAACTATGAAGAACTGTCAGTTTTTTGTCAATCAGCCATCGTATGATTTTTCATGCATATAACTATGAATCTCAATTTAAACGAACGATAGCTATCATAGGATATTACGAAAAATTTCATTTGTCATTTCGTATGAAACTCATAAAGGATATGAATGAAAAATATAGTTTGAGTTGATTAATTACTTTATTAGTGATGATGACGACTAGTACTTGAGTGATTTGCTTAGTTTAACGGCTTTCTAAGTCTTAATCTCACTCTAACGACAACGATTTAATCTGTCCGACGTTTCGGCCATAGAACATGAACTAAAACCTATGACTGAAACGTCGGGCAGATTAAATCGTAGTCTTTAGAGTGATATTAAGACTGAGAAAGCCGTTGAACCAAGCAATTATTTATTATATTTATTATATTATATATATTAAATTGAGACTCCGAGGCAGCTCGTGTTTTCTGTAACTGTAGTAACTGTCGTCGACCCTGATGCTATTGGGAAAGGTGGAGCTGCAGCAATAGATACAGTTTTGCTAGCTGGAGTAGAAGCTTTAAACGGTTTACCAGTTCGTCAATTTGTGGTAGCTGAGGATTGAAAATGAAACCGATTAGTTTTAATTTTTTAAGAAATTTTGTTGTTTGTTTTGCCCTACATTTTCTAAGGACTTCAGTGTCTTTCTTTTCTGCAGCACTTTAGCGTAATTTTCTGTCAACCCTGTTGCCTTGAACACAGCTGGAATAGAAGATCCCAGTTGAATTATTGAAGCTGTGGCAGGAAGAAAAGCTGATTTGGATATTGATGGTGGTTCCAATTTCTTTAAACAAAAATTGTAAAGTTAGGTTAGGTTTTCTTTATTAGGGAGGCTTTAAGCTCGGGGCTGGATTACCTTCGGTACTGTAAAAAATAACGAGCCAACTGAGAACTTTATACTTACGATTTTGCGAGTAGTTTTGTTTGTACTCGTGTCCGATTCCTGTTCAAAAAAATTTACTGTTGTATTAAATTATCAACACAAAAACAAAACATATATCTGACACTTACCCGTCCGCAGCAGCTTGCTTAACTGTCTACAAATGTAAATAAAGTTGTAAACTACAATGAAACAATACGAACTAAATTTACTTACAGGTTTACGGAGCCTTGCGCCACGTCTTGAAGCTGGATCCGCCATCTTGTGTTTTGTTGTTGTTTTGATTTGCACTGTTTAAATAAATTTCATACGATCATCGTATGATTTTTTGCCGTAAGCTGAACCAAAATAATTCATACGATGTGTTTATGAAATTTTAATGTTTTTCGTATACCTTTTGTTGTATCAAATTATGAATACTATAGATGGAGTATGAAAACATAAGATAATTATGAAATTTATTCAGGCTCGTATTTGCATACGTTCATACGATGTAGTTTATGAAATTTGTAGGAATAATTATCTCAGTGTAAGACCAGAAGGTCCCGAACTAACGTGCTCAACTTTTTGGCTCAGCTCTGGTACTATCTTCGGTCCCAAGCTAGTCGAATCACCCCTCGAAACATAGGAAAAACCAATAACCCCTCATTTTATCTGTCAAACTTTCATAGCGAATCAAAACAAACATTGCATAGTACTAGAATTTCGACTAGAATAGGGTACGTTAATCGTTTGCTTGGGACCAATAGCAACAATCAATACGAAACTAACGATTTTAAATTGGCTCACCACTTTAGTAGCCTATTGGTCCCAAGCAAACGATTAACGTACCCTATTCTAGTTGAAATTCTATTACTACACTATGTTTATTTTGATTCGCTATGAAAGTTTGACAGATAACATCAGGGGTGTGTGGATTCATGCAGAACATGCAGGGGTGAGTGAAATAGCTTGGGACTGCTTGGGACCGTTGTTCTGGTACTGAGTGAGCCAAAAATAATAATGATTTTCTTCGGGACCCAGTGGTCTTAGAGTTACCTCTGTGGTATTAGCACAAACGAAGTTACAGACGACATACTGGCGAAGAAATCCATTAAAATAATGTGGTTCACTGTAATAGAATTTTCTTGGAAGCTTGTGCCATCATCCACCAGATGGGTTAGTTTTTTTGTTTTGATTTGAACAAAGTTGATTTTGTGTACAATGATTCTTTGACAGTGTACAAAGAGTGCGTATCATTTTGTCATTTTTTTATGCATTTCAGTTTTGAGTAGAGTGAATGAGATAGAACCAAAACATTCTAGTACATTTGGTGAAAATGCTAGTTCAATCTAATAGTAGTGTTGCCATGTGGTACAATCCAGTAGTAGTGGTGTTGCCATGTGGTACACTGAAAAATTGAAATAGCAGGTTAGTCACCAAAGTTTTCGAGCCGCTCCGTCTGTCACTTCGTTTGTGGTATTAGCATAGAGGTAACTCTAAGACAAGTAGGTCCCGAAGAAACGTGCTCAACTTCTTGGCTCACCTCTGGTACTATCTTCGGTCCCAAGCTTGTCGAATCACCCCTCGAAACATATAGGTAAAACCAATAACCCCTCATTTTATATGTCAAACTTTCATAGCGAATCAAAACAAACAATGCGTAGTACTAGAATTTCGACTAGAATAGGGGACGTTAATCGTTTGCTTGGGACCAATAGGCTACTAAAGTGGTGAGCCAATTTAAAATCGTTAGTTTCGTATTGATTGTTGGTATTAGGCTGTGAACCATTTGCTGAGTCGAATTTAACTCGAGATTTAAAGTGACATTTCGAATGTTATTTTCTATGTTCGAAAATCCTCGTGCTGTCGATCGACCGGTTTTCAAGCCACCGCCAATCAGGCTAAGGCCTTGTTGTCCTCTGCTGTCCGAAGAAGTCGTCTCCACTCTACTCGATCAATGGCCACAGTTCGCCAGCCTCGTAGCC
Source organism: Ochlerotatus camptorhynchus (assembly GCF_037179485.1). NCBI lineage: Eukaryota > Metazoa > Arthropoda > Insecta > Diptera > Culicidae > Ochlerotatus > Ochlerotatus camptorhynchus. Next base: position 2,400,856 of record NW_027040988.1, read on the forward strand.
TGCGAAGGGTCCGCAGGTCACCTTCTACTTGGTCGATCCACCTTGACCGCTGCGCGCCTCTTCTTCTTGTTCCTGGTGGGTCGCTTTCTAGAACAATTTTCACTGGGTCGTCGTGCGGCATTCTTACGACGCGCCCAGCCCACCGTAGTCGCCCAATTTTTGCAATGTGTACGATGGATGGTTCTCCCAGCAGCTGGTGCAATTCGTGGTTCATTCGCCTCCTCCACGTTCCGTCATCCATCTGCACTCCACCGTAGATGGTACGCAACACCTTCCGTTCGAAAACACCAAGGGCGCGTTGGTCCTCCACGAGCATAGTCCAGGTCTCGTGGTCGTAAAGGACCACCGGTCTAATCAGCGTCTTGTAGACAGTCAACTTCGTGCGGCGGCGAATTTTATTCGACCGGAGCGAACTCCGGAGTCCAAAGTAGGCACGATTCCCTGCCATAATGCATCTTTGAATTTCTCTGCTGGTATCATTTTCGGCGGTCACCAGTGAGCCCAAATACACGAACTCATCGACCACCTCGATTTCGTCACCGTCAATCTGAACTCGGGGTGGGAGGCTAACATTGTCTTCCCTAGAACCTCTTCCTTTCATGTATTTTGTCTTTGATGCGTTGATGGCAAGTCCAATCCGTCTAGCTTCAGCCTTCAGTCTGATGTACGTTTCCGCCATCATCTCAAAGTTCCGTGTCATAATGTCAATGTCAGCGGCCAAGCCAAGGAGCTGGATGGACTTCCTGAATATCGTGCCACTCGTGTCTATCCCAGCTCTTCTGATCATACCTTCTAACGCGATGTTGAACAGCAGACACGAAAGTCCATCACCCTGCCGTAACCCCCTTCGAGATTCAAAGGGACTCGAGAGTGTCCCCGATACTCGAATAACGCACATCACTCGATCCATCGTCGCCTTGACCAATCGCGTCAGTTTATCCGGAAGTCCGTACTCGTGCATAATCTGCCATAGCTGATCTCGATCGATTGTGTCGTATGCGGATTTGAAATCGATGAACAAATGATGTGTGGGCACGTTGTATTCGCGGCATTTCTGCAGAACCTGCCGAATCGCGAAAATTTGGTCCGTGGTAGCGCGGGCACCCATGAATCCCGCCTGGTATTGCCCCACGAACTCTCTTGCATATGGTGACAGACGGCGGCGTAGAATTTGGGAGAGTACCTTGTAGGCGGCGCTCAGCAGTGTGATCGCGCGGTAGTTGCAGCAATCCAACTTGTCGCCCTTTTTGTAGATTGGGCATACTACACCTTCCATCCACTCCTCCGGTAATATTTCCCCCTCCCAAATCTTGGCAATTACCCAGTGCTGCGCTCTAGCCAGTGCTTCACCACTGTATTTTAATAGCTCACTTGGTAGTTGATCTACACCAGTTGCTTTGTTGTTCTTCAGCCGACCGATCTCCTCCTCAACTTCTTGAAGATCAGGGGCCGGTAGCCTGTCGTCTTCTGCGCGTGCTCCAAGGTCTATTGCCGTGCCACCTTCGTTTTCTGCTGCTTCACCGTTGAGGTGCTCGTCATATTACTGCTTCCACCTCTCAATCACCTCACACTCGTTCGTGAGAAGGTTACCGTCCAAGTCCTTGCACATATCGGCTTGCGGCACGTAGCCTTTGCGTGAACTATTTAGCTTCTCGTAGAACTTCCGTGTGTCGTTTACGCGGTACAGATTTTCCATCGCCTCGCGATCTCGGTCTTCCTGCTGACGCTTCTTCCTTCGAAAAACCGAGTTTTGTCTGTTCCGCGCTTGTCTGTATCGCTCCACATTCAATCTCGTGTGGTGTTGCAGCATTCTCGCCCGTGCTGCATTCTTCTCCTCTACTAACAGTTTGCATTCGCCGTCAAACCAGTCATTTCTTCGGTCCGGGATTGCAGTACCTAGTGCCGCTGCAGCAGTACTACCTATGGCTGAACGGATGTCCCTCCAGCCATCTTCAAGAGAAGCTGCGCCAAGCTGCTCTTCCGTGGGTAGTGCAACTTCCAGCTGCTGCGCGTAGTCCTGGACAACTCCGGCGTCCCGTAGTTGCTGAATGTTGGGTCGCGGCGTTCGACTTCGACGGGTGTTATGAACCGTCGAGAGTTTTGAGCGCATGCATACTGCAACTAGGTAGTGGTCCGAATCTATGTTCGCACTGCGGTACGTGCGGACGTTGATAATGTCGGAGAAGAATTTCCCGTCGATTAGAGCGTGATCGATTTGGTTTTCTGTGTGTCCTTGCGGGGGAAAAAGGTACTTCGAACTACCATACCCCGGGAGGCTGCAAAGTTCACGCATCGTTGGCCGTTGTCGTTCGATACGGCATGCAGGCTGTTTGGCCCGATTGCCGGTCTATACATTGCCTCTCGTCCTACCTGAGCGTTCATGTCGGCGATGACGATTTTGACGTCCCGCTGCGAACAGCCGTCGTACACCTGCTCCAGCTGCGCATAGAACGCTTCTTTCTCGTCGTCGGGTCTCCCTTCGTGTGGGCAGTGCACGTTGATGATGCTGTAGTTGAAGAAACGGCCCTTAATCCCCAACTTGCACATCCTCGCGTTGATCGGCTGCCAACCAATCACGCGTTGCCGCATCTTACCCAGCACTACAAAGCCGGTTCCCAGCTCGTTGGTGGTGCCACAGCTCTGGTAGAAAGTAGCCGCTCTATGCCCACTTTTCCATACCTTTTGTCCCGTCCAGCAAAGTTCCTGCAGTGCTACGACTTCGAAGTTGCGGTTTTCAAGCCACGATTGTTAAAATTTAACTTCTTGTCTGTCAGAAATAACCACGCTCGGATGGCAGCGATACCTTTTCATCCGTCAAATTTTAACCAGAAGTTTAAATAATCCACCATTTCAAAGCCTAAAAAATCCACCAAGTGGTTCACACGCTATTTCAAAACTACCCAAATTTGGGTAGAATCTACCCAGATCGGTCAAAACTGAATAATGGGTAAACTATGTTTGGATTGACAAGTTGACAAATGGTCAACATTGACATGAATCAGATCGACTTTGGGTAGTTTTGAAATAGCGTGCAGAGCCTTAGTCGTGCCACCAGATTTATTTTTATTCCCTCCGCGCGTCTCTGAAACGAAATTTTACCACCTCTTCAAAGAGCAAAGTTTACGAATCAAGGCTAGCTTCCGCGATTCTTACTGACATTTTCCCATGGTGGAAAACTATGAATAGGGCTTTTGAAATCAAGAATAAATCACTAATTTTTTTTTTCATACGAATTTATTATAAAAATAGTCTTTTGTTTGCGGAGATATACACTAAATGTGGTGTTATCAACCGAAAAATCGCCGGAATATGCTGTTTTCAGAGAATAAATAAAAAGGAAAGCAATTATTTTAGGAAATACTGACGATACAATTATGACGATATTTTGCAACGACACAAAATATTGATTATTGCTTGCGTTATCTCTTCTCAATTGTTAGAACATTGTGTGTATGTATGTACGTGCGATTTGGTGAATCCAAACTTGTTTCAACGATGAAACGAGGAATGTTCAACAGTTGGTGTTATCACGGATCTATCATGCTAGATAAAACATTTAGGTTTTAATATCACGCTTTCTTCTGGACACAAAAAGAATGCTTGCGAGTTACAGCTCATCGCTCTTAGTGGCACACTTATGTTTAGATTACGGAACAAATTTCTATCGAGTTGTTTCTGGAAAAGAAAAGGACGCAGCTACAGTATATCATCGGCAATTTGAAAATGTTGCGTTAATAGTTACCTAACCCAAATATTCCAACAACGAAAGCGACTATCGTTGCTATGATACCTGTGTTTACCGAATACGACACCAGAGCACCTCCATTGTTCTTGCTGTCATCTGTTGTTGTAGTAGGAAAAGGACAATTGTGATAAGTAAAAAGTTATTTCAATGCAAGTTTAGACTAAATGAACTGGAAAGCAGGAATTGATGATGATATTCTGAACACTTGACAGAGAAACATTTCCACAAGATTTGACAGAACACCCAGCGCCAAAGCAATTTTGTTCAGATAATCAAATATACTCCAAGCTGTAAGAAACTCATTTTCACACAAAAGTAGGAGATGTTCGAATTTTTAAGCGATCAGAATGAGAAATGACACCCGTCACCATAGAATGGAAAGTACACACGCAAATTCAATCGGTTTCATTTTTAATGGGATGCTGTTACGCATATTTATTGATTCATGCTTTGCTTGATACCCTAAACTGTAGGTTTAAAACTCTTACAGTAAACCTATGACACTATCCTACCGAGTAGAGAAATTGGTTCCTAAAAATACTTAGTCAATTCTGATCTATCACATGCTGGCTGATTTCACCGAATAACCACAATCATCTGTATTGTATAGCATTCAATGGTTGTTGCATTGTCCCTAACCTAAAACAAGACTAAACCCAAATTTAAAATGCAGAAAACAGAAGCTCTAATTTCACTTTTGCACTGAAAACCTGAACATCCTAAACCTAATAAAAAAAATCTACAAGATCTCATCGTTGATAAAAGCTGTTTAAAAGACATATGTTCACCTACTGCCAAGTTTGAATGCAGGGATGCAAAATGAGTTGGTAAGATGGAACACTTCCTGAGTGATGTCTTTTCAACAGTTGTGTATTTTTTGTTTGTTTATATCTTCGCCATTAGTTAAAACTTGGTAAAACAATCATTTCTGCGAAAGTTGACTACCGTTTCGATAAAATAATAGTGAAATAAATATACAGTATTAAAACAAGAGCTAAACAGAACTCTTTCCTTTTAAAATCCTCCCTTCCATTCCAAACGATCGTGCCTCCTTTAACTGTCATTTGTGTGATCGTTCTTGTGAAAGTCTCATGATTTATTTGTGTATGTGTGTGTGTGCCTCTTTCGAACTGTTGTATGTGGTAATTTTTACAGTTTAACTTCACGCTTTATCTATGTTAAATGCTTTCTTCTCTTATGATTACACATTTTAGCATACTGTCATGAGAAGGGAGCTCAATTGTAGGGAAATACATTTTCAGAATGGAGGAGGTGATTTCTGCCCGAACAATCAACAAAACAAACACAAACACGTAGAGGTATGATGAGCCACTGCAATGGTTTCCTGATTTTAAAACATCGGATTAAACTGCTGTATCTTCGTATAGAGCGAAGATTAAAAAACAATGTTGCTGAATGTTGAAGGATGCGGTGAGCAGACAGTTTGATGTTGTAGTAGCAGTATTGAAATATTCTTGCAGCACACCACGCGCTATACGTATTGACACCCATCTACAGAGGAGGTGGTTTATTCGATCGCACCTGTTGTTAGCTGGTCGCCATATTTGTTCATCAGATCCATGACTGCACCGTTGGACCAGCCAAATCCGGTTTGGACCTCGTACTCGCCACCACCTCCGTGGCCACCTAGCTCGGTTGCACTGTACTGTAAGTGGAAGAAAGGAAGGCGATTAGGTTGGGCTACGTTGGCAAGTAAGGAGAATTATGGGTATACAACTTATAAACAACAAAATATCGTTACCTTCGTGATGATAATATAAATGTACGGAAACGTTGGAAAATAAGGACAAATTCCTTTTCGTCGGTATTGAACAGACTATTCGCATGATAAATGACAGAGTGCAGATCAAGGTTAAGAATTTTAAAGCACTTTATATTTGCTAAATGTTGAACAACTAGTACTTCAGAAGAATATCTGAGAACAATTACAATTACAATACAATTCTATGAACTACTGTAAGGAACAGTTTGAATATATTCTGTTAGCTGTTTTGCTGAGTGTATTCACCTTTATACAGCAATATTGTAAAGCAATGCAATGACATCTAATAATGGAGTTAGAAAACATTTATAAGACGTTTAATAAAGCATTTTATTCAATAAATTGAAAACAGTCGAATTAAAGCGACAATGTATCTGCAAATTACACTTATTCAGTTTGTTATTAGATCAAACTTCTGGTTCTGAATAAGGAAGACAGTCAACGTTTATAAAGCTTTTAGTAAGGAAATTAATCATATCAGACCAAACGGTGGAATAAAGGCGCATCTATCTATCTCAATGACCTTTTTTCAGCACATAATTCGACATCCTGTTTTATTCAACATTGTACACTGTTATACAGCATTTATTCAATGTGTATGCTTATTTGTGACTTTGATTTGTTTGTTGGGTAGTGCCGAAATTGGCACCACAAAGCATCTCGGCATTTTATTTAGCTGGATATCAGTGAAAAACTTGCCAAGATCTCTGGATCTCAGCAATGATATCATTCTTGTCTAATTTTATTCTTCATTATGAATTTTAGCCCAGAATGATTGAGAAATAAACAAAATGGACGATCGAAGTAGGCCGCGCTGCTAAAAGGACGTGTTTTTGTTTTGCTGCGTCGTTTTCGTTCTAGTTATAATGTTATAAATTTACAGAAGTGATGTTGAGAAGTGCATTAAGTGAAATTTTTTAAATTCTTGTCCGTTGCATGTGGTAGCGACTGTTCTAACCTACGCTCAGCTAAGTTTATTTACTCTTTCGTTCCTCTGTCCTCGATAGGAAATATCAATGGTGTATATTTGCATCGATAATGTATTGGAGCAGGGCTTATCATGTGTGAAAATAGCTTCGAAATGCTTGCGTTCTTGAAATGGGCAATTGTAGCTGCGGTAGAGCTGTCACCTTCTAATTCCCGGGTTCAAGCTTCTTGTATTCATAAGAAATAATTGCAGGCAGATTTTATCCATAATGCCACTGCCAGACAGTGAGAGTTAGGCCAAGGGCGAACCGTCATTCTAATCTACGATTTCACATACTATTAATAACCTTTTACATATGAGAACCTCCTATCGATCAGAATGAATTGTGCATATGTTTAGGATCAACAAACATTTTCAGGTGCAAAGGAGCAAGAGGATCTAGCTGATAACGTTTCTTAATTCCAAAATCGGAAGACTGTTTTGAATAATATGTTTAGGTAATGGGCAGCAACACCGGACAGATAAACTACTTACAGCTTCTATTTATTAAATGCTTGATATAACGATTTCCAGCAACGCCGGCTGGGCGTATCCTATGGCTTACCCTCCCTACTAACAAAAATCCACCCTACCCGTGACACTTATGAGGGGTCGTAGAGCTCTCTGCATCTCTCTTAAGTAAGTGTCGGACTAACATTCCTCCTCTTTCCCCACCAGATGTAAGCACGTGGTCAGGACAGCTCTGGTCTGTTGGAAGGAGACACATCCTTTATATAAGAGGTAGTAATTAATCACAAATTACTATCTAACAGCAACGGATGAAGGTGGGTCTCTTTTTTAACAACAGTTTGGAGCTCGTACCACCTACGACACTGTGCAACCTGGTTTATGCTATGCTATGCTAGAATGACTGAGAAATAAACAAAATGTAGCTCGAAACATGTTCGTCGAACAAAGATACAACCATTTCAAAAAGCAAGTGTAGTGGTTGGGCAGGTCTGATATATCTTCTTCTTCTTATTCGCATTTCAAGCTTATTGCTTAGCGCATATTAGCTAATTGCGTGCTCTCAACTTAGTGTTATTAATGCACTTTCACAGTTATTAATTGTGAGCTTTCGATGCCAATACCTATGCATGAAATTCGTACATTGTGTGGCAAGCACAATGATACTCTATGCCCAGTGAAGTCGAGTAAATTTCCAACCCGAAAAATTCCCTCGAACTAAAGGGCGAACACGAAATTATTGCGACACATTCAACAGGGCATAACTTTTTTACCATTGGGTAAAAATCAACCGAATATTGCACACTTTCTCATTGATGTGTATTGTGTACATGCTGTCAAACTCGAAGTCGTGTTTTCCGATTCAACGAAAATGGAGGTGAACCAACGCGAGTTGAGAGAACAAATTCTTTCCAAACACCTGGAATTTCCTGACCTGTCGCACCGGCAGTTGGGAAAAATGTTGAACATTCACCATTCAACCGTCTCCAGAGTGTTGAAGCCGTTTTAAGGAGCGGTTGACGTTGGACCACGGCAAAGGAGCTGGAAGAAAACCGGGACCGGAGAACAAAAAGACGGAGGGAAAGGTGAAGCGGATGATTAAAGCAAATCCCAACGTCTCAAGCCGTGATTTGGCTAAAAAGATCGGCATGTCACAGAGCTACGTCCAGAATGCAAAGAAGAGAGCTGGACTACATACATACAAGGTACAGAACTTCCCAAACCGCGATGAGCGGCAACAATCGACGGCTAAAACTCGGGCACGGAAGCTCTACGAGAAGATGCTGACAAAATATGGCTGCTGTGTGATGGACGACGAAACGTATATAAAAGCCGATTTTAAGCAAATTCCGGGGTTGGAGTTTTTCACCGGCAAGAGCAAGTTCGATGTGGACGACAAATTTAAGAAGATAAAAATGTCGAAGTTCGCCTCCAAATATCTCATTTGGCAGGCCATCTGCTCTTGCGGACTGAGGAGTGAGCCTTTCGTGACAAAGGGCACAGTAAATGGCGAGATCTACAAATCTGAGTGCCTCGAGAAGCGCCTTTTGCCGTTCTTGCAGCAGCACGACGAAGCTCCGCTATTTTGGCCAGATTTGGCATCATGCCACTATTCTAAAAGTGTCCTGGAGTGGTATGAGGCCAATTCTGTCCATTTTGTTCCAAAGGACATGAATCCGCCAAACTGTCCGGAGCTGCGCCTGGTGGAGCAGTACTGGGCAATAATGAAGCGGGAACTTCGGAAGAGCAAGAAGACAGTCAAAGACGAGAAGGACATGTTATAAAAATGGAAAAAAAAAACTGAGAAACTGGTACCGGATGACACTGTAAAGACTTTGATGGAGGGCATCAAGCGAAAATGCGTTCAATTTTACACTCAAGGCTCCATTGATTAACTTTTCTTTTGATTTTTGAAGTAAATATATGTATAAAACTACCCTAAAATTTTGGTTTGATTCTAAACATTATAAGAAAATTGGCATGACATTTTCGGTGTCGCAATAATTTCGTGTTCGCCCTTTATAACTATAAATCCACCACATAACTTTGTTTCAAAAAATTATAACTGTGCTTGTTGTAAATTTCAGCTCCACTTCAGCTACAACTTTGTTGAAGACCACTTTTCGATAAAATGTAAAGAACAAGAGTTATGTATGGTTCAAGTATGATATGTATATTAGTTTTCTTCCGGGACGCGTATATAGAATTTTATAAAATACTATAAGGTACAAGTCAATTTAATACGCAACTTGCACCGAGTTCATTAAGAACTATCAGAAACAACTGCTTTTACCTTTCACTATACTGTCGCTCATCGCAAGTCGGTCCCATTTGCGTTTTTGTCAAAACTGAGTTTTTCTATGACAGTGTTAAGGAAAAGTTTGGAAAACCAGTCAAACGGGTACAACACAAACTTAAAACGCGTTTTTTCTCGGCTTGCTAATTGGTGCTATGGGACGGACTTGCCATGTGCGACAGTATACTAGATAAGCGTTGAGCAATTTACCCAGTGAAGCTTATCCAAAAGAATCTTAACTTTCAAGAATCTTTTATTTTAATTTTAAATTTGATTTAAATTAACTTCACAATTCAACAAGTATTGCGACTATTTTTCCGAGTGTTGTCATAATTAACAAGGCATAAAAAGTAACAAGAACTAAAATGTGTTCAATTAATTACTGAAAAATCTTGTTCCCCTGCCCATCAAAGCACACGTCCATCAAAATAGGTTGCTGCATCTTGATTATGACTGAAATAAGTTACATACAAGTAACCGAAACTGTTTAGTGACAAGTGTGTTGCTAGGGTAGTTTGAAGTTGTCAGGACTAAGGGTTCGGAGGAAGATCTTATACCAGTAATGCATAACGAAAAGGTGATCTACCAGCGTTACTGGTTTGTAGCTGAAATTTTTTTCCATAAGAATAGATTTAGAACTTTTAATCAATGCAATATGGAAAAAGGCAAGAAGATAATGAACAAAGAGTTTAGTTTTCCTAATTAAACTTCAAATCAAGAGCCCATTAGACTGGTGCTTAATTTGAAATCTTCGCTCCACGGTGCTCAAACGATTCCAAATTGCGTCCTGATTAGCCTCCCAAAATTTGAACTCATTTGGTAACAAACTGACTTGGCACAAACCATTTCAAGAACAAAATGTGAAAAGAGCATACAAGCTTTTTGTAAACAAACCTTTGTAGGCCTTTTTCTCGCCAACCGAGGGTCGCCCACGCAAACCAACAACATCATCGGGAAGGGAAAAGTTATCCCTACCGGATGATGTTGATGGTTTGCGTGGGTGTCATATGGGTAGCGAGAAAAGGGCATAAGAAGGTTTGTTTATAAAAAGCCTTTATGCCCTTTTCACATTTTGTTCTTGAAATGGTTTGTGCCAAGTCAGTTTGTTACCAAATGAGTTCAAATTTTGGGAGGCTAATCAAGACGCGATTTGGAATCGTTTGAGCACCGTGGAGCGAAGATTTCAAATTAAGCACCAGTCTAATGTGCAGTGTCTTGTACTAATACTCGACTATTAGTACAAGACGACTATTAGTACTATACGACTATTAGTACAAGACGACTATTAGTACTATACGACTATTAGTACAAGACGACTATTAGTACAAGACACTGAAGAATTCTGCACATTGTAGACGAAATACGCGTATCTGTCAAGGATAAGCCAAAAAGATAGTGGAATTAAATGGAAATTACTAATCCTTCTCTCCTTTCTTTACACAGGTATTCCTTTAAGACGCCCAGATTCATCATATTAATCACAAAAAGGGTTTTGAAATCCCTAAATGATAATGCAACGCCAAAATATATCAGAAAGTGTGATTCCGTTAAGTGATTTTAATTAGTAGATGAAAATTTTGAATTCATCGATCGATTTAGTTCAAAATGTCTTTAAATTATTGCAAATTTTTAATGTTTAAAAATGCAGCTAGCAAAACTAAACCTAAAGGTTGATTTAGTAGATCAATTTAAATGGTTGAATAAAGTAAAATTGAGATATTTTTTTCAGGAATTTTATGAACATTAATCACTCAATTTCTGCAACCCACCACTGAGAAATGCTGGTCTATAGGTATATGTTAAATGTTTTGCTCAGAAAATATCTTGAAAAATACCAAAATTAGCTTGTCCCATCCATAAGTGCCTACGGACGAGTAAATGTCCGGTGTTTTTCCAGATGGTACAGATATGTTTTTATGTGCAGTTCAGGTTACAGTCTCCCCAGTATTATGGGCCAGCTTGTCACTATTATAGGTCAGTCAGTTCTGCGTGTTAATCAAATGGAAGGGGACCTTAATTGTGGGTGACCCATAGTACTGGGGTGAATGTGCATAAATATTCACAAACCGCCTGCGATTCCTTGAATCATGTCTGGGAATTCTTCTGAAATTTTATCATGTGAAGGTCCATTTCTATATCACCTATTTTTGATCTTACTAGCCAATAATGTCAGCCTCCACTTACCTTCTCAAACATGGCGCGCGTATCCTTGTACGCCAGGTAGTTGCCACGCACCCACCGCTGGGCCCACTTGAATGCCAGCGCCTTCGTTTCGGCACTGTCCATTCCGTCGAGGCCCACGATCAGCATGTGCTGCATCGGTGGCCACACGTTCGGGAAGTCCCACTGTTCGTTCGTATCGGCCAGCGTGTTTGGAACACCTCCCGGGTACGTGTCCAGCTCCATCTTTTCAATGTACGCCAGGACCTTTTTCGGTAGGCTAGTGTCATTCTTATCATAACATCCCGTCCAGAGCGGCGACAGATTTGTCGGAACGAAGTAGTGCCGGTGTTTCTTGTTGATCAGATCGTAATCCAACCAGGCACCCTCTTCCTCGTTCCATAATACTGCATCAACGGCTTTCTTGATTTCATCCGCTTTCGCTTCGTACATCTGTGCCTTCCGGATGTCATTCTTGAGTGCATAGAACTCCGAGATGATTTTCGCATTCCAGTAAAGGATCGCATTTAATTCGACGGCAATGATCGATCGGCACTTCAGATCTGTTAGATTACCCTTGTTCGTTCCGTCCTTGATGAACCATCGGCTGGAGAAGTCCATACCACTTTCAGCCGCTGCTTTCAATTCGCAATAGTAATCCTGCTTGTCGTCTTCCTTATCGAATACACGAGCACTGATCACATCCTCGCGATAGGACTCGGGCCGTGGCCCGTTCGATTTGTATCCATAGGCCGCTAGTTGGTGTCCGTTCACTTCCACAATATAGTTGTTCATGAAAAACTCAAACTCTCGCTCCAGTGTCTCCACGGAATCCATGGCAAATTGAGTATCGTTGGTAGCATCCACGTAGGACTTGACCATTCCGCACAGTAGAGGAGGCTGCGATCGCATGCTGTAGTAGATGCGACCACCATTCGGGATGAAACCGTATCGCCGGACAATGGAAAGGAAATTTTCCAACATTCCACGGGTCGTCTGCAATCAAAGAGGAACACGCTAGAACCGTGCTATGAAGATTTTGTATCAATTTGGCAGTTACCTTATTCATTTCCGAATGGAGCAGTCCCAGTACAATCCAGTATGAATCCCAGTAATAGAATTCCCTAAATCTACCTCCTGGTACAATCACTGGATGGTCAACGGGAATAATGGAATACTGTTCGGGATTGATCTGTGGGAACACAGAAACGAAAAAAATATTTGTCAGTTAATCAAACCTGAATGGAAGCCCAACCAAGTTCCAACTTACACCAACATCCGCAATCATTTTGCGGCCCAGCTCGTGCCAGATGCCGTTCAGCTTCTTGGCAAAGCCCCGCAGATCGGAATCCTTGACGTTCTCCAGAAAACGCGGGCTCTCGATCCAGTCATCCGGGATCCAGTCCTCGAATTCGGCACCCGGCTTTTCGAACATCGACTCGACCCACTCCTGCAGTTCCTGCTTGTTGGGCTGTTCCTTCTTCTGCTCCATGAAATCGTTGAACGCGGCCAACGTTTCATTGGGCGTCTTCTTCATCTTCATGTCGACGAAGGTCTTCGAGTCCTCGTAGATGCTCGCCATCTGTACCGTATCGAGCAGCTTGCCATGGCAGTAGATTTCGCTGCAAATGAGATGAGACAAAGAGAAGTGATTAATATACTATTTTTCCGTGGAAAACGATGAACACTTTGCGATCAATCTGAGGTCACCTTTGAAGAACGGTGAAAGTCGTTCGACACATTTCTCTACGCTTACGGCTAAGTTCTAGTTGAAGGCATGCAACTTTACAGCACTTTCACTGCCCGTTGATAACTGAAAACTGAAGCGACGTCGACAAAAACTGACTGCGGTCATTTAAAAATTCATAGAACAAACAGTCACACATGTGCTTATGTTTTTAAACCACCCGTTGTAAATGTACACATACAAGTGTTAGATATATAATCGTGCGGATTAAAGTGGTCAAGTATTAAGTCTGGCACATTCACCCGAGAAAGACGAACTTGTCGAAAACTGCACGCATCAGCGGGTTTACCTGCCTATTTACGTTGACGACTGTGGTACGAAGTCTCGGTAATTATAGTATTCAAGTTTCGCACACGACCAATTCGCAGAACACATTCCTACTCAAGTCGGATACTCCAAGAAAACCTGCTGATTGTCAGACACGTGCTGATGGTTGTTGTTGTTTTTTTTTGCAAGTCAGTATAAGAGGTGATTTATTGTTTGTATCTATGTTCGTACATTTTGGGCAAGTACATACCGACGAAAGGAGGTGTGTTGATAATTCAGATCTATTTTTAGAAGTGGACGAGAATGGCACGAATGAATACAGATTGCTGGATGAAAAGTTTTCGAGGCCTTTTTGGTGCGGAAGAAAATGCGTCCATTGACCTGACGAAGGAATCATTACTGGCGGTTTATGAAATGAAAATGATTGGCCTGACTCTGAAAACTGACACGTAGTTAAATAGAGTCTCTAGATTTATTGAGTTTCTTGGTATTTTTTTCCTGGAAGTTCTTCCCAACTTTTCTGCCTAATAATTACGATGAACTGATTTAGAAAACCACTCACTAGCATCGAAGCATTGAAAAAACGATTGAACATCAAAACCATTAATGTCCAAACGGAATGTGGGCGGAAACGGAACGGAAACGGAAAGCTTCACAGTTGTCACAAATGACATCAAGTAGCCTTACAGACGTCGATTTGGTTCTAACTAGTTTTCAATTCGACAAGTAGGCTTACTCAGCTCGGGCAGATGACATATCTCAGTAAAGGTCAAGGCGCAATGACAGCGAAAGCGGAACGGAAGTGGCGCTTCCGCTGTCATTGCGCTTGGGTCTTTACTAAGATATGTCACAATCTAATTAGAGCAGTTCCACGCGAAATCTTCCTGAACAGTCTTAAATCTGACGCGAAGGTTTCCGATTCAAATGAAACTATGACTATGTTTGCGACAGTAAGGAATATAATCTAAATATTAATATATTTATGGCGGTAAGCTCCAACTCGGAAAAACTTTTAATACCGTCCCTGATTGGATGATCTGCAAAGTGTTTACTAAGAGTCATGTTGATTAACTCCGATGTCGACATCGAAGTAGCCAGAAATTCTTGATCGGGATCAGGGTTGCTTCCACTCACTTGCTATAAAAAAAATATTTCCTGAATTTTAAAATCATTAGATGTAATAATGTTGTTTTGTACTTGTTAGATACAAGAACAGGTTAAAAGGCAAGTGTTTGACTCATAAAACCTGTCAATTTCACTACCAGAGTGTAACAATCAGCGATCTTATGATTCGTGAGCGTTCACTCAGAGTGAGCGCTCGCGAGTCGTAAAATCGCTGATTATGACTATCTGAAAGCAAATTTGACAGGTTTCATGTGTCAAAAACTTGCCTTTCAACCTCTTCTTGTGTTTAACAAGTACAAAATATAATTAGAACATCTAATGATTTCAAAATTCAGAAAATCATGTTTTTATAGCAAGTGAGTGGAAGCAAGCCTGATCGGGATTCAATCCGAGGATAACACCGGTTGAAGCTTACCACCATTAGAGTATTTTAGCACAAGCGTCATATTTTAAATGGGCGATGTTTTGAAAATAGGTAAGAGCGCTACTTCGTAATCGCCCATTTCCGTTCTATCGAGCAGAAATCATCAATAATATCAATGATTTCACCATGCACAAACCAATAATATGTTTGTTCCGATCCGTTAATTCATAAGCCAAAACATGAAGCCTATTACAGCGTATTGTATGAATATTTACACTCATTGTTCTCAAAACAAAAGAAGCGCTCCTAGCACATCCCCTTTTTCTACCTTTATCCGTAGGACGAAGAAGGTCTAATGGCGTTTCATTGCGTTAGGACGGAATTGAAACTCTTAGGACGAATTTAGAATCAATAATCAGTGTTAAATTTTTAATAATATCTCAACATTGTTTGACTCTTTATCAAATCCAACGGTACGTACGGAAAGGTGAATACATTTAGAAGTTATCTTTGATGAAAACATTCCATGTTTTGTTCAAACCCTTTCAAAAAAGAGAGGTAAAGTGCAGGATGTGCTTAGTAGGACGGGAATTAGATCAAAAACCTTACGTACCTAAAAAACTATTTATTGTACCGAAATGTGATAAAGAATTCATTTTAAAACGTGAAAAAAATCTACACTGAAAAAACCAGTTGACCTATTTAAAAATTCATTACAAAAATTTCAATCCAAATTATTGAGAACATTTTTTTTCAGTTTTCTTGGAAAAATGGAAGTAGGTAAATTAGAGACTTCTAAAAATAATTATGAGATGGTGCAAAATGTATGAACAGATTTCACAGAAGACCGATCTTTCATGATTTTTTTAGAGCCCATGTTTTCAAATGTAAAGTATGAATTTTAAACACTTATAACGATTTATGATGTCAGATGTGGACTCAGCAGCCCTTGTTTCTCTCGGTGTCGATCGCCCTATCGACAGTTGTTTCCTCGATCACGGTATTTTTGGTGCGCTTTGTTCATTGCCTGCCGCTCGGTCTTTGCCGTCGCAGTTGGAAGCAAAAATTTCTACAATAATCGACCATATTCGAAATAATGCTGACTTTGTGTTTTGCTTATCCAAATGGAAGTGTGTAACCCATCATGAATGAGATTAAAAATTTCGTGAAATCATTGGACGCGAATCCTGTTGACATGGACGCCACATATCGGATTGCCGAGGAGAAGGCGATCTTGATCTAATTAAAATCTGAAGCAAGTTATGCCCTGATGCATAACCCGGAAGAATTAGTTTTCTATTATGCTGACTTTCGAATGTCGCTTGCAATACGTACGAGTGTACGATTTACCACCAGAAATAGATATTGGTGCTGGAAAAATACGAGATAATGAAACGTTACATCCCGGAGATATTCCTTGCGGAGTTGAGCCTCGACATGTACACGCTTAATTTTATCGATCGAAAGAGGAAAATATTCTATTCTGAGAATAAGAAGGACAAATTCTTCTTATGTAAGGCGGAGGGGTACCGGATGCATTGCTGTCCAAAGGGGTAGGCTCGAAAACATCAGCAGAAGCTTGAAAAATAATCGTATCAAAAAGCAGGACGATAAAAAGCAAGACAAGGACGAAAACCAGAGCGATGGCAGTAGTACAATCAACAATCAATACGAAACTAACGATTTTAAATTGGCTCACCACTTTAGTAGCCTATTGGTCCCAAGCAAAAGATTAACGTACCCTATTCTAGTTGAAATTCTATTACTACACTATGTTTGTTTTGATTCGCTATGAAAGTTTGACAGATAACATCAGGGGTGTGTGGATTCATGCAGAACATGCAGGGGTGAGTGAAATAGCTTGGGACTGCTTGGGACCGTTGTTCTGGTACTGAGTGAGCCAAAAATAATAATGATTTTCTTCGGGACCCAGTAGTCTTAGAGTTACCTCTATGGTACAATCGCTGATGTACAAGGTTTTTTCATATGTTTGTCATGTTATACCATCGGCAGCTTATGTTTATGAACAACGCCTAACCGGAGGATGTAAGATTTGCTTCCGAAACCGCATGAACGAAGGATGCGATATACCGAGATGCAATAAAATGGAGACCGAACAATGTGGAAAGTATTAGTGAGTGAAATGAATTAAGGAAAAAATTGGCTTCGGCAATACCTTAACCTATTATCGTCAGGGGAACAACGTCCTTGAGGGCTCAATTTTGGCATGTGGATACATTGTGTTTCAGAGCAACTATTGGCCAAATTTGAGTGCTCTAAGACTTTGTTTACCCCCCTGACGATAATAAGTTAAGGTATTGCCGAAGCCAACTTTTCCCTTATGTCGAAAAAAAAGAACGTTGCGATTATCAGACCTGTGCTTTCTCCACTTTTCTTTCTATGCTTTGGAACATGGATAGGCTAAAAGCGAATAAGAAGTGCTCATAGTACGATAACTGGAACTGCTGAACGGGAATTGGAGAGAATCGTGGCAAGTGTTTGTATTGTTCTACAATGTTTTAAATAAAATGCTTGCTTCAACTATACAATTGAAAGCGTAAACAGAACACAAAATAAAAAAGACATACATCGTCTGACATAAATGATATGAGAAATGCTCGCTGCATATCTCGGAATTTTAGTGTTAAAATTCATTGGTATTGATTCAAATGTTAAAATTTAGCGATTAGCGACTCTTTGCATATCTACAGTAAACTATGATCCTAATCTATCAATTACTTTAAAGAAAAATAAATTTCAACACCTGAGTGAAAAGTTATTAACAAATGAGCAGTTGGTGTGTACAACTGTGCATGCCAAGCATGCGTACAGCTGTCCGTACATTTTAGAATAAAAAAAACAGCTGTACAAGCACAACTTAAAAATATAGATTTCTTAATTTTTGGCTGCTGGCTCATCAACCATTCATTGGTTATCGGTATATTATTGGGCGTATTTGGAAGAGTGTGTAAGAAGTTTGAGATATTTAAAAAAACGCCATTTCTTTATTAAAAAACACATTGTCTTGAAATACAGTATGCCAAACATATTGAAATTTTGCTCATTTGTAGTCACAATAAAGATTTTTCAAATACCGCTAATTTTACTAAACAATGTCTACTATTAAAAATGTAGAAAATCGAACATTTTACTGAAATTACTCAAACTTCATACAGACTCTGCCAATAAAGTTCAAAACCAGTGTTGGCAAAATCATCAATAAAATGATATTTTTCCGCTCTCATACGCTCTCAATATCACGCGTGACATTGGAACCAAATATCATGCTTGATATTGATTTTACAAGCTCCTTTGATATTGCGAGACTGTTCACAACGTGCAAAAATCAAGCTGAGAGTTGACTCGACACAATCATGATTCCGTTGCACATTGTTTTCTTAGAAAGAGAAAGTATAGTTTGCTATCTCTTTTCACTCTTCACCGATGGCAGTAACAGAAGTGACTGCTGCCAGCCGTTATGAAAGTTTCGGTTGCGCTCGGGTGTAAAGCACAAATCGTGAAAGTCAATCTCACCACAGCTTGTTGAGATTTGCAGGTGGTGAGTTTTGTTAACTTGCTATTCCGAGCTGCAATATCACAGCTTGCAAAATCAGCCGCTGTTGTTTGCTTGTTGATTTTCGTCTACGAAAATTAAGCTTGATCTTGGGCATTGGTGAGATTTGATTTTTTGATATTTTCCCAACACAGTCCAAAACTAAAAACTAAATCAATAAATAGTTGTTCATCCACTAGTCGAAATTTCAAAAAATCTATCTTATCACAGTGTTTAGAAAAAGTTGTCCATTCAGGTGTACGCTCAATTTTGCGATGCACTGTACATAGCATTATGTTTAGGTTAAATCGTATAGAATGAACATTTCCGCCTTATATGCGATGAATAATTTCTTTCCATCGTTCTGTATCACAAATTTAAATCGGATTACATAGTAAAACTTTTCAAATTGAATTTTTTATTACAGATTAAATCGTTTATGATGTTAAATCAACCCGTTTAAAAATAAATTTAAATTTGCACGTGCATTCCAGCTAGTTATTCAATTCACAAAAATTAAATGACAATCGTGATTACTACCTATTACCTGCACCCTTAGAAAAAATCATGTGCTTTAGGTGCACTGAGAGTGACATATACGAGCGTCAATTTTGACATAAATTTGAGTCATAACAGACGCGAAATATAGCTCATTCAAACGTACTTTTCGCCGAGCAACGATCTTTTCAGTCTCGGAGCAATTAATATTACATGACATGTTTGTTTACGGCTCGTCACGTGTTAAATTAGTGATTTCTATGTGTGTGAGTATTATACCAAATATACAAAGCTGTTGAGATACAATTCTAGAAGTAACACGAGAAGAGCCTAATATATATTTCATGATGTGCATATCAGCATTTGAGCTTTACAGACTTATAAATTTTTTCAGAGGATTGTTCAAGGTATTAAAGAGTCTGTAGAACTATAAGATCTTACCTCCGGAATAGTTTGGAAATCATAACATATCTTCACTGACTCATAAAGGTTTGTAGAACACTATTCAACATTTCATTGAGCATGCAGAACTTCAAGGTCTTTTCCCCAGAGTAGTTCGTGAACCAATCTGTATTGAGGTTATCTTTGCAAGGGGATTTGGAAGCTAGTAATATTTACTGGTTAAAATTAAAAAAAAATGTCCATTTTTACAAAACATGGGACTTAGATCGGAAAGACTAATTGGGAAACAACGTAAATTGATTCGATTTCAGTGCAAAGTTGTTAACTTTTTACTTTAGGCTAAAATTAAAAACTTAGATTGAGAAGACTATGCAGAACAAGTTTGTCGAAAACTGCAAATCGATTCGACTTGCGTGAAAAAAGTTGCTATGTTTTTATTTGAGGCCTATTGCTTCGGACGTACCTACATGTCCGAAGCAATAGGCCTCAAATAAAAATATACCAACTTTTTCAGAGAGGTCGAATCGATTTTCAGTCTTAGATAAACTTGTTCTGCAGAGTCTTCTTAATCTAAGTGTTGAATTTTCGACTAGCTAATCGATAGTTTCTATCTGATTCCCATACATTTTTTTTAGACAAATTTTAAAGTTCTTTCGCAAATTTAGATCATTATAAAAATTTGTTAAAATTTGGCACACTTGTTGGGGACCTCAATACAGATCGAAAGAGCAGCGAGGAGCAGGGGTTGTGACCCACCATACAAACTTTACCCACCCTATTGTACATGTTATCAAGAGGCTCTCTTGAGTTTCACGGACACGTAAAAATTTTCAAGACATCATACAGATTGTACAGGGTAGCTGAATAAAACGGTCCCCTTGGTTTGAACTGTCAAAAATTGGTAAACAAACCCGAGCCCGTATCTGATTCTCAACGTTAGTGTAAATAGGTACGTTCCCCTGGGAAGTAATCAGCGTGATAACAGTGATATTACAGAAATATGGACTGGGAATCGAAGCGTCTCGCAGTTTTCAAGCTGCTGGAGACACAGAAGTCGGTCGGTGAGGGTGAGATAACCAAGCTGCTTGGTGTGAATCGAAAGTTTGTCTGGCGATGCAAAAAACGATAGGAGTGGAGCTTCAAGAAGACCTAGGACAGGGAGACCCCGTTCTGTTCGGAGTCGGGCGTTTATAAAGGCGGTGGCCACAAAATTCGTCGGAATCCGGTAAGGTCTATGAATCAAATGGCCAAGGACTATCAAGTGTGACGATGCAAACCGTGGTTAAAAAGGATCTTGGAAAACGTCAACTTCTCTCAGAAGCAGCAAAAAAGAAGCGGCTGGAAAGAAGCGTCTGGAAAGAAGCAAAATCCTGAAGAAGTGACTCGCGGATACCCCTGACGTTGCGACGTGGTGATTTTTTCGGATGAGATGCTATTTGACGTCGGCCGCAAATTTAACCGTCAAAAGGACAGGCATCGGAGTTCGGCTGATCCCAACAACAAATTCGTCTACAGAGCGCAAAAAACCAGATTCGGTGATTATTTGGGCAGCAGTTGCATCGAATGGGAAGAAATCTCCTGTTTTTCTCATTCCGGATGGGGTAAAAATAAACCAGGAGGTATATCTGGAATTTTTACAACAAAAAATTTTTCCCTAAGTCCAGTCGGAGTTTACAGGCACAGAAATTTGCTTCACTCAAGATTCTGCACCTGCTCACGCAGCCAAACGAGTTCAAGCGTGCTGTCAACAGAACTTCAATCATTTTTGGTCGAAGGAACTGTGGCCTCCTTTGTCTCTGAATAATAACCCGCTAGATTTCGCGATGTGGGGGCATCGTAGAAAGGGCGACTAATGCTAAACCAAGAAGCAATAAGGACGTTCTTATGGTAGCTATACAAAGAGCCTGCGACGATATTTCAGAAGAAATCATGCGAGCCAGATGCTCCAGTGTTTGACGAAGATTATTGGAGCAAAAGGCTCTCATTTTGAATAAGCTGATGCTGAATAAATCTACACTGACTCTCGAACATTTTGATCAATTTTCGTAAAACTTACTTTTGGAATAAATGAAATAGTGGGACTTTTAATGGGGACCGTTTTATTCAGTCACCCTGTATAACTTCATGATATTAACTCCAGCATAGGTTGGAAAGTATTAAATATCTTATAGATAACACTCCATGAGGCTCTCTTGAGTTTCGTGGAATCAAAGATTTTCAATATTGCCTTAAGACATATTTGAGTCTATAGAACTTACAGATTTTTGCACCAGAATAGTTTGGGGGAGCATTACATATCTTATTGATACCATGAGCATGTTTTCTAGAGGTTTTTGTTTCAGAACATTGCTTAAGACTTTATTGAGCCTTAATATCTTATTGCTACCATTCAATATGTGCATGTTGTCACTAGGCTCTCTTGAGCTTGACGGACTCAAAATATATAGTTCAAGTCATAATTTGAGCCTGTATATTTTCATGATAATAGCTCCAGTATAGTTTGGGGAACATTCAATATATTACTGATACTTTTCCATGATGTGTATTTTGCCAAGTGTCTCTCTTGAGTTTCACTGACTCATATACATTTCCTGGACATTGTTCAATACTTTATTGAGTATTTAGAAATTCAAGACCTTAGTTCCAGTATAGTTTGGGTTGATTTAACATCTTATTGATACCATTATATGATGTGTATTTTGGCTCTCTTGGGCATCACGGACAGATTTTCAGGATATTGCTCAAGACATCATTGAGCCTGTATAACTTCTAGCTCTTAGTTCCAGAATAGCTTGAAGAGCATTAAATATCTTATTGATACCATTCAATGATGTGCATGTTGTCATGAGTCTGTATTGAGCATATCGGACTCGTTAATATATTCAGGACATTGTTCAATACTTTTTTGAGCCAGTAGAACATCAAAATGTTAGCTCCAGAATATTTCGAAGAGCATAACATATCTTATTGATACCATATGCATGTTATCAAGAGGTTCATTCAAACAGTAGAACTTTTAGATCTTACTCCAGAATAATGTTGAAAGCAAAAAAAATCTTATATGATGTGCTTGTTTTCAAAAGGCTATCTTAAGTTTCGCGGATATTGTTCAAGACATCATATGGCCTATTCAAGATCTAAACTACAGAGGAGCATTTAATATATTATTGATACCAAAATGGGTTTTTTTTCTCAAGAGGCGTGAACCTCAACACGGACTTATTAAAATATTCACGGCAATATTCAAGACTTCATTGAGCCTAGAACTTCAAGATCTTAGCTCAAGAACAGTCCGTTGAGCATTAAACATCTTGTTGATTCCATGATATACATATGCACCTTGTAAAATTGCTCTCTTGAGCTACACTGACTCATAAAGATCATGAGGACATAGTTCAAGACTTCATTGAAACTGTAGAATTTCAAGATCTTAATTCCATATAACATTATATATTTAACTGAAATGTGTGTATCAAAACACTTCGAGCCAAAACATCGAGGCCTTCACTCTAGGATAATTTGGAGACACAAAAAATCAGCTGATTTAAATGGCACTACATCGCCGTATCTTCTGTCTTCCCTTCAATATCGAACATGAAGGGCTGACGGTAATTGTAAAATCAAAATAAAACTATGTAATTTCAATAAATTGTTGGTACTGATGTCAATGTTGGCTCCTTTTAGTGCTAAACGAAAATATTTAATATTTATATATTTTATAATATTTTGTTTCAAAGAACGACAAAGTGCAAATTTTATTTTCATAAACTCGTGCAATGAGCACGCCAAAGTAATTGTAAGCCAAAAATATACAACTCTACACGATACACCACGTAAATCCCACTAGAAGATCAAGGTTATAGAGATTTTAAAAAGTACCTACCATACTCTTCATAAATCTCTGCTAAATTATATGATATGAGACAGGGGGATGTAACCTACGAATACGATCAGTAACTAACTACCGTAACTGTTTTATACAGAAGAACAAATCGTAACCTTGTGATCTCGTGAATAGATCTAGAAAAACCACCTGCAACGAGAGGCCTGGCACCTGAGCAATCAAGTATAAATCTACACCTGTGAATACCCATCGTTGTCATTTGCTGCTCAATCCGGTACGTAGGTAACTGGAATGCAAATCCCGGAACATCCAACCATTTGCGGTTGCTCACAGCACAGCATAGAGAACAGTCTCGTGAGACTGGGATCTGTTGCTATCTATTTCTATTTCCAGAGTCACGATCTTGGTCTTCTCTCAAATCCCATCGCCCAACAGTCAACCACAAATGACGCAGTTTAACATTCATCCGCTTACAGCTTAAAAAATCCCACTCTCCAACTCAAGGAGAAAAAAGCCATTTCATTTCACTTGATTCATCGTCCCTCATCAATACACCTGTGCGCGTGTTTAACTGTGGTGGATTCGGTTTTTTGGGGGCTTGGCACTTTTCAATTCGAATGCGCATAAGAGCTGGTTGCACACATCAACAGCAATATTGGCGGCGGCGGTGGTGGAAAACTCGCTTACCTTGGACAGCTTGGTGGAAGTTCAGATTGCAGTCGGTTGTCTGCGGCGAACGGATACTTCTGTATTATGACGGCACCGTGCACCACGTGCGCCAAAGCACTCAGCACAAGGAAGACGCGCCAAAGCGCACCGTTCCGAACCGGTTCATTGACGGTAAGCATCGCGAATTCACGTTTTTTTTCTGTTTGTTGTGGTTTTGGTTTCGTTTTCGGTTACTTCTGATTTTAAGTCGCACTATTTTGGATGTGGCCTTATCACACAAACACCCACTGCCTGTTTGCACTAGTTTGATGACTATTTAAGTATTGTGTTTCTTATTCTAACACTTGCCCTATTATGATTGCTATAGAACAACGAATGGTTTCTGCTATATTTAAAGTTGAGAAATAATTAATAATAAAAAAAAAACACTCACAAGTATGACTAGACCGTTTTGTACTGTATGTTGTGGCGATGTAATGGATTGTACGTTTCGTCATGAGAGAGTGGTAGCTCTCACTACCGGACAGTGATTTCAGTCGTGGATTTCATCGGTGACTGCCGTGCTGAGTCGCACGGTAGAAGTTTATATTTATAATTGCAAGCCCCGTTTTGGTCGTCGCGGCTCTCCGCTTAAAGGGGGAAAAGTTTTCAATCAAACAGCAGTGGGCAAATCTTTCGGGAATTTCCGCCGAGACCTGATCTGCTATGCCTGCTCGGTTGCCGTTGTGATGACGCGTGCCAAAGTATTCCATAACGCAAGCTCCACGCCGGGACCAAAATCAAGTAAAAGCAATTTTAAAGGGAACTTGATCGTACTTTTACTGTGATATAAGGAGCTCGATGGCTTTGTGGCGACCAACTTTGCTTGCGAGCTGAGTTCAATCCCAAGCGCCTTTAAATTAAATTTTACTTTAAATCGGCTTTCTTTCATAATACGATGTAAAGCAGCATTTCTCAATCTATGGGTCGTGACCCACCGGTGGGTCACAGTCTGCCCTCAGGTGGGTCGTAGAAATTCAGATCGATGATAACTGGATTTTTTTTTTTAATTGCATGCAGAATGAACCTGATTATAAAACTATGCAGGGATAATCAATTTCAAGGCCATTTTGGCATTATACAGCCAGTTTGGAAAGTCTGGGCCATTTTGACTTATTTGGACTATTTTTGGGTATTTTAGGCCCATTTTAACGTGTCATGATTATTATAAGAGGTGTAATTTTCAGGGTGTTGATAAGATTTGTAGACCAATTTAGCATTTATAATGCAATTCTAGGCTGTTTTAATCTTGTTTAGCGATTTTTAATGGTCATTCTGGTGTTAAAAGAAGGTCTTGACTCGGTTTTTTAACAACGTTATGAGGTCGTTTTCAAATTACAGTGAACTCTCTGCAACTCGATATTCAAGGTACCATCGAGCTATAGAATAAAAATTCCATACAAAATCGCTATCAAAGTAGCCATGAAATTAATTTTTACTATGGTTCTATAACTTGATACCGAGTTAGTCAACATCGAGATGTGGAGAGATTGACTGTAGTTTTAATAGTAGATTTTTTATACCTTTCATGCGTTTAGATAGCTCTTGCAGAGTCTTCAGATAATTCTTAGACGGTTTTTTCGATTTATCACAATTTCGATTCTTGCTATTTTATCTTTCTACACACTTAATTTTTTTCACCGAGATTCCAACAGCCGAGTAGTTCTGTAATTTATTTTGCTGAGATTCAGTTAACACAATTGCCGAGACTCAGCTCACAAATAAAATTTTGCTGAGATATCAGCTATTAAATAGATATTTAGCAGAGATATCAGCAAAAGTAAATGCCGAGGTTATTGGCTGTAGGAGATTTTACTAAGCTAGATTAAGTGTGTATGCAGTATTTGGGTGTTTTGGTGTTTCAATCCGTTAAAATATCATTTTGGCTTAATAACATCTGCATTTAATATTCGCGAGCTTATACAATTCCTAAAAAAGGGTCGCAATCGAAAAAAGTTGGAGAACCGCTGATGTAAAGGGTAAAGAAATTCGGTTACGTAAAAAAAGTAATATTTGAGTTTTAGGAAAGACTTGTCAAATCCTCTTCCTTCTCAAGAGCAGTTGATGTCGTCGTCGTTGGTGAGGTCACCGCCGGGATAACAACAAGTTGAACGGAAACTTGATCGTAATTGTTTTGTGATATAAGGAGCTCGGTGGCCTAGTGGTGACCGATTTTGCTCACTGAACAGAAGACCGTGGGTTCAATCCCACGCTCTTTCGCGCTATTGAATCGTTAGGACAGAAATTTAGCAAATCGTTTACCAAAAGAAACCCTGCTGCAAGCACATCCCTTTTATCCAACATCCCAGTGATTTCTCGTGGAAGTGCAGAGGTGTTCTCGGCTTTCATTAAAGCGAGTATTGTGTTAACATATTCCTACGTATTCATTTCTTGATCAGCATTCGGACGTGGCCGGCGCTGATATTGCCTAGTTTTAGATCACCAGCATTTACACATTGAGAATGATTCCTTACAGCTGGCAATAACGGAGTTGCATCCATGGGCGGTCAATCATGCTCATGCTCATGCTCAAAAGGCTTGCTTATTCGCTTAAAGTTTTCAGCAAGTTTATGATCAGTTTCTTACCTCAATTTACTTCAAGATACGAAAAGAGGTCGTTGGAATGACCATTTTCTTACCCTTAGAAGTTCTTTTCTGACGTCTTGCATAAAAAAACACTTGTCCCATTAAATTTTAAATTAAACATTGTGCAAATTTTGAGACCCAGCTCCGCAAGAAAATTATTCCGGATCATACGCTAATCACGGTGGGAAATCTTAAAAACAGTGTCTTCACCTTTTTTCCAGTTTTTTTTTATTCTGAAAAAACAATCCACTTTTCTACGACTTTGTCTTAGGCGATATTTCGATTAGACGAACCATTTTCGTGCTATGGTTTATTGAAAATGTTCGAAAAAAACCATTTTGAAAAATTAGGCGCATGTAAAAATGACCAATTTTCAGCGCAAACTTGGTATATTACCTCTAGCGAACAATTATGCGAATTTTCATGGAATTTTGAGAGGTGAAATCTAAAATTTGTTGTTTTTTTTCGCTTTTGCCTGGCATTACTCAGATGTTAGCATTTGATAATAAGCTTTTAAAAATATTAAAAATAGCCAATTTTTGTGATTCAGATTTTAAACACTTTTTTTTATTTTGAACCCAACATTACTTGTATTTTTTTCAGTGTATATTTTTTTATGAAAAGAGATTATTGTTTCCTGCATCTTTGTCTCAGACGTCACTTCGATTGGAAATTACGTTTTCAAGTAACGATTTTTTTTAAATATGGGATTCATTACTTCGAATTTTTATTTGCAAGATTCAAAATGACCAAATCAGGCATAACATTTGATAACGGCACAAAAGCATTTGTAAACAAACTTTCTAAGGCCCTTTACGCGCGAACCAAAGTACTCCCACGCAAACCAACAACATCATCGAATAGGGGCAACTATCACCTTTCCGAAAGTAGTATCGGTTTGCGTGGGCGTACTTTGGTTCGCGTGTAAAGGGCCTTAGAAAGTTTGTTTACAAATGCTTTTGTGCCGTTATCAAATGTTATACCTGAAATGATGACAAATCTGAATGATTAAGCATAACAAACAATTATGCAAATTTTCACGCAAATCGGAGAAGGTTGAGTCTGTAATTAATTTGTTTTTGCTATTTTGTCTTTCTTAAATTCACTTTGAATGTTATAGATTTATTTAACCTGCCAGTGCCTGTCAATATCAAGGACAAGTTATTAAAAAAATATGTGTGGAGATTTGAATATAATTGCAAAAACATGTATTTTAGAAGCGAAACAGAAAAAAATTGTATTGGAGAAATGGATGTAATGTTGGCCTAAATGCTCCTAATTTGGCCCCATACATAAATTCAGCAATCGACTAAATTTTCAAAAGCGACCAAAACTATCCATTAGTACCGTCCCAATGACGCGTTAATCTAGATAAAATTGATAAATAGCAGATTTTTAGCGATGGGCCCAATCTTAGATCCATAGGCCAACATTAGAGCCATTTCCCCTATATAAATCTATCAGTTCGTTAAAAGTTAAAGCTACCACTTGACCAAATATTTTTTTTAAGAAGCTTCTAATTTCGTAATTTTTTTTTTTTAGATTTCTGCATTCAAATTAAATCACCGTACGTTTTTTCTACAAGCGATACCTTCCAAGCAACATTGCAAGTTTTATCGTGGTTTTATAGCAGTCTACAAGTTCAAATCATGGCTTACAGAACCTTCATTAAACAAAAATTGTTACTTGGGCTGTTGCGAAAATCAACCATACTATGTATCTATTGTTATAATTGTTGGATTACTGATCATTCTATTTGAAAATATTGGCAATACTATCAGCCCTTCTTGCATCATGAACCACGATGGTTACTCTTGGTTACTCCTTCTTATACTTCCTCGCATTTCAAGCTAATTACTTATCGCATATTAGCATATTGCGTGCTCTCAACTGCCCACGGAAGTCGAGAAATTTTCCAACCACTTCCTTACTTTGAAGCTGCGCCTTTACCGAATGAGCTAAGGGAGACTAAACTTCACGAGCAATCAATTCTGAAAATCGACTTGTTTTTACTTTATCAAAACTAACTGGGCGCAGAAATCCAGAGTGATTTGATATTAGGGCGTAATTGCTTTTGTAAACAAACACGTCAGTCGCGAATTTCTCGCGATTTAAAGCTAAATCTCGTAAACAAACTATACCAAATGATAGAGAAATCATTCCTCTACGTGATAGTGTTATTAGTTTTCGAGATTGCGCTTTTATTCACGATAAATCGGCGATTCACGTGTTTGTTTACAAATGCAATTACGCCCAAATCTCACATCACTCCGGAAATATCCATCTAGGGCGAACTTTAGAGATTATCCAAAATATTCAGAGAAGTTTCAAGGACTACAAGAGAATGTCAGGGCAGTTCTATAAACTTCAAGAATATTTCGTGAACTTGATGCAGATTGGAGAACTTCATGACAATTCCATTAACTTCAATAAAATTTCTGGAACTTTGAAAGATCTATACAAATGGTCAGAGACCTTCGGAAAATTTCTGAGTACTTAAGGGATGTTCCATGAA
This sequence comes from Ochlerotatus camptorhynchus, assembly GCF_037179485.1. NCBI lineage: Eukaryota > Metazoa > Arthropoda > Insecta > Diptera > Culicidae > Ochlerotatus > Ochlerotatus camptorhynchus. The sequence goes on from NW_027040988.1 coordinate 2,429,884, forward strand.
CATACCAAAAATTGTGGAAACTTAAGATCGTAAAACTTCAAGATTTAAATTTAGAATTTTAGAGCATTCGATGTATTTAAAAAAAATGCAGGAGCTTAACAGATGTTCCGAGAAAATGCCCAGAAAACTTCAAGGAAGTTGGGAGTGCCATCAGGAAAATTTTGAATTAGTTCCATTGACAACAGAAAAATGCGGGAGCCCTCAAGAAGTTTGTTTTATATTCAAGAAGCATGAACAATGCGCATGATTGGTTTGTGAGTTTGTAAAATTTCTCGAAGTTGCAATCGCAATCAACGGAAGATTGGAACCATATTTTTCCGTTCAATAAATGTCACTATTGGTAACTTTTTTTTATTTTTTGAAAGTAACTGTTTTCGTTACTTTAGTCACTTAAGTCACTTCACAGCTTTATCCAAGAGGATGCACTTCAATCATTTCGAAAATCTCATGCAATTTTTATGGCCACAAAAATAAACAAATGCAGTAAAAGCAGCGTAATGTCAGTTCATGCACTGTACTAATGATAATTTTGTTCTCTTTGGCAAGTGATATTACACCATATTTTTGACACGATTGAAGTGCGTCCACTTTGATGTGATATCAAAATTAATTTTTTGCTGTGTTCTATTATATTGCATACCCACTACCAGCCCTGTTTTAGTGAAACAAAATAAACAGAATTCGAATTTGAGTGTGGTTCTACGGCCGTGAATCGTCACACTGGTCTCGCATTTCGCAAACTGCACGGAAATCCCCAGCCTCGTTGGACGGGTAGCTGTTTTGAACAACGCCGCACTACGGTGATGGATTTTATATTCTGCCAATTCAGGCAACGGGGCGCGGAATGGTCATTATCCAGTTTATACTTTAAGTACGTGATTTTGGGGTTTCCCTTCCATTCACTTACCAACTGGTGACTTTTGGTGGAGCATCGCTGGGAAGGCTGCTGTTATGATAAATACATTTTAAGAAGAAACAAGAGAAAGATGGAATCAATATGATTTTTTCACAGTCTTTCGAAGCCTCAAAAGGTTAGTTACATTTTCTGATTGCATTAGGATTGACGATGCAAAGTTCGATGAGATTATGAATGCTGAAAATTATATCCCTAAGTGGTCTTTCGATGGACGATGAATCATTGGTGAAGACTAAGAGAGGTTAGATTAGGAGATCTGTGTTCTCTATACATAGGGGAAACGTTTTTTTTTTGTCTTGTGTACTTATTATCGTCAGGGGGAAAATCGAGCATCGATCATAATCGACAAGCCAAATTGAAGAGTCATACAAGTTTAACGGAATTTGAGAGATAGTTATTAAGTAACAATGATAAGCAGATAAGGCTGACACTGAAATCGTGAATTAAGCGTTCAAAACCTTATCTTATCTTTAAATTTATACCGTAATAGATTATAGGTACTATGCTGGATTGCCTTGGTTTTGGATTGGATTGTCAGTTCTGTCGGTGATCTTTTATATTAATTGGAGCTTTTCTTGACCTATTTTAGTAATAGGTATCAATGTATTTTTACACAGAAGTAGGATTGAAAAGCCTATTGGGCCTCAGAGAGCCTGGTTAGTTAAGGCACGGTATTGCAAAGTCGGAAGTGGTGGGTTCGATTCCCGTTTCAGGTCTAGTAAACTTTTCGGGTTGGAAATTTTTTCATGTTGCCAGCAGTGCTTTTTTATGATGACTCCTATTTTTTATGTTACCACACAACATAAACATTCATGCAGCACTAGTGGGCAATCGAGCTAAAATACGGAACATATTTTTTCCACTGTCTGAGATCCTTTAAAACTAGCTATTCTTATGTAAAAAATCACGAAAAATCGATTGGAGTTGGTTTCATCGACGGCAGGATTACTTTCACTCACTTGGAATGGAAACTTGTTTTTCGGAGTTTTGAAATCATTGGAAGTTTTATAACTGCCAAGCGTCTTCGCGTTATGTGATCAATTCAACTTATCGTTTACCAAAATGAACCCTGCTGCAAACCCAACCCTCTTACCCAAGATCCCAGTGATTCCTCGTGGAAATGCAGAGGTGTTATCGACTTCCATCAAAGCGAGTGTCACGTCAACACATTCCTACCCATTTCTTTCTTGACGTGCGTTCGGTCGTGGCAAGCGCTGGTATTGCCTAGTTTGAGATTGCCATTTTTTACACATTGAGGATGATTTTTAGTCCCAAGCACCATCTAAAAGCTCAATCTCGTAAACAAACTATATCAAATGATAGAGGAATCGTTCCTCTACCTGATTATGTTATTAGCTTTTGAGATTGAGCTTTTATTTGCGAGAAATCAGCGATTGACGTGTTTGTTTACAAAAGCAGTTACGCCCAAATCTTACATCACTTCGGATGTATGGCCTTCACTTTTGTAGGTATAAGGCATTTTTTGCAATATGCTCTACTGGGTTGGCATGTACAATTTATCGCACAATTCGCTTATTTGCAAATAACTTTGCACTCATTTGACGAAACATGGTTTTTCTTGAAGCAGCCTTAAAAAACAAGTTTCATGAACTGAGTGAAAGTTATTAACAAATGAGGAATTGGTGTAAAAAATGAGCATACCAACCCTGATATACGATTTTTTTTATAGATCTATGTGCTTGTACATCATAATAAAAGGTTTGATATCCATACATTGTGGTTGTCTAGAACGAGATCGAGTGAAAAGAGATTGATCGATCGGAAAATTCTCTCAAAGCAGCATAAAAAACTCAAATTACATATTTTTTCCCCTCATGATTTTAAAACATTGAAGGGGGATGACAAAAGTAAAATTTATCAATTGTTTCAGCTAACACATAGACTATTTCCAACGTTATGAGACTTGTGGTTTTCATGTCTCCTCTTATTTCATTATTTACATACTAAATCTTTTCCTCCTTAAAAAATGAGTACTGTTAGATAAGTTAATATAGTTTTAATAACGTTAGATTGAGGTAAATTCTTTTAAAACGTAACATTGTCCATAATTCAAACAATGCCAACCCCATTTATTAAAGAACATACTAGTTGAAAATGTTTAGAATATTTGCAATACAAAAATCAAAATCGAATTCAAAACTGCTATTATTTCGAACAATTCAAACTAGTATCTGATTTTCCAGCAAGTGTTTCAAAAAATTTGGGAATTGATTATCGCAAAATGGCACATATTAATCTTGAAGGGCTTTGAGTGTGTTGGTTTATTTCCTTTAAATTCCATATTTATCGCTCTGTTGCGAAGATTTTAGCTCAATTGATCACAGGAGAACACAGTTTCAACATGTCAAAGTTGACCATTTTGTATTAAAATTGGCCTGCGATGCTATTATATCGATCAGCACTGTATATAGCTCCCAATTAGACACTTCCTTACCGATTACGATAAAATAGTTTTCAATCGATCAGGAATTGATTTCAGTAGTTGATCTTGTACAAATCCAGCACAATCCCGGTCTTATTTAAAAATAAAATCAAGAAAATCTAAGGTCATAAAGGATATTTAAAAAATGTGATGACTTTCCGTGTTCAACATTTTAAAATTTACACCAAATTAGAGCTAAACCAAATTAGGGTCAACACAAGATGAAATTCCTAAACAGGTTTTCCAGCATTATAAGGGGGAATTCGGACAAAATTGACGTTTTTCAGGAGTCTGGGAAAATGGATCAAAATAGGCCACTTCCCGTCATCTGCCATCGATGAAACAACCCACAATCAATGTTACGTGATTTTTTGCATAAGAATAGCTAGTTTTAAAGACCTCAGACAGCGGAAAAAATAATTTTAGTTTATTTTAATTTTAATTTTTGTTTCGATTTTTTCAACTGAGAATTGAGCTGGTTAGCATAGGAAGATTTCAATTATAATTCTGAAAATGCTTCAAAGAACACTCACTTTTCATCATTCAAGATGTAGCAACTTGATCACTGGCGTGCACAGGGTGGGGCAATTGCCCCACCTTTTATATATAAGATTTTTATTTCCACATTTACAAAATTATGATGTAAAATAACTTGATTTCTTGACAACTTGATTTGAATGGAAAAATAACTTCATTTCATAATATAAGGGCACTGAAAACCTTTTATTGTGTCAATTCCTTTGAGATGGTGCCTGAAAATTGCATCACAAAGGTGCTTGAAGGGACAAACTTCAATGGAATTTGTTGGTCTAAAAATTGCACCACAGTGGGGAGTGGTGAATACAAAAAAATTCTGGTGCAATTTTATTTTTCAAGGTGGTTCATGGAGGGTTAAAAGAAGAGATTAAATTTAAGATTGAAAAAATTCACCTTCGTGGTGGTAAATAAAAGAAATAGCTTATTATTGAATATTTCTGGTGTAAAAATATCATCAAGGTGGTACATGAAGGAACTAATCAAAATGAATAACTCTGGTGGAAAAATTGAATCACGCCAAAAATTTTGAGGTGCAAATTTAACTTAAAATTTCTGGTGGAAAGTTTGCATAACTGTGGTGAATGTAAAAGCAAGGTTTATTCATTTTTCTGGTGCATAATTTGCATCGTTCTGATGAATGCAAGCTTCATCGTTCTGATGAATGCAAGCTTCAATTTATGGTGGAAAATTTGCACCATTCTGGTGCATGAAGAGACAAAGCCTGAAAATTACTCCACAAAGAAGCATGGTAAGCAAACTTCACTGACAATCTTTGGTGCACCGTTCTGGTGAATGGAGGAGCATGCTTTTCTGAAAATTTATGATGGAAAATCTGAAAATAGGGGCAAGCTTTATTCAAGGGCATTGAATTCTGACAACAGTTCCAAAAGAAAAAAATCTGTGATTGATTTCATGAAAATTCTGCGAATAATTGCTAGTGAATCCTGCAGATAATTTCGAAAAGAATACCGTGAGAATCAAATTTTGAATGAAATTCCAAAGGGATGTTGAGGAAAATGTCAAGGGAATTCTGAGGATAATTTCAAGCTCATTCTGGGAAGAACTTCTGAAGAATACAGAAAAAAATCTTCTGAAACTTTAGGGGAATTTCAGTTTCAAGGTGTTCTGAGAAAAAAAAAGTCCAAAAATATTCCGAGAAGAACCTCAAGGATATTGAATTTTTAGGACAGTTCCAAAATATTTCTGGGGAGAATTCAAGATAAGTTCCAAGATAATTTCGAAAAATTTCTGAAACTCTAAAGGAATTTCAATTCCAAGGTGTTCTGAGAAAAAATCATGAAGAGCTCTAAGAATACTTCCAGTGGACTTCTGAGAAGAATTTCAAAAGAGTTCTAAAAAAAATCCGAGAAGAATCTCAAGGGTATTGAATTCTGAGGACAGTTCCAAAGGATTTCTGGGGAGTATTCCAAGAAAATTCTGCGAATAATTTCTAGTGAACCGGCAAATAGTTCCACGATAATTCCGAAAAAAATACCGAAAAAATTAAATATTGATTGAAATTCAAGGGAGTACCGATAGTTTCTAGCACATTCCGGGAATATCAAGGCCGGGATTGTCCTTTATATCATCTTTAAAACATGTTGAATGTTCGGCATCATTTCCTGTCCCCCTGACTGGTGGTACTTTGGGACGTCATTCCGTTAACAATCCTGTACTCGCTTGTCATAATAGTTTTGTGCGCTTTTGTTCCAATCGTTACATATTTTTTAAACCTTTTTAATGATCATATTAGCCTTGGCATTAAGGTCAAAATTCAAAAAAAAAAAATTAGAACCACAATTTTCGCTGAAACTGACCAAATTCAACGTACTCGCAACGGTAATTGTAAAGATACGACGACCATCTTCAATACCATTGCTGAGGTCCTGATAGCGATGCAGATTTCTTGGGAGCAGTTAAGGCTCAAGTGCAATTTGAGCGGAAGCGGAACGGCAACGGCAACGGCAGCGGAAAAACCCGATCTGAGTATGTCTACTTGTCGGATTGAAAACTAGTTAGAACCGAATCGACTTCGGTTACGCATCTTGATGTCATTTGTGACAACTGTCAAACTTTCCGTTTCCGTTCCGCTGCCGCCCACATTGCGTTTGGGCCTTTAATGGCAGTATGTTTTGACAGTGCCAGCACAATGGCTGGCAGCACTGCTGGAGTACAAACCAAGTGCAAGGATAAAACCAGCAATATACTTTTATGAAGAGCTTTGAGTGTGTTGGTTTATTTCCTTTTAATTCCGTTATAACTGTTTATCTTTTGACAGATACGCGTATTTCGTCTACTACTTGCAGACTTCATCAGTGTCAAGTACTCAACTATACTGATCAAGATTGGATTGATCAAGAGCAATATACTGTTTGTTCACTGCTATGCGCACTGTTTGAACCTTGTACTTGTCGACGCAGTGTGCATGCGAAAGGATAATGCGATTCTTATTGGTCATTCATGTCGGTTTGTCGGTGCTATCACCACCATCTGACGTGACTTCAGTAGAATCCAACCACCAAGGCAACAACATTGCAGCAAATGTATCATTTCGTTTGAAGCCCTACTATTGCAACCATTTGACGAACCGATCATCATTGACATCGTCGATGGGGTTAAATTGCCAGTTCCATTGGCTGTCTGAAAGCAGTTTGCATTGCATAAGATGAACCACCACCGGAGCAAAAAATAAATAAAATTAACTAAACTGAACAGTAGGGAAACAGTGGTGGGTGGACAGCAGTATCCACCACGCACTTTGGAATACTCCCCATACCCAGATTAAATGCACCATAGAAAAAACAATTGCCCCTCCTTAACAAGATCCCTGTGCACGCTAGTGAACTTGATTGCTTCAGTAAACATGTGCGCTATCAAAACTTCTAAATGTGTCTAGAATAAATCATTTGCAAAGAATCAATGTATAAAAAATTTGTTTAAAAAAGCTGGTTTTTAGAGTTCATCCTAAGCTACTTATTAAATCCAGTGTAAAACGTTCTGCAGCAAATTTTCTCCATATAAATAGTTCTACAACTTTTTTAAACATTGTGCTGATGAATCTGTACATTGATATTTTGTACTCAATAAGCATAGAGACCAATAAAATAACAAAAAATTGACCAAAACATAGGGGAAATGGCTCATGGATCTAAAATTGGGCCCATCGCTAAAAATATGCTGTTTTCAATTTTATCTCGATGAACGCGTCATTTTGACGGTACTAATGGATATTTTTGGTCGCTATTGAAAATTTAGTCGATTGCTGAAGTTATTTGTGGGCCCAAATTAGAGGCATTTAGGCCGGCATTATATCCATTTCCCCTATGTAAAAACATTCCCGAAGACACCATTTACCTAAAACTAACGATTTTAGCGCCAACATTTGTATCTCCCTATACACGACTTTGGGACCATTGTGCATTGAGCTTGGGTTTGAAAGTTGGGCGCTTCAAATATTCTGCAAAAATGTTGCACAGAATCCGATTTAATCGTGCGAAGCAGGAATTTCGCTAAACTAGCTAAATACATGACATTTTTGGACAAATGATCAGGTCTAGAGCATAAGTTAGAAGGAAAGGGCTGTAAATGACTTTGATCGATTCTCTTCATCGATTTTCTCTTTCGTTAATAATACAGCTGCAAACACATTCCTTGATTCGTGTGCCATTCTGGATGCTAGTTGAGAACCTCCTTTATCAAACTATGTGGCAGAAATAGCGCAAAATCTGTTTATAAAGCTGTGGCTATCAAAAGAGAAAGTCGATAAAGAGAATCGATCAAAGTCACTTACACGCCTTTCCTTCTAACCCCCTCAAATAAGATAGGTTATGTTAATAATCCTAGGAAACCACTGCACTCTCATTTGTTTATTTTTTAAATCTAAGTATTGCTTATTAAACATGCTGAAATGCTCAACCGCAAATGAGAATGCATTCTATAATGAGACTGTAAATGTTAGTTTGTTAGGAAATTTTTCTACAAAATACATTTCCGATACTTTCCATTTCATTCAGATTCCAGAAAAAACAACTCAGAAAAGGCAATTCCGTTGAACGGATCGGTAAATTAAATCAAACATCGTTCCACATCTAGCACTTCTTTCTGAATTACTCTGCCACGTATTAAAACACATAATTTCAACTGATGAAATCCTCGACTACGTATATCCATCTCACTACAACACCACATCATCAGCCGCCGAATCTTGTTGCGAATATTCGCCACTTCGTCAACAATTGCTTCAATTTAGTTCACAATAATCCCCAACAATCCAGTCGGTCGCGTAATGATACCCAGCCGTCCCAGTTAAGGCTATTCAAATGGCAAGCTCTGGTATCACAAAATCCGTAATGATAACACTGGTACTTCACACCAGAGCGTAAAAATAAAACACCCAAGTCATCTTCCAACAGGTTCAACTCACTATTGATACGTACGCAAAATATCAGTATTGCGTAAAAAACACCAACTGTTACAATATAATTGCAGATATCGAGCGAACGCGACGTCGCGACGGAATTACACGGTACACGGAACACGGGAAGACGACGACGTGCGCGATCCCACGACGATCCTTTCTGCCATACGTTTGGCAGGTGAATGATTTGGGCAAAAATTATACGCTCATCTTTTATAAACAGTACTGACTACTGACTATCCGAGAGCCCGGCGATCGGTGCTCAGCCCTTCCTGTTGACAGAAATTACGTTCGTCAGATAACGCACCGCTCGAGCGCAGATGATAACATCGTTCGAACTATTCTAACGGGCAGGAAAAAAGGGGGTGATTGTGTTTTTTGTCACAAGATGAGTGATATATGTACGAGAGTGAGCGCCACACCCCTATAATTTTGGCGAGCGTAAGGTTAGTCACCCGATGAGCTGCACATTTCGAGGTCATTTCATGCAACGGAATTAACGACTTCTGAAACGAAAACAGATCGCGTGTAGGATTCCGTTGATTAGTTGATTAATCCAGAGAAGTAGCTAATTATTGGCAAATTGGTTGATTGCGAAATCGATACCGAAAGATATTCGTGACATTAATCAATGGATTGCCAACATATACGATTGTATAGGTTCAAGCCCATGGAAAAATTTGATTGCGCTATCACTTGTGCCGCTTTATTTGTGTTACTAATTCAAGAATGCCTCAAGTACGTGATAGTACCGTTTATCGATGGGGGGCTTCGACAAAGTCGGTATGATTTACGATACATCAGTATCTGCCAATGAAAAACACACGTCTATTGCAATTGAGCACGTTGCCGTGTGAAAATTGATGAATTGCTTGTTGTTTTTAGATAGCCGGACGGCTATTGTTATCGTCTGGTCAATTATTTACGGTATTTTAACACTTGAAGGAGAGAAAATAATCGCTGAATTCAGAAATCGATAATAATTTTGGAGTTTGTTCGAAACACTCCACAGTTTATCCCAGATGGGAGCAATTTTATTACAATTCAAAGCTTAAGCTTAACAGTTGTTTACATCCATCGTGAGAAAATTTGTCACACACATTAGAAGAGCTGTGACATTTGCTTCCGCCTCTGGATTTTTAGTTCCGAGCAATTATTCTCATATCTCCTTTAATAACATTCGCAAAGCTACATTGCTTGAAAGACGATAAACTGCTATGTGACATTGAAAATTCATTCCACCTTGGACTTGAAACGTCCGCGATCGTGCATTATTTTATGATCCTGAGTGACATTGACTCTGTGACACCGAAAATGTTTTCTTATCAGCAGAGCTATTTAACAGCGACATGAGTACTTTCCTATTCTGTACGAACCGACTTACCGACAGTATTTAAAGCGCATCGTTTGATGCAGTGTGCTTTCAAATATTCAGATATGATACAGCAGTATTCATATTGTCATTGGAGGTATCTTTGTGAGGCATAGGACCAAATTTGTTCAAACTTGAATAAAAATATATAAGCCATGTTTGTCGTTATCCAGGTTATCAGTAAGCCATAGATAGCATATTTTATTGCATAATGCTGATCAAAAGCAAAAACACCCATGAAAAACCAATACCATAAATGAACGGTAACCTGGATTGTAGAACTATTCCACAAATGGTTTGGATGATACCCCGAACACGTCGTTAAGCTCTTTCTTAAAGTTATTTTTATTAGGGAGCTTGTCAGCTTTATCTTCGCCGTTTATGTCGATTGTTGGCAAATGTAACCAGCAAAGATAGATTTTACGCAAAATCCGTACATTTCCTCTAATGCCCATTTAGCTTACATTTAGAAGGCTTTGAACCATAGTGTGAACTTATATGTGTTCACTTAGTGTTAAAAGCTGATAAATTGTGCCACCTGTTTTTCGTTGATTACAAAATGCTGTAAATTTACCCCCACTTACAGTGAGTGTATATTGGGTTAATACTTTATGAATACGTTTATGGGATGTAATAACTACCCAATTTTAAGGTCAATAATAAAAAATACCTGCCAAAAGCACTTTAGCAGCTTTATCTGACGACGCTACATTGTACAATGGCACAAATTCAGATATATTCAAGAGTGAATTTTCAAATTATCGTAAATGATTTTGTAAACAATGATTCAAACGTCAATGTGTTGAAACTTTTAGCTCGTCCACACAAACTATCATCACCATCAGCCATCAGGTAGGGTAACGTTTCTCCAACATTATGGTGGTGTTAGTTTGCGTGGGCGAGCTAAAATATTCGGCAAATTGACGATTGAATCTTTGTTTACAAAAGCAAATACGGCTATTTGAAAATTCACTCTAGTATTTATGGTGATCATTAAAAGAGAGAATAAAATGCTGCCATAAAATTGCAGGTGATATCGACATAAAGCAATTTATGCTGTGTTCCATTTGGTGAGTTTTCCTCGGAGTTTTCAAATAAACCTGCTATTCAAGCAAACTTATTTCTGATCGACAAGGAATCAAATTTGACAAACACCTTCTCGAAAATCGATCCATCAACAACAGAGGGATTTTCGAACATGTTAATTTATTTTCGAAGTTTCAAATATAAGGGGAAATTCACCTAATGGAACATAGCCTTAGTGTGGCGAAATGCTTCCTGCATGAGCCTGAGCATGAATATTAGGGTGGCCCAAAATAATACTTTGGCTGGAAACCTTGCTTTCAGAAGGTCACAACTAGCGATTTTATGATCGCTGATTGCTCGCTCATCGCGTTGCTCATCGTTACAGCTAATCGCTATTGTGACCCTTTGAAAGCAAAATTGACATGTTTTATGTGTCATACGCAGACTTTACCATCTCTTCTTGCATCTTGTTAATAAGAATTATCATTAAAATATCTCATAGTTTCATAAATCCGAAAAATAGCATTTTAGCTGTAATTGTGGTGAGAAAGCAGTTACGCTTACCACTACACTACCGGCACCGGCATGTTCAAAATGATATCCCGCATCTTTTGGAATACAAAACCTGAATAATAATTAGGCTAGTATCGCACATCCACATTCTATCTTTTTGCAGTTAGGGGAAATGTTGGCTTCGGCAATACCTTAACCTATTATCGTCAGGGGATAAACAAATTCCTAGAGCACTAAAATTTGGCCAATAGATGCTCACAAACACAATGTATCCACATACCAGAATTGAGCTCTCAAGGACGTTGTTTACCCTCCTGACGATAATAGGTTAAGGTATTGCCGAAGCTGTGATAACGAGTCCATATTGTTAACAAAGTTGCAGAACTGTGAATTTTATGAATATTTGCCCTTAAATCTTATTCAAGCACATCACGCGTTTTTGCGACGACATTGGACACCGGTTGAACATGATAAAAATCGTATTTTTTTTTCAAAATTACACTGAATGAAGCTAAGAGTGTACACACTAATCCAGCATTTAGTTGTTCGGTATTTTTTTTTGTACTGGGCTTGCACGGTAAAACGAAAGATTTACTGAAAATTCAGTGTAAATCTGATGAATAACCGACGTTCTGTAAAACACAAACTAAACTTCGTTATCGTGTGATGCAAAATACTGTCCACAGAATATATATTTACTAAGAAAGTCGTTAATTTCCAAATTTTCTAGATTTCACGAAAAGTCAGTAAAAATAATTACTGTGCAAAAAGTAGTCAATTTTATTCCCGCCGCCATTTAGCTTCAGTAAAATCCGGGAGCAAGTGTTTTATCGGGCAGTTTTGTGAAAATTTGTAAGAAACCATGAATTATATCATGACGGAATTGTTGAATGGATTCAAGTACGTATAGTGCATGATTTGGCTATGGCTTATGACCAAATTATTTTCGATTCTATTAGATGACCCAATATTAAACCATGAAACTCGTACACTTTACGTCCGTGGAAAATTCCCTGAAGACAACACCGATGGAATTATCTCCTGGAAGAACGACATTATTCCTTTGAAAATGAATTTTAATGTAGATTGTCGATCGAGCGATTAGCAATTCTTTGTAATCTTTAAGTCAGTTTTTATGGAGGTTTGAAACAAAAAAAACTTCGGGCGCTAAGTTTCTCCGTAGTTTGTATTGATTTTATGGTTGTTGTTGTTTCCTATCAGTATCCTGAAAAATGAGAAACATAAAATGCATTTAACATTGAAATACATGATTTTCTTCCCGGACATCTTATTATTATTAAAATTAAATAGTTTTTTTTCTCCTGACAAATCTTTTAATATAAATGGGTAGCACGGTACAAGAATTAACAAAATAACTGTCTTGTCAGTTAAATTGCAGCAAAATGAACAAAAAAAAAATACTGGGCTTTCCAGTAAACGCAACTCGAACCAATAACTGAATGAACAGTTATTTTTGACAGACTGACTTTACGGACAGTTCGATAATGCAAAGTTTTGCTGTGATGATTACTGGGGGATCCGCAATTCAAAAACCCAGTAAAATTTTACTGACTCCAGCAATCTAAAGTTCGTGTGTATAGAATCACAGTAGGCATTGGTTGTTAGGATAAGTTCATTAGTTTACAGCATGGCTTCACCGGAGCAAGCACGTCGCCATTCGATCCTGCACGCTCGAAACGAAAATCCAGGTCCATCCGCTCCTGACAGTTTTCAATCAAATTCCTGGGCAGGCCAATTGAGGAACACTGGTCATTTGCACACACTGAAGAAGAAGGGTTTAACTGCAATTGACCTGAAGAATTTCAAGTGGAAATGGAATTTGGCTGCCAAACAAGGGGGAACAGGGCTCGTGCAAAAGATGATGAGCTGTGCACGAATAAAATTTTGAAAAATGCGCTATAGTATGAAGGAAGACTGAAGCAATGGTCTCACAATAAGCATAATACCTACTAATGTATAGCTGTTACGTTGAAATATAATAAATAAAACGCATTTTTAAAGCCCAACAAGAAATAGTTTGATAAACCCGAGCATGTTATTTGCTTTGCTATTGTAGTGAAGAGCAAATAACAACTTACAATCGAGAAAAACACCTAAGTATCTAACTTGATAACATATTTGATAACGTCAACTTCATGTTGGTTGCGGAATAGAGACCGACAAAAGAACTTCATGTTGGAATGTTTGAATGTCAGATACTTTGTTTATATCCATGAAAATTTTCATGTTGTCTGCATATATTGAAATATGAAGGAATTTCAAAATGTGTTTTACAGTGTATCTAAAAATTGAGCGTACAGATGTCATTAAATTTAATTTTAGAAAAACAGCTGTAAAAGCCAAATTGAAAGAGATACGTTTCTGAATTTTTGGCTGCTGAATCGTCATATATTTATCATTTGTTGGTACAATATTGCGCTTATTTCGTTGTGTTTATTAAAAGTAAGAGCTATTTGAGAAAAAACGCTTTTTTATTGAAATACCTTTATATCTTGAATGCAATAAACTAAACTATTTGAAATTTTGCTTTTTTTGTGGAATATGAATGATCTTTATTATGGCTTATAACCATAATAAAGATCATTCATATTCCACTATTTTTTTTTAAATTCGTCCACTAGGTAAAAAGTTTAAAATAGAGCGTTTTACTAAAATAAATCTTACTTCATACAGGTTCTTCCAATAAAGTCCAAAACTATAGCGAAAAATTAATAAATATCTGCTTAACCACCAAGATTTAAAAAAAATATTTCTATTTACAATGTTTCATTAAAAAAATCCATTTGGGTGTACGCTCAATGTTGCGATACACTGTATATCGTTGAAAAATAAAATAAACAGTAATGAATCAAGGTCGTAGCCAAATTTCCTTCAAATCTAACTCTGTGATAAATATGGCTCGATCCATTTCAGTCGCCTGAGGTTGAAGCCCAACTTGGATAAGTTAAAAAGCAAGAGCAGCTTGTCAACTCTGTCAAATGCTTTACTAAAGTCAGTATATAACGTTTGAACAAAGTTCCTTTATCCATTACGTTTAGAGAATAAGTTTCAAAATGTATCCAGTTAGTAGCTGTAGATCTTGCCCCATGTTGTTTGCTAGTAATTAAAAATTTAGTCTGTGAGAACACATTATCGTTAATGATGGATTCAAATAGTTTAGGAATGCATATTATCAGACCTTCTCCCACTTTTAAAAATTGGGATTCAAAATTAATCCTTCCAATTTGAAGAAAGAACACTGAGCTCCAGTGGGAATTAAATAGCCAAAAATAAGGTAAAACTTGCTCCTTTGAAAGTAATTTAAGAAAATTTATAGGTGGTAAACCATCTGGTACAGCACTCTTTGAAACATCCAAGGTTTTAAGAGCACGAATGATTTTATCGACGGATAAATTATCAACTGTAATGTCAATCATTGCCTCTAGGAGATATCATTAATATTGATAATCTTGCTCGTTCTCATCATGAGTTGCATAAAAGTTGTCTTGAAAAAATTCCGCAAATAAGTTAATGATCTCAACACAGCCATTAACACTGCATATGAAGAATATAATCGTAAAGTCGAAAATGAAGTCAAATCATGTGCTAAGAACTTTTTCAATTATGTAAAAACGAAAATTAAAAGTAATAATTTTTCGCCACGAATGCATTTTGATGGAAATGCAGGTGAAAATCCTTCTGAAATCTGCAATCTCTTTACAAATATCTTCCAGAAAGTATACACCACATTTTCTGAAAAAGTCCGCGACCGCGACTGCTTTGCATTCATTCTCTAACAACATATCTGTCAATCAAATATGTCAACATGAAGTCCTCAATGCACTAAAAAATGTGGATGCATCTAAAGGACCAGGACCTGACAGAATTGCACCTGTATTTTTGAAGAATCTTTCAGAACAACTCACCCTTCCTTTAGAACATTTGGAAATCGTCCATTTGGTGCCTATTTTCAAATCAGACAAGAAATCCGACATCCGTAATTATCGTGGAATTGCCATTATCTCTTGCATGCCAAAACTTTTTGAATTAATCGTAAACGACAAAATTTTTCAGGAAGTAAAAAATCAAATTACAAACAAACAGCACGACTTTTTTAAAGGTCGTTCAGCTACCTCTAATCTTCTTGAATTTGTAACCTTCATTCTTAACGCAATGGACAATGGCAAGCACGTGGAAGTTCTTTATACTGATTTCAGTAAAGCATTTGACCGAATCGACATACCATTATTACTCTTTAAATTGCAAAAAATAGGAATGGAATCTAAACTTCTGAATTGCCTCCAACGCATCGCAAACAAATAGTTCGTTTTCAGAATAAACTTTCAGAACCTATTTCGGTCACCTCTGGGGAGCCCCAGGGTTCTCATTTAGGCCCAATTCTTTTAATTTTGTACGTAAGCTACATTTCCTACATACTTAAAAAAATAAAAGTTCTTATAAATGCAAACGACATGAAGCTCTTCATGGAAATAAGTAATTCTAGCGACACAGAAGAATTCCAGAATGAAACCAACACTTGGTGTAGTAAAAGTCTTCTCCAACTCAATGTATAAAATACAACGCAATTGTTTTCTGCAGAAAAATAGAAACACCTCTTTTTGACATATTTTAAGGCAACCAAAAAGTAGACAAATATAAAATTGTAAGGGACCTAGGTGTGATCCTAGACTTCAAAGTCACTTTTGTAGAACATTATAATACAATCATAACGAAAGCAAATATTATGTTAGGCTTCATTAAGAGATTCAGCTATAATTTTCAAGACCCATACACTATTAAATTATTATATATTACATACGTAAGACATTGCCAAGGAACGCATAGAATCCGTCCAAAAACAATTCCTTTTATATGTCCTTCGCAAATTGAATTGGACCGCATTTTCACTTCCATTAGATGAAGCACGCTGCATGCTCATCAACTTACACTCAAAGAACGCCGCGAATTTGCAATGATTTTCTTCAATCGCATCATCAGAATTACTCTCCCAATTGAACTTTTACACACCCTGTCGGCATCTAAGAACACGAAAATTATTCTCAAAAAATCACACAGAACAAATTACGCAAAAAATGGCCCCTTCAATCGAATGATGCGACAGTATAATCTACACTGTGAAGTCATTAGCATCACTATGTCAAAAGAAGAAATTAAAACCCAACTGAAACATAATAGAAATAATGCATAGTAGGGTATACGTCCCTAACCTCGGTCTAATATGCAGCCATAGATTACGTTTTTAATCATAACTCATCAATTAATTTACCTGCAAACGATATTCTACTGCTAAATGGTATGCTTAGATATGCTTATCATGTCGTTTGCTATCAGGAACCGCAAAAAGTTGAAAAACTTACTTTTTTTAAGACAAAAACTCACCAGGGAAATGTATGTAATATCGGTCTATTGTCCCCAAATTGGGTCTATTTATGGATGCAACTTCGTCCTATCCTGTTTGATTCTCAAAAAAAACGCTCTTGGTAACGTTTTCTTATGTATTTTTTTTATCACTATCACTGTTAACTTAATACTCTTCATTCCTCAAAACATTTCTTAGAGAAAATTTTACGAAAACTACATTAAATCACTCAAGTTAAAAATTAAAAATTAAAAATTTCGCTTATCGTCTTTCGACCGCAGAATATCTAAATCAAAACATTGTGATGTTCATTATACAGATTTGGCAGAAAAAATCTCCCTTCCTGTTCGTTCCTTATCATCCAAATGCAAACCACATTGTTGACGTTACTCTTATTGCTATATGCTGTCAAATGAATTTCATGGGCCAAAGTTAGGAACATAGAAAAGAAATGTGTCCCTAAAGTTGGGTCCATGATTTACTTGTGAAAACGTTGTTAAACAATTAAAATAAACATAAAATATTCAAACAGTAACTGTGAGTTTTACGTCTAGTGTGTATTATCAGGTAATTCCATTCAATAAATGCCATAATCAGGCCATTTGATGATCGTCAGTGCAACCTTCCCATCTTAACCTTTGAAGTCATGGCGGCTAAAAACTCCGAACAGAGTGATATTCTCAACCAGTTTTATTACTTACGAGAGCTGAAAATGTATTGAAATGTTGTGATATAAATTGATTTGTGTGTGGTACACATTTATCAATCATCAGTGATCAATATTTTCCTTATTTTTTGTGTAATATTCCTTAATTAATTATTTATTTGCGTGATAGGCCGAATGAAAGGACTAGACCCACATTACATACCGTAACCCTATGTAAGTAAAACATTGTAACCATTGTATGTAGTCTACTTTGCTTGACGAAATAAATAAATAAATAAACTAGGCGTTTTGCTGTTGTTGAATTGCGTTTTTGATGGATAGCTCCTTGATTTCTGTTTCTCTTCAACAAACTTAAAAAGGATTTTAGGTCTGTTTTAATATTATTTTCTGTTCTTCATATGCAGCTTTCGTCTCTAGATTCAGCTGGTCACATATGGTCGTATAATATGTAGCATTTTCATGGATATTATTTCTGCTTTCTGCTTTCTATTTCTAAGTTTGAAAAGTTTATAGTCTTATTAAATACTTTCATGTAAAATTACTGTTTTATTACTGTATAAACATCAACAACGGCCAGAAAATGCATCAGTGTTTCGCAGGTAAATTTACAAAGTTTTCGGTGTATCGGATGAATTTATAATCAAGAAGCAGTGTTATATTTTTAACATAAAATAAGCAATTTGAGATTCTTTATCAAATATAACGGAACATATACAAATATTTTGAAATTTTCAACTACAATTGAATGGTGCAATATAAAATTACACGTTTTACGATCAGTAATTCAATTAATTTAAACTGAAATTTTCACGTTCATGTAAATTAACTTGTTAGATGAAAATTCAATTAATTTCCATTGAACTATTAACTGTTATGTAAAAACACAGATGCAAATTCAATGCAATTGATGCAATGTTAACGCATTATTAAATATTTTCACGTAAAATTAAAATTGAATTGCTGTATGTTTCAACTAAGGCCAGAAAAAACATCAATGTACCATATGTAAATTTACAAAAAAAAAAATGTCGGGGGGAAATAAATTTAGAAGTAATTTTTAGTGAAAACATTCAATTGTTCTGTTCAAATCCCTTCGAAAAATCACGGGCTGTTCTTAGTAGGGCGGGAGTTAGATCAAAAACCCTAAATTATATTTTGGTTTACTTTTGACTCCTAGGAAAATGGCGCCATGCTATCAGAAGTTGAGGGTTAAAGCATTGCTGAAACCAACGAAGTTCATTCCATAGCCTGGGCTGCTGATAATCTTATAAAGTGTGCCAGGAGAAAAGTTGATAATCTTCTTCTCATGAATCTTTTATGTTATGATCCCGAAGATTATGCAAAGTTTTAAATAATTAATAACTTATTATCTAGGCGTTCAATTAAAATGTGGTCGTCATCAAAGTTGTAGCTAAGAAAATTTCACAGATAGCAAACATTTCCATAACTCATTATGGTGAAGGCCTAGGACGATGAGGACAAAAAGTTGATTTTTTTTTCTCTAGTAATTCCCATAGAACCTTCAGAGGGCCAGTGCAGTATGAGACCGCATCCCAATGAGCTCAAATTTTGGGAAAATGATCAGCACCTGACATGAAATCGAAAGATCTTGGTGGAGCAAAATCTAAATTTTGTACGAGCCGTGTTGTGCACTTATCTTCACATAAATAAAGTAAGATACACAGCTAAACATTAAAGCGTAATATTTCCAGGACAGATCTGAGCCCCAATTGTACGGAACGATCAGCTAAACGAGTGCAATGAAACCTACCCTAACAGCTTTAGTAAACAAACGCGATCTACCTTCTTCAACGAGTTCGCAGTCTCTGACACGTTTTCGCGTTGTTCCACCCCCGACCCAATCCCCTCTTATCATTTACCTTAGCAAATTCAACTTTAGCGACTGCCCGTACAGCGTCCTTCGCTGCGGTTGTTGCAGAGGCGAACAGCCATCGACGACATTTCCATGCAAAACGTCGCCATTTCTGATGCTGGCGGAAGTGGAAGACCCATTGCTGTAGTAGCTACTACTAGTACAACAGGGGCGACATACCACGCGGATGCCTTCTGTTATCGATGACACATTGCCGACGCTGTTGCAAGCAATGCTCGTGGTTCCATTGAACTTGACCGCAAACTGACAAAACGTGTTCACCGCGACGACGATCGCCATCACCAGATTTATTGCCGTAGCGAAGCGAGTAAGGCATCACAAGGTGTGAACAGAACCATAGGTGATTTAGGGGAATGAGGAAAACACGCGGAAGCGCAAAATCTACAAATAATCGGAATCGCACGGAAGGCAGACTCGGACTGCCGATCTTTGAATTGATCCAACTGGTTTGATAAAGCCCGCGACGACAATTGCGACGCACCGATCGAAAACAAGTTCCGCAACGCTTGCTACCGGTTGGCGGGCTCCAAGCAAACTGGTGACCGGCGATCCCGAATCCCAAGACGGAGGCACGGGGTTGAGTTTTGTTGTTTTAGACAAGTGAAGCGGCGAAGGCAGCGTGAGCCAAGCTGATAGCAGCGCGTGAAAAAGTGACGTATATTTTGCGCTTTAGCAGCAGGACGACTGCTGATCGGTGGAATTAGAGTGATAATCATAAATCCAATCTTTGGTTGGCAGGAGATCACGTTTCGTTCACATACCGGACGGGACAGATGAGGGCCCATTCATGACATAGGCAAACGATAAGACTTTGTTTGCACGGTGCGAAAGCAACGTGAGATGCAGTAGTGCTTGGGGTCATTCAATAATTACGTAGGCACTTAGAGGGGAGGAGGGGTGTTAGAAATTTTCTTACGTTTTCTCACATGGGAGGACGGGGGTCTCAGAAAAATCTTACGCACGCATGAAAAAGTCATATACAGAGCATTCAAGGTCTTACAAAGGGGGATGGTTTTTTTTCGTAACCCCTTAACAATAAATCTTAATTGCTATATCTTTTAAACGAGTAAAAAATCTGAAGAATATTCACCGTAGTGGTTGAACGCAGACCATTCTGTTCTGTCCTGATGGCTGGGAAGCGTTGTCTTTGTGAAGGTTATCCTCGCTAGCCGCTCTGCAGCCAAAATGTGAACAAAATATCTCCGAAATAGAACGATTGGTTCTACAGCTATTCACCACATCACCGCGAAATCACCGCACTATTCTTTGGATTGGGTAAAAAATTATATCCAACCGAAAGTGTAACGGAACTAATAGCTGTTGTGGAGTGACAATCACGGCAAAGTTCTAACTATCCACTTTTCGTCACTTTTTTCCCTACCGATTCCATGAAAAAAAGGTTACTTCTATTGTCCTACGAACAAAAAGATTCACTGGAACGGGAACAATTCCATTATCTTGACTGTGGGTATTTTAACTCTTTTTGCTGGAAGGATCTCAGAGTCAGAGTTTTTCGTGTTAACCACGGCACGGGAACAAATTACTCAACGGTCAAAAAACCCAGTGCAAAATAATTTGCAAAATCGGGCTTTCATTTGTGAGACATCACGTTTTTGCACATCCGACCAATTGATGAGACTTAATTGGGACTGACAATGGGGTTATATCTATATTTACCGATCGGTAGTTACAGCGAGCAATTATGATTAGCACTCTTGAAATTAAATTACATTGCAAATAAGGATTTTTTTCTATCACCAAATAATGGGGGATTTTCTCTGTTACGCAAATGTGATTTGCAAATTGCAGGCGGAATATGCGTGGAGTAGTGAAAAACGTTTGATACATGTATTTGCCATCTAATGGGCAATTTTGTTTTTTATTTTGTGTTAAATTTATCTGAATCTAATATTACATTGGGATAATCCATATTGACCATCAATAATCAACTATTGGTTACATGTTTTTGCTACTTCAAATGGCTTGAATATCACATTATTATTTTTTTTTTGGAAATAAAAACAAACTATCAACTAAATTGGAAAAATATTTATATGTAATTTATTAAACCTCCTAACGAAAATTTACTCAGACATCGCGTCAATAAAATGCTAATAACTTTTCACGATCAACTCGGATCGTCTTCCGGTTTCTTGAACAAAGTTGTTGAGCATATAATTCCCTATTATGGTATTGAGTTTGGTGATGTTTAGGACGTATGAAACGCCACCTGGCGACAAAACTTCGAAAATGGTGTTTCTATGTACATTTAAAATTCAACTCGGAAAAAAAATGCTCCAAATATGTTGACCGATTTGGCTCAAAACTTGAACAAAGCTCCAGGATGGCAAAGAAAACAATTTCCAAATGTGATTCATGGTGTACTCGACTAGACTAACAACCTACAATAAGTCACTTGAAAATTTCATTCTATTTTTAATTTGTAACACTGTGTAATTGGCGCCCTTCAATCAGAGGTTGTAAAGACTGAATACTTAACACTAGACAATGGATAACAAATACCACCCATCGTTTTACATCGTTTTCGAGGATATGTTAAGGGACATTGCTAGTTCAATGTCTGACCTAGCAATGCTGGTAAATCTACAAAAATATATTGAAAATGTATTCAAAATTTATAAAAAAAAGTCATCTTCCTCGGGGCAGGAACGTATTTACCACCCTTGAGGCCCGTGGTCTATTTTTTTTTTATTGCGGGGCCCAATATCATTTGATATCAATTTTCAAATTCTAGCACACATGAAATAACAATGTGTCACTACCAGTCATAAGTAAGGAATCGCTTGGAAAAATAATGCAACAACTCACTCCGCACAGTGTGCCGAAAGTAGATCGCACAACTTCGGTACCATTTCGTAGCCATTGCCCACTGGGCCAGGAATGCAATCTAGCGGAGCAAAATTAATAACTCCGAAACGAAGCATTTCCGCGACTTGGTGTTTTGGGTAAAGTGTCTCATCACAATAAGGACCATCTATTGACATAAACAAAACTCTTCCGCAAAGATGGCGCCACAATCTTACTTCTTCCTCTGACGTTTTGGAGACTTGATGTCTTGAGCAAAGTTGTTTATACTGACAAAATACACAAATCTTTTGAAGACGTAAAATTTTCGCAGCCTACTGGTTCCGAGATATATGGAATTAAAGACAAAAATGTCGAAAATATGGTTTTTTCTTTCTGTTTCGGTTTTTTCAACAATATCTTTAAGATTTGAAGTTTAAACCAGTCTGTTTATTCACAAAAGTTATTTGTTTAATACATTTGCATAAGAGAAAAATATAACATTATATGGCTGTAAGCAAAAAATCGAAACAGAAGGAAAAAAATTAAGTCTCCAAAACGTCAGAGAAAGAAGTTATATTGTAGTGCCATCTTTGCGGAAGAGTTTTGAACTATTTGTTTATGTCAATAGATGGTCCTTATTATGATGAGAAACTTTGCGTAAGACACCAAGTCGCGGAAATGCTTCGTTTCGGAGTTATTAATTTTGCTCCGCTAGATTGCATTCCTGACCCAGTGTGCATTGTTCAAGCGTTACTATTCAAATCGACGTAACTGCTTTTGTTAACAATCACTTCGATCGACGATTTGTGACAACTGCTAGCTCTCTCACAGAAACTAACAACACCAGCTAGTAGGGGAAAGATTCCCCTACCTGATAATGGTGTTTGTTTTAAAGGGTGAGTTAGCTGTTAAGACAAATCGTCGATTGAAGTCATTGTTTACCAAAGCAGATACGTCGATTTGAATAGTTGCGCTTGTGTTCATTAAATAAAATGGAAGCACTACAGCTGACATTGAAGTTGTCCACAAAATGTATACTGTATATTTGAGGAACATCCTCTAATTGAATATACCAGAGCAATTCACTCCTCGGTTCTCATTTGAATCCGAAATGAAGGCTCTAGCGAGGGCACTAGAGTAAGTGACAGTTAATCAGACCCCACTAGTACCCGTAATTCAAATAATGGTGCAACTTACACAAAACAAAGTACAGAAGCCATACTCATCATCCTTTATATTCAGTCTGCAACAATGTTCCCCACCGGTTCCAACACTTTCCGGCCGCTGATAGACCCTTGCGTTTCACATCTCGAAAGGCTGGGTATCAAATCTGCCTTTGAGTTGATTAAAAAGTCATAATACACACGACTTTTACTATCTTATAAGCACAAGACATATTGCCCACACCAACCACTTTCCGCGTCATCCTCAAGGGGCTGGCGAACAAATATTACGAATTGAGAACTAGAATCAGGTCCGATCAGTTCCCATGAAGTAGTAACAACATTTATGAGAGAATTTTTCTTCTCTTACGTCCAACGGCGGTTGCTTCTTCTTCTTCTTCGCATTTCAAGCTTATTGCATATCGCATATTAGCTTATTGCGTGCTCTCAACTTAGTGTTCTAGATGCACTTTCACAGTTATTAATTGAGAGCTTTCGATGCCTGTACCATTTTTGCAGTGGTATAATTGTGTGGCAACCCGAGCAAAGTCGGTTAACAAAATGAAAGCAAATCGATATTAAAGTGTGCAGTTCCTATCATAATAAAAACTCATTTTGATTTCAAATGTTGCGACATAAGTCTGATATCATATCGTGCTTTCATTATGCAGTCAAGACGTTTTAAATGAAAGCAACTTAACTTGAAGTTCTGCTGTTTACGTCTTGTTTAAAATTTAATTGAAATTCATCTGTCGTAGAACTAATGATTATCGTTTATCTGATTTGTTAAACACATTTTAGTTTGTTTTTTTTTTTTTTTTTTTTAGAGAGATTTTTGGCCTAAGGCTAGTTCATCTCTTAAAAACACATTTTAGGTCATTCGTGACTTGTCCGCGGTGAGATTGGAGCCTAAGTCTTTCAGCTTGAGAAACATGAATGGTAACCATTTACTCTAGGCCCGTATTCAGTTAAACATTATGAATGCAAAATCAGTAATCAAATTGATTTCATTGAAAGCAGGATTAGTTTTCCGTTTGATTCAACAATATAAAATTTTGCTCTCATTTTTGCTGTGTTAACCGTTAAGTCAACCAAAATGAGATCAACTGGAGTATTCAAAATAAGTTACATCATAACAGCAAATTTTGATTTCAATTTGATCTTCAGCTTTGCTCGGGAAGTCCAATCATACTTCTATGCCCAGGGAAGTCGAGAAATCTGCCTACCCGGAAAATTCCTAGACCGGACCGGGAATCGAACCCAGCCACCTCCAGCATGGTCTTGCTTAGTAGCTACGCCTTTACCGACTGAGCTAATGAGGCCGGCGGTTGCTGCTTCCTAGTATTTTTCGATGTATTTTTCTGAGACCGCTCAAGGTCCATCTCGCCAGTATTCCTCCTTGGTTGTCGCTACACAGATGTTATCCTTGTGATTGCAAACCAAAACATCAAAGCTGTCAGAAATACCAGATTGCCAAATAAACCATAATATTCGTATTTAACAAAAATCGCAGCTTGCTCTATGACCGGCACTGACGGCACAATCGGCACACTTGCTGTTCACTGAGAAATAAGTTGATCCAGTATTGGTGTGCGGATTGCAACACACATTTGAATATTGCATCACCTTGTAAAAAGTTTAGCATCACCTATATCTCGAAATTCTGATTATCTGCAAAGGTGCTGCCATCAGCAAAGTTGTTCAGAAGGCCAAGGGCGTCCGGAAGGTAGATATTTTGGTTCGGAATTATGACAATTCTGGCACTAGACGAATTATGACACCACGTGGCGCTAGGCGCTATGATGTATGTAATATTGAGCATTTTTGGATTTATTTTATCTCGTAATCGCGACGACCTAGAAAGTTTGAGTCTTCAGCAAAGTTGTTCAGAAAATCAACGGCGTCTGGAAGATGGTAGGTATAGTTCGGAATAATCTCACTATGAGCATTTTTTAAATTGTTTTAGCTCGTGATCCGGACTACCTAGAAAGTTCCAGTCTTCAGCAAAGTCGTTTGCAAGACAGACAGCTTGATTCGGAATTCTATGACTACGTAGTGCTAGTGTGCATGGAAAATTGAGCATTTTTGTAATTATTTTATCTCGTGATTCCGATCTGATAGAAAGTTCGAGTCTTGAGCAAAGTTGTTCAGAAGGTCATGGCTGAGCGGATAGTGCTTAGTTAGTTTCGGACTTATGTCACTACATGGCGCTAGTGTGCATGCAAAAATGTGAAATGTATCGGATCTGAGAGGTTTTAAATCGCTTGTAAATCAGTCCTGAACATTTTGGAATCACTCGAATATTAAGTGAATCACAACAAAAAAGCTTAAAATCACTTGAATATGAAGTGGATCACACCTGAAAAGCTTGGAATCACTTGAATATGAAGTGAACCAGACTTGAAAACATAGCAAACATATAAGTATGGAATCACTTAGAAAAGTACTGCTACACACAGTAGCATGACCCTATTCAATACAGTTCAAAATCACTTTGGAAAGTATCAGAAAAGTTCTGAATCACTTCGGAATATATCTTCCGAAGTGTTCAGGACCATTTAAAATATACTGAATAACTCCAGGACAGTACTGAACTACTAAAGAAAAGTTCGGAACACTTAAGAAAGTACTGAATCACTTCTGGATAGTTTGGAATAACTTCATTAAGTACTGAATCACTTTAGAAAAGATTTCAATCATTTCGGAATGCACTGATTCATTTCAGAAAAGCTTTGAATCACTTGGGAAAATTGAATCGATTCAGCAAAGTTTAGAATCACTTTTGAAAATACTCAATAGCGGAAATGGCTCTAATGTTGGCCTATGGATCTAAGGTTGGGCCCACCGCTAAAAATCTGCTACTTATCAATTGTATCTTGATGAACGCGTCATTGGGACGGTACTAATGGATATTTTTGGTTGCTATTGAAAATGTAGTCGATTGCTGAATTTATGTATGGGCCCAAATTAAGGACACTTAGGCCGACATTACAAACAGTTCCCCTATATTTAGAAATGTTTGGAATCACTTTGGAAAGTATTGAATTTAAAAAAATATAAAAGGGTTGTGTCCTAGACACGACCGCAGTATGACGTAGAACCAGCTTTTCTATCTATTTTGCACCATATATGCATTTAGGTTAACATCCGACGTCCCTCCTTTTTACATATTCTGCACAATACATACTTTATAAGCCTCGCAACTGACAGGATTTCCCGCCGTTTTTTTTTGTGAATGCGCGGGACAGAAAGTTTATTTCGTGCAGAATATGTAAAAAAGGATGGACTTTGGATGTTAATCTAATTGCATATATAGAGGTACCAGATATGTTTTACAGTTAGTTGTGGTAATTTACCAACAGAATATCTGTCTTCTCTTAAGAAATTGTTTTGAAAATTTTAGCTTTTGTTTTTTACTTATAGTTTGCTTAAAATTTATTTCCCGGAAAAATAAGAGATCGTCGAATCCATGTATTTTTAAAGCTGCTTGCTGCAGGACCAAGTGCCACGACATCCGAAGCGGTAATGAGTAGAAGAACGACAGCAGCGCTGTTTTATATCTTTTCGGGTTCAAGCAGAATGATGTGCAACCAATTGGTATTCGTTTATGATGACTGAGTTTGGGGAAAACGTTTAGTTCATAAAAACAGTGATAAAATTAGCATTTGTACATTTTTGAAAAGTTTTTTGATTATTTGGATTTTAATTTCGTCTATAAATGACAAAGTTACAAGCGTTCAAAACCTAACACTACTTCACCACACATATTTTTTTGATTTGCACCCCAGTATAGTCGACAAAGACGTAGTTCTACGTCAAAAGTTTGTTGTCACTTCCGTCATTTAAGAAGAGTTTGGAATCACTTCAGAAAGAACTGAATAACTTCAGAAAAGTTTGGAATCACTTCGGATGGTACTGAATCACTTCATACAATCTCGTAATTACTCCGGAAAGTAAGTAATCAATTCATATAAGTTTGAAATCACTTTTGCAAGTACTGAATCACTTAAGAATTTTGGAATCATTTCTGAAAGGCCTGAATCTCTTCAGAAAAAACGGAAACAATTCGAAGTACTGAATCGTTTCAGAAAAGTACTGAATCACTTCGGAAAACACAGAATTGCTTTAGAAATTTTGGAATCACTTCGGAAAGCAGTGAATCAAAAGTGTGTTATTACTTTCGCAAGAACTGAATCATTGAAAAAAAAAGTTTGGAATCACTTCAGATAATATTGAATAATGAATAATTTTAGAAAAGATCGGAATCACTTCGGAAAATACTGAATCACTTCAGTCAAGTTTAGAACTGCTCTGTAAAGTGCTGATTCAGTCAATAAAACAGTGAAATCACTTTCGCAAGTACTGAATCACTTGTGAAAATACTAAATCACTTCAGACAGAAATCCGAACCAATGTCCACCTTCCGAACGCCTTTGGTTTTTTGAACTACTTTGGTGAAGACTCGAACTTCCTAGGTGGTCGGGGTCATGAAATAAAACAAATCCAAAAATGCTAAATTTTACATGTACACTAGCGCCATGCAGCGACTGAATTCGGAAATAAATTGTCTCCATTTCTGACGCCCTTGGCCTTTGATGGTTGGTGGTCATAATTGAAAGAAATATCCTGATGGTAAATAAATGTTACACAGTAGTCACATCGACTTGCGGTCTTCGATAAAGTTATTCCTTTTGGTTTGTCCAACTAAACAAACGTGAGATATGTACACAATGGAGCAATGTGTGAGTTTTTGGTAAGCAAATATTCTTTTTTTCGGTTTTCAATACATCTTCCTTATAGTTTCAAAATAAGCATATCGGTGGAGAAAACTATTGGACACTAATAATTGTATATGGCTTGAACAGCACAGTTTTTCTTTCGAATGCAATTAATTTGGTTTGCTCAATTTTGCCCGACTTTGGATTGTTGGTCTTAGAAAAAGTGCTCTTTTTGGGTCAAAACCACTTCTGCACAAGCAAATTGAGGAGTGTGTCGCTAGTTAGTAAAACAAAAAGGTTACTAAGAAGAGGATTGTAAAACAAATTCACGTTCCTACTTAAACGTATATTTAACTATCGTTCGCAGCATATTCACACTAATCTAGTTGAGAATAGAATTGCAACGAAAACAACAATTAATTTCTCATTACACTAGCGCGTACCTATGAATGAATCTATTTGCACCTGCTTGTGGGGTTTATACCCGTGCTTACGTTCTTCAAATTAGTTTACCACGCAAGCTGTCATGCTGATAATCACGTGGGAAAGCTTCAATTGGTATGTGACGGTAATCGGTGGTTAATTAAGATGAAATCATGTATGATTAGCAGAACACTGTTTGCCGCTCTTGGTGCGGTGCTTGATAATTGAAAATTTTGCAGAAATCCATTATCTTCCCGCCACAATCACAACAATATCACTTCGAAGCTTAACATGAAGTCGAATGATTTTCCGCTTAGCCAAGCAGTTTGCAATAATCAATGTAAACAACGGATGATCAACGTAGGCGGCGGCGTCGACGGGACTAGCGCGTGGACGCCATGTGGAGGCTTCCACATTCGTCTGACGTCCACATTCGTCTGACGTCTAGAGCTAAATTAATAAGTAGGCACGGGTACGAGATTTTGTAAGCTCGTGCCCTTTCTCTCCACCTCCAGTTCAGTCAGCAGTTGGGTAGATACAAATGAAATGCATCTGTAGCAGCTCAGTGCATTCTTCCGGCGATTCATCAGAATCGTCGGGTGCACGGTGCTAAACAATGGAGATTCGCACTAATAATTGGAGGCGTTTGTCGGACAAAGTGCTACAGAATGTAGTTGCATAAATGATGGTTATGATATGCTTAATACTAGGTTGTTGTTTTTCTAACAATGTATGTAGCGTGTGATGTGATGATGGATGCTTTGACGGTTTCCAAAGATTCAGACAAGAAGTATGACTGTGCTAGATGCAATAGATACTTTCGGATTTGCAAACTCTGATGTTGAGAATGATTATAATAATTACCTTTGTAGACACTAGATAATATATAAGGCCAAACGGGCATGAATATGCAATACACTGTTCTTGCAACACAGCTTATTAGCTATGTTAAGTAAATAGATTCCTAGCGTTGCATTCCTGCCATTCTATCCTCTTGTTGATAGGGAAAAGTACAACAATTACACGGCAATATTTGAATAGAACTTTCATCAATTTTGTAAAACTATGACTTCTGATTTAATATTACATAATACCAATACCAATTATACCCTTAAAGCTTTCTCGATTTAATCATTTCTATTATCCAAATGCCCTTTGTTAGTTGGTACTTTTTACCCACTATTAGACTTGAGTAGGTTCACCGTTAGGTGAATTGATCTTAGTGCCTAACTGACACCCAACCATTCACTTTCGTGGTCAACCGCAGAATTTCTATTATGCAGATTGCGGTTCGCTTTACAATCAGCACTAATTGACCGGCTTCCGTCACCACAATCGTTCGATAAGGCATTGTATCCAACTGAACGGCTTTAGTCAAAGTCAAGGGCAAAAGGCAGTCGTGACTGCATTTAGACGGTGTAAAAGTGCACACCCTTACGCCATCTGGGTAGCTATTTGGTTATGTTATTATCTATCGCGGATGTAACTCTATCGCGAAAAAAATGTCACTTGAAAAACTGAGCTGCTGCCGCCATTCTCGATGATGACGATGAGGGTTGGTGTTGGATTGCATAGGTGCCTGTGTGATTCCTAATTGAGATTTGATAGATCCGGTAACGGAAACCGCTAATTACTACTCGTACTCGCGTGTGGCAAGCTACTGCAAATCTATCGGCTATGATGTGCAGGAAATGATACTATTGTTTCCCTTTTTACACAGGTCTCGTGGTGAGGATCTAATGAACTATTCACGCACTTGATTTTAGTCTCACTGAAACTTACAGTCATACTAAGCACAACGCTCCTACCTCCTCTTTTTCGAACGGGTTTGAACAAAACATGGATTGTTTCTGTCGAAGATGAGTTCTTAATTTATTTTCCTTTCCATACGTACCGTTAGACTTGATAAAGAGTCCCAAATTGTTATTATTGTTAGATATTTAACGCAATTTTGCCCTTTTGAAATTTCGATGAAGATGCGTCTAATAACTTTTCTATGTCGTATGTCTGACAAGCGTGAAACCACGTGCGGTATTGTGACAATGACAAGCTCCAGCTGTATCACCTCGTGATTTGATTGCTGATGCACTTATGTCCTTCAAGTCTTTCAAGTCGCTCTTACGTGGAATAGTTATGATTAAAAACTGGCAAAATCGTGCAGTTGGGCACGTTGCGTCCGGGAATAATTTCCAGGGAGCCAAGAATGACGACTGAGAAAAGGATTATCGTAACTTCTTACACTTGCATCGTGGAGAATAAGTGCTGATTCATAATTGTTACCTTAATTGACAGACTATAGGTACATATCATATGTGGAACTTCGAACTAGATGCCTTTCAAAAAGTGAAGTCTATCACACTCCTTACTCTGTTGTAACTGAAATAACTGCACAAGGAAATTTCAAATTTGAAATAAAACAACTGTCCTAAAATCGAATTCCTTGAACTGAAATTTGAACACAGTTTGGTTGTCTGTCAGATCTTTATGCATAAAAGATCTTTATAAATAAAACAGCCAGTTAATAGTAGTTGTAGATTTGAAGTTTTTCACCCAATCACATCAGATGAACTTAGAATTATTTGTTTTTCATTAGGAAAATCGGCTGGAGTAGATAATGTTAATGCTAGAGTTATTCAAGATTGCTTTCATGTCATTGGCCACATCTTGCTGGACCTTATTAATGAATCATTACAAACTGGACATGTGCCACAAATTTGGAAGGAATCCTTAGTGGTCCCTATTGAAAAAGTTGCTGGAACGATTAAAGCCGAAGAGTTTCGTCCTATCAACATGTTGCACACAAGAGAGAAAATTTTAGAACTTGTTGTTAAAGGCCAGCTGTTGGAGTATTTAAATAGTAATAGTTTGCTGATAGCAGAACAATCGGGATATCGGGAAGGTCATTCTTGTGAAACCACGTTGAATTTGGTATTAGCGAAGTGGAAAAATAACTTGGAGTGTAAAGATACGATTGTTGCTGTTTTTTTGGATCTTAAACGCACTTTTGAAACAATTTCTAGGCCCTTTTTGTTAAGATCAATCAAGCGCTTTGGAATTACAAGTACTGCATATAAATGGTTTGAAAGCTATTTGTCTGACAGAACTCAACGGACTGTTTTTAATGATTCTTTTTCCAGTCCCGTGGGGAATAACCTTGGAGTGCCCCAGGGAAGTGTATTAGGGCCCCTGTTATTTATTATGTATATTAATGACGTGCGATGTGTTTTACGATTTTGTGACATTAATCTTTTTGCAGATGATACTGTGTTATTCATTGCAGCTAAGGATTTAGATGATGCCGTTTTACACTTGAATGAAGATTTGCGTTCTCTAAGTAGATGGTTGAAGTATAAGCAGTTAAAATTGAATACAAGTAAAACTAAATTTATGGTAATTTCGCGGAATCGAGTAAATGAGAACGTCTCTGTTGTAATTGATGATGAGACTATTGATCGCGTTCGGGAGATTAAATATCTTGGCGTGATTATTGATGACACACTTAAGTTCAACTCTCACATTGACAATGTCATCAAGAAAATTTCCAAGAAGTATGGAATTCTATGTCGACTGAAAAACGATTTAACTATTGCCAGTAAAATACAGCTGTACAAATCATTCATCTCTCCTCATCTTGACTTTTGCCCTTGCATTTTATTTCTGGCCAATGCAACACAAATATCGAGATTACAGCGCTTGCAGAATAAAATAATGCGTTTGATTTTGAGATGTAATAGATTCACTTCCTCAACTTTGATGTTAGACGCCTTACAATGGTTGTCGGTGAAGCAAAGAATTGTATATTTGACTATGGTGTTCATTTTTGAAGTAGTTAACGGTTTGCTGCCTCGATATTTGTGTGATCGAATTGAAAGAGGAAGTGACTTTCATAGATATAATACTAGAAACGCGGTTGAAATAAGAACACCACATTTCTTGACTTGTGCTTCACAAAATTCATTATATTATAAAGAAATAAATGTTTTCAATTCGATGCCTAGACATATCAAACGTTTAGCAACACTCACAGAATTTAAAAGACACTGCATTTCACACGTTAAAACTGTCTTTTGAACAGTTATCCAGTGATTTTTTTTATGAATTGACAAATTATGTATCTTGACGAAGTTATCTCTAACGGATTATTTTCTATGGATAGCTGTCATAACGACTTTTTTTTTAATAATTATTGTAGCACTGCAAAAACTATTTCTGTTCGTCACGAGGGTGATGATGGATTTTTAATATTTGATTTAATAGTAGATTAATTTAAAAAAAAAAGTAGTCTACAAAGGTTTGAGCCTCGCACGCGTATTACGGATATAGAGGACTGAATTTAACATTTGAAAAAAAAATGCAATTTTGAAGCTTATTTGAAAGATACCTTGAGTTAGTAGTAAGTTTTCTGGCAAATGTTAGGGGTTCGTGAGCATTCCTGACATGGGACATGAACCTTAATCTTAACTCTTGATCGAGAATCCATAACGGCGGATTAAAATGTGCAGCGATCCCATCTGTCAAACCCATAGATTTTTTTTTTATCTAGATAAAAATAATTAGACCGGAATAGATTAGACACGAACCAACTCATACATTTTGCATGCGTGTTCGTGGCTAGGATACACATTTTTCATGAACACAGCGGCAGATGTTAGTTTTGTGCTTTGATAAGAAATTTAAGGGTATGGTCATTCATGTCGGTTTGTCGGTGGTTTAAACACATAACTTAGATGAGTGGATGTTGAAATCTATCGCAGCAGTCTGAAAGTGATATAATTTTGTTTTTCCTTTATTAGAGAGACTTTCAGATGTGGGCTGCCGGGACATCAATTTGTCTTCGCCAGACGTAGGTTATACGTATTCATTACTATTCTAGATGTTTCTATATGTTCTGTGCCCATTCAGTATTTAGAGTTCAATAATGGTTGCCAAGTGTATTCTATTGAGTGCCCTTTTGACATTCTGGATGTTGAAAATATTTACATGTTTGTGTCTATGTAGGTTGATTTTCATAAAAAAGGTTAATTGTCAAATATTATTAAATCTACCTTGACTGAAACTAAAGCCCTAAAGTAAAAGTATGGACGCTTGTCAAAAGTTGTTCCAATCGAACCGTCGAAATGCACCGCTTTGCTCGATTGGAACAGCTTTTTTCCAATTTTGTACTTTAACTAGAGGGCTTTAACTGAAACATGTAAATAGTTTCTTCTTCTGAACGTCACATTCATGGACACTCACGGCGGACATTAACGATCGCAAAATACTGGATAGCAAAGACGTCAGTGAGTTGTTTTGATATGACAATCATCCTGTTGTCGTTCTAAATTAAAGCCGATTTCCGCCCTGACTCAGATTTGCATCCATCAAGCACTTGCGGCCATCCACAATTCTCACCAATCAGTGCCAACAAGCTGCTTTCTTGCGGTTTAGTCGGAATAACTAAATTGCTTCCAATTTGCGCGCCAAAAATAGCAACGAAACCGCTCATTACTGCGACACACTGACTGCTTCGGGTGGAGAATTGCCAGATTGAAACTGTTCTCCGGTTCTGTCACACTCTACTCAACATCGGCCGGTATATCCTACTAGCCATATAGCAATGCCGTACTATGTATCTATCCATGATACAGTAATGACTCGATTTTGTCAGCTCCCTTTTTGAAATTTTTTCGTAATGTTCTACGAAAATCAGTCGCTTTTTCAAAGTATACCAACATTCATTTCCAAGAAGAATGAGGAATTACGGTTATGAGAAATTCTTGAAAGATAAAAGTCTGATGGGCAAAGGGGCTGACAAAATCGGGTCATTGCTGTAGTACCTACTTCACCATGACACGAGCGTCCAAATGACCGTCGTTAAATAAATAAATATAATAAAAATGAAGCCATGAACCTCTACCGAGTTTACTTTTACCTGTTTCATCCCCTATGTATTTCAGGAGGAAAGCAAATGGGTTTTTCCTAATGCCTCGCAACTTGAAATTTATCGGGGATTGCAAATTTTGTATGTACATATGATCCAGTAAATAATTTGACGACTTCATTCCTACTTTCGAACAGCTGGACCTGAATGGGTCGAACAACGACAACTGCATCATATCGTGTTAATACAAGTTTGCAAGCTTGTTTGAAGGAGATGGCGAGAAGATTTATAAAACACAGTAATTACCGATTGCTTCATTGACCTTCAGGGTAGGCCAGGGAGGCTCGACAATCGGCAACTTGTCTGCCCTCCGTAAACGTGTATATGCTCTGTAACCTGATGGTAACTAATTACCCACTTTTGCGACAAAATATCGAGCCCAAGTTGAGCACGTTGCTAATCTTGTTGTTGTTGACAAACAGCTGATCACTCAGCAACTATGCACTTTCACGACAATTATCCACGACTGAAATCATTGCTTCTGCATACCGCACCTTCTTATTGAAAAAGAAATTATCTTCTGGTATGATCGAATTTCCTCATACACCTTCCTCTTTTCACTCAGAATTACACAGTACTTTGATCACAAGACTCTGTGTATTTTTTCTCTGTTTACATCACTGGTACAACTATATCTCTTCTATAGTTAGTTGCATAATTTCACCTCTCTTTTGCAAACGGGTAAACTCCGAAGGTATCAATCAGTTGAAGCGCAACTCAGTCACTGAAATCACCGAGTTGCACTTATATGATCCGTGCACCAAAGTCGATCCGTCGCAGAACACAACACTATATCTCCCTCTTATCAATCCTAGTTCCAACTAATAGCATAAAAACACACTGATAACAGCAATATACCGATTAGAAAGAACACTAAACGAAACAAACGCCCTCGTGAGTGACCCGAACATATATACAAAAGATGATGATAACCA
Organism: Ochlerotatus camptorhynchus; assembly: GCF_037179485.1. Classification (NCBI taxonomy): domain Eukaryota; kingdom Metazoa; phylum Arthropoda; class Insecta; order Diptera; family Culicidae; genus Ochlerotatus; species Ochlerotatus camptorhynchus. The sequence goes on from NW_027040988.1 coordinate 2,465,016, forward strand.
CTCTCTTTATCCGACACAGGACAGTTTCTGGTGGATGAGAGTATCTGTGCGAAGGAAACTCGACGCGGCGCCGCGATTGACGACGGATTTAAGACTGCAACTGTGTGTCTAGCTGATGCAGCGTCCGCGTCCACCGCCGACAACCAGTGGAGAGAATGAACCAAAACCCCTCCTTTCACACGAGTAGCAGCGCACGGATTTCTGACGCTGCTAAAGTTAGTGTAAACAAGACATGGAAGTAGCCGCACTACCTGCCTAGTGTACTAAAGTCAGTTCGGGGCTGCTCTCATACTATGATATCAGTTAGACGCTTCATAACTCGACGGTCAGTGGATTAAATCAATTGCACGAGCGCAATTTTGCTTTGTCCGACTAGACGTCGGTTGAGGCAGGCAGCGCCGTCAAGCAGCACTGAATTTGAGTGGGGTGGTGTGGTATTATCAAGCCGTGATCAGAAGGGAAGTGTGAGAACCGGGAGCTAAGTTTATTGTGTTGATATGGATCGGGGGACTGATGCTATGAAGCCCTGGTAAAAAGTGCTTTCAACGAACTCGCTGCTCGATCAACCAAAATATATAAATGTTGTACATTGGCCTATTTCGTTCAGAGAGGTTGTTTAGTAATTGAGATTCAACTTATGAGGTGGTTGCTGAACTGAACGATTTTTTATCAAAAATAAAAATAAAATAGCTATATATATATATATGTATAGGGGAAATGGATGTAATGTCGGCATAAATGCTCCTAATTTGGACCCATACATAAATTCAGCAATCGACTAAATTTGCAATGACGACCAAAAATATCGCCGGCGCCGGTGGTGTAGTGGTAAGCGTGACTGCTTTCTAACACCCCAATGGGTCTGGGTTCAATCCCCAGCCGAGGTCGGTGGGATTTTCTGAGGCATAAAAATCTCTGGTCACGTTTTCCTTCGGAAGGGAAGTAAAGCCGTTGGTCCCGGCCCATGTGTGTTGAATGGGTGCGATATCCTACGCAGGTGTGGAAGCTGCCTTCCTGCACATTCGGTTGCCGTCAATGGATGGCAATCGATGTCCGTCGGTGATTGGCACTAGATTGCGGAACAGAGACCGACGTTAAATAAAGGAAAATAAGAAGAAGAAGAAGAAGAAGAAGACCAAACATATCCATTAGGGCTGAATCGAGGAGGAATTTACCCCCCCTCCATTCGTGACGTTTTTTCTATACCTAATGCATTGCTTGTCACAAAAGCTAAGACCCTTGCTACTTCAAGAAATCAAAAATTCGTCCATCCAAGCAGGATTATAATTTTAAACTTTCATTGGATAGCTTAATGTCCGAATTTATCCGGCACTTTAGCATACAATGAAGAACTAGAACTACAAGTATTCAGAAATATATCTCTTAACCTTTTGCCATTCTTGCATTTACACAACGACGCTCCAACCCATTGTCAGAGGTTTAATTTTTGTTGGACCGAACTAAACACAGCGCCACCCAGAAACGCGCTAATCCACTTGGAGCATGAGTATTGTCACAACCAACAATGTATAGCCCTACGCAAAGATGTAAATGGATTTTTACCGTCCCTCTGGATCCCACTTCAACTCAGGGACGGTTCAAAATCATCAAAATTCAGTTCGCCAAACAGAATCTCATCTGTATATTCATAAGATTTTGACAGTTCTTACAGTGACGCATCTGTAATTTTTAAACTAGAGAAGACTATGTTCTTTGTTTAAGCAATTAAAATAGCGCACAATTATATTGAAGATTTTATTAATTTACAAACATTCTAAAAATACACCGAGTAATTAAATTGTATAAGACTAGCGAGATTAATATTACTTTTAAGAGAAGATTAAGAAATTTGTTCCTTGATTTTTAAAGAAATTCTGTCGAAACGTAGGATGAAAAGGTACCTAGCAGTTGTTCCGTTTCACTCCAAGACAGGGAAGGCCGATAAACCTAACCTAAATTACTAAACCGGTCAACCGACACATCAAATTAAAGGAAGATATGATTCTAGGGATTTTTTTTTCTTGTACATTTTGAGAAATTCTATGGCAAATAGACAATCCCCCAACTATATATTTTACACAGATCAAGAGACCATTTCGGCTCAAGATGATTTTTTTCACATAAAGGGTGTTACGACGCATTTCTTTTAATTGAGCATTTGAAAAATCTGAACACCTCTCATTTTGTAGGTGCAGAATGATGCCTCTATTTTGATTTTGACATTTGCTTTTCAGTTATCAAAATGGCGTCCAAGCAAGAGGAGCAACGCATCAAAATTTTGCACGCGCATCGCGAATCCGAACTACTTGCACGCCGAGTTAGCGAAATTGTTAAAAGTGGCCAAATCAACGGTCACCAACGTAATAAAAGTGTTCGGGGAAGGTTTGTTGACAGTCAGGAAACCTGAACTGGGGGGAAATCAATATCCGGAACGACGACAAAAAGAGTGGCCAGCGGTTTCAAGCGGAATCCCAACCTCTACGTCCGAGTTATCGCAAACAAGCTGGGAGTGTCGTCTACAATTGTGCATCGAGCTAAAAAAACGAGCTGGACTGTCGATTTATAACAAGATAGTGACTTTAAATCGCGACGATAAACAAAACAAGACGGCCAAAATACGATCCCGGAAGCTGTACATGACGATGCTGACGAAATTCGTTTGCATGGTAATGGACGGCGAAACCTACGTCAAGGCAGATTTCAAACAGCTTCCTGGGCAGGAGTTTTATACGGCAACCCGAAGGGGAAAGGCGCAGACATTTTCAAGCATATGGAACTGTCGAAGTTCACTAAGAAATATATGTGGCTTGAAAAGCGAGATTTTCATTGCAACCGGGACCTTCAACCAGGAAATTTAAGTGAACAAGTGTCTGAAAAAACGTCTGCTGCCTTTCCTGAAGCAACACGACTGTTCCGTGCTGTTGTGGCCGGATTACGGGAAAAGGCCATGAAGTGGTATGCCGTCAATAACATGCAGGTGGTGCTCAAGAACAAGAACCCTTTCAGCACGCCAGAGCTTTGGCCAATCGACAAATATTGGGCCATTATTGTCAAGCGGAACCTGAAGAAGACACAAACAACTGTTGGAAGTGTGAAGCAGTTTAAGACAAACTGGCGTTCTGCGGCGTACAAAGTGGACGAGGTGGCTGTACAGCATATGATGGCATCAGTTTAACGAAGGTTTGGAAATTCGAATTCAGTCAACTTAGCTGAATATTTTTTTTCTGTATTTTATACTAATTGAACTTAAAAAAGAAAAATAACTTAATTTTTGAAATAAATCAAATTTTGATCGTAACACCTTTTATGCTGTTTTTTTTTTAAATAACAACTCAAAAACTGTTGATTGTATAGAAATTGTAGTTAAAGAGACTAAATTGGGAATTGTAGAAAAGTATTTTGGTCAAAAAAATCTATAGATTCAAATTTTAATTTTAAAATTAGCTGAAAGTATTTATACAGTCTAATATAATCTTTAAAAAATTCACGTTCATATAAAGATAATAAGGCCCTGTAACATGGGTAGATCACCTTTTCGTGGTACGTTACGGGTATAAGATCTACCACCGATTTCTAGTCTTGACTACTTCAAACTAGGGGAACAGGATTTTTCAGTAATCAAAGGAACACATCTTAGTCCTTGTAACTTTTTATGCCTTGTTGATAGTGATAAGTCCTCGGGTTGCCTGGATCGAGGATGATCTTGAAACAAGGAGAAAATTAGTTAGTTAGTCTTTATCTACGGGAAATGACGGCTTCGGCATGACAGACTATTTTCGGCAACACAAATTGAAACACTATTTTCACTGGATTTTCTTACGAAAACACTTCGCTGAATGCATGCAAACGATTCTGTATGCTTTCAGCTTCAATTTGACTATATTTTTACCACTGAGAAAAAGCAATCTAGTAAGGTTTTCTTGAAATGCAACACACGCTCTACAAATTGTAGCTGATTTCGAGTTGCCGATAATAGAACAGCAGATTTACATGCAGTTCAAATGGAACGGTTGCCGAAGAAAAACTGGTTGCCGACAATACTCGCTCTCACTAGAGAAGATTAGAGCTTTGTAAAAGCGTTTCAAAACAGTTTTTGACAATTCTTTCGACTGAAATTGTTAGAGCAGCTGGCAGCAAAAGATTGTAAACAAACCAATACTGCATATGTGTGCGTTCCTTAGAGAAAAAGGCTATAGAAAGAAGGTCGCTGCTTAGGTTGCCGAGAATATGTAAATTCCCCTATGTGATTCCTAATCTTCTATTCGTTGTTCCATAGTTTGAAGTGGCTAGGGTTCTGATGCATGGTCACTATCGGTGTCATTGCTTTATTTTGTTATTAAGCAATCCAATTTTGACTGACAAAGGGGCGTGCCTTTGGAGGGTGTAAATAGCGGGACCTTTCAATTAGAATCGATTCCTTGCGATGAAGGCAAGTATGACAACTGTATCAAAACCGGATACTTCATCATTTTTCAATAGTGATGAAGTAATACGACATGCACTAAACTAAAGACACGGGATGTACTACAATAGATCAAATTACTGGTAGCAGTAGTTTTATGTCACGAACAGAGGAGAAAAAAAGATAATTAAGGAACCCTGGTATGTATCCTTATTCGATCACGGCAGTACCCCAGAGAGTGTTGAATTATCCCCGGATAGGTAACAGATATCGTGTTAACCACCTGCTGTAATTGTACTTTGCATTAATTAATGATCGTTTGGAGGTTGTTTCGCGACATTTAGTTCTACAGTGATGAAATGGATACATTTTGATTTAAGGCTCTCGTAGACGGGCTCCTAAAGGTTCAGAAAAAATAAATCCCGCGTGTGTCACCCCTCTGACCCCCATCAGGTAACGCCACTGGTGGTAACATCTGTGATAAGCTCAAAATTAAGTGGGTTTTCATTGAAAACCTCAAAAACGTAGGTTACTGGACTGAGTACAATGTGTCTTGATTTTCATCAAAAATCTGCTCGAATAAGAGGAAAATCGACGAAAAAAGTACTCAGTCTAAGAACATACTAGGGTAAACGCACCAATAGTGATAGTATGTTAGTGCAAACTAGTGAAGGATTGAATATTAATCCATCTAAAACAACTATTGTACCATTCACACGAAGAAAAAAATGTCCATAAATAGTATTAAACTCAAAGGAATAATTTTTAGAACTTTCAAACACAGTCAAGTATCTGGGAGTTACTCTTGACAGCAAACTAAATTGGAATTCACATCTAGAGCAAGTCATTAGTAAGGCAACAAATGCTCTTTGGAAAAGTAAAAAAAACTTTTGGTAGGAAATGGGGACATCCTAAAAATGTTCAATATTGATTCTATTGTGTTACAAAATGAAGATTTAATGAAGAAAAATATCCGAGGGGTGCGCCTTTCCAGATATAAGTGCGTGATAGTTAAAATACACCGTAGTAATTTAAATTCTTTGAAGACAGTATTAATTTGAATTTAAATACTTTAACCGGTATTTACAGTAATTAACAAATAATTAACGCTTATTTATGTAATGAAAATTATTTTAACTATATTGAAAATTATTTAAATAAAACAAAAAATGTGAGTAATTAAAGTATTTATGGAAATTAAGAGTGTCTTCTTTTTCTTATTCGCATTTCAAGATTATTGCTTAGCGCATACTAGCTTATAGCGTGCTCTCAACTTAGTGTTCTAAATGCACTTCCACAGTTATTAATTGAGAGCTTTCGATGCCAATACCAATGGATGAATTTGCATATTCATGGCAAGTACAATGATACTCTATGCCCAGGGAAGTCGTGAAAATTTCCAACCCGCCGCCTATGGCTTGGTAATACCGTGTCTTTACTGACTAGGCTATGAGGCCCCCTCGAGAGTTTATTTAAAGTATTTAATGCAGTTGATGGCAAGATTTTAAATATTTGTTCAGCAGGCTGTGTAGTATTGGAAGACTAGTGCATGCCCCTCGAAAATATCACTTCGATCGTCTTTGAAATGTAGGAGATGCGTATCGCGATTTGTGGGACAATGGGGGACCAAACATTCGTCCAGAATCAATTGACTTTTATACAGACGGCTCTAGATTGGATAATCGTGTAGGAGCAGGGGTAACAGGTCCAGGTATAAATATCTCAATATCTATGGGCTACTGCCCTTCCGTGTTCCAAGCAGAAGTCCAAGCAATTCTTGAATGTTCTAAAATTTGCTTGCGTAGAAATTATAGACATTCAAATATCTGCATTATGGTTGATAGACAAGCAGCACTAAATGCTTTGAAATCAGCAACATGTAATTCTAAACTTTTATGGGAATGTGAAATGTCACTTCAAACATTGGCCTGCCAAAACAAGTGAACCTATTTTGGGTTCCTGGTCACTGTGGAATTCAAGGGAATGAGAAAGCCGACACACTAGCTAGGCTTGGATCATCTCAACAATTTATAGGGCCAGAACCATTCTGTGGAGTTTCTGCTTGCTCTCTTAGAATGGAGTTCAAAAAAAAAAATGAAAGTGGAGACCAATTGGAACAAGTCTCTCATTGCTAGGCAGTTGAAACGGTTTATTAATCCGAGCATTTCAATGACTAGCAAAATTCTTGAACTATCAAAGAAAGATCTCAGTATGTACACTGGTTTAACAGGGCACTGTCCAAGTAAATATCACTTGAAGCTAATGGAAAACTACAAGATGACATGTGTAGATTATGTGGCATAGAAAAGGAAGACTTTGAACACCTCCTATGCTCTTGTACAGAAATCTTCAATAAGAGGCGTATTTTTCTGGATAAGGGGCTGACAGAACCCTTTGATATTTGGAATTCAGTTCCCAGCCAAGTAGTGCAATTCATTCGAAATGTAATACCTGACTGGGAAAATGCTCTCGATCAGTCTATGTCGGTCGCTCCATAAAATGGTGATACGACATGCTGATAAAGCAATATTAAAACGGGGAATATATCACAATAGATCTAAGTACTGGTCGCAGTGATCAAAATACCCAACACGGAAAAAAAATTGTTAGTGCAATGTGTTCCTATAGTGGCTTATGGAGACTCCATAAGCCACTATAGCAAAATATTGCTCTAACGTTCCTCCACTATTGGTGCGTTTACCCTAAAAGACTGAGTGAAACCTCGATTTGCCTCATATTCAAAAAGTTTATCCTTGAAAAACGTAATTCAGCAACCTACACGGTAAGAAAAAGTTTACTTGTTTGTCTCCTTTTCTCCTTCTAATGTTGTCAAAAACGGAGTACCAGGATAGTAAAGTGTATGAACCCAACGTTGAGTTTCATCATATTTACCTACTTTTGGGTACAACTAACCTACTTTTGGGTAGAAAGCGATTGGACAGTTCCATACTAATTGAACACAAATAAATAAAAACACTTACACCCGCTGCACCTAATTTTGGCTTCCTACACTATAGTGACGAGATGAGTGAAAAGAACTTACTTTTGTGAACTTTTTTCTTACCGTGTGCATTTTTGCGGATTTAAGTGAACTGATCTCAAATATGAGTTAGATTCAACGGCCGTGTGTAATTTTCCAATCCAATGACAAGACTCGCATATTTGAATAAGGATGTCATGGTGGCGCCACTGAAGCATTAAGCAAGCCACCACATTTAGAACTTATGAGTGATGCCAGTTCTTTTTCACGTCTAGTTAGTAGATGTCAGTTCTTGAAAATGATAAGTAATCAAGGCATCCCACTGGAGACACATACCACATCTGACGAATACAAAACAAAGTTGTTGAATATTACATCAAAACTGCTGCACAATAGTCATTCCGTTCCTAACATTACGCTGTACGATGTACACAAAATCGAGAACAAATCATGTTGATGACTGTAATATTCTATCAGCTTTTACCAGTTATTGATGTTCAATACTTCACCATGAATATCATTGATTGATACATATTACATTCACACATCTACATTTAGAAAAGGCACCAATAAGTGATGCATTACCTCGTATGAAAACTTGTTTCCAGCATTAGAAAAAGCACAATAAACAAACAAAAAAAATTTCCTACGGATCCGTACTTCTGCAGAATTCAATCAATTGATCTACGAAAAATTTCGTAGAACCGACATCATCGACTGCCATCGGTTTTCTTTTTATTCAATACAGCTGACGCGTTGACAGAACGAGGGAAGAGCAACTAGTGAAAAAATTGCATGAACGAGGGATGGTCCGGTTGCAAAACAATGCTTGGGAATGTGGATGATAGATGGTGCTAGTACGCATACAAAATACGCTTGACGATATTTTTTGAAGAATTTTCTTCTAAATGTTATGTCTGTTTGTCTGTAGTGAAAGTATCACCGAAAGTTCAGCTGTTCAAATTTCGGTAATAACCTGTCAACAACATATGTTCATGTTCAACCATTCTCTCAACTCGCTTCATGATTCCACTTCCTTGTGAGCATGCGCATCGCAACGGAATGACTGTTTCAAATGAACCGCAAAGTGAACAAATGCATCATCATTTGTTTATGTATTGGTTCAACGCAGAGTGCATAATCATACGGGATACCCAACGAATGAACAACCAGCACAACACCGTCAAATCTACCAGCTGTTCACCAACGGTAACAGGCGGTTGTGATTATTGTGTGCATCGGATACATTTCATGAGGGCACGATCGATACGCTTTGCCGGTGGTGGAATGGTATAGGTACAGCACCCAATCCAACCACGACGACGAATGGCGAATATAAAGGAAGTAGATACGACCATCTCAAGGGCGATTTTTGACACCAGACGTGCTGAAATTCGTAGTTTTGTTTTGGCTTTGACGTCTTTGGTAGGCGTGATTATGATGCGATGCGATGATGTTAAATAGTGTGGGTCAGCGGTAAACAAATCGCGGTGGATAACAAGATCCAGTTAGTCATTATTAGGCTGTTTTGGCGGCGCTATAGAAGCAAAATATTCGATAAATAGGCTCCACAAACAAGTGATAAACATATCATTATTGTTGAATTAGGATTCGTCAGTAAATATCATTCTACTTAAGAGCATTTCCACGCCAAATAGAGAATTGGTTAGACATGACTATTTTCTATTTGAATGAAACTTTGCAGATATGTTGGTTGTTACCCAAGATGGCATTTTCCATTAATTGTAATTTTTTCATTAGAGCCATTTCCCCTATGTAAAAAGTTAGAAAACATAACATATAAACTTTTAAACTTGATTTTACAGTGATTTTTCTCTCAGTGCATTTTTTTTCGGTAGACCATACGATAGATAGACATCATTTAAATGAATTATAGCGTTTTCAAGTTAATGAACTTTTGTAAATAAATAAAACCAATTTTGTACATAAGTCATTATACAATATTAGCTCGGAAAAGCTTACATTTTTTTATTGAAAATGTCACCTTGGGTAGCAACCTCAGAGGAAGAGGAGACACAATAGGGGGACTTTTATGAACCAATTTTCTGCCAAACGCGAACCAGCACCTTATTGGTCGGGCGAAAAACGTGAGCATTTTCACAACAGGGAACCTTTTTTTTGTATTTTGACATTTGACTGCGTCGCCCATAATGACATAGTTATTGCACGGTCGTTTCTACGAGAAAAAAAGAACACGTGTGTCACAAAACAAAAATAATCCAGTTGTCTCCTCTTCCTCTTAGGTAGCAACCAACATATCTGCCAAGTTTCATTCAAATCTGAAAGGGTTTTTGTAGTGGTAAGCGCTATTACCTCTCACCCCAGCAGGCCTGGGTTGAATCCCAGTCGGCGCCGCCGGGATGTTCTAAGGTATAACATCTCTGATCAACATTCCTTCGGAAGGGAAGTAAAGCCGTTGGTCCCCGGTTCATGAGTTGATGGGTCGATAGGTTGGGTGCAGGTGTGGGAGCCGCCTCCCTGGCATCGGTAGCATTGGTGTTCACCACGGAAAACAAATAAAGGAAAAATAAAAGAAAGGGTTTGTGACGTATTGGGGTGGAAATGCTCTCTTGGTATCAAGTTGATCGAAGAAATAAATGCGATGAAGAATCATCAACGGAAACAGTAATGCATTTTTCTCAAAACGTTCCATTGTCGGCAAGCAAGCATCGCTCATCGCATCACATTGACTCGCAGAAAAGTATGCAACACGCAAAGCACTAGCCGGCATGCTACAGATGCGATGTATCATTTCGAATGTTGCGTCACATCTTGAGGGTGATGAAGCATCTCCAATGCGTCGTACACTGTCGATCAGACAAAATCAACATTTAGTCGAGTTGACTCAATTTTGTCATGAGTGAATTTACTCAAATGTGAGTTTAATTTTCCGGGCTTTTCCTGGAAAAACTTCTCGAATACGAGGAAAATCGATAGAACTTCAACTCAACCGATTAGTATACTGCTAGACTGAGTAAATTTTTCATTGATTTTCCTCATATTCGAGATTTTTTTCCTGGGTTTCCATGACTTTTTCCGGAGATAACGGTATCAATTGAGAAAATGCTTAAAAGAATTAAATGGAAATTTTATGGAACTAGTATCACTTAACGACGCCATTCTAGAATGCTCATATGCTCAAGGGCCGTGAATTTTTGTTCTACGATGGAGGCAAAGACGACGAATCGCAACGTTTAGATCTTTGATAAGTCATGGCTGGTTGGTTGCCTTTTTTGCTATAGATTGGGGGCTTGTTCGTACCTGCTTATAATTATGAAAATACCGGTTTATTGACAACAAGTACCAACTACCGTGTTGCAATCTAGTAGCTACCCCCGTCATGCTGGATTTTCCATTTACTGAGCGTGATTCGTAAATGCCACGCCATCAACCGCTCGCTCACGACCAATGCAACAACGTAGGTGCTGTGTGCTTGCTGTTCGATGGTAACAGGTTTTGTTGATTTCGCGATGCTTTTTTTTTGCTCATATGCCGTTTGCTCACTCTGAGACGGCGAAACTCTCGGTGGTCAAGGGCATTGGAGGCCGAGCCTCAGGCTTGGTAATGTTCTAGACGGCGATACACGAGAACTGTATACGGATGTTTACGTTTAGAGATGCGAACCATTCCGACTAAATTGTACGTCACTCGTGTCATGTTTTGTAATTAATCTTACTAACCCCTCAATAAGAACTCGTGCCAAAAGATTGCCAACTGTGAATGGTCGTTTGTTATTTCCGCTTCGGCGTCGTAGGGTACTCGAAGCGTCACTATCATCGTCGCGATGTCGCTGCACATGTTAGTATCGATAGTATCGTAATGACGACGGTAGTTACACATATCTCTCACTGCGAGGTTGAGGTCGGTTGAATTCGTTGAACTTGTGTTGTAATTTGGTTGTTTTGATGTTGATGTAGGTACTTACATTCGAATGTGCGACTGCCTACGTAACGAATTCAGTTAAAAAATGCGCGCGCATTCTTCTGGAGTAAATGTGTGATCAAGCCTAAATTGTACTTCACGTGATGGCTTCCAGTCGGCCACTGGAACAACCGTTGGAAGTGGTACACAACTTAAGGGCAATATTTCAATTAGATTACATTAGATGATTGTTTTATGCAAAGACGGCGACAATTTATTATAATGTATTTCAATGAGACCATATTGAGGTAGTCTAAAAGGTTTGTTTACATTTCGTGGCTTATCTTTACAATTTAATGCAGTGCTTCTTGACCATTTCGTTATGTTTCGTTTACTGCTTGTCACTCAAATAAGATAGAATAATTACATTTACGATGATGTTTCTTGTTGGTGGAAAAGAGATTCACCTGGACAAAATTACGCGTTATTATGTTTTAAATTATTAACTCTCGGACGATTTCCGGTATATTACTTGTAAATTGTAGCAGTTAAATAAAGAAATATATATCAAAATAGTAATATCTAATTCCCACCCAAGATGTATTCTGATAGAGCTCGATACTTAATTACAGTACTGGCCTTAAAAGAATAATAAACCGTGATTATTTGTCTCTGCATGAAAGATCAAAAAGCTGATACTTTTCAGTAAGAGCATCAACATTTCCGAAGTTTCGGATGCTGGATGGCTAAGTATTAATTAACAGAAAAAAATTTGAAGGTCAATTTAAGTAAATGCATTTTAGCAAATTTGGATCATTGTACTTCAATTAATAACAGATTGAGAAATGATAGTCGAATAAGAAGTAAATTAATAAAATTTCTCTTTTAAAATGTGCACATTTTTTTAACATTTTTTGAGTTATTATTTTCAAAATTTTACTGAATCAAGCTAAGAGTGTATATAATCACAGTAGGCATTGGTTGTCAGGATAAGTTCATTTGTTTACATCGTGGCTTCACCGGTGTGATTTGATCCTGTGCGGTCGAAACGAAAGTCCCGGTCTATCCGCTTCTGGAAGTTTTCGATCAATACATACGGCAGGTAAGAATATAAAATAAAAAAAAAAATCGAAATTCCCCACAAAGTTCCTTGTCTGGCAAGCAATTTGCAGTTGTAGGCTAAAAAGCGAAACTTTCGTAGCTTCTGGGTAAATTTGCCGGGAGGATAGCCTACGGAGGAGACTACGGCCTTTTCTGGAGCAGCATGAGGACGAAAAAGTTCAGAAGAAGACTGAAACAATGGTCTTACAATAAGCATACTACCCACTAATGTATAGCTGTTACATTGAACTATGCAAAATAAAACGCAATTTTAAACCCCAAAATTTCAAAATTTAGTTGTCATACTGAAAAGTATCTGCTATTTGAACTTTAATGGAGGGACGAAAAAATCACGGTGTATTATTTGTTACGTCCAGTACTGTAAGTTATGTGAATAATATAAACCTTATATCCTATCTTGTTGTAGGCATCCATTTTTAGAAAGAATGACGACCATTTTCAATGAAATTGCTTGTTGGTTCTCCCGAATAGAATCAATTGAATACACACAACTAAAAGACGTGCCTCTCAATCTTCCGAACACATACTGCATCGATTCGATCAATATTGACATTTATCTCAATGGAATTACCCTTGCCGAAAAATTTCTAAAATAAATATTATGTCATCAGCAATTAGCCTTTTGAGACAACGCAATCAACTACAATTAGTCGATAACACATGCTTTCACCCACTTCTATTAGTCTAATAAAAATAACCTTCATATATGACCGCCAAAACCGAAAAGTCAAACGGTATTTCGCAAGAATACGAAAAACAAAACCAAATTCATCAAAACTGTTTACTCTTCTATTCCATCGATCGTCTGGGTGATATGGGCTGCCTTTTCTAGCCGTATTTATCGTCTTTCTTTAATAAATGTATGTACAACATTGTCGCGACAGTCCGACGCAGACGGCGGCATGGTACGTCATGCCGTACTCTCACTATATAACTTCAACAGATAGGATCAATGATTCAGCAGAACCCGCTTGGACGACGATGACGTCGTCGGAGCGGTGAAATGTAATAGCTCACTGAAGTGGTGAAACACGTGCGTTTCACCGGCCGATGGGTTGGGTTGTGAGAGCTGGAGAGAATTGACAGTACTATTCCGCCCTATGGATTATTCAACGAGTTTATATAAGGGTAAAAGCGTCGAGTTTCGTCTAATTAACCTTTATGGGAGACAAACCCGTATCGGACAATCAAACAAAAGGTTAATCAAAATGATCAAAATGTAAGAAGATTGATTAGAACATCAACGTTCCTTATTTCCGGCGAGAAATTGGCGTTTTTCCAAGCATGTTTCATTTATAGAAATTGCCGTGCATTGCTGTTATTAAATCACGCGATGACTATCACGTTTCCATCGTTTTCTTCGGTGCGAAAGTAAGGGAGGTGTAGTCAGTCAACAAACTGTGCAAATACTTTTAGCACACATGAGTGGTTGTATAGATAAGTATGGAGGTATAAATGTAATAGCTGTACAATGTGCTATCGTCAACGATAAACATACGGATGTTCTTGCGTATGTTATTTAGGTATTGAAAACATTGGGGTCCACTATGGAAGAACTCAATTTTAGGATTGCTTCCACTCACTTCGCTATAAAAAAATTGAATCATTGGATGATATCAAGAGCAAAGTTTAATTACGTTTAAAGTAACAAATGTAACCAAAATCGAGCTATCAGTGTCAATTGATGCTCCTAGAATAGGACGTGTTAGCTCAGAGATAGAGGCCTTCCTGTAAATTATGTTTGAGCTTACACTATCCAGCATTTTACGAGCGCTAATGGCAGCCACAATCTGGTTGAGTTTTTGGTAAGGAACATATCTCGATGAACATTTCAAATGGTCCTATCTGCTTTGATCGATTCTCTTCATCGACTTTCTCTTTTCATAACCACTGCTATGCAAACAAATTTCGCGCTAATTCTACTACATAGTTTGATTAAGGAGGTTCTTATCTAGCGTCCAAAACGTCAAATACAACAGGGAAAGATTTTGCAGCTGAGTTATTAACGAAAGAGAAAGTCAATGAAGAGAATCGATCAAAGCAGATACGACCATTTGAAATGTTCATCGAGATATGATTTGACGTTTGGGTTGTGTCGTTTTGTTACCCCATAAAAATACTCACACTTTTGCAGAACGTTTTCGTTTTACGAAACATAAACATGTTTTATCTGTGCAGTATCAATATCAATGTTCCCGTCATTGTCTCCGCCAGACTATGAATATAGTGACTATAGTTTACACTGGGGTCACTCCAGTGTTGCTAAATCTGTTGATAAAAATCTTCAAATCTTCACATCAATTTATTTCACTAATCGTTCAACGGAGCGACGTCAAGTGGAATGTTCCAGGTTCCATTACCATTATCAGTCAACCCAGTTGATACAGTCAACTATCCATATCTCGATATCGAAGGGACCATCGAGATATGGAGGAAAAGAGATATAGAGTATAAATAGCCTACTAGACCGTTTGAAGGAACCGGAAAAACCACCGACATATAGGAAAAAAAGTGGTCACATATCGAGATATACATCGAGATACGGAGAGTTTACTGTAACTGGAAGCTCCGTTAATTTCATTTACACAGCAAAAGTTTGTTTGAGTTCGAGAATAAAAATATCATAAATATGCAATAAAAATTAACGCTTCTCGCGGTGCCGGTGGTGCAGTGATAAGCGTGACAGCCTTTCATTCCAAAAGGTCCCAGTCGGCACCGCCTGGATTTTCTGAAGCATAAAATCCCTTCGGAAGGGAAGTAAATCCGTTGGTCCCCGGTCTATGAGTTGATTGGTCGATAGGTAGGGTCCAGGTGGTGGGAGCTGCCTTCCTGGCGTCGGAGGCATTGGTACTCAGTACGGAAAACGAGATCAACGGAAATCAAATCATGGAAAAACAAAAAAAACTTAACGTAGCGTTAAGCACTAACACTTTATTTTTTAAATAAACTTTGCAACAAACAACAACGCAGGTGACCAATCAAAAGTGACATTTTCAAACTTTTTGGCGTAGGATAACGTCTTTCGTCAACATATTGGGGGTGCAATTTCAAAAATTCAAAATCGACCGCGTTACGAAAAGTGGTCAGCGGATGGATTTTAATTCTTAACAAACCAATCGATTGGAAATTTTTCTAAAAATCTGCAAAAATGAACACTTTATCAATTTTCAATAGGCCACTATTGAAAATTACACAAATTTCCAACTGTTGCAATGGTGATCAAAATTATCACCGATTGCCTGCAAAATGCGCTTTCCCTAACACAAATTTCAAAATCGATATTCCATCCGGTCTCGCCGAACGTCATCATCATCAGCAGCAACAGTGCTTTCGGCGCGTGACGTTCAACATTTGTCTCCAGCACACAACGAAAGGCTGCCCGCAAGCAGCGAGCTACAGCCCACATGAGCATCCATTCACCGAAGAAGGAGGAAGAAACCACACCGGTACTGATCGGATTCAGTAGCTCTTGGTGAGTCGCTGTGTGCCATCTATGCCAAGCGCGTCACCCTCGTTCCAAAACATACAGCTCGTCAGCCTCGTCTGTGTTGTACACCCTTATAGCTCAGCATTACTCAACCATCACGACAAAACGGCCCTTTTAAATGTTTTACAGAGTATTTTCTGGACATTTGACAAGGTCATCAATTGGGTGTCTTTTTCCATAAGTTTAAATCTAACAAACCATGTATTTTTAAGGCATTATTGGGGGTGCAATTTCAAAAACCAAAGTCAGTCGCGGCCTCTCGCTGTAATTAAAGTTTGTGGAAAAGTTTGCTATCTGTAGTAATATAAAATCAGCTGCAACTTTGCTGAAGACCACATTTGGATTGAACGTCAGGATAATTTGTTATTTATTAATTAGGAAGATGATATTGTTCTGACATGCTCCATAAACCAATTAGTAGGCAACTTTGGTGTGCTTGGCGCGAAGAAAAGGGCAACAAAATCCAGTCTACTATGTCACAGTGTAAGATACAGTGTTGCTCTGTAGGCAGTCGATTAATCATATCAGAAATTTATTGGTTTCGAAATAAATTAATAATTAATTATCTTGAAGTTTATTAAAAAAATGATGATCAACAAAGCTGATAAAATTTTCACATACCAGAAAATAGCAATCTTTCCCGCAAATTATTATGACGAAGTGCTAGGAAGTTGAGAACATAAAGTTCACTTTTCCCATAGTTTTTCCCATATAAACTTCAAAGGGCAAGTGCAGTATGAGATCGCATCCAAATAAACTCAAATTTTGGGAGAATGATCAGGTCCTGGTAACCCAAGTAAAAGTGTAATATAATGCTGATATAAAGTTAATATAAAAATGTAAAGCCGAATATCAGCCTTATATCTAGATAGAGCTGGAATTACGGCGTAACAGCTTTTGTAAACAATGACTTCTTTCGATGATTTCTAGGTATTCAAGACACGCCCACGCAAACCAACATAACCATCGGGTAGGGGAAGTCTTCCCATATCCGACGGTAAAGTTGATTTGCGTGGGCGAGCCATAATTTTTTGACGTTGGATAACGTCTTTCGGCAACATACGGGGGTACAAAATTGAAAACAGTCATTTTGGATGCGTTACGAAAAATTAAAAGATTTTGAACGATAATAACTCAACCGTCTCTCGATAGATTTACGAGATAATGGCATCAATCGATTGGAAATATTTCTAGCAATTTCTGAATGTTTCAAAACTATTGATTTCATTCTTTAACTATTGAAAAATGGTTAAAAGTAAACCATTGTCTAAAGATGGTGAAAATCGATTGATTTTTTTATATTCTTATACTTTCTCCAACCGAGACATCAGATGCGAGTATCTGACACCTCTGATATTTTCTGTTCTACTATATAAGCGTCCAACAAGGTCGCCCGTTCCATCATTGTCTATCCGATCGTCGACCCAGCAGCAGAGCAGCAGAGCAGCAGTGCCAGAGCAGCGGAAGCAGAGCAACGGCAGCAGAGCAGCGGCAGCAGAGCCTGGGGGCGAAAGGGCAACTACGCCGAGTGCGTTGGTGCCAGTGCTCCGGTATACTGGGCCGCCGTCATGGAATGCCCAGCTGCTGCAGTTCTCAGTCGGGCGTATTCACCGTCTGCTCCGCAAGGGCAACTACGCCGAGCGTGTTGGAAAAATGGCCCTTTTCAGGGCCACAACATTATCAAGAAAGAGTTTAACGTACGTATGCGAGTATCTGACACCTCTGATATTTTCTGTTCTACTATATAAGCGTCCAACAAGATCGTCCGTTCCATCATTGTCAACAACATCAGCCCAACAAAACGGCCCTTTTCAGGGCCACCAAACTTTCGCAAAAGAGTTATTAAGGAATATTCCTAAAATATAATATACACAATTAAGTACAACACATAACAGACGTTATCCAACGCCAACCCTGCGGTCGTATCTAGTATACAACCCTCCCAACTTTTTTAAATAATCGGGAGAAGTCATTGTTTACAAAAATTGTTACGCCCTAATTCCAGCTCTATCGAGATATTGCAAAAAGGGCCCGCAGGGTATTCGCAGAAATAATAAACGCACCGAGCGAGGTACTCGTACCATGAATCTTGTGAACATCAGTCCTAGTCCTGCGTCTTGACCACTCGTCTTTTGTATTGCGCGGTTATGAAAAGGTTAAAGACATATGATAAGTGCTCGTAGTAGGTAAGGGAACTAATTTGGCTGCCTTTTATCAGAGAACAGAAGTGGAAGTGTGAACGAATCAGTGTATCATAATTTTTGTTCACCAAGCGATGCTTGTTGATGCGCTTCACACAAGTTTTCTATGGACACTAGACTCACAGACAAACAGACGTAAATTTTTGAATAAGTTTTTCTTGAAAACATTGTACCTCAATGAATAGGACATCAGTAACGACACCTATCGGGATTCCCCTAATTTTTTGCCATTAGGTGATCAGCATCACGATACAAGTTAGTATTATGGAGATATTTCTTAATTATGTGCATTCTGCTCGCATATTGCAACAAAGTACAGGCAGCTTATGCGACGTATCAACTAGATTACCACTAAAAGTTCATATTTTCCACAGGTTAACATCCAGGCTCGTGTCTTTTGGTGCGATAACCACTTTCGCGAATATCTCAATAAAATTAACTGATTTCATGATGCAATTTTCAGCAAAAATGTTACTCATTAATTAAACTACAAGTTTTGAAAATCTGAATCAAATCGAGAATAAGGGAACTTTGTTATGACCGATAGAATGTAAAATTCAAACTAAAAGCGCCAACTCATCTTAGAACCAAATGAGCTGAAAAATTCAGAGAATGGTTTTCGGTTGGCCCGTGAAAAAATAGAACTTTTATTTTTGTGGGCCAGTTTAATGGACACTAGAGTGATGCAAAATTAGAAATTTCGCCCCACAATACTTAAACGATTCCAAATCGGATCCTGACCAACCTCTCAAAATTTGAACCCATTTGGTGAGAAACTGAGATGGCACAAACCATTTGAAGTTTGTATGGGAATTACTATGGTAAAACCAAGATTTTTGTTCATGTCTATCTAATAATTCACAATATCGGTCTGCTTCAAAAACTTTCAATTGTACTTGTAGAAAATTTTCCCAGCTACAACTTTGCTGAAGGTCACTTTTTGATTCAATGCAAGGATCGAAAGTTATCAATGGTTCAATGCGCTGATGTCTTATGATCATGCTCAATCAACTGCTCAGCAGGCAACATTGGTGTTTCTGTGGCGTTGAATAGGACACAAAAATTATGGCTACTATGTCACACTGCAAAATACAGTGTTGCCTACAGAGCAGCTGCTTGATCATGTCATAAGTTTACCAATCTCTTAAATAATCAATAACTTTTTCCTGTCTCATTTTACATAGAAACGTTGTAGCTGTGAGCAAAGTTGTAGCTGAGAAAATTTTCTATAAGAATGGTTATCGAACTGTTTCGCAGCTCAATATGGAAAAAAGACTAGAAGGCAATGAACAAAAAGTTAAGATTCCCCATAGTAATTTACATGTAAACTTCAAATGGCTTGTGCGAAGTCTGTTTCTAACCAAATGAGTTGTAACTTTGGGAAGCTAATCAGGACCCGATTTGAAACCATTTGAGCACTGTGGAGCGAAAAAGTCAAATTTTGCATCAGTCTAATGGACACTCATGCCATCAAAGCATGCTGCCCATATAAACTGCAGGCAAACCTTGCCTTCTACCGCTAGGTGCGCTAGTGTTCACAACAATAATATGGAGCCACTTTTGGATCCGAAGTTCCACTTCTTTTCTGTGCCTTAATGCAAGCCGTCTCCCATAGACTTTTCTGACGTTTGTGAAATGCACAAGAATTAGTGCAGAACTTTGGGTAAATTATAAGTTTTAGTGCTAGAAAACCTTTGAATTTACCCAAAGTTTTGCACTAATACTTGTACAATTCACAAACGTCAGAGAAGTCTACATGAGTACAAGCGCATGAGTTTGTACATGGGTGTAAACTTGTTCACTGTACTTGAGTACAAACTTGTGTACAAATGGGCTTGTACATATTCAAACATAGCGAGCAGAGAACAAGTGAGTGCAAAACATTACGCACATGTTGTACCGTGAAGACTGCTTGGGATGAAACCAGAATAAATTTGGGAATTTCAGAATGAGTAAAGAAACTATTAAATTCGAGGGGCACGCACTAGTCTTTCAATACTACGCATCCTGCTGACCAAATATTTAAAATCTTGGCATTACTGCATTCATTACTTTAAATACACTCTTAATTTCATTAAATATTTTAATTACTAACAAAATGAGATATTTTAAATTTTTTTTCAAATCATTTTAATTATTTTGTATATCATTAGTTATTATCTTTAATTGTTTGTTGATTACTCTCCTTGCCGCTGAAATTATATAAATTCAAATTATTACTGTCTTCAAAGTATTTAAATGACTATGATGTATTTTAAATATCACGCACGGATACCTGGAAGTGCACGCCCTTCGATTAAATTAATTTAAAGTCGTCAAAAAAGCACAGACACATTTAAAAAGTCCCGCAAAGGTTGTTACAACCTTACACTGGAAACATCAATAAACCTCAGATAATTCGGCAAACATAGAATTAATGGATTTTCAAAAACATTCAAAGAACTTTAAGGTCGTTGAAGATGCATCGTGCAAGTTCAGAAAATTCCGGAGATGATCAAACAATAATCCAGAGAGGCATACAAGTATTTTAAAGAATTTATGAAATATTCAGGCAACATATGTAGATACAATTCAGTTGCATCTCTTTAATAATTTCTTGAAGGGGCTTATTAAGGATGTCACATCACGGTGAAAACTTGTCACCTGTCGTCACGGTGAAGTGATTCCCATTTGATTTGTACGGTAATCACGGCTCTTATTCGGAGTATCACTTGCTTATCACCGTGTAGTGACACCTGTAATAAGGCCCGAAATCTCTGCAAAGGTCATCCTTGTAGAGTATTTATTACAGAAAGAAAATTGCTACTGATGTATTTCAATGCACACATGCACAATCAGGTAGCATGTAGCATCATCGAAACTAGAGTATTGTTTATCCAGGATATGTATAAATTAGGATCCAAACAAAAATATGCATTTCTTGAATTAATTATAATCAAACGCATAACTTCAGAATGAACCATCAAAGCAAGTATTCTCAAAAAATGCATTAACAAAATACAATTTTTTTTTTTAATTTTTATCTTTTTGTCTTCTTGCGTAAAAACACAAGGGTTTTCTGTTAATTTGACGATGGAATCCTCTTCATACACTTAGGGGCTATTTATTAACTACGTAGACAGTTTTTGGGATTCTTCAACCCCTCCCCCCTCCCCCTGCGTAGACAATTGTCCATACAAAAAAAATTAAATTTGTATGAGCCGTGGATGATTGCCAACCCCCCCCTCTAATCTGTCTACGTAGTTTATGAACAGCCCCTTATATAGGAGCCCTTTAGTAAAAAATCTGATCCTTTAAGTTTTTCCGACCATTAAGTAAGAACAAAATCTGATAAAAAGTGTGACATAGTTTTTTGTAGATTAATTTATGAGTACAGGCTCAATAAAACAAACTTTACAGAGCCAAGTTATCATTTGCGTTACACATAATTAATGCCTTTGATATTTTTTATATATATTTATTAAACTTTAGCGAGATTTTTAACTCGTTGACTAGTTCATCTCGTAATAACTTTGTAGTTTTATCTGTAATTATTTTTTTTTATAAGTAATTGTATCTGATCGACATGACGTCTGGAACAAAGTTCTCAAGAAAGGTAAGGTATTTTTGAGAAAAATATGAACGGTTATTATTATTTTTTTTTTGTAATTTTGAATTAACATTCAAAAAAGTGTTAAAAACTGAAATATCGCAAAATATACATAATTATATTTTAGTTATAAACTAATAAAATTTCATCTTCGATCTCTAATTCAATTGGTTTAAAACATTTAATTGAGGAGCTCGGCTAGATTGATGGATGCTGCTTTTGCTTACTGATTAGAAGATCGTGGGTTTACTCCCAAGCTCCTCCTAAATAGAATCATTACAATGGTCGCATTGTCTGCTTAAGCGAATCCTGACTCATATCCAACTCCGTAGTGGGAGGCGTTGGTAAGTCGCTGGCCTCCCATTAAGTAGATGTCACATAAACAATATCCTTTCTTTCCCCGTAGCGGAGAAGATGGACGTGGTCGGCAATGACAATTGTCATGCTTTTCCTGTTCTGAACTCTGATTGGAAAGCTATTTACTCCCAAAAAGTTTTCCTTGAGCAATCAGAATAAGAGCGTTGAAATATAAACACCCAACCGGGGCATGTAAGATTCGGTTACAATTATGTGGGATTCATCATCAGAGGATGTTAGTGGAGACCGCATGAACCGAGAATGCGATATACC
This sequence comes from Ochlerotatus camptorhynchus, assembly GCF_037179485.1. NCBI lineage: Eukaryota > Metazoa > Arthropoda > Insecta > Diptera > Culicidae > Ochlerotatus > Ochlerotatus camptorhynchus. Next base: position 2,487,309 of record NW_027040988.1, read on the forward strand.
TAGCTGCGGTCCAATGCAAGAAAATTGGAGACCGAAAACTGTAGAGTGTATTAGTGAGTGAAATTAATTATGTCGAAAAAAATAGGAAACTGGTTGCCGACTGGACTCGAACCACTAACGTTACGATTATCAGACCTGTGCTTTCTCCACTGCTCTCTCCATGCTTCTGAATATGGATAGCCTAAAAGCAAACACGAAGCGCTCATTTTCTCGCATACTCGACTTCGTATGCTTTTTCTGCTGGAGAGATTCGAGGCAAGTGTGTGCGTCATTCTATAATATTCTACAATGTGCGTCGTTCTACAAGCTTACTGGTATAGTCGAAAGCGTAGGTAGAACACAAAATAAAAAAAGACAAAAAATCATTACATCGCCTGCAAGGTCAATTTCTAACATTGGTTGCAATGTTCATGAACAGAGAATGATAGGAAACGGAACTAACATTCATTGTAATAGATTTTTGGTTTGCGTGTAAAGTTGTGTTCCATATAATAGCAGCGCATGCCGATTTTCATACTAAATGGTCAACTTTGACATGATGAAACTTTGTTAACTTATAATGAATTGAAACATTCGCCACAGAACTACAAATATGTTCAATTTTACGATTACAAAATACCAAATTTTTGGAAGCACATGTTGGAAAATGAGATACTAGGTAAAATTACAAATGTAAATGCACACTTTATTACTATTTAAAACCATCGTCACTTGGAAATTGACAAAAATCATAGAACATTAACTTATATTCACATTTTAAAACTTCTTGTTGGCTAGCGATTTTAAGCTTTAAGCTTTAAGCTTGCCGAAGAAAGCATTAAGCAAAGTAGTAAAATAAAAAAAAAATTGGTACTGAAAGTGTGTGTCCGTTTTAAAACATGAACAGTCCTTAGTAAAGTCACTACCCAAGTAACACACTTCCATCATAATAAGTTGCTGCAACTTTTTTGTGATTGCAACAAGTTACATACAAGCAACGCCGCGGAGAATAGGCCTAAATAATGACGCCTATTCTGCACCCCGAGTGAGGTGATGTGACTCATTGACCTAATTCACGGCGCAGAATAATTCATTTTTTAACGGCAATGTACAACGACATGCTGAAGCAATGACATTTTAATTCCAAAGGAATTTATAGTTATTTATAAACCAAGTGCAATTATTGATTTAAAAAAAAATAATTTAGCGATAGTTTTGCCCAAAAGAACGGATTTTAAATATGGAATCTTCAATTGAAGTGAAGCATGCTAGATATAGCATCGTAATCAATTCTAATTCTGGTAGTTACTAAATCCAGTAATCCTGGTTAGCAGTACCAATTTAATATAATTTTCTTCAAACAATTCTGCCATTCAATTGAGTAATTTTATTTTTCAATCTTAATTTGTACTACCTCCGACATACCATAAATGGTTCTGACCTTTTCATGACTCCTTCACCCACGCAATATGTGACAACATCCTCTGAGAGTTGACCGTAACACCACGACGTAATTTTTATACTTCTAATAGTTTCTAAACAAAACCTTCATAACACAAAAATCCTTCAAGTGTTTTGGCAAGACGCAGTATTACACGATTTCGCATTTTGCTTCACACAATTTGCTGGTTTATCTCAAGTCTTCAAACAAAATACCCAGATTTCAGAAAGAGAGAGAAAAATCGCCAACGGTGTCGAACACATGCTAGATACATATATTTAGACGTAAACTAATTTGACATTCATCGTAGAATTGGAGGTCAACGGGCGTAGACGGTACCGACCGAGATGACTGATCTACAATACCTGGTCGGTTGTGCTATTTTTTTAAACTGGTCTCTCGTAATTGCGATATGAAATTACTACCCTAGAGTTGAACCATTTAATATCAAAATGCACGACCGCGATTGAAACTGCAATTGTCCGTCACGCTTGTCTCATGCGACATTCAAACGTGATCCGTCCGAGAAATATAGTGGTGCACAGTCTGGAGCCGCTTGGTCTGTTTAACCAATTCGCAAGATTTTTTCGTCAACGGTGATGTAATGCTTGGTGGGATTTTGGTGACTTTCGTAAAAGTTCTCTTCGGAATGTTATGTTTTTAGGATGCACATATAAATAATGAAACGGATTCCTACCTGGCGGAAGACATCCTGAAGTGGCGGATAGCACCGGATAATTGTTTGAATCGTCGCAGCAGCGTAGAGCTTTTCCTGATTATGACACTTGTTGGACTTTTTTTTCAAATTGAACAACTCACTTGTCGTACCTTGCACACTTAAATTCAAAAAGCAAACACTTCACTTTATGCTTTCTCTAGTAACCGGTTGGTTTATTTGGCACAGATACTGAATTACTTTTTCCAGTAATCTCACTCTTGAAGAAAGAAATTTCCTTCTTCCTGAGACTAACGTCCGAATGGTAAAAGATGTAAGGCACGACTATCTTGATAGCTAATTTTTATGTTAGTAGCTGCTCCACGAACGGACTACTTCAACGTTGCACGCTTGTAGTGGACGGTATGACGTATAACGTCTGCGATACACGCCACCTCCTCCACTGTCAAGACGGTTCTCGGGGGATACTTGCAACGTTTTTTTTTCGCGAACTGCTTCCTAATTGAAGTTTGTGATCAACTTTGATTGTGTCTGTGGTAGTTTCTACTGAGGTGCCGCCGACTTAAGTTGAGTTGAGTCACGTTATTTCTGATGGTGGCCTTCGCAAGCGACGTTCTTTCGTTATCGTACGTACGTTACACTGGGTGTTAAAAATGGCTCCTTCGCACTGACTCGTGGAAATTTCGCACTAGCTACACCACTTCGCTGGCCAACGGCAGCTATCAAACTGGGCTAGACGCGACTTACCAACGGTTGGGAACGATGATCCTTCAGTGCACACTTCGATCGAGAGCCACTTCGTACGGTTTATACGATATGACGTCGAAGATATACCTCGCTAATAGCGAGTCGCTATTGCCGAAAGGTGACCACCATAGACGTGAAGACTGTTGCAACTGAGTTGGAGAGTTCATCCGCCATTCAGAGGGAATGGGTAAATTTTTAGCTGAACAAAATTTCCTCATTCATGCGCGGTACACACACACATTGAAGCCAACGCAATAAAATTTATCACGCGCCGCGTGTTCATCAATTGGTAAACATATCGTATGTCAAAGCCATGCTGCTTCGATGTAAATCATACATCGATGCTGCTTGGGAGACGCGGTAGCGCTTGTATGGGTGATGGTGGTTTGGAGGCCAATTTTTCTCATACTGCCACGCTGGCGCTGGTAGAGTGTTTGAAAATACGATGACGCACATCAACCAACACCATCAAGAAACGCGTTTTCATCCAATCGGAGTCGTGCAGCAAGAAGGCTCGTCTTGATCGTTGAACACAGCATGCAACAGCACAGGTGAATGGCGATCTAATTTAAAGTTCAAAGCTTGGGTGTGTTCGTAAATTCATTCGATAAACAGATATTTGTTTTGCGTTCTACGCACTTGAGATTTGATTCATGCCCGAGTGTCGAGAACTATTTCACAACATGCAGTGACGATTGAATCAACCAATCGTAATATCGTAAATGAAGGTGTGTCTCGTCGGCTGTACGATGCCGTTTGCAGAAAATATACCAATAAAAAGTAACTGTTGTGCAAATTATAAGGTTATTACGACTACAAGTTGCACCACTGTGTCAATTTAGCACAAGACGATTACAGGGTACAATATAAGTATTATATAGTTCAGCTTGATTGAATAAAGTCGCGTATTGGGATAATTACAAAGCAACAATTGTTTGCCATCAGCTTAATTGAATAATCATTCGTTCCTTTACTTTTGAAATAATTCGAGAGCTCAACTGTTGTCTTTCCCCCAATATGTTTGTTTGAATGAACCAATGAATGAACTCAAAGAACATGAGATTCTTGTTTACCGAAAATGTAAGGAAAAAGGCAAAAAGGAACGCGACTTGTTGCACGTACCTACATATTTGTAGGAATTGGATGTAGTCATGAGGTACTCGAAAATCCTGTGCAAGAGGTTGCCCCAACAAACAATTTAGTGCCACAAATAAGCATATAAGTATATTCAATAATTGCTTTATTACAGTGTACAATGGTGAATAAAACGGGTTGTCGAATTATGTGCTGAAAAAGTTCGTTAAGATCGATAGATGCACCTTTATTCCGCTGTTTGCTATGATATGATTTTTTTTTTTTTATCTTTTTATTTGTTCCAAATTCAAAATAAATTACATTTCATTTTTAACCTAGGTGCTCCAGTTACTACAGTAACTTACCAGCCTTAATTGTTATGATATATATCTAAGTGTTTTTACATTGTTCCTGTCTTGGCAATTCAGTATTTTAAACAGGTTTTTTTAAACCTGCATGTCAGTATAACAATTGATAGCTTAAAACTAAAAAAAACTAAAAAAAAATCTTATCTAAGTATAAAGGGAATTAATCGTTGCAATTGAGGATTGTAACGATTTTTGCCGGAAATTATTAATTATTTTGTTGGACATTTGTGCTAAAGTCTCAACATTCGAAATTCTATGTACTTCGGTATTACTGTACCAGGGAGGCAACTTCAAAATCATCTTCAGAATTTTGTTCTGAATCCTTTGAAGTGCTTTTTTCCTGGTATTGCAACAGCTAGACCATATTGGCACAGCGTAAAGCATGGCCGGTCTAAAAACTTGTTTATATATTAGAAGTTTATTCGTCAGGCAAAGTGTGGATTTCCTGTTTATAAGAGGATACAAACATTTTATATATTTGTTACATTTGGCTTGAATGCCCTCAATGTGATCTTTAAAAGTTAATTTTTGGTCAAGTATTAATCCAAGATATTTCACTTGGTTTGACCAGGAAATTGGAACTCCGTTCATAGTGACTATGTGACTACTACTAGGTTTCAAAAAGGAAGCTCTGGGCTTATGTGGAAATATTATAAGTTGAGTTTTGGAAGCGTTGGGAGAAATCTTCCATTTTTGTAAATAAGAAGAGAAAATATCTAAACTTTTCTGCAGTCTGCTGCAAATAACACGAAGACTTCTTCCTTTAGCGGAAATGCCTGTGTCATCAGCGAACAAAGATTTGTGGCAACCCTGAGGCAAATCAGGGAGGTCCGAAGTGAAAATGTTATACAACATAGGCCAAAGAATGCTACCCTGAGGAACTCCTGCTCTAACAGGTAGTCGATTAGATTTGGAAGTTTGATAATTTACCTGTAGAGTTCTGTCAGTTAAATAATTTTGAACTAATTTCATAATATAAAGTGGAAAATTAAACTTTTTCAATTTAGCAATCAAACCTTCATGCCAAACACTGTCGAATGCTTTTTCTATGTCTAGAAGAGCAACTCCAGTTGAGTGGCCTTCCGATTTGTTTGAACGAATTAAATTGGTAACTCTTAAGAGTTGATGAGTAGTTGAATGCCCATGGCGAAATCCAAACTGCTAATCTGCAAAAATTGAGTTCGTATTGATGTGAAGCATCATTCTATTTAAAATTATCTTTTCAAAAAGTTTACTTATTGAAGAAAGCAAACTTATTGGACGGTAGCTAAAAGCTTCAGCTGGATTTTTATCCGGCTTCAAAATTGGAACAACTTTTGCATTTTTCCATTTATCAGGAAAGTATGCCAAATGGAAACATCTGTTAAATAATTTTATCAAGAAAGACAAGGTACTCTCTGGGAGTTTTTTGATGAGGATATAGAAAATTCCATCATCACCTGGAGCTTTCATATTTTGAATTTTTTTAGTTATAGACCTTACTTCGTCCAAATCAGTCCCCCAGGAATCATCAAAAATATTTTCCCGAGAGAGAATATTCAGAAAATCCCGAGCAACCTGATTCTCAATAGTAATACCCAAACTGAAATTATGGGAGCTCTCGAATTGCTTAGCAAGTTTCTGAGCTTTTTCCAAATTTGTGATCAAAATTTTACCACCTTCTTTAAGCGCTGGAATTGGCTTTTAAGGTTTTTTCAAAATTTTTGAGAGTTTCCAAAAGGGTTTGGAACTCGGGTCTAATTTAGAAACATTATTTTCAAAAGTTTTGTTCCTCAGGGCAGAGAATCGCTTTTTAATTTGTTTTTGCAAATCCCGCCAGATAACTTTCATGGCAGGATCGCGTGTTCTTTGAAATTGTCTCCTACGGACATTTTTAAGACGGATCAAGAGCTGAAGATCATCGTCTATTATAATTGAATCGAATTTAACCTCGCATTTTGGTACTGAGGCAGCTCTTGCTTCAACTATAGAAGTAGTCAGAGATTCAAGAGCATAATTAATTTCATCTTTGGTTTGCAAAGGAATGTTTGGATCGAAGTTATATTCCATAAATGTTCGATATTGCTCCCAATCAGCTCTATGGTAATTGAAAGTAGAGATTATTTCTTGGGATATTTCAAAAGTTACTGGAAGGTGATCAGAACCGAAGTCAGCATGGGTAACCAATTGGCTACAAAGTTGACATGAATCAGTTAAGACCAAATCAATAGTTGAGGGATTTCTTGCAGAAGAAAAGCATGTTGGGCTTTGGATATTGAATAGTGTAATAACCTGCAGAACAATCATCAAACAGAATATTACCATTGGAATTGCTTTGAGCATTATTCCATGAGCGGTGTTTTGCATTAAAATCACCAATAATGAAGAATTTAGACCTATGACGGGTAAGTTTCTGGAGGTCACCCTTGAGAAAATTCTTTTGCTGGCCTACGCATTGGAATGGCAAATAGGCAGCTATAAACGTAAGTTGTCCAAATTTTGTTTCAACAGAAACTCCCAAAATTTCGAAAACTTTGGTTTCAAATGAAGAAATAATGTTCAAGGGTCCATCAAGACGATCATTTCTATAAACCAAATAATTTGCGTCCTTCTTAACCTTATGGTCAGGTTTAAGGAACGTTTCAGTTATAATGGCAATATGCACGTTATGAACTCTCAAAAAGTTAAATAGCTCGTCTTCATTATCTTTAAGAGATCGAGCATTCCAATTTAAAATGTTTAATGCTTTAAAATCCATTACTGAATTTTAAAGTCATGACAATATTATTAGTAAATTTTACTCCAGTTTGAATAGAATCAAACATGGAGTTAGATTTAAACATATCAGAAATCATGTCAATTAATGAATTCTGTAAAAATTCCATTTTAGGAGCAGTAATGCTTCCTAAGTCAAAATTGTCAAAATTTCCGTTAGAACGTTGGTTAGTATTTTGATTTCTACCCGCTGCAATAGCAGCATAGGTAGCTCCATTAACTCGCTGAACATTGTTAGCAGCGAGGGGAGTAGGTAAAGATGAAAAATTTGAAGCAGGGGTGATATTTGTACCTTCGGGTACGAATGTAGAATTTGTTCCTCGCTGACCGTTGTTAACAGCAGAGGAATTTGTACCTGGTCGGAAACGTGGAGCGTTTCCTACCTGTCGGTTAGAACGAGATTGTAGGATCGCTTTGCGAGTCTTACATTCCCAAAAATCGGATTTGTGGTTTTCACCACAATTTGAACATTTAAATTTCTTAGGATCTTCCTTCACAGGACAGTCGTCCTTTGCGTGAGAGGAATCACCACAATTCATGCATTTAGCTGGCATGTAGCAATTTTTAGTTCCGTGACCCCATCCCTGGCACTTACGGCACTGAGTGAGGTTTTGGAAATTTCCTCCAGTCTTCCTGAAGTGTTCCCACTTCACTCGGACATGGAGCATAAGGCTAGCTTTTTCTAAGGCCTTAAGGTTGTTTAGTTCACTAGACTTGAAGTGAACTAAATAAAAATCATTAGAAATCCCGTTGCGCGAATCGCCAGGACGGGATTTCATTTTCATTTTGATTACTTGGAGTGGCACAACTCCAAGTAATTTTGCCAGTTCATCTTTGATCTGATCCAGAGATTCACCACTGGGCAGTCCTTTCATGACAACCTTGAACACACGTTCAGTTTTGGTGTCGTAAGTAAAAAATTTGTGCTTCTTCTCAGTAAGATACTTGAGAAGACATTTAAATCCGTCCAAGGTTTCAGCCAATACACGGCATTCACCCCGACGTCCAATTTGTAGTGAAAACTTAACTTTCACGAAATTCAAAAGTTCCATGCAAAGAGCATGGAAATCGGAAGTGGTTATCACAATAGGAGGAATCTTTTCCTTCTTGGCATTAAGCCGGGAAAGTTTACTAGAATTTTTCTTGGATGATAGATCATTCTCATCATCCGTGAGCAAATCAAATTGATTACTCAAATTAATTTCATCAGAAGGGGGGTCAAGAGTTTGTCCCTTTCTTTTGCGTTTAAAGGGTGATACGGTCAAAATTTGGTCAAGGGAAAACGCGTGTAAATCGGTGAAATCGTTTATTTAAAAAATCAAATTAAATTTCTTTTTCAAGTTCAATTAGTATAAAATTCAGGAAAAATATTCAGTTAGGCTTCCGCTTTTCCAAATCCGAATTGCCGGGCCTTACGCTTGACCCCTGCCATCAGATTTTGTACAGCCACCTTGTCCACCTTCTTCGCCGCAGAAAGCCAGTTTGCCTTGAACTGCTGCTCGCCCTTAGCAGTTTTTTTGGTCTTCTTTAGGTTCCGCTTGACAATAGCCCAGTATTTCTCAATTGGGCGGAGCTCTGGCGTGTTGGGAGGGTTCTTGTCCTTGGGTACCACCTGCACGTTGTTGGCGGCGTACCACTCCATGGCCTTTTTACCGTAATGGCAAGATGCCAAATCCGGCCAAAACAGTACGGAACAACCGTGTTTCTTCAGGAAAGGCAGCAGACGTTTATTCAAACACTCTTTCACGTAAATTTCTTGGTTGACAGTCCCGGAAGCTATGAAAATGCTGCTTTTCAAGCCACAGGTACAGATGGCTTGCCAAACCAGATATTTCTTTGCGAACTTTGACAGTTTCATGTGCTTGAAAACATCTGCTACCTTTCCCCTTCCTTTTGCCGTATAAAACTCCTGTCCCGGAAGCTGCTTGTAGTCGGCTTTGACGTAGGTTTCGTCGTCCATTACCACGCAGTCAAACTTCGTCAGCATCGTCGTGTACAGCCTCCGGGATCGCGCTTTGGCCGTCGTATTTTGTTTATCATCGCGATTTGGAGTCACTACCTTCTTGTAAGTCGATAGTCCGGCTCGTTTTTTGGCTCGATGCACGGTTGTAGACGATACACCCAGCTTATTTGCGGCATCTCGGAGAGAGAGGTTAGGGTTTCGCTTGAAACTACCGGCAACTCTCTTTGTCGTCTCAGCGGCTTCCGGTTTTCGATTTCCCCCAGATCCAGACTTCCTGGCTGTCGACAAACGTTCCCCAAACACTTTAATTACATTTGTAACGGTTGATTTGGCAACTTTTAGCGATTTTGCCAACTTTGCGTGCGAGTAGCTCGGATTTTCGCGATGCGCGAGCAAAATTTTGATACGCTGCTCTTCTTGATTGGACGGCATTTTGACAACTGAAGAGTGAATTCCAAAATCAAAATAGGAGCAACATTCTACACACACACACACCTTCAAAATGAGGGGTGTTCAGGTTTTTTAAATGCAAAATTGAAAGAAATACGTCAAGTTGATATTGACCAAATTTTGACCGTATCACCCTTTAGGTGCCATGGCGGCAGTAAATTTTTATCCAAATCGACTTCCAAGCAGATTACTATAAGAATCTAAAGGATCGAAGAGGAATTTTCCAAATCGATATCCAAGAAGGATTACCTCGGGTAGGGTCCAAACAAGGATCGAAGAGGAACAAGAGGAGTTGAACAAGGTAGAAAATTTTTTACAGGTTGAGCACTGAAAAGTGCTGTTTAAATTTGTTGTAGCTTTAGGTAGTAGTAACACTTCCTTCAGCAAAAAGCAAATAGATCCGCACGGCAAGAGAGCGATGCGGACTCGCTATGATATGATTAATTTACTTATTCAAAGCTTTATAACCGTTGACTGTCTTCCCGATTCAACACCATTAGTTTGATCTAATAAAAAACTGAATAAGTGTAATTTGCACATACCTACATTGATTTTTTTTCATTCGACTGTTTTCAATTGAATTGAAAACATGCTTTATTAAACAACTTATAAATGTTTCTAGTAATATTATTAGATTTCATTGCAATGCCTTACAATATTTCTGAATAAAGGTGAATACAGTCAGCATAAAAGAGCAAAATAAAGGTTTATGTAATATGTTTTTATGTATTTATTTATTTATTTATTTCATCAGCCTATGTAGACTTGTACAAATACATATATCAATTTGTTTTTCTTAAGAATATTTAAAAAAATTGTCTGCTCATCTATTTTTACTTCTTACGATGATTCCGTATGAAGTTAAAACATTGTTTAAGTTTATGCCGAGACATTGAAAAGTCAATAGTTTCGCAGTATTGATTGTAAGACGCCATCATGCGATTCAATGGCCCAAATTTTGATAAAAATTCTGCTGAATTAATGCGCTGCGAAAGGATAGAATTTACAAACAAAACCATTGAATATTCACGTCGCTCTTTTTATGTTTGTATGTTTATAAGCATGCAGCGTGCTTCATATGATGGAAGAGGAAATGATGTCCACCCTAATTTACGAAGGGCATATCATAGAAATTACATTTGTACTGATTCTAATCTTTCTTCGTGCGTGATTGAACATGGAGACCATACAATGCTGAAATATTTCAGTATTGACCTCACATAGGCAATATATAGTGTTTTAATTGTGTATGGGACCTGAAAGCTATTGCAAAAGCGCCTGATAAAGCCTAGCATGTTATTTTCCTTGTGAATAATTGTATTGTAATGGTCTATGAAAGTTAGTCTGGAGTCTAAGATAATCCCTAAATCCCTAACTATGTCACATTTTTCTAAATTCTAATTTCCTAATGCAGTTGAAATTTTTGATGGTGTTCTTTTTCTGCTAAATTATATTAAGTAGCATTCTTTTACATTCAGTTCTAATAGGCTTTTTTACACCATGTGTAGAATATGTGTATTTCACTCTGGAATATATTGATGTCTTCATCATTTTTTACTTCCAAAAAGAGCTTCATGTCGTCGGCATAGATTAGCAATTTTATTTTTTGAGAATGAAGGAAATGTTGTTTACATACAGAATAAAAAGAAGAGGTCCCAAATGAGAATCTTTGGGGACACCTGAGGTGACTTGAATTGGGGTCGATTTCTTTCCATTGAATTTAATTATTTGTTGGCGGTTAGTTAAATATGATTCAAGCCATTTCAGGAGTCCTGGTACAATTCCAATTTTTTTTTCAATTTGAAGAGTATGTCTATTCGGTCGAATGCCTTGCTAAAGTCCGTATAGAGGGCTTCTACGTGGTTTCCATTATCCATTGCATTTAATGTATAGTCTATAAATTCAAGTAAATTTGTCGAGGTTGAACGTCCTTTAAAGAAGCCGTGTTGTATGTCAGTAATTCTATTTTTTGTTTTGAAAACATTATATTTCAATTTTGTGACTATTGCATGACCAAACACTCCCGGGTAACTAGCTCAGTAGCATGAGACCTCTGAACTGTGTCGTAGGGCCGGCATGTTACTGGGTATGCGGAGGGGCTACGCGGACAAAGTATGAAAACAGGAATATTCACATTTTCTATAACATTTATTGCCCTATTCTGTGTCGTGTGGGTGTGGGTTTTCACAAATATGTGGCGTGTATGCGAGGGTTTAGAAAATTTAGTACTGTACTCACTGCTGCAGCGGGATCTCCTACGACGTCGCGACTCTGGCGTTGAACCACACGGCTGCTCCTACACTACCGTGTGGCCGGAAACTTGCGGCGCGGGCTGCAGACAGTGTTGTTGCAGCTTTGAGAGAATGGCGTTTCTGATGGCGTTCATCAGCCACATACGGCTCAGCAGGCGTTGCTGGCTCGTTTGGCTGGCAAGCATCTTCCGTCGTTGATGGCATCGGCTGCCATCTTGACTTCCGAGCCGAGCCGTGTAAGACCGTTTTATTTACAGTACGAGGTTTACAAGATGTACAAAAGCACAAGAAGTCCTGAACGGAAGCAGTCCAATATCCCAGAAACCCCACAAGGGGGGGGGGGGGGGGAGGTGAAGAGTTTCACTAAATGGCGCTGCACTTTAAAATACCGGTCTTTTGCACACGGACGCCTGATTGTTTTTGGTCAATCTTCCACTGGACGATGGCCTCTCCAATATTTGCCAATAATTATCATTATCCCTTTTTTCGCCCAACCATTTTTGTGCGAGATGTTGTACACAGCAAAAAAATAATTTTAATATCACATCAAAGTGGATGCACTTCGATCGTGTTGAAAATATGGTGTAATATTACTTGCGAAAAAAGGCAAAATTATCACGAATACAGTGCATGAACTGACATTACGTTGCTTTTACTGCATTTGTTTATTTGTGTGGCCATAAAAATTACATGAGATTTTCGACATGACTGAAGTGCATCCTCTTGGATGTAATATTAAAATTTATTTTTTGGTGTGTATAATAGTGTTGTGATTCACAACACGTTTGTTCTCGATTCCATGGAAATGTCATATGAAGGGCAAATCCTATGAAGCATCAAAATAGCCATGACGAAATGTAGCAGTGAAATATTTCACCACTTTGTTCCACTGAAAAGAATTGAATCTGTATTTTGTTTCCACTTTGTTTCAAATCACAAATGACGATGGTTTAATTATTATCTATTATATGAAACTGTATAAAAGGTCAAAGATTTTAAATAAAATATTCAGTAAATCAAAATACTCCGAGTAGGCACGCTGCCTCTCGGAGGCAAAAAAAATCATTAGTTTTGATTGGATTTGCAATTCGAGTTCACTGTACCACCGCCGAGCAATTGGAGTCATCCTCGTTAACCGAAATAAACACAACGTAGGGCCTCATCAATGGATGAATCAAATAGTTTTTTCCCTTCAGTAACGTTCTTGTTTTTGTTGCAGCACAAACACTCTCGCTCTTGTGTGTGTCTACTGTTTTAGGTTTAACAATACGTGAATTTTCCCAACCAACAATAACTCATACAGAAGAAAATCCACGAATTGTAACCAACTGGTTACAATTTCGTGCCTCGAAAAGCTTTGGAATTCAAGAGATAATGTCTATTCCACGATAATTACGTACGTCAGTTTTCCGGCCAGATTTTAAAATAGGCAGGTTTTAGGGAAGGTTCCGGATTCCAGTCACATATTAAAACACCAAAACAATGGAGCAGTAAGTTCCATTGCTAGATTTTTTAAATACTGATTCCGTCAGGCCCAGGACCTTTTGAGGCATCTAAATTCTTTAAAGCCTGCAAAATATCCTGAAGTTGGTTGGCGCCAATCCCAACTGACAATTTTAGCTGCAGATTAGCTTATACAGCCAAAAATTGGCTTATACAGCTAATATTTGCCTGTATAAGCTAGTCTGCAGCTAAAATTGTTTGTTGGGATGTCCCTTAAAAATTCTGGATAAAATGCAAAATAATCGCGGTTGCGATCTTCTTTGGAAAATGTCGTAAAGATGTCTTGAAAAAAAATTGCAAAAAGATTACATTTTTTCCGAGCTATCCCCGACACGTTCGTCAAGATGTATTATTGATGGAAAATTGTCAGATTTTAATTTGGTTTGTACGTAATTGAAGAAGTTCTTTGGTCCAGTTTTTGAATTAAATTCTTCAAATGCATTACTGATGGCTAAATTCAGTTGATCACATATGTCCAAATAGATAGCTAAATTTTAACTATTATTGTGTTTTTTGCAATGCTTATGTGCTTTCTGTTTCCTATTTTTCAAATTTTTTATTTGTCTGTTTTACCAGACTGAATTTTTAGTGCTTCCGAAGCGTCTGTATTTCTTCAAAGGTAGGAGAAATGGCTCTAATGTTGGCTTATGGATCTAACATTGGGCCCATCGTTAAAAATCTGTTATTTATCAATTTAATCTAGATGAACGCGTCATTGGGACGATACTTATGAATGTTTTTGGTCGTTATTGAAAATTTAGTCGATTACTGAATTTATGTATGGGCCCAAATTAGGAGCATTTAGGCCGATATTACATCCATTTTCCCTATATCTATATAGGAAAAATTATTATTATTATTTTATATAATTTCAACTGTACAATTATGTGATTCCTTTTTTTTTATTTATTTAACGTCGGTCTCTGTTCCGCAATCTTCTAGTGCCAATCACCGAGGGACATCGATTACCATCCATTGACGGCAATCTAATGTGCAGGAAGGAAGCTTTCACATCTGCGTTGGATATCGCACCCATTCAACACACATATGCAAGGACTAACGACTTTACTTCCCTTACGAAGGAAGAAGTGATCAGAGATTTGTATTCCTCAGAAAAATCCCACCGACCTCAGCTGGGATTGAACCCAGACCCATTGGGGTGAGAAAGCAGTCACACTTACCACTACATCACCGGTGCCGGAATTTATGTGATTCGTAATTAACTATTTTAATTTTCAACAAACATGGTTCCCAGAGATGAGTAAAAATTCCGGTTTGATTGGTGTTTTCGAACAAAAAATGTAAAGCCATGCTACAATGCAGTCATAGCCATGAAACATGTTAAAAGGTTATTTAAAACCGTTTCGGTTTAGCTCAAATAATAACTGTTATTGAAGAACGGTTAGGAATATTTTAGCATGCAAAAATGAATGTCGATTTTGAAGAATTTTTCATTAGGTTAGGTTTGCTGGAAAATATTAACACACAGTTAATACAACTCCCATATTGTTAATAATTGGTCAAATACCTTCAGAAGGTTGATGAAGGTTGACGATCTGACCTGATTGTTTGTTTGCTGCGTTGTTGTTTCGGACTAGTGGTAATAATTCGAGCTCAGAAAAATGTCGAGTGGTATTCCGGTTACAAACACGCTTGGTTTCCTTTTTCCGGACAATGTTGTGCAGCCAAAACTAGCTGAGAGGACTTGCGGGTAACCAGGGAACGATACAGCCTACAAAAATGCAGAGGAGAGGATGGTTTATATAAAATACAACTCTGAGGAGGGAAAAAATTTGATGTTTACATGTCGGTAGCCGGTAGTAACATTCAATATGTACGAGTGTTTGACCTACCGCCGGAGCTATCTGATTCAATCACGATTTGTCGCTGGTGCTTATCAAGTACGGAAAAATCAAACGATGTGTTCGAGAGAAGTATCCCACAGAATACCAGCTTGATTTATTTACTGGTGTCCGTGGAATCTACATGGATGTAGAAAATGAAATCCCATCGATGTTGTACTTCCACAATAGACCGAAGTACTTCTGACAAGCAGTTCGTAAGTAAGACACTGATCAAAGAACAACAAAAACTACAGAAGCACGAAAGTGAAAATTTTTCACCAATAAAAACTTTACGCCCAACTCTCCACGCTCCGTCCCTGAATCCGAATAGCTTTTAATTCTAATGAATTGTAAACTTATTCCCTAGACTATTGGCTCCGTAGAGTTCATTTCGACAGTTGAGACTTACAAATAAATGAAATGAATAAAAAAAAGGTTATTGATTAAAGGTCATATCAGGAAGCTCATCAAGTGTAGGCAAATCATCCACAGGATTGTTGAAACTAACTATCAAGTTGGAATCTGGCAGTGCTTGAGGTGAAAAATCGAGATTTTCCTTTTCTGTATGCATCGTCCATTTTTTTTTTGTTATGCTTTTACAGCAATCAGCTGTATTCTCCACTTTTTCGAATACGTGTCAGTTTATTTATCATCACAAAAGCTGTTACTTTTTTACGTAGACTACGTCTTACAAGAAGGTACTGGGGATAAATCTAAAATCTAAAATTGCGTCCGTCACGAAAAGGTGTAAAGTTTTGAACGCTTATAACTTTGTCATTTATAGATGAAATTAAAATCCAAATACACCAATCGATAGGAAATAACTCTCACAGTGTGTTATAATGAATGTTTTTCCAATTTTCTAAAAAAAATCATTGAAAAATGTGCAATTAAGAAGTGATAATTTTAACACTGTTTCAATGAAATAAACGTTCTCCCCAAAACAAGTCGTCATAATCGAGTACCATTTGCGCATCGTTTTGTTTGAACCTGGTAAACTATATAAGCGCTCTGCTGTCGTTCCTCCGCTAATTAAAGCTTCGGACGGCATGGCAAGCAGCAACAGGAGCAAATCGGGAAAAGGGGGAATTTTTCCCTCTCCCTAGAGCGCTGCTGTTGTGAAACCACTCATTTTTGCATCGGACGGACGGTGTGGTAAAATAGCAGTAGTCAGCGTGATCACCTCTTGATGACAACCAACGATGGGGTGGAGAGGATGTGGAAGACCATACATATTTTACAGAGAGAGTTATTGAGACTGTATTTTTTCACGTTCAAATAATATGAAACGCGACAGAGTCGCGCACGGAACCCCTTTGGATACGGTTGTGTTTGTTCTCTGTTTTGTGCGTGCGTTCGCTTTCATAGTTTTCGGCTGCATTTGCCGGATTAGCGTTGGCACTCTGCCTCCCGGACGGTTATACGTGTGTGAGTGGTGGTTTTCTCGCTTTCCGAGAAGTTTTAGAATCGAGAAAGAAACATGATTCATCATGTTTGCAAAATTGCAAGCATCAGAAGATTTGGCGCTGCGTGGTTTGATTGTTTCTCCCGGACCAGAAATTTGTGGCATCGCGAGTGTACCAAAAGTGCTTCTGAACGTGTTTCGCAGTTGGGTGTGGTGAAATTCGTGGTTGTTTTCAGTGAAAACTCCATATCACAAATTTGCTCACCGAGTTCCCTTTTTTTTGCCGTTCGACGACATCGGGAATGCGCTCCCGGATATATTGATTTGGTGAGTACGTTCCAGTTGAGGATTGTTCTTGTACATTTCTCGATTGCATTTTCGAGGGGACGTGTCTGCTTTTGTGGGCAGTGCGTTTGATGGTCGGTTTGGTAGTATCCTTTTAATGTCTCATGTCCAAATAACCTCGATTTTCGGTCTATTGATTCAATACTTAGTATTATATTTTCAAAACATACAATGATGAATTATGTCATTTCATGGCTCATAAAACAAAAAGTGTGTATATAGGACCCAACAATCTAGGTTATTTATATTTTGTAAAACATCTTTTTTTTATTATATTTTTCATTTTACTACATATTTTATATACATTATATATCACATGATTATATATAAATTCATAATGTAAATTACAATAAATACTGGGAGGGGAGGGAGCATCAGGGCATCATTGAAGTTGTAACTGGACAATGGAGTGGAGTGCCAACCGGAGTCTAGGAGGGAATGTGTACTGTCATTTTAGATAGTTACATTTCACTCCAACAGTTACAATGAATTTGACGCGCTCTTCTTAAACAAATCATCCCGTGGAAAGCTTAACATGTATTGCGAACTTCGTTATTCATTTTGTTGGATCATATTGTTGGAAGGAGATTCTCTTATTCCCGCGGGTTTCGCGTAAGTGCCTCTGCTTACGGGCCCGTCCAACCCTTTTTGGCCCTTCATACAGCAGTATGTTGAATTCAGAATGATAATGGAATTTGATCTTGCTGTTGAGTGGAGCCGCATGCAGGGCAAGACCCAAGCTAGGATGGTGGCTACTTACATACATACATACACAAATAATATGAAACGCGACAAATGTTATTTTTATATAACAAACCCCCCCCCCCCCATCCTTCTATAGCGACAACCTAAAAAGAATTGACCTGTACCTCTCACAGCTACAAATTAGTGTAAAACATGTCTGGTACCTCTTTATATGCAATAAGATTAACATCTGAAGACCATCCTTTTTTACATATTTTGTACAAAAGATACTTTCTGTCACGCCCCATTAATGAAAACGGCGGGAAATCTTGTCAGGGTCGGGCTTTGAAAGTAGTTTTTGTGCAGAATATGTAAAAAAGGAGAGACTTCGATGTTTTTTTTTTCTACAGAATATGTAAAAAAGGAGGGACTTCGGAAGTTGTACACAAATTACAGATGCATTACTGTAAGAACTGTCAAAATCCTATGAATTTAAACGCTAGTGTTCGTGAGATTCTGCTTGGCAAACTGAATTTTGATGATGTTGGGTCGTCCCTGTGTTGAAGTGGGATCCAGAGAAATGAAAAAAAAAATAATTTACATCTTTAAGTAGATTTTTACGTTGTTGTTTGTTACAAAATTTATGCACCAAGTATATTAGCGAGTTTCTGGGTGGTGCTGTGTTTAGTTCGGTTCAACAAAAATTAAACCTCTGAAAATGGGTAAATGCAAGAATGGTTAAGAGTTTTTTTTTGTATTAATTTATTTGTACAGGCTCTATCGAATAAACTTTACAGAGCCAAGTTATCATTTGCATTATACATAATTAATGTCTTCAATCTAGAGTTAAAGGAATCGGTTCATACTCGCGGTCGTCTCGAGGTTAGTAGAGATTTACAGTTTTATGGATGGGGAGAAGGAGAAGGAAGTTTGAGTTATGATTTACGATACAAATATTTCATTATTCCTAAAACATGAACTTATTCCTATTCAATTTGGTCTCGGCAGTGTAATTATATAATTATTACAGAAACAAACATTAAAAAAAACCCACATGAACATAACAAAAATTAAACACAAGGTTTTCAAAAGAGTTAAGAGATATATTTCTGAATACTTGTAATTCTAGTTCCTCATTATGTGCTTAAGAGGCGGATAAATTCGTATGTTAAGCAATTCAATGAACATTTAGAATTATGATCCTACTTGGATGGACGAATTCTTTATTGCTTGAAGTTGCAAATTATGATTAAATATTGAACATGAACCAAACTTTCTAATTTTGTGAAAGCACAACTCTGAATATCAAATTTTCGATTATGCTGATGGAAAGAGGAACGTGAGGGGAAATCCCAAGTAACCAACAAGTCTGGTCAGTAATAATCCGACTAATAATGCGCCAAAGCCCTGTATTACTCGTATGTAAGCTTTATATAACAAAATCAATCCAAATTTGCGGGTTTATTGGCTACCTCCCAAGTCAAAATTTGGGTTTTATGAGCGTAGTGTAGATCATGATTTAGACTTGTAGAGTGTTTTAAAACCTCAATAAAACTTACAATACTACTTTGGCTGGGATGTGCAATACATGCTTGTGAACAATTTCCCACCGGAGGTATCCCACTGCGATCAAGTGTTTGGTTAAACGTGTTATCCAAATGTTCAACGGAGATGGGATGGGCATTGAAGTGTGCACGGGGAATATATTTTTAAACGGAGGATTAAACACAAGTGTTTCATATGCGAAAATATCCCTAACGAAAAGTCCAGAAACAGTCAGAAAAATAACTAATAAGGGTGAGGAAATGGAGTAAATTGACGAAATAATTTACTTCTACTGTATATATCAATATAAAAAAAAAATGCACGAGAAGTTCACTAAACATCTCAATATTGTCAACGTCAACCATGCGGTCGTGTCTTGTACACAATCCCACCAATTTTTTTTTGTCCAATATATTGTTTTGACAACTAACTTTTATTTATTTATTCATTTATTTATTTCATTTCGTCAAGCCAGTGTAGACTACATACAATGATTATTACAATGTTTACTTACATACTATGCATTAATTCTATTCTGTTTTAGCTTAGTTTGTATTTGCTGCTTGGACATAGTGATGTCAATAGTTCCGCAATGCAAATTATATAGGCGCATCATTCGATTGATTGGGCTATTTTTTGCATAGTTTGTTCTGTACGATGTTTCTGAAAATAAATTCCGTGTTCTAAGATATCGACAAGGTGTGTAAAAATTTAATTGTGCGAGAATTTCTGCCGAATCTATGCGCATTGAAATAATGTCGTTGATGAAGAAAAGCATTGCAAATTGGCGGCGCTCCTTAAGTGTTTGTATATTGATGAGCATGCAGCGCGCTTCATAAGATGGTAATGGAAATGCAGTCCAATTCAATTTACGTAAAGCATATTAAAGGAATTGTTTTTGGACAGATTCTATGCGTTCTTCGTGTATGGAAATGTATGGATTCCATACTAGGTGGCAGTATTCCAGAATTGGCCTTACATATGTGGTATATAAAAGCTTAATAGTGTATGGGTCTTCGAAATTATGACTGAACCTTTTGATGAAGCCTAGCATTCTGTTTGCTTTACTAATTATAGTATTATAATGTTCTATAAAAGTTAGTTTGGAGTCTAGGATTACACCTAGATCTCTTACAATTTTGCTTTTTTCTACTATTTGGTTGCCTAATGATATTTCAATATGCGGTGTTTCAATTTTTCTGCTAAATGCTATTGCAGTACATTTTTTTACGTTCAGTTTAAGTAGACTTTTACTACACCAGGTGTGGAATATATTGATTTCATTCTGGAATTCTTCTGCATCGCTAGAATTACTTATTTCCATAAAGAGCTTCATGTCGTCTGCATATACAAGCAATTTTATTTTTTTAAGTATGTAGGAAATGTCGTTTATGTACAAAATAAAAAGAAGTGGGCCTAAATGAGAACCCTGGGGTACCCCAGAGGTGACTGAAATTGGTTCTGAAAGTTTATTTTGAAAGCGAACTATTCTAAAGTCCAGGCTCCATTCCTATTTTCTGCAATTTGAGGATTAATAATGGTATGTCGATGCGGTCAAATGCTTTACTGAAGTCGGTGTATAGCGCTTCAACGTGCTTGCCACTGTCCAACGCTTTAATAATGAAAGATACATATTCTAGAAGATTAGAGGTAGTTGAGCGACCTTTAAAAAAGCCGTGCTGTTTACTTGTAATTAGATTTTTCACCTGCTGAAAAATATTGCCGTTTACGATTGATTCAAAAAGTTTTGGAATGCAAGAAATAATAGCAATTCCACGATAATTTCGAATGTCTGATTTTGCACCTGATTTGAAAATAGGTACCAAATAAGATGATTTCCAAATTTCAGGGAATTTTCCATTTTTCAGAGACATGTTGAAAAGACGCTCTAGAGGAAATGCGAGTTCTTCAGAAAGGTTTTTCAAAAATATGGGTGCGATGCCGTCAGGTCCAGACCCTTTCGACGCGTTTAAGTTTTTTAGTGCATTGAGGACTTCATGTTGAGAAAGTTGGTTGACAGAGATGTTTTTAGAAATTTCAGGAATGAATGCAAAGAAATCGCGGTCACGATCTTCTTCGGAAAATGTGGTGTATACTTCTTGGAAGAAATTTGCAAAGAGACTGCAACGATATGACTGAAACTGATCTTATGTACATATATATATATATATATATATATATACAGCCATTTTAAAAATAGAACGTGTTAAATAATTCCTTATTGACATCAAACGAACTCATATATAATCTCGCAAAGAGGATTATAATTGAATCATAATTTTTCATCGTTAACAATTTCAACCAATTTGGAAATGCATCTCATGCAACTTCAACTTGATTTGGATATTTATACGATTTTAAACGAACATCCTTATACGATTTGTGGTTTGCTGGGATAAGGTAAGAAACAGGGATCAACTGTAGTGTATCTTTGCATACAATGAAGACCCAAACGTGGTTTCCCGTTCATGTTCATGTTATGTAAATAATTCACTTTTGGCACATGCGTACTTCTGCATACCCACACACACACACGCATATCCCAAAAATAACATCCACTCATGAACTTGCCGCCCGGCACTATTTGTCAACTCGTTCAATTCACAACGGAAGCATTTTTCCCTTTGTCGGTACCAACTGCAGCGTCAACATTCATAATCGTATGTAAATTCTCTCACATCAGAGTCGATAAGACTGTGCCCTGGCCGGATTGTATCATTCGCATCACAGTGTAGAAAAATCACGTCGCGTTGGTGGAATTTTCCGTTCCTGCATCTGCCCACCCCTCCAGAGAGCTTTTGTTTCTCTCCCATCGGGCTTCATGAAGCTATTTTTGCAATATAATTGGATCGCCACGACGACGCCAACATCGAGTGCTAATCAAGGAAGCCGCAAAACAGGTTCATTTTCCATGCTTCAACACCCGATTAACAGCTCAACATTGCCGATCGTTTAGATGAAGTGTGGCAATTTTCGCGCCGCTCGGACGATAAGTTGGGAAAAATGACTAATGCAAATATTTAGGTACATATGTTTCCTGTTGTTTTCTACTTTATAGCCGATAAATGTAAATCTGTATTCATTACAATACGGAATATTACTTATTGACAACGATTTCCTTTAATTGATTGATTTATTGATACCTTGTTCAATCGTAAATGTGTGCGGTTAATACACCATACAAGGGAGTGATAGATTAAAGTTGCCAACTATTTATAAATTCTAGTAAGACGTATATTTCAAACATTAGTGGTGTTCGCGCTAGTTTAAGGGGATACATATAAGTAAGTCGGTAAACAAATAATGGGTTGGTATAAGCACACATTTAAATTTGTTCCTGAACTTGTTTTCAGGGCATCAAAATATACATTTTCAACTGTAAACAAAATAAATATGAGATATTTTTTTTAAAGTAAGTGGTTTGAAAAAACGGGTCCCTCGATATCTCATCACTGATTGACCAAATAGGCTTATTTTTTAGGTGAAGGCTCGTTAAACAGATCCTGTGTGAAAAGTGGATTTAAAAAAATGAAAATATTCATATGTTTTTTCATATTAAAAATCGACAGTTTTTTATTTTTGTATTTACAAAAAATGAAATTTCAAAATCCGGCACGGGATACAACCAGAGTTGCGACCTATCACAATCACCATCATCAAACAGCTGATGGTAGTAACGCTTTGTACATTCCTATCAATGTGCTCGTCGAAGCTCTCTCCATGACCATCCATCAAGTTGACGAAAGAAGTAAAAAGCAACTGATGAATGTCGTCTTCTGTTGTGATCCATCGCCGATCTGGTCATTCCTGACAATCACGACACTCATCTGTGCTCGTTTTGAAACAGTCGCTGTGCTTATGTGAGTGTGTTGGTGAGTGAGCCCAACAGCTTCCGTTTAATGTTGCCTGCTTTGTTTGTAACTCACACACTCGCACCTGCCGGGACGAACTTGGAATGCGTTAGCATTGTTTTCATTTTCTTCTGTCGTTTCGCTTTTTCTCATGATCGTACTGCAGAAGTCTTCACTGTTTTCGTTGTGATTTTCATCATCAGCAGCGAGTGTAACGTTTTGCTTGTGAGCAGCGACCTTTACTGCTGATTGTTGTTTGCCATGGCTCTAACTCTCACTGCTTGACAAAACGTTCTGTCAGCGATAGTCGGTTGATGCGAAGGCGAGTGTCACGTGAATGTCATGATTTTTTGCATCACTGGATACATCTTGTGAGCCTTCACCCCAAATTTCAGCCAATTTGGTCCATCCAAGATTGTGTGTCGAGAAAAACGCTTTGCCAGTTTTCGAACATCAGTTACGAATACGTGTTTACTAATAGGGTTAAATACCCCATTTCCGGCCTATTAAGCACAACCCGCACTTTATCTTTCTTAATCTAGCGCAGTTTAGCACCAAACGGAATGTTTTTATTACTGATGGCTACCAAATTTATTTACCTTTCCGTATGTACCGTAATATTTGATAAAGATAAACCAATCGTTGAAATATTGTCAAAAGCCTAACACTGTTTCTTGACGGAAAACTCGGCCTAACGCATTGAAACGTCAATGAATTTACTTCGGCCTATCGGATGAAGATAAAAATTGATTCGGTCGGAGCGCTTCTTTTGTTTTTGGGAATAATGAGTGCAAACCATCATATCATACGTTCTCATTGACTTCGTTCCGTAGCTTTTTAACTAAAGTATCGTACCAAACGCATAATTGACTTGTTAACTCTGAAATCATGGATTTATTTGAAGTTTTCTGCTCGATAGGCCCAAAATGGGCGATTAGGTCGAAGTAGTTCTCTACCCTACTAATACTAACGCGTGTTTATTAATACGAATCGAATTCGACCATATGCAACCCTTAAATGATTTTTACTGGGGTGCAGGCTTCTTTGCGCAATTATGAAACTATGAGATATTATAATAATAATTTTTATATGTAAGATGCAATAAGAGAAGGTAACATACAGGACTGGTGGTCACCAACAGTAATATAGCGATCGGTGAGGTACGACAAAAACCATTGCAAAAGGCAGCCGTCGATACCAAGCCAGTTTTGCGATTGATATGCGGTGATTCAATTTATCGAAGGCAGCAGATAAGTCAGTATAAATGACATCCGTCTGAGCACGATCCGACATACTGTTTGAGATGTAGGAAGTAAGGCACTGCAAGTTAGCGGCAGTGGAGTGACTAGCCATGAAACCATGCTGGTTGATAATAAGGCCCATGCATTAATTATGTCACGCTAAATCGAGCAAAAAATTACAACGTTTTTCCTATACCTAATGCATTGCTTGTCACAAAATCTTAGACCCCCCCTCCCCCCTTAGAGCGTGACATAATATATGCATTAACCCTAATATACGGCTTACAGTGAGCGAGTAACGGTTCCATAACAACGAGTTCGTACCATTTAGCAACAGTGCTAAGCGAAGTGATGCCACAGTAGTTGCCAACAGTGATGCAAAATATCATGACTCTCACGTGACACTCGTCTACGCATCAACCGACTATCACTGACAGAACGTTTTGTCACGCAGTGAAAGGTAGAGCCATGGTAAACAGCAATCACCAGTAATGGTCGCCGCTCACAAGTGAAACGTTACACTCGCTGCTGATGATGAAAAGCACAACGAAAACAGTGAAGACTTCTGCAGTACGATCATGAGAAAAAGCGAAACGACAGAAGAAAATGAAAACAATGCCTACGCATTCCAAGTTCGTCTCGACGAGCACGACTGTGTGAGTTACAAACAAAGCAGGCAACATGAAACGGAAGCTGTTGGGCACACTCACCAACACACTCACATTAGCAAGCAAAGCAGCAACTGCTCCAAAACGAGCACAGATGAGTGTCGTGATTGTCGGGAATGACCAGATCGGTGATGGATCACAACCGAAGACGACATTCACCAGTTGCTTTTTACTTCTTTCGTCAACTTGTTGGATGGTCATGGAGAGAGCTTCGACGAGCACATCGATAGAAATATACAAAGCGTTACTACCATCAGCTGTTTGACGATCGTGATTGTGATAGGTCGCAACTCTGGTTGCCAACTTTCTTGTTCGTTGCCCTTCTTGTGTACTGGAAACATGTGCGCTAGTTTCCAACAGGATGGGAAAACGCCAACGTCCACGGACCGTTGAAAAACGGGCAGCAGTGGAGACAACAAACTGTCCAAGTGCGTTTTGAGGAACGCCGATGGAATTCCGTCATGACCTGGATTGTACGACGAATTGAGTTTCAAGGAAGCCCTGGAAAACATCTCGGGATTGATGTCAATTCTGCTCATTGTTTGGCCAGAGAGTGGTACGTAACTGGCAGCCAGTCGGGCATGGTCGTCACTCAGTCTCTCATCCGTGAAGACACTAGCAAATTTTTCAGAGAACAGCTGACAGATATCCTGCGTAGGTGAGGCCACGTTACCATTATGTATCATAGATGACGGCAGACCATCTTCATGACGTTGTTCGTTGACAAACTTCCAAAACTGCTTGGGTAAGCTTTCTCTGCAATCCACGTCGATACTGAAGAAAGCAGCGTTTCGCAACTCGTTTGTATTCGTGATTGATTCTGACAAAGTGACGTTGAAGGGATAGTGTGCGGTGCTTGGTGGATTTCTTAAAACTGGGTTTTGACAGGGCAAGTCAATTGATCAAGTCAGTTGAATTCAACTGACTTGAACGCGAATTGAACGTGTAAACCATGCCATTCAACTGACTTGATCAACTCACTTGAATTGAAAAAAGTTGAACCTGGCTTAACTTTTCAAGCCAATTGAATAACTGAGTTGATCGTTTGACTTGGCTAGTCTAAACCCAGCTTAAGAGCGGCTCTCTTCCTCGATTTAAGTCGACTAAATTCACTCGTATGCCGAGGTGGATGGGTCGTATGATGATGAATCTTTTTCGGAACGTGTCTGTCAATGACATATGTCAGGACATTTTTTTTCCCTGGATTTGTTTTCCGTCGATCTTATTTTCCGTGCTGAGCACCAATGCTACCGACGCCAGGACGGCAGCTCCCACACCTGGACCTACATATCGACCCATCAACTCATGAACCGGGGACCAACGGCAGAGATGTTATGCTTCAGAACATCCCGGCGGCGCCGACTGGGATTGAACCCAAGCCTGCTGGGGTGAGCGGTAATTACGCTTACCACTACACCACCGGCGACGCTATGCCAAGACATTGGAAATAGTTTGAGCGGCGGACTCAATGTCAACGGTGTCCAATAAGTCGTCCCAATCAAAACTGGAGAGTAACTCGGCGATACTACCATAGAGGTAACTCTATGGCCAGAAGGTTCCAAAAGAAACCAGCTCAACTTTTTGGCTCAGCTCTGGTACTATCTTCGGTCCCAAGCTAATTGATGCACCCCTCGAAACATAGGAAAATCCACGAACCCCTCCCCGCATAAACGCGAACCATAAATTGACCTTACCGATAATGGTTATAAATTGTTTATAATCCCTCCTTAACTTTAACTGAAATGGTTTTGGAACCTTACATGAACGTTTGTGTGATAAAGTTTTAACCTTATGTATTATGGTTTTTAGGAAGCGGACCCTACAAACAATGGGTTGTTAAGAACCATTACCATTTCAAATTCTTGTTTTCTCCATACATTTTCGGAAAGAGAACTATATTAGAACGTTTTTACTTATGGTTTGAGAACATTAATGGTTATGGTTATGGTAGTCAGTAAGGCCCATGAATGGTTTTGTAACATCGATCAACTTTATGTGGAATATATCGCGAATTGGTTGCCTGTAATTTACTGATTACCAATTCACGATATATTCCACGTAAAGTTGAGCGATAATACAAAACGATTAATGGACCTTACTGACTACCATAACCATAATCATTAATGTTCTCAAACCATAAGTAAAAACGTTCTAATATAGTTCTCTTTCCGAAAATGTATGGAGAAAACAAGAATTTGGAATGGTAATGGTTCTTAACGACCCATTATTTGTAAGGTCCGCTTCCTAAAAACCATAATACATAAGGTTAAAACATTATCACACAAACGTTCATGTAAGGTTCCAAAACCATTTCAGTTAAAGTTTAGGAGGGATTATAAACAATTTAAAACCATTATCGGTAAGGTCAAGTGATGGTTTGTGTTTATGCGGGTCATTCTATCTGTCAAACTTTCATAGCGAATCAATACAAACATTGTGTAGTACTAGAATTTCGACTACAATGGGGGACGTTAATCGATTTGCTTGGGACGAATAGGCTAGTCAAGTAGTGAGCCAATTTAAAATCGTTAGTTTCGAATTGATTGTTGATACTACCATGGTCGGCGTAGCGAAAATCGTAGGAAACGGTTACAGGTGAAATATTAAAATCATGCATCAGCTTAGTACTTAACGTAACCAGTAGCGGCGGGTGGTGCCGATCCAGTCTTATCAAAGGAGTGAACACCACACATAAGAAAGGAGCTATGTCCTGTGCGGTTACAAAACAAAGATTCAAACTGCGGTTGTTCTGGTTAATAACATGATTGATTTGAGAAAGAGTGGCTGAGCTGTAGTTGTTCAGAAGGAGCGAAGCGTTGGAATGGATGACAGAGTGATCCAAATCAGGATAGAGGAATCTGTTGCGATTTTTTTTTTCCATGAAATCCCCGGGAGATTGAAGTCACCAAACACAATAACTTCATCGGTTGCTTTAGCGGTATCCAGAACAGAGAAAACCGATTGGCAATGGGTTTCGATGAGGTCACGCTCGCGCATACGGTCGGGAGGAAAGTACATCGCACAGAGAAATAAGGTACGATCGCCCAGTTTGATCGACGTCCACACCTAAGCATATCAATACATTATTTTCGAGTAACCTAGAATTTACAGCCACTAAAACACCTCCACCTTTAACTCTCCGGCTATTAGCAGCATTCCTATCGCGACGGAAAACTTCGTAATCGTCGCCGAACACGTGACGAGAGAGCGTGCGTGAATCCAACAAGTGGTATAAGGATAATGATATATTGCTTGCCTGCTTTGTTGCAATAAACACGGAAATGGAAATAGCTTGATCTGAATCGAGCAAAGTCATAACAAACAAATTCCCATTGACTCACGTGTATCATCTTCGGCTTTACTTCGTGAAGCAGCTTGTTGAAAATTTGCTCGTTTCCCCGAGTGAGCTGTGTCGCACGGACACAAGAAGAAGATTATATCATTATTGCTTTCCACTTCTAACATAGCGTTATCATTTGGTTCGTTGATCGCTTGTCATTTTGTTTTTGACGTAGGACTTTTTTTTTTTGGCTTTAAATGATCTTTATTTCTTGTGTTTGTGTGGTTTACATGTATGAATTTTCAAGTGACACAGATGCGTCTTTTCAACTTTAGTACGTTTGAGATTTTAATTATTATTTACAGTTCCTAGTCCTATCAGGCCTGTTTTTAAAGTATGACCAACAATCAATACGAAACTAACGATTTTAAATTGGCTCACCACTGTAGTAGCCTATTGGTCCCAAGCAAACGATTAACGTACCCTATTCTAGTCGAAATTCTAGTACTACGCAATGATTGTTTTGATTCGGTATGAAAGTTTGACAGATAACATGAGGGGTTATTGGTTTTTCCTATGTTTCGAGGGGTGGATCGATTAGCTTGGGACCGAAGAGAGTACCAGAGCTGAGCCAAAAAGTTGAGCACGTTATTTCGGGACCTTCTAGTCTTAGAGTTACCTCTATGGTATGACCACCTTGGTGGGATTGGTTTGATTTGAATTGGAAAAAGGAGACTACTTATAACTACTATTTACAACTACAACTAACCTACAACTACTATATACACCTAATCTACTATATGCAAATTGCTTATCAAAGCATGTTCTGATAAATTACATTTTTGGGCAAATTTTAGCAATGCCTGCCTCTTCGTGTAAATTTGTTATTCTAGTGTCGAAAGGACGATCAAGAACCATCCTCAGCACTCTATTCTGAGCGACCTGAATTTTGTTCCTGTTAGTCTGTGTACATGATTCCCACACCGGAGCTGCGTAGTGGGACGCAGGTGCTATGATTTGTTTGTAGATAGCCAGTTTGTTCACCTTTGAGAGGCGGGATCTGCGGCAGATCAGCGGATACAGACACCTTCCCAAGGCGGAACACTTGATTACGGTTTTCTCCACATGCGAGCGGAATAGGAGCTTTTCGTCAAACAACATCCCGAGATAGGTTACTTCGGTGGACCACTCAACCCTTGTGCCATCCATGATTACAGTACAGGAGGGAGGCGGTTTTAGTTTGGGTGATTGTCGATGGAGGAACATGATTGTTTGTGTTTTGGAAACATTGATTTTGATTTTCCAAGTGGTGGCATAATCAGCAAAGGCGTCAAGACATCGTTGTAGCTTGTTTGTTATTTCGCGAGGCATCCTATCCTTGACGGTTATTGCGATATCATCTGCGAACAGGAAGAACACGCAACCGTCTCCGAGGGGAGGAATGTCGGAAGTGTAGATGCTGTAAAGCAAAGGGCCCAACAGACTGCCTTGCGGAACTCCTGCTGGGATCGAGAACGTGTTTGAAAGGCAGCCATTCAACGATACCTTAAACGACCTTTGCTGAAGGTAGTTACGGGTGATTTGAACAAGATGCAAAGGAAAGTTGAAGTTACAAAGCTTGTATACAAGCCCATTGTGCCAGACATTGTCAAACGCTTTCTCAACGTCTAACAATGCCATGGCTGTGAACTTGGATACAGCCTTGTTACTTCGGATGTTATTCATCACCCGTACTAGCTGATGATTTGTGGAGTGCCCCTTCCTGAATCCAAACTGTGCCGGTAGGAGAATGTTTTGCTCCTCGACAAACTTGAGCAAACGATTGAGAATAAGTTTCTCGAACAATTTGCTCAGCGCTGAAAGGAGGCTGATTGGTCTATAGCTTGAAGCTAGCGTTGGATCCT
Source organism: Ochlerotatus camptorhynchus (assembly GCF_037179485.1). Lineage (NCBI taxonomy): Eukaryota > Metazoa > Arthropoda > Insecta > Diptera > Culicidae > Ochlerotatus > Ochlerotatus camptorhynchus. Next base: position 2,517,283 of record NW_027040988.1, read on the forward strand.
TCCCGTGTTTGCGGATAGGTATGATTTTCGCTGTCTTCCAGATACTTGGAAAGTAGTGCAGTTCCAAGCATCTGTTGAAGACAGTAGCCAGCAGAGAGTGAGCCTTCATGCTGAGATTTTTCAACACTAGGTTGAATATTCCGTCAAACCCGGAGGCCTTCATGTTTTTGGTGCATTTCAGCGCTGAGCAAATCTGTTCCACTGTGATTCTATCCTCCGGAGGGATGGCACAAGTGGAGGAATCAAGGTTGAGTACGCATTGCTCAACCTGAACTTCGAGCAAACTTTGGATGTTGGAGCAAGTGCGATTTGGCAATATGCTCACCAATCGCATTTGCTTTCTCATGAGGGGTGATTATGAGCCGATCGTCATCATTTTCATCTTTGAGTGGTGGAATCGGTTTAGGGTGCGTCTTTAAGACCTAGGCAACTTTCTAGAATGGTCTGGAGCGGTCGTCCAGATTCTGGACAAGCCGCCCGAAATTTTCGTTCCGGAGTAAGACCATTCTGGAAGCAATCTCCTTGTTCAGATCGGCCATTTCACGTTTCCTCGCTAGATTTCCAGTCCTCTGAAACTGGCGTCTACGAACATTTCTCAGGCGAATCAAAAGTTGGGTGTGGGAATCAATGGCAATAAACTAACCCCTCACAGGAACTCGTCGGACGCACGCCTCGTCAGCCACGGTTATGGCTTGGTGGAGTCCTTCCAACGCTCGGTCGATGTCCTCCACGTTGTCAAGCGGCGGGTTGTCGATGATGTGCCTGTCTACCACGCGTCCAAACTGGGCCCAGTTTACGCGATGGTAGTCCTTGCGCAGGCCAAATAATGTTGTGGTCAGGCAACCAGAACCTGTTGCCGGACTTTAGATGGGTCTCGGTTAGAAGGCCTACGTCGATGCTGTGCTTGCGGAGGAAGTCGGCAAGCTCAATCTATTTTGCTCTTACAGAGCAAGCATTCCAGGTGAGGATAGTTAGCGGTTTAGACGCCATACTGGATGATGAACTTACCGAGCACTTGGATCTGTTCGGGCTTATTGCGGCACTTACGAAGAGTTGTGCGCTATTGGTTGTCTCCAGAATCCAGGGGAGATGGAGAGCTTTGGCCAGCAGAATCACCGGAAGCTTCTTGAGGGGGGTGGGCGCGGGTTTGCACCCGCGAATTCACTTGCCTTTTCTGGGGAGCACGAAGAGGCAGGAAATCCTCCATCTTGAATGCTGGGGTTTTGTCCTTCTTGCGTCCTGGTTGATTGTTACTTGACGCCTGCTTTTGGATGCGTTTGAAGTCCTCGCGTTTGGAGCACTGTCTGTCGGAACCTTGATGTGCACCACCACAGTTAGCGCATTTTATCGCCACGGCTCCATCCGCAGGGCAGTTGGAAGTGGCGTGTTCTTGAGCGCAGTTGCTGCAGCGTGGCTTGATGTTGCAGTTGCGGGTACCGTGTCCAAAATTGAGGCACCTCTGACACTGCGTTACGTCACGATGGCCGCCACGGTATGGCTCCCACCGTACGATGATGGAGTAGATCGATCGGATGGCTTGTAGCGCATTGAGTGTCACCGTTTCTTTCTGGAAGTGCACCAGGAAAAGACAATCCGGGTACGTCTTCACGTTTTCGTCTCTCCTTGTCATTCGGAAGACAGCGATTGGGGCTAGCTTGTACCGGTTGATTTCAGCTTCGACCATCTTGGGGTCGAAGTTTGGTAGACCCCTGATGACTACCTTGAAGGGCTTCTCACCGGGGATGTCGTGCGTGAAGAATTCCGCCTTGGTATCCTTCAGATATTTCACGGCCACCTCGTACTCCGCTTTCGTACGGAGCATCACCTTGGTGCCGATCCTGCCGAGCTTAAACTCAGGTGCAACGCCCAGCGATGAGAGATCGCCAATCAGCGTGTTGAGTGGGACTTGCTTCACCACCAGTGGAGGAAGCTTCATTTTTGCTGCACTCGGGCTGGCAGCAGTTTCGTTGTCGACGGCGTCGCCGAAATCACCAATGACGCTGACGTTTGTTGCGGTGGCATCGTCCCGTCCACTCGCACCATCGGACTGGCCTTGATTTTTCTTCTTCTTCTTAGACCGCTTCACCGTGGCTGAGGTGGGATTCCCCACATCGGTGGGAAGAGTAGCGTACCTATTCGAAATAGGTACACTCAAGCTACCCTCACCCTGTTCTTCTTCTTCGTTTTCTCTCGGAGCCTGCTCCGGGAGCGCTGTCTTCCCATCACATGAAGCGACCGACACTACTGACGACGTGATTAAACTGCGAATGTTTGGAACAAACTAGAAACTTTAGAACAACTCTACAGAGCAAGCAAAGACCGAACTGTACTGCTTGACGTTCAAGCAGAGAATCATGACATCAATTTTTTGACGTAGGACTACGTCTATAATTTTTATACTGGGGGTCACATTAAAAAAAAATCAAAATTCAGACATGTAACGGAAAACCCCAAACACGGACGCAACGATAGAGCGCAAATCGAAAAAACGACACATTGCGCATGCTCTCATGAGCGAGCTCAATGCTCGGTTGATCTCTCACCATTTCACCAATGAAAGGAAGGGAGGAGAAAAGCAGCGATAATAAAAACGCTTGCCAAATTGTTTTCTTCGTCATTCGTTGCTAGACCGTCTAGCAGTTTAGTTCGTTCGTTCGTTCGTTCGTTCGCTTCGCTATCGAGTTTTTTCTAGTTCTTTTTATTGCTACGTTCGCGTCGTGGAAGTGCCGTCATCGACAGGCGCATTGGCAAGTCTATTTGCACTTGCCAATACACAAAGCATGGTACGCAAGCGTACTACCATAGAGGTAACTCTAAGACTAAAAGGTCCCGAAAAAACGTGCTCAACTTTTTGGCTCAGCTCTGGTACCCTCTTCGGTCCCAAGCTAATCAACTAGAATGGGGTACGTTAATCGTTTGCTTGGGACCAATAGGCTAGTCAAGTAGTGAGCCAATTTAAAATCGTTAGTTCCGTATTGATTGTTGGTACTACTGCTCCTGCATCGGAGGGCCCTAGCAAGAAGGCCCAATCGGATCCAAGTGCTGCTTCGGATGACGCAGCAAATCGGCTGCTACAGAGCAACCAATTCTCGGTGCTCAGAGCAGAAAATGGCGGTGGTGACGCCGCTGAAATTGTGAAAAAGGAGCGGATTCCCCCGCTGATTACCCCGATGAAGGACGTCGCCCAGCTTACGGATGAGCTGGCAAAACGCAAATTGTTCCCGCGATTCAAAATATGTAGCGTTGGAACAAAGATCATGTGCTCCAGTCTACAGCAGTACAAGTTGGTCGGTGACCTACTGAAGAACAGCACAGTGGAGTTTTACACTCACGATTTGCCTTCGATGAAACCATTAAAGGTTGTTTTACGAGGTCTGCCGTCGTACGAAGCGGCTACCGTAAAAGATGAACTGGAGAGGCTCAGATTGAAACCAGAGGCAATCCACCCAATGAATCGACGGCCTATGCCCAATACCAACTATCGTGACCAACTGTTTCTGGTCCACCTCACGAAGGGCTCCACCACCCTTGCTGCGCTCAAGAGCAACAAACGTGACCTGTTTCAGGTCATTATCGACTGGGAATACTACAAGCCGCAACACCGTGATGTGACCCAATGCACAAGTTGCCTCTCCTTCGGGCATGGCACGAAGAACTGTCATATGAAACCACGCTGCGACAAGTGTGCTATGGCCTACTCGACGGCGACCTGTGCTCAAGCTGATGACACCGACCCGAAGTGCGTGAATTGCGGCGGAACTCACCGTGCCACTACTTGGGACTGCCCCAAGCGAACGGAATTCATCACCATGAGGAAGAAGGTGGCTACTAGCAACCAGCCAGGCCGGCATCGAAATAAACGTGCACCACCAGCCATAACGGACGAACAATACCCGGAAATCCATCCTCGTCGTCTGGTCCCAAATCTTCCACCGCTACCTCTCAACAACAGTCAACAAGCCGCCCCCTCAGCTCAGCATCGCCTCACTGCTACTGCAGCTCTGCCAAATCAAGCTTCTGCTTCGACGCCTGGACTATCGTATGCCCGTGTTGCCTCAGTTGCCGAATCTCCGTTAACATCAGAGGAACTAGTAACGCTGGTTGCAGAGGTGATCGACATTCTGCGCACCTGCAAGACTCGATCTGAACAGCTTCATGCTGCCTTGTCACTCGTCACCAAGTATGGACCGAGAAGCTATAAAAATTGCAAATTGGAACGCTTGCTCACTGACGAACAAGCATAGAGAGCTACTCGATTTCCTCAACACCAAGAAGGTCGACATTGCTATCATCACCGAGACGCACTCGAAGTCCGAACTTAACGTATTCCTTCCGGACTTCCAGCTCGTCAGACTTGATCGCACCTGCTCTGGAGGTGGAGGAGTGGCCATCGCTGTCGGTCGGAGCAATCGAAACGGCACCATCCTGAATGAAGACCTGCAAGAGGGCCACTATACCATCTTGGCCCCGGATTCTTCCACCCGGTTGAGTCGGTCTGGGGTCCATGCGACCATCGACATCTTCGTAAGCAACATGGGACACAACATCTCGCAACCTGTGGCATTCCAGGAGCTGAGCTCGGACCACTACCCGGTGGTGGCCGAAGTTGGATCCTCGGTAAACCGATTCGGAGCTTCACGGCGCAACAAAAATCATTCAGGTCAGGATGGTGGATTTCAGAAATAACGATTTTGCTAGTAAGATCCGCTCTCTCCCAGATTGTGCTAAGCCCTTCTGAAAACTTACAAAAATTCTTAAAAACAAGCCTAGGCCCATTCCACCACTGACCCCACTGAATCGTTCCGGAGACCCAGTGGTTCATCTGATAACTCCTGAAGAGAAGGCTGCCGCGATAGGTCAACACTTCGTCAGCTCCCATAATCTCGGACAAAACATCGTCAGCCCTCATGAATCTGAGGTTGCAGAAAATGCAACCAATCTTCTAACATTTTTCCAGAGGAATCCGAGATTACGGCTGACGAACTGTTGGCCTATATCAAATCATCTAAAAACATGAAGGCCCCAGGTTTTGACAACATCCTGAATCTGGAACTCAAACACTTGAGTTCCAGATTCTAGGCACTGATTTTTAATCAGTGCCTCAAACTTGGCTACTTCCCCTCGTGTTGGAAGTCAGCTAAAGTCATACCCATCCGGAAACCTGGGAAGGATTCGTCCTCTCCTTCAAGTTATCGACCAATCAGCCTTCTCTCAGGGTTATCAAAACTGTTCGAAAGAGCAATATACCACCGGCTCCTAACATCTGCCGATGAAAACAACTTGTTACTCGAGGAACAGTTTGGTTTTCGGAAAGGTCGTTCGACCGTCCACCAGCTTACTCGAGTAACAAGAATTCTCAGACGGAACAAGTCTGTTTCGAAAACATCTGCCATGGCGTTGTTGGACGTTGAAAAAGCGTTCGACAATGTCTGGCATGATGGCCTGGTGTTCAAATTGCAGCAGTACGGTTTTCCAATCTTCCTAGTGAAGATAATAAACAACTATCTATCAGACAGGACGTTCCGAGTCTCTCTGAATGGTTCCACAAGGAAGCATCCTTGGCCCCATCCTATTCAACCTGTTCACCTCCGATATGCCGGCTCTCCCTGATGGTGAATCGTTGACTCTGTTCGCAGATGACACATCCATCGTCTACAAGGGTAGGGTCATCGGAGCTCTGACTGCCAAACTTCAGAGAGGCCTGGACGTCATGTCTGAATATTTCAACAGCTGGAAGATCCGTATCAACGCGGCAAAGACCCACACTCTAAATCTCGCGAACTAGAAATTCTGAGATCCACCTCCTGGCTTGAATTCAAACATTAGAAGAACGGAGAGTTTTCATCCTGGAAAGGTTAAGAGACACCTGTTTGAGATCAAGTCACCCGGTCATACGTGATCTAGCACGTTAGGTTAAGTTATGCTTGTAGTTAGGTAGGTTATCACTTTTTTTCCAATTCAAATAAAACACACCCCTTAAGGGGTATGCTGTAAACTAGTTGCAAAACAAAAATATTAAATTGGGATAACAAATTAAACAAAGATGAAGAGCCGGGTAGGCTTATCAATTAAAATGTAAAATCTAAGTCCAATCATAACCAAACAGAAATAAACATAATTTTAGTAGTAGTTTTCTTCGTCATTTGCTTTCGAGCAACGGACGGATAAGCGTCGGACACGACGTATGAGTGGAACAGCACGCATCGCACCAATACGAAGACGAACCCGACGACAACAGCACCCACATCGACCGGAGTAAAGGCTTCTCGCAATAGGCAGCATGACTAGGCCGCCGTCATCCGGTCGGCATCGACTTGCACTGGTGTGACCACCATTTGAAAAACAACCGGCCCTTTTCAGTGCCACCAATTTAAAAACGGAATGAGTTAGGAACTAAATGATCAACATATTTGTTCCGTCCACTAGCGCACCAAAGTTAAGCTTCCGTTTGTGCCCCTAGGCATAAAACCTTCTACTTTTTTGACGTAGGACTACGTCTTTGATTTCTATATGGGGGTACACTTTGTGAAAACCAAAAATGGAACATGTAACAAATTAAGAAAGATTTTGAACGTTAATAACTCTGCTTCCCCTGGTCCAATTTCAATAATTTCATCACCAATCGATCAGAAACAATGCTTCCAAATGATAACAATGCTTCCAAATGTTGATTTTCAACAAAAAACTATTAAAAAACTGGTAAATGTCCAGCATTGTCCAAAAGCGTCGAATTAACTAACAAATCCACCAATTACCTACATGCACATGCTGCTTCCCCAGCACATTCGTCAGAGAGTAGTAAGTAGACGAAACAAGTCGAAGTGGCATTCGCCTCCGATCCTCGGGCGCGTGCGAATAGGGAGGATGGAATTGCGTAATATTTTGCACACTCATCGCCATATTCAGAACCAAACGCAAATTCTTCGAGATAACCACCATCCGTCGTTCGGCTCGCCGTGGCAGTGTCTGACGTATCTCCGGTCTGATTTACGAGGTGTGCTGAAGGTGTTCCTGAAAAATGAGATCCGTGATGCTGTCACCTACACTAAACACGCCAAGCGTAAGCGGCCATGGATGTCATCTACGTTTTGAAGTGACAGAGACGCACGCTGTTAGGTTTCGGAGGTTAAATCATCACCAACTTTGGCAACAAAACGGCTCTTTTCAGGGCCACCCAGCTTATTACAGTAAAGAGTAGGAATAGAATTCATCTGCCTGTTTGTCCATATTCAGAACCAACGATCACACAAAATGCTCATGTCTTCAAACTGGAAGCAGGGGTACAAATTGTTTTGATCAACCTTGATCAACTTAGAATCGCCACGAATCGATGGAAGAAGCAACAATCTAGCATATAATTCGACGAAGACGGCAGGAAACATTTGTGAAGCCGAGTTATTTACGAAGGAGAGTGTCGACGAAGAGAATTGATCAATGAAGATAGGACCAAGCCACTTCACCACCGCCGCCGCTAACGTTCAAAGTGTTGCCATTGGCAAACCTACGCAAAATGAAAGGAACCAGTGTCGCTACTTGATAGCAAACTACTCATCATGGGAGGAGTCTTTGTAGCTTTTATACCACTTGGTTACACATCATTCTGCTTTAACCTGAAAAGTTATAAAACAACAATGTTGTCTAGTCTCAACTCATGGCTCATCATTCTCGGCTTGATCGTCAAGCAGTACAGTTCGGTCTTTGCTCGCTCTGTCGAGTTGTTCTAAAGTTTCTAGTTTGTTCCAAACATTCGCAGTTTAAGCACGTCGTCAGTAGTGTCGGTCGCTTCATGTGATGGGAAGACAGCGCTCCTGGAGCAGGCTCCGAGAGAAAACGGAGAAGAAGAACAGCGGTGAGGGTAGCTTGAGTGTACCTATTTCGAATAGGTACGCTACTCTTCCCACCGATGTAGGGAATCCTACCTCAGCCACGGTGAAGCGGTCTAAGAAGAGGAAGAAAAATCAAGGCCAGTCCGATGGTGCGAGTGGACAGGACGATGCCACCGCGACGAACGTCAGCGTCATTGGTGATTTCGGCGACGCCGTCGACAACGAAACTGCTGCCTGCCCGAGTGCAGCAAAAATCAAGCTTCCACCACTGGTGGTGAAGCAAGTACCACTCAACACGCTGATTGACGATCTCTCATCGCTGGGCGTTGCACCTGAGTTTAAGCTCGGCAGGATCGGCACCAAGGTGATGCTCCAAACGAAAGCGGAGTACGAAGTGGCCGTGAAATATCTGAATGATACCAAGGCGGAATTCTTCACGCACGACATCCCCGGTGAGAAGCCCTTCAAGGTAGTCATCAGGGGTCTACCAAACTTCAACCCCAAGATGGTCGAAGCTGAAATCAACCGGTACAAGCTAGCCCCAATCGCTGTCTTCCGAATGACAAGGAGAGACGAAAACGTGAAGACGTACCCGGATTGTCTTTTCCTGGTGCACTTCCAGAAAGGGACGGTGACTCTCAATGTGCTGCAAGCCATCCGATCGATCTACTCCATCATCGTACGTTGGGAGCCATACCGTGGCGGCCATCGTGACGTAACGCAATGCCAGCGGTGCCTCAATTTTGGACACGGTACCCGCAACTGCAACATCAAGCCACGCTGTAGTAACTGCGCTCAAGAACACGCCACTTCCAACTGCCCTGCGGATGGAGCCGTGGCGTTAAAATGCGCCAACTGTGGTGGTGCTCATCACAGTTTCGACAGACAGTGCTCCAAACGCGAGGACTTCAAACGCATCCGAAAACAAGTGGCAACTAACAATCAACCAGGACGCAAGAAGGACAAAGTCCCGGCATTTCGGACGGAGGATTTCCCGCCTGTTCGTGCTCCTCAGCAAAGGCAATCAAATTCGCGGGTGCATCCCACTCAAGCAACTTCTGGTGATTCTGCTGGCCAAAGCTCTCCATCTCCCCCTGGATTCTGGAGACAACCAATAGCGCAAAACAACAACCCCGATCTGTTCTCAGCGGATGAACTGATGGAAATTTTCGTCAACATGTCCGGTGCTCTTCGTAAGTGCCGCAATAAGCCAGAACAGATCCAAGTGCTCGGTAAGTTCATCATCCAGTATGGCGTCTAAACCGCTAACTATCCTCACCTGGAATACTTGCTCTGTAAGAGCAAAAGAGATTGAGCTTGCCGACTTCCTCCGCAAGCACAACATCGACGTGGGTCTTCTAACCGAGACCCATCTAAAGTCCGGCGACAGCTTCTGGTTGCCTGACCACAACATTATCCGGCTTGATCGCACCAGCTCCAGGGGGGGGTGGTGTTGCGGTCGTCGTCAAGAAAGGAATAAAATACCACTCTCTGTCCCATATCCGCACCTCTATCATCGAGGCCCTTGGTGTGGAGGTGGAGTCATCGACTGGATACGTCCAGTTCATCGCCGTCTACTGCCCTCGACAGTGTGCCACCAGCAGTGGACTAGCGGCTAAATTCAAGAAAGACCTGTCCATCATCACCCGTACCGGTTCCCGCTTCGTAGTTGGAGGAGATCTGAATGCTCGCCATGAGGCCTGGCGAAACTACCAGCAGAACCAGAACGGTCGTATCCTGTTCGACCACTCACAGCATGGGCTGTACTCCGTTTGGTTTTCGGATGAACCAACATTCATCTCACCGGCGGGCAACCCATCGACGCTAGACCTGTTCCTGACAGGTCCTCCTGCTTCAAGCCTGCGCAAGGACTACCATCGCGTAAACTGGGCCCAGTTTGGACGCGTGGTAGACAGGCACATCATCGACAACCCGCCGCTTGACACCGTGGAGGACATCGACCGAGCGTTGGAGGGACTCCACCAAGCCATAACCGTGGCTGACGAGGCGTGCGTCCGACGAGTTCCTGTGAGGGGTAAGTTTATTGTCATTGATTCCCACACCCAACTTTTGATTCGCCTGAGAAATGTTCGTAGACGCCAGTTTCAGAGGACTGGAGATCTGGGCAAAAAACGTGAAATGGCCGATCTGAACAGACAGATTGCTTCCAGAATGGACTAACTCCGAAATGAAAGTTTCAAGCGTGTTGTCCAGAATCTGGACGACCGCTCCAGACCATTCTGGAAGGTAGCCAAGCTCTTGAAAACTCATCCCAAACCCGTTCCACATCTCAGAGTCGAAAATGATGACGATCGGAGAAAGCAAATGCGATCGGCAAGCATGTCGCTTCATCGCATTTGCTTGGCTCAACTATTCAAAGTCCGGTCGATGATCAGGTTGCGCAATGCGTTCAAAACCTAGATACCACCCCTTGTGTCGTGCCTCCGGAGGATATGATTACAGTACAACAGATTTGATCAGCGCTGAAATGCACCAAGAACATGAAGGCTCCCGGGTTTGACAGCATGAAAGTGCAGTCTCTTCTACCCGCTATCTTCAACAGATGCTTGGAACTGCACTACTTTCCAAGCATCTGGAAAGTAGCAAAAATCATACCAATCCGCAAACCCGGTAAGGATCCAACATTGCCTTCAAGCTACAGACCAATCAGCCTCCTTTCAACGCTGAGCAAATTGTTCGAGAAACTCATTCTCAATCGTTTGCACAAGTTTGTCGATGAGCAAAACATTCTCCTTCCGGAACAGTTTGGATTCAGAAAGAGGCACTCCACCAATCATCAGCTAGTACGGGTGATGAATAACATCCGAAGTAACAAAGCTGTATCCAAGTCCACAGCCATGGCATTGTTAGACGTTGAAAAAGCGTTTGACAATGTCTGGCACAATGGGCTTGTATACAAGCTTTGGAACTTCAACTTTCCTTTGCATCTTGTTCAAATCACCCGTAACTACCTTCAGCAAAGGTCGTTTAAGGTATCGTTGAATGGCTGCCTTTCAAACACGTTCTCGATCCCAGCAGGAGTTCCGCAAGGAAGTCTGTTGGGCCCTTTGCTTTACAGCATCTACACTTCCGACATTCCTCCCCTCGGAGACGGTTGCGTGTTCTTCCTGTTCGCAGATGATATCGCAATAACCGTCAAGGATAGGATGCCTCGCGAAATAAAAAAAAAAGCTCCAACGATGTCTTGACGGCTTGCTGATTATGCCACCACTTGGAAAATCAAAATCAATGCTTCCAAAACACAAACAATCATGTTCCTCCATCGGCAATCACCCAAACTAAAACCGCCTCCCTCCTGTACTGTAATCATGGATGGCACAAGGGTTGAGTGGTCCACCGAAGTAACATATCTCGGGATGTTGTTTGACGAAAAGCTCCTATTCCGCTCGCATGTGGAGAAAACCGTAATCAAGTGTTCCGCCTTGGTTAGGTGTCTGTATCCGCTGATCTGCCGCAGATCCCGCCTCTCAAGGGTGAACAAACTGACTGTCTACAAACAAATAATAGCACCTGCGATCCTCTACGCAGCTCCGGTGTGGGAATCATGTGCACAGACTCACAGGAACAAAATTCAGGTCGCTCAGAATAAAGTGCTGAGGATGGTTCTTGATCGTCCTTTCGACACTAGAATAACAAATTTACACGAAGAGGCAGGAGTTGCCAAAATAGATTCCAGAATTAACGAAATTAAGACTAAATTTGTAGAAAAATGTAATTTATCAGAACATGCTTTGATAAGCAATTTGTATATCGTAGATTAGGTGTATATAGTAGTTGTAGGTTAGTTGTAGTTGTAAATAGTTATAAATAGTCTCCTTTTTTCCAATTCAAATCAAACCAATCCCACCAAGGTGGTCATTCTTAAAACAGGCCTGATAGGACTAGGAACTGTAATTAATAATAATTGAAATTTCAAAGGAACTAAAGTTGAAAACACGCGTCTGTTTCACTTGATAAGTAATACATGTAAACCACACAAATTCAAGAAATATAGAACATTTCTAGATAGAGCAGGAATTAGGGCGTAACAGCTTTTGTAAACAATGACTTCTATCGATGATTTTTAGGAACTCAAGGCACGCCCACGCAAACCAACACAACCGTCAGGTAGGGGAATTGTTGATTTGCATTGGCGAGCCTTAACTTTATAGAAATCATCGAAAGAAGTCATTGTTTACAAAAGCTGTTACGCCCTTATTCCAGCTCTATCTAGATTTAAAGTCAAAAAAAAATCTAGCCTCAACTCATTTTTGCTTTGAACGCCGTGGTGAGCAGACAGCAGAAGCAGCAACAGCAGTGGTCTGGCTCGCCGTGGCGGTGTCAAACGTGTCTCCGGTCTGATCAACGAGGTGTGCTGAAAGTGTTATTGGAAAATGAGATCCATGATGCTGCCACCTACACTGAACACGCCAAGCGTAAGCGGCCATGGATGTGTCGTCTACGCTTTGAAGCGCCAGACGCACTCTGTACGATTTCGGAGGTTAAATCATCGCCAACTTTGGCAACAAAACGGCCACCAAGCTTATTACAGTAAAGAGTAGAAATAGAATTTATCTGCCATATTCAACACCACACGCCCCCAACGACCGCACAAAATGCTCTTGTAACCAAATTTGAATGCAGGGGTGCAAATGATTTTGATCGATTCTCATCAACTTTTAATCGCCACGGCCGGATATTTTCTACACACAGTTCGATGGCAGAAGCAACAATCTAGCATCTAATTCGACCGGCTGGGGTGAGAGGTATCCACGCTTACCACTACACCACCGGCGCCGCTTACTTTCCAGGTGTTGACATTGGCAAACTGCGCAAAAAGAAAGGGGCCAGTGTCGCTACTTGATAGCAAACTACTCATGATGGGAGGAGTCTTTGTAGCCAGTGCCGTTTGTGAACTTTTTTTTCCTTGATTTGTTTTCCGTCGATCTTGTTTTCCGTGCTGAGCACCAATGCTACCGACGTCAGGGAGGTAGCTCCCACACCTGGACCATACCTATCGACCCATCAACTCATGAACCGGGGACCAACGGGTTTACTTCCCTAGGCGTGATCAGAGATGTTATACCTCAATACAGCCCAGCAGCGCCGACTGGGATTGAACCCAGGCCTGGCTGGGGTGAAAGGTAATCACGCTTAGCACTACACCACCGGCGCCGCTAACGTTATTGAACTTGAAAGCAATGATTTATCGGATTTTGCACACTGAGAATGGAGTGCTAATCCCAAGCTCCATTTACATTGGTTCTTTGTGCAAATTTCGTTTGATCTGGTCAATCGCGGAGTAGCAATTGTATGGTCGTCAATACTCATGATCATGCTCATGCGAAAAGTAAAATATTTGTCATCGGTTATGTCATAAGCATTAACTTCTCCAGAGGATCATCACCCATTGCTTCAAACATGTTCTGCACTCTAATTGGTGGAAAAATTACAGCACAGCAAACAAATAGCGAATTCGTTTATTATTCAGTTCCAACCTGGATTGGGTATCAAGATTGGGTCTGCTTGTTTTCTGACTAACGTCAGTTTGCTCGTTTGTTTTTAAAACCTAGCTCAGGTTGAGGTTCGCACTGACAAAAAGTGCGGTTTTGCGTTTCGCGGTTTTCTTACACTCATGAGCTATCCTTCAATCCTGTTCAATCCATCTTTTATAATCAATACATTGTTTTGAACAGATAAATCAATCCTAAATACGTTTCCTAAATTCACACTGTCGACCCAAAGACAACATGAAAAGTTTCTGAATTAAAATTTACAATTGCACCTTAAATAACTGAACTTCTACAGCAAAATCTTACCTGAACGTCCACGATCTCTTTAGCAGTGTACCCACCATGTTGTTAAATAAAACTTCATGCCTTTCGTATTGGATTACTTTATTTCCTATAATGTCATCATAAAAAAACAATGCAAACTAACGGCATCCAAGAAGGCGTTTTTGCGTTTTCAACCAAGTACCTACCATGCGTTTCCATCGAAAGAGGTAACAACGAAGGAGGAGATCGCTGCTTTGACTCATCAAAAAGTTTCCGAACCCTCAGAAACAAGCCTCCGACCAACGAATTCTGATTTTTGTACAAGATAAAATGTGTGACCCCTTGTTTATTTTGATACCGTAAGGATTTTCGCAACTAATTTTTTAGCTAACAAACTTACAGGGGGGTCCCAACTTATTTCGTGTACAAAAATCAGAATACATGCAGTCCCATTCTTCGTTGCACACAGTGTAGATATTTACGTTTTCTGACAAAACTCGGGTGTCTTTTTTCATTCGCGTTACTTTCGAAGAAGTATTGCTGATTGCAGCTGAAACTGGACTGCCCCAAAACAGCAAAAAGTGTGATAAAAGTGCACGTTTCCTTCAAATCGTGTTGGTGTCTTCGGAGCACTTATTGCTTGCATCATAATGAATAAGTGCCACGGATAACACCAAGAAAATTAGACGGAAACTGTCGATTTTATCACACTTTTTAATAAGTGGTTATTAGTCCAGCTTGGTGTGAAATGCGCAATAAATATTTACACCTCGTGTGTCGAGGAATTCTGCGAACTCTGCATTTAATTTGCACGCAGTGCTAGTGACAGAGAGTCGCACGACTCGCAAAATAGGCCGGAACCTGTTCGACGGTTGCTGTGATTTCCCTGACGCGGACCTTCTTCTGGTACACATTGGGAACCCTATTAAAGTAGATAGTGACTGATGATGACTTTCTCGTTGTGTATGCTCCTGTTGATGTTGATATTGTTGTTGCTGTTGTTGTTGGTGTTGTTGCTTGTATTGCGTATTCGTCGTGTAGTAGCAGATCGTGTTGTTAGAATGTAGCCGTATTATGGATTTGCGAGGAACAGTGGAGGGGGCGGTTTTTTTTTTATCCAAAACAGTAATATGTAGTTGTGGGGTGGGGGTGGCGAGGGTTGTTTAGGCTATAGCTCGCAGTTCAGCCGAGTGAACGACGAACAGAGATGAAGTGTGCTGAAGAATAATAATTTCGGGGGACCTGGTTGATTGATTTGGCGTGGTTTTTTTTTTTTGTTTGGGCTGACGTGTTGCAGAAACATGAAGACAGGCGAATGTGATTTAATTATTTTTTTCAAAATGGTCTTGGCTGGAAGATTGGTTGTTGGCAGTAGAGTTGTAGGTCATGAGAGGCGTTTTTTGAGGGTGATGAAAACAAGTTTTTTTTTGTGTTTTTCTTGTGTCTAAATGTATATATGTGTATTAATGTATTGTTTACATGTAGTAATTAATCCATATCTAGAATAGGTTGTATTTCTTCATTTGTTTCATCCATGTAGGTATTATATAGTTGTTTTCATAATTTAGTTCTGTATTTTGCTATATTTCGCGCCATTTAAAGAGAGAGAGATGTGATCATTTTTCATTTGCTTTCGTTTCTTTCTTTCTTTCTTTCTGTTGTTGATGTTGTTGTAGCTGCTGTTGTTGTTGCTGCTGTTGATGCTAAATGTTGATTTTTGCTTGATATTTGTTTACTGTTTTTTTTTTTCGTTTTAATTGATTTGATGCTAGGTGGAGGAGAAAAACTATTTTCACGAGTTGCTATGGATCGCTTCGCCAGAGCTTGCTCTGTTTTCTCGTGTTTCAAGTTGGTTGTGTTTGTGTATTTGTGTTTTGTGTAATGTAGAAGTGTCAATTGTTTAGTTTTTAATATGTTTTGTTTGTGTATATGTTGGTTGATACAGCTTACAAGTGTAGTTATTCATGTATTTAGTATTAATTTTTCTCAGTATATAGTGTATTGTGACATTTAATCTTACAACTGATAAGCATTTTTGCTTTGATTTTTTTTTTTGTTCTGACATATCCGTTTTACAAGTACGTTTTCTAGATGTATAGCAGTTGCTTATTACTGGGTAAGTATTGGATTTGCTCTAGTAGCAATGTTCCATAGCATCGTCCACAAAATTTGCCTACGCTTACTTTTCTCACACAAAGATGTATTGATTTTTATTTGTATTTGTGTGGCTTGCACGTTTTTCGTTTTCCTTTCTCTACTAATTATCAAGTTGTTTCATTTGTTGTTTATTTGTTTCAAACGATATGTTCTGGTTCTAATTACCTTACCTCTGATCTTTTTCTTATCCTTCTCACATTGTATGCAATTCAATGTCACGTAAGTGTTGTAGTGGTATGAGTGTGTTGTTCTGTAGTTTTGTATGCTTGTGTGAGTGTCCAGTGTCAATGTGTTTACGTTTCATATGTGTCTCAACTCTGATGTCGCCCTCGTTTATCTTTTCTGTTTTCGCTCATCCTGGGCTTCTGTTGTTGTTGTTGTTGTTATTGTAGTGTATATTGTTTTCCTCCATTTGTGTTGTGTGTGTGTTTGTCAGATCTTAGGACGTATCACTCGATAACAAAGAGCTTAAATCTCGAAACAAAACCGAAAACAACAACTTTGGTATCTGTTTCTTGCGACAGAAAATAGCATCCATTCATGTTCATCTAATAAAACAAGCAAAAAATTCGTTGTCGAATGCGTTTTTTTCTTTTAATTATTTTGATTTGTTCTTGTAGGCGTGTTTGTGACTTTGTTTGCGTTGGTTGGGTGGCGGGGAAGTGTGTTGGAAGCGGTTTTGAAATGTTTTGTAAATATTTTCGCTCTGGAATTTGATACGCACGCACACACAGACACACTAATCACCATGGAAACACGATTTGTTGTATGAGTGTGTGCGTGCGTGCGTGCGAAATGCGCATCAACGCCTACTTCGGTACTTCTCGGTAGGGAGTCAACAACAATGCGCTTGTGTTTTTTATTAGGTATTATTTTGTATTCTATTCAACCGGCGGCGGGGGAAACAGCAACTAACAAGCAAGATTTTGTTTTGAATTTTAAAAAAGCTTTTATTCAATACTTTGGTCGCTAGTAATTGTTTGTTAAAATTGTCTTGTTCTTTTGTCACTAGTTGTTGCATTATTCTTGGTTTCTTTCTTTTTTGTTAAGTTGTTCGTTCGGTTTTCTTTGTTTGTTTTTGGCACATAACCTCGAAAAAGGAACAACGGAAAATGCGCTGGCGAACAAACCAGCTTTCTTCACTTCTCTTCTTGGAAGGATGACGGTGGTACGCAAATAAGAGCAGATTTCAAGCGAAAGTAGAGATCGGGGGAAGTGATAGAGTTTTCTTTCTTTGTTTGCTTTTTTTAAAGGATATCCGGGAGAAAAGCGCAACATGGTTGGATGGAAAGCGTGATGGGGGGGAGCAAACGTAAAACATTTGGCGGGCATTTTGCTTGGATTCTCCCTTATCTTCTCTTTTATGGTTTGTGTTTGTGTGTTTGTTCTGGACTGACGTTTTGGCTTTTTGCTGGGCTTTTTCCACTTTGCTAACTTTTTTTTCTTGTTTCTTAAAATTTCACGGTTATCGTAAGTTGTTTTTGTGTTCTTCTCTATAGGCACATATTTATATAAATAATTGACACTTGCCTCTCTTTCTCTATACCATTGTTTTATTTTTTAATTTTCTCTGTTTGTTTTACACTTTAGTTTCGATCTCTTGTCCGCTCGGTTCGGCGAATTCGGTTGGTGGTTTCCGTCAAAATAGTTGGTTGCATACGTTTGTTTTGTTCTGTACTGTATTTTTATTTCGCGTTCGTCTAATGTCTTCAAAATTCCCATCATTCTCCGGTGTGTGTGGTTCAGTAAATCTGAGAAAACTGTAGTAAACTACGATGATTAAATTTTTCTTGTGGTTGCTGCTGTTGTTTTCGTTATTTGCCTTTCTAATACATTAAATATACTTTTGAAACATTTAGAATGAATACTTTTTTCATTATTTTCATGTTGATCTTTCTTGTTAAATTTCATTTAAGGGGGGGGGGGATTAGGATATAATTTGACTTTGCTCTAAAAAGATGCCTTCTTTGCCTCATGGAGATCTGTTCGTACTTGCATCGAAGCAGGCGCTGTTCCGCTTCCGACGGAAGACGAACCGCAAACAGATTTCAAACACGTCGCATCTTAGCTTGCTTAGATTATGTCATTCTTCTTGTTTGTTTGTTTGTTTTTTTCTGTGTCTGATTTCTTCGATATCAATCGCCTGACGCGATCCAATTTAGCTAAAATATCAACTACGCACTACTCACTTGTTTAAAGTACTATGTTCACTTTACCTTTCATTTATATTTACGATACTGCTAAATTTACGCTAGGGTTGTTCATCATTTCAGTAAATATTTTTTTGTATTTTTTTCACATTTTCAAAATTTAAAGTTCACAAGAAAGATTCTCTCGCTCCTGCCTTGTCAGACTATAACGCTAAACTCAGGACTAATGTGATTATCTTATACAACTGATCAATTACGATAAAGAGCACCTCTTGCCGGGTGTGCCGTTTTGTCATGTGTGTCACACAAATACAACCGAAAAACGTCCAAAAACAGATATGTTTGCATAACCTCAATATTGTCGTTTATTCCACGGTTCTTTCTGGTTCCTTTCGTTTAATTTTTTTTTGTCACTTGTTCGACAGAATCCATCTAATAATTTTTTGCTTGTTTAATCTAAATTTTGAAAAAAAATAAGTTTGAAACGTGGGAAAAATCAAGCACTAAATCTAAATAGCCTTCTTTGATCAAAAATGTCGATTCCTTCTTCTTCCTATTTGCTAGAATAATTTAATCCTTCTTAATAGTACTGTGATCATTTTCTGATTTTGTTTTGTTTTTATACACTTTTGTTTTCTTTTTATTTTATTTCAATATGGTTCTCTCCTTTAAGTAGAGTGTATAGTTAGGTGGGAAGTACAGTAGATTTTCTTGTTCATTTTTTTTTCTTGTTTCCGTTTTCGTTTAGGTGTTTGCTCTTGGGAGTTTTAGAGATTTAGTTTTGTTTCTTTGGGTCGTGGGGAAGAGGAAAGGGGGGCTATGTCTAACAATCATCACACTGCGTGGTTCATGAAAAACCGATTAAAATCGAACCGAAATTATCGTCCTTGAGCAAATGGGGGGGACTTTATTGCACTATATCCGCATTGGAACCGATTGTAGATGGGCGGGTTTTGATTTTACTTTACCTACTAATTATAATGAGGAAAAATAACGATTGTAAGCGTTGCTTTAGCGATTGGATAAGTACGTCTGTCTGCTGCCATGAAGCGATGTTTTTTTCTAAATTAATCAAAGGAAATTACTACTGACATTTACCATTTTAGGAGTTGCAAAATACTGGAGATTTTATTCTGGACAATTTACGCAACGCCAGGTAGATTCCGAAACATACTTTCACAAAGTCTCACGAATGGAAAGACTATCTTAGATAATTTTCAAAATGCAGTGATCATTCACTGGATGGGACGCAACCTAATTCCATCTACCGAATGCCATCCGATAATTTTATACGCTTTCGAAGCTGTCAAAGTGTAGTTGTTCATACAGAAAAGCTCTCTAGACAATTTCAAACTTTCAACAATGAAATGTCAAGGCTACATTAAAACAATTTTCTGACCAAGGGGTACTCAACTCTGCACTTATCAAACTGTGCCGAGTATTTTATCTGTGTCGAAAGCTGTTCCCAGCGTTGTACCGAATGTGCCGAAATGTGGCAATCAAGCTGTCGGTCTTAGTACCCCGGCTACCCGGCAGTTATGACTTTTGAGATTATTTGTTTACCTTTTGATTTGAATTCCTGAAATTGTGAACTTGGATCACATGCAAAGCTGCAGTTGCCATTTTCAAGTTATTGTCAAACTTATCCCTACTGAGTGCTCAGATTTATCGAGAATAGTGTATTGCTTATTAGTGCATTCAGTTGAGGCATATCATCAGATTGGTTGGTGGAGTTCATCAAGCTGGCCGAAATCCTTGAAGGAAAAGGTGAACCAGTGAACGTCCTGTTTCAAAGCAATAAAACGGTGCCAGTTGTGGAGACAATTTTGAAGATTTCCCCACCACGGGTATGTTTTCCGCTAGTTTGGACCCTTGAAATAGTATGAGACGGAAGGTATGCAAGCGTCTTCAGTCGTTTTCAGTTTCCTTCCACTTCCATGGACGAGTGCACCGATGACTTTGAGTTCATGCACTGACGAAAATTTGTCAGGAGAGCGGGGAAATGTTAACTAAAAATGAACACTAAATGTTCATTATACATTAACATTGCCCCGCGATCCTGTCAAATTTCCATCAGTGCATGAACTCAAATTCATCGGTGCAGTCGTCTATCCTGTACAATCATATCAAAACACTGAACATTATTTTAATGTTGACACATTATTTTAATGTTGACGTTTTATAGTCCATGAACCATGCTCCCATTTTCGACAACAGGTTCACGATACTAAGCATGAACTTTAAACACGTTTACCAGAACAAGATCATGATTTTCAGAACAGAGTTCACGTTTCTATGACTGTTTTGCCTTTGCTGGTGCCCGGTGCAACGCAGCGCAGGCGTTACGTTTATTTTGTGGAACAATATTCACGATTTCATGCTGTTTATTCATGATGTAGGCGAAATGACGGCTTTGGCATGACAGACTATTTTCGGTAATCCAAATTGAAATGCTAATTTCACTGGATTTTCTTAAGAAAACACTTCGCTGAATGCATTCAAACTATTCTTTAGGCTTTCAGCTTCAATTTGATTATATTTTTACCACTGAGAAAAAGCAATCTAGCAGGGTTTTCTTGAAATGAAACACACGCACTACAAAATGCTGTTTATTTCGAGTTGCCGATGAAAGCACAGCTGTTTAACACGCAGCTCAAATGGGAAGGTTGCCGAATAAAAAGATGTTGCCCACAATAGTCGCTCTCACTAGAGAAGATTGGAGCATTGCAAAAGCGTTTCAAAACAGATGTTGACAGTTTTTTCGACTGAAATCGTTAGATTGTGAACAAACCTATATTGCATATGTGTGCGTTCCTTAGAGAACAAGGCTATAGAAAGATGGTCGCTGCTTAGGTTGTCGAGAATACGTAAGTTTCTCGTACTTTCGTAAACGAAAAATGGACTTATTCCGAAAATCGTGACTTGAGGTTGACGAACTCCGGAACGGATTTTTTCCCGTGTGGTTATTCTGTTTATAAGTAAAACGAGCATCAAATAACACGCATGAGAGTCTTGTAAAACATTCATTCCTCTTGAAGAGAATGAGAAGATTGACAAGCGCTAGATCGTCGGCCACTGCTGGAACTGTTAGCCAGTATGCGCTGACTGTTGCCAACCTCAATGTTCTACTCCTCCTCGAGAAGGAGAATGGTGACTGATGGCAGAAGTCGTCCACCCATAAGAGTACCGGGTGTCATTCTGGTAGACGTTCGCCGAATCCTGTATCATAAATATTCAACCGGCAAGCGCAAGATGTACCTGTAGATCATCATCATGCTACTCGGGTAATCAGGAAGGATTTGACCTAAAATTCCCGTCGGCAATAGTAGAAACAGCAATAGACCTTCAGTAGCTTCCTGTTGGGTACTGCACTCGTCTAACTGAGCTATACAATTTTTGGAGAGATAGTTAAACGATTTTCCATGACTTTGAACTTTTGAACACCCTAATAAATAAATAGGAGGCCCAAACCGCTGAGATTGTTCAGTAACGAATTTAAAATTTACTAGTGTTGCTCTTCTTCGTCTTTCTCATGGCGCTCAACTTCTTACTTTCAATCTGTTCATCCACATCTTCATCGACTAATATCCAACAGCATCCAATTGCTGGTCCAGGATCTTGATACCGGTTGCCAACGTTTGATCCGCTTTGTCTCTGCTTGTGATTCATTCATATTTTTCATCCGTGCTTGGTCATGCCGAAATTGCATATTTATAGCCCTGAAACTACTGGCGGTTCCACTTGCGTTTATTAATACCGCGGTTCAGATTGGCTTCATTACCTCCGGTGTGGTTACCTTTTCAATTCTACAAGCAGAATACTTCTTAATGTTGCTAAAGATTCTGCTAGAAAAAAATACAACACTTTCTTTTGTGTATAACTGTTTATTGCCATACCATTTTTTATAGTTGATAAGGTTAACATCATTGGGGCTTCATCCAGCCTGTTGATGTAAAACAACACTAAAACAACAATTGCATGGGTAAAAATTGATGAAATTTTGAGTAAAACTAGTTTAGAGTGTAGTATTTACATGTGCCAAATCTCGTCCCAATCTGTCAAGTGGTTATCGAGATGGCGTCCAAGTAAGAAGTGCTTCGCCAAAAAATTATGAGAGCGGTCATCGAAAATCCAGACCAGCCCCATGGTGGATCGCGAAACAGTTTGAAATCGACGATTCCCACCGTGTCCCGTGTGGTAATATCGTTCAGACGACCCAGCGGCGACCTGGCAGCGGAGGAAAAGCGAAGACGACCGACCCCGTGAACGTAAGGAAGGTGAGGGATTACTTCAAGCGCAATCCGAACCTTTCGATTCGGGACGTTTGGTTCGTCCAGCAGACAATGAAACGCATAACCAAAACCGATAAACAGAATACGGTGGTCAAATCCCGCGCCAAGAAGCTGTACCGCAAGTGGTTGGTGCAGCCAAAATGTATCGTAATGGACGACGAGACGTACATTAAAGCGGCTGCCAAGCAGATCCCCGGCCTCAAGTTGTTTGTCGGCAAGTCCCGCCTGGATGTTCCAGAGAAGTTCTGGAAGAAGAAAGTCGATAAATTTTCCAAGATGTACTTAGTGTGGCAGGCGATCTGTGGGTGTGGTAAATTCAGCAGAAGAATACCTCCAGAAGCATCTGTCTTCATCCGATCCCACGAAGGTGACACTTTGTTTTGGCCAGATCTGGCATCGTGCCATTGCGCGAAATCGGTCATGGAGATATTGTTTTTGTGCCGAAGGAGGCAAATCCGCCAAACTCGCCAGAACTTCACCCAATAGAAAAATTGTGGGCGATTATGAAGGGCAAGCTCCGGAAAACAGGGAAGGTCTTCAAAAACGACAAGGTTTTGAAGAAAGAGTGTATGAAAGTGTGTAAGAAAGATGGCGGAAGCGTTGCACAGGATTTGATGGGTAGCGTTAAGTCGAATATGCGGGCATTAGCCTATGAGAGGAGCTTGAATAAACCAACTTTGCAAGAACATAGCTAATATGTGTTTATTTATTTCCTGAGAGTTTCAAAAATACTCGATCTAAAATCAATTTTTGGTGATCATTTTTGTCTGTTGCATTTTTTCATGTACAGTCATTAATACGGGATCCACAAACTCCACCAGCCTCCACAGTCGATCGAAACTCCGAGAGAATGAGAATGAGCTGTACGGCTGACTGATTGGTGGACCATCAATCGTGCCGAGTGGTTCTCGGGGAGAAACTGTGATTGCAGACGCATCTACAGTGCGGCAGGACAGTTCTGCGCAGTATGGGCTACTAGAGTGATGCAAAATTTGAAATTTTCGCTCCACAATACTTAAACGATTCCAAATCGGATCCTGACAAACCTCTCAAAATTTGAACCCATTTGGTGAGAAACTGAGATGGCACAAACCATTTGAAGTTTGTATGGGAATTACTATGGTAAACCAAGATTTTTGTTCATTTCTATCTAACAATTCACCATATCGGTCTGCTTCAAAAGCTTTCAACTTTGCTTATAGGAAATTTTCCCAGCTACAACTTTGCTGAAGACCATTTTTTGATTAAATGTAAGAATCAAAAGTTATCTATGGTTCAATGCGCTGATGTCTTATGATCATGCTCAATAAACTGCTCAGCAGGCAACATTGGTGTTTCTGGGGCGTTGAATAGGACACAAAAATCTTGGCTACTATGTCACACTGGGACGGGACTTGACAATCGGGTAGCGATTTCGAGCCAATTTTCTGTCAAATCCGAGCCAGTTTCTGATTGGTCGATTTGACAGTAGCAATCGTGGAATAAAAAGGATAGAGGGATCGCATCAATCTGGCTGGCAGTGATGCCGGAATCAATGTTGACGTCAATGGCGTTGTTATTTGTTTATATTTGCGAAAGGAGAGTTGAAAAATTGAGTGCACTGCGTGTTTTAAGCGATGGATATTGTTGTTTGTTTATGGTTATTTTTATTGTGTTGAGCAAAAATGATGTTCAAGCTGCTAGACTGCGGTAGAAACTCCGGATAAAATCCAAATTTAAAATAGAAAAATATTTTACATTCCTGGCATCATTGGTCTACTCCTTCAAACACCACGTGCAACTTTCCGAAGGGCATTCTTCAAAAACATTAAGAAGAGTGAGAAGCTCGATTGTCACGTCCCGTCCCGGATGTCACACTGCAAAATACAGTGTTGCCTACAGAGCAGCTGCTTGATCATGTCATAAGTTTACCAATCTCTTAAATAATTAATAACTTTTTCCTGTCTCGTTTTACATAGAAACGATCTTCAGCAAAGTTGTAGCTGAGAAAATTTTCTATAAGAATGGCTATCGAACTGTTTCGCAGCTCAATATGGAAAAAAAAACTAGAAGGCAATGAACAAAAAGTTGAGATTTCCCATAGTAATTTACATGTAAACTTCAAATGGCTTGTGCGAAGTCTGTTTCCAACCAAATGAGTTGTAACTTTGGGAGGCTACTCAGGACCCGATTTGAAACCATTTAAGCACTGTGGAGCAAAAAAGTCGAATTTTGCATCAGTCTAATGGGCTACTATCTATCGCACGGACTAGCGAAAGCACGCGAGCTTGTCGAAGCACAAAAACGGTCTGCTCCTTTGGCGTTGATGGCACCGTCGAAAAATTGTCTCTTCTAGAAAAGATTGACAGGATACTACAAAGTCCGCCAAAGTCTGACGTTTGCTTATGGATTTTACCATAGGAGTAAAGAGCTACAGAGTCGCCGTCAACGCCATTTGAGATTTTTTTTTCCTTTGTTTACTTTGTCGGTTTCAGCGGATAGATAATTCGCTCTATCGAGTCCTTCTTCAAGCGACGCACCCATGCAGCATATCATTTTTCGTTTGACACGGAAACTTTTCTATTTTGCCTACATGTACTATTCTTAACCATGAATATGTTTCATTCTAAAATAGACTAAACGTAACAAGGTTTGTTAGAAAAATAGTAGTTATTTTCAACAATACTCATTGTCTGGCTACTGCGAAGCCAATCGATTTTAATTTGCGAGCCAATGAAAACTGCTTGAAAATTTTCTTAAGTATAAAATGGCTTTGCTCTTAATCAGTTGATTCCTGACAAAAGCTTCAAGTCAGGAGTGCTCGAGCCCCCATGACTCTAATAATGTTTGTTTACATACTTATATGAGAAGTGTTAGGAAAAAGTATGAGATGACAATGCTTGACTATCGATAAGAAGAGTAACCACATTTGTGGCTTCTGAATGTTTGGCTTCCATTTGACAGTTCACACTAGCTCTCAGTTGACATGCATATTAAGTGAGTCCGCAGTACCAAGCTGTTTGTTACTCTAATGGTGTTAAACTCCAACCGGTATCATCCTCGGATTAAATCCTGATCAAAATTGTCCGACTGCTTTGATGTCGACATCAGAGTAAATCAACACGACTCTAAGTAAAAAAATTGCAGAACATCCAAACAGGCACGGTATTAAAAGTTAATCCGAGTTGGAGCATACCGCCCATAAGTGGAACATAATGCGCCCGTGAATTTTAGTGTGGAAAGCATATCCATCAGGCGTGAGCCACATGCTTGGCATGCTCGGTTGTACACACCAACCGCTCATTTGTTAATCACCCATGTTCTTGTTTTCGTTCGAACCATATTTTCCACACAAAAAAACTTTTTTTTTTTGTATGGAAAATACGGTTCGAACGAAAACAAGAATATGAGTGAATAAATTTTCACTCAGTTGATAAAATATGTTTTTCTTTAAAGTAATTGATAGATTAGGATCATAGTTTCCTATAATTTTCCTTACAATTGAATCAACACCAATGAATTTTTACACTTACAATCCGAGATGTGCAGCGAGCATTTCTCACTTCATTTTTGCAACGCAAAAACAAATACAGTTTATTACTTGAATTAAAATCTACTTTTTACGTATCTATAAAACGCTTTAACTGCTTAAAAAAGAACTATGTTTCGTCAACTGTGTGCACAGTTATTAAAAAATGAGCAGTTCGTTACTAAACCTTACTGATTGAGGCAGGGCCGATGATTTGCTTTGAATTTATTTGACGTTGCGAAAAGGCTTAGCAAAGGTCGTACTATTTCTTATTACAAGCACTACGGCTTAACAAAAACGCCTATCCATTGAAAGATTCACAAAAAGGCTTATTAATTTATGAAATTAAATTGTTACCAAATTATTAAATTGAAAGCTTTTCGCATATTTAGGATGTTGCATACTGAGATACAGTTACAATTGTTATTGTGAACAATATAAATGCCTTAAATACTTCAATTTTCTTAAATATGAAATGAATAGTGGCGGAAAAATTTAAAATTTATTTTCTGATATATTTACGTTTTGGACATAGGCCCCTTTCAAATGTTACTCTAGAAGTCTGCTCGGAAATAATGAGACTTATTCTGCGTCGCAAGTGAGGTAAGGTGACTCGCTGTCACTAGTGAGGTGATAACAGTCACCGTCTATTCGCTTTTTCGTTCGAAGCCGAGTTCCCACGCTTCCCATACTAAAGAAAAAAAAACTGTTTCGAACGAAATATAGAACAGGGATGAATATCTGCAAAGCAATTTCCCATTTAAGACGTTAACGCATAAGTAGTGGAATTTGGTCTAATGACCCATCACCAACAAACATCCTGTTCTGTTTCCAATCCTGGCTACGTCTTTGAGAAAGAACGTCTCACAACAAATTTAAATGGCTGAAACTCACCAGAATTTTGCTGATTTTAAACTTGATGAAAGATCAGCAAACTTTCTAGCAAAATAATGCTGCTGAATTTTCCAGTAAATCCAACTTCTGTCAAAATGTGAACATTTTACTGATAATCAGCAAAATTTTCAGCAATATTTCTTCACTGATTTTTCAGCATTAAAAAATTCTGACAGCTCACAGCATTTTGCTGAATAAACTCAGTAAATCGAATTTATTTTCACTTGGGGCTGGCAGCTTCTATTGAAGATTTTTGATACAAATACACAAATAATAAAGACAAAATCGCCAAGGTCTTTTCCATGCATAATTTATTAACATATATTATAAGCAGTGCTCTTACCAACATAAATTTATATATTTGTAGTTATGTTTATCTCCTCCTCCTCGGTGGTTTGTACGAATCGTACGAATTCAAATACTTGCGACTGTGACGCTAACTGATTGACAACTTTGCTGGGTGTCCAGCAAACCGTTTATGTTAGCTGAATTTTTCGGTAAAAATATCGTTTGCTGTTTTTCAGTAAAGCTTTTTTGTTGCCGATCATGATCCAGCAAACCGTTTTACTGATAATGAAAACTAAAATTTGGTGTGCTCCGAAAGTTCGCAAAAGCTCCTTTGTCTACCAAAGTAGCAAAGTACCATCAGGAAACTAACTCGTCTAACATAATGCAGCTTTCATACATGCATGCATATAGCAAGACAAACGGAAAATGTTGCCTTCAATTGCAGATAGCATATCAGCAGACTAGAATCCAAGGGACAACTGCTATAATGCTTGAGCAAAGTCGAAACTATCGGATCGAAAAAATTTGCTCGGAGCTTTAACCGTTCAGCGATAGATGGCGGGATTGTATGCGTCTTTTTTAGCTTTTATGTAAGAAAACCTTACACGGAATTGAAAAATTACCCAAAATTAAGTTCTTTTCACTCATCTTCCGTTCAATAAGCTAATGTTCAGTAAAGCGCTTGTAGTAGTTTACATTTGACTACGGCAAAGAAATTACTTACTCGTGAGTATTTTCTACCCAAAATTAAGTTCAATTGACTCAAATTTGAGAATGTCTTAAATACTCACTAGTAGCTAGTAGCTTATTGAACGATAGTCATGAGAAAATCGAATCTCTCGTTCCGTTTTTGACAACAGTAAGTTTGATGCAAAACTCAAAATTACGCAAAATTAAGTAAAAAGAACTTAAATTTAGGGTATTTTTTTTCTCTGTTTAGACATGCCAGTCTCAATTTCAAAGAGAAATGATTTTTAAATTCAATGATTTCAAATGATTTTTAAATTCAAATGGATATATTTTTGGTTTGGTATTGATTCAAATATATTACTCGGTTAGATCAAAGAAAAATATTTTTGAATCAACAAACCGGTTGTAGAGGCAATAATCTGTTATATTGTTGATTCTAAAAACCATTTTGTTGATTCAAAAATATGTTTCGTTGAAAAAGTGATACAATACAATATGTTTGAATCAATAACAAAATACATTAGGCCCTCAAACATAAATCCATTTTTCTGCGTGTAAGGTTAGTGATGTGACGATGTCGTATTTATCCGCTATCCGATATTGAATGGAAAATCGCACACTGATACGTTATACAGCCGACTACTTCCGAAACTACGTACTAGCGCAAAATCGATTGTCGCTAGAGGGTTATTCCGGATGGAAATTTACGCTTCTTACTTGTCCTCCAAGTACCAAAAAATAACATCTCTCGTATAAATAAATGTCCTTCCGTTCGGAGTTAGACGCTCACTTGGTTGTCCTTAGGCTATTCTGGCATTCAACCATTCCCTCGTGTTAATTGAATACCAAGTTAGAATTTCGATTATCTTTGATATCGGATTTTTAAATATCGGTTATCGTATCGATAATTTAGACCCGATATTTATCGATATCGTCACAGGACTACTTAAGGTTAGAATCCTTCTTCACATGCGTGTACAGAAGATTTGCATCTCACGAATATCACGAGACCCGTGCTTTCAAATTCGACAAATGAAGCCGAGGCTTAAGGATTCTCTCCAAGTACACCTTGATACGCGTATTGAATATTTTACAAACTCCCAAAACAGTATCGGTCGACTCATTTTAGTTGCTTCCATGGTAATTTTTTAAATAATTTTTCAAGCCAACAAGAAAACGATCTAACTCGTGCAAAAATTGCAAACAAAAACAAATTACACACACACATCAATATTACGACTTTGATTGAGCAACATGTTTCAAGATATTCGTGTTGGTTTTCTAATGTTACCTACTACCTTTTTTTCTGTGTCTCTTTACGTGTGTGCTCAGTTTTAATACTAGAATGTTGATTTCATGACATTTTTTCTCGATTTTTTTTTTGGTTTTCTTGTCAACTGATTGCTTTTCCGGTGTTTGATATTGTATTTGTAGTAGTTTTAGTAGTAGTAGTAGTAGTAGTTGCAGTAAGTAATAGTAGTGGTAGTTTTATCCAGCAGTACACAACACATACTAGTCGTAGTTTCCTCTTCTATATCGTCTAATTAGCGCCCTTATTTTTTTTGTTTTCACATATTGATTTGTGTTCATCAAATTTAATTACCTTAAACGTCTTACACAACACTGCGAATAAAACTAACAAAGAGAGTTTGCTTGCATTGGCTTGCCTTTTTTTTTTTTGACTAATATAAATACAAAGTGGCAATTTAAGAAACAAACGAAATCGATTAGGATAGATTTGCTTCGTCTTCTTTTTGCTAGTTTATGTTTTTTTTTTGTTTTCTCTCTTAAAACCTTACGCACATACATAACAAAACATTTACACATCCACAGCCTTTCGTTAATTGGTAATAGATAACGGAAAATAATTGCCTATCGGAGAGTTTGCGATATGATGTTCCTCTGATGTCCTACAATTGTATAACTTCTTTCACTAGACGGAGATGCGGTCTGTCGTTAATTCTGAATGTGTAGGTCGTGTGGGGGGGGACCCTTGGGGAGGTGGAAAGTGTCGGAGGATAACGGGGGATTCTGGCAGGAGAAGTAACAAACATCGACGACGACGGTTTGTTCTTCTACGATGCGCAGGGGTTTTGTTCTGATAAGAGTTCTGATTGCCGTTCTTTAAACTAATAATTGATTCGTTCGCCCTTTCCAACAAAGAGCCGCATTTGAGTTTGCTTTTAGTAGATGGATAAAATGATATTCTGCTTTTCCTTTGCTTCTACGATATTTTATCTCACTTGGTCGACGCGTGAAGTTGTATAGAACTTCCCGGCGACCTGAATGGAGTTTGTTTGTGTGTTTTTTTTTGCAATGCATTTACTAGAACTTTTCTTTAGTTATTATTGGTTATTTTTGTTTTGTGTTTATCGCAATATTTTTGTTTAATAATAATAATAAAATGATATTATTTCAACATTGGACCACCATACATTATTGATTATTTTTCTTCTCTTCTTTATACAATATGTTTTAAGACTTGTTCAATCTGACAAATTTGTTGTAAATATAAATATGCATCATCTTTTCCTCTTGGTAATATGCTTCTTAAGAATTAGAGTTCTTTTTCTTTCTCCTTACTCTGGTATGCATTTGAGTTATTCCTCGAAATATGTGTGTTCTTTTCTGTTGCTGTATCTGTATGTGTTTTTTTTTGTGTGGGATATGTTGCTTCTTAACTGAAAAAAATGTTAACCAATGAAAATCAAGGGAAGAATCGAACCAAAACACGGGAAAAGGGAATCAACTCAAGGGACCGCAAGTTTCACAATCAATTGGACAACATTCGGTATTTTACTGCTCGTGTGGCTTCTTTATTTTTACCTCTCAACAACAAATAGTAGTCTCTTTTTTTCATTTGTCCACTGCACCATGGCAGTCATCAGTATTGGCTTCTTTTTGGCTTTCGTTTCAGAAAAATTGATTGTGAAGTAAGAATCTCGCTTCGTATAGTCTTCCTAAAAGTAACTGAAAGTAGTAGATGGTAGAAGGGTTGAAACTTAATCGCTAGTAAATGAACAAATCGGTTATGGAAGGAAAACAAACTAACATTCTAAAAGGTGGAAGATTTGCAGTGTAACAAAAAAAGAAAACAAGTTTAAAAAAATCATAAAAAATATCCTAAAAAAAAATAACAATTTGTTTTCTTTGTCATACGCTGTAGCTTCTCGGGTAGCGTCTCATTCTCTCACTCTCGGTGTTCTATCGTCTAGCCTTAAAAATGAAAGTTTTTTTTTAATAATTTTATTTTGTATAAAAATGTACAAAAAATGAACTAACTTTCCTAACAACTAACATATCTGACGAAAGAAGTAGCATGGTTTCGCTTGGAAATTTTCCATTCTTGCAGTTTGAATTGTCATTTCGTTTCATTTCACTAACAAAACATTGTTTGTAATACCTAAGAGAAGAGCAACCAAAATGATAACCATAGTCGTTCCCCTCGCATACTTTTTTCTTATCGAAGACTTCCGATTCCGAGGGGAAACTACACTCTTTCTCATTTGATGCATTTGCTGTTTTGTTTCAGTGTAGTAGTAGTAGTAGTAGTAGAGTATAGATGTGGTGTCGCACAGTCGCGTGCCTTTGTTTTCGCTATACACGTGTGGTTGTTTACCATATGTTCATGTTTTGTATATGTATGTGTGTAAAGAGTGTTTGCTGTGTTAATTTAATTGTGATGATTGTTGTTGTTGTTTCTGTTGTTTTTTGGGACAGAAAATAGTAGAAATAAAAACGATTCTATACAGTTGTTTTTTGTTTGTTTACTACTAACTTAATCACTAGAACATAATTTTGCCAATTCACTTATTTGACGCTTTTTGTTTCTTCTTCGTTTTTATCCTCTTCACATCGCGATGTACAATTTGAAACTAATTAATTTCACTACGCAGATTGTTTGTTTTCTTTTGTTTTGTATATTATCTCAAATAGTTCAACAAATTATTTTTTACTCTCCTGCCTTTTTGCACTTCCAACTAACACAATAAGAAATTATAATTACGAATCATTACATTATCTATACAGAAAAAGGAAAATCCTTTCTCTTATCTCAGAAAAAGAAGTTTCCGCTCTTTCCAAGCTTACGTAAACTGTGAAAACAAAGGAGAATGAATCCTAACCTCTAAAGAGTGCCTTATCGAACTATGCAATAAATAATGTCTTTTTCTTTCAGTGTTCCTCACTGCTGTTCTCCCTTCTTCTCTAATGACGATTTCATTGCTCTCAGTTGTGTGAACGAAAAATTAACAAATGAATAATCCGGAAAAAATAGGAGCTTTTAGGATGTTGAGAATTGTGTTTTTTGGTTAAAAATTGATGACCTTGCCCTAAAATTCCGCCAATGTTTGTGGCGCGAAAAAGGTATCCTCTGTACATTTTGACGATGTCGAATTATGCTCTTCTTAAAGTTCCTCTAGCAATACACTATTTAGGTTATGTCTTGACGGACGTTGGACTGTGCCTTAAATTTAGCTTTGATATTGTTTCAATGTTTTCTCCCTTCAATAAGTGGATGTTATCAAGATAGATCTTCCGCCGTGTAGTCTCGAATCGAATTGGAAAGGACATTACATGGGGGGTGTGTATGTGTGGTCTTGGATGGTGCTGACGATGGCGATGATGATCGTTGATGGTGGGGTGAGAGCTGACGAACGAGTTACGTCGTTGCTTTTGCTTTCCTTCTAACGACATGGACTCCATCTTACATTGGTTCATCGTGTTCGGATTTGAGATGGCTGCCCGTCACCGAAATGGGCGTCACACCACCGGACGCTGCTGCCACGGCGGAGGCTGTCGCGACCGCTGCCGACATCGGGTTGCCAGGTGCCGGTGCCATGCCCATGCCCATGTTTTCGATGTTCTCGTTACTCCACGCACCGTTCATCGTCTTGGACGAGGAGAAGCACAGCTTCATAATAAACGGGAATTTTGTGCCTGCGGGATGAAAAGAAAACATGGAAAATTGTTGAATCATGAACTAGGTACGCCAAGGCAGCGATGGTTGCGACCGTCTTTGAGAAATTCTACTATAACTCCGAAATCCACCAATATTGTAGACAGACATTGTAAGGCCAACTGGGCGTTATAACCGGTTTGAAAACAACCCGAAATGATCTAAAAAACATTAGAATGCCCCTAACGCACGACGAATATGGCCTAACTAGAATCGTCAAACTAAATATAAAACTCAGTCAGAATAAGTCAATCCAAGTTTTCAGAATTCCTGCAATTCGCAACCTATAGATTGAGAAAATCTGCTGTACACTAAGGCAAATAATCCTAAGAATTCCATAAGGCATGACTTATGAACCTCGAAAATTTTGGTTTTATAAGACACTTATGAATTCCATAAACACAACTTATTATCGTAGCCAGTGGTGGAAAATATCATTGAAAATGAAAAATTCCACGCGATATTTACAGAGCAGACTCTGTCACTATCATAAGACGAAAATACAGTGACAGAGATTTTCGCTAAATTTTCATCGATTGTTTTGTCATGACGGCACGTGACAGTGTTGTAAAAAGTGTAATAACGAGCTCATTTATTAATAAATTGTAATTTTATTTTATTTTTTAATATTTTTACTCTCACGATAACATGCTATTGATTGTGGCAATTTATCTAATTTTACTAGTAATTTGGTTTCCAAAAAAATTAAAGGGTTGTTTCCTAGACACGACCGCAGTATGACGTAGAACTACGCAAATTTGATGTATGCCATGCATTACTATTATACTTTATCTTAACTTTTTTAAGTATTTCAATGTTTCGGTTATGGTTTAATGTTGGTTCAAGTATTTTTCCTGGAATGTTATAATCTATTAAAATTTAAATGTGGGGTCCTAAACAAGCCGTTATATATATATATTGGAGTAGCACCCCAGTAAAGTTCAAAAAGACGTAGTAATTAGATGTTTAGTAGGTGTTTAGTACAACATTAATTGAAATTAGGGGGAATCAGTTCTTGAATTTCAAAGTCAGAGCAAAAGCTTGTATACAGGTTCTCCACCTGTTCAATGTTTTGATAGTAAGCATCATAGTTAAGGTACACCGGGGTAAGTTGAAAGGTTACGTGCATCTCTTAAAAAACTGAATATTCACTGTTATTATTTTTGAGAGGCATTATGTGCTACCGCAAACTACTATATTAGAAATAATATCAGTGTTTACTCACTTCCGCTAAGAGATACATCTACCGTTTCAACTTCCCCACGCGTTTCAACTTGCCCTAGTGTAGGGTAATGGATTTTTCCTATGCATATATGGGCATGAAAATCGTGTGTTTGGTGAAAAAGTCTACCATTCTAGTTTCTTATAATTATCCATTATGTTCTCTAATAGGATTTTATTGAACGTTTTTATTCAGCAATGGTTGGACCTAAAAATGCATAATGATTGGACCTATTATACAAAGTACCATTTGTATGCTTAAGGGCCCGCAGGACCGAGTATCATAAACCAATCAACAGCCGCTAAATGAAAGGTATTATGGTCACATAGAGCACATATTTTTTTGGAATCGGTCAACCGGTGCCGGAAATTTGACCGGAACATGCTGCGGTTTATGTGAGGCATGAGGCTAATTGCGACCTCAAACGAATAAAACTTATCATGTGACACCATTACACCAATCACATTAGAATTCAAAAACTAGTTGAATGGTAGTCGGGGGCATCATTTGCACATTTTTCAAAAGTTTTTTATGGAAAATTTGAAAACTATTTATTTTAGCAGATCCGTAAAGTAATATCCTATCGATTGGTGTATTTGGATTTTAATTTCATCTATAAACGACACAGTTATAATCGTTCAAAACCTAACACTATTTCACCATACACTATAGTATAGTCGACAAAGACGTAGTTCTACGTCAAAATATGAGAATTAATCACATGAGAGCTTCGTTATTTGAAAATGACAGGAATGCTTCGTCTCTTG
Source organism: Ochlerotatus camptorhynchus (assembly GCF_037179485.1). NCBI lineage: Eukaryota > Metazoa > Arthropoda > Insecta > Diptera > Culicidae > Ochlerotatus > Ochlerotatus camptorhynchus. The sequence goes on from NW_027040988.1 coordinate 2,551,811, forward strand.
ATAGTAAGTTGTTTAATTATTTATTTGATAAAGCTCAATCGAATTAACTTCACAGAGCCGAGGATTCTTGTTCTAGATAGTGAACATCTTAAAATTATAGTCAAAAGGTACAACACAATAAACCCTTTATCTTCCGCTATAAAATAAGCCTCCTTCATCAGAACGGGAGCCGCTTCCAGTGAATCCAGTCAATACTCACACACTCATCACGAAACGGTTGCTTTCCAAAGTCGACGACGCATCGACCGAAAGAACTGCTGATGGAGGACCACACAACGGTTGCTGCCGAGTAAACAGACGATCGCGTGACACACATCGAGAGTGGCCTGCTTCTGTCGACAGCCAAGTGAACACTTCTTGATAGTGAGGTTTCATAATACTTTTGGAATTGTGGATCTTATGGAATTCTTACGTTCATTTGCCTCAGTGTATGATATGAATAAAGCTGCACTCAAAAAATTCCACACGTCATCATCATGTGTCTCACACTTAATTTTGCGCTTATTGTGAAACACATCCATTTCATGTGTGAATCTTATGCTATGAATCATGCCTGAACATTATGGATTTGAATTGTGACACACTCGGATTCTATGTGCCTCATTTGGTGATATCAATAGCTTTGCACATCATAGTTCAATATTCTACAATATTCTACTTTATCGACTTCTACTTTACCGACTCTAAAATGAATCGACAAATATATAAACAAAACTGCCAGAGGCCAGAGCTTTCACATATCTTTTTAATGGATCTGATTTGGGATTCGATCATGGACTGTTGGGGTGTGCTACTGCCGGAGTCTTCGTTCGATCTCACTGTGCCACGGTTGTTCTCATATATGAGGCGGGTTGATACACTCAAAATAATCTACACGTTGAAGCTACGTGAAAAATCACGTAAGTTCTCACTTTTTCCTCTCCTCTCAGTTTTACGTGGCTCACGTAGAATGTACGTGATGTCCCTTGAATTTCACACCTTGTTTAACACCCCTACATAATCAATAAAAATGTACGTGATTTTCACATAGCACTGAGTCTATGTGCGTTTCACGTAAAGCTTATGAGATGTCCACATGTAAAAAAAAGAGTGGTACGTACACTCAGAGCGGTGCAAATCATGGCAGCATAATAATGGGCTTCGGTATTTTTTAAAGAATGTGGCAAGATGTAAGTAAATTATGGATTATTTGTTTCTCTTTGACAAAAACAAACAGACTGTTTCATCGTACTCAACAGAATGATGTCAAGCTGTCCAGCAGTTTCTTCATCAAGGGCAAAAAGCATTTAATCCCATCTTCATGATCGTCCAGATTTGTGCTGCGTTTCGAATATAAAAAATGCTTATGTGGTTTACTTAGTAAATTTTAATAAATTAAAGGAATATTAGGAACAGTGTCAAATATTGATACTAGAATCCTCCAATGAATGTCACCGACCAAATCACGTAACTTCTATGTGATTAGCCTATGGCGGTTAAGTTTCATAAAATGAGTGCCCCTACATGAGAATCACATAGCTCTTATGTGAAAAGTACGATGGAAAAAATCTACGTATGTTTTCACGTAGCATTGACGTGAAAATTATTCTGAGTGTAGGATAAAGTCACAACTCTTGTTTTCGATGTTTACCTTTCTGAGCAAGCAATTCACATCGCATGCAAAACACTTTAAATCCATCTGTTTTGAACAGTAGTGTGATTCAATGTGCAACTTGAATTTCAACATTTCAAAATTTGAAATACTATAAATTAACGTGTATAACACATTGAACCATGGTAAAATACACTTAAAGTAAATGTGATTGTGCATTTAAAAAATCAAGTATTTAAACACTTCGATCTTGTGGAATTTTTTGAGTGTAACTTACCACCTCCTGTTTGTAGCCATCACTGAAGCAAAAAAAAAACTTAAGAATTCCATAAGGCATGACTTATGAATCTGCACAATTTTGGTTTTATACACAGAAATTCATAAGACTCGATTTATGAACAACAAATATGAATTTCATAAGCGTGATTTTTGAATGATTTTCAGGTAACATGAAGTAGCTCTTATGTATGTGTGTATGTAAAGGAAACCACTCATTGTTGCAGGCACAACCATTAGACAGTGGACTGTCCACCTCGTACGACTTGATCAAGTACAACGCCTGATTGTATTCAATTTACCATTGTATGAAGGGCCAAAAACGGAGGGCGAAACTGTAAGCAGAGACACTCCGCTGGATCAAAGAGAATCTCCTTCCAACAATAAAATCCTACAACCCCCGGTAATGTACAAGCTATCGCACTAGGGGATGTCCCAAGGAGTGGGGACGAAGAGCCAGCCTTCAATTCACGATCTGTTAACGACAGGAAGTTGGCAATTCCACTCTCCCCATCCAAATTGCTTCAATTGGGTGCCCTGGTTGGACCGTCATCTGTGTCATATAATAATGGAATGAATGTTAAAAGAACAATAAACAAAAGATCTCATCCGATATGTTGCAAAGGAATCCATGAGTTCACGGCGATTTCGAAGAGCTCCCATAGATTAGAGGACAATTTATAACCTTCTGCAGTTAAACAAAAACTATCGTCTTTGAAAGACTCTCGATCAATTGACTTATTTTTTATATCTGAGTTCTAATGACTGACATCTAATGTCTGATGTATGGCTAATGACTGATTTTTTATGTTGATTTCGAATTTCGAATGTCTAGGCCCTACTTTCTGCTTTCTGTATTCTGCATTCTGCATTCTGCATTCTACATTCTGCAATCTACTTTACGCCATCTACTTTCTAAATTTCTGATATTTAGATGATATGATTTCGGTTCAAAAATATCTCCAATCAAAAATATCTCCAAATGACAAAATGACAAGCGATCAACGAACCGAATAATAACGCTATGTCAGAAGTGCAAAGCAATAGTGCAAAGCAATAGTGCAAAGCAATAGTGCAAAGCAATAATGATATAGAGCATTTCCAGCCCAAAACGCAAACCGGTTGGTCATGAGTGTTTCCGATTTGAATGAAACATTTCTCACGTGTTCGCTGCTACTAATGGTTGCATTTTTCATTTAAATATGATTTTTTCCTCCAGAGTAACTTTTGAAAAGGGCGTATAAGAAAATGGATTATTTTTTTTTCAAAAAATCATAACTTGAAAACTATTGATCTGATCAAAATAGCATATGAGAAGAAGTTTTAAGTAGTTAAATTATCTTTGCGGAAAAAAATACACTGAAAGAAAAACTTAGTAAATTAGTATTTAAAAAACGTAAAACGATGATTATCTCAAAACACCCCCCCTTCGATCTTTATAATTTTTTTTTTCAAGAAAATTGATGGAATACCCTTGAATTTCGTGAAAAGTGTATGCTGGTAACTTCCTTAAAAAGAAATCTATAATTTTTTAAATTTTTGTTGATTTTTACAAGTTGATGAAAATGCATATTTTCTTGAAAAATAACAATTTATTTGGATTCTACGCATAATTTTCGATAACATTGCATATGGAAACTTTTTTCCTAAGTCCAGCCGTTCTCAAGTTAATGCAATTTAAAAAAAATTATTATAATAATTTTCTACATTTTGGGCCATTTTCAAATGTTAGTCGTGATGTCCAGCAACGAGATGTTTTTCCATGAATATATATTAAAAAACAGACAATTCATTCTCAAATATGGTAGCTGTCAGACTTACCCGTTTCTATTTAGACGCAGCGGAAAAGAAACAAGTTTATAAGTAAATACTCTCAAATATACCCAAATAATCAACAAACCCACTCATGTGCCTTTTTTCTGTCCTCTATTAGTTGTATACCTGGATAGAATTGTGTATGTCATGACAGAGGCTCAAAACATAAACAGGTAAACAAATATGTTATTAAACCTGTAATTGAGATAAATTCTCTAGGTACTTCTCTGACGTATACCATATTGTGCCTTAAGAGCTCATCCCGCGATATCACAACTACATAAAAAGGCACCCCGTGGAGGCTTCTTACACTCACACTTAAAAAAGTTTGCTATAATCAATTGTACCTAATGAAGATATATATATATATATATATATATATATACATATATATATATATATATATATATATATATATATATATATATATTGGGACGATCTTCACCTGTTCCATTCAGTTCATCTCTCTTAGCGTTTCAAGTTAAAAAGCAAGTAGTTTTTTACGATGGATAACAATTTCAAGTGTTGTAAACCTCCACCTAAATCAATTTCAAAGCATGACACAGTAGCAGTTCAGTTGTTTATCTCAAAATTATTAGAATTTTCAAAGTTGCAAATAACAGTCCAAAAGTGTATTTTTATGTCAGATGGAGCAGCATCACAATACAAAAACATAAAAATTTTTGCTAGCATTTGTGGATTTAAAGATAAGCATAATGTAGAAATTGAATGGCATTTTTTTGCAACTTCACACGGCAAAGGTCATTGTGATGCGATTGGCGGTACCCTTAAGAGAATGGCAACCAGAGCAAGTTTAGCTAAGCAACACGAGCACCCTATAACGAACCCTTAACAACTGTACGACTGGGCAAATAGTCGTAAAGAAGATCTTCAAACAAAAATTTCATTTTGTTATGTTTCTACGGAAGAATACAAAAAGGCTGACACGGAATTTGATCCAATTTTTAAGAAAGTGAAACCAATTCCTGGAACTCGAAAATATCATTGCTATATTCCAGTTTCAAACAACCAAAAATATTCTCTAATTCAAACGATACACCCAAATTATTCAATGTATTCAAATAATATGAGTTGTCAAATAATATGAGTTGTAAAATAAAATAATAAATAGGGGAATTTACGTATTCTCGGCAACCTAAGCAGCGACCTTCTTTCTTTAGCTCTTTTCTCTAAGGAACGCACACATATGCAGTATTGGTTTGTTTACAATCTTTTGCTACCAGCTGCTCTAACACTTTCAGTCGAAAGAATTGTCAAACACTGTTTTGAAACGCTTTTACAAAGCTCCAATCTTCTCTAGTGAGAGCGAGTATTGTCGGCAACCAGTTTTTCTTCGGCAACCGTTCCATTTGAACTGCATGTAAATCTGCTGTTCTATTATCGGCAACTCGAAATCAGCTACAATTTGTAGTGCGTGTGTTGCATTTCAAGAAAACCTTGCTAGATTGCTTTTTCTAAGTGGTAAAAGTATAGTCAAATTGAAGCTGAAAGCATAAAGAATCGTTTGCATGCATTCAGCGAAGTTTTTTCGTAAGAAAATCCAGTGAAAATAGTGTTTCAATTTGTATTGCCGAAAATAGTCTGTCATGCCGAAGCCGTCATTTCCCCTATATACTGTTTTTAATCTCAACAAATCTTTCATTTGACCACATCAACGTGCTTCTCTTCCGCTGCCTCTAGATAGAAACGGGTAAGTCTGACAGCTACCATATCTGAGAATGAATTGTTTGTTTTTTAATATACAATCATGAAATAAAATCTCGTTGCTGGACATCTCGACGAACATTTTAAAATGGCCTAAAATGTTGAAAATTGTTATAATTATATTTTTTTAATTTGCATTAACTTGAGAACGGCTGGACTTAGGAAAAAAGTTTCCATATGCAATGTTATCGAAAATTATGCGCAGAATCCAAATAAATTGTTATTTTTCAAGAAAATATGCATTTTCATCAACTTGTAAAAATCAACAAAAATTTAAAAAATTATAGATTTCTTTTTAAGGAAGTTACCAGCATACACTTTTCACGAAATTCAAGGGTATTCCATCAATTTTCTTGAAAAAAAAAATTATAAAGATCGAAGGGGGGGTGTTTTGAGATAATCATCGTTTTACGTTTTTTAAATACTAATTTACGAAGTTTTTTCTTTCAGTGTATTTTTTCCGTAAAGATAATTTAATTACCTAAAACTTTTTTTCATATACCGTTTTGATCAGATCAATAGTTTTCAAGTTATGTTTTTTTTAATAAAAAATAATCAATTTTTTTATACGCCCTTTTCAAAAGTTACTCTGGAGGAAAAAATCATATTTAAATGAAAAATGCAACCATTAGTAGCAGCGAACACGTGAGCAATGTTTCATTCAAATCAGAAGGGGTCGAGACAAAATTGACATTTTTTTTAACGATTTGAGCTAGAAATGCTCTATAATCTTCTTCCTTCTTTTTCATGACAAGCAGCCCGTGCGACACAACTCACTCGGGGCGGTAGAAGAAGCAAATCGTTGGCAAGCTGCTTCACGAAGCAAAGCCGAAGATGATACACGTGTATTAATGGGAATTTTTTTGTTATGTCTTTTCACGATTCATATCAAGCTATGTCCTCATCCGTGCATATTGCAACAAAGCAGACAAGCAATATATCATTATCCTTCTACCACTCGGATCGTTCTATGTTACAGAGCGAGTTTGTCATGGTATTATTATTATTATTTATCTTTATTAGGGAGGCTTTCAGCCTTGGGCTGGTTCGCCTCCATACTTTGTCATGGTAGTCGTAGCAACCGTTTTGTCTGTATCGTTGGTTGCTTTATGTGTTTGGATTCGCTGCTCTCGATAGAACTACACGATGAAAGCGTGACATCCGAACACAGTGAACCGGCCTCCCAGGAGGCAAGCTGTTTCCGTGCTATGATTTAAAAAAAAAATATCGAAAACACATCGCGCCCGAAACCGGTCGACAGAAAGGTAATTTTTAATCCGTTTTAAATGTTGTAAGAACGATAAGTGTTGTGTCTTGTCTCGCGTCGCGTGTTATGTGTATCGAAAACACCATTTTGAAAAATTGGGCTCGGGTTGAAATGGCCGAATTGTTGCACAAACCACTCACAAAAGTATGATGAGAGGTAAAATCTGAATTTATTTTTTTTTTAATTCGCTATTTGGCGTGGATTTGCTCAGGAGAATTTCAATAAGATTAAAAAAATGAGATACCAAAACAAAATCGAACCCCAAGGAGAATTCTAAAAGATTTATGAGAGGAGAATTTCAACTAATTTCAAGGGCCATTCTTAGGGAATTCTGAGGAGAATATCAAGGTAAAATCTGAAAACAGTTCGAAAGAAATCCAGACAATATTTACAAAGCAACTCAGAGGACAAATTCAACAGAATTCCAAATATCCAAAGGAAAGGAGAACTCAAAAATAATTCTGAGCTAAGTTCTGTTAATTCTGAGGATACATGGAAGGCAATTACATTTTTTGTTTCTTTCTGATTTCTGATTTCTGAACGCTGCAATCTGCTTTCTACTTTATGAGTTATGATTTCTGTTCTCTGGATTTTGATGTTTGATTCCTGATGCCTGATGTCAGTTGTCTGATGTCTGATGACCAATTTCTGATTTCTGCTTTCACTAACTACTTTTAGCTTACTGCTTTCTGCTTCCGGATTTATGATTTCTGATTTCTGGGTTCTGCTATTTGATATCTGATTTCTATTTTCTGCTTTCTGCATTCTATTTTATGATTTGCCATTCTGATGTATTCTTTCTGTTTTCTGGATTCAGATCTCAGTTGTCTGATCACTAATTTCTAACTTTTGATTTTTTATTTATGATTTATGCTTTCAACTTTTTGCTTTCTGCTTCCTGATTTAGGATTTCTGTTTTTCGATTTCTGATTTGTTTTCTACTTTCTGCTATCTGCTTTATGATTTCTCCTTCTTATTTAATATTTCTGTTTTCTGGATTCAGAATTCTTTTTCCAGAACCTGATTTTTTTTACATCTGAGTTCTGATGACTGACATCTAACGTCTGATGTATGGCTAATGACTGATTTTTGTTTTGATCTCGAATTTCGAATTTCTACTCCCTACTTTAAGCTTTCTGTTTTCTGCATTCTGTAATCTGCTTTACGCTGTCTACTTTCTAAATTTATGATCTATGATTTCGGTTTTCTGGATTTAGTATTTTTTTTTCAGGATCTGATTATTTATATCTGATCTCTGATGCCATATATATTATGTGTGATGTTTGCCTGATGCATGTCAGATGACTGATTTGTGATTTTTTAGTTCTTATTTCTAATTTCAATTCTGCATTCTGCTTTTTGCTTTAAATCATGCTTTTAATTTTTGTATTCTGCTTTCTGCTTTATGATTTTTAATTTCTGATTTCTGTTTTTTGGATTCAGATATCTTTTTCCACAACCTGATTTTTGATACTTAATATTTGATGCCTGATATTTGATTTTTGAATTTTTATTTCTAATGTATAAGTTTTACCTGTTTTTTGCATTCTGCATTCTGCATCCCGATTTCTGCTTTCTGCGGTCTGCTTAATGATTTCTTTCTGATTTAAGATTTATGACTTCTGGATTCAGATTCCTATTTCCAGATTCTGATTTTTATAACTGATTTCTGATTACTGATGCCTGATACCTAATGTCAGTTGTCTGATGACGATTTTTGATTTCTCTTTTCTACTTTCTGCTTTCATTTTCTCATTCTGATTTACTATTTCTGTTTTTTTATTTAGATTCATTTTTTCAGAATCTGATTTTTATATCTGAATTCTGATGACTTACATCTGATGCCTGATGACTGATTTTTAATTTTAAATTCGAATTTCTAATTTCTAATCCCTGTTTCTGCTTTCCCCTATCTACTTTGTAAATTTTTGATGTATGATTTTAGTTTTCTGGATTAAGTATTTTTGTCTCCAGAATCTGATTTTTTAAAATCTGAATTCTGGTGCCTGATATATGATGTTAGATGTATGCCTGATGTATGTCAGATGACTGATTTTTGATTTTTTAGTTATAATTTCTAATTTCAACTCTGCATTCTGCTATATGGTTTCTGATTTCTGATTTCTGTTTTCTTGATTCAGCTTTCTTTTTCCAGAATTTGATTTCTGATTCCTGATATTTGATGTCTGATGATTGATTTTTGATTTTTCATTTCTAATTTCTACACCCTATTTTCTGCTTTCTGCATTCCCCTTTCTACTTTCTGCAGTCTGCTTATGATTTCTTTCTGATTTATGGTAAATGATTTCTGGATTCAGATTCCTATTTCCAGATTCTTATGTTTTGTATATGATTTCTGATGCCTGATATTTGATGTCTGATAACTGATGGCTGTTTTTTAATTTATAATTTCTACTTCCTGCTTTCTGCTTTCTGCTTTTTCCTTTATGATTCCTGCTTTCTGCTGTCTGCTTTTTGTTTTCAGCTTTATGATTTCTCATTTCAAATTTCAGATTTCTGTTTTCTAGATTCAGATTTCATTTTCCAGAATCTGATTTTTTATATCTGATTTCTGATGCCTGACATGTGAAGTGTCTGATGAGTGATGACTGATTTTAATTTTTTTGTTCTAATTTCGAAACTTCTGCTCCCTTTTTTCTGCATTCTGCTTTCTGCTTTAAGATATGCTTGCTGCTTTCAGCTATCTGATCCTACTTTTTACATTATAATTTTTGATTTCTGATTTCTGATTTCTGTTTTCTGGATTCAGATTTCTTTTTCCAGAATCTGATTTCTAATGCCTGATTTGATATTTTATTTCTAATTTATAATTTCTACTCCATGCTTTCTGCTTTATACATTCTGCATTTATTTATATATGTATTACGTCAACCGACGTAGACTAGCACCAATACTTTTACAGATTTTTTTTATCTTAAATAAATTAACATAAATTTATTTGAAAAAAAAGAGAAAAAAGTACAATTTTGTCTTAATAGTATGCGAAATAAAGAATAAAATAAAAATTAACCAGTGTCTGCTGTTCTATCATTCTTCTGCCTTTCGCTTTCTTCTGTCTGCTGTATATTTCTTTCTGATTTTGATTTCTTGATTCAGATTTCTATTTCTAGATTCTGATTTTTTTATATCTAATTTCTGATGCCTGACATCTGCTGTCTGCTGTCTGATTTTCTACTATTGAATTCTAATTTCTAATTTCCATTCCCTGCTTTCTGCATTTTGCTTTCTGCTTTCTGTTTTCTGCTATCAGCTTTCTGCTTTATGATTTTTCAATTCTGATTTATGATATCTGTTTTCTGGATTCAAATTGTTTTTTTTCACAGATTCTGATTGTTTTTTCCAAATTCCGATTTTTTATTCATAATTTCTGATGTCTGATATTTCATATTTCTAATGACTGATTTTTGGTTTAATATGTTTGCTTTCTAATTTGTAAACACTGCTTTCTGCTACCTGCATTCTGCATTCCGCATTCTCCTTTTTCTTTATGATTTCTGTTTTCTGGATTCAGATTTCTTTTTGCAAAATTGGATTTTTTATATTTAATTTCTGAAGTCTGATATTTGTTGTCTGATGATGTTAACTAGCTTTCGATTTTTTTATTTCAAATTTCTAACGTCTATTTCCTGCTTTTTGCTTTTTGCACTCTGGAATGTACTTTCTGCTTTATGATTTCTGCATTCCGCTTTCTGCTATCTGCTATTTATTTTATGATTTATGATTTCTGTTTTATGGCTTCAGACTTCTTTTTCCATAATCTGATGTTCTATGTCTGGTTTCTGATTTGATGTCTGATGTATGTTATTGCTGCTGACTGATTTTTTATTTTTTATTTCAAATTTCTAACGTCTACTCCCTGCTTTCTGCTTTCTGCACTCTGGATTCTGCTTTCTGCTTTCTCTTTTATACTGAATGATTTCTGCTTTTTGCTTTATGATTTCTCATTTCTGATATATGATTTCTGTTTTATGGATTCAGATTTCTATTTCTGGATTCTGATTTCTGATACCTGATGTCTGATATATGTCTGAAAACTGATTTCTGATTTCTGAGCAGAGTTGGTAACGGTCAGTTTGGTCAGTGACGTTTGACGAAAACCAAAAATAAATTGTCGTAGTACAAAAACCATCATTTCCATACATCCTTCGTCATTGACGAAGAGAAGCCGACAGTAATCCCTTTGAACAAATCCTATCGCATCTTTTACCTTCACTTCTCTTTTTTGTATCATGCATGGACAAAAAAAAGCAAATACCGTCGAACGTGCATGTGAGCAGACTAGTAACCACACTATGAGCGCTTCTTGTTTTCCTTTAGCCATTCCTTCCCCTAAGCGTTGATAGACCAGTGGTAAAGACACAAGCCTTTTGATCTCAACGTTGGTGGTTCGAATCCGTTTTGTACCCATTTTAAGTTTTTTGTGTTGCTTCCAACGATCATCATTTTTTGTCAAAAAATACGGAACGACTGACTAAAACGTGCAGTTTTTAATCCTCTCCGAGTTACCGACAGATCTAAGAGAGATAGAACGTACTGAGCTAGTTTTTTTTTCACGACGTTAATGAAAGAGGACTGTCTTCATACGGAATTTGTCATGCGCTGCTTGGAGTGCGACGAAGATAGTATAACAATATTTTTCATCACTGACTTTGCTCTCTCTACGTTGATGCAAGACAGCCCTGTTTCTGAGTGTCGGGTTCAATTCTAAAGTAGTTATTAAAAGTATTATAACGCGAATTTAGCGGGAAATTACTGGACAGTTTTGAAGATAGTTATTCAGAACGGATTATCAAGGGATTTGAGAAGGAAAATTTCAAACGAAAATTTTTATCTAGACGGAGAATTATTAAAAATAATTGAAGAGCGAATTCCTTGTATCCTGCCGAAAGTAAAGAAAATACGAAAAAGTGTTCAATATTTCCGAATCTCGGTAAACTACAGAGATCTACATCCTGGATATAGCTAATTTATCTCTAATAATCTGCAAGATTTCGAAACCAAGTCGAGTTTGAAGATTTCGAGCATATTATTTTTAACGATGCCAAAATTTAAAAAACAAACTACAGTGTGTTCAAGTCTACGGATTTTTAGATTTACTAAGGATCTACGGATGGACCATAAAATTCTACGAATTTTTCAGAATTACGATAATATTTCTCCATATCTACCATACCAAAAGCTCATGATTTTTAAAAAAAGATATGTTAATCTTAAAATTTAAGTGAGCTCACTGTGAATTTTGTGCAGGTTGTTTTTATTTTGGAAGGAGTTCATGGACGTCAATTGATTTTGTACATTTGATTATCAAACCAGTTGAAAATTTAGAATGTGTCCAAAGTAATCCATCTGTCCGACAATGGATCTTGGTCGTTCATTTACTTGATTACACACCATAAAGGTATCCCCATAGACAAACAGACATAACACTCGCAAATTGTTCATCGGACAAGCATTTAACGGTAAATTTAAAAGTATCGTAGTTGGTAGTACCGCCATCTCTGTGTTTGACGTTTATACACTACCGCCATCTGTTCAGCGTACTTCCCACCACAGTATACTCAACAGATGGCTCAAAATCTCAAAATCTGCTATTTATCAATTTTATCTAGATGAACGCGTCATTGGGACTGTACTAATGGATATTTTTGGTCGCTATTGAAAATTTTGGTTAATTTATGTATGGGCCCAAATTAGGGGCATTTAGGCCGACATCACGAGCAAAGTCCAGCATCAAAATGACAGCAAATTGAAATCAAGTTTTGATATTAACATCAAACTGAAATCATAATTTGATTTCAGTTTACGCAATTAACAAATTTGAAACCTAATTTTGTTTTCATTTTGCTGTACATTTGCTCTTCAAAAATATGTTGTTGCGGGTTTGTTTTTATTGCCTTAGCAATACCTCAAATTGAATACTTGTTATGTTATCAACAGGAAAAATGGATATCAAATTTGGTTTGATGATTGAGTAATGATTATCAGCGAAATCACAACATCAAATTTAGATTTCAATTTGATCTCAGATTTTGCTCGGGATTACATCCATTTCCCCTAAGTGGAAGTTTGCATTCACCTGAAAAATGTCCAAATAAGCCCGCCATGATTTCATATACATATTCACTGTCAAGCCATCTTGAATCCGCTATTTTATATTGAAATCCAACATCATGATAAATCACTATGCGGAAGAACTTGGTTACCTGAACAACTTTCCCTAAGACAGCTTTATCCTATATAGTAAGGCTCTCAAAAAATAACATGTTTAGGAAGTTCACACACATACTAGCGCCAGGTTTTGCGACAGTTATGAACTTATCTGACCACCATTCGGAAGGACTTGATCACTTGATCATCTTTGCCCAAGACAACAATATTCTATATGGCCTGATATATGTATGAATGTATAGGAAGTTTCCATGTACACTAGTAACACACGTGGGAGAATTTTTAACCTATCTGACAACCATCCGGACGGACGTTGTCAGCTGAAAACAGCAATACCGTATATGGTCAGGCTCTCGAGATATAACATGTATTTATAGGACGCACATAATCCCACTAGCGCCACGTAGAGGGACAATTATGTACTTATGAGACCGCCATCCAATAGGGAATTGCTGACTTGAACAAAAACGCGATATTCTATGTTGGGATGAAAGTAACTCCTACAGAAATCCTACCTTTGTGGTCGATCGCGCTGTGGTTGCACTTCATGATGGCGTTCACCGCCAGGGCTACGCTCGGGAACTCGACCAGTCCGGAGGAGGAACGTTCCGATTTTAGCGGGAACATTCGCACTTGCGACGGGTGGCAGTCCTTGGTGGTAAATGCAGTCAGCAGCAGATCCTCGGACATACCGGGTGGGGTATTGAAGAAGTGGAGAATCTACAAATCGAGCGCACGCACACACAATTGGTTATTACGTTATGCAAATTCAAATGCCCGCATTCAAGAAGGCGAGAAGCTAAAAGTACCTTGCTCGGTGGCTGAATGCGATTTTTGCTGGCCTGGGTCAACGAAAGGAAGCGATTGTTCTTGGAGGCGCTGTAGTCCTTGAAGCTGATCGAATTGTCCGGCAGGGTGTAGGGGTTGGTGGACTCTGACAAATAGTTCTGTTTGGAAAATCTGCAATGCGAAAAAAATGAGATTACAATCAAAACCGGCCTGATTGGGAAACGAAGAAAAGCAGGGACCGAAACTTACGCAATCTGGATTTTGCTACCATCATTTCCGATTGGAATGTTGTTCAGGTGCTGGATGCTGCGTTCAACTGCGATGGCGTCTCCCATCTGGACCATGGCGGTACCCTCTTTGGTCTTCAGGAACTTTATCTGGAAATCGAAAAAGGAAATCACAATTTTAATTCAACTTTCAAATGAAAAAACGGCAAATCAAGGTGAAACAGGCGGAAAAAATTGAAAGAAAGCAACCGAAACTATAGGAACAAGAGAGGAAATAAACTTTCTGGGCTAGATTGACGATATTATATTCCTGTTGCAAGTGGGTGGAAGGTTTCCCCTTCCTTCGCACACCGAACGACGTTTGCAACAAGTTTTCCTGCTTCCTGAGCGTAGTTTTGTAGAGATTTGCGCTTTCCATCGGAATCACATCTCACAACACAGGAAAATCTGAAAAACCGGAAGCAAGGCACAAAAACGTGCTACGCTGCTGGCAAACTTTTCACTTGAAGCATGAAATTACGATTGCAGAATACATTTCTTTATGCCAGTCTTCTGCCGTTCCCTCGCACCTCATCAAGACAGCCACTTCCGTTCTACTCAGAGGCTCATTGCAATCAGAAGCGGTTTCAGCTTATGGGAGAATAAAGAATAAGGTAATGAACCCAGCATCTAGCGACGCCCATGGGCTTCCAACTGCTCGTTTCTTTACTGAGTTGAAATTTCCCAGACCAAAGAAAAGTTTCTTTGCTTCATCTCATAATTTCTTGCCATGCTTTTCCGGCCAACCAATGCTTCTGCTAAGCTCGTTTCTGGCTTCTTCTTTTTTTCGACCGCGGTGAAATATGAAGGCAGTAGCCAATAATGTTGCTCGGAAAGTGCAGCCCAGCCTCCTTCTTGCGCCGTCGTCATCGCAGCACAATCGCGCGTCGTTCATCCGAACTCCATAACTAATAAATGTTAAAGTCACGCGCGTCGATAAATTCAATATATCGTTTACTTGGGCGAATATTGAAAAGCTATGTTTGTGGTGGAACGGTGGGAGGGGAATACACTTTGGTCCCAACAACAACGGCTGCTACGGAGAGGGAATTTTGCAATATCAATCCTTTTGAAAAAGTGTGACGTTTCCCGGCTGCTATTTATCCGTGGACGTGGGTTGTGGAATGCTTATGTAATGTATTCAAACTTGGCGCAAGCTGGAGTTTTCCAAAATGCAAAATGTATAATGCTGTCCCGAATGAGCGTGCTGTATCATTAATTGCGCGAAATGCTCTTTTCGGTACATTAGGGAAATTCAAGGGAGAGGTTGGTAAGTATATATAGTGTGTGGATCAATCGATTGGTGAACGTCTGGTTCTGTCTTCAATCTGAACCTTTAAACGCCATGAAAAGTAATTAGCCATTGCAATGCATTGCCTAGCATATTAGCTGTGATTAATGACGAAGCTTGCACTCGGTCGAAGTTGCCCAGATTTACTCACGATTTTCTGTAAAAAAATAACTGTCAAACCTACATCAAGCGAGTACATGACTACATGACTCGATGAACACTAGACTGATGCAAAAATTGAAATTTTCGCTCCACAGTGTTCAAACGGTTTCAAATCGGGTCCTGATTAGCCTCCGAAAGTTACTCATTTGATAAGAAACTGACTTGGCACAAACCATTTAAAGTTTATATGGAAATTACTATGAGAATACACAACTTTTTTTTCATTGTCTTCTAGCCTTTTTACATATTGTACTGTTAACAAATTCTAATGCTATTCTTATGGGAATTTTTATCAGCTTCAACTTTGCAGAAAATCGTTTTTCAGCCAAACGTCAACTTAAATAGTTATTAATTGTTTAAGAGATTGATAATCTTATGGCAAGATTAAGCAACTGTATTGTGGGCAACACTGTATTCCGCAGTGTGACATAGTAGCCATTCTACGCGCCATAAACACCAATGTTGCCAGCTGAACTGTTGATTGAGCATAATCATAAGACATCAGTGAGTTGAATCATTTATAATCTTTGTTCCTTACATTTGATCGAAAAGTGGTCTTCGACAAAGTTGTAGCTGAGAGAATTTTCAACTTGTGAATTTTGAGATTGATATGAACCGAAATTATGGTTTCTCCACAGAAATTCCCACATAAACTTCAAATGGTTTGTGCCAAGTAAGTTTCTCACTAAATGAGCTCAAATTTTGGGAGACTAATCAGGGCCCAATTTGGAACCGTTTGAGCACTGTGGAGCGAAAAGTTCAAATTTTGCACCAGTCTAATGAACACCTGTTTGATCCGATTTGCAATTTTCTTTATTTTTGCAGCAAAATGCCTATAATAAATTCCAATTGTAAATATAGTAATGACCCGATTTTGTCAGCCTCTCCATGCATCAGATTTTTATATTTTAATAATTTCACATAATAGTAATTTCAAACCTTTCTCATTAATCTTCAAGGTGGATGATTAAGGAATACTTTGATATTATTTGGTTTTGGTCATATTAGACCACTGAAAAAGCGCATGGGTTTCGTAGAACATTAGAAAAGATTTTAAAAATGTCTCACATATAAATGCGGAACAGGGTCGGCTACATTAACGTCAGAAAAGAGATCGCAAATTATTGCGATCTGTTTCAACTTCTCATTAAACAAAGCTTATGTTGCCTGGTAGCCATGGTGGGAAAGTAACAAAATGGATAGATTTTTTCGGCTTTGGAACTATACATTTTCTAACCACCTAGTTCGCTTTCATATTATGTGGTAACGAGCAGACATACTGAGTTGACTTTTGTTTGTGTGAAATTCGAAGTAAAAATGTATGGAAATTAGACCTGTGCGCCGATCAAAAAAATTTCGGCGGCGGCGTGATATGTTATTTTCTGCCGGCGGCGGCGGCGTGGCGGCGTCACGCCGTTTGCTTTCGGCGGCGGCGGCGTGGGTCGGCGTAAGTTTATTTTTAATGATTTAGAAAAAAAACTACAAGGGACAGCCCAATG
The DNA here is from genome assembly GCF_037179485.1 of Ochlerotatus camptorhynchus. NCBI lineage: Eukaryota > Metazoa > Arthropoda > Insecta > Diptera > Culicidae > Ochlerotatus > Ochlerotatus camptorhynchus. The sequence continues at coordinate 2,568,681 of NW_027040988.1, forward strand.
GGGTTATTTGTTAACTGCAGCAGGAGCTTGTGTTTTGTGTAGGAATAGGAATTTTAACGTGGTTCTCTCTGTTTATACTCTTTAGTATGACTATGATTGCCCTGAAAAGAACCTTTTGATATGAATTTTAGTTGGGACATGTTCAGAAAATTAACTCTTTTGGAAAATGTTGGTGGCAGCTGCGTATTCAGTGACGGTATCACGGATCACATTTTCTCGGCACACCTTCAGCACACCTCGGGTTTCCTCGTAAATCAGACCGGATCAGAACGGGTGAATCGCAACTAATGCGAAGGTGCAGTTAGCTACCTGTTATATAGACAACCAGCTCTGCCGGTACCATATTTTCTCACTTCCTATTGGCTATACACAGTAACCAATGAGAAGTGAGAAAATATGGTACCGGCAGAGCTGGTTGTCTATGCAACAGGTAGCTAACTGCGCGTTCGTGTGGTTCTGAATATGGCGATGAGTGTGCAAAATATTACATTTATAATATCAACAATATCAACATTCGAACGCATTGTTATCGATGCGTAGCCATATTTCTGATCGATTGGTGATAAAATTATTGAAATTGGACCAGGGGCAGCTGAGTTATTAACGTTCAAAATCTTTCTTAATTTGTTACATGTTCCATTTTTGGTTTTCACAAAGTGTACTTAAGTGTCCTGAGCGCCATCCCTGGCGCAAAGGGCCAACGTGAAAGATCTCCATCCTGGGCGATTGTTTGCTTTCGCCTTGACCTGGGCCCAGGTCAAATTCCGGTCGACTTGCTTAATCTCCTTGTTTAGGCTTCGCCGCCATGAGCCCCTGGGTCTGCCTCTGCTGCGATGTCCGGCTGGATTCCAATCCAGCGCTTGTTTGCAGATTTCATTTCCGCTCTTCCGTAGAGTGTGGCCAACCCACCTCCACTTACGTTCCCGAATTTCTGTCGATATCGGCTTCTGGTGACACCGTCGATGGAGCTCGGCATTCGAAATCCAGTTGTGAGGCCACCAAGCACGAATTATATACCGCAGGCATCGGTTGATGAACACCTGCAGCTTCTGTGTGATCTCCGCTGATACGCACCATGTTTCGCTAGCGTACAGCAGTACAGATTTCACGTTAGAGTTGAAAATTCGGATCTTCGTGCGGAGACTAATCTGATTTGACTTCCAGATGTTTCGTAAACTCGCAAAAGCAGCCCTTGCCTTCTTGATCCGTGCACCTATGTCACTCTTGGTTCCGCCGTCCGACGCTATCTGGCTGCCAAGATATTGGAAACTTTCAACCTTCTCCACTTCCTGACCAGCTACCGTAAAATTGGATGGATTTCCCGTGTTGATATCCAACGATTTAGTCTTGCTGACGTTGATGTTGAGACCTGCCGCTGAGGAGCGTTCGGCGAGATCGTCGAGCTTACTCTGCATGTCAGAACGCCGTTGTGATACTAAAGCAACGTCATCCGCCAAATCTAGGTCGTTTAGATGCTCCATTGTAATAGGCTGCCAGAGCAACCCACGGTTCGGCACACGGTCGATCGCACCAACCATTATCTCGTCGATTACGATGAGGAACAGTAGCGGTGATAGAATACATCCTTGCCTCACTCCAGCGACTACCCGAATAGGGTCAGATAGGGCTCCGTTGTGCAGCACCCTGCACGTGAAAGCCTCATACTGAGCTTCGATGAGGTTGACGATTTTATCCGGAACTCCCTTGCGCCTTAGGGCGCCCCACAGGTTTTCGTGGTTGAGTCGGTCGAAAGCTTTTTCGTAGTCAATGAAAACCAAGTAAAGGGACTCTTGGAATTCGTTGACCTGCTCCAAGATTATGCGGAGCGAGACAATATGGTCCACACAGGATCTTCCAGCACGGAATCCCGCCTGCTGCCGTCGGAGAGTCGCGTCGATCTTCTCCTGTATCCGGTTGAGGATAACTTTGCATAGAACTTTGAGAACACAACACAGTAACATAATGCCACGCCAGTTATCGCATACAGTTGGGTCCCCCTTCTTTGGGACCTTCACTAAGACGCCCTGCATCCAGTCAGCCGGAAAAGTCGCGGTGTCCCAGATATTGCAGAATAGTTGATGCAACATTTGTGCAGATAGCATGGGGTCAGCTTTGAGCATCTCTGCTGATATGCGATCGACCCCGGGAGCCTTGTTGGATTTCATGGTTCGGATAGCAGCTTCGATCTCCGGTAGGGATGGCGCCTCAGAATTGACGCGAGTGATGCGTCGCACTCTTGGCGGTTCATGCCGAGATGTTGATGGCTGGTTGACCGACGAAACTTGTAGAAGCTGTTCGAAGTGTTCAAACCAGCGTTTCAGCTGATCAGTGGGGTCGGTGAGCAACTGACCAGTCGCGTCCTTCACTGGCATCCTAGGATTCATCCTTGCTCCACTCAGGCGTCGTGAGATATCGTAGAGGAGACGGATATCGCCTGTTGCTGCGGCTTTCTCACCTTCATCGGCTAGGGAGTCCACCCACGCTCGCTTATCCCGCCTACACGAGCGCTTCACTTCCTTCTCGAGAGCCGAATACAGTTGGCGGGCCTGGTTCTTCGCTCCTCTGGTTCTCGCCCGCTCTATCGCGGCTTTTGCATTTCTCCGCTCCTCTATCTTCCTCCAGGTGTCATCCGTGATCCACTCCTTTCTCTGAGCGCGCAGCTCGCCCAGGTTGTTTTCACTCGTTTCAGTAAAGGCATCCTTGATCGCCGTCCATTGCTCTTCTACGCTGCCACCATCAGGAATATCCGCAGCTCTGGTCTCCAGTTCGTCGACGAATGACCTTTTTACTGCTGGATCTTCCAATCGGCGTGTGTTGAATCGCCGTCCGAGCCGCTCCTCCCGCCGCTGGACCCGCGCGATACGAAGGCGGATCTCTCCAACGAGGAGATGGTGGTCAGACGCGATGTCGGCACTGCGTTTGTTCCGAACGTCAAGAAGGCTCCTTCTCCATTTTCGGCTGATGCAGATGTGGTCGATTTGATTTTCGGTATGTCCATCACGGGAAACCCACGTGACTTTGTGCACTGGTCGATGGGGGAAGAGCGAACCCCCGATCACCATGTCGTTATTGCCACAAAACTCTGCCAACAGCTCACCGTTTTCGCTCATTTCAAAGTGTACCCCCATATAGAAATCAAAGACGTAGTCCTACGTAAAAAAAACTTTTCAAGCCACTCACTATCGTTAAAACGCAGGTCACTCAGAGTGTGAATAAATGTTGCGACACTTTCCCGCGGAAAACTTCTTGAATATGGGAAACAGATTAGAAGTTTACTAGTGGACAGACTAAAACCATATTCACTTTTCCTCATATCCGAGAAGTTTTCCTCTGAAAAGCGTCGGAAAATTGACTCATTCTATGAGTGACCTACGTTTTCGCAAATTTGAGTAACCGGTACTCAAATATGAGTAACTCTTACTGGTCTAATTTTGAGTCGTTCTCAATTTGGAGACATTCTCAACGTATGTCAAGTGCTTATTAAAATTGCAGGGGGTGGAGTTGTATGGCAAAGTGTTACAACCCTTTTATTAAGTATAAGAAAAGGTAGAGGTGGGTAGTATTGAAAAGCAATCTGTTGCATTACGTAACAATTTAACGGGCCCTATGATTTTTTTTTTGCATTTATTGAGCATTACACGTTATTAATATGTTGATAGCGACAAATGATGTGCTTTTATTACTCTGATACATATTTGAATGTACGCGCATTGTAATCATATAACTTTTGGTTTATGTATTTGAAGATGGTGTCTTTCAGATATACGTAGAATTCCGCACAACTATAATGTAGCCAAAGGCAAAGTATAATGTAGCCAAACGAACTGTCAGTTAGTGTAGCCAAACGAGAATGACGTCATCATGGTGTTGTTTGAGGGATAAGTATTGTAATATTATGAGAACAAAACGCTTTCCACACTCCACATTCCGATTTATTTCGCGGACAGCGGAAGAATGAAAGATAAAGCAAACCATTCCTCGGTTCATTGTTGCAAAGATTTGCTTTACACTTCATTTTGAACTTTTGTGCACGAAACAAAACAAAACTGCACAACAAAGAGCTCTATGATGGCATGCACTGTTTGCACGGATGCCAGTAAGATCATTTATTTTTCATGGTTGCCAAAACAACTTTTTGTGCCTCCGCTTATCTATGGAATCTATAGTATCTATAGTTAATAATAGTCCCTTATTCACCTTTATGTAAATCCGTTCCTCGTCAGTAAGCCACTGTTTATTGCAAAACTCTATTTTGGCAAATGCTGTAATTGTCAATAATTAAGATTGTTGATTGCGGATTTCGGAATTTACGCGGTTACCTTCGATTCAGTTGCTCCTTCATCCCCAGCTTCATATGTGTGATGATAAGCAAGTCCTCATTTTTTTCAATGATACAAGCTCAGATCGCAAGAGCATGGCAACGTAAGCTGTTGCATTCTTTTCAACAGCCAACAGGGTTACTATAATCTATTAACCAAAACGAAATTTTACTACAATATGTTCACCACCACCATGTCACCATGTCTCAGAAACAGACTAGAATAAAATCACATTGGAACAAAAATGAAACTTTTCACGCTAGACGTTCGCTACGTGATCGACTGTTAACTGGCACGTTTTTAACTTGCCCACTAATTGAGACAATTTTTCAGTTAAAGTACATTTTCTGCCAAAATGATGCAATTTCAAAATTTCAAGATTAACTGGAAGAACACTGATGTTTTTTAAATGCATTGATATTAGTGAATTCCGTTCCTTAGGTGAAAATCTAACATTATTTTCTCAGCTATCGTCTAGTGTACCAGTAAACAAACATCTGATCTTCAATGCACTGGTTGGATATTGATTTTCAAACCCTATATGGTCACCAGTCGGTCAGATGGAACTTCTTAGTAGGCTTAGTTGCTCGAGATATAGCAACAATAGTTTACAATAATTATAATAGTTTCAGAACCACGACTTACGAAAAAAAAACTCACTTTAAACGGCTCAAGAAAGTTTCACAAGTCTTCAACTAGCGCCCACTTATGTGCTGTGAATATGAGATCGTGCTTATTAAGACGGTTCAATAAAGCATTCACGCCAGCTCTATTCAGTTCGAGACTTATCATCATCTTAAGTAATTAATGCCAACGTGTTACGCTGATTGTTTTAAATGTTGGGGCTTAATTAGATTCACCGTCAAATTGAACATTGATATTCGTTTCACACAAAGGAAAATTTTTTTCAAATGAATTTTATTTAAATTCAAATTCGACATCGTGGATGTTGTCATGAATGGGAAACAAAACGTCAAAAATAAAATGCGTAACTGCAGGATCTATAGGTGAGACAGAAGGAAACTTTAGTCGACAGTTTCATTCATCCAGGGTTCTCGGATCGATAGAAAGAAAGAGTCGGCTATTTTCCTTCTGTCTCACCTATAGATCTTGTCGGTCTTGCTCATCGAGACGAAACCAGTGAACTGAGATTTTTGACGTTTGATCAGCGCACCAAAACACTATCTCGAACAAGTACGAGCAGGAGGACAAATCTCGCACAACACGAGAAAAGGGCCTATCATTGTTGATCGATTCTCTTCATCGATTTTTTCATTCGCCAATAACCCAGCTGCAAATGATTTTCCCATTCAGTGAGATGCTTCAGGCGCAAGCTAACAGCATCTTCTGTCGAACTGTGCTGCGAGCTTAGCGAGAAATTCGTTTATGTTGCCGTGGTGAACCAAAATGAAAGTCGATGAAGAGAAGCGATCAACGAGGATAGGCCCTTTTCAAATGTTATGCAGAAATAATGATTTATCCAAGGGGTAGGTCACTCCACACACCAATCTTGGGTCATATTTTTTCAGTGTGCCACAAGTGTGCCGCAGGTGTGCCGATTGTGCCGGTCATAGAGCAAGCTGCGATTTTTTGTAAAATACTTATCCCGGCAACCCGATATTTCTGGCACCTGAAATGTTTTGGTTTGAAATCGCAAAGATAAATCGGTATAGCGGCATTTCGGATTTAAATCTATTAGTGAACTAAGAAGTGCACTGCTGGTCTGAGTTCCTCAGGTATATCTCATTAGAGGCTGTTCATAAACTACGTAGACAGTGTAGGGGGGGTTGACAATTATGCACGGCCCATACAAATTTTAAAAATTTTGTATGGACAATTGTCTACGCAGGGGGAGGGGGGGGGGGTCAATATAAAAAAAGTCTACGTAGTTTATGAACAGCCCCTTAGAGGATGTTCCTGAATATACAACCAAACAGCACGTAATGTTTTGAACAACTTGAGTGACCAGCAGTTCTTTCATTTTATTTACAACAATCAAATGCCTACGAGATTGTGCCAAAAGTGTGCCGATGGATGTGATCAAGTTGTGCCGAATCTAATTATGGCACAATGTGCTGAGTGACTTACCCCATGGATCATCCCTGTGTGCTAGGTAGAGAAAGTGCGAACAAACGTCAAAAAACTAAATGACGCTAAATTGCTGCCTCATACAGGCTGGTTAGAGCTTACTCAAACATGAGTCAGAGGTATTCATTTTCATAACTTCTTTTTAAACGTCAAAGCATGAGTAGTTGGGATTTTTGAATATGAGTAACATTGACGCAACAATATTTAAATAAACAAATAAAAGTGGATCTCAATTTTGAGTTTTCAGCCCATTTTTTGACTCAAAAAAAAAACAAAATGGAATTATGAGCATGCCTGAAAAATCTTATTGCAGCTAAACCGCTACTTTTCAAAATTATGCAACTATGAGATATTATAATAATATTTTTTTATGTAAGATGCAAGAAGAGGAGGTAATGTTTGTGTAGGACACATAAAACCTGTCAATTTTACATTCAGAGGATTACAAAAATTACAATATATCATATCTTCAAATTCATAAAAGTAGCATTTTAACTGTGATGAAATTTTTCAGTCCTGAAAAATACAAAGTGTGCCGTCGTAGAAAAAAATTGAAAATTTCGAAAGAAATCATTCGAAAATGGTGCAAATTGCAGCCGTTACTAAATTTTGAGTAGATTCGATTTCAATGAAATTTAGTGGTTTTTCACTCAATTTTTAGTAGCCATGAACGAGCGTTCTAATTTCAACGCGTTCAAGATGCATTTTACCGAAAAGGTATTGCGGATTTTTCATCGGCGTGACATAAATTTATTCGGCGGCGTGAACGATTTTGCTGCGGCGGCGCGCCGGCTCAATTTCATCGGCGGCGGCGGCGTATGAAAATCGTCGGCGGCGGCGGCGTGGCGCGGCGGCGCACAGGTCTAATGGAAATACCATTACATATTTATTTGATATTTGAGTGAAAAGCTGGTGGAAAAAATAGTGATAATGTGATATAAATTTGATAGAGAAGAAAGTTTTAAAAATCGCGTTAAAGCATGTTAAAAGGTAGACTGGAGTGGACGCCATTTTGATGGCTATGAATTTTCTGGTGGTGTCCAACCCAACAGCTACATTCATGTTAGTATGGAGGGGAAAAGTGTGTACCGTACGAAGTTAAGGTTGTCATGCCGACGCAGCGATGGTTTTGTCGGTTTTGGCTGACGGTGGACGCAGCAGCTTTGAATTTATTTGTTTTTTTTTTCATGGTTTGTAGACAGAGGACGCAATATGTTTTTATATTTTTCCTGGAAAATTTAGGCTTTTTTACACAAGATATTAAAAAAACAGCTACCTATGTGTTTATTTTTCGGTTTTTGAGTTATATTTTTATTGAAGTTATCAAGTCTAAGGTTTCCGGTCAATACTCCTATGCGACTAGACTACTGAAAAAATCGATTTTTTCGACCACACTAACATGGAAATGGGCACACTAATGACAAAATTAAAAAAAAACTGATCTACTATTTTACGATAAGGAACAAAAATACCAATTTTAACGAAATTTTGAGAGCCACTAAACCGTTTTGCTATGGAATGGCTGCTATGTTAAATGCAAATTATTCAAAGGGCACTAGGCTGAATTGATAGATTGAGCATAGGACATTCTTTTAGAAAACACTGAGATCCACGGAATAGCATTTCAATTCTTGGACAGATTTTTAAAAAAAGATAAGATAAGAATTTTTTCTATTATTTGAGGCTAGGCCAGTTTCTTACATTCTTGAACTTAGCGAGAATTCTGACATCAAATATGGTATATTTTAAAGATCTAAGTTTAAAAAAAACCTTTTGGACTTGAAATAGGATTCTGACGCTTCGAAGCCTTGGTTGAAAATTATGATGAGAATGCCAAACGAGTTTTGAGGAGAATTGTAGAGGAATTCTATAGAAAATTATACAGGAATTCTGGCCAGGCTTTCAATGGAATTTGAATAAAAAATTTCAGGAATTTAAAGAGAACTGTAAGGAGTACTACAGGTGAATTGTAAGGGAGTTCTCAAAAGACTATTATGTGGATTAAGAAACTTTACAGCACATTGGGAGGCATTTTAAGGAGCATTCCAATAGAATTCTGAAGGGGATTCCAAGTGAATTAAATAAGGCAAACTTAATGATGATATGACTACAATCCTGAAATTATACCTAATGATCACCGACGGCCGAAATTCTCTTAAATTTTGATCGATCAAAGATATATTCGTAGGAGAAATGCAAGGAAGTATGGATAATTCCAAAGGAAACTAATTCTAAATAAAGCTCCACATATTCTTTGCAGAATTTTAAGCTAGTTTGAAGATAATTACAACTGTATGCCTAAAAGAGTTCATACAATTTTTGAAGAAATATCCAAAGTTTGGGAGGGTTTGACAGGATTTTTTTTTGCATATTTCCAAAGAAACTCTGAGTAGTCATCCAGGAAATTAAGATTAAATTTTTCCAGGGGATTCTAAGGCGAGTTTCAAGAGAACTACAATAAAATGTCAAGGGATCCATCCCAAGAGCATTTTGAGAAGCATTTCAAGGAACGTCTGAGAAACATTTATATGGAATTCTCCATTTTCACTTTTGGATAATACTTTTCTAAATTCTAAATGGCATGCCAAGAGATTTCCAGGAATGTTTCAGGAATAATAAAGCACATGAAGTTAAAGCAAAATATCGTGAGAATTTTTAAAAATATTAGGATAACTGTAGAGTAAATTTCAAAAGTTTTCTGGAGGGAATTCCCAAACTGTTCTCCCAAGTAACAATTCAAGCTGAACAGTAAGAAGAGAAGCTGATTATTGGTTGATTTAAAATGTACAAAGCTGATTAACAGCAGGCTGAATATATAGTTGATTAGTAGTGCATGAAGCTAATTGTATCCCCATAAATAAACCTCAATAAGTTAGCTGATCTAAATATTGAACAAGCCTTATTTTAGCTTAACACTACTCCACAAATCAGCAATGCACTACAAATATTTTGATAGCCTGATTTGTTAAATGCAGTTAGTGTCACTCGTTGCATTTCCGGCATCTTAGTTCTTCTAAACTGCGTACCTTTCTAATCCCAAGCAGCGACAGCAGTAGAGACAAGGTAGATGAGCTTTTTAGGAATAGCTCCAGGTAGAAGTGGGCTGCGACGACGTTGGAAGCATTAACATTTGTTTTTCTGTGTTTACAATTCTGTATTGCTGTATAATACTCTTCCGGTTGCTGTTATTCAACTTAAATTTGACGTGTTTCAAGTTAATGATCATACCTTTTGCCACACATATGCTTAAGTGGTCCAGTAGGTATGATTGATGCCTGTGAGAGTGTGAATCAGCGACTGCCGGTTCGAATCCCGAAATGCAAAGGTAATTTTTAGACTTATAATAACAATCTAAATATGTAAATCCAATTAGTTAGTCAGCACCTTGTTGCAGTTCCATATAAATATAGAAGGTATGAAGCGGTCTTCGATTATTTTATTCTAAATAAAACTAGAAGGCTGAAAAAGGGCTGGAAAAAACTGTTATTTAATGCCTTATAAAGCTTATAATTTATATAACTGTTAAGCTTTTGGCTGATTAAAATCACCAGATTTAGATGTTCACAAGTTGAACAAAGGTTAGCGTGGTCTATGTACAACAATTATTCAAACTAAGGTAGAATTAAAATCGATTGAACAACACTTGTTAAGCATCAAATTGTTACCTGGGATGCAACAGAAATCCGATTTTTATTGAAAAAAAAATCTACGGAATACCGGAAAGATACATAAGATCATTAAGGGGAATACTGAAAGCAAAAGTAATTCTGAATATATTTTGCAATGATCCTAACGAAATCCATGAGAAATTTGAAAAAAAAATCCTGAGATAAATTTCAAAAAAATTATGCAGTTTTAGATTCCGTACACAGAAATCCAAGATCCAGGATTAACATAAATTGCCATGATTCTGAGACTTCAGTTGAGAACAAATTTCAAGATGCTGGTCTAAAAAACTGTTCAAGATTATGGGGCTAGATTAAAATTCGAAGAGAAATAATTGAGATGCCGGACTTCAAATATTTACTATCAAAAGTTATATGTAAATTTTCTAATCAAATTCCCGGTTATTTCCCGTTTTATTTTCAGTTGTTTTTGATACCTAGTTAATTTCGGGTTCTCCCGATTTTCCCGGTTCAGTTCGTAGAAACTTCGTAGAAATTCTGGGAACTTCGTAGAGCTTAACAGAGCTTTGAATTAAACAATTCAGGAAGCTTAATTAAAATAAATGAAAACTTTCTACAAATTTGGGGAACTTAAATTAAGATCATTGTTAGGGAACCCCATTGAAAATCGGTGACTTTCTTTCAATTTCAAGACACTTTATTGAAGTTTAATGGACATGAAATAGTTTGAGGTAATTCAGAAACCTTTGTGGAACGTAAGAGAACTCCGCAGAAAATCAATTGCAGCGAACTTTGTGGGAGTTTAGCGGTTTACGTGGCAATTCGAGGAACTTAATTAAACCTCATAGAAGTGCAAAATTTTATGTAAAAGTTCTGAGAGCTGCTTTAAAATCTGGCAAAGGTTAGGTTATAAACATCATTATAGACATCATATCAAGAAGATTGGCAACTTTGCCAGAATCCAAGCGACCGATACAATAGCGCTGCGCTTGAGTGAAGGTGGAAGCAACGCATAGAAAAATGAGCAAATACACAAACCTTTCTTCTGAGGATGTAATCTTTGCTATTTAATTCGTTCGAAGGATTTACATTTGAGCGGCAGATGACGCTATTGTACCTGTCTCATAGCATTCGTATGAGAAAATTGAAGAGTTGTCAGTCTTCTTGATTTGATGTCTTCGGTTATAGGTGATCCGGAGAAGTTCATAGATGTTCTGAGATATTGGTAGAATTAATGTAGCCTTAAGAGATGAACCAGCCTATGGCTGAAAGTCTCGTTAATAAAGATAACTTTGTGAAAGTTGATGAATTTTGAAGAAGTTCAGAAAATTTTGTATATTTTTAGGGAACATTGTACAACTTATGGGAAACTCGTACAAGTTCTTCAAACTTTGTAGAAATTCAGTGAACTTCCTAGAAGCTTAAGACACTTTGTGTGAGCTATGGAAAACCGTAAAAGTTGACGAAACTTCCCACAAGTTCAGCGATGCCTCCCTAATAAAGATAAATTAATTAATTAAGTTCAGCGATCTTCTTAAAAACCAAGAAAACTTTGGATAAGCTCAGTGCTTTGGAAAGAAGTTCGGGGAGCTTCGACTGAGTTGATGGAAAAGTTCCATGAATCTTTGAGGAAGTACAGGAACCTTAGTGAATGTTCAGAAAAGTCCGTAGAACTTTAGAGAAGTTCGATGATATTCACGGATATTCAATAGTATACAAAAAAATAGTATTTTCTGGCACATTTTAATTAAAAAAAAAATATAAATATATCCAAAATCTAAGAAAATCAATTCTTTACTAACATTCTTGAAACAATTTTTTTATCTTATCATGAAAAAATAATTGGATTCTGAAAAAAAAACCGAAAACTTATTTCCATAGAAGAAAATGATTTAACACTCAAATTTTCTTTAGGATTGGAGAAACACAAAATTTATATTTTTTTATATCTTCTCTATATTAAGAAGTATTATTTTTTCGAGGCAGTAAGATTATATATTACGAAGATCTGCAACTGTCATCATTGCGACTGGTCGTGGTAGAAAGCGAATCATCGATTTTTTGGTCGACAAATGAACATAGGACCTATTCAAAAATTAATCGAGACTACTATAAATTATACATCTGAATTGACCTCTAAGAAAACCGCCATTTTTCTTATATTTTTAGTTTTGTTTACCTTTAAATACTATCTATTCATAATTAATATAACAACTCTCCTGAACATTTCAGAGTGGCGTCTCTTGTCGTTTTTGAGATATGACCGAGAGTAGTTACATTTCAATGATATAAACCGGTCTCCCGCAGAAAGCCAAGGAGGGCAGCATTTCTGGTGGGATCGTCTCCCAGAGAAGTCTTTGTTATAGCCATAATTGGTACTATTACCATAACTAGTCTTCCCCTTCCTATAAGAGACGAACCAGCCAAAGGCAAAAAGTCTATCTGAAGCTAACTAACTTTCTCTTCCTTCACCCATCCGGGAAATGTAAGATTCTATTCCAGATTTGCATAAAAGTATACAGAATTTGTAATTCTTCCCTAGGGCCATCAACTGAAGCCGTAGTGCCAAAAAAATTGGCACACTTACCCAGGGAAGCCAAAGAAATTTCCAATCCGAAAGATTTTTACATTGCACCAGAAATCGAACCTGCCGCCACCGGCTTGTTAGTGCCGTGCCTTAACTGACGATAGCCTGGTCGCATAACTAGAACATTGAACATATTTTCCCAATCTCGCCCACCACTTTCATCTGCAAATCATCAATTACTGTTAAACGAATTTCGTTTACCCATACCCAATGAACTGTTGATTCGAATATGCTGCTCCCTAGTGAAACGACAGAAAGAATGCTCGCTATATTGGTTAGAAAATAGTTTCATCTTTTGTTGGTTGGTTGGTTGGTTATCCAAAGGAAAGCGTGTGCTACGACTCTGGATAGCCACACTTGTGCAGAGAATGCATCATGCATTACCAATTTTCTCTCCACTTTCAAGTTCAACATACGCTCGCTGTGAGCCCTTGTCGGTCCCTACACCGATCGACAGCCGAGAAAACCAAACGTAGCTGGGGCTTTGCACGGTCGATGAGAGTAATTCAGAATTGAGTCGAATCTTACTCAAAATTACCAAACAGAGAGTCTACTCGATTTTCCTTAAAAGTGGACTAGATTTTCTGGAAAATCAATGAATATTTTACTCAGTTACGATTTCCCTGAAATTCGAGCCGATTTTTAGGAGGAAAATTTTACTCATCCATTTAGTAACCATACTTTTTGCAAATTTCAGTCGAATTCGACCCAATTCCGAGTTACTGTCATCGGCCGTGTGCTGTGCGAGGACGACAACGAGAGGAATAAATTTTTCACACCATCAGAGCTTATCTACTTTCCACATGCCTCATTTCACACAATGATTTATCTGCCACTTGATATTTGTTTTTCTCGGTGGCTTCTTGGTTCGGTTCGCTCTTTCGTTCGAAGCAACACAAAAGCGTCCGTGTGTATTTAATCCACAAGTGCGAAATTCTTGTGCATCGGCGGGACGGAACGTCATCGTTGGCTTCGTCCTCGAGACGTCGTCGTCGCATAGCATAGCGTCGAAGCATCGTCGTCGTCGTCGTCGTCGTCAGCGTCGTCATTGTGGTGCTCTATCTAGAAGAATGGATAGCTGTCGCAATGTGGCCGAGCATTCTTCTTAGCCGCATCGTGCACTCTTGAACCGAGATGATTAGAAATGTACGTTACGTTGACAAATGTGTTGTTAGAATTCATCGCAACAATTGCTACAGAAAGCTTATTTTAGCGCTCATCAACTAAATTATTGCAATAGAGAAAGATGGCATTGGCCATTCGTTCGCGATGGAGACGCATGGTGAGTTGTTTTCGTCACGGTTTTTTTCAGTTGATTCAACAGTTAACCCTTCTATTTATTTACAAATAGCTATTGATTTTAAATATCTATACACTAATCCAGGCCTCTGCTGTTCGGTTTTTGAACTACGGAACTTTCCGGTTAAAGTTTAAAAATAATTGAATGTTCAATAATTAGAGAATGTATTCCGAACTTCTACAGAAGGTGGTAACGAGAAATTTTTTTCCAAAAGTAAATTCACTATTAAAACATATGGAGGAAAAATGTCGTGACCCCATCTATTTTATGTCATTTACTAGCTCTGGTACATACCCATTTAATGATGAAAAATGAAATTGGTCGATTTTATTGATTTCTTACGTGTACCGGTCACTTGAAATTTTACCAGCCATTTCAGCTATAATTACCGACTTCGGTGATCTGAATTCAGTGTGTACGTCACCAAAGAACAGTGTAGCAGTGGGATACGATTGTATGCACACTTAATAATTGACCGCAAACGCTGCGAATCTGCGCGACACCACATCGTCATAAATCAATTCCCCCGTTGACGACATCAAAGTTAGTTTGAACAGCCATTTATTGTGGATGGAGTGGGGATATTTATGACCGCCATAAGTAAACCGTACGAACATTTCTCACAAACCACCAACCATGCAGAGCCCTCAATCCAAGTCCAATTCTGTCCGAACCCACGAACAAATGCATGCATGCGTGCGTGACAGCACCGGCAGTGATTGAACATCATCCAAGTGTCGAGCAATATTTCACGAATCTATCACGCGACCACATTTACCGTCAATCAGTCAAAATGCACGCACATGAAGCGGAAGGAAGGATGGACGGACAACCGAATATCGGTCAATTGCGGCTTGGTACTGCGCCTGCCAACGACGATGCACGGAGGGGTATTTCTTCTAATCTAACTGGCCAAAAGTCGATTTTTAAAACTAATAAAAATTAATCTTTAATTGTTGCATTGCATAGCCGAAAGATAGGAGAACAATGTTTCATACCTTTTTATTTATTATTCAAGCTCACAACGTTTGGCTATTTTTACTTCGTGCAAAATCGCTCGAAATGATCGTTGTAGTTTTCTTACAATTGAATCTGTTTATAACAAATGTGCATTGATTTATTGAAATATTTATTCAACATGATATCAGTTGATTTGGCTAAATTTAGAATTCATTCAAACATTTCGTCCATTTAAATGTAGTATTTCAATATATCATGGTAAGAAAGATAACATATTCTGTGATGACACATATGTATGGAAGTGAAATGCTTTTACTGACATTTTATAAATCGCTTTTGTTTTGCTAGTCATGAAGATTTTTGTTTGAAATTTGATCAAAAAAGGGCAGGTCTTGTATTTAGAGGAGGAGGGGTACACGACGTTAGGCATACGGTCGTCAGGCATACGGACGTTAAGCATACGGACGTTAGGCATAATGCACGATAGGCATAATGGACGTTGGGCATAAAGGACGTTAGGCATAATGGACGTTAGGCATAATCCACCCGATGAATTCCAGAAGGATGATAATGGGGACTGTCTATTGATTGCTGACCTCGGTGACAATAATGCAATAGCCTTAATTTTTGGAACTCATGAAAACTTGCGACGTCTTGGACAGGCAAAGTATTGGGTTACAGATGGTACGTTTGCCACAGTTCCTTGTTTGTTTCGGTAACTCGTCACTGTTCATGGAAGTATCGCTCCCTCACATCAGCAGACGGTTCCGCTAGTTTTCATTCTGATGACAACAAAAACAGAATCGTTGTATCGAAAAGTATGGCAGGAAATCCTGGAAGCAGCAGGTATGTTTTTTTTTTTATTTTTGAATGAAAAACCACAGAATTTACCATTCTTCATTTCATGAGCTGTTCTTTGGCATCATATTTTATTCAACCTTAGCTGTTTTTTTTTGTTATTGAATAAAAAATCACAGAATTCACCATTCTTTATTTCATGAGCTGTTCTTTGAGGAAAACCTTTTCTTCTTTGACAATTGCAATATGTGTGTAAGAATATATTACAACAAATGTGTGGTTTTTTTTATTTCTAGATGCGATTGATTTCAAGATATAGTTCAAAACTATGCTGAGTTTTCATTGCCAGATTACTTAACCGCTATGGATCTAAATAAATATATAGCTACGTCACTTATGATATGATAAATAATGGATTCCAAACTGTGCTTATTAAATAAACTATGTTTGTTTAACTTGTATCATTGTTATTCAACGCTTAGCCTAATTTAAGCATTATTTACCATGCTCGAAACAGGTTTCTAGAGTTGCACAGCAGCAAGGTATTTTATGCCTAACGTCCATTATGCCTAACGTCCATTATGCCTAACGTCCGTATGCCTAACGTCCGTATGCCTAATGTATTTATGCCTAATGGGGTACACTCGAGGAGGAGGGGTTGCCTTCAACATTTTGTTTTAACTTGAATCACGTTAACAACTTTCTGTATTGATAAGCTGCTAAAGGTGAAAATGTTACTTATTAATTGAATTTTTTATCATTTATACTGAAAAATATAATATTTGTAAACATTATAAGGTTAGGTTAAGTTAGGTTAGGTTAGGTTAGATTAGGTTAGGTTAGGTTAGGTTAGGTTAGGTTAGGTTAGGTTAGGTTAGGTTAGGTTAGGTTAGGTTAGGTTAGGTTAGGTTAGGTTAGGTTAGGTTAGGTTAGGTTAGGTTAGGTTAGGTTAGGTTAGGTTAGGTTAGGTAAGGTAAGGTTAGGTTAGGTTAGGTTAGGTTTTTTTTTTATTAAGGAGGCTTTCAGCCTGAGGCTGGTTCGCCTCCAATAAACATTATTAGTAAAAGAGAGAAAATGAAAAATTTGGATAATAATTAAGATGAAAATATTTTGCTATGTAAAATGCCCGACTCTAGGTCAAACACAAAGTTGTAGGGAATATTGAAATGTTATCTTTAGTTAAAATCAAAAATACAGAAACAAACAGAGGTTTTTGGCGCAAAATTTAGCTTAAACCATTCATATAAAAATATTACAAATTTGTGTTTTTCTTTCAGTGTACATTGTTTTATTTTTGCTATTTATAGTATACACTTCTCAACACTTCGTCCTTTGCCGGCAACTTAATCAGAAATGTTACTCAATGTACAAATTTTCAAAAAAAAAACTTCTTCAGAAAGAGACCCTCCCTCGCAAAACATGACCCAGCCCTTCCTAAGTAACATTGCAAGTTTTATAGTGGTTTTAAAGCACTACAAGTTTAAATCATGGTCTACAGAACCCTCATAAAACCAAATTTTTTACTTGGGTTGTTTGACCTAACATCATTATAAGTCTATCATAAAAATGAGCTTTGGACAAGTTGGGGTGGTTTAATATTTTTGCCCAGCTAGAATGGAAAAATACCCCACTGTGCGAAAGTGCTTCTAGTAGCATGGTCCATGAATGCGTTTGATTTGTCATTTGGTCACTTGTTGGGTGTTACTTCTTGAACCAGTCTATTATGCTTACACCAGACGGAACCACTGCGACCAGTGCCAGTTATCAATCAAATTAATTAGCATGGCATATTTCACACGTTTAATCGAACTATGATGTTGATGTGGTGGTTTCAAAAAAGCCTGTTCATCCACCCGCCCCAGCATCCGAACAACAAATGGTCTTTGATGATTCAATTCCACAACATGACCAGCGCAATCCGACGTTCAACTAATCTATCAAGTAAATGGCATCCATCAAGCATCACTTATGGTCAGTCGGCTCTCTCCGTACCTTTCTAGGTTCAACCACTCAAGGTGGTGGTAAGGAAACGATTTACATTGCTGGCTGCAGTTTCGGTTGTTGATATGCATGCCCGTTCTCGAATATTAATTACTCCTCACCCCTCGTAGCGTATAATGCAGTACCTAATACATGGTCGGTCACAACTTCAGAAATACCCTCCTTCCTCCCTCAACTGCTACGTCATGTTAGCATAGGCCATTTTGTTCGTTGACGAATTTCACGTATCGTGTGAGTGAAGTTTTCTCATTTGATGCGGACTGTGTTGCTTTTGATGATACTCTATGAACATATACAACTACATATACAACTTGTGCTATACTGGTTTTCAAGAAGATGGAAGAGTCATTTGGTTGATTTATTCAAGTTATAAAGGGGTTAATTCAGGGTGGTAGAGCATTGTTATCTAAATTTTACTACGCGGGACTAGAAATGAGTAACACCGTTCTCAGCGTTGGACAGTTCAACATTTGGTGGAAATCAGGAAAAACCCGTGAATTTCGATGACACACCAGGAAAAAATATACTTCGATTTAAACATAAAAGTTATTGGACCTTGTAATGGAAGACCTTTGGACTATGTTTTTATGATGACTTTATCCTTAGAAACACTATTAAAAAATAGTAAATTTTGTTGAAATTTTAGATTTAATTCAAGGTATAACACTAAAGTAGTTGAGAGAGAATTTTCAAGGGAGTTTTCGGAAGAACTCTACAAGAATTCTGACTAGATCTTCAAGTCAAGTGTGAGAGTTCAGAGTATTTAAAAAAAAAAGCTTTGGTGGTGAAAATTTCATGAAGACAATGAAAAGGATTCCAAGACCCGCGAAACATACCACGGAAAATTGATTTTTTTTTCCTTGATTTGTTTTCCGTCGATCTTGTTTTCCGTGCTGAGCACCAATGCTACCGGCGCTAGGAAGGCAGCTCTCACACCTGGACCCTACCTATCGACCCATTAACTCATGAATCGGGGAACAACGACTTTACTTTCTTTCCGAAGGAAGGCGTGATCAGTGATGTTATGCCTCAGAACATCCCGGCGGCGCCGACTGGGATTGAACATAGGCCTGGGTGAGAGGTAATCACGCTTACCACTATACCACTGGCGCCGAAGGAAAATGGATTTGTTTATGTACAATTCCAATGCAATTCTACGAAAATATTTTTTAGATAATTGTGTGGAGAATTCCATGTGAATTGTCAGAAGGATTGAAAGGAGAAATCCAAGATTATGCTGAGCAAATTGTTGAGACAATTTTGAGGTAAATGTCATTGGAATTCAAGCGAATTAAAAAAAGTCAATTGAAGTGTCAAAATTCAAAAAGAATCGAAAAATGAATTTCTTGATTTAATTTTGGGTGCAGAGACTATGGAGTTTGTAGAAAAAAATCTTGAAAGTCGAACGCCCGAGTTCCATTTTCAAAAAAAAAAATGAAAAGTCTAGGAATTAAGCGTGATTTTGTCTATTGGATCATCAGAAGGTACCATGACACTTCCTCGTTGAATGACCGTAAGTGATCCGGCCGAGCACGTTCAGTGAGGACGGAACGAGTTATTAAAATAGCCAGAAAAAGGACTTGACGTAAAATCCCAGCGTTCGTACGTAAAATGGCTGATGATCTTAATATTTCGAAATCGTTCTTGCATAATGTCCTGAAACTTGACCCGACATTTCAAGAAACGGAAAGCTTCAAAGAAAATAAGACTCGCAAGGGCAATTCTTCAACTATCACGGCACGCTGGGAAATAGTTTGACCTATTACTCTGGAGCAGTGTAATAATGTTCAAAACGACAGATTGTGGGCTTCCACCTCGGAAAATGGGTCAGGGAGTGTCAGCAATATTTCACGGTTCCACAGTACCGTTCCAGTGATGGTTTCTGGAGGAATATGCAAGTGCGAAAAGTTAACGCTGTATATTATGAAACGGATTTTTTTGGAGAAAGTTGTCAAACCAAGTGTTTAAATAGGATGGAGCATCCTCTCGCACAGCAAGCTCGTTCAGAGCTGATGCAGAGATAATTTGACCAACATTTTAGCCAAAGGTAAATGGGCTATAAGTCGAAGGTAAACGAGCACAGGGTATCTAATTTGATCCAATTAAAAGCAATAATCCAAAGAATATGGGAAATGCCTATAAAAGTCGTGCTTGCCATCTGTAACGCATTTAAAAAACGATTCAAATGATTCAAAATCAGAAGATAATTTCAATGGAATTTCAAGGAGAATATCATTTGTTTGGCAACATTCCAAGGGAAGATTACAAGAGAAATACTTAGCAGAATTACAAGGTAGTTCTGACACAGATATTCCGAGGAGAATTCCATGGAGATAATGATAAGATTCATAGGACAATTCCAACGGAATATAGAAAAGAATTCAATGATGATAATGATGATAATTGTCTACCACTCATTGTAACACGAAAACTAAGTCCGATAGCAGTGGGCTCTCCTCACTATTTGATTTGATCAAGTTTAATAACCTCTGCTTATCCTCAATATGTCACTGTATAAAGGGCCAAAAACGGCTTGGGTGAATCGATAGGCAAAGTCACTTATACGCCTCCATGGGAAAGCAAAGAATCTCCATCCAGCAGCATGATCATACAATTGGTCAAAAAACAAGCCGTCAAACAGAAGGATGTCAGAATGGGTGTGGAGAAGAGCCCTCTCTTTATCCACTAAATGTTAACAATAGGGAGTTGACAATTGCACTCTCCCCATCCAAATCGCTTCAATTGGGTGCCCTGATGGTCACTCCCAATCCCCAACATAGGTATATATATAATACAGGTATACCTCGATATAACGTAACTGTCACTTTTGAGTTTCATCGTCGATTTCTCGTAAACAACAATACCAACAATACAATCACACAAATAAACATTACGATTAGATAGGGGATTGTCTCACCTAAAAAATTATAAAATAAGCACAGCAAAATAATATTGACAGGTTTCAGCAAATTCTGCTTCGATGGATTCTGTCTCAAGGCATTAAAGTCGTCATCGTCCTCCTCATTTTGCTCATACACGCTACTTCCCAAGTAACAATTTAACAGCCTTTTGGCTTTCACACTAATTATTGTGGTTTTATAACTCTAACACTTCCTGATAAACTGCTTCCAATGGAAGATAATCGCCCTTATCGAGGATGCCACGCAACGCTGGAGTAGAAGCTCGATGCAATGATCGAACAACAAAACTGTTGAAAGATAAAAAAATTTTGACGTTTAACTTTTTCCAGGCAACTTTGAAACCATTAATGCCGTAATAAAACTAAATGGAATAGGATCAAGCAAAATGGCCTCAGATAAAAACGATTCAGTCGCAAATTATCTTCATTAAAGCCGAATTAAAACGTTTTGCATTTGTTAGCGATTTCATGAAAGCAAAATAGCTTTTTCACATTTTGGTATTATTCCATTTGTTTTTAACTGTCTTCATTTATCAAGATGTTAGTCATTTACAAAAAAAAATCTCTCGGCTGGACACAATGATTAATATAAAAATAACTATAGGTACTTTCTCTCCTAAATTAAAAATAATAAGTAAAATCAACGATTTCCGAAGGCGGACTTATTTTTTGCGATCTTCCGAAGCAAATTCCACATTAGATTTAATCTATTACCTAAAAATAGACTACAAAATGAGAACTGTTTTGATAATTTTTGTATTTTTTTTTTTTAATTTTAATTATGAGGAAATTTATGTGGATTTTTTGACAGATTCATCTTTGAACAATGAATGTGACAAGATCAGATGATATTTATGTATCCCATTTTATCTTGATTGATGCTTTATTTTTAGTGCGGTTAGCGAGCGTCAAATGTAAATGGCACCAGTATTGGTGGCAAAAGGCTTTTATTGTAGTTTTAATAAGGATTCCAAATGGTTCTCACTGCATTCAAATCCTTCGTCGGGGCGGGCCAACTAGACAGATTCTAGTCTTAAGGAGGTTTTGGTGGATGTAATAAAGGCAAAGCTGTCTTGATCAGGGTTTTGTGAATTTTGTTTTATAGTAGCCTTATAGTACTTCATAAAACGTGAAATGTTACTTGGGTTGTACAGCAGAAATTAAAATTATGAAAGCATTCTTAATTGCTTTTATTTTGTGAAAATTAATAAGAATGTCCACATTAAAATGAATTCGAAGAGACAGACTCGGCGGCTTAGAGCCCCGACTCTTAAACATGATATATAGCAAACAAGAATTCAAATTGCATCCAATTGATGATTCAATGTTCCAAGTCTTGAAATTAATATTTTGTTCCATGCAATTTAATCGTCAATATTGTTTTATTTCTGAAGCTGGTTTTACTAAGATTTTGTAGTTTTATTCCCAAAATCCCAGGTTGTGTAAAAATCTTAATGTTTTACTTTGGATCTTCGAAACATTCTTAGTCTCTTAGGGACCTGCCTTAGCTAAGCCGGTAAAGGCGCAGCTTCAAATCAAGATCATGCTGGAGGTGGCTGGGTTCGATTTCCGGTCCCTGTGTAAGAATTCTTCGGAATGGAAATTTTTTCGACTTCCCTAGGCATAGAGTATGATTGTACTTTCAATTAATAACTGTGACAGTGCATCTAGAATACTAAATTGAGAGCACGCAATAAGCTTATATGCGATAAGCAATAAGCTTGAAATGCGACGAAGAAGAAGAAGAATAAGAAGAAGAAGAAGGCCCCATAACGTGGGTAGATCACCTCTTCGTGGTACGTTACGGACGGGATGTAAGATGTACCACCGATTCCTAGCCCTGACTACTTCAAACTAGGGGATCAGGATTTTGCAGTAATCAAAAGAACACATCTTAGTATTTGTTAATTTGTATACCTTCTTGATAGTGACAAGACTCGGTTTTGTCCACCGAGGACGATCTTGAAACAAGGAAAAAATGAGTTAGTTAGTCTTCATCTATGTGATTCCTTATCTTCTATTTGTTGTACCGTAAAACGGGGTATCTTTGATAATGCGGGTAACTTTGATAGTATAATAAAAAGAATAAATTTACTCGCTGTGTTTTTTTTTTTCAAATAAGAAACTTTGTTTCCATATTGAAGCTTAGGGTATTTCCGTTGATATCGTATATAGTTTTTATGTAGAATGTGTTACATATTTTATTAAAATATTAAAAAACCATTTTCGTGTTTTTCGCCTTTTTGAAAAACCACTCAAACCATCACTTATGAAATGTATTTCCGATACAGCCATCACAAATTCAATGTTGTATTCTTATTGCTTATAAAGTTTTCTGATTATATACTCATTTAAAGTTTCATATTTAAAGAACTAAATTGTTTGAGTTTCACTAATTTTTTTCTACATTCATCGAGCATTATCAAAGTAACCCCAAATCAAAATACTGAAGTTCGGTCACAAAACTAAAAAAATAGTGCAAATGCTTTAATTTTCGTTCAACATATTACTAACGAATTAACTCTTGAATCCTCAGTACTTGTTTTAAAAATATAAAATTTGAAAAACAGTCATTGCTGTAAAAAATATTTAGAATATACTTTAAAAAACTATCAATGTTACCCCGTTTTACGGTAGCCTAGTTTGAAGTGGTTAACTAGGGTTCTTATGCATGGTCATTATAATTGTCATTCCTTAATTTTGTTGCTAAGGAATCCAATTTTGACTGACAAAAGGGCGTGCTTTTGATCTTATATTAATATCTATACTGCCTATAATCCCATATCAGTCCCATATGGAAAAAGTAGGCATTGAGAAAATAGCAGTTGAAGTTACGGAGTGCAATTCCATGTAAATATTCTAAAAATCATAGTGATCTACTTGATATTTTTTCAAGTTAAAATCGGTAGCAATGAAGCCTGCACAATTAGTTATATCAGCGAAAAATATGGCGAAACAAAAAACAGAACTGTAACTTGACTTGTGGACGGTTCAGAATGGGACTGATATGCGATTACTTTGCTTGATGGGACTTGATGTTGTTTTCACATTTTTCATGTGTTATGAATGTAGATGCCAATTGATAGTGGATAGCATTATTATCTTAAAATTGACGAATATCAATATACGACTGATATACAATTATAGGCAGTATAGTATCCAGCACACAGCACAGTATTGCATTTCCCAGACTCTAACTATATCATTTGATCATCTCTCATTAACACCGTTGATCACATTATCACAAAAATGGTGCAAAAGGAGAAACCCTTTCGGTTACATTTGTCTCAATCTTCTTTCCCAGTAGAACAGGCTGTCTAGGTCAGCACTATACACGTCTCGCCTCTGACTGATTTGAGGTCTCAGCATCAAACGCAACCCCCCCCCCCCCCCCCAACGGTTGACCCGATCCAGTCATCGAGGGATACCCTTTTCATCAGATGTAGAATCCTCGCACACAGCAGAAAAAGACGGAGACGTTTCTCATCAATAACAATCACCATAGCAAAGGAGCTGTCGGTGTAGTCGAGTCGTTGCCACTCTATGGACGACGCAATTCATCGTTTCGTTGAGTCGTATCGCTTCTGTCTTTACTGAGTAACATGGTCTAGGATCAACACCCCATATTATCTTTCTCTCTAGCTGGAAGATGACCAGGATATAAGATAATAAAACCAAAGATTTTATTGCGATGGACACAACATTTTGGTCACAATCTTTATCACCACCGGCGATGATCCGCCTCCGCTCACTAAGGAGCGTCAGCTTCTCGGTATTGATCATAATAATCCTCCCCATCGGATGAAATCAAACTGTCGTCGTTGTCATGGAGCATAAATTGTATTAGTGAAGGCCCTCCTTGGCTGACACCGGGGACAATCTTCATTGCTTCATTTTGTATTTATAGCCAAATAATTCCACCCCGGTAGCCTCTCTTTGTGATGATTGTGGTCTCATTGGGGGACAATCCTGACCATTCGCTAGACGTCACTGACACGTGATGGAAATTTTGAATATACATAGTGAGGATTCAATGTCCCATGTGGCCCATGTAATTCACTGTTATCTGTCTGGTTGATGGGTTCAGAAAAATCGTAAAGCAAACGATGAACTTTTGACTAAGTAAGCAACACATAATACACACACACACACAGTCGAATGCATTTCGGATCAGACTCCGGTGGACGGACTTGGTTTTCTGCTTGGGACCTTCTTTGTAAAGTAAATTGCAAATTTGCCAGAAGGCGCGCGATAGGGGAAAGTTTTTCCTTTTTCCAGCGAGTGGTAGTTTGTCGGTTGATTCAGTTTGCGTTCATACAATTTGAAGTCAAAAAGGGCGAGTGGAGGGAATGAAATATTTTAGTGTATGTTTGATACAAGAACCAGATTCAATTTGTAGGAATACTACAACATGGTCATTTGTACATTCAATCGAAATGATTTGGAAGACTAGTTTTTGCTGGAACGTTTAATTTCCGTGACATACCTATTTTGATATAATGAATAATGAATCTATGACGAAAGGTCTAGCTCTAGTGAAGTGGGCTCAACATATAGTTGTTGTTAAATCCATGAACCGTTAAGCTGGACGTGGCGAAATTAACGTGATGTGCGAAAATTGTATGAAGCTTGCAATGCGATGAAATTGGGTCATCGCTCGCCTTGTAAAATACCGTTGAAATTAACTTACTGACTCATGGAGAAATGCGCGTAGAAAATGACATTTTCCGATTGTTATATCATACTTTTCAAAGATTGGCAACATGTATTGGGTGGAACCCAGAGAGCTTCGGGTCTGGTTATTTTTCACGCTAGATCATAGACAAGGACTAAGCCTGTTATCGAAATAGAAGGTGACAAAATCTCGAATCGGCATGTCAAGCAAATTCGTGTAATTGTAATTGTCAATGATCCACATTTTTGCTCAATTCGGCAATTTTGGATATAGCAAAATTTAAAAAATTGCGTCCTTGAAATTTTTCAAAAAATTGTAGCACGGAAACGGTATTTCGGATCGACTGGACTTTCCTCTTTCGTCAACTTTGTATAGATCCAGAGTTCTCTTTGCTTGTCATCAGAGTCGTCTAATCTTGACTTATGAGTTTGCTTTGTCATCCTTCGAGGTCCTCCGGGCTTACATTTGACATCTGAGTCAAGATAGCTGATGAAACATTAGATCTTATATTTACGAAAGACGTGAACTGACAATATTTCAAGGATGCACTTTTCAGATAGAAAACTCACGCCCGCGCAATTTAACACCATCTACCTTTGTCCTACCAGTAGATTTATCCATGATTTCATACAAGTTTAACTCAAAATCACACGAGGCATATTTTACGCGACGATTAGAATTCATTTTGTTTTTCTGTGTAGGATTTCGGAAGTTATCCTCGTATCTAACCATCCCGCAAAATGATACGACTTATTTAACATATTTAACCAAAACAATATTCTTATCGTTCCACGCTACTTACCCTGACAACATTTCCGTACAGGCAGAAGAGATTGAACAGCTTATCAGTGTTGGCCGTGTTGTTGTCGAGTCCGTAGACCATCATCACTGCGCCCTGGAATGAGAGAACCGGAAAACAAACAATCAAAATTTGCTCTTGAAAAGTCATGTTCAGTTGGTTATTTATACAAGCACGCGAAACGGAGGAAATCTTTTCCACTTGGGAAATCACCGCTGAAAAGCTGACCATTGATCATTTCGGCGTGATTCAATTAAAAGATAACAGTGAAAATCGAATGATTGCCACCGCTTTCGAGACCCCTTCGGAGAAAACAGAAAAACCGAACCGATTGGACCGTATTTTCCCGCTGAACAAATGCAATAAACTTGGCCGACATAAAAAGCGGAAATAAATCAGTTTTCGCTGTAACGCTGTTTTCGCACGATGCAGAAGACACGGTAAACGGCAGGACGACACTTGAGTTAGTGGAACGAAAAAAAAAATAACAAGGGTCTATTAAATTTAAATCATCAGTATCGCAACAAATGCCCAGGAAAAACATGAGAAATGGCCCGGATCATAAGAACCGAACAGCAAAAACCTGGCTGGTGACTGGCAAGCAAAAACAATAACAAACACAACCAGAGGAAAATCATTGAAATAAATAACTTGAGAAAGCATGCCCAAGTGCTCTCTATCTGTTTGTGCTGGGTGTTTGCTCATTGCTACTGATTTCAATTCAACAATCATTGCCAAGGAAAGGGGGAAAATTCCTTGCGCTGTCTTTTGCAGTCACCGGGCAGAAAGCATCACGACAGCGTGCAAATGTAAGTTAAGAATTATTTACCTATTTCATCAAAATATTTCAAATATGTATCCGCTAGCTGTGGGCGAACTCACCCCCAGTAGAAAGGGTTCCCCGCTGATGAAATGGGGAAAAGTAGTTACTTTGAGATGACGGTACGTGTGCTTTTTGTGCTGCCAACATCGCTGATGATGCCCCGTCAGCACTATTTCTTCTGCAGCCAAACGTCACGGACTAAATTAAATAAATTTGCAATTTGTTTCGTCCCACGTCAACGGTCCGACGAAACGGATGAAGGTGGAATGTGTCTGTTCATTGAGGAAGAAAGTTGGTTTGCTAGGAATGGACATGGAATACGTTTCTGGGCAATTAATTTCCTAGCCTATTAATTAACTTCTACGAGCCACCCTTAACAGGGGAGCGATTTCAACTTGTTTTTTTTTAACGTAGGACTACGTCTGTGATTTCTATATGGCGGTACACTTTGTGAAAACCAAAAATGGAACATGTAACAAAATTATGAAAGATTTTGAACGTTAATAACTCAGCTGCCCCTGAACCAATAACAATAAATTTATCACCAATTGATCAAAAATATTTCTACGCATCTGCTAAAATTAAGACTTTATCATTTTTCAAAATGTCACTATTGAAAATTGCACGAATGTGCAACTGTTGTTATGATAGTTAAAATTATCACCGATTGGCGGCGAAAAGCGAATTCTCTAACACAGATTTCAAAGTTGAAGTCCATCCGGTCTCACCAAAAGGTGTGTATTCAATCACCGCGTGGTGAGTGGTGGCGTTCTCCAGTACACAACGAAAGGCTCCCCACAAGCAGCTAGCTATCGAGGCTGCCCTCAACCGTTGATCGAATTCAGTTTCAATCACCGTGTGTGGTGGTGTACGGTCGAAGGGTATCAGCAGCAGCAGCAGTGCTTTCGGTGCATGGCGTTGAACATAGAAGGAAGAAGATGCCGCACCGCTATTGATCGATATAGCTCTTCGTGAGTCACTGTGGGCCATCTATGCCAAGCGCGTCATACTAAAGAGTATAAACAGAAAGAACCCCGCTCCTACATAAAACACAAGCTCCTGCTGCAGTTAACAAATAGCTTTTATTATATAAGACCAAGTAGTCCTACATCACCATTCCGTACAACCCCAAATGGCTGTCCTAATTTGCCAAACACTGGTCTCAATCGTTCACAAAAAGAGTGAAGATTTGAAATCTATGCAGACCAGGCCATGTGTGTACTTATTCGCCAGTTATTGAAAAATGTTGTTCTAGACTTTTTCTGAACTGTTTAACTGTTTAACTCTTTTATAAATTAAAAAAAAATCTGGTGTGGAGTACTTGGCACTGATGAAGTCTGCAAGTAGTAGACGAAATACGCGTATCTGTCAAAAAAATAAGCAATTATAACGGAATTTAAGGGGAATAAACAAACACACTCAAAGCTCTTGATAAAGGGATTCCGTTGAGAGGTTTGACAAATTTTAAAGATTAAACATTCTGGTCAATCTCCATGAATTATGTGTGACCGCTTGTAACCAGTTTCAGCAAATTTGGATGAAGTTTAACGAAAAAATAACAAAATGTAAAAACAATACTCGTTAAGGTTGATAGTCTAAGGCTTCAAAAACGCACAAATGTCAGCTTACACAAAACATACAATACTTAAATTGCTACTCTCTGTTTGTTGCAGCGCAGCAACCAACAAGTAGCAATTACAGACTTAATGCTTCGAATATTTACTTCTTCCTGCAGTAATGAAGCCTCGGAGTTGATGTGAGTGATGCGCCACACCCTTGGTGGATCATGGCAAGATGTCGATGGCTGGTTGGACGTCGAAACTTGATTCCAGCACCTTGCATGGTTAGTTGGAGTTGAAAAGAGATGTAGTGTCATTCAATATTGGTGTTATATAAAAATGTGTGTTCAATTTGTAGCTGGATTAGTTTCCTGCAATATTCTGATACCCCTTGTTTGGAAACCCAAGGGATCGGTCAATGTTGGGATCGCCATCAACAAAGAGTCTCACTCCATTGAATGATTCGGTCCATAAATAAATAAGCATAAGGAAATCTTATCAATATCGATTGATTATTTCGCTGAGTGAACATTATTTCGAATGTCGTTGTCGTTGAACAAAGTGCACCGAAACAAATGCTGCAATCGACAACTACAACTGTTGCCGTCGGTCTCGACAATAACAAAAAGCGAACTGATGTGAAGTGAGATGTGATAAGTGAGGTTTTTTGCAGCAAGATATGGAAAGTGAGAATTGAAAATGTATTTGATGAGATGTGAGAAGTGAGATATAATAAATGATAAATCAATGAGTAAGATGAAAATAAATAGGAGTGAGATTAATAATGGGATCCAGGAGTGAGATATTATGAGACAAGAGGAATGAGATGAAATGTAATTACTGGTATTGCGAAAAACTAATATGAGAAAATAATGCGTCAGCAGTGAATAGTGAGAAGTGTAGTTGTAAAAGATGTGTGATATGAATGACTGGGAAATATAGATATGCATCATGTGAGAGAAAAAGGGACAGTTTATCTAACGTTGGTCTTTAGATCTTAAGAATGGATCCAACGATAAAAATCTGGCTTTGTCTAGACAAATGGCTGTTAATTAAAATTTGATCGAAAATGCTTAATTTCGGAATTAATGCTTGGGCACAATATTACGGACTATTAGGGTGTTTAACACGAATGAGGCTGGCGAGCTGTATGTTGTTTGGAACAACGGTGACGCATTTTGGCATAGATGACCCACAGCGTCTCAAGACGAGCAACTGAATCCGATCAGTAGCGGTGCGGCTTCTTCCTACTTTTTCCGTGAATCGAGGGCTCTTGAGGGCAGTCTTGATAGGTAGCTGCTTGCGGGAAGCCTTTCGTTGTGTACTGGAGACAAATGTACAACGCCACGTGCTGAAAGCACTGCTGTTGCTGCTGCTGATGACGACCGGATACCACCACTCACCATACGCGGTGATTGAATACACACCGATCGGAGAGACCGGACGAAATTCGATATTGAAATCTGTGTTAGGGAAAGCGTTTTTCGCAGGCAATCAGTGATATTTTTAATTATCATAGCAACAGTTGCACATTCACGCAAATATCAATACTGACCTATTGAAAATTGATAAAGTCTTAATTTTAACAGATTCTTGAAAAAAATTCTTATCGATTGACGTATTAAGAAGTAAAATCCATCAGATCACGTTCATGCTGCGACCGACTTTGGTTTTTGAAATTGCACCCCCAATGTTGTCTTAAAAATACATGTTATTTTAGATTTAAACTTCTGGGAACTGGCATCCAATTGAAGACTTTCACAAATGTCCAGAAAATACTCTTTATTAAATTCATGGTGGTTCTGAAAAATGACCGTTTTGCCGTGATGGTTGCGTGATGCTAAGCTATTAGGGTGTTCAAAACAGATGAGGCTGGCGAGCTGCATGTTGTTTGGAACGAGGGTGACTCGTTTGGAATAGATAACCCACAGCGACTCACGAAGAGCTACTGAATCCGATCATTAAAAATTGATAAAGCAGATTCGTAGAAAAAAATTCAAATGGATTGGTTTGTTTAGAATTACAATCCATCCGCTATTGACAGAGTTATAAGTAGTCAAAACCTGACCACTTTTTGTAACGCGGTCGATTTTTTGAAATTGCACCTCCAATATGTTGCCGAAAGCGGTAATCCTACGTCAAAAACGTTCAATTATTCGTTAAAAAAATTGCTACTCAAATAAGCGTAAAAAATCGAAAAGTTTGAATATCCGAAAAATCCTATGTTAGATTTTTACATTGCGGACAGAAGAATCAGCTAAATTGATCGAATAGTCTCCGAGATCCCTGTCTTGTAAGGTAACAATATGTGGTTTCGAGAAAAGGATTGCCAACAGCGGAAACATTAATATTTTGGGCTGAACATGTTCGAAAATAAAGCTGAAAACCCAAAGTGTTGCATTCATTCTAATGTTCTAAAAAAAAAAAATAACAAAAATTACCCTTTTTTTTAGAGACTTCAACAGGTGTCTCACCTTAATTTTTAGATGTATAAATATACAGTAACGCAGTTTTGTGATCTTTGGTTTCTCATCGTTCAGTAGAATTTTTATACTATTGAGAATCATTTGAAAAAAAATGCTGTAAAATACACAGCTTTGCACAGAAAAATTTACGTTTTACGTTGAACCGCAATTTTAATAACACCTGAAAGAGTATCACTATTGATAGGAAAAACACGTGGAATAATTATCAATTTGAACAAGTTGATTAAGGGGGGAGTACACTTTGATTTTTCAAAAAAAATACATTTTTTTTGGCTTAAAATGTTCCTTGGGATGTATACTTTAATTTAGAAAAGATATTCCTTACCGCTTTACGAAGCGATTTCCTAAAATATGTACCGGCGCGCTGAGAGAGCAATTTTATCTTTAAACGCGTTTATCTCGAAACGGGGTTTTTCAAACTGGCGTGGGAAATAACTCTAACCAGTTATCATCAAATTTGAATATCGCCTAGGTTTTCATGTTCAGAATTAAATTCTGCTTAGAAATACGTATCCACATTTTCGATTCTGTCAAAAATGGATTTTTAATCCACGATTTTGTAAGCATTTTTAGGGTGAAAAAATGGACTTTTTTTTCCTAAGGCCACAACTTTTGAAAAAATTAATTTAAAAAAAATCGAAATACGTATTTCTAACCCAAATTTCATTACTAATCAGGATTTTTGTTCGATTTATGTTCCAGGATCACATGGAAAGGAGTATTTTCCCACGCCGTTTTCCGACTTCCGCGCGAGGACGCCCGCGCGACCTGGTGCACCGGCCACGGGGAGACACCAATCGAGTTCAAAAAAATACAAATTGTAGTTCGAAGGATGACTAATAAATGGGTTATAACATATTTGCCCTCCCTGAGTGTTTTATTGCTTAAAAAAATTAACGAAAATGCCTTACTTTTTGGACGTTCAAAGTGTACTACCCCCTTAATTTGATTACAGGGGCGACCCCGGTATAGTGGTTAACATCCACACCTCTCACGCCAAAGTCACGAGCTAAACGCTATATAACGCTTGATAAAAAAAACACGTCTACTGAGGATTCATATTTATGAAAAAATCATATATCAATGAAACAGTCATCGGTCGTCATTGAAAAGCAATGCAACTATGTTCTGTCAATCTAATTGACTTTTATTGGTTCTGTTGTCTTGTGAATTTTAGCTAAACGGCCTCTTTTCTGATTTTTATCTCTCAATCTATGAAATATACACGAAAACTATGTTGTAACGAAACTTCTAGAACAATATGAGGAACATTATGCCGTACACTACACATTTTTATATCATATGGGTGGAAAATTCGTAGAACAAATACTTTAAAATTCTTCACATTTTAAGATATCTTCGAGCATGAAACTAAGTGAAAATTCAATAAAATCACTTCGAATAGTCAACCTTTGGCCACAAAGTTGGTAGATAACACATTAAGCTTTGCTATGAAAGTTGTTACAGCAGCTTTCGTTGTTTCAGTCTCGAGATATAAATATTATAAGCCGTAAATTACCTTGAAAACATAAAATTAACTAGAAGCACCTCTAAATCAACACCGATTTTGCTGAAAACTTGCACAAAAGTTCAAATTAACATGACGAACAGTAATCACGGTTGACCCGTTACATTCCGAACATTTCGTTTAAAATGAACAGGTCTAACGCAGAGCCAAAATTTTCAACAAAAATTGCTTAAGAGGAGACATACATTCGATGAATTACCAACAACTGACTGTAAAACATATCTAGTATCTCTATATATGCAATTAGATTAACATCCAAAGTCCATCCTTTTTTACATATTCTGCACAAAAGAGACTTTCTGCCCCGCCCCATTCATAATAATAAGTATAATAGTCAAAAATGCATGACAAACATCAATTTTGCGTGGTTCTACGTCATACTGCGGTTGTGTCTAGGACACAACCCTTTATTTTATTTTTTTTCTTCTGTTTTGTCCCAATAATGTTGTCTGAATAAATTTCAGTACATTACCAGCCTTCTCCCTCAATAACCCTTTAGTAATTTCATAAATTGGAAAACAGGAAAATTATATTTTCCGAAAACCTAAAGATTTATGATACCGGAAAATTCCCATTGAAACGATTTTCAACAATCATAACAAAAGCAAATTGTGCTTTAATGGCAGAACAAGCTTTTTACTTGTTATAGCCCACAGGTTACCAATAACACAGTAAGATATTGATAATGAAATTTGATATTATTTTGCTCTGGTTTTGCTATTCCCTTCTCCCCGGGTTGTGAGTCACTTTTACTCATTCGTATGGAGAAATTTCTAAAAACGTAGATCACTCAACGCATGAGTTATCTCTCTGAGTAAGATTCGTTTTCAGTGTATTAATTGTAAATTAAAACCACTGATGCCAGTCAATTCCAACCACATTGATCGCATCGTAAATAGAACTCCTCACAGCTAGTATCACACCATGAACTATTCTCATGAAATTACCGGTATACCTGGCACAAAGTATACATTTTGGCGCATACCTTCACGTGGAGCTACATTCTACTGTTCTGCCGTTTGGTGTTTACTGATGCTGATTGGATGGTAGCGTAGCACATCGTTCACCATGGTGGCATTCTCATGCAACGCAGCAACCGGCGAACGAGCGAACGAGCAAGTCATCACGCGCTACTGTCACAAATGGAGAAATAAAAAACGAAACAAAAAGAAAGTAACATACCAAGCGTCTCCATCATCTCAAGATCCGCTACGCCCGCCGTGCCATCAATGTTGATACGCTAAGGAATTTCATCTCATTACATCCAAGCATCCGAGCAAATGCGGAAAAAGCGGAGGATATACAAGAAACTCATTTGTTCGGTTTCGTTCTACTACAACTGGTACCGTGAACCAGGGGCAGCTTGATCACGTATTAATATAAACATACAAATAAATGTCTACATTAAACGAAATTTACAAACTAATGGTAATACCATCAGTAGCAATTAGGTCGCTATCGTTCTGCATGATTACTTATCATATTGAGTAATTTTATTTTATTTAAAAAAAATTGAAATGGCAAATTTGAATATACCAATATGGGGTGAAATTGATCAACCACTCAAATTACTTTCAAGGAAATTTTTAGTAAAAGTTCTTCTTAAATTTGGGTTCCATGAATACAAATCAGATGAACCGTATGTCAGCAGAAATTACAAAAAAAATGTCTTAAGCATGGTTGCGCCTAAATGTAGGCAATTTATATAAAAATCACTGTAAATTTAACAGAAAACTACTGATCTCTCAGTATTGAAAACCTTTTTTCCATTATTTATGAAATAATTCAGATTCATTGACACTTAGTTTAATTGAAAATGCCACTTTCGAATTTATGATGACAACAATGGTTGCAACCCTGTGACGCCCGTTTGTTTGAATGTTTATATTGAATGCTATTAAACGTCAGTTAAATAAAATTTAAATTTATGCGATAAAATCTACATTTTTGTAATGAGAAACTCGCATTCAAAACCGTAATTTTTTTACGCGCCAACAAAAAAACGCAATCCATAATCACCTTTTTCAGCTCCGGTGATCAATTTGCCCCCGGATTACGGTACCTACTGTGGGCAAACCAATTCAATCGCCCATAAGAGCAAGAAAATAAAAACACATTGTAAATCTTCCGTTTAATTTATGTTTCGATTATACTTCCCGTAGAACTGCGCACCGCAATTACGAGTCGTTCCACTTTCCGTATCTGTGCCACATGAGAATGAACTACAGCAGCCGCAAGGAAGTATTGTAATCCCGCAGTAATTTCCGTTCTGATTAAATGGTGAATGATTTCGATTCGCTTAAGGGAATTCCCCCTCTCTCACACAAACTCGAAAACAGCTCGAATATAGAATACAGCTGATACTACTACTGACCTGTTGCTGTGCCGGTTGAATGAAGTTGGCTGGTCCGTTTCGGGTCAGCGGTGGGTCCTTCATCAGTCCGACGTGTGTTCCGGCCGGTGTGGGTTTCCAGTTTTCCGACGGATGAAATTCGGGCGGTGAAAAGTTCGGTGCAAATCCGTTTCCTCCGCCGGCTCCCAGAAGGGCTGGTTCTGCAAAAGGAAAAACGAAAAACAAAAGTTCAGTTGAGTGTTATTGAAGAGTCGTTGGATTTTATAGATAGCGGCGGGAAATTGTTGCAAAAACTTTATCGCTTTAAGACGTTGGTACGTATGTATGTCGGCAACCCCATCGTCGTCGGTTATAGTCGATCAAAACAGTCTCGTAGCCCATTAAAAGGGTTAATCTGCACTTGTGAGACGGTGCAAAGCAGCGCTTATCACACGTATTTCACGAGACGACTGTCGTTTATTGTCTCTCTAGTCCGCTGGCAAGAGGTTCGCCCCAGCCACCGTGCATACCTACATTTGCGTGCTGACAAGGGACGACAGACACAAAAACGGGAAGCCATTTTCCGGAAGAGATCGTAAGAGGAGTTTTCGAGTGCACTTTTCATCATCGCGATGACGGCGAAACAACAAGTGCCTAATGCCTGGTGCTGCTGGTAAACGGGTTTACGTGTGTCTGCATATGTTCACGCTGGCTGTCGGTCGCGGTAGAACTTTAGAAGGAATTGGGTTGTACGGGCTCGTACACCGAAGCACAGCACGGCAAGATGAGGGATTTTAATTGTATAGTCTCTTATCGACACTTATCAGCTCCGTCTTTTGGCTTGAAATGGGTAATGCTCGATATGATTGTGTTGATGGTCGTCGTCAATAGCATCATCGTTAAATCAATGCATCGAATCAGAATTTTAGAATCTTAACGGTGGATGTGAACTGCATTGACAAAGAATTGTGCTGTTAGCCATTTGGTAACACGGATACGCATTAACTTCATCACTAATAAAATTGTGCGGGTCCGTAACGAAAGGGTTGAAAAAATGAATCCAACGGGAAATCGCTGCAATTCACTTTCAAGCTGGAAATGTTTTTCTTTTATTTTATGGAAAATATTCTGAAGTTCCCAGAACGCCCCTAAGGTTTGCATCACTTTGCTGAAGTTTAGAATTTAGCTCAAGTTCAAAGAACTTGCCGAAAAAAAATGCGGAAAGTCTCCAAAGTTTGAAGCAGTTCCATAAAATTATCAGAACCTATTTGAAGTTCGCAGAACTTCATTAAAGTTCGTTGAGTGTTCCTATAGCTCGTAGAACTTTACGGATGTTTGCGAAATGTTCCTGAAGATCGCAGATTTTTCTTGAAATTTGCAATACTAATCTAATCAAATCTAATTTAATCTATCACCAACACAGCCAGTTCTTTAAAGCATCTTGGAAAATGATAGTCTTGTTTGATATATGTTTCACATCGAAGATGCGTCACACATACCAAAACGGCCAGGCGTACTATGCAGCATTTAACGGGCAAGATGACTCAGAAAACGTCGGGCGTGTTTAAATCGAAGATTTGAACACGATGCTGCAGAATCCAATAAATGGATGAACCGTGGACATCTTGTACTACCGTACGTTCCGTTTTTGATAATTACATATAGGGGAAATGTCGGTTTCGGCAATACCTTAACCTATTATCGTCAGGGGGTAAACAACGGCCTTGAGAGCCCAATTTTGGCATGTGGATACATTCAGATCATCTATTGGCTAAATTTGAGTGCTCTAGGACTTTGTTTAACCCCTGACGATAATAGGTTAAGGTATTGCCGAAGCCGACATTTCCCCTATGATTGGTTTTTTTTTAACTAATTTGTTTATTTACTAAGCTCAGTCGTGTGTGACACTTTGCGGAGCCAAAAATCAGTAATGTTTGAATTTACATTTTAAACAGCTGTAGTTCTAGGATA
The DNA here is from genome assembly GCF_037179485.1 of Ochlerotatus camptorhynchus. Lineage (NCBI taxonomy): Eukaryota > Metazoa > Arthropoda > Insecta > Diptera > Culicidae > Ochlerotatus > Ochlerotatus camptorhynchus. The sequence goes on from NW_027040988.1 coordinate 2,605,453, forward strand.
GTATTAGGTAGGTACCAATTACTCGTGGGGGGCTCGAGGTTAATGGGTAACAATTTCGATTGAAAGGAGCTAGGTAGGAAACTGGTTTCTGAAGCCTCCTTCAGATACTACGCTCAGACGGTTGACCAAATCCTGGCTGGGCAGGGGCAAGTAGCACAGAAATAGGAGGATAATAAGACTTGGACACAATGTCTGGAAATTGTTTGGAAAGGAGGAGATGGTCACATTAAACTCTAACATCAGACAAACAAAGGAATTCGTAGACCGCCTGCATGTAGGGAAGATCACAGGTTCTCAATACATCTCTTAATTCACGGAAGGGTTGTCTACCTCGGGCCACTAGGATATCCAACCGTCGTGCTCTGGAGGCTTCATTACTCGGGCAATTCCAAACTGCGTGATCGATGTCGTCATAACAAGTTGTGCACCTACATATATTGCTGTCAACGAGGTTTATTCTGAAGAGATGTGCGTCTAGCGACCATTTGATTGGTTGGTTGATGGAAGCATATGAGCTAGAGAGGTTCAGTGATACTCCATTTTCCTTTGACGGTTGGGATATTAGCACTAGCTCTTGTCCTAGCCTTTTATGTCTTAAAGTTCGAAAATCTTCACCGAAGTTCACAAAACTGCGCTGAAGTTCGCAGACATTTTTAACGGTTCACTGCATTTCCTTGAAGTTCACTAAACTTCTCTATAGTTTGCAGAATTTCCTTGAAAGTCGCAGAACTTTCCTGAAAGCTTCCTTAGAAAAAAATATGGGAAATGCGATACTCTGTAGTCACGCAAGGTGAGGGCTGCATAAACTCACTGGATAATAGTTGCTAACCTCATGTGAGTTAGAAAAGATTCATGCCTATATTATCGTCATTATCGATCACACGATTTACAAACAGAAAATCGTCATGGTTGCCGGAATTTATTTTCGATTTCGCGGTTAAGAAAAAAAAAATTCTATTTTGTAAAATCCAAGCAGATTAGATTAGATTTCTTTATTAAAGAGACTTTCAGCCGCAAAAAATTCAAACAACTTTTCCACCCTTCTGGATTTTTCTGGTGAAAAATACTACCTTCCCCAGCAGCTGAGTACGGTGCTAAGTTTCTGAAAGAGTTTCAAAGAGGAAAATTTCGAGCATATTTCCAAAGGAACAAGAAAAATCTTATGAAATTTTCAACGATATTCTAAAGAGAGTTTCATCTGGAGAACATTTAAAAAGCATTTTAAGGGAAATTTAAATGGAATTCTAAGGTGAAATTCTATACAACTTAGGGAGAATACTTTCCTAAGTTTTAAATGGCCTACCGAGAGATTTCTGCGAAATATTTCAAGGAAATTGTTAAGAATATTATAGAGAATTTTAAACAAATCCTCGAAATCCACGAAAATAAAAATAGTTAATGTAGAGTTAATTTTATTAGTTTTCTGAAGGGTTCCTAAGAGTTCTTCACAAAGTTAGGAATTGGGGATTTTTTCATTATCAGAAGATGGGCCGAAGATTCTCAGAATGCTATGAAATTTCGCTCACAGGTAGAGATTATGATCATATGACAAAACAAAAATTCAAAAAATTGGGGTGGGTAATTTTCCAGGAAAACCTTAGTTGAAGTTTTTGGATTTTTCTTTTAAAATTCATTACTCATAAATCAATCATTGTAGATATTTTATAATGAAATAATAATCCCTCAAATCCACAGGAAATACCTCAAATCCCCTCATACATCAAAGTATGAGTTAGGTAGAGGAGTGCAGATGAATGATTCCTTAATCATTTGGTATAATTTCTTATGCCCAAATCTCAAATCACTCCAGACTTAACGTATGAAGTAACAAACCACTTTGATTGAATGCCATATAAAATATAATCTGATATTTTTTTTTAGTTCTTTATTAAGGAGATTTTTAGCTTATGGCTAGTTCACCTTCGGAGAAAGGAGAGAGCTCAGAGTGAGTAACCCCTAAATGTATGGTATATTAACATTTTGTAAATAGCTTTGGTGGCTGGCTCTTCAACTTATATGGAAAAATAACAATATATAAAATAATGAAACAGAGGAACAACAGAAAACAAGCTACAAACGATTAATTCAAACAAAACAGAGCTCAGCTGGCATGGGTCCAATAGGGGAAATCCATCCAGCTGAGATGTCCCGACGGCCGAAAGAAATTCCTGCTATACCAAGTGGTAGATTTTGGCTTCTTTTAAGAAGGTTAGTAGTGCTGCCGAGGCCGAAGTATCATTCCCGAGCAGATCGCTGATGCTGGAAGTTAGGCAGAGTGACTCCCGAAGATTTTGGAACTCCGGGCAGTTGCACAGGATGTGTTCGACGGTGTAGGGTACCCCACAGATGATGCAGCTTCTGCGGAACGGCAGGCCACCTTAGTTATAGTAGAGTTTGGTGTGCCCGGTTCGAAGCCACGAAATCACGCGTTGATCCCTCAGGTTGTCCAGTTCGCTCTAAGGTTCAGTTGACCCTTTGACTTTGCGGATCAAGGCAGTTCTGTTGCGGAACCACTCGGCTTCCCATGCCGCTCGAATGGTCCGCATGATCCACCGTCTGACGTCCTGTAGGGGTACCTTGTTGGTGAGTCTGGGACCCGATGTCCCGGCTCCGGCAAGGTGATCAGCAGACTCGTTACCTGCCACTCTGCAGTGTCCGGGAATCCATGTGTACACGGTGTTCGGTGGGGCGTACTTGATAATCGCCTGGATCCATGGGTGTTTTGGTGCTTCCGAGGTGATCGCTTGAACGACGCTGTGTGAGTCGGTTTATATAAGTATCGGTTTGTTGGCGGCGTCGTAGCGGCACGGAAGATCGCTGCAGCCTCGGCCGAGAAGACCGAGCATTGTAGAGGAAGACTGCTGCTTTCAGCAATACCGTCTCCAAAAATCCCGATACCTACTCCGTTTATCGATCGGGAGCCGTCAGTGTACCGATGTACGTGGTCGGCATACTTGGACCCAAGTAACTCGGCGACCGATCTGCGCAAAATCATGGATGCATCCCCTGCTTTTAAGCGGTTCTTGATCCGATTGTCCAATTGGATTCGTGAAGAGTGCCAATTTTTCTCTCCATGCCAACGGACTTTGGCCACTGGGGGGAGGTCGATGTCGGCGGCCGTGCGGAGGACTCTGGAGAAGAAAGATCCTATTGTTTCCGGAGGTCTTGGCGGAAAAGGCGGCGGCTTTTGTGGCAATATTCGCGTTTAAGCAGAACCGGAAAGGAAGAAGACCCGCTTGGATGCATGCGGCGTCTGCTGGAGTGGATGGCAGGAGACCAGATATGATGCGGATGTGGCTTTGTAGACTGATGCTAGGGTTCTAACCAGTTTCTCGGAAGCGATGCAAGTAATTTTCGTCCCGTAAAGCAACCTACTGTCGATGATGGCTCGCGCCACCCGGGACCGAACATCGCGGTTGTTGGATCGGTGAGGCCGAGAGATCGGTTTAACGAGGTTGAGTCTACTGCGACAGTCCTTCTTGACCTGTTGGAAATGCTGGTCGAAGGAGAGCGTTCGGTCGATCAGTACGCCGAGGACGCGAACTGTTTTCCTGTTTGGAATGGCTTTGTCGTGGATCGTTATTGGGGTACTATTGACTCGGTGCTGAGACGGATGCTCTTCCTGGCGGAAAGCTGGAAACCCATCGAGCCGGTCCATTTGACCTGAATCTGAAAAATGTTTCCCAAGAAAATGTTCACGATAGAGGAAAATCACAAAGAAAAGCAGACAAAACTTTTTTTCTGAATGATGAAAACTGTTCCAACTGTTATGTAATGATAATATAAAAAAAAATCTTTTACTGATGAAACATTCAAAGTTGTTTCTCATGCCGCTTTTGAGTTATGAATCAAAAATTAACTGTAGGAAAATTTTATTTCAACTTACCTACCTTACCTACTTTAAAAATCCATAACCCAAAAATGGTAAGATAAGAAACTTCTAAGCAAAAGAATTTATTTTAGAAAAATTTGCGCTTCTCAGAAAATGGTTTTACCTGCTTTTTTCGAACCGTAAAATTTTTCAGATTATATATTTTATGGATTGTTGAAAAAATTTACGATTACGGTTTTACTGAAAAAAATTATTTCTACGACACATGGTTCATGAGATATGGATTTTTAAAATATTTGAAGTTCGGGAACATCGGAAAACTTAAAATAAAATTTCCTGGGAACTTAGTTGTCTGTTCATAACTCAAAAACTTTTAACACCATTTTACAATTTTTAACTGTGATTTTTTTTCAAATGTGAATAAAATAGGGTAAATGATGGCTTCGGCAGCCATCGACTGTTTTCGGCAACCACAATTTAAACGTTAATTTCGATGTATTTTCTCACTAAAACACTTCGCTGAATGTATTTAAACGATTCCTGAGTCTTTCAGCTTCAATCCTAATACATTTTTACGACTGAGCAAACCTGTTATGCTAGGTGTTTCTTCAAAAGAAACATAAGCACATCAAAATACGGCTGATTTCGAGTTGCCGATAATAGAACAGCTGGTTAACACGCAGTTTAAACGGAAAGGTTGCCGAAGTAAAAGAAGCTGCCGACAATAGTCACACCCACCTGAGAAGTTTGGAGCGCCTTAAAAACGTTTTCAAACCGTTTTGAATAGTTTTGTTGATTGGAATGGATAGAATAGCTAGCAGTAGATGAATGTAAACAAACAGACACGTCATATGTGTGCGTGACACTGAGAAAATGCTAATAGAAGTGCGGAAGCTGCTTAGATTGACGAGAATACGTAAATTCCCCTACCTAGTTGAAAACATTGTCATTACTCAGAAAATTGTTTTTTTTTCTATTCTTTGTGATTTTCCTCCATCGTGACAATTTTTGCGTGAAGCATTTTTAAGATTATATTTTATATTTAACTATCAAACTTTGTTCTACAATGCTTGGTTCTTGAGTTATGAATTTTCAAAGTACGGTAAATCCGAAAATTTCAACTAAAGTTTTCCCGGAAAATTGGCCACCCCATATGTTTTGAATTTTTGTTTCGTTCATATGATCATAAATTATACCTGGGTGCAAAATTTCGTAGCATTCGGAGAACCTTTAGCCTAAACCTGTCCGATAATAAAAACAAAACATCTCCGATTTTGAAACAATAATTGAACGTGGCATGAAAGCCTTAGCATTATTTTGGGTTTGCTTCGATGCAAGTGTTTGTATCCAATTTAGATTTAGAGGATACTAGCGTATGTTTAACAACTTTTGTTCAATGGCGTAAAATCTACCAAAAATCACACGCAACTGTATTTAAAGCACACACCAACCAGCATTAAGCAGAATTGTTTTTTTTTTGTTTAACCAAAGAAATATAATCAAGACTTGCAATTCCCAATGTACCAAATTTTCTCGACGTTCTTCTCGCATATTTCCACGACCTGCTGAAACCTTAAACAAAGGGTCGTTTTTTGCAAGAACACCATCCCCAGTTAATTGGCCAATAATAATGGCATGAAATTTAGAACAGCATCTCGCATTGTGGAAACCGGACAGATTCAACAGATACGGGCGAAGCACTATCAGCTGTAGCATAACACTTTACAAACAATTTTCCAGCTCGTCGTTTTTTCGTCATTTATCGTGGAATGAGGATGCACATCCTTTCGGTTCCGGTTTCCGGTTAGTTGTTCGCGCTCTAGCTCTATCGCAACAGAAAAGAAAACATAAACCCTCAGACAGAAGCGAGCTGAAAAGCGGGAAACGCTCTGGTGCATAATGCGCTTATGATGAAGTTTAAACGCTCAGCTCGTTGAGGACAAGGGCGACGACGACGACGATGAGACGACTCAAGAATGGTCGTTTTCTTTGGCTTCCTGCAAGAGCGTAAACTGCTTCAAGATGCCTGAAAGAATGACGGGACATTTTTCTTGAACTAGCACACAGGTGTGTGCACTTCTCCGGGGGAATAGCGATAAGAAGACATGCTTGAACCTGCTCTTCGTTCTACGCTATAAAACTACAACACAAGGTGCATGTGGATAGAATTGCATTTATCATCGCTTTGGTCACATGGAGTAGCTGAGCATCTAACTTAATAATATTGTTTAGTTTACGAAAATGACGTCATTAGCCGGAAAATCTATATGCATTTCGTTTCTGTTTTCCGTGTCATATGTCGCTTTCGTCCTGCGGGGCAAGTGGATAAAATGGAAACCAGCCTGGCACGCTGGTAGTGCAGCAGGAGCAAAGATTTGCAAATCGTTATCCTTTGTGCTCGGTGCTTTTTCATCGCGCTGATAGCCCACAGATGGCCGCCTGTGGTTTTCTCACAAGCACCCACCACCATGCAGCACAGACTACTGACTCTATGCGACTACAGCGCGGACGAGTTGTATGTGTTGGGCATCAGTGAAAGCATCGCTGTGGGGACAAATGATGCAAATAAATTCCACTTTATTACTATGGACTCAGTGTGCTATATCTGCCTGCTGCTATTGTATGTCCCAAGGATATGGAAGTGACCAGCAGCAGCAGCAGCAGCGCAGCAAAAATGGTCGAAAATGGAACCGTTAAAAATGATTTTTCCTCGCTACAGTGGTGGGCTGGATACAACTACAAGCTTTCCAGGGGAGCTTGTTCCAGCTTCCACCACCATCTACCGACAGCTGCCATTAATGCTTAGTGTCCTGTGCTTCCTTCTGCTGTTAAGGCGCTTTTGTTATTGCTATCTTACCAGGAATAAATCGGTGGTTTGGCAAATGTTCCATTACTAAAAACCTCAGCTGGAAGCGGGTCAGCAGAAGGACAGTCACAACGACCACAAACGTGCCCGGTTTACTTCCAATCGCTCTGTGTGGGTCATATTTCACTGTTGCCACAGAGGAAGAACATCGAAGGGCAGGTGTTTTGTTTATTTGATCAAATATGTATACGAAATGTGTTTCAAGGTTTACTGATGAAAGTCTTGATTAACACTGGTTGGGTTGTCATTTGTAATGCGTTAGTTTTAGCTCTAATGGTTTTCAAACAAATTTGAGGTGGGACTTTTGGACTAGCCAACCCTAAATTCCGGAATCCATAAATCAATCAGCATGCGGGCCTCTATGGTTGGTTATGAAGATCAACCGTTGATCCATGAGCATCTAGTACACTCAATTATGATCTAACACGTTTTTTTTAGACTCTTTATTTTGTTCCAAATGGTGAGTCGACAAACTGGAAGGAGTGTCGTTCCAACAGCTCTGGTCCTCACAAGTTCCTACCTCACGCTTCCACGGGTCAGCCGATGACAAAGACCGCCAGCAAAAGATGCTGGTAGCGTAGCCTGGGCAATGTCACCACGATAAAAACATGGATCCGGATCGTGGTGATAGCAAAGTGAGGAGGTGCGACCCTCGAGCGTCTGTTCACCATGGAGGTGCGGCTCAAACAGCGTCTGTCTCGGAGCGAGCGGCTGAATAAGAAATGCTGTATCACGTCAGCTACACCTAAGGTGGCAGCCCCACCAACATGATGTAGGTATCGCGACCCCGGTAAGGTAGCATACTGAAACCCCCAACATTACTCAGAAAAACGAAGAAAGAGAAAACAACGAACGGAATTTTCGGCAACCGACCCGGCAACGAAATAAGGACAATGAATGGAAACTTGGTACTTGGAATGTCAGAACCTTAAATGAACCTGGACGAGCGGGCCTTTTGGCTCGTGAACTGCAAAAAGTGAATGTGAGCGTAGCTGCTATTCAGGAAGTACGGTGGCCTAGATCCGAAGAACGTGAATTCCGGGCGGTGGATCCCATCGCCAACACTTCCTTCAAGTATCATATCTATCACAGCGGTGGCGATAGGGCAGAACATGGAGTAGGGTTCATAGTGATCGGGAAGCAGATGAAGCGTGTTATGCGGTGGAGACCGGTAAGCGACCGCATCTGTGTATTAAGGATTCGGGGCAAATTCTTCAACTACAGCCTGATCAACATCTATGCGCCAACCAACGATAAATCCGATGACGTGAAGGACGCGTTTTATGACAGTCTCGATAAAACTTATGATGAGTGCCCAAAACACGACGTGAAGATTGTAATCGGAGATGCAAATGCGCAGGTCGGGAGGGAAGATTTCTTTCGTCCAATCATTGGTACAGAGAGCCTACATACAGTAACCAATGATAACGGCCTGAAACTGATAAACTTCGCCGCTGCTAGAGGTATGGCCATCAGTAGCACCTACTTTGCACGCAAGAATATCCGAAAGCACACCTGGAGACACCCAAATGGCGAAACTTGCACCCAGATCGATCACATGTTGGTGGATGGCCGGCACTTCTCAGATGTCATTGATGTAAGGACTTTTAGGGGGCCTAACATTGACTCAGATCATTATCTTGTTGTCTGCAAAATTCGGGCGCGTCTATCGACCGTTACGAATTCAACGAACCGGAGATCGATGCGTTTCAATATCCATCGCTTGTCAGTAGAAGGTGTTGCTGCAGAGTACCGCCAGAAGCTTGATGAGCGGATTAGCGAAATCAACGTGAACGAGGACCTCAACAATCTGTGGAACACAATCCACGGAGCGGTGAACACAACAGCACAAGAAGTGATAGGTACAGCTCAAAGACGACCACGTAATGGCTGGTTTGATGAGGAGTGCCAGAGGTTGACGGATGAGAAGAACGTTGCCAGAAGCCGGATGTTAGTGTCTGGTACCCGGCTGAACAGGGAGCGGTACAAGGTAGCAAGGGCAGCTGAGAAACGAACCCACCGCAGAAAGAAAAGGCAATACGAAGAACGCGTGATTGCTGAGGCGCAAGAAAGTATGGAACAGAACGATATGCGAAGGTTCTACGCGACTGTCAATGGTGTCCGGAGTAAAACAGCGCCATCTCCCGCCATGTGCAATGACCTTGAGGGGAATTTGCTGACAGATAAAACAATGGTGGCTGCCAGGTGGAAAGAACATTTTGAGACATTGTTGAATGGAGAGAGTGAGGGAGTATCGAGGAACAGAGTAAACATCGCAGACGACGATCAAGCTGTGGAGCCTCCAACGCTAGACGAGGTTAAAAAGGCAATACGTGAGCTGAAAAACAATAAGGCTGCTGGGAAGGACGAGCTCCCGGCCGAACTTTTCAAACACGGAAGTGAGCAGCTGCATCAAGCAATCCGACGTATTCTAACGAAGATATGGGAGGACGAAGAACTGCCTGCTAGCTGGTTGGATGGCCTCATTTGCCCATTATTCAAAAAAGGGCACAGACTCGAGTGCGCCAATTATCGAGGAATAACTCTTCTGAATTCGGCGTACAAAATACTGTCACGCGTTCTGTTTAACAGATTGAGACCGCTTGAGGAGTCCTTCGCCGGTGAATACCAGGCTGGTTTTCGTGAGGGCCGATCAGCGACGGATCAAATGTTTACCCTGCGTCAAATCCTTGATAAATTCCGGTAGTACAACTTGCAGACTCACCATCTGTTTATTGATTTCAAAGCAGCATACGATTCAGTGAAGAGAAATGAGCTTTGGCAGATTATGCTAGAACATGGTTTTCCGGCGAAACTAATTAGACTGATTCGCGCAACGCTAGATGGATCGAAATCAAGTGTAAGGGTTGCAGATGAGATTTCGACCTCGTTCGTGACCTTAGATGGATTGAAGCAGGGTGATGCACTTTCAAACTTACTGTTCAACATTGCTCTTGAAGGAGCGATTAGGAGAGCTGGTGTGCAGAGGAACGGTACCATCATCACACGATCGTACATGCTCCTTGCCTTTGCGGACGACATCGATATCATCGGAATTGACCGTAGAGCAGTGGAAGAGGCGTTTGTGCCTTTTAAGAGGGAGACGGCGAGGATTGGGCTCACGATAAGTTCTACCAAAACGAAGTACATGGTAGCCGGTAGACAGCGTGGGAGCAATAGTGGTGTTGGTAGTGTAGTGTTGTTAGATGGTGAACAATTTGAGGTAGTGGAAGAATTTGTGTATCTTGGAACACTAGTGACATGCGATAATGATGTTACCCGCGAGGTGAAGAGACGTATTGCAGCTGCAAACAGGGCCTTTTACGGATTACGTAGCCAGCTGAAGTCCCGTAGCCTGCAAACGAAAACGAAATTCGCTCTGTATAAGACGCTGATACTTCCGGTAGCCCTCTACGGCCACGAATCGTGGATGTTAAAAAAAATTTTACCGGAGAGCATTTGGTGTCTTCGAGCGGAAGGTGCTGCGAACAATACTCGGCGGTAAACAGGAGAATGGCATCTGGCGGCGTCGCATGAATCACGAGTTGTACCAAGTGTATAACGGTACGGATATAGTGAAGCTTATAAAACACGGCAGACTACGGTGGGCTGGGCATGTAGTGCGGATGCCGGAAGAACGACAAGCAAATATTATATTCAGCAGAGAACCCGGTAGAGGTCGTCGACTCCGGGGTAGACCTCGGACACGTTGGCTATTTGCAGTTGAGGAGGACATCAGGTCGCTAAACGTTCATGGCGACTGGAAGCGATTGGCTCAGGACCGAGTCCAATGGAGAAGAGTACTTCGTTCGGCGTTGAATCAACCTGGCGATTCGTAGCCCATCAAGTATCAAGTAAGTATTTTGTTCCAAATTCAAAATATACAGGTTTCCCCCGAAGAACGCGTTACCCACTGAGTTACACCCACTGCTTTATCTCGGTGGGTTTTCAACCAAGCGCTCTGATTTTCTGCGAGTGACTGTATTACATTTCATTTTAACATAGATGCTCCAGCTACTACAGTATCTTAGCAGCATTTTTGTGTGTTTCCAAAAGGGTTTGGAACTCGGGTCTAATTTCAAAACATTATTTTTAAAAGTTTTGTTCCTCAGGGCAGAGAATCGCTTTTTAATTTGTTTTTCAAATTCCGCCAGATAACTTTCATGGCAGGATCACGTGTTCTTTGATATTGCCTTCTACGGACATTTGTCAGACGGATCAAGAGCTAAAGATCGTCGTCTATTATAATTGAATCGAATTTAACCTCGCATTTTGGTACTGAGGCAGCTCTTGCTTCAACTATAGAAGTAGTCAGAGATTCAAGAGCATAAATAACATCATCTTTGGTTTGCTCCCAATCAGCTCTATGGTAATAGAAAGTAGAGCTGTTGGGATTATAAATTATTTCTTGGGATATTTCAAAACCTACTGGAAGGATCAGAACCGAAGTCAGCATGGGTAACCAATTGGCTACAAAGTTTACGTAAATCAGTTAAGACCAAATCAATAGTTGAGAGATTTCTTGCTGAGGGAATGTTGGGCTGTTTTCCGAACAATCATTAAACAGAATATTACAATTGGAATTGGTTGCATTAAAATCACCAATAATGAAGAATTTAGACCTATGACGGGTAAGTTTCTGGAGGTCACCCTTGAGAAAATTCTTTTGCTGGCCTACGCATTGGAATGGCAAATAGGCAGCTATAAACGTAAGTTGTCTAAATTTTGTTTCAAAAGAAACTCCCAAAGTTTCAAAAACTTTGGTTTCAAATGAAGAAAGAATTTTATGTTTGATTCGTCTATGAACAATGATGGCAACGCCACCACAGGGTCCATATAGGCGATCATTTCTATAAATGAAATAATTTGCGTCCTTCTTAACCTTATTGTCAGGTTTAAAGAACGTTTCAGTTATAACGGCAATATGCACGTTATGAACTCTCAAAAAGTTAAATAGCTCGTCTTCATTATCTTTAAGAGATCGATTGAAGAGATTTAAAATATTTAATGATTTAAAATCCATTACTGAATTTCAAAGCCATGACAATATTGTTCGCAAATTTTGCTCCAGTTTGAATAGCATCAAACATGGAGGTTAGATTTAAGCATATCAGTAATCATGTCAATTCATGATTTATGTAAAAAAAAGAATCCATTTTAGGAGCAGTAATGCTTCCCAAGTCAAAATTTTCAAAATTCCCGTTACAATTACGGCGGCTAGTATATTGATTTCTACCCGGTGCAATAGCAGCATAGGTATTTACTCGCTGAATATTGGCATAGGCATTTACTCGCTGAATATTGTGGGTGATATTTGTACCTACGGGTACGAATGTAGAATTTGTTCCTCGCTGACCGTTGTTAACAGCACAGGAATTTGTACCTGGTCGGAAACGTGGAGCGTTTCCTACCTGTCGCTTAGAATGAGATTGTAGGATCGCTTTGCGAGTCTTACATTCCCAAAAAATGGATTTATGATTTTCACTACAATTTAAACATTTAAATTTCTTAGGATCTTCCTTCACAGGACAGTCGTTCTTTGCGTGAGAGGAATCACCATAATTCATGTATTTAGCTGGCATGTAGGAATTTTTAGTTCCGTGACCTCATCCCTGGCACTTACGGCACTGGGTGAGGTTTTGGAAATTTCCTCCAGTTTTCCTGAAGTTTTCCCACTTCACTCGGACATGGAGCATAAGGCTAACTTTTTTTAAAGCCTTAAGGTTGTTTAGTTAACTAGACTTGAAGTGAACTAAATAAAAACCATTTGTAATCCCGTTGCGTGAATCGTCAGGACGCGATTTCATTTTCATTTTGATTACTTGGAGTGGCACAACTCCAAGTAATTTTGCCAGTTCATCTTTGATCTGATCCAGGGATTCATCACTGGGCAGTCCTTTCATGATAACCTTGAACACACGTTCAGTTTTGGTATCGTAAGTAAACAATCTGTGCTGCTTCTCAGTAAGATACTTGAGAAGACATTTAAATCCATCCAAGGTTTCAGCCAATACACGGAATTAAGCCCGACGTCCAGTTTGTAGTGAAAACTTAACAAAAGTTCCATGCGAAGAGAATGGAAATCGGAAATCCCGGCAGCGCTGACTGAGATTGAACCCAGGCCTGCTGGGGTGAGAGGTAATCACGCTTACCAGTACACCACCGGCGCCGCTATAGCAGGGAGATGAAAACTTTACTTTTTTTGTTTGTTGATGGTGTCTGGAGCAAAGTTTTAGATAATATTAAAACAAACATTTTTGCTGAAGATGTCAACCGTCTATCGCTTATGTTTACAAATATATGTCATTTTTGGTAAGAGCCTTCAGAAAATCATTTTTTTTCAAATAACTTTTCAGGAAGTAATTTTTTGACATAAGTATGTTCTACACAAATGTTTGTGTCTGCTGATCTGCTTATTACCAAACTATCGTAAACCGTGTACAGATAATCGTTTTCTTGCATGTCTAAAACTTTGCTCAAGACACAATTTTGCTATCTCGGAAAACAAAAAAACAGTAAATTTTTCATCTCTCTACTAGATGGATTTATCATGACATGGATATGCTTAAAAGAAGGAACTTTTTAAGTGCACAAACTTCTCCGAAGACACTATATGGCTTAAATGGACCGTTTTCGCATTAACTGAAAAAACGCACGTTTTGGCACTTTTAGACCACTGTGCACTGCATCAAATTGGACGCAATAACCACCAAATGAAAAGGGTCATGGTCCCATAAAACTGGTTCCGGGGATATGGCCGGAACATGTTCCGGACTGTATGGGCCATGAGACTAAATTTGACTAGAAACGTATAAAACCTATAATGTAGAATTCAAAAACTAGTTCAATGGAAGTCATTTGAAGTACCCAGAACCAGTGGTTGAAACTGTTGAAGTGTGTTTGTATTCGTACTCTAATGCTCTACCGTCGTTTCTCTTACTCAACGCAAACAGTAGAACAACATTCGAGCAAAAATAAAATTATCAAATAACTATCATATGACATCAACGACGCCGGTGGTGTAGTGGTAAGCGTGATTGCCTCTCACCCCAGCAGGCCTGGGTTCAATCCCAGTCGGCGCCGCCGGGATGTTCTGAGGCATAACATCTCTGATCACGCCTTCCTTCGGATGGGAAGTAAAGCCGTTGGTCCCCGGTTCATGAGTTGATGGGTCGATAGGTAGGGTCCAGGTGTGGGAGCTGCCTTCCTGGCACGTCGGTAGCATTGGTGCTCAGCACGGAAAACAAGATCGACGGAAAAAACAAACCAAAGAAAAAAAAAAAAAAAAAATATCATATGACATGTGTGATTTCGTTCTAATTCCTCAATTTGGTGTACAATAAACCATTTTCGATCAGAAATTGTATTACTAGGACATCGTTGCTTGTTATTTTCAGAATTCACACAAGCACAACATCAGCAGCTCTTATTGTGAGAAAAACTAAAATACATACATTCGTGACGGTCTACGGCGACAGTGACGTATGCCAGCGCCAGGTTTTTAATTTAGTTTGGTACTGTAATTTGATAGCTTGTTTTGCAAGTGTCAGAAGCAAAGGCAGTCTATCCCAGAAAATGTGTCGGCTACGGTGACCGCTTACAAGACTGCTCAGGACCTCACTGGCCACATTCGGACATGTTTCGGGTATCCCCGGGGAAGTGGCCAGTTTCTGACTAAGCTCAAAATCCAGCATGCGATACCTCAAATCACAAGAAAATTCAAAAACCAGTTCAATTGAAGTTATGTTGAGTGCCCAGATCCACATTGGCCACATTCTGATATGTTCTGGATAACCCCCTGGGGAAGTGTCCTGTTTTTCACTAGCGTCATCATCCATCATGCGATACCTCAAATCACTTGAGAATTTATTTATTATAATACATCTTATGGGCACTTTGTCGGAATCTCTATTAGTAAGAAGGGTCATATCTCACCGTAGGTGGAGTAATTTAGGTGTTTAATCAGCAACTGATTGGGAAGAGTCATTTTTTCCGCATTCCACCAACAAATTCCATCGGTGTTTTCACACATCGGCAATATGAATAATGAAATTCGTTTCGTCGTTAGAACACGGAACGCACTAACCGCTTCGATTCACAAATTATTCTTCCAAGTAAAGTACTCCCATTCAGATTAATTAACAAGCTGCAATTAGCAATCATAAACGGCTCGAACCATGTTCATAACGTTACCAAATACCATGTGACTCCACCAAACACTGCTTACCAAACGTTCGTCCGTCCATGGGGTGAAAGGAAATGAAAATTAATATGCTGCCTTTGGGAGCTGATCGAACCGCACCATTTTTAGGGGGGGTTTTGCATTTGTCACATCTGGCTGTATCATAATAAGAAAAGAAATCACTGCAGATGGCATGTATGGTAGCGCGCTGGTGATTTCTGATGTTCGTTTCTGTTGAATCTTGCCGACCAGTGTCAATCAGGTTGGAATGACCACTGCTGCAGGCTGCCCAAAGGCGGCACTTTCGGTTGGGTACTAATTATCCTAATCTCCCCAACCCAACAACTTAATTATTCTAAGGAGGCAATTAGAATAACGCCGCGAAAAATGGCTGGCAGTCAAAATGCCTTACGCGCTTACTGAGCTAAGAATGGAAGGAGCGAAAAGTTAATTAAGCACAAAAGGTAATCCGAAACCGTTGCGCACAAGACCTGGGCATTAAAATGACAAAATGTTACGCACGGTAGCAGGTGTGTCATACATATTTGGCGTCCGCAGGGATCCCCCTAATTTCGGCATCGTTTCTCTTCGGGTCTCTCACTGATGTTCACCGTTTGAAACGCACTTCGCTGAAGGTCATCCAACAATCTAAAAATAGTCAGCAGTTTCCCACGAAACTTTTTAAACGCGTATTTCCTTGATGAATAGTTCTGCTTTCTATCACGATTTCTCGATTCATTATACCGTTAGAAGTGATAATGACGTTTAAAAAATGTATGTAACCAATTCCACGGTTTACGCTCCAACTTTCCAACTACAGTGGCCATACTACAAATCGCCCAACGCTTCCTGCTTTCTGTGCAAGAAGGTAGGTAGCTAAAGCTGAATGGACGAAGATAATCGAGAATAATTAATCTTCTTGATTTTCTGGATTTGTTTCGTCCGAGGTGAGCAGGGCGGGGTTTATGGAGTTTACGGTGGCGGAATGTATTCAAATCCTTTCGCAGAGAAGGGTTGCGGATTTCTTAGAAGTCGAGAGAGAACGAAGGCAAAGAAAAGGGATACAGGTGACAAAAGTAAGCTGGTGTTGACTTTGTTGTTAATGGTTTTATGCTGAATGGCAGTGGCGGAACCAGGAAGGGGGAGGGTCAGAGCCATTTCTGGTTGTGCTGCTGCTGGCTGATGGCGGGGGTGGCGGTGTGGAAACTTAAGCTTGTGGACGGTTGTGTTCTTGGTTGTATTGGTGTCAGACCGCGTCAAGGAGACGATAAATAACGTAGAAGGCATTCATTTTGGTTTTTCTTGAAGGTGCGAGGCAACTTTGGCGACACTGTGATCACCATTAATCAATGTTAGTCGGTTGATTCGGTATTCTTCTATCACTACTGAAGGGCTGTTTCGCAATAATGTGCGAAGGCTTTCTGGATTTCCATACAATTAGCTGAACATCTGGGATGTGTGAGTTGAACTAATTTATTATTTAAATGTTGAAGTTGGTTGTTTGCAAATCTCGAAAATTTAATTATAGCAGATAGACACAAAGAACTAAACTTGGGTGGAAAATTAGACGAAAATGTCGATTCCATAAGTCGCTCTCAGCCAGATGACTCGAAGCCGGGGAATCCTCTTATGGTAATCACGAAACACAGCTTCTGCAATCACCATTTTCAATTAGCCCAAATGTTCCAGGAGACTGGATTGCAGCATGCACTTCACAAAACTCACACAAACAACAGGCAGTTACATCCCAGGGCACTTCCCGAGCTAATTGTTGTTCTATATTGCTATCTCCTGTCTCGTGAATTTGCTCTATCTCTCTTTTGACACACATAGCCATCTCGCTTCGGTGTCACTTCTCTCTACATGCGGTCCATGTACTACCTACCACTATCTCCCAGCCATATGATGAAGCTCCAAGGATTCCGGTGCAAAATAAGCCAATAAAATATTCAATATCATTCTGGGTGACTCTCCATCTTCTTCTTTCAAAGCTCCTCCATCTTGTCTTGGAATGAAGCTCACATGTTCTACAATGTTCCATCCGCACAGCCATCATCAGATGTGACAAGGACACGGATGTGTTGAATTATTTGTAGCACAATTTCCACTTGCACTCGCTTTGTATCAGTTGGCATGTTGAAGAAATTGATTAGGGACTGTAGTGGTATCCAACCTACCGCCTCTGCTAGTACCAGAACATTGGAGGAAAGAAACTGCAAGCTGCTGCCAGAGGTCGTCCCAAGTAAACCAAGCTCACTTACCTCTTCCCACCGGCCGCTGCTGGTCCCAGGAATGCGAGCGGGTGCAAGTGTGTGCCTTTGGAATTCATATGCTTTGAAATGGCTCCTTGAGGGATGCCGGAGAGATGTCTTAATTGCAAATGAAGTAATTTTAAGCTGCAGGATCTCATAAAATTGGATTACGGTAAATTGAATAACTGGGATGGAAGAAGTACATGTGTTTCAATAATATTTTAGCACTGTTGACACTCTTGCATATGTCATCAGGCAAACTGCACCATTAATGATGAAAGGGATTATCTAATCAAATTTTGGACAATCTTTTTTCGTTTACATTAATGAATTTCCAGGCGGAGTTCCACGCGGATTCTTCCTGAAAAAAATGAAATCTGATGCAAACCTTTCCGATTCAAATGAAACGGTTTCTGTGTTTTCGACAGGAGAGCATATTAATCTTCCATAGATGATTAGACCATTTTGTCTCAAGCGTCATATTTTAAAAGGGTGAATGTCTTTTCATGGGCAATATGTTTAAAAAAAAACGTAATAAAAAACTATTGAGAGCATCGAAATGATATCTAAGGACGAGTTGTAGAGAATCGATTTTAAAACCTGAATAAAATAAACACTTGAGAAAATAATTGATCTGATTTTAAATCCATGAAAACTTCTATACAAATTAGTATAAATATTTGTTGTATTTTTCTTTTTAATGGTTTCTTGGAAAAATAGAAGTCAATTACAGACTTTTCAAAATAAGTCTGAGATTGTGCAAACTTTAATAACAGGTTTTAAACAGTCTATGTTTTCAAATATTAAGTATGAATTTCAAAGTGAATCGTTGTAGTAACGTTATTTCTGCTTTCTCTCATTATAACCTAGAATTTTCAAGAGCACAAATATCAGCTCGCACAAAACACGCAACAATTAAGCAGGAATTCATCTATAGTTGAAGATGCTAATTTCAAATAACAGACTAAAGTGTTAATTTTTATACGATAGATGAGGAGATGAAAGTATAGAGTTGATCGTTCCGTTAGAGTACGGCAGTGCGAAAATTGTATATAGAGAGTAGAAAGCGAGCAAGGACAACTTTTTAGGAAGACACAAATCGGTTTGATCATCTCTCTTTACCAAACTCCCCCGTTTGGAGAGGGATGGTGAGGGGTATTCCCTCCGCCACCACTGGCAAAAAGAGATGATCTCCGACTCGCTCATGTACCGACGATGGGCTTGAAACAGTTCTATGGATTTTACCGCACTCAAGTTGTTATCTGAAGGAAGGCATCCAGTCGTAGGTTTGGGAATTGCAGCTATTTTTACCTCAACCACGGGTTTACATACCACTACGTTGAGAGCTGGCACAAGCTCGCTTAAGAGCGCCTAAGACACGAAGAAGAGGAATATGACGATCATAGATAACAGAAGTAACTTTTTTTTAAATACTTTCCCAGGAAAACATCGTCTCGGAACTCAACTGCAGGGCTGGTAGCCATCACTGCTGTCAAAAATAGTGATTTTAGTGACCATGTTGAAAAAATAAGTGACTAAATAGTGACTTAAAGTTGTAAAAATAGTGACTAAAAAGTGACCCTGAATTGAATTAAAAGTAAATTTTATTGAACACTCTTAGGAATTTCTGAGGAGCACAACTACTGTGAACTTCAAAGGAAAATTCCAAGGGCATTCTGAGGTTAATTTCATAAAGTTTGTCGGAGAAAACAAATTCGAAGCATAAGTCCTTGGATTTTTTTAAATACTAAAAGAAGGATCAGAATTAAATCTGAGAATAACTCCATCTTCAAAGGAATTCGGAAAATAAATTCAGAAGAGTTTGCCAAACAAATTATGAGAAGGATCTAAGGAATTTGAGAGCAGAAATGCCAATGAATTCTTAGGAGACTTTCAATGTGAGTAGAGTTCCAAGGGAAAGAGTGAGATTCAAAAGGAAATCTGAAATGAATTCATTTAATATTCTGATAATCTTTCCAAAGGGTGTCTTATTGTGGAGAATTTCAAGGTTATTTCGAGGAAAACTTAAAAAAAATGAATTCGGAGGAAATTTCTATTGCATATGGAATGGACTATTCTGAGAATTTTCCAAATTTTTTATGAAGTTAATGAATTTGCCTTGAAGTTCTTTTGTAGTTTGAGAAACTAGCCTGATGCTCACAATACTACTCATCAAATTCTTAAACTTTCCTGGACTTTATAGGACTTCCTAGAGTTGCCTTAATTTTTTGAACGATCATGAATCTCTTCTAAAGGTTTAACAATTCGCTGAAGTTCTCTGAATTATCTAAACTTTATGTGACTTCTCTTATGTTAACGGAACTGCTCTGTGGTTCTCTGTTCTTTTCTGAAATTCTCAAAACTGCTCTAACGTTTTTGCAGTTTTCATGAAGCTTGTTGTACTGCGCTGAATTTAATTGTACCGTCCTTAAAATGTTTAAGCTTCAGTGAACTTCTGAACTTATGCAAAGACCTCAATTAAATTTTTAACGTCTCTGAAGTTATATGAAAATCTGGTAACTGTTTTAAATTTCCCACTAATTTTCTGACTACTGGCTGACCTCTCCCTGAAATTCCTCCAATTTTCGGAGCTTACAAAACTTCTTTCAAATGCTCCCGCATTTTGCTAATGTTCATAAAAATGTTTCTGAAGGTCACTGTCCTTCTGTGAAGTTTTCGAAGTTTTTCAAAATTTATGGAACTTTTGTGCTTCCGCAGTTTTCATGGAATTAGAACGAAATAGTTAATATAGTTTTATGATTTCCACTGAAGTTCTCATGATTTTTCTGGAGTTCATGAAACTTCCATTAAATTATCGACACTAATTTAAAACTTCTTCAATAATCTAGTTCTGGTGTTATTAAAACTACCTAAACGATTATTGAATTTCTTTAAAGTTCTCTAGACATCCCTGAATTATTCAGTATATTTTAAGAACCTGCAATTTTACTTAAATTAATTGATTTGTCTTGAAGTTTCTATAATTTTCCTTAAGTATTCTTACAATTAAAATCTCTCACTTATTTTCCCTGAACTATGCTTACCTGAAATTCTCTAAATTTGTTTAATAATCTGGCAAATTTTCTGATATATATATATTCAAAATTCCCTGACGTTTTTGGATGAATCATAGAATTCTTAGAATACCCCATAATTCCACGGAATTCCTTGTAAGTCGCTGTAAATTTGCTTAAGTTAATGGGATTATTCTGAAGCTATCTGTTCGGAACTTCACTGAAACTGAATGAAACTATCTAAATTCTAAGTTCTCTGGAGTTTCTTGAAGATATTTATCGCTGCTTACTAAAAGTTCTCACATTTTTTTAGATTTATGGAACTTCGTTGATATTTTCTAATCAACTAAGTTAAATTTTCGTATTTTTTAAAGTTCTTGATATCTCCATGATATAACACCCAATACTCTCACGTTTTTCGGATGTTCATACAATTTTTAATACGTTCTAGAAGTTCTATCGGAGCTTTGCTGAAGTTTCCGGAAATTCCTTAAGGTTTCTACAATTTTCTTAAAATTATTTGAATTGTCCTTTGATTATCTGATCTGTCTTGATGTTCTCGAAGCTTCCCTAAAGCTCTCATTTTTTTTGAAGATTAATTTCCCTGAAATTCTTTGGACTTCTGTGAAGTTCCTGAAATATTTCTGAAGGTTTCATAAATTCTTTGATGGTCTCTGTACTCTGTGGTTCCCATAGTAATTTCCATATAAACTTCAAATGGTTTGTGCCAAGTTAGTTTCTTATCGAATGAGTTCAAATTTTGAGAGGCTAGTCAGGACCCGATTTTGAACCGTATGAGCACTGTGGAGCGAAAATGTCAAAATTTGCATCAGTCTACTGTACATCCCTGAAATCCTCGGAACATCTTAAGGGTTCTCAATTTTTCTAAATTTACGATTATAGATATTTAAACTGCTCCAAAAGGTCTGAACTAAAGTCATGGGATCTGCTCTTAAGATCTGAAATTCCCCAAAAGTCTCTAGATATAGCTTTTCTGAGGTGCTTAGAACTGCGTAAAAAATATTACATCATATATTTCTATATTTCTCATGTTCGCTTAACACCTGTGATGTGCTCTGAAATTCTATGAGCTTCATAAAAGTTCCTAAAAATTTTCGGATGTTAAAAGAACCGATTTGAGGATCTTAGAGCTTCCAGTAATCTCCCAATAAGTTCAGTGTGTTAACTTCCCTTATGTTACCGTAGTTTGTTTATGGAGGTTTACTAACATTCTCAGCATTTCCTTTCATTTCTCAGAACTGCTTCAAAGTTCCTACAATTGTTGTAAAGTTGATGAAACTGCAATGAAGATCTCTAATCTTTCATAAAGTTAATTACGAATTTGAAATAAATCGTTTAAGGTTTTCCTTAATTCAGGCGCTTTGAAAATTTTCAATATATTGAACTTGTACATGGAATACGAACCAACAAGACATTGAATATTTTTAGATCTTGAACTTACTCTAATTAATTAGGTTTTTTTTAACTTTATTAAAGTGAGAAAGTAAGTAAGTGCTATACTTCAACATTCAATGAATTTGATTATAAAGTTATTTCTTTAAAACTGATTGCCATGTCTTAAAAACGTTTAGGTTAATTACTGTTGTTTTTGATCTTCCAGAAAAGCATATTTAGAACGCTTAGCTTTCTTATTATAAGCCTTGAATTTATCCGTTAAAGTTCTGGAAAAACCTGGAAAACTCAAGAAATTTGATTTTGAAAAACTAGTAGACACCCTGTAGATAGAGAAAGACGATTAAACGTCACAAAGCAAAGAATGATCAATCTTGAAATAAATTCACGCTAAGAAAGTTGAAAATAGTGACTGATTACAAGAAAAAGTGACTTTAGTGACTTGACCTTAAAAAAAGAGACTTTTTAGTGACTGGCTTGAAAAAAGTGACCAAGTCACTAAAAAGTGACTCACTACCAGCCCTGCAACTGTGGAACACACACGTCCGACGAGATAAGCTCGAAATGGAGTCGGATTTCACTCAAAATCGTAAAAAGTGGAATTACTCGCTAAGGGAGTAATATTTTTCACGATTAACCTAAAAAATCTGCTCAAATGAGGAAAATCGAGGAAAATTTTATTGATTACAATTTTCTTTGATTTTCCTCATATTTGAGCAGATTTTTGAGAGAAATCAAGGATAATTTTAGCAACCCCAGTTTATACGATTTTTAGTGAAATCCGAAACAATTTTGCAAGATTGCAAATGCTCATTTCTTATAAAAACATATTTTTCGGAATATTGAATTCAAAAGATGTTATGATCACATGATAAGTTACAAGAGGAGGTTGCAAGAGGCGCCGGTAGTGTAGTGGTAAGCGTGATTACTTCTCATCCCAGCAGGCCTGGGTTCAATCCCAGTCGGCACCGCCGGGATGTTCTGAGGCATAACATATCTGATCACGCGTTCCTTCTGAAGAGAAGTAAAGCCGTTGGTCCCCGGTTCATGAGTTGATGGCTCGATATGTAGGGTCCAGGTGTGGGAGCTGCCTCTCTGGCGTCGGTAGCATTGGTACTCAGCACGGAAAACAAGATTGACGAAAAACAAATCAAGGGAAAAAAGAGGAGGTTGCAAGGTATTTGTTTGACACATAATACCTGTCAATTTTGTTTTCTAAGACGAGAATTGCGAGAACTTCAGGATAGTTTCCAAATTATCAAGAAATATCTCAGGGCAGTTGAATTAACTTCACGGAAAGCTCAGAGATTCACAAGGAAATTTAGAGAGCTTCAGAGAAGTTTAAATACTTTTTCTGCTGTTTCAATACTCTGAATATTCGAGTATTTAGAGGACCATCAGAGAACTTCAGAGCAGTTGTATTAATTAATTGTAGGAACTTTTAAGATGTTATAGAAAATTTCAAGAGTTTAAGGCATGTTCCATAAATTTTAAGAAAATAACGGGGTCGTTAGAGAAGTTCCGTGCATATCATGAGAAATGAAGGAATGTTATAGAAGATCCGAGAACTTCTTTAAAATTGGGGATCGTCATGATTGAACGAACACATCAGAAAAGTCCACAGATGATCAGGGAAGTTTAAAGATTGTAAGAGAATTTCCACGAGCTTCAAAAAATTTTCGAAAACTTAATGAAAAAGGTGGGAGCTTCAGCTATCCTGAATCAACTCGTGAAAACTTTTAAAACGTTCTGATAAATTTAGGGAAGTCTAGATAGCTTTATTGAAGTTCAGAGATATTTAGGACAGTTCAAATAAGTCCAGGGTAGCACTGAAAACTTCAGAAAAGTCTGGTCTTTCGGGGAAGTACAATGATCTTTAAGAATTATAATTTTTTTCGTCTTTCAGTCTTCAAGAAACAAAACTGATTACAGTTTTAGCACGGCCAACGTTTCGATCCAGGGGTTTGGGATCTTTATCAGGGCTAGTTTTGGTTTAAAATAATAGAGCATATTGCTCTGCATGAAATATGGTACAACTTTATATCCACTGAAGAAGGCCAAGTCGAACACAAACATCGTAGCGTTTGGTGACGACAATGAAGACGTAGGTGGTGCAAGCTCTGGAATTATTATTTAACTTCATTCATTCAGAGTTGGTTGGAAATGCTATCTAACAGGAAGCTTTAGTGTGATAATTTAATACCTAGAGAATAGTCTTAGAAGATGGTAGGTAGGGGAAATGTCGGCTTCGGCAATACCTTAACCTGTTATCGTCAGAGGAGTCCTGGAGCATTCAAATTTGGCCAATAGATGCTCTGAAACACAATGTATCCACAAACTTTTGTCCGGGAACTTTTTCAACTTTTTCGCGATATTTCGAATTGACCACACCTTCCTCCTAGTACAACAATACTGCACTATTGAGACGAAACTTTCACCACTGAAACACGTGTACTTTCAAAACAAATCGCTGTCAAAACATTCCAAATCCGACAACTAGAGGCGCTGCTACAGAATAAATAAAGTGTCTGGATTCTAAGTGGACCAGACTTTAGGAACATTCGCCTGCTCTCAACTTAATGATGTCAAGACCGGTCTGGGAATCGAATCCGCCGCCTACGGCTTGGAAATACCGTACCTTAACTTACAAGGCCCAAATACCAAATT
The DNA here is from genome assembly GCF_037179485.1 of Ochlerotatus camptorhynchus. NCBI lineage: Eukaryota > Metazoa > Arthropoda > Insecta > Diptera > Culicidae > Ochlerotatus > Ochlerotatus camptorhynchus. The sequence continues at coordinate 2,629,679 of NW_027040988.1, forward strand.
TCCAGTGGTCAAATTCACAGCTGCAATACGTCTTTTCACATCGTCTCATTCACTGTTCTGCGATCGATGCCAATGATAACGATGTTTCCTAAAAAGTATATTACTCCAGTAGTGCGTTGCTCGTGTCTTTACGAAGCATCCCACTACGGATATGTTATGTCTGGAGCGTACTATAGATGTGAATGTCATTATCTAATACCAAATTGAATACACAAATTCCAATGAATTTAAAATAGTTTTAGCCTGAATCTTAGTGTCTGTCCTGCTAAATGTCTTCAAACAAGTTTCTTTTGACTAGGTACCCCCAAATTTTTTTTTATCAACATAATTTTACCAGACATGTTAGAAGAGTAAGGTAGATTTTGCATTTGCAAACTCCCATTATTCTACTTGAAAAGTTTTGTGCTCATCCTATTCGTTGTCTGTAATGGAGTATATAGTTCAACTTATGGAATTCGTATTAATTATGTATCTAACCCTTTCGAATGCAGTTCTTCAAGAAAATTTACAATAATCTAATACGATAGTACTTACTAGGACCATGGCTGACTGAAAATATAGAAAAGAAGAAAAATGTGTCAATTCGGTAATGAAAATGCAAAATTTGCTAACAGCTAATACACAATATACAGCTAATATACAATTGAGAATACTATTTATAAGTGCTAACACTGCGCACAGACGCGTTTCTCGAAAAACTCTTGTTCATTTCAACACTGAAAAGCTGCAAAATCTTTAAATATTTCATATAGCTAATGATCCCCCTCTTCACCAATCTTCAACTTATCTCAGTTCAACCTTCTTGAGCAGAACATTAATTCCCCTCCACGGTGCCATTAAAATCCATTAACCTCCTCCGGTCGATTGTCACCTCCTCATCTTGTGACCCTCAATCAATTGTGATTAAATTTTCATTTCATCATTCAGAAAACCGAAAACCAGGGTGGCATCTTACTCCACAGACTCGTTTACGGTGTTGGTAATCAAACAATTCCGGTCGACGACGACGACGACGACGACGACAACCATAGAGGAACCGTTTAGCGAATAATGAACCTTTTGAAATTTTTACGACTCCCAGCAACGCCCGGCTAGATGACGGCAATGATTGCAAAAAACCTGTCGGCTCCACCACCATCATTCTTCTTCTTCCAGCCGCCTGTTGAAAAGTAGGATCAGTGCATGGAACAGTGGACGCGTTAATGGTTTCCTCTCGTTTCGAAAATAGATCACTTCCCTGATTGCCAAGTGCCAATGGCTACGCGACAACCAACCACTCACAATACAGTCGGCAACATTGTGCCATTCGTTCGCTTTTCCTACTATCGGGCTTCCTCCTCCTTTTTAATGGATAGAAAAACGGACATTTGCGAATTTTGCAACTGCAGAAACCGATGCAAATTCCCACCCGCCAGCCGGAGGGTGGGCATTCGGAGAAATGCTATTTCTGACCATTGATCTACTATTTTTCTACCTTGCTTACTGAATGCATAAAGTTGCATCCATTATGGAGCAGCCCCCTCACCACCACTTTTCTCCCGCCGCCCGTGTAGTTGTTAAAAGATAAATAAATAAAATTGTGCTTTCGATTAGTGCACTGTTTTCCCCCTCCGACAACTGAAAAGCTGTCAGAGTTGGGAGTGCACACGGTGGGTGGTGACTGTGCGAGAAATCGAATTTACTGATTCTTGCGGATGCTGCGATGCCGGGCAATAAAGGGAAAAATTGAATTCAATTTTGTTGAGTTAAGAAGTTTTTCCAACAAGTGCACTTGTTAGGAAAGTTGTCGCCGGCAAACGAATACAACAGCATTCAAATGTCGGTTGCAAGTCACTAGAATGGTGTTGGGTTTGAGATGATTAGCGGAGAGGGGAAGGGATTTGTTATAATGTTTAATATTTAAATGTGAAAAGTTGAGGAATGATTTGAGAGTTGACTGAGCGGGAAGAGTAATAAAAACAAGCCTTGAAGTAGAGTTTCTAGAACAGTTCGATGTGATTCAAAGATTCCCTGAAGGATGTTTCACGTCGACGTGAGCCATGGCTGGTGAAACAGGGTGGCAACTGAATTTCCATTCCAAAATACCAGACACCAAATGAAATGTGATGAAAGGCAATAAACGCATAACTATAGAAATGGCATGAGCATGAAAAACTAATAAAGTCATCATTTTTTTTTCCTACCTCTTCCGGAATGTCCTCTTTTGTTTCTCGGAAAATTTAACAGACTATCTTCCGGTTTTTTTTTCATTTCCCTCATAAATATTATTTAGTTTCCCCTGAAAAATTACCCTCGAAAGTTTTTCTGACTTCACCCCAAAGATTCTGCCGTGCTATCTACCTACCAAGAGCTGACTTTCCCCGGAATTCTCTTCTAACTTCCCCTAGAAGATTCTCCCGATTTCTCCACAAAGTTTCTCCCGCATTCCACCCGAATTCTTTCTTGCATAGCCCGCAGTATCTACCTACTGATTCGCAGTCGGAACATTTTTCCGGCTTTTCCTAGAAGTTTCTTCTGGCTTCTCTTGAAAATCCTTTTGGCTTACACAAGAAGATTCTTCTGACATTCTCCAGAAGTTTCTTCGAACCTAATCCAGGATGTTTCATCCAGCTTTCATTTTCTCTAGGATGCTTTTCTTACTGCCACAGTAATTTTCTTTTAAGCCATCCACGATTTGCTATGGAATCTCCAATATGTTTTATGTCACTACTACTCAAAGTTCCTTTTCCCAGGAAGTATATTTTCATTTCCCTCTGAAGATTCATTCGACTTCTGCTGAAACTGCAATCCGAATTCCGCCAGTAGTTGACCAGGCTTCTCTTGAAAGTTTCTACCGACTTCCCCCAAAAGAGCTTCTACCTTCCACTGGAGTTACCATATGTGTTATCCGTATTTCCAGGAAATTTATTCCAACTTCACTTCCTTCGAATTTTGATTGGATTTGTGTTCCGATTTCTACCGGAAGATTCTTCAATTTTTTTTATTATGGTAACTTAACTCTGGTGTTAACTCTTAGGTCATTCGTGATTTGTCCGGGGATGAGATTTGAACTCGTGACATTGGCGTGAAAGGTATGAATGCTATGCACTACGACGGGGCCATCCCCATTCTTTCAATTCGCTCACTTGATATTTCATCTTCCCGCAGAACCTTCTTAAAAAAGATCTTCCGACAACCTTCCGAAACATGAACAAATTGCACAGAAATGGTGTCCCATGTGGTGTATTACATTTTTTTATATAAAGCATGAATTAAAAAAAAATACATCCGTCTTACGAAAAACCAAACCACTTCTCATGATCTAATCTCCGAGGTTGTTTGAAGAACCTAGGACGTCTCATTGACATTGCTTTGTTTCCTAAATGATGTATCCTAGACCTGAACCGGACTGGATATTTTTCGAAAGTATAAGACTTCGCTGATCATGTAGATCTTCATATATATGAATTCCGGAATATATTGGATTGGCTTTGTTATGTTTTTTTTTTTATTAATTACTTTATTTGTACAGGCTCAATCGAATAAACTTTACAGAGCCGAGTTATCATTTTTGTTATACATTATTGATTTCTTATATTTAAAGTTAAAGGAGCTGGACCGGATACTCGCGGTTGTCTCGAGGTTAGTGGGGATTTACAATTTTTTTGGATGGGAAAAGGGAAAGGGAGGTTTGAAATGTGGTTTACGATACAAATATTTAATTAATCCTAAAACATGAACTAATTTCTATTCATCTTGAAAACAAACATAAAAAAACCCACACGTACAAAATACAAACTAAACACAAGGTTAATAAAACTTACAATCTACTGTTAATATTCTTAAAGTAAACATATATGAGTTTCATAAACTCCAGATCGCGTCTAGCCAAAATATCCCGAACTGGAACATTAGGTTGTCTACCTCGAGCCCGAAGGGAATCATAAAAATGTGATCTGACTCCACGATACTCCACACAAGACCAAAGGATGTGATCAGCGTCCTGGTAACCTTGTCCACATTCACAGAGATTGCTGTCCTTCAGCCCAACACGAAACAAGTGAGCGTTTAACGAGTAGTGATTGGACATGAGGCGAGACATCATACGAATGAAGTCTCGACCCACATCCAACCCCTTGAACCAAGAACTCTTCGACACCTTAGGGATGATCGAATATAGCCATCGTCCCAAACTCCCTTCACTCCACTTATTCTGCCAGCTGACGAGTGACTGTTGACGATAAATGAAGAAAAATTAATCGTAGGCGATTTGTCGATCGTAAATATCGCCTTCCATAGCGCCCACCTTAGCAAGTGAGTCAGCCATCTCATTGCCCGGAATCGAGCAATGAGATGGGACCCATGCAAAGGTGATGACAAAAGATCTTAAAGATAAAGCACTTAAAAGCTCTCGTATTTTCATGAGAAAATACGAGGAGTGCTTTACCGGCCTCATAGAGCGAATAGCCTCGACAGAGCTGAGACTATCCGTAAAAATAAAATAATGATCTGGTGCAAGTGAGGCGATCGTTTCTAGCGTATAATGTATTGCCGCCAGCTCAGCAACATATACGGAACAAGGAGCTTGAAGCATTCGAGAGGCGCTATGAAATTCGTTAAAAATACCAAAACCAGCGGACGACTCTATTAGTGATCCATCTGTGAAGAACGATCTTGCGGAATCAACTTGGCCAAACTTTGCAGCGAAAATTGACGGAGCAATCATGGAACGATGATGCTCTGGGATTCCGCGAATCTCTTGCGTCATTGATAAATCAAAACTAACTGAATTGCCGAAGTCGGAGAAGCATACACGATGAGGATTATGCTGTGAAGGGCTGACATCCTGTGTTATGTACACGTAGTACAATGACATAAAACGAGTTTGAGGGTTCAGCTCAAGAAGCTTTTCAAAGTTTTCGATTACCAGTGGGTTCATAACTTCGCAACGGGTGAGGAGCCTGAGGGACAATTCCGAGAACCGATCCGATAGTGGCAACATGCCCGCCAACACTTCTAGACTCATCGTATGAGTCGAGTGCATGCATCCTAACGCGATACGAAGACAACGATACTGGATACGTTCCAGTTTGATGATGTGAGTTTTAGCCGCCGACTGGAAACAAAAACTACCGTATTCTAAAACCGATAAAATCGTTGTCCGGTACAACGTTAGAAGATCTTGCGGATGGGCTCCCCACCACGTTCCGGTAATTGTTCGGAGAAAATTGATCCTTTGTTGGCATTTTCGTCTCAGATACTCAATGTGGGATCTCCAGGTGCATTTTGAATCGAACCAGACCCCAAGATATTTGAAGGACATAGAATGAGTGATCGGTTTACCCAAAAGTTGAAGCTTTGGTTGTGCTGGGCTATGCTTCCTAGAAAAAACGACCAACTCAGTTTTCTCCGTGGAGAATTCGATACCTAGCTGAATAGCCCAAGTAGACAAATTGTCTAAGGTATCCTGTAAGGGTCCTTGCAGGTCGACCCCTTTGGGCCCTGTCATAGACACTACGCCGTCATCTGCAAGTTGTCTCAACGTGCAGTTGTCACTTAGACAATTGTCAATTTCTCTGACGTAGAAATTATACAAAAGGGGGCTTAAACATGAGCCCTGGGGGAGACCCATGTAACTAAATCGAGAAGCTGTAGAGTTTCCATGAGAAAAGCTCATATGTTTCTCTGACAGCAAATTGTACAAAAAGTTATTTATTAATGGAGAAAGGCCACAAGCGTGGAGTTTGTCTGAAAGGACTTCAACGGATACTGAATCAAAAGCCCCCTTGATATCCAAGAATACAGAAGCCATTTGCTCTTTTTTAGCAAAAGCCAACTGAATTTCTGTGGAAAGCAACGCGAGACAGTCGTTCGTTCCCTTGCCCCTACGGAATCCAAATTGAGTATCTGAGAGTAGGTGGTTCGTCTCAACCCATTTGTCCAAGCGAAAAAGGATCATTTTCTCCAACAATTTTCGAATGCACGATAACATCGCGATGGGACGATACGAGTTATGATCTGAAGCGGGTTTTCCAGGCTTTTTAATGGCTATAACTATCACTTGCCTCCAATCATCCGGAACAATATTGAGCTCCAGGAACTGACAAAACAAGTTCAACATGCGCCTCTTAGCGACGTCTGGGAGGTTCTTCAACAAGTTGAACTTGATTCTATCAGCCCCCGGAGCCGAATTGCCGCACGAAAGGAGCGCGAGTGAGAGTTCCAGCATTGAAAAAGGCTGGCTGATCTCGTCTACAGAATTCGTCGTTTCGCGAGGAATCATCTGTGCCGGCACGGAATCAGGACATACTTTTCGCGCGAACTTGAGAATCCAACGATCTGAGTACTCCTCGCTCTCGTTGTTCGAAGACCGGTTACGCATCCTTCGCGCCGCGTTCCAAAGCGTATTCATCGACGTTTCGCGCGATAATCCGTCCACGAATTGCCGCCAGTATCCGCGTTTCTTGGCTTTGATGAGGCTCTTGAGTTCGCGTTCAAGAGCCGAGTACGCTTCGAAATACCCGGGTGTTCCACGTTTCCGGAAAAGCTTAAACGCGTCGGACTTTTTACGATAAACCTCAGTGCATTGGTGGTCCCACCAAGGGGAAGGAGGTTTCCTACGGAAAGACGTTCCAGGAACCGGCCGAGTTTGAGCTCGAAGCGCGCTGTCCAAGATCAGATTGGAGAGGAAGTTATATTCCTCCAACGGTGGAAGCCCTTCTACCGACGACACGGCTTCCTCTATCGCGGTCTTGAACGTTGTCCAATCGATATTACGGGTGAGGTCGTACGCGACGTTAACGGGTTCCGACGGATTGAACCCACTGGCAATCAAAATTTTGATCGGCAAGTGATCACTACCGTGGGGATCCTGGATCACATTCCACGTGCAATCCAACGATAATGAGTTAGAGCAAAGTGTGAGGTCTAATTTACTTCCATTCGAAGATGGTCCAGCCAAACGTGTTACTTCTCCGTTGTTAAGTATTGTCATATTGAAGTTATCACAGAGGTCATATATAAAAGTAGAACGGTTGTCATCATACAGTTCCCCCCAGCCTGTACCGTGGGAATTGAAATCTCCCATGATCAACCGTGGAGCAGGAAGTACCGAACATATATCTGAAAGTTGTTTTCGATTAACAACGGCTCTAGGAGGAATATAAACAGAAGCAATACAAAGGCTCTTACCTTTAAAAATAGCCTGACATGCGACAACTTCAATACCTGTAAATTGTGGAAGATTCACTCTATAGAAAGAATGGCACTTTTTGATCCCCAAAAGTACCCCTCCTCCACGCGAATCCTCACGATCCAGTCGAATAATGTTAAAATCATAAAAAGGAAGATCTATATCTGAAGAGAGCCAAGTTTCACAAAGAGCAAATGCATCACAATGATTATTGTGAACTAAAAACTTAAAAGAGTCTAATTTAGGAATAAGACTTCGACAATTCCACTGTAGAATTGTGATCAAATCCCCGACCTCGTTTGGAAAATTATCCATCGAAGGAAATGATTGCTGCAATGAGGGGCCACTTCAATGTCAATTGCTTCAAGAGGGTCTTCACAGTAGGAAGCATTGCCAGAACAATGCTTTTGAGAGGATCAGAAATATTCAGGTACTTGAGAATATCGTCCACAATTTTATCAAATGAGAACAACCCAGATGAAGAAGGGGCTTCTGTTCTTAAAAATGGGACATCAGGGGTTTTGGATGTCCCCGGGAGAGGTGGAAAATCCTGGGTATAGTCAGTTCTTCTGAATCCAGGAGGAGTAGAAACTTCCTTTTTTCCACCACTCCTTGATTTGGGCAAGCTGATTTGGGGTTCTTCATTCTCAACTTTCCGCGAACGGATGCGTTTTCGTTTCCGTGCTGAAAAACAGAAAGAAGTTCCCTCCTCAGCCAAGTCAGAGTCAGTCTCGTCATCTGACAAAAGAGAAAAGGGATTTTTGTCGTTGGTCGATGGCGTGGCCGTCTTCAGCATTTCTGCAAAAGACTGCCGGGAACGTTCCTTAAGTGAGCGTTGTAATTTCTCCCCGCGTTGTTTGTACACCGGGCATGACGAGATACCATGAGGAGTTCCCTTACAGTACACGCATTTTGGTGCGGTAGCTGCACAGGTGTCATCCCCATGCTTCTCTCCGCATTTGGAACAGCGTGCCTTGCTGCCACAGTGGGAGGCCGTATGTCCCAACTGCTTACAGTTTTGGCAGTTCATGACCCGGGGAACGAACAAACGCACAGGTAGTCGAAGTTTTCCCAGCTCGATGTAGTGAGGAAGGGCTGAACCAGAAAAGGTCACACGGAACGAGTCTGTGGGGGTAAAACTCTTTTTACCCTCGCTGACAGATACTGAGCCCAGTTTTTGGACATCCAGTATCTTCACCGGAGGAAGCAAACGGTTCTTGAAACGGCCAACCGCCTGCTTCTCCAAGATCTCGGGGGTCAGACTCGCTTCGGTGACCACACCTTCGATCTCCACATCACGAGCTGGGATGTAAACTCTGTACTCGAGCGTGAAGAGCTGGGAGGCAGCAATCTCGTTAGCCTGCTTCAGGTTAGAGACGGAGACACGAAGTTTATTGTGCCTTCGTGATTTCAGTCACGGCCGAGTATCGCTTCGTCAGATCATTAGTAATTTGCATTACATTCAAAGGTTTGTTTCTGGGCTGAAAGTAGACAACCCATGGGCCAGTCGAGTCATCTGGATAGGCTCGCGATCGGGGGTTTATCTGAGCCTGTCCTTTGCCAGACTGAGACGATGAACCAGGGAGAGATGACGTACGTTTTCGACCCTTCTTGCCATCGCGTGGCAAAGTGGTGTCATCTTCCGACAAAACGTCCATTTCGTCTTGCGACAAAATGTCCATTTTGCCGTACTAGTGGGAGCGAAAAACGCTCTACCACTGAAACGATAATCACTCGGACACAATACACAAAAAAAAAACTACAAACACAGAACACAAACTTAAAATTTAACTGTGGGCGAAAGAGAGAAACAAGAACAAAAACTTATCTGATAATCCTATACTACTACCACCGAGCGTATAAACGGCAGCAGCGGAGCGACGCGCAGCGTGGATGATCTTCGATCAGCGTGTGCGGGCGGTCTTCGTTGGTGTGTGCTTATGTGAGGGTCGGCACTCAGCTGAACACACGATGATAGATGAGCGGTGTAAATGCGGAGGCAGATGCTGACACTCGATGACGATGATCCGTGTGCAGGTATGCGTTACCACGCACCGATGGTGCGCAAAATGGTTGGCGAATTGGCAATCGTAAAAACAATTTTCCTTCCGATGATGCCGAAAACACACTTTCTTCTCAGAAAAAACTCACTTTTAGTTAATTATTTAGCTGGGAACTCTAAACGAGAAAAAACTGACAATTTAAATCAAGCGAATAGCGAGAAAACTTCCAAAATAGCGGAGCGCGAACTAAGTCGACCGTACTTCTTGCTAGGACGCAGTGGAATGGGCTTTGTTATGTGATTACAAGAAACACAGATCTCTTAAATCATAACTTTTTTGGAAGAAATATTAAGCTAATTGTTTACGAGTAGAATCAATCCCATCCCATCGAACTACAACCCTGTATCAGCTGTAGGTCCACTACAATAGGCTGCAGAAACTGATTCTTCCATCGTCATTGTTCCACACGATTAGATTGTGCAGATTAATCGAGAGTGGGATAACTCTGACGTCACTCGTATGGTTCTGCGGTGGTGAGTTTTGCGGACAACGGTTACGGTGATAAGAGAGTGGGAGATACTCTCATCCAGGACCCGAAGAAGAACATCGCAAGGGAGCGATCACGGTTGCATGACGACCTGTCTCACACAGTTGTAAAAGGGCAATCCAACCACCGAGTGCGATCGGAAACTGCGCGTGCGGGCACTTTTAATTCGTTTGTTTTGTATTTAGGCTTAAGTGAAAATTAATGTTAAAATAAGACAAATAAATGTAGTGTTAATTGTATGTTTCGTGTATTAAAATAAATGTAGTGTTTTCTATTCGCGTGTGTAATTTTATTGTGAATAAGAAGGGAGGACTAGGTTGGCCGCAGGACATGGATGGAAATTAATTGTTCGCCCAACTCGACCCATACATCACCCACCCTTCGAGTGTTGAGGAGCCAGACGTTGTCGAAGGCGGAAGAAGGTATTCGGTTCCCCAAGGTATTCGGTTCCCCAAGGTATTCGGTTCCCCAAGGTATTCGGTTCCCCAAGGTATTCGGTTCCCCAACACTAATAATCTTCAATGATTGTATACTGTCAATCATATGAAGAGGTTATACAGTAGGGTGGGTTACCGTTAAATGGAAAAACGCAAGCTTGAACTCAACAACCCTTTTTTGGTTCCATTTGGGGTCCCAGAAAACTGTGCTAAATTTGGGGAATATTGATTGTAGCATTTTTTACATTTTCATTAATAGAGACCCTAGATTATTTGAATCATGCAACTAACCATGCACAAATAGAGTCCAGAAAATGCTTTACAACTTTGCCCAAGGAGGTACGGTGCAAGAATGTATCTAAAAATAAGTTTTAATTGTTCAAATATGTACGGTTTGAATTAAATGCCAACAATCACTTTTTCTTCCAACACTGATACCAATGAAAGTATGATTCCAAACTGAAATAATTTCGAAGTATTTTATCTTATCGATTTAGCATGATCAGATGATTTATTCAAAAACCTAACTGTTTTTTCTTTCAGCAAACATGCACAATGTTAATTTTTAACAGAGCAGTTAAGGGAAAGGCTCTGCCCTTTCGAACTACGCCCTTTAAGATTTAGGAAATATTTTTGAATAACGTCCTGACATGGCAACTCGAGAAGATGGAGAACTTCGAAATTATTTCAGTCTGCAGCTTTACTTTAATTGATATAACAGTAAGCCCGTCGCCCCTTTCCAACTAGGCCTATTAACCTGAGCAAATATTTTTGAATAACACAGCTGAACATGTGTACCAACTTGACAAGATGAGAAACACCGAAGTTATTTCATTTTGAAGCTTTACTTCCATTGATATGAGTGAGGGGTGGGGGTTATAGTAAGACCTCATCTCTAACTACGCTTATGAGATTGAGCAATTGTTTTTCATATGAACATACCAAATTGATAAGACTAAACTTAACTTCTATTGATATGAGTGTGAGGGTGGGGGTGTAGTAAGCCCCCTTACCCTCTCTAGTTAAGCAAATTAGATAGAGTACTTGTTATTCAATAATTCATCTGAACATACCAAATCGATAAGATAAGAAACTCTGCAATTATTTAAAATTGGTATCTGACTTGCATTGATACACCGGCAGTGTTGGCAGGAAAAGTGATTTTTGGCATTTAATTCGAGACATCGATCTTTGAACAGCTATAACTTTTTTAAGATACATTAGTTGCAATGTTCAAGCAAAATTGTGGTCCCTAAGAATGAAAATGCATAAAAATAGATTTGCCCATACTCATTTCCATACAAATTTCAATCGCAATGCGGAAAGCCGGGTTAGCCGGCGTCGTCCTCAAATTTTGCACAGTTGTATGGGACCCCAAGTGGAAGCAAAAAAACATTATTCTGAAAAAAAAGATCACGATGGATCACCTTATTATACTTATTATATAATAAACATAATATATTATATTATATAAACCCCAGTATTAAGGGCCACCCACAATTATGGGCCGATTCCATTTTATTAACACGCAGAATTGACTGACCCATAATAATTACTAGCTGATCCATAATACTGGGGTGACTGCAAAGTGTAATGTGCCATTTTCGGCACGTAACATTTTTTGAAAACCCAAAAAAAAACATTCAGGATAACTTCAAAGGACTATATCGACAGGTTCGGGGGGCTTTGAAATGAATATTTGAAGAGTTCTTTTTCTTATTACATTTCGCAATTTCGCAATTTCACAAAATTTGTACCTAGCAGAAACTAGAATTGTGAATCTTGAGATACATTGTATGCTCTTGAAATTGTGAAGTGAAATAAGGATATCGACTCTGCAATGAAACACCTGAAAGCGAATCCGGTAGATTTTCCAGAAGAATCAACACTACTTTGAAGGTGGACTAAAATAATTTAAGGAAAGAGTCTTAAGATTTTGAGACGTATGAAGTGCACTTCTATTAGGCTCAGTGAAGTTTGAGACATATCGAGAATGAACTTCAAGAATAGATTCCGTACATTTCAGATTTCCATAGCAAAACGATATAGTGGTTCTCAGAATTTTATAAAAAATGGTGGAGTGGTTCCATATCGCAAAATATTAGACTCGTATTTTTAACGTAGGTCTACGTTTGTGATTTCTATATGGGGGTACACTTTGTGAAAACCGAAATGAAACATGTAACGAAATTATGAAAGATAATAAGTTAATAACTCAGCTGCCCCTGGTTCAATTTCAATAATTTTATCACCAATCGATCAGAAATATTTTTACGCGATAGTAATGCTTTCGATTGTTGATTTTCAACAAGAAACCATTGAAAAAGTGGTAAATGTCACTCATTGTCCAAAAGCGCCGAAATCAAACAGTTTCAGTCAACTTCAAATTAAATTCATAAGGATACTCTGATCCCGGTATGACATGAAAAAAGATGCACCAGTGAACCTCGTTTTTCATGGTTTTGACATTTCATTGTTTATATGCATCACAAAAGTCTTCTACAGAACTCTGAAGTTTACTTGTTGTGCTAAGATAGGCATTTTTGAAACAGCAAAAATGGGCGGAAAGAAAATGTCTCTGCAAATCTCATCGTGCGTGATTGCCAAAGAAACGAATCGCCATTGTGCAGTTCAGAAGATCTGTTTGAAGTATCAATTGCTTGGAAGTGTTGCTGATCAATCTGGAAGAGGACAAAAACGAAAAAGTTATTCTCGAACAGATAATCCTTGCAATTAAAAAAGATCCACGCATCACCATCCACGCAATGCAAGAAAGGCTGAATCTGACGATTTCTGATGGAACTATTCGACGCCGCAGTGCTGAACAAGGTTTGAAGAGCCATTTTGCTCGGAAACTACCATTTATCAGCAAGGCCAACAAGAAAACAAAGCTGATCTTCACAAGGAATCACATTAACAAGCCACTGGACTTCTGGAAACGTGATGTCTGGTGAGATGAATCAAAGTTCGAGCTGTTCAACAAGAAACGACCCCTAAGAATATGACGGATAAGCGACGAGGCACTACAGGACAGACATATCCAACCAACCATGAAACACGGCAGCGGAAATGTTATGGTTTGGGGCTGGTCCTTATGGTTTCCTGTAGGGAATCTGACCCAAATCCATGGCATAATTACTGCAGATGGGTATATCGATATTCTTTGTGAAAATTTGGAAGAGTATTTGCTGAAAATGGGACAGGAAGATAACTACACGTTTCAGCAGGAAAGCGATCCCAAGTACACGGGGTAGGCTGTGCGTGTGATCGAACCTGACGTTTGTTTTTTTCCGTGGAGTTTTTTAATCTATAAACGGTTGCTGATCTGGCCAAAACCAGGCCCAGGGCACAATTTCTAGTTCCTTAGTCCCTATTATTTGCCGTTGAGAAGCTGTTCCGAAGCCAAGTAGAACCTCCACGAGGCGTCCCATCATTCGTTAAATCGCAGCGTTGAACCTGACTATTGGCCACGAAAAGGCTTGCCAATGCACATCAAAAATCGACTACATACATCCGAACATTTGTATATCTCAAATCGACGGAAGACATTTTGCGCAACTACCATAAACCGGACTAGTTAATGTTGATTTTCGTCAAGCTTCGTCTACAATTTGGACTTCTACATCAACACATGTCAGGCAGCCTTCATGTTCAATTGGCTGAACTTGGTGAGTTCGTTCCATTATGTAAATTTTTATCTTTTTAAACTAGTAACGTTGAAAGATCATCTTTTTGTGGTGTGTTACTGGTATAAGATCTACCACCGAACCCTAGTCGTGACAACTTCAAACTAGGGAATCAGGATTTTCCAGTAATCCAAGGATTACATTTTAGTGCTGGTTACTTTTTATGACTTGATAATAGTGGCCAGACTCGGGTAGTGACCACCACCGTTATGCATTTCTATATTGTATATTTCAAATCAAAAATATTGTTTATGATCATAGAGTTTACATAATCCTTTTCCCTTTGTCCTTCTCCTTTTCCTTTCCCTCTTCTCTTTTCAGAAAGCGAGTAATGGCGCTATAGCCATAAGCCATAAAAGGCAAGGACAAGAGTTAATGCTCATGTCCCAACCGTCAGAAGAAAATGGAGCATCACTTAACCTTTCTAGCTTTGATGCTTCCAACAACCAACCAATCATATAATTACCAAAATCGGAGCGCACGGTACGAGATGTCCACGTTTCATCCATTTATTGGATTCTGAAGCATCGTGTTTAAATCTTCGATCTAAACAGGCCCGATGTTTTCTGAATCATCTTGCCCCTTAAATGCTGCACAGTAGGCCTGGCCGTTTTGATATGTGTGACGCATCTTCGAGATGAAACATATATCAAATAGACAAGAAAAATTATGGAGGTATATCCATCATTTTCCAGGATGCTTTCAAGAAATGGCTGTGTTGGTGTTAGATTAGATTAGATTAGAAAGCGATCCCAAGTACACGGCAAAGAAAACACTCACTTTTCCGTTCCTGTTGCATAAAGCCCATGGAATGACCACCCCAGAGCAATCAGAATAAGAGCTTTAAAGTAGATACAGAAGCTTTGTAGATGCGAATTGATGTACCGTTTCGACCGGTTTTGCCTTCGCAACTCTTCAGTGGAGTGAAAAGGTAAAAAAACACTTCACTATGTTTCTCGAAACTGACATTTTATTATAAGATTTTCTTACAGGAGTAAGGAGTTGCAGACTTGTCGTCTACCCAAATGGTTGCACCAATACCAATATAAAGTCATCATATAAATTTCGTAGACCATAACTAAAACACGTCTCAAAATGACGTCCCTAAAGTTCGGTCCATAGTTTTAAAGCGCAAATTGCGTTGAATCTTATTAATTAATAATATAAGTGAAAACTGTGATATTGATTTATTAGGCTACAATGTTACAAAAAGGTAAGTACTTTCAATTCATGAAATTATCAAGTTTTTTTTTATGACCACCGCAGTGTAGATTTTCGTTAGTGCAATAATACGACAAGATCATGGCGGCTAGAAATCGAAAAATATGAAAGTTTCACTCAACTTTTTCTTTAGAAAAGAGCAATAAATGTACTTTATTTGTCCCAAAAATAGGAAATTCATTTACATAATACAATTTTACAGCAGTTGTGATATTAGTTTTTCATTACTATTATGTATTATTGCTGAATAAATTAGTTATTTGCTTGATAGGCTTGAAATGAGGGGCTAGGCTGACATTACATCCCGTAGCCCTACCAATTAAAATACTTCTAAACATAAAACTTATTTATTTTAAATTCTGCAATAAAAATCATTAATACTATGAGGGCAAAATTAACCCCTGCTTTTTATTATACGGAATATAAATCAAAATCACGGTCTCTCTTGAAAAGTAGTAAGTTTTGTTTAAATGTTTATATTTATTGCGGGTGGAACATTTATTGTGCCGGTGACTATATAGTGGAAAATCAAAAAAAAGTTTTAGAGTACAGTTTTTCAAGTTTACATGTATGACAATTCACCCCATTCATTGAATCTTAAAAATCACCCAAGTGAGACTATCCACAACAACTCAATTTAATTCGAACATTCAAAGTGATGAAATGGCTTGACATTCGTTCTAGTTCATAAAACAAGCTTTCGATTCATATGGCAGTTGACCGTAACAGAATCATAAATCACTTTATGAAGTTATTCCATTCTGCATATTTGTCATGTTTTTTATTATTTTTTTTTATTCATCCTCAGCTCCTTCGACCAGGAATTGTCAAAACAAAAAAAGCACCATATCGCAAAACTACCCAACTGCCCTCCGGAGACCATTAAACAGAATTAATAAACATCAATACCCGAGTGCAGGGAGGGCAATAAATGTAGTATAACATCGTTCAAAACAAGTAATTATCATCGACACAGGCGGCGGCAGCATCCATCCCGATATGCTGATTGGTGCTGTGCTGTTGATGTTCTTGTAGTCGGTCGTAGTGTTATTTGTATTGTGGTGGCAATAAAATCCATACACCGTAACAGTAATGAAACGTGATAGGATCGGTTTTTTAACTCTATCTATTCTGGGGTGATGATCATTTATTATGTGGGTGGTGTGACGTATGAGTTATGCAAGCAATTTCGAACGGCATTAAATTACTGATACTTCTATTTCAATTTATATTTTGAACTTGGACGTAGATGTGGGAGGCAGTATAAATCACCTTCTCCCCAGGGCCCTGACTGGGGACAATGATGAAATCGATTTTCAATTATTTTCATTCTCAACAATGACCCAGATATCACTCGGTGCACACAAAAACCATTCATATGTTTGCATTTGTCCACATAAGCCATACTCACATCCCCATCACACCTGCGGTGATCAGGATTGATTTTTTTACTGCCCACATGTTGTAATGAAACCTCCTGGGATGTAAAATTTATAATTGGTGAAAAGGGTATTTAATTGCAGTCGGGTGGAATAATTCCGACCGGGAGCATAATTTGGCATGTGTGGCAGACGGATGGTGCACCGGATCCTACCAGCTGGGAATCGACTTATCATTTGCTAGCTGCTCCTGCCTAATGGATAGCTGGTAAACCACCCAGGTGTGAAATTGGAATTAATTTTTATCAAAGGAAGAGTTTTTAATTTATTTTCGAATGGGACTCAATGATGGGTCGAACGACCTTTGTGTTGTGGAAAATTGGATCATTTACGTTCATTCAGCTGAACCGGGGAATGTGTTCGATTATACAGAAGACACAATTTGCCATTTTGGGGAACATTTTGATCCTTTACTTGTTAATGTCTACCTACAGGTTCTGAGGTATCGCTGTGAAAACTGTTGGCCTTCAGATTTTGGCGATAGATCCGAAGAACTTTGACGGTAGGTTAAGGTAGTGAGCCTGTTAACCTTAGGGGACTGTGCTAAGGAAAGCCAAGGACAGGAACTTAGAGGACGAAAACAAGCAAGTTTAACCCTTTATAAGGCAGTGGCAACCATCATATTGCCGCCGTAAAACTTTTGTTTTATCTAGTGGAAATTTCTAATATTTTGCAACACTCCATATTTTCTAAGCCACAAACATCCATTTTGCCAGTTGTAACTTTGTTCGTACTAAACGTGTTTTAATAACATAGAAGCCAAATGAAAGATCTATGTTTTTTTATAAATAAGCAAAATTTTAGCCCCTTTGTTCTTAAAATATAACAGTTTTAAAAAAGGTTCTCATATAAGATGAGATTTACTGAAATTGCTCAAACTCCCGACAGACATAACCGATCAAACCCAAAATTGTACAGAACCTTGATTTTTTTTCAATCGGTAGTCAAAATTAAAGGAATTTTGATACATGCTGTTCTACTAGATCAAACTCGGAAACAAAGACAGCCTACTGTAGTATCGCAATATATCCAATCAGGTTCAAAGTGTCTATGTGGATTATGAATGACCTATTTCCTCTAAATCGTCCTGGAATTCATATAATTTTATCTACTAGAATAACCGAGATTGGTATAATGTCTATAGTATAGAAATACTTCTAGACATATTCACAGTGTCTATGTGGATCTTTGTGCATGTCATGCATACCAGATGCTCTAGGTTCTCCAAATCGTCCTGGAGTTCAGATGATTTATTCCACTAAATCAACCATGACTGGGATAATGTCTGTAGTATCGAAATATATCCAAGCAGCCACATAGTGTGTATGTGGATAATGTACGATTTATTTCCATGTATACCACATGCTCTAGGTTCTCCAAATTGTCCTGCAGTTCAGATGATTTGTTCTACTAGATCAACCAAGACTGGGATAATATCTGAAGTATCGAAATATAGATTTGTAAATCCTAGAACATCTGACATGCACGGAAATAGGTTGGCATGATCAACAAAGACACTGCAAACATATTTCGATATTACAGATATGGAAATAATCTTGGGGGATCTAGTAGAAAAATAATTTGATCTCCAGAATGATTTCAGAACCTTTAACATCTTGTATACGTAGCAATAGGTCGGACACGATCCACATAGACACTATGAATTTGTTTGGACATATTTCTATACTACAGACATTATTGCAGGCTTGGTTGATGTAGCAGAACAAATCAACTAGACAATTTGAAGCATCTAGAATATCCGGTATACATGGCAATGATACTTTTATGATGAAAATCGAAAAATGCTATGTTCATATTGGAAATTAAAAAAGATCATGAAAATGTCTCTCATTGAACAGCCTCCAGGGAATTTCCATGTAAATCCGGTATGACTTATGAAACTGTGATAACTCCTCAATTATTTTCAGGGTATTTGGTTTGAACCGGTAAAAAATTGAGAAAACTAGAGCCAAATGAAGAAAATAATTGATGACAGTATAATAATTCGGAACGCAAAGGTTAAAATGAATTCCACAATTATTGCGACAGCACATGAGTCTCTTCGCGATTTTCACGACATCATTTAATGTTTCCGCGAATTTCGCGACTGAAAGTTCAAATCCGCAACAAATCCGCAAAAACGCGAAATCCGCGAAGTCCGCGCCTGTTGTAACAGCTCTAAAAATATTATACAAAAACGATAATATCAGACAAATTTAAAAAAAAAAAAGTAGAAGGGTCTGTGCCTAGACTATTTCCGTTTTTGAATTGTAGGCGTACCAAGTTTGTAGTATTTTTTTTTTTCAAAGAGAAAGTTGATGAAGAGAATCAATCAAAATCACTTGCACTCCTGCTTTCAAGTTTGGTTACAAGATTACAACTCTGGAGAGCATTTTGTGTGGTAGTTGGAGGCGTGTGTTTATTAATATGGACAAACAGGCACAGATAAATTCTATTCCAAATCTTTACTGTAATAAGCTTGTTGGCCCTGAAAAGGGCCGTTTTGATGCCAGAGTTGGTGATTATTTATCCTCCGCAACCGTACAGAATGCGTCTCTGTCGCTTTAAAGCGTAGATGCCATCAATGGCCACTTACGCTTGGCGTATTCAGTGTAGGTGACAGCATCACGGATCTCATTTTCCAGGAACACCTTCAACACACCTCGTAGATCAGACCGGAGATACGTTTTACACAGTCACGGTGAACCAGACGACGTATGGCGGTTTTCATGAAGAACCTTGCAATGACGCTTAGCGCCTTCTTTACCAAGACCTTTTCCTCCTTTGCCACGACCAGTCATTTTTGCTTGATAGGTAGAAAAGTGGACTACTTAGCTATTGATACGTAGAAATATTGCTGATCGATTGGTGATAAAATTATGGAAATTGATCCAGGGGCAGCTGAGTTATTAATGTTCAAAATCTTTCATAATTTTGTTACATGTTCCTTTTTAGTTTTTCACAAAGTGTACCCCCATATAGAAATCAAAGACGTAGTCCTACGTCAAAAACTTCGTATATCTCAAACAGCTTTTATGTATTAAGCAATTTTTCATAAATAAATACGTTCTACAACTTTGCCGAAGACAGCAAAGCTCTAGGTTACGAAATAATATTTTTCATTTAATTCCTCTTTGCTGATTTATTTTAGCATTCCGCTAACAACCCAATCTTATTAATTCACGAAATAATAAAGTTTGTATCGCTGCGCTAACTAGGCGGCCAATGTTTGATCTATTTTTACCCACCAAATTTTAGTCCTAATACAACTGTAGCTGAGTACAAATTGGCCTGCTCGGATGCTTGTTACGATATGTACGCCTTCACCGAAACTTGGTTGAACAGCAACACACTTTCTAAGCGAATATTTAGTTCGGATTTTACAGTATATCGCACTGATCGTTCTCGAGCTACTTGCCCCAAAGCTTCAGGCGGTGGTGCCTTGCTAACAGTTCGTTATACTTTTAACTCTCGGTTACTTCATCCACCTAATAGCTCAGGTGTCGAACCGGTGTGGGTGGCTGTAACCCTACCGTTGAAAGTGGTCTTCATTTGCGTGTTGTATTTATCCCCGGATCGACTTGGCGATTCTGAGTTGATCGATTAACACATCACTTTTTTTAGGTTGTATCCAAGATGAATGCGACTGACGAAGTCGTTGTTGTTGGTGATTTCAATCTTGCTTCAGTCAACTGATCATCGAATGAAACAAGGTTCTTTCATCCTCGCTCTAATGGCTCATACATTACACCTCTAGAAGCATCTCTCCTAGATTGCTACAATACTGCTGATCTTCTGCAACGGAACGGGATCTCCTACGAAAATCATAGACTGCTTGATCTATGTTTCCTTAGCCGTGAACTCGCCTCTAATTGCTCAGTTCAAGAGACACCCGAACCACTAGTTAAACGTTGTAGACACCATTCACCTCTGCAGTTATCATTACATATCAGGCTTACACTTTTCGGGTTACCGTGGACAGCGTATCGTATGACTACCGTAGGACTGACTTCGAGGGAATGGCAACCTTTTTCGAAAACATCAGCTGGGACGATGAACTCCGAGATCGTGACGCGAATGCTGCATCTTCTATTTTCTCGAATATTGTCGTGTATGCGATCGACCAGTTTGTACCCATGACAACTCCACCCATATCTAGTAATCCTCCTTGGACCAACCACCGACTCAAGCGACTGAAGTCATCCAAACGAGCTGCCTTGAAGACATTTTGTAAACTTCGAACGGATGCATCGAAGAGGAAGTACAACCTCGTTAACAAACAGCATAAGCGGCTCAACAAATAGCTTTATCAAGCCCATCAGTGCCATCTTCAAACAAAACTCAAAGCAAATCCCAAGAGCAGGGTTGAACAAACCATGAAAAGATCACCAGCATTCACTATGAAATGAATTTTTCACCCATAGTGAACTTTGATGAATTTGAGTGATTTTTTCAGCCCTGCCCAAGAGCTTCTGGAATCAAGTGAACGATCAACCGAAGGAATCGGGCTTACCTTCTACCATGTACAATACGGATCGAGAAGAGTCAGATACGGAGGGAATCGCTGACCTGTTCATGTCACAATTCAGCAGTGTCTTTGTCAAAGAAAATTTACCTAACGAGAACATCGTAGCCGCCGTAAGTGATGTACTTTCTGCTGTTGGGTCGCATCTGCCTATCTGGACTAATGATGTTCGTAGAGCAGGTCTTCGTTTGAAAAATTCTTTCAGCACTGGCCCTGAACTGTATTGGAGTGCACCTTTAGCATCCATCTTCAACCTCTCTTTGGATTCTGGGATTTTTCCCGACTGCTGGAAGAATTCTTTTGTTTTACCTGTCTTCAGAAAATGATACCAACTACCGTGGTATCGCTGCTTTATGTGCAGTCTCAAAACTTTTTGAGCTATTGGTGCTAGATTATTTAAAACACACATGCTCTAGTTACATCGCGACTGAACAACACGGATTTATGCCGAAGAGATCGACCGCTACAAATCTCATCAATTATACGCGAGATGGAAAGAGGTCATCAAGTGGATGCTATCTATACCGATCTTTCTGCTTTCTTCTTTCCTTTATTTAACGTCGGTCTCTGTTCCGCAATCTAGTGCCAATCACCGACGTACATCGATTGCCATCCATTGACGGCAATCGAATGTGCAGGAAGGCAGCTTCCACACCTGCGTAGGATATCGCACCCATTCAACACACATGGGCCGGGACCAACGGCTTTACTTCCCTTCCGAAGGAAGACGTGACCAGAGATTTTTATGCCTCAGAAAAATCTCACCGACCTCGGCTGGGATTGAACCCAGACCCATCGGGGTGTTAGAAAGCAGTCACGCTTACCACTACACCACCGGCGCCGGCCGATCTTTCTGCTGTTTTTGATCAAATCAATCACGAGATTGCAGTGGCCAAAGTAGAGAGACTTGGTTTTCACGGTTCCCTTCTTGATTGCCTTCGCTCATATCTCACCGGTCGACATATGTCAGTGAAGATTGGAGGTCATTTTTCTCAACCGTTCGCAAATATTAAGCCGTAAATCCACCATTAAAGACTTAGGCGTCCTACTTGATTCACAACTCACCTCCAAGGACCATGTGGCTTATGTTTCCGCTAAGGCATCTTCTCAACTTGGTTTCATTTTTCGTTTCGCCAAAGACTTTAGGGACATTTTCTGTTTAAAAACACTCTAGTGTTCGTTGATGTCCCTACAACTACTTAGTGTTCGCCGAGACATCGCTAAGACTCATCACTGATCTCCTACGATCGGATATTCCGGCTTCTCGCACAAACTACGTCACTAATGAGCCGTTAACTAGCATGTGCAAGATTTTCAACAAATGTAATAATTGCTATGATTTTAATATCTCCCGTGTAAGGCTTAATAATCTGTTTTATAATGTACTTTTTACTTCCTGACGGTTTCTGTTTTCTGTATTTAAATTAAGTTAATTATGTTTTCATTAATATCTTTTTATATGATTAGGACTTAGTTCAAGCAAATGTATCCGTAGGATTCCATGTTATCTGTTGGTACTGAAATGATGAGGTTTTGCGCAGACTAGTATGGGCTTTTCCCTCCAAATAAATAAATAAAAAAATAAAGAAAAAAAAATCAGAAACTTTGTTCAAGACGTCAACTTACCTGGATGCAATCCCAGAGCGTTATTATTAATTTCCAGCTAGATTTCATTTTTGACCCACTGTGCATTGAGTTGAGTATTGGTGGAAAGTACGCAAAGGTTCGAGGGAGGTCTTAAGCATTAGAGGCAATCAATTTAGTACGTCATGCTCTAAAAGAGGAGGTGTGGTGTTAGAAATCTGTGACAAGCAATGCTTATCAAAAACGTGACGGAAGTGGGAGGGATAGAAATTTTTTCCTCAATTTTGAGTGACGTGTGGACATCAGTTTTTCGAGAGTGTTTGCTTCCAGAGCGTATCTTATTGTGGATGGAAATTCCTGATTGAACTAACGAAAATCAATCAAGCAAAAATTTGATTGCGAAGAAGATTCATCACTTCAAAGATCATTCTCTCATATATTCTATCGCCGCCCCCGGGTCGAAAGTCTCAATGCATCAATCCAAACACAGCTCAAGAACCATATCCCCAAGGCTTCAAAATTAGCCATTTGCTATTTTCCAACTTGTCAAACAAATACCAGATGCCGAGCTTTCCCGAGCGAGAAACAACAATATCGCTTTTCTTGGCCAATATTGCTAGTTTGTCTTTTCCCGATACAAGTGCCTAACCCCCCCCCCCCTTCCAACCAGAAATCCACCCAAACATCGTACCTCAATCCCGAAAGCCAATATTGACGATGTTATTCTTTTCTCTTGTGAACGAAAAAAAGCCACCATATCCCTCCAAGACTTGTCGCACACCTCCGACTACGAACTGAACTGACTTTAATCCCTACAAACCCTTAAGTTGTGATATGGATACAACCGAAAACCTACAATGTCGATATTGAGTTGGTTTCATATTTCCAGAACCGGCGATAAAGCCAAAAAAGCCGCTTTCTAACAGACATTCTTTCCGATATATATATGTATATATATTCGTTCGGAATGGAGCGGGGGAGGTCGGTTGGGGATGATCCCCAAAAGTGATGCCACGTGCGTTGTCTTCTTCTTCGCCTCCACCTATTGGAAAAAACGACGGGCAGTGAAGTGATTCATGATTCTCCTCTTGCCTTCTTGGGCTTGAGTTTCTTCTCGGTCAAAAGGAGCACTCGACTGGGAAAAAATCGTCCTTCCGCTATTCGGTTGGATGGATCAGCGACTGGCACAGAAGAAGCCAGTATCACTGGCAACCGGGCGTTTTGCAAACTAGGAGAATGATATACTGGAATCGTTCGTGTCTCCACGTGTGAGACCTGTGGTCTGATATTTGGCTGCTATCTCTTAACGAGGCACTAAGAAGAGTTGATAAATTGTTGTAACAAGTGATGGAAATTCATTAAAAATTTCTTCGATAGTTACGAACATACGAAAAGAAACCGTTTTTCTCGCAATCCAACACTTCAAAAAGCCTTGCAACGGGAGCTTCTATCATGCTAAATCCGCTAAGAATCAAGGAAATTCTGACAATGCACAGTGGTCCAGAATGCAGATTTAGGTGGAATGATATGTTTTGAGCATGAAATTGAAACTTTAGACTAAAAGTCTCTTCTACAAAGTTGTTCCTTATAGTTAGGTCCTCATTTTTATGACAATGAATTCTAGGGTGGTTCCTATTATCATTAAAATCAAAAATCTAACTTTTTTGTTTGAATAAATTAAGGTATACATTCTTCGGCAAAGTTATAGCTGAGCTAATTTCAAGCAACTTTATTGAAGATAACTTTTTTGTATCTCTTAAATTGGCCGATTTAGAGCTATTTTCTTGAATTGAGTTAGGGTGGCTCTTGAAAAAACAGTTTTTTTGCTTTAGTTTTCTTGTTTCAAATTTCTCAGCAAAGGTGTCTTCAGATAACTTTTAGATCTTAAGAAGGCGCAAGTTTGAAATTTCTCATGAAAGTTATCTTCTAGAGAATTTTAAAACTCTTTTAGACGAATGTTTTATACATGAATTTGTTGCCTGTATCTCTTCTAATAAAAAAGATATACCCAAATATAGTAAAAAATATGACTACATTCAAATTGATTTTATACGAGTTTAAAAAATAACATACCTCCAATTAATATTGAGAATTACATACGCCCTTTCAAATGCCGTAAAAAAACTTTTTTTTTTGTTTGCCCCAACCAGAGATATTAACATTTAAAAAGTGCATATTTTTAGCATAAAAACGTCAATAACTCTTGATCGGCGAAAGATATTGACAAGCTTTGTGTAGCAAAAACTTTCACCTTCTTAAGATCTAAAAGTTATCTGAAGACACCTTTGCTGAGAAATTTGAAATAAGAAAACTAGAGCAAAAAAAACTATTTTTTTCAAGAGCCACCCTAACTCAATTCAAGAAAATAGCTCTAAATCGGCCAATTTAAGAGATACAAAAAAGTTATCTTCAATAAAGTTGCTTGAAATTAGCTCAGCTATAACTTTGCCGAAGAATGTATACCTTAATTTATTCAAACAAAAAAGTTAGATTTTTGATTTTAATGATAATAGGAACCACCCTAGAATTCATTGTCATAAAAATGAGGGCCTAACTATAAGGAACAACTTTGTATAAGAGACTTTTAGTCTAAAGTTTCAGTTTCAGGCTCAAAATATATCATTCCACCTAAATCTGCATTCTGGACCACTGTGCAATGCAACGAAAATATGAAAGCTTCTTCCACTCAATTCGACATATTCGTTCCCAACAACTCTCGTCAGCGAAGAGGGTTTAATACGACGTGACTTTTACCAGCAGCCCAGGGGCTTTTGATAGCTCAAATTGTTCTATAGGAAAACGATCGCTCCAAGGCGTGTGTTCGTTCGGTTTGATTCGATGAATTTTACGATTCTGTAACAAAGATAATATTGCTGCTGAAATTGACTACAATATGGGGATTTACGATCATTTTACTATGTCATTTTGTTTATCAAGAGTCTTTAGGCATCAGGCGCCACCAGAGAGGGAGGAACTTGCACTGTTTACTGTTTTCGATTTAGTGATTTAATTACTTTGGAATCAAAGTATTAGCATTTCGTTTATGTGTGGGAACCGATATACTGGGGAAATGGAATGGTAAATGGTTCTGTTGGATGCTTCGCCAATACACTGTGGTCCGAAACAGCAATTTAACTGGGAAAAATCATTAACTCAGTTTCTGTTCATTTCAGGGTGTTGGCGTCTTCATAGAAGTTGTTTATAAATAATTTCCTTCTTTTTATGAAAAGGTTGATTAGGGTGGACCTCATTTAAATTTAAATCATGAAATTAATTTGTTTGTTTTATGTTATAGATAAAAAAATATTTTTTAAACAACTTTGATGAAGAAATCATCTTGACCATCCTAGAGCAATTTTGCTGCTTTTATTTAGTGTCTCACTAACAAAATATTTTTTATTCCATCTTTTCTCTATTAAATGTTTTGAAATTAAATTAAGAGTTATATGGTGACTTCAGCAAAGTTGCTTAAAATATTTGTTTCTACATCTTTGCTGAAGAATATAACCTCCTATAACTTAAAACAAAAATGTTTGATTCATGATTTCTATATAAATGAGGACCACCCTAATCAACATTTTCATAAAATGAAGGACTATTTAATTATAAACAACTTCTACGAAGACGCTAACCCCCTAAAATGAACAGAAACGGAGTCAATATTTCTTTTCTCCGTTATGTCGTTTCGGACCACCGTGCAATGATAGGAAAAATGTCATGACGGCATATATAAGATTGTATCGATTAAAACGGTCAAATAACAAGAAAAACTTACCTAATGATTGGCGGTCGTCTGAAATAGTAAAAAAAAAAATTGTCAGTTATTTTTATATATTTATATTTCCAGTTAGGGGAAATGGCGCTAATGTTGGCCTATGGATCTAATATTTGACCCATCGCATAAAATCTGCTATTTATCAATTTTATCTAGATGAACGCGTCCCAATGGTACTAATGGATATTTTGGTCGCTATTGAAAATTTAGTCGAATGCTGAATTTATGTATGGGCCCAAATTAGGGGAATTTAGGCCGACATTACATCCATTTCCCCTAACATACATTTATGAAACAAAACTATATATTTCTTCCTGTACTATAGGATAGAAATCAATTGCATGGATAAAAGTATAAACGTTGTAAAAATAAATAAATTTAACAAGAAATCACATCGAAAACAATAATCTGATACTTTAACTATTCATGTTTGTATTACTTCATGCGTGAAGTTAACGATTTACATAGTTGGTGATGCTTAACGTCAATATCAATATCTGAAAGTGAACATTTTTTACAATAGATGAGGAGATGAAAGCAGGCCCCAACAAAGTCACTTTCAATCGAAAATCGTTAAGCCAACCATCACTTTCAATTGAAATTCTCTTCGAGCAGATATCCTGCAACATCAACAGAACCACTTTCGATCAGTTTGTTTTGGCTTGACTCGTGTTTATTTCGGCTTTCATTGTCAAATGAACTTACTTTCGCATTGAGGCGAAGCTGTTCGGTTCATTTAAGCGCACTCACATAGATCTGTGCACGTGGATGTCAAATTTATCATTGTCGGGTTAGTTTGTTTTAGCTTCCATTCGTTTTTATCTTCTGCCGTCACTTTTACTCTGGTGTGAAATGGAAGGGACAGCAGGAAAACAATATGTGAGGTTCGGGACCATGCACTGATGAAAATTTATATGTGATGTTATTTTGAATTCCAAGATGACGGCTTCCGGTTTAAGAAAAAGTGGGAAATACTGTCAAATATCCATCAATAGGGTATTTTTTGTAATCGGAATGACATCTAGAGGCCGGAAATCGATGACTGCCACCATTTTTAAATCCAAGATGTCGGCTTAGGATTTCATAAAAAGTGCTAAATACTGTAAAAACCCATCATTAGGGTATTTTTGGAATCGGGATGCCGTCTTGAGAATGAAAATCGATATTCACCGCCATTTTGCAATAAAAAATGGTGGATTTTGGTTTAATAAAAAGTGGGAAATCTGTCAAATTCCCATCAATACTTTTTTTAATCGGGGTAATGTCGAGAAGCTGAAAATCGATATCCGACGCCATTTTGAAATCTAAGACGACGATTTCCAATTTCAGAAAAAGAGTCAAATACCAAATATTGGTATTTTCCGAACGGGGATGACACGTAGATGCCAAAAATCGATGTCAGACACCATTTTGAAATCCAAGATGACGGCTTCTGGCTTCAGAAACAGTGGGAAATACTGTCAAATACCCATAAATATTAATATTTTCAAAATCCCAGTAACGTCTAGAGGCCGGAAATCGTTGTCCGACGCCATATTGAAATTCAAGATGGTGGTTTCCGATATCAGATGAAGTGACAAATATCCTACAAATGGCGTTGAATATCGATTTTCAACATGTACGCGTCGTTCCCGTTCCGAAAATACCCAGATCTCAGGGTATTTGACACTTATCTTAATCCCGATGGCCGCCATATTCAATTCCAAAATGGCGTCGGATACCGATTTTCGGCCTCTAGATGTCACTTGATCCTGTAACAATCGATAGAACCGTTTCCGCACATCGGAAGTACAAGAGCGAATCGGCGATCGTTCTTTTAAAGGGTGTCCACGATGAAATTGCCACACTATGAAATTGCTCTAACTTTTTAACCGTTGGCTAGAATTTAATGAAAATTTGGGTGGATTTAGTTCATAGTGCATTATTTACATCCTGCAAGTTTTAAAGTCCTGTGATCAAAACTCGCGGAAATGGAATCTTGCGCATTCATCACGAGAACAAGGATCTCTCGCATCGTTCCATCGCTAAAACGTTGGAAATCGCGAATTCCACGGTGTCGCGAGTGATTAAGCGGTTCGAGGAACGGTTGACCACCGATCGGAAGCCCAGAAGTGAAGGAAAAAGTATTCCGTACAACACCAAAAATCACAACCGCGTAGTTGGGGCCTTCAACCGAAATCCGAACGCCTCCGTTAGGGATGTGGCTAAGAAGCTGCACCTAAGCCGAAGTTTTGTCCAGAAGGCCAAAACTAAGGCTGGGCTTCGAACGTTCAAGGTACAAAAGGCCCCTAATCGCGACGAGAAGCAGAACAAGTCCGCCAAAACCCGTGCCAGGAAGTTGTACCTCAACATGCTGACGGAAGTTGAATGCTGCATCATGGACGACGAAACATATGTGAAGGCCGACTTCAAACAGATCCCCGGCAACCTGTTTTTCACGGCCAAGGATAAGTTCAGCGTTCCGGAGCATGTCCGCACTCAGAAGATGTCCAAAGAAATTCCTGGTTTGGCAAGCCATCTGCACGTGCGAGAAGCGGAGTGCACCTTTCGTGACCCAGGACACGATGAACGGACAGGTGTACATAAAAGAGTGCCTCCAGAAGCGGCTGCTTCCTCTCCTGAAGGCCCACAACGTCCCAACAATCTTCTGGCCGGATTTGGCCTCATGCCACTACTCCAAGGACGTGCTGAAGTGGTATGCGGACAATAAGGTCAATTTCGTGCCGAAAATATTCAACCCTCCCAACACTTTTACCAGTAGTATCGGGAAGAAGAACCCCTCACCGCTCCTCATTAACTAATGAGTTTGGTAAAGGGAATGCTCGATCCGATTTGTAGCTTCCTCAGAATTGACCTTTTCTCGCTTTCAACTTTCTATACAAACAATTTTCACACTGCCGTACTTAACGGAACTATCAATTCTATTCGTTCATCTTCTTTAACTAAATAATATGATGTTCACAAAAAAAAAGTAGGACGTTGTGTACGAAATACGACCGCTTCATTGATTTTGAGTTATGTCCCCTCACCAAAATGAATTAGGTAGTTATTCGCTGTTCTCTAGTTTGAAGCGGTTAAAACTATGATTCTGATACATGGACATTATCGACGTTATTGCTTGATTTTGTTGCAAAGGAAATCGTTTTTGACTGACAAAGAGGCGCGCCTTTGTGAAGGGTGTCTACGATGAAATTGCCACACTATGAAATTGCTCTAACTTTTTAACCGTTGGGTAGAATTTAATGAAAATTTGGGTGGATTTAGTTCATAGTGCATTATTTACATCCTGCAAGTTTTTAAGTCCTGTGATCAAAACTCGCGGAAATGGAGTCGAAAGAACAGCTCGTGCGTGATAAAATCTTGCGCATTCATCACGAGAACAAGGATCTCTCGCATCGTTCCATCGCTAAAACGTTGGGAATCGCGAATGCCACGGTGTCGCGAGTGATTAAGCGGTTCGAGGAACGGTTGACCACCGATCGGAAGCCCAGAAGTGAAGGAAAAAGTATTCCGTACAACACCAAAAATCACAACCGCGTAGTTGGGGCCTTCAACCGAAATCCGAACGGCTAAGAAGCTGCACCTAAGCCGAAGTTTTGTCCAGAAGGCCAAAACTAAGGCTGGGCTTCGAACGTTCAAGGTACAAAAGGCCCCTAATCGCGACGAGAAGCAGAACAAGTCCGCCAAAACCCGTGCCAGGAAGTTGTACCTCAACATGCTGACGGAAGTTGAATGCTGCATCATGGACGACGAAACATATGTGAAGGCCGACTTCAAACAGATCCCCGGCAACCTGTATTTCACGGCCAAGGATAAGTTCAGCGTTCCGGAGCATGTCCGCACTCAGAAGATGTCCAAATTTGCGAAGAAATTCCTGGTTTGGCAAGCCATCTGCACGTGCGGGAAGCGGAGTGCACCTTTCGTAACCCAGGACACGATGAACGGACAGGTGTACATAAGAGTGCCTCCAGAAGCGGCTGCTTCCTCTCCTGAAGGCCCACAACGTCCCAACAATCTTCTGGCCGGATTTGGCCTCATGCCACTACTCCAAGGACGTGCTGAAGTGGTATGCGGACAATATGGTCAATTTCGTGCCGAAAATGTTCAACCCTCCCAACACTCCGGAGCTCCGCCCCATCGAGAAGTACTGGGCGATTATGAAGCAGCACCTTCTTAAACGACCTAAGGTAGTGAAGACAGTCGAGGAACTGAAGAAAGTATGGGTTTACATGCAAAAAACGGTTGATTCACAGGTTGTGCAGAATCTTATGGCCGGGGTTAAGGCCAAGGTGCGGGCATTTGCGTATGGACTGTAAATAAAATACGAGTAAAATGGTAAAATGAAGTTTAATAGTTATTTCTCAATCCCTGAAAATTTGATGGCAATCGGATAAAAACTCGAATTTTGCGAATCAATTTTGTGTGTGGCAATTTCATCGTGGACACCCTTTAGGGTGTTCCAACACTCCAAAGGGTATAAAGAACGGGACCTTACAATTAGAGTCGGATCCTTGCGATAAAGGCAAGAATGACAACTGTATCAAAACCGAATACTTCATCATTTCTCAATAGTGATGGAGTAATAAAACATGCACTAATCTAAGGACACGGGCTATACCACAATACTGAGCAGAAGATCATGGGTTGAACTCCGAGCTTTTTCGTAGTTCGAGTTTTAAGTGTCTCGATGTAATCAAACCATGTTTACCATGGTAAATCCAGATCTTATAGACCTTTCCTACAAACAAAAATCCTTCCCGTGACCTGGCCATTGCTTGGGCAATGTTTCCAGTCCGGCAATAGCAAAGTGAAGAGGTGCGACGCGAACACTGACGCGGTAACGGTGATAGAGAAAATGCTTCACCAGACCCGAGCGTTTGTTCACCATGGAGGTGCGGCTCGAAACGGCGTCTGTTCTCCATGTTAGGAGCGGCTGATCACCATCCTAGTCCCTCAACTCTAAACAGTGCTGTGCACGATGGTCCCCCGGCGAGAAAGGGGGTTGGGGCAGGCCCAACAAACCACCCTTGAAAAATATAAAGCTGCAAATACCGAAAAAAGAAATACGAATCGGAACACTCAGCACAGACCTTCGTGACGAAATAAGGACTACGATTGGAAACTCGGAACATGGAACTGCAAATCGCTCGACTTCCCGGGCTGCGATAGGTTAATCTATAACAAACTTCAACCACGCATCTTCGAAGTCGTAGCACTGCACGGACTTTGCTGGACGGGACAAAAAATATGGAAAAGCGGGCATCAAACGACTACTTTCTACCAGAGCTGTGGCACCACATATGAGCTGGGAACCGGCTTTGTAGTGCTGGGTAAGATGAGCAAACGCGTGATTGGTTGGCAGCCGATCAACGCGAGGATGTGCAAGCTGAGGATTAAGGGCCGTTTCTTCAACTACAGCATCATCATCGTGCACTACCCATACGAAGGGAAACCCGACGACGAGAGAGAAGCGTTCTATGCGCAGCTGGAGCAGGTGTACGATGGCTGTTCGCAACAGGACGTCAAAATCGCCATCTGCGACATGAACGCTCAGATAGGACGGGAGGCAATGTACAGACCGGGAATCGGGCCAAACATCCTGCATGCCGTATCAAACGACAACGGCCAACGATACAGTCTCCCGTGGTATGGTAGTCCGAAGTATCTTTCTCTACGCCACCTGGAGATCACCTAACCAACACACAGAAAACTAAATCTATCACGTTCTATTCGACGGAAAATTCTTCTCCGACATTATCAACGTCTGCACGTACCGCAGTGCGAACATAGATTCGGACAAGTGATGTGCTTGAACGCGTTCATACTTTGTTCAGCATCCATAAACCGAAATATGATAGTTGCACACCCTCCGTTGTTTCTCATGATGCGAATGAGACCGAACTATAGTTGAACGAGTGATGGACCGAGCGAATACAACTGCCGAGATTTTCGAAATCCCTATAGGGTAAAGAACTACTTCGGCCTAATCGTCCATTTTGGGCCTATCGAGCAGAAAACTTCAAATAAATCCATGATTTCAGAGTTACAAGTCAATTATGTCAATTAAAATCGTACCAAACGATACTTACGCGTGGTATGAAGGTTTGCACCCATTATTCCCAAAAACAAAAGAAGCGCTCCGACTGAATCCATTTTTATCTTCATCCGGTAAGCCGAAGTAAATTCAATGACGTTTCAATTGCGTTAGGCCGAGTTTAGAATCCGTAGGCCGAGTTTGGTGCCAAGAAGCAGTGTTAGACTTTTGACAATATCTCAACGATTGGTTTCTCGTTTTCAAATCTTACGGTACGTACGGAAAGGTAAATAAATTTGGAAGTCATCAGTAATAATAACATTCCGTTTGGTGCTAAACTGAACTAGATTAAGAAAGACTAAGTGCGGGTTATGCTTAATAGGCCGGAAATGGGGCAGTTAACCCTATCTAAAGCATATCCGCCCAACTGTTTTTCTCCTAATAGAAGGTCTGCTGAACGGACATTTCTCTTGATACCCTTAGGTTTCACCGCACGAAAAAGATTTTCCTGCAACTTTTCACCTAAGAGTTGTTGATCCAAGCTTCGCTTCTCCGTGGCATGATTTGTTTTCCATTTCAATCCAACTTTATCCCACCACACTTTTATGTTCTGGCCCACTGAATCCGATGGTGTGATACGAAAACCTGCTCCATTTCAATAAAAAAGAGCTCACAAATACTTCAAAACTTGTCCGAAAAATGCACTTCCGTGGCTTATCGATGTGTCGTAAAACAAATCGCGCTCGAGGGATGAATAGTGAATACCGCTATTCGAAACTGTATCCTCTTCTCGGAAACTCTCGGACTCCAATCTCGGACTTTTGCATCTTTTTTCCCCTCAGAATTTCCCTGTGTGAACTTTTTTCTTCCATTCAAGCACTGCAACTAGAACAATGGAAAACCCAGTCTGATAGATTTTTCCTGGTGTTGCAGCGTGGAGGAAATTCGAGTTTTTTTTTTGGTTGGAAGAATATTAAATGATAGCCATTTCAAACGACAGCGAGGTGGAAAATTCGTAATGCTAGTTTGGATTTTTTCGGTTTAGTTGAAAAAGTCATAAATCTTGCATTGTTTCTTCCCTTTTCGAATGGAAGAGATTCGGGTGATTCTATTGGTTAGGAATTGGAAGTGTTCCACATCTGATTGATGATGTCAGACTCGGCAAATTTCAGTTATGCTTGAATCAGCATTGCAGTTAGAAACTGACATATCAAATTAGTATATGACCTTGCTTGCCGCGATGCACTTTTCGGTTAACGTCAGTCCGTCAGACGTCAAAAAAGAACCAACGACCTGAATTGTATGCACGCCACGTAGAATCGGATTGGATTTGTTCATTTCTAGCAACTACAGCAGATGGATCTTTTCAACCTGCCTCCCAGAAGCATTTCTTCGCCAAAAGGCCATGCTTTGCATTTGACAGAATAATTTATGAACCTCATAAAACCATGCTCCGTGCTTCCGCCATTGATAGAAGCCCCGAACAAAAATGAACAGATTAATTCCTCCTAAAATCTTGAAGCTTCCTGTCTCATGGATGTTAAAAATAGTCCTAAGTCACATTTTTTCTACTATTTGACCACATTCCTCCCAGAGGAAGCGAGATAGAGAGAGCACGATTAATTTCCTTTTAATTTATTCCCCTCGGTAATAATTTCGTTTCAAATGAAAGTGATTTGAATTTGACTCTTCAGCAACGCTGACTTGCCTTGTTGAGGAATGAACCTTCAAGCAACACCACGCCGACCACCTCTCACGCTCCCCCGCCGTGTCCCGCCCCGTGTGAATGATTTTTCCGACTTTTCTCGTGTGTTTTCATTCGTTAACTTTTTTTTCTTTTGGCAACGGGAACACACACAAGTTTCCGAAGGGAAGGGGAAAAACTCCGCCTTTTGCGAAAATAGTTTCCTGGGTGACCGAAAAGCGCGCACGTTGACCATCTCGTTCGCACAGCCGCGCGCCATGCGGTCAAGTAACTGCCATTGGTTGGCTTGGCAGGCTAACGGTTAGTTGCACTTGGATGAAATTTAATTTGCAGCGGGAATATTAGTATCCTTCCCTCGGTTTTCCCATCATTAGGAACCAGTTGCTGGGTGGGGTGAGGGCAAGTCCTCCGGACAGCATCGTCATCATCATGGTGGCGGCGGCGGGTGAAGTCGTGAGTATGGCTCGCTGCCGCGGTTAGAATCGTCGTCATCGTCGGATGAAAAATGAATAGCAGTGATGGTTTCGTTATTGTGCTTTCAAAATTGTGAATGTTAATCTTCTGGTGATAAATGAATGCGCTTTGTTCTGACGGGTGAACGTTGCTGAAGCAACAGATGTTTGAGCTTCTTGTTGAAACTTATACGGATGCCTAAGGTTTCACTTTATTCTAAGTTGGAATTGGGGCCTTTGCAAATGAGTCCCTCCGATTTCATCAATTGGTGATGATTCAAAACAGTTGAAAATGATGATTGGGTTTTGTTCACTTGAATACGCATTCAACTGTTGTTTTTGTTATGAACCTTGATCAATCACTTAAGCAGGGCTGGTAGTGGGTATGTGACCTAATAAAAGTGACATTAGTGATTAAAATAACAAAAGTAGTGACCAATTTATTGATTGAAAAAATAGTGTTACAATTTGTCGTTGATTGTGACCCAATTTTTTAAACTCACACCAGGGCTCTCTTTCCATGTTGCTTGGATTATCGAAGTTTTAAATTTTCTTCAAGTTTAAATCATGGTCTACAGAACTCTTATAAACACAAAATTTTACTTGGAATCTTATCATGCAATGCGCGCAGTGCACTGATTTGCTGAAATACACAATGTTAAATAAAGTCAATGTCAAAATTTGCTAGCCTTTCTCCCTTTGTAATTGTATAGCAGCAGAGAAGCCACACACACAGGAATTACGAAAACGCAAAGTGTAGCTACCCTATTCCATTTGCTTCCTGCTTCTTTAAAAGCCGCTCGTTCTTTGAAATATGGCTTTCTAAAAAAAACAGTTTTAGGATTTTGACCTTTAGTCCTTTCGACATTTTTTCCTGTCGACCATTTGTTCTTTCGACCTTTTGTCTCCGTTATTGCCAGATCAGCTGTAATTACACAGAAAACCAATGGACGTTGTTTGGGACTAGCAATCATCCGAGGGGGCGACACATCTAAATCTCAATTCTGGATGCTACACAAATCTCACACTAGCGAATAAATCTTCGAAAAATCTCCTTTCATTTCTCGCATCTATTTGCACATCTACAACACACAGTGGCATCCCGTAACCTCACTTTTTACTTGTGCACCAACTTTCAAAACCATATTTAATGCCATATTCATGCTCAAATCGGTACACTGAAATACACTCAATCTTATAGTTTACTCGATATCTATTCATTGCAAGCAATATTTTGATAATTGTTTATGTTTTGAGAGTTGGTGCACAAGAAGATTGAGGCAATCATCATCATGTGTAAATACTGGTGATCTAAATTTAGGCAGTACCAGCGCTGGCCACGTCTGAATGCTAGTCAAGAAAGGAATGTTGACGTAATACTCGCTTTAGTGAAAGCCGAGAACACCTCTGCACTTTGACGAGAAATCACTGGGATGTTGGATAAAAGAGTTGGGATTGCAGCAGGATTCGTTTTGGTAAACGATATGCTGAATTGATGTTCTAACGATTCAATAACGCGAAGGAGCTTTGGTTTGAACCCACGGTCTTCTGCTCAGTAAGCAAAATCGGTCGCCACAAGGCCACCGAGTTCCTTATATCACAAAACAATTACAATCAAGTTACCGTTCAACTTGTTTTTACTAGGTTTCGATCAGGGCGGCGACCTGACCCACAACGACAACAACTGCTCTTTAGAAGGATTTGATATGGATTTCCGAACAACACGGTCCTAAAATTGAAATATTATTTCTTTTACGCACCTGGCTCTCCAACCGAATTTCTTCACGCTTTACATCGTATTATGAATGAAATCCGATTTAAAGTACAACTCTATAATGTGAAGGAGCATCTCAAACAGAATTTCAATACTCGTATTAAGAATAAATCCGATTCACACTGAAACTCTATAATGAGAAGGAGTCTAAGATTGAACCCATACTTTTCTATAAAATTGGTTGCTACTAGGCCACCGAGCCTGTTATATCACAAACAAATTACTCATTCAACTAGTTGTTTCTAGATTTCGGTCCCGACGACAACAGACGACGACGAAGACAACAACTGCTCTTGAGAAGGATTTGAGATTTCCGATCAACACGTCATAAACAGTAAGCAAAAGCTAGCCGAGCTCCTCAATTAATTTTTCAAGACGTTATTTGGTAAATATTACATTAAATTTAAACAAGGAAAGGATCTCATCCGTATGATCTGTAATTAGCCGTCCTTCATCAATCGCTCTTCCAAGTTTACCGCATAAAACATATATATACATATTTAAAATAGTTAACTTTATCGTAAAAATTGCAATTTAGCATATCATATATTCCTTTGTTAGAATAACTTTAGCATTCGAAAGAGGAGGCTTTCCCGTCATGTTGACACTATTACTTAAATTTTTCATCGGAGGAACATTTTCATACAAAATATGGGTTAATTTAAGCGTTTATCTCTATGTACAATTTTTTTTTTCTCAGTATTTTTGCATGGAAAAAATCGAATAAAAATAAGTAATAAAGGGTATCCCACTTCAAATCGCATCACGAAAAAAAACGCTGTAGAAAATTACCTAGTTGACCGATCCTTTTCAAACTTTCAAACAATAAAATATAGTCCATTAGCAAGCTTTTGGCATATTTATTTCATTCAACTTCAATACCAAGGTTGCAAATACTCATTTCAGCTAAAATAATATTTCTCGTAATAAGAAAATCAAAAGATGGTATGATGACATGTTTTTCTTGTAACTTACAAGAAGGGGCTACACAGTATGTATTTGAAACATAAAACCTGTAAATTTTGCTTTCTATGAATCACAATCAGCAAATCGCTGATCGCTGAGTCATTGAGTGAGTGAGTGAGTGAGTGTGTGAAAAATCGCTGATTGTGACTCTCATGCAGTGAAATAAACAGATTTAATATGTCAAACACATTCTTTGCAACCTCTTCTTGTATCTTACCAATTCAAAATATGATCATAGCAAGTGTAGTAAAAAACGTCAACAGTTTCAACCCCTGCTTGTAAACATCGATAAACCCGAGAAATGTACCTGGGTTCAGAATTGTGCGTAAGTTCAAGCTGAACATTTGGTTTGTTTTTTGAACACAAGCCCACGACAAAATATGTACTCCACAAAGGTGTTTTATCATTATCAATTCAATTATAAAACCATTCAGTTCCAAACGGGAACAAAAAGCATATATTGTTGCTTTTTGGTGTCCATAAAGTGTATCACATGACGAAGGATAGTCGAAGAAGGAGGAATAATTCTAGCAATGCTGACGACGGAATAAAAAAGAAATCTAATTCTAAAACTTCCTGGAAGGACCAGCAGCTCCGACTGAACCGAACAACAACAACAACAGAGCAGACGACTGATAACAGTTAAGTGAATGCGGTCCATGAAGCCGTCAAATTGTACTCTTAAAATTGATAGGAATACATAAAATATTGTCTGGTGTTTGCGTCGGAATAAAAAACAGACCAACTTTCTCCAGAAATTGCGTTTCAATGATGATCTGAATAACATGCATCAGTTCCAAACAAGGACTGCGGAAAATTGCCGACATGAAGCTACAGAACTGCCCATAAAACCAAAACAGTCTTGGTTTGGTTTTGACAAACAAAACAGTATGGTTTTGACAAAAATGAGTTATCAATTAGAATCGATAGTAAACTACCAGCATTTCACGTTGGTCATGACGTGCGAAACATAACAATAGATGGGTAAAGAATAATTTCGTTATAACAGACCATCGCCTGTAAATGCTTTCTGTAACGTGGGGCTTTAGGTACTGATAAACGTCGCTAGAACTATTCCACAGCCGCAGACAATATATGTATGAGCGCGCTCTTTTACCTGTGGATTTGAGAACATACCTCAAATCCCTTCATTCAACAATGTATGAGTTAGGTAAAGGAGTGTGCGTTTGGTTAGTATTGTCGTATTACTGGCCCTTCGCTCAATTTTAATTTCTTTTCAATGTTCACACTGCCGTACTCTAGCGGCACTATTAATCTATCCTCTTCAGAACTCTCTCCAACAAATAAATTATCGCACACTTCAGTATAGCATTTCCTCGCAACTCTGAAAATCGTAAACTTCGCGTACGAAGTAATAACACATTTTGATTGAATAAGTTTTAAGTTGGAATGATTTTTCGGCATTGTGAGTGCGTGAAAATTGGTAAAAATCTCATTCGTGAGATTTGTTTTCCACGGGAGTCAATTCTCTCAGGGAGTAACAATGAATGGGATTTCAGGAAAAAAATCCGAACGCTGAAAGACTTCCATGATAATTCTGAGATAATGTCTTAAGCAATTATGAGATGAATTCCAAAACACTTCTGGGAGAAGATAGGAAGCTTTGGATTGGATTTCTTGGTAATTCTTAGAATGATTCCATTCTTATTATTCTTCTTTTTCATCTCATTTCAAGTTTATTGCTTATCGCATATTAGCTTATTGCGTGCTCTCAACTTAGTGTTCTATATGCACTTCCACAGTTATTTTCTGAGAGCTTTCGATGCCTGTACCATTTTTGCATTGTATAATTGTGTGACAAGTACAGTCATACTCTATGCCCAGGGAGGCCGACAAATATTCCAACACGAAAAATTCCTAGACCTGACGGGGAATTGAACCCAGCCACCTCCAGCATGGTCTTGCTTTGTAGCTGCGCATTACCGACTGAGCTAAGGGAGGCTCCAATGATTCCTGAATGATTGTGAAAAGAATACTTCTTGGTGACTATAAGAAGAATTTTATGGGACCGTGAAGGGGAGAGCAAGTGAGTTTTTTAAGGATTGTTAAGGATAATTCCAAGAAAATTTTGACGGGAGTTCAAAGAGAATTATAAATTAGAATTTAAAGGGTGCTCTGAGTGTAACTTGAACACCCCTTGAGCTATTTGACAGCTCCAGTGTAATGTCAATGAACTCCGAAAATTCTGGTACTCTGGTTCTGTCAAAATGAATAATGGTGGAGTAAATTTACAATTGGTCTTGTTTATGATCAACTCTTTTTTTTCACTAACTTTTTATAAAATCATTGATATTTTTCAAATAGTCTTCCAATCGACTCACCTTATCCGGGATCGAAAAATGTCTATCTGAGTATGTGTGTGTGAGATTGCGCATAACAAGGAATCAAAAATATCTCCAAATGACAAAATGGCAAGCGATCAACGAACCGAATAATAACGCTATGTCAGAAGTGCAAAGCAATAATGATATAATCTTCTTCCTTCTTTTTCATGACAAGCAGCCCGTGCGACACAACTCACTCGGGGCGGTAAAAGGAAACGAGCAAATTGTTGGCAAGCTGCTTCACGAAGTAAAGCCGAACATCATACACGTGTGTTAGTGGGAATTTTTTTGTTATGTACTTTCTCGATTCATATCAAGTTATGTCCTCATCCGTGTATATTGCAACAAAGCAGGCAAGCAATATATCATTATCCTTCTACCACTAGGATCGAGCTATGTTACAGAGCGAGTTTGTCATGGTAGTCGTAGCAACCGTTTTGTCTGTATCGTTGGTTGCTTTATGTGTTTGGATTAGCTGCGCATAACACAATTTTCTTAAACGTATTTCTCGGCAACCACTCTACCGAATTGAACGCAACAACAACAAAATGAATGGTATCATGATTTTACAGAATTTTAATTAATAGATTTTCAATCGATTAACTGGTTCCGGAGATATGGACAGAATAACACCCGAAAATCGCGGAATTCGGATAAGTGGTGTTTGTCGGAAACCAAATGACCGAATTAAACGAAACAACCAACAAATAAAAGGTACTATGATCACACTGAATGCTGTTAAACAAATTTAAAATCGGTCAACTATTTCCGGAGACATGGGCGGGACAGTTCCGAAAAACATGGATTTTAGGAACTAAGTCATATTTCTCGGTAACCACTAATGCGAATTGCATGCAACAACCACCAAATAAAAAGCAGCATGATCCCATAGTGCTGGTGCTGAACATGTGGCAGGAACATGTTCTGGGGAATGTGAGCCATGATACTAAATTTGACCGGTGAGGAATAAAACCTATCATGTGACAAAACAAATTACTTCGAAATATGATAACTAAATCAATTGTGGCCATTTCAAGCGCCACGAACCACATTGGTCAGTTCCGGGCACGTCCCAGATGACCCCGGGGAATTAACCAGATCCGACGTGAATTAAAACCCATCATGCGATGCATCGAATTACTTCAAAATTTGATAACAATACCAATGATAGTAATATTGTGTGCCTTGGACCAAACAGCATCCTTTTAGTCGGGTTTCTGGGTGCTCTCGGGGTCATTTCTAAGGAGAATATCAGAATCTACAGAAATAACAATGGTCAGATCACACAACTGGTGAATTAAGTCAGGTACTTTTTATTGTGACGTTTGTTGATCTATACTTAAAGTTGTGCCACCAACGATGGCTGACCCTATTGCTTACGTACGGTGGAGACATCTACAATATGTTAGTGGGTACGTGAAGCTAAGGTTTTCTGTCTAGATACTCGGGGGGTGAACTTCAATGAATAGATTTTTTTTTTTCCTTTATTAGAGAGATTTTTAGCCTAAGGCTAGTTCATCTCTTAATTCAATTAATAGACTCAGAGGGATTCATGGGGAGAAATTTTAAAACTGAAGTTTCGAACTGAAAATTGCAGGACGGTCATTTGATCCCAAAATGCGCGCGGGGCGAACCACTATGTTAAAATCAAGCAAACACAAAGTGTAAAGTAGCGGAGAAAAGAAGAAAGACACACTCAGAAATAACAAAAACTCAATGTACAGTCATCGCTCCGACGCGAAGAGCGCCACAAAGTGCTGGATTGATAATGGGAAACCTAGCAAAAAGACAACATTCTTCATTGCATTGCATGTTATCGTGGTAAGCAAAGACGGCAAAGAACTCAAAGACGAAGTTTGCTGCTTGTTGTATTTTATTCGCTTCCTGCGCCGCACGGAGTGTACCGCTCATTGTGTCGATCGCTTTCTCAAAGAGAAGTTGGAAAAGAGTGTACGAAGAAATGGGAGAACCACACACTCTTTGTCGAGTGTTGTGCGATGTATGCACATAGTAGCATTGCGATTGCTCTGAGGCACTTTCCAGGCATGATTTTAAGGGTAGTTTTAAAGGAATTCTATGTTGGATTCTAAAGAAATTCTCCAGGGTAGTTTCAAGTGAATTTCGAAGAAAATTCCAAGGTACGAGAAAAATTCTAAGGTTTTTTTTTTCTCTTGAACCTGCTCTTCGGTTTTGTAAGGGTTAGGGTGCGTTTTGCCAGGTTGATCGAGTTAGATTTCATGTGTAAGTAAGTGATGACACTGGTCAATGTTACCTGCAATTCACTTTAAAAGGTGAATTTTATATTTCACCACATGTAGCCTGAATGAAATGTGGCGCTTGCGAAGATCACTTGAAGATACGATATAACGGAACATTGATACTATTTGTATAAAACACATGTAGATGCTTTGACTATATGTTTTTAGTATTACTTCTACGTGAAGTCAACGATTTACATAGTTGAAGATGCTGATTTCAAGTAACAGACTGTAGTGGTAATTTTTATACGATAGATGGAGTAGATGAAAGCATAGAGTTGATAGTTCCGTTAGAGTACGGCAGTGTGAAGATTGTACATAGATATTAGAGAAGCGAGCTAGGACAACTTTTAAGGAAGGTACAAATCGGTTTTTTCATCTCTCTTTACCAAACTCCCCCTTTGGAGAGGGATGGTGAGGGTTTAGACTGGAGAAATACGAAGCGTTAGAGAGAAAAAATACAAGGGATTCCAAAAGAAGCAATAAATGGTAACGGACGAGAGGAAAATGGGGAGACCTGTTAAAGGTAATTTGACAATTGTTGCTCACCACCTAATTGTAAAATAACTTATATCGTAAGTACACTATGTATACCAAATAGGTACGTTAAATCTAAAATAATCACTGAATGATTCTTCTAGCTGAAGGCATTCATTTTAAGATGCATTTAACCATATTTATGAGTGTGCAATAATTAGATACGATGTGTGCAATAATAGAATTTTAATGCAAATGATGCGTAAACAGTTAGGCTCTGAGACGCTTTCAAAAAAGATATTAAAAGGAAAATTTTTGTGAATATACACTTCTTAGCTCTGGAAATGCTCCATTAATCGCATTGCAAGGTTTATTGAAGGATTTCTACTTCAAAAACGCTGTCAACCTCGTAAAAACGCGAAATAGCAAAAAGCACGTGCTTTGCTGTGCAACAATTGGCAAATTACCCTAATTATTCTGTTAAAATTAGATACGTAAATTAAACTAAATACGTGCCAGGTTTGAAAAGAAAATTTTCGAACCTGGAAGTGTGTATGTAACACCAATATTCATTTGATAACGATGATGCTTACATGCAGGTTTATTGCGAGTGAAAATGACCTCGGAATGGGCATTACTCTCCAGACATTCTGAAATGGGTTGCTAGATCTGCAAAAGAGCTATCATCTTCTTACTCCCAGACTAAAGCTGTCTGCAATTACCGCGAACAAAAAATTTCCGATGGCTTTCTTCCATAATACCACTGCCGGCCAGTGGGGGTTAGATTGTAAAATTGCGTG
Organism: Ochlerotatus camptorhynchus; assembly: GCF_037179485.1. Classification (NCBI taxonomy): domain Eukaryota; kingdom Metazoa; phylum Arthropoda; class Insecta; order Diptera; family Culicidae; genus Ochlerotatus; species Ochlerotatus camptorhynchus. Next base: position 2,672,878 of record NW_027040988.1, read on the forward strand.
ATAGTTATGGGGGAAAATGCAGGGTCACTACGAGACAAAATCCGCGCCGATTGATCGAAATAAAATCCGCATCAGATCAGCGCGAGCTTTAAATCAAAATCGAGCCAAATCCGTGCGAACTTTAAATTAAAAACGCAACAAATTCGTGCCAGAACTAATCGGATAAGCAAATCCGCCGCGCCAGAACAAATGTAATGAGTAAATTCGCATCAAATCCACGCTATAGGAAGTCTGATAACAAATCCGCTCCAAATCCGCAAAAACCGTGAGATCCGCATAGTCGTAACAACCCTGAAAATGTTTTTGAGTTTAAATTAAACGAAATTATTTATTAAACGATTTGGAAAAGAAACATACATGATAAAGTTGAAATCTTCGTTGCTCAGAAATCGTGCCCATTCCAGAAGTTAAGTTTTTTCAAAATTTATAATAAGTTGGTGCAAAATAAAAACACATCGTCTGTTATAGTAAACTTATACATTCATAAAAACTAAAAATACAACTTATAATGTTGATGATCATATATTACAGATTATTGCTTGAGTTCCGCGTTTTACCCCGTTTACCCGGTTCGCTGGCCACCATGCTTAAAATTCACATGATTTTTTCGGTACTTTAGAATTTAGTTCTCAAATTTCCCGGTTCTTCTGTTTTACCCTAAGACCATCGGATTGCTCGAACTCTAAGCACTGTGCATTAACCAGGTGCGACAAGTGAGGCACTACTTAGCGCAAAACATCACACGAAACGGAGTCTACTGAGCAGTTTGTACTGCTGATAGAGACTTCAGCGCGTTGAACCTTGCGCTATAGAAATATAGCTATTTATATATAGAACTGCAATTTATCGAAAGTGAAGGAGAAGATTACAGCATGGAAGCAGAAAGCATTGCACGCATCTTACCTCCATCTCTCTCACCAGTAATTGAAGTCGATGTGATAGCACAAAAACGTTGAGGACCTGTGTCACCAACCACCGGAAACCATTTTTGGCACAGAGGTTATTGCGGTATATAAAAACTGAATTTTGGATGGGGAGCAAAAATCTGAGAACATTGCGAAAAAATGGGACAGCCTAATAATGATCATGGTGTACAGTTTCAAATGTTTGGGAGCAGCTAAATTATATATCAATCGAGTCTACAGTAAAGACTTTACCTAGAAATTAATCTTCGTTCCATCAAACGTTGATCAACAAACACTCATGTTAAGACAGCCATTGGTGTTCTCAAGAAATGCATTCCAAATGGATTTCCCATCGCTAAACAAACCACTGAACAACGCCACACGATTCGTGTCTGATGGATTCTCTCGCTGTGTGCCAAATTGCAAAACGCGGAAATCAACTGTGCTGCACATGATCTACAACGTCACGTCGACCGGAAAAAAGTCCCATAAACAAAAGCATTACTGAATGCATCCATCGGTTACATCACTAATGGCAAACCAGGGCGCACTAAGTCCAGCGGACATTGTTCGCAAGTAGTGCGACCGTCGTCGGTCGCGCCACGTTAGTTTGACAAGACTTTTCTCACCACCATCAAACCGGTGATCCGATCTATACTAAATCAGTCCGACTCCTTCAAGCTGCGTTCAAAATCGAGCGCGTTGGCAAACATCTGGAGCAGCCAGTCAGCCAGTCACAGTCCGTTCGTTCGTTCGTTCAATCGAGTGAACGCCTGCAGCGCCCTAATGGAGCAGGGTGTACCTACACGGTGCAGTATGCAGCAATTGCATAAGCCCTATGCCACGCTGCTGCAGGTTGTTCTTGCTGGTCGACTGCTGAGAAATTTTCGCCTAAACGGTGAGACGGCTGCGAGGAAACTGGGAAATTATTTTCCATTAACGTTGGACCAATGTTCGTACTTTTAAAGATACCATCTTACTGACATATGGCGCGCAAATCGGTAGAAATCTTTGATGGGTCGAACGGCGCAGATTTATTTTTTTCTAACTGGTTAAAGTTCAAAAAGATCAGAATATTACTACTACGGAACTACGAAACTGAAAGAGACTGATACTATCAAAGTTTATCTCTCGAATCGCAGGGGAAAAGTTTTCCCGCATTCTCTGGAACCCTCACTCAAATGAAGTTGAGTCCATTAAGGTACTGCCGCTTTTTTCATCCTTCCGAGTCTGGCAAAGTAAACAGAAAACTACAGTAAACGTTACATCTTTATCGTTACTCTTAGCCCGAAGCCCAACCCACTCCATTAAACAAACCCAAGAACAAGAACTACCCTCCCTGTTGTAATCACCCACACAAACTCAAACACGCACCATTCTCATACGTTGTTGTCATGGGTGGCTGGGAACAAATTCTTTTATCCTTGCGTGCATTCCGGAGCGAGCTTTTTTTCCCCGCTGTCACAGCTGCCATTCCACTTTGAAGATGGAGGATTTAAGCCCTACTATATCGTCATATGCCGTAGAAGGTTGAATCGCTTCAGTGCCAACAATAAACAAATACAGCAACAGCGATAGGTAGTAAACATTAGGCAATATTAGCGTTAATGCTGAACATTATGCTTCGACTTGAGTATGAAGGTATACTCTTGGGTACTGTATCTTCAGAGCATTCCAGCAACAAATTTAGGCACTTACGAAACGATCGTTCGTTCGTTCGTCGCCGGTTTGCAGTTTAGCCCACGGGGCGGAAAGTAATCGAATGACACGACGCCCATATGCGGCGGTGGTGTATTGATATCGATAACGTGATAATGAGGATCCAAATGGATTTTTGAGAGTCGTTGGCACGGCGGGGCCTGCTTTCGATTGATGAGATTAGTACCTACGATGGCGAACTCGATACTCAGCCAGTTAACGTATCGAGTTATAGAACCATAGTTTGATGTTCTATAACTCGATACTCGTATATGTCGACGACCTCTTTTAGGTACATGTTCGGTAATGTTGGTAAAAGCTGGAGCATCGATTTCATTCGGTCGATGATTGCCAACAATGCAAAATGGTTGCAATTGCTTGAGTTTGATTCATATGTATTTTTTTAAATACTGCATATTCTACTGAAGAGGAAAACACAGCTCCTCCATTAGTTGCTCTCCAAACGCCACTCTTCATAACCGCATAAATCGATGAGTTCATAGCCCCCTCTAATGGATTACCATAAAACTTCCTCAGTGTGTTCAGTATTATTCGTGCTATAAAATCTAACGGTTTTCGTTCGAACCTGAAAGCGTGAAAATGGACAAGAAATCAAATTAATGACGCATTATTATGGCTGTATTAGAATTTATTACACACAGTTCTTCGATTCGAACCTCGACCGAAATTCTCAATTATAAAATGCAAATCAACATGGAGTCAATAGTTTACCGACTCGAGAACGAGAATTCCCGATTATACATACTTAAAAATGTGAATGCGATCACCACAACATACACCACACCCGTTGCGAAATAACCAGTTTCATAATTTATAGGAATTTAATCTTCCCTTCATGGGGGGGGGGGGGGTAGTCTCTTTGATCGCAGCTCACGTTTCATGCCAATTTGAAACCGAGAGAAAACAAGGGACTCGAACAGGTCGCCAAGTTTTTCGCGTCTCACTACCCGCCGCACACTTCCTCGTGAAAACCGAAGAAGGATGCTAGCTAAGCTGCGATTTATAATTTTGTCCCAACTGAATGTGTTTATTTATATGCGTCACTTCATCTCGATGCTTATTGCTTGTAAAACTGACGCTGCTGTCCGTCCGATCATCCACCTCAATAATGCTATTAGGAAGCTTGATCGGTGATTTATGCAACCGTCAACATTCGGATTAAGACATCTTCCGTCACAACGGTGGAAAAGAGCGTGAGGAACGCAGATGTTTGCAGTCGTTCTGAAAGCCATACCCCATGGAGCACAAAATTAATTGCATGTATGGTACATCTTCGCTTTCGGTTTTGCGAGTCGAGAAGGGAAGGGGGGAGGAATTTCTCACGATTGATGCTCATAAAATGCAGTACATGATTAGATGGGTTTCGATACTTAAACCACATGGGATGCAATGTTCTTTTGGATTCTGACAGAAGCGTTAAGTAATGGTTGCATTTAATCATCGGTGGAATGTGCATTCCAGAGATCAGTGCTGCAAAATCTCGACAGTACACGGCGATATTGACAATTCTGCTTTGGTCACTCATTTGAGCTAACAGTCATAGTCAAGGCAAACCATGTCAATTGTCAATGACAATGGTGTCAGTGACGAACATGTGCAGATTTGTTTATTAGCTAAATTTGTAACGAAATTGAATGACTTGAGCAAATAATTACATGGATCCATTTTAGTGAACAAGTATCTACGTCCTGAGCTACTTGGATAACAATAATGTGACACAGAATGTACTAAATTACACTTTTTGTTACCAGGTGAATCTTTGTCATTGACGAAAAAATGAATGAGATTTTGACGAAGGTTTTTTTGAGGATCAAGTCTGTCAGTGACTATGTGACGAACAATTTTGTCAATATCGCGCGAAAGTCGGTCAATGACAATGACAAATCTCAGCACTGCCAGAGATAGCCGCAGCAAGTCAATAATTTTGGCACGGTTATGAAGCAGACCGTGCTGGAGGTGGCGGTTTGATTACATGTCCGAAATGAATGCTCATTACACACTAAGTTTATTATACCGAAATCTGTGAAATTTGTGAAAATCTCAACAGCTGATCGTTCGGTGAACAGTTCGGTGATTTTCACAGTTTTCCTGTAATTTTTCAACGAATATCTGTGAAAAATCACAGAAAATCGGTGAAAAATAACCAACTGTTTACCGAACGTTCAGCTGTTGAGATTTCGGTAAAATTTCACGCCAACCCTCTAGTTCGATTTATAACCCCAAGATATGAACCTTTGCAAACATTGGGAAAGATTGATGAAGGCTTAGATGTTGCGCCAATTATTTGACATGTATATGGGAACTCTAATTTTGCTTCTACTTGTTCTTGAAAAAAATGTGTTGTTATGGCAATGGCCAAAAAGCTGATCGTTGTTACGATCAGTTTAACAGCATATAGGGTGGGTGAGCCAGTAGTGGAGGTACTAAAGCCAATTTATCAATTAAAAATAAATAAACGATGTACACACAATTTTTATACGTCAATCTATAGCTTTCAACCTCTATTTTGATGGAAAAATATTACATTGCAATAAAATTGCATAACATTTTAGAAAGATCGTCCATAGGAACACTGTTCCAGTAGCTGTGGTAGTTGCTAAATTTGGTTCCTATAATAGTGGAAAGCGTTGGTTTCTTTCCACTATTATAGGAACACTACCACAACTCTAGGTGCAAAGGAGTGAAAATCTTAAGGAAAATTAATTATTTTCCGTCACTTCTGGGCATATTTTAAGTTTGAAATATGCAAATATGCTTTATTTTAGGAGAGCTACTGATGAAAAATAATCTTATCCGGATTCTACTCACTATTCCGCACAACCTCCATACCGCAACTATAGGTACACCACTATTACTGGAACACCTACCCTAAAGCAATATTGAAATACGGAAAAAAAAATACAAAATAGAGTAAATTGATAAATGAATATGTGCAGGCTTGTTGATCATTGTCATGACAACCACATATTAAATTTGTTGTATTTGCAAGGTAAGTGAAAATTAATAATTTCCCATACATACTCTATACAAAATTCAAATCATTGGCGCGACCTCTAAATCTTCATCAATCTGTACCATTTTTGCACATGCTCATATTATGGAATTATGAATCGAACTAGAGGGTGGCCTATCAGAAATTCATAACTTTTTTTTTAATGAAGCACCCTAATTCTCTCCAAATCCACAAAGAAATTGTGTAATACAAAATTTTAAACAGGCGCTCTTAAAGATAAACCAATCTTGATCCGCCCCACAGTGGCTCAAAAGTGAAAATTCATGACCTTAATTGATTTCTGATAAATGTGTACCTTTGGATGATTAAGTGAGTTCAAAAGATATTCATAATCTTATCCTTAGCATCTTTCGAAATATGCCCGTTAAGTTTTTCTTAAGGTGGAACTGTCCTTTAGAAATCTATCTTTTTTTGTTAGCAACAGATAGTGAGTAGGTTTTCTTGACACAGTTGTAGGAAATATAATTTAAAACAACTTTGATGAAGACATCAAGTTGCCATGACTTCAGTTGTTAGAAGATTTTCAAAATTTGATCCGCGAAATTACCGGGACAAATAAAAAACTTCAAAATACCATTTGTATTACACTGAGGCAAAAGATCGCAAGAATTCTATAAGAACCACTTATGAATTTTTGTGGTATGGATATCATTGATTTGCCTTAGGAAAAATAATATTGATAAAAAAATTTAAAAAATTGAGCAGACTGGAACCGAACCATCGACTTTGAGATAACGGGCCCGTCTTTCGTCCTTCAACGTTTGGAGAAAATTAAATGGTGAAAGGCGTATAAGAGTTACCTCATGTTAGACCAAAGTCATTCATAAGTCACACTTAAGAAATTCATATGTGTCGTTCATAAGTCGAGCCTTATGCAATTCTTAAGATTATTTACCTCAGTGTACTATTACATGGAATTTCAAGCTTATTGCTTATAGTATAAACGCTTTTTTTTCCTACTATCAGCTTAGAGTTCCTTGAAGTACTTCCACATTTTAATTGAGAGCTTTCTAAACCTGTAACACCCTACCCAAGGAAATCGAGAAATTTTCCAACCCGCAATATCAAAATTCTGGATGAGAATCGAACCCAGTCGCTTCCATGCAGCATGGACTTGCTTCGTAGCTACGTATTTAGCGACTGAGCTAAGGGAGTATCGTTGGTAGACTTTGAAAAAAAAAAATACCTTCAATTATTTATGTTCTTGGTTGTAAAAATTCTGAGTGTTCAGTGAACATGATAAGATAATCTTACATTTTGAGATTCTATTGAATAAATGCGACCTAGCTTCTGAAACATTCTTTCAAAACATTTATGCATTTTCAATTGGAACGCAAATTAACTTGAAAATGATTAACTTCCAAATCCCAATAAAAAAAACATGATGCATAGAACGAATTACCATGCAATACATTTAATTTGTGGATTTCATGTTTAAGAACAATAACATAAGTGTGCACAAGTGTTCTAGTTATGGCACAAGTGATCTAGTTTTTGGCCCATGGAATTACATTTGGTGAAGAATTAATGAAATTGAAATTTAAGATGGGGCCAATGAGAGAACCTCTTGAACCAAAAACTGGCACACTTACCCTAATATTGAAAATAACTCTTCTTAGGAGTACATCAAAAGGGTTTTAAGGGAAATTTCAAGGAAATTCCAAGGGATTTGAATTCTGATTCTCAGGATAGCTAGTTCCAACAACATTTAAAGGAAAATTTCTAGGAAATTCTGAGGAGTATTCTAAGGATATTCCGGTGATATTTTTTTGAAAATTCAAAAGAAAGTTCCTCCAATTATGAGGAGCATTTCAAAGAATTAATGAAAGTACTGAGCAGAATTAAAAATAAATTCCTGTGGAAATTCCATGGGAATTTCAGGAGAATACTTAGTGCATACTGAAGGATAATTCCAAGTGATTTTTTTTCAGGAGTATTTTTCGGGAATTGCTAGAATTATTAATAATATGCAGAGCATTGCAGAAAATTTGCAATAGTATTATGGAGGAAATTATAACAGAATTGAATTTTTCCATAAAAAATTCCAAGATCCTGGATACAGAAAAAGGATCAAGATTTAAGGATTGGAATAAATAAAATAAAATTTAATTAAATCTGAGACTTACATTTTTTAGCATTTTATGCTTAGAAAATTATATGATCCTTGATTTAGATAAATCTTCAAAGTTTAATATAAAACTAGCTGAGTGTGCTCGGTTTTGCTCGGGATTCAATATTAGCTTGAGTTTAATTATATTGTCTTATCTAAAGGGCTACCTCCTATGACCTCCACATGCCAAATTTAGTTCCATTTGCTTGATTAGTTCTCGAGTTATACAGAAATTTCTGTTTGTCAGATTTCAATTGCAATATTGCATTTCAATTAAACACTGCATTTTCAGATTTCAATTCCAATACAAAAGTGTAAAGTGTAAGCATCTTTGCCATACTGTACTGTTAATCATACTTCAAAATATTTTAACAACGAAAAAACAGAATAAAACTGAATGACTAACAACAAAACTGGAAAAATTTCAAACTTCAACTAATTGACTGGATGCATCCAAAAAACTGGAAGAATCCAGTTTAAACACTGGCATCACTGTTCTGTACAAAACGATAAAAAGAAAATCATGATATTCATCCTAAAAATTACCTTAAACAATTCGTTTCAAATCCTCACCTGTTGTAACAGCCCTAAGCCCTATAATTGAGGTAGTTTGACAGTTCAACTTTAAAAATGTTTTTTGAACTTTTCTGCATCTTGTTTTATCTTTTCGGTATGGTCTGCAATATTTTAGACAATAATACAACACACAGCTTTGCTGAAGACACCAAGCTTGTAAATCTTTAATTGAACATTCAAAGTGTTTTTATGTTACTTCATACGCGAAGTTAACGATTTTCAGAGTTGGTTGGAAATGCTAACATGAAGCTTTAGTGTGATGATTTATTAGCTAGAGAATGATCTTTAGAAGAGGGTAGGTGGATAGTTCCGTTAGAGTACGGCAGTATGAAAATTGAATAGAAGTTGAAAATGAGCGAAGGGCCATTAATGCGACAGTTTTAAGATAGACGCACATTTTTGCCTAACCCGTACGATGTACGCGGGGACTTGAAGTATGTCTCCAAGTCCACAGGCAAAAATGTGCGTCCCTCTTTTTGCTCATAAACTGACTGCGGCTGTGGAATAGTTCTAGCGACGTTTTCATCACTACCTAAAGCCCCACGTTGCGAGAGCATTTCCAGTCGATGGTGTGTTATAATGCAGTTCTTCTTTACCCAACTATTGTGTTGCTCCTCTCGTCATGACCAACGTGATCATCTCAGAGAGAAAGCCCCTTTAATTGAACTTTATATCAAAATCACAAACCGAAAGCAAATCTTAAAAATATTGTTGTTAATATTCCACAAAAAAACAAAATTGATTTTTTTCAAACATGACTTGCTGGAAATTTTCTGAAGTTATTTGTGTGAAAACTATATTCAGAATCAAAACATCTGGAAGTATGTTATAAAGCTGAACGTATAATTCAACTCTACGAGTAAATTAGTTTATTCGAAACATTCAAAGTCCAAGAATTTATTGAGTAACAGAGTTATGGATTAAGGTCACTACCCAAGTAACAATTCGGGTTTTATGAGGAAGGAGAAGTTCTAAGCAGAATTCAAAAATTATTCAGAGATGAAGCCCTATGAAATTGTGGGATGAAAGGAAGTTATAAATTAAATTCTAATGTTATTTTCGAGGATTTCAAAAGGCAGCAAATGTGTAGCAATCATCAAGCAAAATTCCAAGAAGAATTGTATGAGGATTTTGAGGAAAATGGATAATGAATTTAAGAAGAATGAGAATTCAACAAGGAACAGCATTTTAAGAATGTTCTGGGGATAATATCAAAGGAATAGTGGGGAAGATTCAACAGAGAACTCCAATAGAATTGAATCAAAACAAATGGCCGTGAATTCGAAAAAATGGTCCAAGGGTTTTCCGAAGAAAATTTCTACAGATTTCTGCTAAGAGTTTTGACTTAGAGCTAAGAGTTAAAATAAATTTTTTGGGAACATTTTCAAGGAATAGAATTTATTCTAAATAGTATTCCAATCAAATTCTTAGCAGGGATTTCAAGGAAATTTCAAAGAGAATTCGAAGATAATTACGAGGAAAGTTTTCTGGTTAGTTTAAGACGAATTTCATGATAATTCAGAGCAGTTAATTCTGGAATTCATATTATGGTTATTGTGAATAAAATTTCATTATTATTTTGATTTTGAGTTGGAAACAAAAAGTAAATGATGATGATAGTGATAATGGTCTTCCACTCATAGTAGCACGGCAACTAGTCCGAAAGCTGTGAACTCTCCCCACTGTTGAACTTGATCAAGCTTAATAACCTCTGATTATCATGAGCAAATCGTTGGCCAAAAACGAATGGATGGATTGATAGGCAGTTCGCCTATTCATTTCCTTGGGACAGTAAGAATCTCTTTCGAACAACTTCGAACTTCGAAGAAAACGAGCCTCCAACTGAAAGATGCCCTAATGAATGGGTAGAAGAGCCCACCCCTAATCCACGAAATGTTAGTAACGGGGAGTTGAATTCTTCACTCTCCCCATCCAAATCGGTTAAATTGGATTCCCTGATGGTTTCATATATGGTAATAGGGAAAATGGCGCCAATGTTGGTCAATGGATCCAAGATAGGGCCCATTGCTAAAAATCTGCTATTCATCAATTTTATCTAGATGAACACGTCATTGGGATGGTAATAATGGATATTTTTGGTCGCTATTGAAAATTTAGTCGATTGCTGAACTTATGTATGGGCCCACGTTAGGGGCATTTAGACCGACATTACATCCATTTCCCCTATGTAATATAATCAGATAATCAGAATCTTCAAAAATATGCGAGTCGATTGAAATCTGCCGAAAATAAATGAGGGCTAAGTTGATTCTTAACATAGAAGCGTAGATGCATAGGTGAAGGATAAGAGAATGGAAAGTCAAAGCTGTTAACATGCAGAGTTAGAAGTCGTCGAGATTGAATACGCATGCTTAAATATCGTTGATCCACAGTTACCTATTATATAAAGTTGAAAGCAAAAATAAAAGCCCCGAAAATGTTTAGTTCAGTTTCGTAATTTTTCAAATATTTTTTCCGAATTTCAGCATTTTCAATATTTTTATTTAAGGGCCACGCACTTTACATCTGATATTGGAATTGGACGAAAAATTAATTTAAAATATTGCTGAATGATTAAATCCAACAACAAAATGGGAGTATGATGGAAACTATGCAGCAATAGAATAAGTCATCCTTTTGGAAAAGACTCGCTCTGGTTGATTCTGAAATTCTGGCGTAAATATTTGTTCGTATGGCACGGTTCATTTATTTTTCCCCGTTCTCTCGTCGAATTCCCGGGATTTTCCAGGTTTCTTGGTTCCTTTTCAAATTCTCTGGCTATTTCCAGGTTTTCCCGGTTCACTGGCCAGCCTTTTTCTGTTAGCGAGAGACGTCAAAAATCTGTCAATGATATGACAAGTACTTATTTTATTGCATGTATTTATACATCAAAAACAATCATTGTCCTCACTAGCATCCATGTTAGCTCACTTTTCCCTTTCTGATTTTCCTCCGGCTCAATATTACCTTTATGCTTCAAAAGCTCGTTAAGGAATGCTGTTTCTGGATTATTGAACGTAATTATTCTGATGTATTTCATATAATCACTGAAAATTAACAGGCTTCTAAATATATGTATAACTCATTTTTGGTTTATCAATAGTTTGATCAAATCGAGTCTTATGAAAAATTGAAATTTATTTGAATTCAGAACGTTGAATATTGAACATATTGAACAAATCTGATAATCTAACTCGCACCAAATCCGCAAAATCGCGAAATTCACGTTGTCGTAACAACACTGAAATTGAGGAACTTTTAAGGAGAAGAACTTCAAGGACGTTCCGAAAACTTCAGGGTAGATCCAAGAACATAGAGAACGTCAAATTCAAATATGCATCTCAAAGGGTAAGTTCCGCTTCCATAGAGTTCACAAAAATTCACTTAATCGAATATCAAAGAAAATCAGGGCAATTCCATTAACTTCAGGAAGATTGCAATAGCTTTACAGGTGTTGCCAAAATTTCAATTATAAGTATAAAGATTTTAAGGAAGCAACATGAACTTCAGGGCAGTTCAGAAAATTTCAAGCCAGTTTCATGAATATCAGGAACATAATGAGAACTTCAAGGAAGTTCCGAGAACTTCAGGTAGATTTCTTGAACTTTAGGGCAGTAGAATTAGCAAAAGTGATCGAATAGTCTCCGAGATCCCTGTCTCGCAAGGAAAAAATGACGTTTCGAGAACGACACGTTTAAAGATTTGAGATATATTTAACTGCATTTAACACAAGACTAACAGCGACTTACATTCATTCTGCTATTTCAGTGAACTTCAAGAAAGATTACGATCTTCAGGGTAGTCCCATTAACATCATAACAATTGTTATTTTAGTTCGAAGGAACTAACCATGACTTTGGCTTGAGAGGTATGGATGCTAACACTACACTCGTCCCCTTAAAATTCTGATAATTTTAAGAAAGTTTCATAAACGCGTTTCATGCGAGAACATAAGGGAAGTTCCGAAAAATTCTGGAATAATTTGAAAACTTCAGGGGAGCTTAAAGAACTTCAAGGCGGTTCCATCTGCTTCAACTGAAAACTGCAGAAACTTTTAAGAAGTTCTGAGAACTGCAGGAATATCCAGAGATCTTCAGAGTGATTTAGAGAGAACTTAAAGAAAATTGTGGATTCCAAATAAGACGTTCGCTGTTGAGCGTTCAGAAAAAAAATTACCGGTAAAGGTAATAGTTTCTAAGTTTTTTGGTTTGGTAGAATGTACCAAAAGCAGAAGACCCATTCCAAGGGACGTGATACGCAGATTTTCAGTCCATGATTACTCTTTTCGTTTAAAATCTATAATAAACTTCATAATATGACAATGTAACGTGCACCAAAAGAAAGATGACATGATTTACTTTGTTTTCTAGTAGAAGTAAAACAATGCGTGACGCGACCTAAAAATAGTAGTTATCGACTTTAACTATATTCAAATAGAAACTTTCCGGTAGATAAAACTGTTTTCATATTCCAAAGATAATTCTTAAATTAATTAATAACAACACAGAATATAAGAAAAGTCGTTGACAAGTCACGGTGAAGCGCTTCATGGAATGGGTCAGAGCTGCTTCTCAAGCGAAATACATCGCAAAGCCAACGCATTCCTATGAATGTCCCTCTCCAATGGTACGGTCCTAGCCCCGACACGCATCTTCAGGGAATTGTTATGACTGGTATCGTTGGTGAAGATTATTCTTTTTGTAATCATAATTCTAGGCACAGTTATGGCATCATTCCATTACTGAGAATAGATTGGGATGTTTTATTTATCCATTGCGGATGAATTGAATCGAACAAGAAATAGAAACAAGTGACGAAGCAGTTTGGTAGGATGGTAGATTGAACAGCTGTGGTGTGATTAAAGGTAAGTGTCATGCATAAATTAATGATGTAGTGTTTCAGCTGGTTGATCGACTGTATATTGAGCATTGGCGTGGCAATAAAGGGTGTCCACGATGAAATTGCCACACTATGAAATTGCTCTAACTTTTTAACCGTTGGCTAGAATTTAATGAAAATTTGGGTGGATTTAGTTCATAGTGCATTATTTACATCCTGCAAGTTTTAAAGTCCTGTGATCAAAACTCGCGGAAATAGAGTCGAAAGAACAGCTCGTGCGTGATAAAATCTTGCGCATTCATCACGAGAACAAGGATCTCTCGCATCGTTTCATCGCTAAAACGTTGGGAATCGCGAATTCCACGGTGTCGCGAGTGATTAAGCGGTTCGAGGAACGGTTGACCACCGATCGGAAGCCCAGAAGTGAAGGAAAAAGTATTCCGTACAACACCAAAAATCACAACCGCGTAGTTGGGGCCTTCAACCGAAATCCGAACGCCTCCGTTAGGGATGTGGCTAAGAAGCTGCACCTAAGCCGAAGTTTTGTCCAGAAGGCCAAAACTAAGGCTGGGCTTCGAACGTTCAAGGTACAAAAGGCCCCTAATCGCGACGAGAAGCAGAACAAGTCCGCCAAAACCCGTGCCAGGAAGTTGTACCTCAACATGCTGACGGAAGTTGAATGCTGCATCATGGACGACGAAACATATGTGAAGGCCGACTTCAAACAGATCCCAGGCAACCTGTTTTTCAAGGCCAAGGATAAGTTCAGCGTTCCGGAGCATGTCCGCACTCAGAAGATGTCCAAATTTGCGAAGAAATTCCTGGTTTGGCAAGCCATCTGCACTTGCGGGAAGCGGAGTGCACCTTTCGTGACCCAGGACACGATGAACGGACAGGTGTACATAAAAGAGTGCCTCCAGAAGCGGCTGCTTCCTCTCCTGAAGGCCCACAACGTCCCAACAATCTTCTGGCCGGATTTGGCCTCATGCCACTACTCCAAGGACGTGCTGAAGTGGTATGCGGACAATAAGGTCAATTTCGCGCCGAAAATGTTCAACCCTCCCAACACTCCGGAGCTCCGCCCCATCGAGAAGTACTGGGCGATTATGAAGCAGCACCTTCTTAAACGACCTAAGGTAGTGAAGACAGTCGAGGAACTGAAGAAAGTATGGGTTTACATGCAAAAAACGGTTGATTCACAGGTTGTGCAGAATCTTATGGCCGGGGTTAAGGCCAAGGTGCGGGCATTTGCGTATGGACTGTAAATAAAATACGAGTAAAATGGTAAAATGAAGTTGAATAAATAGTTATTTCTCAATCCCTGAAAATTTGATGGCAATCGGATGAAAACTCGAATTTTGCGAATCAATTTTGTGTGTGGCAATTTCATCGTGGACACCCTTTAGGATTCTGTTCCGACGGCAACCTCACCGACGACGGCAACAACTGCTCCTGAGAAGGATTTGATATGGATTTCCGATCAACACGTCTTTTCTAAATCTCGAATATTACTTATTTTACATACCCGTTCCTCCAACTGAATTTAATTACGCTTTATATCATACCGTTCCGTATCAAACCTCGGACACAATCATATTTCGGACAGTGAAAAATTATATCTTGAAACACCTGTAATGTAGTGTAATATAATGATATAATGGACCATTTCCATCAGGTGTTGGATGTACTAACCGAACAGTTAATGGTTCGGAGATCTATCGTCATCGGAGGAGATTTTAATGCTTGGGCAGAGGTTTGGGGGTGTGCGGATGCAAGAGACTGAAAGCTCTGACAAAGCTGGAACTTAGTCTGACCAACGAAGGCACCATCAGCACTTTCCGTAGAGACGGTTAAGAATCCATTATCAACGTCACATTCTGCAGTCCGTCGCTGGTATCATACATGAACTGGAGAGTGTGCGAGGGGTACACCCATAGCGACCATCAGGCGATCCGGTACATCATCGGCCAACGGAAATCTATGACAATGTGGAGTGGAAGTGGAATACGAAGGTTTTCAACACAAATCTTTTGGCAGATACGAGGGAAATGTACCCTACGTTTTCGAAGTATGTGTTGAGACGTTTGTAATACTGTATCTCAATCAACCAATCCACTGAAACAAAGTACCTACATCCTTCCGTGAAAAAACGCTTTGCAGTAAATATTTATTAATATAGACAAATGCCTTCCATTCATTCTCCTTCAACCATCCGAAAATAGATACGTGCCTTTGAAAGATACCCATCTCTCCGAACTAAACTGAACCTAATCCCCCCCCCCCCCCCCCCCCCTTAAATCCCTCCATCCCTCGACCCACGTCAGCATCTCCGCCAATTTCTCTTGAGGAACAAGCGCCAAGAAAGAAAAACTCATCCTTCGCACTTCATCCTACGTTCAAGGATTAAACTTAAACTAAAATTTACATCGTTCCATCGCATCGCTCTCGTGTGCTTTGGAGGTGGAAAAGCTGCCAGTGTGAACGAGAAGAAAAATCTTTTGTTTTCCTCCTTCCATTCACTTGCGGTGGTGGCCTGGTGAAGTGTATTCGGTCAGTAGCCCGTTCAATTTCCGAGCATTGCAGCACGCTCCATTGACCGTTTCGGCTCCATTCTCATCTCTTGTCGTCATCGGAACAACTTGAAGAACCATGGGTTTTCTTTAAAATTTAATCGTACGTAAAAATAATTGACACTGGTGGTCTACGGGATCGATCTCGTCGCTTTATGGTGCACGGTGGATTTGCAACGGCAGGTCGAATGAGCAAAGGTCGAACGGTTGGGGAATGACACAGTAGAAATTGGAATGGATCTACGTTGCAAAGCGTAACCTGATGTCTTAGTCTGGACCATCGACATCAAAGTCAGAGCAGAAGTTCAACAATATATTGCAAATGTTTCACACTTTGCACCAGTTTGTCGATTGAGGTCCTTTATGAAAATGTATGCTATTGAAGTACAAATAGTAGATTTATTTAAGTAAAAGTAAACTATTCAACGTCATCTCGTATTTGCAATAACCGTCCAAAAAACAAATTTGTTGGAAAAGATGGAATTCACAAAAACTCGAAAATCAGAAGAGCCGACATGATTGTCAATAAATGCAAAACCACATTACATTTTCATAAACACACAAAGGAATGATCATTAAAAGTAGGAAAAAGGGACACCATTAAACAAAACGAATCGATCTTTTGCAATTCGACCTTTCAGCCGTCGAGATTTTGTAAACCACTGATCAGAGATAGCTGGCAACCGCAGGAACCATCTGCTTCTGTTTTTCCTTCATTCTCCCCTACTTTGGAACTTTTCATTTCTGCAAAAGCTACTTGGAAGCGCTCAGTACCATTTGGTTGGTTCGATCCGAAGACCCAAATACCGACCAGAAGATGAGACGCGGCGCGGCGATGAGAAAGTGTGGGTGGAAAAACTATTATCATTTTTCTTCTTGGACCAACAGTCAGAAAAAAAAAGGAAAAAAAAGGCGAAACCACACCACAGAGAACCCTCTCCATGAACCAAATCGATGAGCCGGAATCCGGGTTGAAGGGGGGAAAGGTCTCACACTTCATTTGTTCTGGTCGGTCGGATGTCGAAAGTTATCTTTCTTGAGAAGTGCACACCAACCGCACACGGTTGCGACCAGTTCGGTATTTATTCACATTAAACTTGTTGGGGAAGAAAGAGCGGAAAAGTGGGAAAAATTAAAAAGTCGAGGTTTTCACCTCTGACAGCGAACGGTTTAAGGTCTTTGCCCGGGGAGTGGCGTATGGTCACACTGCCAGCTCGTGAAAAAATAAGAAGAAATTCCTAAAGCAAAATCGGAACGTTTGATAAGCGACATTTGCTGAGGTTGTTTCGGGTGGAAACTGTCGCACGTGCAGTTGAGCCTTCGAGTGGGAAATGTTTTCCGCTCGTTACGTGAATCTTCTCTGTACGGTAACCACCGGGGATTTGTGGCTGCTGTGGTCTGAGAAACACAGGAGGTCATAAATTCAAGTTTTATTAACAGTTGTCAGTTGTACTGAGTACGAAATGCGTGATAGTCAAAACATGGTGAAAATTTTTGTTTTTCAAGTAAAAGTTGAACTTTGATAAGAAAAAGAAAAAAAAAAACAGTGGAAAACGTGATGAATGAACTTACTTATTGTTTCACAGATAGGAATAGAGAGAGGTTGAGGATAACTGTAAGATGACTCACCTGGAAAATAAAGAAACAAGTGTAAAATTAGCATGGGGAATGAGTTTAGTAATTAACAATAATAATCAGTAATGTTCGAAAATGTTAAAATTCGTTTTTTGTTTATAAATTGTGTGATAAAGTTGAAAAGAGTGAGAGATTGAATTAAGCAATTGTAATAGATATCTTGAACTTAATACAAAAGAGATCTAGGGACAATTGTTGGAGATATCGGAGTGAGAAAATGTTTGAACATTTGACAGTCTTGACTAAAAAAGAGGTCAACATTTGTGAGGAGCACCTGATTTTGCTTTTACGAGATTTGCATTTAACATTTGCGCCATTTGAAACTATAGACTTTAAAAATTCATAAGGTATCAATAGATTTAAAATCTATCTAGGGGAAATGACGGCTTCGGCATGACAGACTATTTTCGGCAACCCAAACTGAAACACTATTTTCACTGGATTTTCTTACGAAAACACTTCGCTGAATGCATGCAAACGATTCTTTATGCTTTCAGCTTCAATTTGACTATATTTTTACCATTGAGAAAAAGCAATCTAGCAGGGTTTTCTTGAAATGAAACATACGCACTACAAATTGTAGCTGATTTCGAGTTGCCGATAATAGAACAGCAGATTTACATGCAGTTCAAATGGAACGGTTGCCGAAGAAAAACTGGTTGCCGACAATACTCGCTCTCACTAGAGAAGATTGGAGCTTTGTAAAAGCGTTTCAAAACAGTTTTTGACAATTCTTTCGACTGAAATTGTTAGAGCAACTGACAGCAAAAGATTTTAAACAAACCAATACTGCATATGTGTGCGTTCCTTAGAGAAAAAGGCTATAGAAAGAAGGTCGCTGCTTAGGTTGCCGAGAATACGTAAATTCCCCTATAACTAGCTGAGCAATGATTTTTCATATATTGCAAATTTGCAGTTACACATTTTACCGGAGGCATCGTGTTCGGAGTGTTAATAAAATGTTTAGAGTTGTAGGTTTTGATTTTTGTTTGATATGGGATTCAGGAAAATACTCAAAATGAGCATTTTTTGGAATATTTACAAGATTCCAGATTACAAAAAATACAATATTTTGATAAAGAAGTGTTTTCAAGGCTCCACAACTTTGAAAAATGCTCAGGGATAACACAATTTAAAAAAGATCTATAGAATTCCGAGAAGAATACCTAGCAGAAATTTTAGGAGAATTACTACAATACATCCTATAGGAGTTTTGAACAGGATTCCAAAATAATTCTTAGATAATGCCATACGAAATTATGAGGTAATTTCCAATATACTTCTGGACAGAAGAAAGGAAGGTCTGGTTGTGAAAAAAAAACATCAAGGAGAACTCCAGGTAATTATGGAAAAAAAAGAATACGTTATACATAAGTTGATAAAGTTGAAATTTCTTGGTTAAGAGACCATGGCGATTTCAGAAGTTCAATTTCAACCATTTTAAAATAGGTTGGCCCAAAATAAAACACATCACCAGTCAGTGCAGGATAAAATCAAGATAAGAAAATAAAAATGAAATTCAAGTCAGCATTCCGGATGACATTAAAATTGTGGATTTCAACCAAAGATGGTTTCCACAAATCCAAGATGGCGGACCAAAATCCAATATGGCAGCCTCCGGACAGCGAATATGCATCTAAACCCACACAGCAAAAAAATAATTTTGATATCACATCAAAGTGGATGCACTACAATCATGTCGAAAATTTCATGTAATTTTTATGACCACATAAATAAACAAATGCAGTAAAAGCAGCGTAATGTTAGTTCATGCATTGTATTAATGATAATTTTGTCCTTTTTAGCAAGTAATATTACACCATATTTTCGACATGATTGTAGTGCATCCACTTTGACGTGATATCAAAATTATTTTTTTGCTGTGCATGCAATATGGATATCTACGACGGAATGGGCTCGATGAGTAGTTTAGTTTTTTAGTAGTATTGCTGATTGCATCTGAAACTGGACTGTCCCAAAAATGCAAAAAGTGTGATAAAAGTGCACGTTTCCGTCAAATCGTTTTGATGTCTTCGGAGAACTTATTGCTTGCATCATAAGGAAGACACCAAGACGATTAGACGTAAACTTGCAATTTTATCACACTTTTTAATAAGTGAAATGCGCAATATGATTCAGTTATAATAAACTTGTACATTTATGAAAGAAAAACAACTTATAGTTTAAGTGACCATACATTAAAGTGTATTGATTTTTCCCCGGGTTTTCCCGACGGATTCCCGAATATTTCCCGGATATTTCCCGGTTATTTTTCAAATTTCCGGTTTTGCCGCTTCGCTGCTCACCCTAAATAGTTGATTGGAGGGCGTATAAATTGCTTCCTTTTATCACAATTCAAAATACACTCAGGTCTTTTTTACACGGGGGATATGTACCGTGTAAAAAAACAGCTCCAGGTTTTTGATTTTTCAAATGCAAGTATTTAAAATAATAAATTATAATTTTTAATTTTGAAACAAGAGGACCACCCTACTTACCTACGCCAAATCTTTTATGTAGATAAGCTCTCTGGAAGATGTCCAATCTCTAGAGTGCATAGTTTTCGAGATGTCGATTTTTATCGTGAAGCTTTGCGTTTTCGACCATAGTGCATGGGCGAGATAGCTAGTTTCGTGAAATCACTAGAATTCCGCTGACATACATTTGATTAGAAATGTGTGGCTAAAAGCGAGAGGGGCCTCCCTTAGCTCAGTCGGTAAAGGCGCAGCTACAAAGCAAGACCATGCTGGAGGTGGCTGAGTTCGATTCTCAGTCCGGTCTATAAATTTTTCGGGTTGGAAAATGTCTTGACTTCCCTGGGCTTAGAATATGAATGTGCTTGCCACTTGATTGTACAATTATACTAATGCGAAATAGGTACATTCATCGAAAACTCTGAATTAATAACTGTGGAAATGCATCTAGAACCCTGAGTTGAGAGCACGCAATAAGCTAATATGCGATAAGCAATAAGCTTGAAATGCGAAAAAGAAGACAATAAGTGGCTAAAATCAGTATATTCCTTAGCAAAAATTTTGTGTCTAGTGTAGTGCGAAAATATGCAAATAGATTGGTAAAAACAGTTGGCTGTGGAGTTTTGAAGAGTTTTTTTTTTTTGGTTTTGATAAGATGAACAACTAGGGGAAATGACGGCTTCGGCATGACAGACTATTTTCGGCAACACAAATTGAAACACTATTTTCACTGGATTTTCTTACGAAAACACTTCGCTGAATGCATGCAAACGATTCTTTATGCTTTCAGCTTCAATTTGACTATATTTTTACCACTGAGAAAAAGTAATCTAGCAAGGTTTTCTTGAAATGCAACACACGCACTACAAATTGTAGCTGATTTCGAGTTGCCGATAATAGAACAGCAGATTTACATGCAGTTCAAATGGAACGGTTGCCGAAGAAAAACTGGTTGCCGACAATACTCGCTCTCACTAGAGAAGATTGGAGCTTTGTAAAAGCGTTTCAAAACAGTTTTTGACAATTCTTTCGACTGAAATTGTTAGAGCAGCTGGCAGCAAAAGATTGTAAACAAACCAATACTGCATATGTGTGCGAAAAAGGCTATAGAAAGAAGGTCGCTGCTTAGGTTGCCGAGAATACGTAAATTCCCCTAAGTCAAGAAGCTAATTTATTAATAAAAACAAAAAATAAATATACGATGTACACACAATCGTTATACGTCAATTCAAGAGCCACATGTGAAAAAGGCATGCAAGATTTTTGTTAACAAACCTTTGTAGGCCCTTTTCTCGCCAACCGAGGGTCGCCCACGCAAACCAGCAATATCATCGGGAAGAGGAAAGTTTCCCCTACCCGGCGATGTTAAAAAGGGCACAAGAAGGTTTGTTTACCAAAAGCTTGTATGCCCTTTTCACATGTTGTTCTTGAACTTATAGCTTTCAACCTCTATTTTGATAGAAAAATATTACTTAGTAATATAATTGCATACAATTTTAGAAAACTCGTCTTCCATTAATAGGAACACTGTTCCAGTAATTGTGGTAGTTGCTAACTTTGGTTCCTATAATAGTGGAATGCGTTGGTTTCTTATGGGTTCCACTGTTATAGGAACACTACCGCAACTGTGCAAGGGACTGAAAACCTGAAGGAAAATTAATTATTTTCCGTCACTTTTGGGCATATTTTAAGATTGAAATATGCAAATATGCAGGATATTAGGAGAGCTACCGATGAAAAATAATCAAATCCAGGTCCTTCTCACTATTCCGGCACAAACTCCATACCGCAACTATAGGTACGCCACTATTACTGGAGCACCTACCCTATATGCATTAACATACGATAAACAATGTGACATATCATAGTTCCAGACTGATTTAGACTATAGAAAAAAAATCATTCAGTCTGAAACCAATGCAGGTAGGAAGCCTGGACTCTACCCGAGCAAAGTCGGATATCAAAATAATATCAAAATGATATCAAATTATGTTTTTGAAATCATATTGATAACATATTTTGATAAACAATTTTTTAATTTCAGTTGACTTCATAATTTGATATTATTTTGATATTTCTAAAAAATATAATTAAAAAATAAATTTGATATTTTATGAAAAGAGCATCCACATTTATCACTGAAATCTACATTTTTTTTCATACGAGTAAAAACTGTAAAAATCATAATTGTCTTTGTGATGTTCATAAAGAATACAGCAAGCATGCTGATTTGTTTACTGTTTTCTTCGTGAACATCTCAAATACAATTATGATTTTTTACAGTTATATTTAACTATATTTATATAAGATAGATATCGATAGAACTGATTGAAATATAGGTTTGTTTTTATTTGGAATAAATCTTATTGATAACATTTTTCGATTTTGAATCTTGATATCAACCAATAGATTTCAAAACATTCAAATTACTAAATTTGATATCATGATATCAAAATAATAACTAATTTAATTTATTTTATTTTTTGTTTTGCTACCATGATTATAACATAATGATTACTTATTTTGTTTATTATTAACGAAATACTGATATCAAAACGCATACATAGATTTGTTATCAAGAAAACATGATTTGTTATCTTTTTAATATCCTTGATATACCATTTAGATCTTATTTTTGTTATGATTACTGTTAACTCAACCACACGGTAGGCAAAATATGTTATCACGGTTGCTTATATCAAAATATCAAATTTAGTTTTCATTTTGTTTTCATTCTTTGCTCGGGTATATTTCAATTAGGTGCCAATTTTTTCATTTTCTCAATGTTTTTTTGATAAATCCAGCTCAAACCTTATCAAAAGTTCTGTAATTTTTTTAATTTGCATGAAGGAAAAAATATAACCTGACATGAATGTTAACGAAATTATAGAAAATACAAGATCACACACATAGTTTTTTCACCAATTTACTTTTGATTTCCAAATAACTCAGAAACAGTAGAGTGTGAAGCTTTGGCGCTTTTAGACGAGTTGCTTATTTTTTCAAGATAAGCAAACTTTTTCCAAACCATCAAGTCTTCACAGTGTCAAATTAAAATAGATGGATTTTGATATAATGAGAAGCTACTTAATAGACAGTCTCGAAAATGCGTTTAAGAGTTATTGGTTTTTTGACAGAAACAGATCCTGGTCATTCCAACCATATAGTGGTTTCCCACATTCTGCAAAGTTGTTCAGTTAAGTGGGCCCTTCTAAATAAAAGATAGAGTGTGTTCAAAATTATCACACACTGTGACTAAATTGACGCGATGGCTTAAGACCTCATAATTTCAATCATAACGGAAGCAGGATTCACCTGCTTTGTGTGTACGTACATGCTAAATCATTTTTTTTTTTTTTTTTTTTTTTTATTTTTTTATTTTTTTTTTTTTTTAACTCCATTTGTTCCAAATTCAAAATAAATTACATTTCATTTTTAACCTAGGTGCTCCAGTTACTACAGTAACTTACCAGCCTTAATTGTTATGATATATATCTAAGTGTTTTTACATTGTTCCTGCCTTGGCAATTCAGTATTTTAAACAGGTTTTTTAAACCTGCATGTCAGTATAACAATTGATAGCTTAAAACTAAATAACTAAAACTAAATCTTATCTAAGTATAAAGGGAATTAATCGTTGCAATTGAGGATTGTAACGATTTTTGCCGGAAATTATTAATTATTTTGTTGGACATTTGTGCTAAAGTCTCAACATTCGAAATTCTATGTACTTCGGTAGTACTGTACCAGGGAGGCAACTTCAAAATCATCTTCAGAATTTTGTTCTGAATCCTTTGAAGTGCTTTTTTCCTGGTAGTGCAACAACTAGACCATATTGGCACAGCGTAAAGCATGGCCGGTCTAAAAACTTGTTTAAATATTAGAAGTTTATTCGTCAGGCAAAGTTTGGATTTCCTGTTAATAAGAGGATACAAACATTTTATATATTTGTTACATTTGGCTTGAATGCCCTCAATGTGATCTTTAAAAGTTAATTTATGGTCAAGTATTAATCCAAGATATTTCACTTGGTTTGACCAGGAAATTGGAACTCCGTTCATAGTGACTATGTGACTACTACTAGGTTTCAAAAACGAAGCTCTAGGCTTATGTGGAAATATTATAAGTTGAGTTTTGGAAGCGTTGGGAGAAATCTTCCATTTTTGTAAATAAGAAGAGAAAATATCTAAACTTTTCTGAAGTCTGCTGCAAATAACACGAAGACTTCTTCCTTTAGCGGAAATGCCTGTGTCATCAGCGAACAAAGATTTGTGGCAACCCTGAGGCAAATCAGGGAGGTCCGAAGTGAAAATGTTATACAATATAGGCCCAAGAATGCTACCCTGAGGAACTCCTGCTTTAACAGGTAGTCGATTAGATTTGGAATTTTGATAATTTACCTGCAGAGTTCTGTCAGTTAAATAATTTTGAACTAATTTCATAATGTAAAGTGGAAAATTAAACTTTTTCAATTTAGCAATCAAACCTTCATGCCAAACACTGTCGAATGCTTTTTCTATGTCTAGAAGAGCAACTCCAGTTGAGTGGCCTTCAGATTTGTTTGAACGAATTAAATTGGTAACTCTCAAGAGTTGATGAGTAGTTGAATGCCCATGGCGAAATCCAAACTGCTCATCTGCAAAAATTGAGTTCGTATTGATGTGAAGCATCATTCTATTCAAAATTATTTTTTCAAAAAGTTTACTTATTGAAGAAAGCAAACTTATTGAACGGTAGCTAGAAGCTTCAGCTGGATTTTTATCCGGCTTCAAAATTGGAACACCTTTTGCATTTTTCCATTTATCAGGAAAGTATGCCAAATGGAAACATCTGTTAAATAATTTTACCAGGAAAGACAAGGTACTCTCTGGGAGTTTTTTGATGAGGATATAGAAAATTCCATCATCACCTGGAGCTTTCATATTTTGAAAATTTTTAGTTATAGACCTTACTTCGTCCAAATCAGTCCCCCAGGAATCATCAAAAATATTTTCCCGAGAGAAAATATTCAGAAAATCCCGAGCAACCTGATTCTCAATAGGACTAGTAAGACCCAAACTGAAATTATGGGAACTCTCGAATTGCTTAGCAAGTTTCTGAGCTTTTTCCAAATTTGTGATCAAAATTTTACCACCTTCTTTAAGAGCTGGAATTGGCTTTTGAGGTTTTTTCAAAATTTTTGTGAGTTTCCAAAAGGGTTTGGAACTCGGGTCTAATTTAGAAACATTATTTTCAAAAGTTTTGTTCCTCAGGGCAGAGAATCGCTTTTTAATTTGTTTTTGCAAATCCCGCCAGATAACTTTCATGGCAGGATCGCGTGTTCTTTGAAATTGTCTCCTACGGACATTTTTAAGACGGATCAAGAGCTGAAGATCATCGTCTATTATAATTGAATCGAATTTAACCTCGCATTTTGGTACTGAGACAGCTCTTGCTTCAACTATAGAAGTAGTCAGAGATTCAAGAGCATAATTAATTTCATCTTTGGTTTGCAAAGGAATGTTTGGATCGAAGTTATATTCCATGAATGTTCGATATTGCTCCCAATCAGCCCTATGGTAATTGAAAGTAAAGCTGTTGGGATTAGAAATTATTTCTTGGGATATTTCAAAAGTTACTGGAAGGTGATCAGAACCGAAGTCAGCATGGGTAACCAATTGGCTACAAAGATGACATGAATCAGTTAAGACCAAATCAATAGTTGAGGGATTTCTTGCAGAAGAAAAGCATGTTGGGCTGTTTGGATATTGAATAGTGTAATAACCTGCAGAACAATCATCAAACAGAATGTTACCATTGGAATTGCTTTGAGCATTATTCCATGAGCGGTGTTTTGCATTAAAATCACCAATAATGAAGAATTTAGACCTATGACGGGTAAGTTTCTGGAGGTCACCCTTGAGAAAATTCTTTTGCTGGCCTACGCATTGGAATGGCAAATAGGCAGCTATAAACGTAAGTTGTCCAAATTTTGTTTCAACAGAAACTCCCAAAGTTTCAAAAACTTTGGTTTCAAATGAAGAAAGAATTTTATGCTTGATTCGTCTATGAATAATGATGGCAACGCCACCACAGGGTCCATCAAGACGATCATTTCTATAAATCAAGTAATTTGCGTCCTTCTTAACCTTATGGTCAGGTTTAAGGAACGTTTCAGTTATAACGGCAATATGCACGTTATGAACTCTCAAAAAATTAAATAGCTCGTCTTCATTATCTTTAAGAGATCGAGCATTCCAATTTAAAATGTTTAATGCTTTAAAATCCATTACTGAATTTTAAAGTCATGACAATATTATTTGCAAATTTTACTCCAGTTTGAATAGCATCAAACATGGAGTTAGATTTAAGCATATCAGAAATCATGTCAATTAATGAATTCTGTAAAAATTCCATTTTAGGGGCAGTAATGCTTCCTAAGTCAAAATTGTCAAAATTTCCGTTAGAACGTTGGTTAGTATTTTGATTTCTACCCGCTGCAATAGCAGCATAGGTAGCTCCATTGACTCGCTGAACATTGTTAGCAGCGAGGGGAGTAGGTACAGATGAAACATTTGAAGCAGGGGAGATATTTGTACCTACGGGTACGAATGTAGAATTTGTTCCTCGCTGACCGTTGTTAACAGCAGAGGAATTTGTACCTGGTCGGAAACGTGGAGCGTTTCCTACCTGACGGTTAGAACGAGATTGTAGGATCGCTTTGCGAGTCTTACATTCCCAAAAATTGGATTTGTGGTTTTCACCACAATTTGAACATTTAAATTTCTTAGGATCTTCCTTCACAGGACAGTCGTCCTTTTCGTGAGAGGAATCACCACAATTCATGCATTTAGCTGGCATGTAGCAATTTTTAGTTCCGTGACCCCATCCCTGGCACTTACGGCACTGAGTGAGGTTTTGGAAATTTCCTCCAGTCTTCCTGAAGTGTTCCCACTTCACTCGGACATGGAGCATAAGGCTAGCTTTTTCTAAGACCTTAAGGTTGTTTAGTTCACTAGACTTGAAGTGAACTAAATAAAAATCATTAGAAATCCCGTTGCGCGAATCGCCAGGACGGGATTTCATTTTCATTTTGATTACTTGGAGTGGCACAACTCCAAGTAATTTTGCCAGTTCATCTTTGATCTGATCCAGGGATTCACCACTGGGCAGTCCTTTCATGACAACCTTGAACACACGTTCAGTTTTGGTGTCGTAAGTAAAAAATTTGTGCTTCTTCTCAGTAAGATACTTGAGAAGACATTTAAATCCGTCCAAGGTTTCAGCCAATACACGGCATTCACCCCGACGTCCAATTTGTAGTGAAAACTTAACTTTCACGAAATTCAAAAGTTCCATGCGAAGAGCATGGAAATCGGTAGTGGTTATCACAATAGGGGGAATCTTTTCCTTCTTGGCATTAAGCCGGGAAAGTTTACTATAATTTTTCTTGGATGATGGATCATTCTCATCATCCGTGAGCAAATCAAATTGATTACTCAAATTAATTTCTTCAGAAGGGGGGTCAAGAGTTTGCCCCTTTCTTTTGCGTTTAGGCGCCATGGCGGCAGTAAATTTTTTATCCAAATCGACTTCCAAGCAGATTACTATAAGAATCTGAAGGATCGAAGAGGAATTTTCCAAATCGATATCCAAGAAGGATTACCTCGGGTAGGGTCCAAACAAGGATCGAAGAGGAATAAGAGGAGTTGAACAAGGTAGAAAATTTTTACAGGTTGAGCACTGAAAAGTGCTGTTTAAATTTGTTGTAGCTTTAGGTAGTAGTAACACTTCCTTAAGCAAAAAGCAAATAGATCCGCACGGCAAGAGAGCACGATGCGGACTGACATGCTAAATCATAATATTGTTAATCTAAGTCCGTCACTGCAACATTCAAGGATCATCTAAATCACATT
Source organism: Ochlerotatus camptorhynchus (assembly GCF_037179485.1). Taxonomy (NCBI): domain Eukaryota; kingdom Metazoa; phylum Arthropoda; class Insecta; order Diptera; family Culicidae; genus Ochlerotatus; species Ochlerotatus camptorhynchus. The sequence continues at coordinate 2,700,614 of NW_027040988.1, forward strand.
ACACATCTGTCGTATGTAATAAATGTCAAGACTGCCAATGTAGATAGATCCAACGCATAAGCTGAACCGGTTAGTGCAACTAACAAGCACCACTTTCCTCCCGTGAGAACAGCACCACCGCATAGGATGACGGTTCTCAAGAACCTGTACGTTCACTTGATGCTAGATTATTATTTATCTCCTTGTAGTTTGCCGGCATTTCACCTATAATCCTTCAAATCTTGTTTGGCAACAAAAACAACCGACAGATATAACTTGTTGACGCCCACCGCCCCACTTCACACACGAGGGGTAAAACGATCAGGCGGAGTAAAATGGACAGGTACTCGGTTCGCCGGGAAAACGTTAAATATCACGTTATTTCATGACAATCGGAACCAACCCGGGGGCAACTTGACAAGTCCAGTACATTTCCAGTGTACTCCGAAAATTTGGTGCTGGTGGTTCTGTCAAACTCACAAATTTCAGAAGTGTTATCTGAATAGGGCGAATGCAGATATGGAAATAAAGTAAATAAAATACTGAACATAAAAACAGATAGCCTCATCTGTTTCTTGAAACTTCAAGTTGGTGGGGAACAATGTTAATTAAACGGACGGGTGTAACAAAAGACAATCACTGAAATTTATTTGTTTTAGAAGCTCATTATGAATATCTTTTTTTTATTTTATTTATTTCTTCATGTTTGAATGAATATACGAAATGTTAGTGTTCACACAGCAAACCTGCTACTCACCGCGAATAAGAATCAATTTTGTATTATTTTTTTTCACCCCTCAATAGAAAGATGGGGAAGTAAACTGTTTTTAATAATACGGCTTTTTATTGCAAGTCTTCACCGCACAAGTATGCTCAGAAACATTATTCTCAAGACTGATAATATTCAAGAGCAAAATATAATAGAATCAACCAATGTGTTTTTATTTCTATTTGATTATATAAGAAAAACTTCCATCAAGCTGTTCCAATTTGTTTGGATTTATTTCATTTCACCACGAAAATCATAAATCGCTCTTTTCACATGGCATTCTTGCTTGTTGCTTGACATCCACACATGGTGAAACAAAAAGTTGCCTTCCCATAGAGAAATACCATTGCGGCGGTGAAGGGCAGTCCCTTTGTTTACGTTGTGTGGCGACATATTCTATTTGCAAGTGGGTACGTGAAACTAAGATTATCTGTCACCTTGCCGGGGAGTTGATCGGAACATTCAATCGGTGTTTACATGCAAAAGGTACACAACTGCTAAAACCGCTACCCCATTTCAAAAGCTTAGATCTTCACAATAACAATCAATTCCCAACAAATTCACAAGGAACGGTGTTAAGAATTGGATAAAATTGTTCAAATGTGAACATTCCTAAAATATATTGACCGGTGGGGTAAAATGGATAGGTATGGGAGAAAATTCTTATAAATGTGAAAATATTTATTGTTATTTCTATTTTGAGGATTTCATATGAGGATCATTCGTACATGAGAATTAAATAGTTTTAATAAAAATCAAGCTCAATAATACTGAAACTTTTATTTGTTTTTAGCTGAGGCCTTTTTCAAATGTATTGTGTGTATTTTAAACATGTTATTCAGCTCCTAAGACATTACCTTTAGCTACTTAAATACCAACTAATAATCGAAAATGCTTTTACGAACCAATACCCATTTTCCCCCAACGCTTGTCCGTTTTATCCCAACCCCTAAAAAAATTAACAAAAAAGTTTCTTTGGTTTTAAAATAAAAAATAATGCATATGACGTTTCTAGGATAATATCTGCATATGGTATCAAAGAACATAAGTAAAACGAGTAACATTATGTTGAACTTGGTATATACCCAATTGTCCCTTATTTTCAACATAAACAACATCAATCTCCTTACGGTACCCATTTTACCCCCACCACCCCGATGTCTAATGGCACGGGCGATTCCCTTCTGCACGTTTGGTAGGAGTGACTGAGAAAGAGAGAAAGAGAGAGAGAGAGCGAGTGTAGTAGAATCGTAATCCAGTTCTTGATCTCTATTTAAGCAAATCAACTCAACTCCCACGTTCACTCGTACTCGCCGTCGCGTCGGTCTGCTTGGTGCATATTCTGCGAACATCTGGCTTATACAGAATGTGCTTTACCGTGGCGGCATTCATAAGTGCATTGCCATCAAGATGCATCGTCCTCGCATCACCATCTCTCCATCACCACCATATGCATTGGGCGGACCAGCACCGGGTTGAAGTGAATGCATTTATAATTACTTTTCAATTGGATTAGATTTCCTGAACACGATGAAAGCAGTCTCTCGATTTCGCCTCGCCGACTTCAAGGCAGGCTTATTTGCATATGCCGATCGATGATGCATTCATTCAGTTAAATCATATTTGAATATTTCTCAATTTGCTGTTCGTGAGGATCGATGAAACACGAGAAGATGATGTCTAGATCGGCTTTTATAGCATCACGTGTCATGAAGCTCTCCGGGTTGGAATCACAGCAGAAAAAAAAAATGTGCGTCCATATTTAGAACACAACTCGGCCGACACGAATTTTTTAGGGTGGTTTTTGCGGAGATCAAATCCAACCGCACTCACAGCACCACACCATTTGAAGCGGCTGAATCAGCGGATGGAAGTAACTGGTAATTTACGGTTTGTAGTCTTTGCGAGATCGCGATGTTTATTTAGAAATTTACGGCTTGTTTTAGGCGTAAATGGGCAATAAATGATTGTATATTTGCTTATTCGTTTGGCTGCAGCTATGTATTATTGCTTTTTTGCGTGTTCTAAGCCGGGCGGGCGGTGTCTCACGGGTATTCTAACTAAAACTTCAAACCTTGCACCGTTCGTAGCATAAAATTTGTATTCCAATCGTCTGCTTATGACTTCCACTTTCCATCCTTTTATGAAGCCCGAGGGAGTTGGATCTGGGTGGAAGCACACTTTGAGCACTTAAATGTTTCTTCTAATGCTCGTTTCTTTGAATCTCACTTTTACCGCATTTTCCTGAAGAAAGGAAAACTTCTTCACTTGCCTTTTTTTTCGACGAACCATACTCGTCTACCCCCAGAAAAACGTTTTAATTTCGTTCGCTTTCCCCCCTAGAGGCAACTACGTGAAAAGGAGTGTTAATTTCCTTTGTGTGTTTTTTTTTGGTCTGAAATTCAATTTTTATCGCCCTTCCGGAAAATGACTGTTCGGGTAAAATTAGACTAGCATTGTTTTTCTTTCGGTTAATTAAATGAAAAAAAAATGGTTTGAACCATTTTTTCCCAGTGTGCTCTCACATACAACTGATACACTCATTGTAATAAAATTTGGCCCAATTTGACTGAGCCCGAGCTGAATAATTGCGTGTTGATTATTTTTATTGTTATTATCCGCAGAAACGTAGCGATTAATTCCGACTGTTGCCCGGTTCGCAATTATGTAGACAATGCTTGAGCGTTGCGGGCATCGAAGAAGTGCGATAACGTTCTTTATATTAATAGGTTGTCTAGCTGAGATTTTGCAATCTTGATTTTATCGTCATCACCGTACTGCATATATGCTGGGGTTTGGTTTATTCGATCCAACTTCCAGGTTTGAGAGAGAAATCTAATTGCTGCATTCACACATACAAAGATGCAGTCGGTCAGTCCGTCGGTGGTTCGGAATTAAGCTATTACTAGTTGGTACCGAATGATGATCGGGGGCTAGGTACCCTCGTCTGATGAGCAAGACAATTTATGGTTATTGCTATTGGCAACCTTCAGGGTGAAAGCGTGGCGGTCTCTATGGTGCACAGTGGTTTAAAAGCGTAAGACTGGGCGTTTTATTACACTAGTTTACAGCATTTTTGAACTCGGTAAGGTGATGATCATTTCCAATGCAAAATCCTACGCTGAATTCAATGCCGTGGTCAGAAAAAATTAAAGTAGAGCCATTTTTGAGATATACAAAAATTTTGATTTTTTGAATTTTGGGCAAAAGTACGATTACTAAAATGTCAATATCTTTGGAACTAGTGCACCAATTTTAAATCTTTTTTTATGAAAATGAACTAAATAAATTTGCTATTGTTCACTAGAATAGTATGTCTTAATTAAAAATTTAATTTTGAAGTCATTTAAAAATTTACGGCATTTTTTTTTATTTTTCCTGCGAATTTTCCATAAAAATCTTTTTTTAATCAACATTTTTAATGGGATAAAAAGATTCAAAAAATCATTCCATAATTTATTCTTAAAGTCCATTCAAAACCGGAGAAAATGAGCCTTTAATGGATGAAATCGGTTGGAAATTGTCGAAGTTATGAAATTTTTTGTAAAATCACGGAAATTGAATGTTCCAAGATTGGCCGTTGTCCCGCTCCTAGGTTCATGCACCACTTCCAGTAAGCCTTTCTGCGGACGTGTACGTATACGGTGCATTTCACTAACACTACCAGCTGTCACGCAAAATTAAATGGGATATTTTCAACAATATAATTTACGCTAGTGTTTGTGAGACCGCTCGGCGAGAACCTAACGCAACCAATTAAAATTGCGTGACAGCTGGTAGTGTTAGTGAAATGCACTGTATGCGTACACGTCCGCAGAAAGGCTTACTGGAAGTGGTGCATGAACCTAGGAGCGGGACAACGGCCAATCTTGGAACATTCAATTTCCATGATTTTACAAAAAAATTCATAACTTCGACAATTTCAAATCGATTTCATCCATTAAAGGCTCATTTTCTCCAGTTTTTAATGGACTTTAAGAATAAATTATGTAATGATTTTTTGAATCTTTTTATCCCATTAAAATGTTGATTAAAACAAGATTTTTATGGAAAATTCGCAGGAAAAATAAAAAAAAATGCTGTAAATTTTTAAATGACTTCAAAATTAAATTTTTAATTAAGACATAATATTCTAGTGAACGATAGCAAATTTATTTAGCTTCACTTTCATAAAAAAGATTTAAAATTGGTGCACTAGTTCCAAAGATATTGACATTTTAGTAATCGTAATTTTGTCCAAAATTCAAAAAATCAAAGTTTTTGTATATCTCAAAAATGGCTCTACTTTAATTTTTTCTGACCACGGCATTGAATTCAGCGTAGGATTTTGCATTAAAAACGTTGGTCAACCACTAAAGTTCACACTTTTTATGTTGTTTTGTAAACTATTTACTATTTATTTACGTGAATATGGATTATTTTAGTCATAGTTTCTTTGGAGAAGTTTGTGTAAATAATAAGCTCGATCTTTTGAACTTAACTTTTCATGAGTATTTCACCTAGCAGGGAGATAGAAAAACATTTAGCTATGTAAGTCAAGATAGCAAAATGGTGCCTTCTTAGATAACATAAAAAAAAAACAACATCTAACAGTTGTTGGGATATTTAAGGTTTATGTATGACTTCTAAAAATCAAAATTGTGTCAATAACTTTTCTGGTAGCATTTTACAAACTTTTTTTTTTTTTATAAGAAAGATACAAAATTTTGTCTTTCATGTTTAACAAACTTTTAGGCATCATAAAAATACGCCGTTTTGTATTTGGATGTATATTTCTATATTTTTTATTTTTATTTTTATTTTATGAGTAATTCATGGTTTTGACCGAAATTTTTGTTTTTTTTTCAAAGTCCAATATTACAAATTTAGGCGAAATTGGGCAAACCAAACTTTTTGTATTTGAAAAAAGAACTGCTGCCTAAAACTAATGATTTTGAATGACATTATTTTTTTTTCTTTCAAATGCAATTAGTTTGGTTTGCCCAATTTTGCCCAACTACGAGTTGTTGGTCTTAGAAAAAGTTGATATTTTTGAAAGCTATGAATAACTAATAAAAAAATATATAAAAACATGTCGATGACGGGAAATACCCACAAGAAAAGTTATTGACAAACCATAGACAAACAGACACAACTCATGGAATATTTCTGAAAACATTACCGTTATCTGTTGAGTAAACTGTGATGGGCAGTACGCTTAACAGATGGCGATAGTGTGTTTGACGTCCAACGCAAGGGAATTGACTAAGCGCGCTCCAGATGGCGGTACTATCAATTAAGAAACATTGAAATTGACCGTTAAATGCGTGTTCGATGCACAACTTGCGAGTGTTATATGTGTTTGTCTGTGAGCAACCCATTGATTTTTTTTAAATTCAACATACAAACGCCTTACATAGGGTAAATTATGGCTTCGGCACCCATTGACTGTTTTCGGCAACCGAAATTGAAACGTTAATTTCACTGTATTTTCCCATCAAAACTATTCGCTGAATGTATTAAGCCGATTCCTTTCCTTTTCAGCTTCAATCTGATTACATTTTTACGACTGTGCAATCCTGTTATGCCATATATTTCTTTAAATGAAATATACACACTACAAAATACGGCTGATTTCGAGTTACCGATAATAGAACAGCTGGTTAACACGCAGTTCAAATGGAAAGGGAGACGAAGAAAAAGAGACTGCCGACAATAGTCACACTCACCTGAGAAGTTTGGAGCGTTGTAAAAACATGTTCAACCCGTTTTGATCAATTCTGTCGATTGGAATTGGTAGAACAGCAAGCAGCAGATAAATGTCAACAAACAAACCTGTCATGTATGTGTGTGACGCTGAGAAATCGCTAATAGAAGTTCGGACGCTGCTTAGATTGACGAGAATACGTAAATTCCCCTATCTCAAAAACTGTACGAGATAGAGAGTTGACGTCTTCTACAAAAATGCTTGTTTAAATATTGTCTTAAACTTAACCCAAGACACCATTTGATATATCGATTTAAAGAGAATTGTTTTCTTACTGCCCTGCTAGGAGGATTAATCATAAAAAACAAATCTCTCCAAAAACACTGTATGTGTTAAATACTTCATTTTCGGGTAAATATTAAAACGCCCGTTTTAGTGCTTTTAAACCACTGTGCGGCGGCGCGGCGATTAGAAGTGCGCTGTGCATCGTCCGTAAACCTTTATGCTGCTGTTTACGATATTTATCGATGTCGTTCACTTGGGCACTGAATGCCGTGCTATTGTGAGTGGGTGTGAATAAGATAGCTGGGAACGTGAGTTTTTTTTTCGAATTGTTTTATTTCCATAGGATTTAATTGTTTAGTGCAATGCTCTTGTTATGGGATGAAAATAGTCAGTATTTTCAAAGAAAAGTCTATTCTGGGTGTCTACTTCTTTCTTCTTCTGCTTCACATTTCAAGCGTATTGCTTATCGCATATTAGATTATTGCGTGCTTGTTATTAGTGTTCTAGATGCACCGCCAAGGTTATTAATTGAGAGCTATCGATGCCTGTAGGGGAGAATCAGGGAAGTCGATTAATGTTCCAACCCGAAAAATCCCTAGATCGGACCGGGAATCGAGCCCAGCTACATTCAGCATGGTCTTGCTTTGTAGCTGCGTCTTTACCGACTGAGCTAAGGGATGCCCATAGGTGCTTGGGTGTCTTCTCGTATTGCTAAATAAAATTCTCTAAGTTTTTCAGGTTTTTCCAGGACATCAAAGGAATATTTGCAGGTTTTTAAGAAACTTAAAAGAATCGTTAAAAAAATGCTGTTTTGACTAAAACAATAACTCAAGTGCTACAAACTTTTTTACATGCACTATTTTTTATTGCTAACATTACATTGCTATATGTTTTATATGTTTTCTGTTACTGCTACTTTTGAATTCTATATTGCAACTTTTCAATTTATTGGCGAAAAAAATATATTGCTATCAGACCTGTCATTATTGGTTACTCATGGTTACTCCATACGCAACCAGCTCCGAAAACTGATTTTTTTCAAATCAAAACTTACTGGGCGCAGAAATTTCGATCGACATACATATGATCAATGCTGCGCACAAAAATGCATAAAGGAATTTTTCGGAAGCCCATATGGATTACTATGCGCTCATATGAACAAAAGAAGAAAACATAATGAGAAATGTTCTGTCTTCATCGAAATTTATAAAAAAATCCTTAAATTTGGAACGAAAATATTATGAATTCAGAAATCAAAACGTTTGAAACAATATCCGTCAGGGTACCATCATCAGCATTGTTGACGGTTACTTCCGCCTCGAGTTTACATTCGAAGTGTTTTTATGTTACTTCGTACGTGAAGTTTACGATTTTCAGAGTTGGTTGAAAAGGCTATCTAACATCTAACAAGCTTTAGAGTGATAATTTAACAGTAACCGTCAACAATGCTGATGATGGTACAGCACGCAACAACCACCCTACTGCTTTCTCTCTGAGATCACTATGTTGGTTATGACGAGAGGAGCAACATTAATTGGAAACAAAATTATATGATTTATTTGAAACATTCGATATTGCTATTGAATGTTATTAAAATATAATAATTAAAATTAGACTGAACACTCTACTAAAATTAGTCTACTTGTAAAGGGAAACTCGTCAAAGCCACCATTGAAATTTCAAATTTATTCTCCCTTTAACGGTTTTCTTTTTTATTGTTCTAAATATTTGTCAAAAAGTTAGTTTTTAGGTACCCATGTGACCTGATGTGGAATGGCAGATCTGATAATTGCAAAAATTTAATAAAATTGAAAAAATACAATAACCGGATAATCCGAGTCCCAGCACTACCATAACGGAATACTAGGATAAAGATTTTTCTCTACCGCCAGCCAACCAATTTTACCTTGGATCACAGTAGTTAAACTTATGCATTTTTTTTTTGCTATCGTGCATTTCAAATTCAAACTTTTCGGAAGCAGATAACATGCCACCCCTCCTTCCTAAGGATAGCAGCGCCCATTGTGTGAAAAATGTTGCAGCGCCCATCGTGATAAAAACAATCGTTAAAAAAAAACACAACATTTAAAGAAAAAATAGATATTGACCCAAGCATGCCACAATTAAAATTTTATGACTTATAACTCAAGTAATGTTCCGAGAATTTAAGAAGTACCGGGAAATTCAACGATGTCCAGGAAACTTTAGAAATATTTCAAGACGTGTATGGCATTTTCCGACAGTTTCCATTTATTGCAGAGCTTCAAAGAATAAAGTAGGGAGAATTGCAAGAATTTCAGGAAAACTCCGAGAACAGCATAAAAGATCCGAAAACATCAGAGCATTTCAATTCATTTCAGATATATTACAGACCTTCCAAAGAAGTTCTGAGAAACTCAGGGATTCCCGAAAACTTTTTCCATGAAGTTTCAGAAAAATTGCGGAATTTTCAGGGAAGTTCCACGACCATCGAGAAAATGTGGGAAAATTTTATGGGAAGATCCAATAACTTCGTGGCAGTTACGAGAACGTCAGAAAAATTGCGGGAGCTTCTGTTAAGTTCAGAAAACTTCAAGGCAGTCCCATTAATTTCAGAAAAACAATCAAGAGAACTTCAATAATTTCCGAGATCTTCAGGAAAATGCAAAAAAAAACGAAGTTTAGAGATTTTAAGCAGTTTTATTTTATCTTCAGCAAAGTACCGAGAACTTCAAGCAAGATCAAGGAACCTCAGAGCACTCCCATTAATTTCACGAAATTGCAAAAACTAGCAAAAAGTCTCAAGAAATTAAAGGAAATTTCAAAAAATTCAGAAATGTTCCTAAAATATCAGGAAATGGCAGGGTCATCAGGGAAGTTTCTATTAATACCGGAGCATTTTCCAAACCGTTCCCAAGTAACAAATCTAGAGCTGCTTGGCTATATTCAAAATTTATTAAGGTTTTATTGCAGCTGCAACCATTACTTACAGCTTTATGACGGTCATATACAATGCAAGTCATGAAACATTCTTATAGCTATCTATAAAACCCCTATAAAGCTAATGAAAAAACCAACTGATGCTTATGCTATTTTCACTTATGAAAGGTTTTATGGTTGCTTTGAAGTATAAAAAAAGTAATATGAATTGCTCTTATAAAACCAAAAAATAAATCCTTTTGTTGCTTTATAAGTAAGCGCAATAAAACTAGTTGGCCATGAAACAGTTATTTTAAAACAATTATAAGCATTCAGTTACAACTTGTCAGAAATGTAAATAGGCGGTTTATTTTTACAACATAGAAAAGAATCAAAACTTTCCGGTACTTCCAAGCGGAGCGCAAAGAAAATCAACAAAATTGTTAGCATGAGCAAGAAAACATTTCGTGTATACGTATACGCAACGTAGTGTGCGTAAGAAAAACGTCAGCAATCTCTATAATTCTTCCGTTCTCGCTCGCATATACATGGGGTGAAACTGTCGAATCTTGGTCGAAATACATGGAATGGTGACAGCTCTAGGACAAATAAGTTGAAATCACGCATAACTTTTCATAAAGGCTAATGTACCATTCAAAACTTTTCCAAATGTTTGTAAAATTCATCGGTTACACCCGTAGAATAGGAATATACATTTGCCCTCAAATAAAAAAATGAATTCAAGCTGAACATTGCATTAGGTCCTAAGTAACATTGACAGATTCTCTTCGTCGACTTTTTCTTTGTATCCCCACGGTCATGTAAAGACATTCCCAGGTATTTTAAGCACATAAATCGATATAAGAAGCTTTTATATAGCATCAAATACGACAAACACATCAAGAAACGGTTCTGTGAATAAGTTATTAACGAAAGAGAAAGTCGACGAAGAGAATCGATCAATGTTACTTAGGACCTAATGCAAAGTTCAGCTTGAATTGCTCTTGGAAAAAGAAAATAGTTCTCGTAATAAAATCGTGCATTATGCTTTTCTGTTCTGCTTTCATCCTATGCACACTGGGCCATTTTAAGAAATTGCGCTTGGTGTTTTTCTTGCCTGCTGTCCTCTGTAGCCATATTGTCTTTATGCCATTAGCATTGGAATAAAATCCAAGAAATTTCAATAAAATAATGGCTAAATTAGAGATCCGAAATGATTTCCAGTGTGCATTGGTATGAATTTATGTATTGAGATCTATTTTCTGTAAAATTAAGGTGATTCCATCAAATTCATTTGATTTCTGAAACAATCTGTTTTGTTAACTTGAATTATTTTGGAGGCGCATTTATTTAACGCTCATATTATCCCAATATACACGATAAAATTTCAAGCGCATATGTTTTGGAACTTCTAAAAAGTCATATATTTTCTTTTAAATTTTTCACTAATGTCACCATGAAACAAAATGTATTGCATGGTGATCTTGAAACCAACACTCAAACCTATTTTTACCGCTAAAGATTTCGATTTGGAAAAAAAAAGTTTCAGCAGAACAGAACAACAACAAGCTAATTTATGGCGGTTGCTTTAAAGCAAATAAAAATTAAATTGGATATATAACTGATTTTCACCAAAGCGTAATAAAACTGCTTGGATACAATATTGCTCTTAAAGAGGCTATGAGAACCTTTTGTACAAAAGTATACACACTTTTATGACAAAAGGTTTTAAGAAAGCTTTATTGTGATTCTCAAACATGCTCTATAAACCTTATCAAGAGTGGTCCACTAAGCTGGAAGACGATCTTATAGCGGTTATCAAGAGGTTGTGCTGGAGCTATTAATTTTATTGACGGTTTTATAAAATTGATCTCAATAACCACTAATAGAGTGCAATAAAACAAGAAATGCTACTTGGGTTGGTCCGCGGTACATGAATTGATGGATGGATAGGTAGGGCCCAGGTGTGGCTCCCTGGCATCGGTAGCATAGGTACTCAGTACGGAAAACAAGATCAACATATCCAGGAAAAAAAGAGAAACACCAAAAACTTCAGGGAAGCCCGTAAAAAAATGAACGATAGAGGTACCATGAAATCTCAAGCAACAATTCTGGTTTGATAATGCTCTTGGAGACCATGGTTTAGGCTTGAAGAGTTCTTTAAACCCTCGATAAAACTTGCAATGTTACTTGGAATGTATTGTAATCATACAATAGAATTTATTGTACTTAAAATAAATTGTATTGTCCACAATGATAAAAATAACCATATAATTTACGGTTTCCACAATAGAATCTATGGTAAAAGGGGAAATCAACAATACAACAAGGGGGTTGTTATGTATCTTAACCGTACAAAAAATAACTTTTTCCCGAATAAACTTGAGCCATTTACCATTAATTTTATTGTTTTTCTATTGCGGAAAATTCATATTATATGGGACGTATTGCAAATCTATTGTAATAACAATATTTTAAATTTACTTATATGATATACATACAATAAGATCGATTGTTGGCAACAGATTTTGTTGTGATTTTATATTATTTTAGGGTTATTGTATGGTTATTTTTTTCCGGGAGGCCTTAAGATTCCAATAAACAATTTTAGCTACAGATCAGCCTTATTCAGCTCTTAGCCTGCAAAATTGATTGTATGGACATTTTGGAAGGTTTAGAAATTTTAAAATATGGTCCGTGAGCCTCAAGGAGTTTTCGAAAATTTCAAGAAATTTTCGGTAACAAAAGGGAAGGTCAAAGAACTTCGAAATAGGCGGGAACGTTTGAAAAGCTCTTGGAAATTCAATGAATACAATAAAATATCAATAAAATACAATAGATTATCGTGTTGACAACTAACCCTATTGTAGTTGTATTGTATTGGTCAAATAATCATATAGGCACCACAATATATATACATATAATGAAATCAAGTTTGTTCGATTCTAATGTACACACTGAAACTTCTGAAACTTCACAGAAGTCCATAGAAATTCAGTAGAGCTTAGGAAAATTGCGAAAACTTCGGTTAAATTGCAAAAATTTAATTGATCACCAGGATGATGCAAACTAATTGGAAACTATACGACTGTTTCTAGTACTGCAGGAACTTCAGGTAGATCATCGCAGATCCATTAATTTCAGGAAAAAATGAATATATTTTAAGAAGCTCTCACTTTTTCAGGAAGTCCAGAGAACTTCAGATTAGTTTAAAAAACTTTAGAAAAAAAAATCAGTAATTTCACAGAACTTCAGAGAACTCCAAGAACGTACTGTTTTAAAAACTTCAGGAGAATCTCAAGGACTACAGACAAGTTCCAAGAACATCAAGAAGATAGAAAAACTTCAGAGCAATTCCATCAACTACAGAGAAATTATCAAATATTTTTCAGGGAAGTTCTGACAACTTCATGATGTTCCAAAAGATCCAGAAAAATTGTAGAAACTTTATGAAATATCCATGAACATTAGGAAAAGTGAGGAATCTTGAGAGAAGTTAAGTGCTGTTTAGGGAAGTTTAATCATTTTAACGGAGCTCCGCGAGCATCAAACTTTCGGAAACTTCAAGATAGTTCCATGAACTTAAAGAAAATTGTTGGAGCTTTACTGACTAAATACTGACAACTTAAGGGAAATCCAGAAAATTTCATGGAAGTCCAAAAAAAACTTTAAGAACCTTCAAAGTCTAGAGAAGTAATTTTCGAAAGTTCTGAAACCTATGAAATTTATGTCAGCTGGAAGTCTGTTCCGAGAACTTCGACGGAAAGTATGCTTTATGAACATCTGTGGAATCTATTGAAGAGTTTGGAGAACTTCAGGAAAACTGTGAGAACTTAAGAAATCTATCTTAATATTCTCCAGAATCTCTCTTAGGTCCTTTGCCCGCGAACCATCTTATTTCTGAAACCTCGTGTGATTTGATGCGTTTGATGAGAGTTTTGGTTGAAGAAAATCTAGCCGGTTATTTAAAAATGTAGAAAATGCATTTTTTTGCAGTTAGTGCTCTTTAGTAGACTGATATCTCATTTTCTGTATATCAAATGTTTTTGAGGTCTTGAGCAACATTTATCAGCACTACTGAATGAACAAATTTGTGCAAGAAACAATCCTTTTAGGACTCTCTGTTAAAAAGATAGACTAGAGCGCCACCTATGCGGCGTAAATGAGAGCTAATCAGAGACCGTCAAATGTTTACCCTTTCTAAATTTAGGAACATTGTCGAAGACCACAAATCTGTAGGAAGCATATCCACGGCGCTAGAGGTTTTGGCCACGCTGCCTCAGTATGTGAAGGAGGGAAATGTTGTAAGTTTAAAAGCAGTTGAAGTAGCCTGGATTACCATTGAACAATGGAGATGTCCAATATTGTTTTCCCGGTGTTGTGAAGCATCCTTAATGCGATTTAATGAAAATAATAACTTTACTGAATTTTTGAAATCCGATGATGGGGAAGGGAGTCTAAAATTGATCAAAATATACTACGTCATTATGGATCATGTGATTTAAATCCAAACTATAAATAAAAAACAAAAATATTGGATGCAATTATAAATTTTGCACTAATTTAACATAATGAGCAAATGAAGAAAATAAAAATTAAACAAAGACGTAACTACACGCTTTGAAATTCCTAATTTTACACGTGACGGAATCCATCTTTGACATAAAGGATGAGACTTAAAAAAACATGTCATGTAAAATTAAGTGCACCGAGACTGAAAAGTTCATTACTCGACTAAAAGTACGTTTGATTAAGCTGAATTTTGCGTCTATTATGACTCAATTTTATGTCAAAATTGACGCTCGTATATGTCAGTCTCAGAGCACCTAAATTTACATGAATTTTTCTAAGTGTGTATGCACGAGTTGAGTAGTCTTGTTACATATTGAAAACGCTATCGAAATAGGCAACTCTCCATGAACATTTCAAATGGTCCTATCTGCTTTGATCGATTCTCTCCATCGACTTTCTCTTTTCATAACCACTGCTATGCAAACAGATTTCGCGCTAATTCTACCACATAGTTTGATAAAGGAGGTTCTTATCTAGCGTCCAAATACAACAGGGAAAGGTTTTGCAGCTGAGTTATTGATGAAAGAGAAAGTCGATGAAGAGAATCGATCAATGCAGATAGGACCTTTTGAAATGTTCATCTAGAACTGTGTTGTGTTTGAAAATAAGTACAGTAAAACGGGGTATCTTTGATAATGCGGGTAACTTTGATAGTAGAATACAATTATTAAATTTACTCTCTGCGCCTTTTCCGAATTGGAAACATTGGTTCCATATTGTAGATCAGGACATTTCAGTTGATATGGTATATAGTTTTTGTATTGTATATGTTACATATTTTACAAACATATTAAAATTTAATTTTCTTGTTTATCGCCAGTTCGAAAAAGCACTCAAATCATCACTTATGAAATGTATTTCTAATACAGCCATCACAAATTAAATGTTCTATTCTTATTACTGATGATGTTTTCTGATTATATACTGATTCAAAGTTGCATATTTCAAGAACTAAATTATTTGAGTTTCACGCATTTTCTTCTACATTCAACGAGGATTATCAAAGTAGCCCCAAATCAAAATACTGATGTTCGGTCACAAGACTAAAAAAATAGTGCAAATGATTTAATTTTCGTCAAGCATATTACCAACGAACTGACTCAAGGATCATCAGTACTTGTTTAAAATAAATAAAATTTGAAAAAAAAATAATTTCTGTAAAAAATATTTAGAATATACTTCAAAAAACTATCAATGTTACCCCGTTTTACGGTACCTGTCTGAATTCATTAAATTTCTATACTTTTTTTGGCAAGCTGATGTTGCTGGTGAATTTATCAAATTCATCTTTCCAAATTTATCTTGCGAAAGTAAAATCCCATATATTTTTCTGGTTTGCGTGGTATTGATAACAACATTGTCGCGACGGATAAGCAAATAAACAACTCTTTCCAGCAAGCATTATTTTACCATGTGGAAGAACGATAACTTTCAATTCAAACCGGTAGGGAGTAACTACAATGTCAAACATTAGATAAGCAATTTCCATAGGAACAAAGGGTTGATCAAATTTCACGGGTTACGATAAGGTTCACAGCCAGAAAAAAAACACCAAAATCCAACGCAACAAACGATAACGACAGCATGCATGGGTGATGAAACGGTCCGTCACTTGTTCATGCGAACGAATTTCCCTTTGCGGGTCACTTGCTTCTAGTTCACCAATGTTCCATCTAAACCATGGCATATTTCGACTCAATGCCTTCCTCCCTCCTCCTTCAATTAAGCAAAATATGACCATCATTTCGAAACACTCATTAGCATCTGTAAAAAATCTCCCTTCCTAATCCTTTTCCGTTCGAGTAGATTTTAATATCTCTACTAACCAGAAAATCTCCCATGTTTACATACTCGGGCTCCGGATCCTCCGAGCCAAAAATCAAACTGGGAAGTTTCGAAATTGCAAATAGTTTCTTCTTCTGCAGTGTTTCCTTTTCCCCCTCACTTGGTAAGGACATTGAAAATTTATGAATATTCATTACACTGCCACAAGCTCATGTATCCAACCAAGGAAGAAGGGGATTATGCCGCCTGCTTCCGGGGTGCTCCAGAAATTCTGCTTTTCACCAACCGGAAAAGGACTTACAATTTCTAAATAAAAATTATAGCCTATCAGAAGTTAAACGTTTGCTTTTCGATGCCATATGCATGAGAAGGGCTAATCCAAGCGTGCCGTTTGAGTTTGGATTTCCGGTAGGAATTTCGATCTTTCCTCAAAACGTCGAATTCGAGCTTAGTGATGCGTAGATAAGTTGGAAAATTAATATCGGGCCCACCCACACGGGTTGGGTGGAGAAGCAGAAGAGCAGCGCCGTGAAGGCAACTGCTGCTGACTAATTAGCTGTCGGAGAGCAGAAACCGATAATGCTTCGATGGTTGTTGCTGCACATAAATCTGGCTACAGAATGTAGTACACTGCTGTTTGGGAATTCTGGGAGCAGTTCTTTTTCTACGGCTGACCAACCTCTCAGCCTCTAATTAGATTAGCGTGGTCAGAGTGCATTCGAGCTGTAAGAGCTGTGCTAGGGGCATTTGGAGCGTTCTGCACACGATGCCAATAATCGTTGATGAATAATTAAGCAACTCTAATGAATTGTGAATCGTGAAGTTTGCATGGATTTTTAGGATCGTAGGTGCATGTTATAATCTTCTTTGGATTAGTGTTTGACGGTCTTCACAATCTGGAATGTTAAAACAGTTCAGTGGTTTAAATTGAAAGAGAACACTAAATACGTAATTGATCGTTCAACAAATTCGGTAAATGTAAATTAGAATATTCATAATGTTTGGCAACAAATGAAACAAGAAGCTAAAGTGTTCCACAAAGCATTTGAGTCCAAATAGTTCCAAGACAAGTTCAAATGATCTCCAGAAAATATTCTGACGACTTCTGACGTCAAATCAATAAAATCAAAACCTTCATAGCGTGACTAGAGGGTCTCCAGAGTAAGGCTAGACGAACTTCAGAACATGTTCAGTGAACTCCAGGGGCCAACCCAGATAAATTCCGGGACAATACTAGAGAACTTTAAGAACAAACTCAACCGAATCCGGAAAGCAAGACTTGAGGATCTGCAGTATATTCTAAATTGCAGGGCTGTTACAAGATTTTTAAAATATGATCCGCGAAATCCGCGATTCCTCAAAAGAAATCCGCGACTTAAAATACTAATCCGCGACAGATCAAACTGTTTTCATTACTTCTAAATACCATTTGTATTACTACTACATGGTATTTCAAGCTTATTGCTTATAGCATATCAGTTGTTTGTTTGCTCTCGACATAGTATTTTTGAAGCGCTTCCACATTTTAATCGAGCTTTCTATGCTTGTGCAATCCTATGCCCAAGGAAGTCGAAAAATTTTCCATACCGAAAAATTAATAGACCGAACGGGAATCGAAGCCAGCTTCCTCCAGCATAGACTTGCTTCGTAGCAGTGGCTTTACCGACTGAGCTAAGGGAGTGTGTACCATTTTGAAAAAAAATAACAATGTATCATCTTCAGTTGATTCCGTCTCGCACGCTGAGCCGGTCAAGTCGCATCGGTCTCGTTGTACGACACTAGTTTTTGAGTTTTTGAGTTTTTCCCCACGCGAGGGTTTTTTCTCGCCAAAGTTAGTTGGCATAGTGTTAAGACAACTAGTGCGCGAGTGAGGAAGCCGTTAATCATACGCCGAGCGCTTTGATTACGGTCCAGCTTTAACATCAACATCTGTAAAATCATCACCACTATCGGCCCATTGATAGCAACAACGAAAGCACGTTAAATTGCCTACCGAGGCGAAAGAGGCATACCAGCTGCAAGGCTATCGACCCAACAGCCGTTGGGGAATACAATAGCATCGCACCAGTCATCTGCCGCCTCAGTGCAATAGGTATACCGTGTCGCTTTGTTTTCACCAGTATCGCATCTTCCCGCATGGTCCAGTATTAGATTAGGCTGGGTCATAATTAGGGTGATCCAAAATCTTGTAAATAGTATATATCTATAATTTTTTTTTTTTTCTTGATTTTTTTTTCTCGTACTATTTTTAAGTAGAGTATAGTTAGGGTGATCCAAATTTTTTTTTTCAGTATATATATATTTTTTTTTCTATTTTTTTTTTCTTGGTTTTTTTTTTTTGTTTCTTTCATATTACTCATACTAAAGAGTAGAGTAAAACTATATCATTTATTTTTTTTTATTTTTGCATTTTTGTTTT
This sequence comes from Ochlerotatus camptorhynchus, assembly GCF_037179485.1. Lineage (NCBI taxonomy): Eukaryota > Metazoa > Arthropoda > Insecta > Diptera > Culicidae > Ochlerotatus > Ochlerotatus camptorhynchus. The sequence continues at coordinate 2,719,007 of NW_027040988.1, forward strand.
TCTATTTTTGATATTATTTGAAATTACTGTAATTATTTGTAAAATATTTACCAAAAACACCATTGCGGCGATATTTAACCGCAATGGATGAAAATGATAAAGGCGGGGGATGGTCGCTTGCCATCTCAGACGACGAAACTCTTAATTCCACCTCACACGAAAGTCTCGAGGAAGTTGTGGAAATGGAAACCCTTGACGTTCCAGTTGACTCGCTCTCCAGCAAAAATACTGGAGCATATCCCAAGAAAAGATATCGCCCACAACCCTCTCCCCCACCATCTCCTCCTCGTCCACCTGCACCCCCCACACCATTGCCCCCGAAAACCTCTGCGCTCCCCCGCCTAAAGGCTTACCCAGAAGCCTCGAAAGGCCCATGGGTTGTTTTTTTCCGGCCCAAACAAAAACCTTTGAACATTCCGAGGATCTCTAAGGATCTAACAACACATTTTTCGGCCGTTACCGATATTTTCAAGGTAACACCAATAAAACTGCGCGTTACCGTTGATGACCGGAAGCAGGCTAACCAAATTGTTGCGTGCGAGCTTTTTTCATTGGAATACCGAGTCTACATACCCAGTAGTGAGGTAGAAATTGAAGGAGTGGTCACCGAAGCGAGTTTGACTAGTGATGATTTCTTGGGTCCCGATTCCTTCGGAATCTTTAAAAACCGTGCCCTGCCGAAGGTGAAGATATTGGACTGCCTTCAAATGCAGTCAGTATCCGTAGTAGGCTCCAAAAAAACGTATTCCTTGTCAAACTCGTTTCGTGTGACCTTTTCGGGTTCAGCGTTACCTCACTACGTCGCTATTGGCAAGGTTCGGCTGCCTGTACGTCTGTTTGTACCTCGGGTAATGAACTGCTCGAAATGTAAACAACTTGGTCATACATCGGACTACTGCTCGAACAAACCACGCTGCGATCAGTGTGGCGAGCAACATCAAGAGGGCCCTTGCGGTGCTCCTCCAAAATGCGTGTACTGCAAGGAAAGCCTACATACCCTGACTGACTGCCCGAGGTATAAACAGCAGGGAGAAAAACTTAAGCGGTCTCTGCAAGCTCGCTCCAAGAGAACTCTAGCAGAACTCTTAAAGAATACCGCTTCATCTTCTCAGACCACACCAAAAAGCAGAAACACGTTCTCCATTTTGCCAGTTGATGATCTAGACTCTGACTCAGAGGTCGGTGAGGATAGTCCGTTTGTCTTTAAAGGCAATACGAGAAAACGAGCAAAAAAACACACCACCGAAAAGCCTCGTAAGGCCACTCGTACGGACCACCCTTCCACCTTGGAAAAATCAAGAAGTAACGGAAATTCACCGAAACCCATTCCACCGGGTTATAAACCTTGTAATTATGACAAGAACTTTCCGTCACTTCCAGGATCATCTAAAACCCCAGATGTTCCAGTTTTTCGGCCAGAAAATCAGCTGAATAATCAGCAAGAACATGCTCCCATGTTCACGTTTTCTGGTATTGTGGATAGCTTCTTCAGTATATTCAATGTCTCTGACTCAACGAGGAGCATTATTAATTTAGTGCTGCCAATGGTGAAAACTCTTTTGAAGCAACTAGCTTCTAGGTGGTCCTTCCTTGCATCGATCATATCCTTTGATGGATAATTCTCCGAATGAGGTCGGGGATATGATCTCTGTTCTTCAGTGGAACTGTAGAAGTCTTATGCCAAAACTTGACACATTTAAATTTTTAGTTAACAACTCACTTTCTGATGCATTTGCCCTTTGTGAAACATGGCTCTCTTCAGACAACGATCTTGCTTTCCACGATTTCAACATTATACGCCTTGACCGCGCAGATTCGTATGGAGGGGTGCTTCTGGGGATCAACAAGCTCCATTCCTTCTATAGAATCGATCTGCCTTCAGTGACAGGCATTGAAGTAGTTGCATGTCAGGTTAATATTCGAGGTAAATGCCTCAGTATTGCCTCAGTATATCTTCCACCGAAAACCGCGATCTCTCGTCAAAGTTTCGCGGATATCTGCACGGCTATGCCGGAGCCACGGTTGATCTTGGGAGATTTTAACTCTCACGGTACAGGCTGGGGGGAACTGTACGACGACAACCGCTCAACCTTGATATACGACATGTGCGACTTCTTCAAAATGACAATTCTAAACACCGGGGAAGCAACACGAGTAGCCAAACCTCCAGCAAAAATAAGCAGATTAGACCTCTCACTTTGTTCGAGTTCACTATCGTTGGATTGCTCGTGGAAAGTAATTCAAGATCCCTACGGTAGTGACCATTTGCCAATCAAAATTTCTATTACCAATGGTTCATCTTCTACTCGCTCGGTCGACATCGCGTACGATCTTACGAAAAACATTGACTGGCGAAAATTCGCGTCCGCGGTTCTTGATGCCAGTCAATCGGTTGACGTACTTCCTCCGCTGGACGAGTACTCCTTTCTCGCGCGTGTCATCATCGATTCTGCGCTGCGAGCACAGACGAAACGTGTTCCGGGTGTTTCCGTCCGCAAGCGACCTCCCACCCCGTGGTGGGATAAGGATTGCACCGACGCGAATAGCGAGAAGTCCGCCGCGTTTAAACGCTTCCGCAAACACGGTAAGGTCGGGGATTTCGAGCGGTACACCGACCTCGAGAAAACCTTTAAAGACTTAATTAAAGCAAAAAAACGCGGATACTGGCGTCGGTTCGTCGATGGTTTGTCGCGAGAGACTTCCATGAGAACACTCTGGAATGTCGGCAGGAGAATGCGAAACGCGTCATCACCGATTAATGAAGACAAGGAGTACTCGGACAGATGGATTTTCAGCTTCGCGCGGAAAGTTTGCCCGGATTCGGTACCGGTTCAAACCAACGTTCGTGATCGTCCGTCGGGTAATAACGAAATAGATTCCCCGTTTTCGATGGTGGAATTCTCACTTGCTCTCCTTTCATGTAACAACTCAGCTCCAGGAATGGATAGAATCAAGTTCAACTTGCTCAAAAATCTCCCAGACGTCACGAAGAGACGCTTGTTGAACTTATTCAATCAATTTCTGGAGCACAACATTGTTCCGGATGACTGGAGGCAAGTAAGAGTTATCGCCATTCGAAAACCCGGTAAACCCGCGTCGGATTATAACTCGTACCGTCCCATCGCGATGCTGTCCTGTATACGGAAATTGTTGGAGAAAATGATTCTTTTTCGTCTAGACAAATGGGTCGAGTCGAATGGTTTACTTTCAGATACGCAATTTGGATTTCGGAGAGGCAAAGGAACGAGCGACTGTCTTGCGTTGCTTTCAACTGAAATTCAACTGGCCTATGCGCAAAAACAGCAAATGGGTTCAGTTTTCTTGGACATTAAGGGGGCTTTTGATTCTGTTTGTATCGATGTCCTTTCGGATAAACTCCACGATTGTGGGCTTTCACCAATTATGAACAACTATTTGAGCAACTTGTTGTCTGAGAAATATATGAGCTTTTCTCATGGAAACTCGACAACTTCACGAATTAGTTATATGGGTCTCCCCCAGGGCTCATGTTTAAGCCCTCTTCTTTATAATTTTTACGTAAAAGACATTGATGGTTGTCTTGATGAAAATTGCTCGCTAAGGCAGCTTGCAGATGACGGCGTTGTGTCCGTTATAGGGCCAAGTGCACCGGACCTGCAAGGACCATTGCAAGATACCTTAGACAATTTGTCTACTTGGGCTATGAAGCTGGGTATCGAATTCTCTCCGGAGAAAACTGAGTTGGTTGTTTTTTCTAGGAAGCATCATCCTGCACAGTTACAGCTTCAACTAAAGGGTAGAACAATCACTCAAAGTATATCTTTCAAGTATTTAGGTGTCTGGTTCGATTCCAAAAGCACGTGGGGAAAACATATTGCGTATGTGAAACAAAAATGCCAACAAAGAATCAATTTTCTTCGTACAATTACCGGAACTTGGTGGGGAGCACACCCGGAAGATCTGATCAGGTTGTATCGAACAACCATCTTGTCGGTTCTAGAGTACGGTAGCTTCTGCTTTCAATCCGCGGCGAAAACACATATCTTGAAGCTGCAACGAGTTCAATACCGTTGCCTCCGAATCGCGCTTGGCTGTATGCACTCGACGCATACGATGAGCCTCGAAGTACTCGCGGGTGTTCTTCCACTGACAGATCGTTTCGCGGAGCTGTCCTTTCGGTTTCTTATCCGTTGTGAAGTAATGAACCCATTGGTAATAGAAAACTTTGAGAAGCTGCTCGACAGAAATCCTCAAACAAGATTCATGAGTCTCTATTACGATTACATGACGCTGGAGATTGGCCCTTCTTCATTCAATTCCTCTCGTGTTTGCCTCCAAGACTTTTATAGTTCCTCTGTAAATTTTGATCTGACCATGTTGCAAGAAATCCGTGGAATACCAGATCACCATCGGTCGATGGTTGTTCCCTTAATTTTTGCAAACAAGTACCACCATGTTAGTAACAATAAGAGTTTTTTCACAGATGGGTCAACTATAAACGCTTCCACTGGATTTGGAGTATTCAACGAATTTCATAGCGCCTCATATCAACTGCAAAAACCCTGTTCCGTATACGTTGCGGAACTAGCAGCCATATTTTACGCAGTAGAGCAAATTGCCTCACTACCATCTGATCACTATTTTATTTTTACTGATAGCCTTAGCTCGTTGGAGGCTATTCGATCAATGAGGCCGATGAAGCACTCCTCGTATTTCCTGACCGAAATCCGAGCTAAATTGAGTACTTTATCTAACTGCTCCTATACTATCACCTTAGTTTGGGTCCCATCTCATTGCTCAATTCCGGGCAATGAGAAAGCGGACTCGCTAGCTAAGGTGGGCGTTATGGAAGGCGATATTTTTGATCGACAAATCGCCTTTGCGGAATTTTTCTCAATTACCCGTCAGCACGTCCTCACCAACTGGCAACAAAAATGGAATGAGAGTGATCTGGGAAGATGGTTACATTCTATTCTCCCACAGGTATCGAACAAGCCATGGTTCAAAGGATTGGACATGAGCCGTGACTTTATACGTGTCATATCAAGGCTCATGTCCAATCACTACTCGTTAGACTCGCATTTCTTCCGAATCGGGCTCGCAGGCAGCAATTTGTGCGCTTGTGGTAGTGGCTATCACGATATCGACCACGTGCTTTGGTCATGCACCCTACATTGTGTTGCTAGATCCGAGTTATCCGCATCCCTCAGGGCCCGAGGAAAACAACCTATGCGGCCCGTTAGAGACATCTTGGCGAGCCGAGATCTCGATTATTTTAATTTAATTTATGTGTTTTTAAAACGGATCGATCTGAGGATTTAGTAGTTAGTGTCATCTTGTGTTCTCTCAAGTTGCTAGGTCTCCATCGGTGTACCCCCATGTTTGTCTTTTTCTCCAGTATGTCGCTTAGTTCTAGATCAAGAGCACATTGCTCTAAAAAACCTTGTGTTCTCAATCCCTACCCTGCCACCCGTTTGTTACAATTTGTTACCCCTAACCTCGAGATAGCCGCGAGTAATCGGCCCCCGCTTTACTAACGTTAGTTTTAAGTAATTTTGTACCCAAACGATGAATATCGGCTCCGCAAAGCTACGGCAAATGAGCCTGGAAAAATAAACGCATTATAAAAAAAAAAAAAATCATCTTCAGTTATTTGTGTTCCTGGTAGTATAAATTATGACTATTTAGTGAACATAATAAAACACATTATGAGATTCCAATGAATAAAAGCGGCATAGCTTTTCTGAAACATTATTTGAAATGAAAATTAACTTGAAAATCATCATGAATCAAAAATAGGGTGAATAGAACGAATTACCATGCAATAAATTTAATGCAAGGTTTTCATTTATAAGAAAATTAATACTGCTTAGGAGTATTCCAAAAGAGTTTTGATGGAATGTTAAAGGTAATTCCAACTAAAATTCCAACAAAAATATATTATGAATTCCGAGGATATCTCTAACAACATCTTGAGGATAATTTCTGAGGAATTCTGAGGATTATTCCAAGAATATTCCGGTGAAAATTGTTAGAAAATGTAAAAGAGGAGAATTTCAAGTGATTTTTTCAGGGAGCTGCTAGAATTATTAATAAAATTAGGAGCATTGCAGAGTGAATCCAGAGAGTGGACTGCAGAAGATTTTCAAGTGTATTGTGGAGGAAATTATAAAAGAACTCAATTTTTCCACAATTTTGACAGACATAAACCCAAAAACCAAAACGATCCCTAGGTTAATAAATGGGTCATTACCAAGACAGCAGCATTTTTCCTGAGACGAATTCGGAACTGTGTTCGAATTCTTCATAATTTGTCCATAGTTTAACTTCCCTGAAGCGCAAAAAGAAGCTCTACAGGATTTTATTAGAATATTCTCAAACATTTTCTTTTGAATCTTTTCTCAGCGGTTATTACAGAGTTCTTCTAAAAAAAGATTGAGATTTTCTCTGAGAGTCTAGAAATTATCTGCAGATTCATCCAAAGTAAATACCATGAAATTCTACCATAGATTTTCTTCAAATTTTCAGCTTTTCTAGGAATTCGCAGAAGATTCCTGCTGAAATTCTGCTCAAAATTCGCGTTAATTCTAATTTAAATTAATAAACAATTCACTTCACAATTGAATTGAAATTTTGTTCAGAATTATTTTGGACTTCTCCTCTAAATTCTTCTGCTATTTTGCTTGGAAGATTCCTTAAAATTCGCTAGAAATTCATTTCGTGATGCCCTTGAAATTATCTACGGAATTGTCTTTAAATTATTATCAGAATTTCTTTGGAGTTTTACGCTCAAAATTATATTTACTTGGTATTTTTCACAGATCCTGGGATACTTTTCACAATTGATTTGGACTTTTCCACTGAGCTATTTAAAATTTTACTATGCAATGACACAAGTGTACACAAGTGTCATGGAGTTGAAGTCAACAATCATTAAAAGTTCTTTCCAAGACTCCCATTAATCATCTCTTAAAAAAATCCTTGGAGTTATTCATTCAAAAATATTATCAATATTCCTTCCAAAAAAAATCTAGTTTAGTTCAAGAATTTTTGAAGGTCCAAAATCTTATTTTATGCAAAAAAAATATTAAGTAAATGGGGGTTATTCCAAGAGTCGAAGTGACTTTTCTCGTTTCACTAATGACGGATGTCACTTCGCCTTTTGGAAGAACCTCCAATTTTTTCCCGATTTGTCATCGAAACTCGTGGGTTTTTCGCGGTGACTTAGAATTCCTGGCTTTTCCAGTTTTTCCAGTTTTCCAAGTTCACTGCTTTGATAGTTTATGATATCTTAGACCTAAGGATTTTTTGTCTTCTTTATTATTGACATTTTTAGCCAGTTGGCAGTTCATCTCATACTTCAGTTTCAGTATTGTAATACTTAAGTTCAGTAAATGTTAAACTTCAACTTCCAATGGTTTTGATTGTATATTTGATCTCTTAAAACAGATCTCATGTCTTGAAATCGTTTGTGGAAATAAAGCTGTTGTTTTACCAGAAATAACATATTTTTTACGCAAAAATCTCAGGAAAAATAATATGGCAAAATAAGTAGATACCCTGCATAAGAACTAGCTAGAATGTTACTTCAATTTCAATAAATAAATTCACAAGAGAAGATGACGAAGGCATAAGAAGCCCAAATATTTTCAAATATTATTGGTAGATAAGAGATAAATAATTAATATTGACGGTAAGATTTTTGATGGTTCTGCAACTTATTGATTTGCTCCAAGTTCTCAACATCAGGTAGGGTAAGTTTGACATAAAGTTATTTTAACTGTCATAATACCGAACCTGCAAAATGCCTGTCGAAGCTGTGACACAGCCCACCCGTCTCGATACCGTGAAGTGAGCAATTGCAATTCCCTTGCAATATTGCATTTAAACTAAATACTGCATTTCCAGATTTCAATTCCAATATAAAAGTTTAAAATGCAAGCATCTGAGCCATACTGTACTGGTAGTCATACTTCATAATAGTTTGCAACTAATAAAACTGTATGAATTCTAAAAAAATGGAACATTTCAAACTTTAACTGGCATCACTGCTATGTACATCATAAAACACGATAAATAGAAAATCGTATTCCGTATTCGTAGCACATCAGTCCCTTCGTGATTTTCACGACATCTTTTAATATTTCCGCGATTTTCGCAACTGAAAGTTCAAATCCGCGGAAATCCGCGAAATCCGCGCCTGTTGTAACAGCCCTGCAATTGACTTACCATGAACCAGATAAGGCTACACAGAAAAAAAAAATCTGAATTTATCGCGTAAAGTCTCCCCTCGTCAAATTTTGCTCTAGCTATGTATAGTTGGCATAAACAACGAAATCGTTTACAAGCTTGCATACAATATTGTTAATTTATGCGATATTGCGTTTATATTTACACGAAATATTGTGTAATTTTACGCCAAATCTAGCGTTAACTTTGTGTGCGCTATATATAGCAGAAATTTACATGAATTTTTCAAACGGTGTAGAAGAGGCTAGAGATAGGCTTGCCCAGAAGCACAAAGAACTTCAATGCTAAATTTAAAGATTTCCAAGGCAAGACAAGAGTGCTTAAAAAACAAGTTCATCCGAATCCAGAATGACCCATGACCCATGAATGAAAAATTAAACGTGTTTATTCCGCTTCTCGTGTGACGTTTATGTCACCCAATTCCCGTACTCGAATAGAGTGACAAGTGTCGATACGAATGAACTCCGATGAACTTTCGGTGTATTCCCATAGTCGATGCATATCGACAAAACTCTGCTCAGAATGACGTTTTCATGCGAGTGTTGTCGATACGTCAGATGCAATCGAGAACATTTGAAAAGCGAGAAAATGGAAGTGAAACGGTTAGTTTTTATTTTTTTATGCTTTTGAAAAGCATAAAATTATATTATTGTAGAGTCCGTGTGACAAACCAAAGGGAGTTTGCTTTCCTGGTTGGTCGAATGGAAGCACATCCGTCGGATTTGTGGTATGACTTGCTGGTACAATAAACGGAATATTTAAAAAAAAGATCGTCAAAAATACCGGAGAATGCGCACGGTACGCCCGAAAAATAATTAAAACTACGAGAGGAAGAACGTGAATATGTCCTACAAAAAAACAAAAGATGAAAAAGCAGAATTGGAGTTCAAAATGGAATTGTTAAAGTACAAAAAGGAAAAACTTGAAATTTAGAAATACAAAGAGTGCCAGGAATAGAAATATGACTCAATATCGAACCAAACACACTTTTTAAATAAAAAAAATTGAATAACCTACTTGCTTAAATAACCAGTTCGTTTGAAAGGTTTTTTGTGCAATATTTCCGTCTTGTTTATTTGGTCAAATTCCGGTTAACTTGCATGGTTTCGTTATTCGACGGACATGAGTCTCCGAGTCTTCGGCTCAGTGTTATTCCATTTTGAAACATAACCTCACAATCCCAGATCTTATTTAGCTCATAACTCCACATACTGTGAATCAATATCAGATTTCCTCCGTAGGGTTCTTTGGCGGTGGTTTTTGTCATATTTGGTTAAGTGGTTGAGGAGATATGCCATTTTGAACCAATGGTCTGACATTCCCAGATTTTAATCAGGTCATAACTCCAGATATTGTGAATCAATCCCAGATATTCTTTCAAAGGGTACGTGGGACTCCAAAACCTTTCATTTCGCAGTTTTTTTTGTCAAGATTAGTTCAGTGTTTGCGGAGATACACACATAGTTTTTTCTACCGAGCTCGGCTGTGCAAATCTCGGCAAAAAAAAGTTTCACTGTGATCTCAGCAAAAGTGACATTTGATTGCTGAGTCTTGGATAATGCTTAGCTGAATCTCAGCAAACAAATAAAATATTTGCTGAGATCTCAGTGAAACTTTTTTGCCGAGATTTGCACAGCCGAGCTCGGTAGAAAAAACTAAGTGTGTAGATGAGATGATTATGATGGTCTCGCCCTTACCCCATATAAAGGTTTGAGATAGACGGTCCGGATTCTTCTACAGATACAAGTTCCCTCAAAAGTGCTCAAATCGCTTCACAGCGATACAAGTTTGAAGAAGCCATTGGAATCAACCACAAATATTCGTAAGCATTCCCAGCGATCGAGAAAATTCAATCCAGAACACAACATCCCGGTTAAGAACAATTATCAATCGAAAAGCCAATTTCCTGCCAGCCGAAACGGTCCTGACGAGGCCATTGCTAACCATTTGGCCTACCAAAGCAGAAGTTCAACCTCCAGCTAGATTAACAGGATATCCTCAACCAGGGAAAAAATCCTAGACCGGCTCGGGAATCGAACTTTTATATCCTTAGTACTTTTACTTTCAGCCGCGTCAGGAAGTTTAAATAAATGCTCGACATTCAGCCAGACAACTCACTACTAATTCATGACATCTTCCAAATAAACCTCAAAGTTTCAATTTTTGTTTTATTAAATTTCATAATCAGTCCTCTATATTTGTAGTACGCGCGTGAGGCTCAAACCCTTGTAGACTATTCGAATTTTTTAAAATACAATCAAAATCTAAACATCCATCATTATCCTCGTGGCGAACATAGTAGTTTTTTTTTCTTCAGTGCTATATCTATTATTAAAAAGTCGTGAAGTAATGAAATTGGGTTGTTAGCGGAATGCTTAAATAAAACAGGCAAAAATTGTATCTTCCATTTTTCCACTTAATTAATTTTGGTGCAGTCTTCATCAGTGTCAATCCCACTAAAGACTTATCTAGCTCAGACACAGATTTGGGAATTTTCCTTATTAGAGAGTTGTATAGATTTTTCTCCTTTAGTTTACTTAAATCTTAGGTTTTCATTAGTTAGGTAGGTTCCGATTCTACACATTGTAGTTTCATTTTCATAGCTGTGATCTTGATATTTTTACCTAGGGGATGAGTACTTAAAGGGGGTCAGATTTTGATAAGTCAAAATCAAATTACTGTTTTGTCAGTAAATACTGCATACGTCTTTATCATAGCTTCCGCGATGAACATTTTTAGTTTGACGTTTCTAGAAATGAACAGTAATTCGCTGTCGATTCATCCTTCCTCTCGATGCATAATGAACATCTCGCGTCGTGCGAGTCGACATTCGGAATAGAGTGAGAACTGTCAAGCGAGAAGGAAACGAGAATGGTCATCTACACTTAAAAAATTTATCACATATCTAATGGATGAAATCCATGTGAATTTCACATAGCTTTCCTGTGATCACATAGCTGCAAATCCCACCACAAAATCACATGAATATTATAAAGCCGATGAAATTCATATGAAAAATCATATAAAATTAATGTGATCGCATAAATGTTATGATGAATTCCATTAATTTTGATTATGGATGATAATCATGTGCGTTTACAATGGAAGCTACATGAAAACTATTTTCGGTGTAGATTCGCGCGGGAAGTGGAATAAACACAATTTTTTTTTACTATAGATTGTATTACAGTAATGACACGATGATTTTGTCAGCCCCTCCATGCATCAGACTTTTTTTTATATAATTTCACATACGAAAAGGATTTCGTACACACTTAGAAGAATTTTTGTAAATTTAGGTGCTCTGAGACTGACATATACGAGCGTCAATTTTGACATAAAATTGAGTCATAGTAGACGCGAAGTTCAGCACAATCAAACGTACTTCCGAACTTTTCAGTATCGGAGCACTTAATTTTACATGATATGTTTGTTTACATCTCATCCTTTATCTCAAAGATGGATTTCGTCACGTGTAAGATTAGGTATTTCTAACTGTGTAGAACATTGGAAAAGATTTTTTCAAAAAGTGGGCTCATAAAATCGGGTCATTAATGTATATGATCAATTAAATAATTATAGAACGTTAACAACCCGTGTCCCGACTTGTTAAACCTATTTTGGAGCGGTTTGTATATTTTTTCCAAGAAAACCCGGCATCGCTGATCGTATGAGAAAAAGCAATATAAAAATTTGCAATTAATTGACGTCGTAATATTTCAGATACGGATATATCCATCTGTAAACAAAACAACAATAAACCTCAACCAGCCTCGAACTCAGAACTTTTGCTTAGAGGTCAACCCGGATCCACGTCAATAGCTCTCGCGAATGAAAACAGCAGACCACACTATTAAGCAATTCGGGCACACGGACATTTATAAACGAACAGATTTATACACTCACACAGCTTCGCACGGCAACAGACAAACGATAATGATTTCAGATAGATTTTTTGCATGAACCACTGCAAAAGCCTACGGCGACGGCTCATTAAATTTTATGTAATGAATTTTAACTTTGCGCTTTACATTAGTCATTGTGGTAAGCACAAATGCTACTCTATGCTCTGGGAAGTCAGTAATGAAATGGGTATGGTTTTAATGGTGAAACGAGTTTTGCTTTCAACGTCATGAACTTCAGATCCGAAAATTCACCGGTTTTAACATTTTGGAGCCAAGCCTTAAGCTAAGCCTAAAGAGCTAGGTATATTCGCATCGGGAAATACTTACTGTACGGGGTCGGCCTTCCGCCGAAGATGGTAGGATCGTGTAGCAACGGGGCTCGTCCGTTGCAGGCATCCTTGGAGACGGCTGCTTCTTGAAGGCACAATCATGTTTGCAGCAGCACACGAAACGAATCAAAATTCGATTTCGGAATCGGTTGAGGAAAACAAAACGAAAAAAAAACGAAGAGAAAAAGGAAACGGTTAGTCGGTTCCGATCACGAGCAGCTTAAACTGTGTTTGAGATTCTGAATTCTGGGTTTGAAAATTACAAATAAGCAGGCAAGTTTCATACTCTAGTATGATTATTATTTACCTATTTGGTACTCAAACTTTTCTAATCATTGGCTAGTATTGTACTCTTTTTTTTTTGGCATAGGTTTTACTGTATACTGAGATTTCTAATACTAGGTAGGAAAAAGAAGTGGATTGTAGATCAAACACAAAAACAAACAAACCTATGATAGGGTGGGTTCTCAAATAGCCAAAAACATTTATGGAAAAGGGATTCTATTAGCTACAAAAATGATAATGCAAGGCAAAAAGAGAGGTCTTATCGTATTCATTTTCATTCCTACACGCAAGTGTATTTTAGCTGTAGGCTATTGCAAGATTCGTGCATGAATTGTAAATCGTTTCGTTCTGTTGCTGAGAGAGTGATGGAGAGAGAGAGAGACTTCGGTGACTATTTACATAGTTGTATTTTGTAGTGTTCGTTTATTGACACAAGTACTGTACCGTGTGACATTTTGGGTTAGCGTAGAGCATTACGTCCAAATTGTTAACATGTTGTAATGGCGTTCGTAAAGAGTGTACGTAACTTCAAAGTATAACACAAGAAACGAATAACTTGTCAAAGGGCACAACTATTCATCCGAATTTTTATTTCCGTCCGATACAGCAATACACTTACCCAATTCCGATCGTTCTGGCAACACTGAAATTGGTCGACGATGCTGTGGTGGTGGTAGTAGTAGTAGTAGAACTAGTGGTAGCAGTTGTTGTTGTTGTAGTAGTAGTAGTGGTAGTAGTAGTGGCGGTAGCAGATGTTACCCCCAGATGGCGCAATAACAGTTGCAGAAACAATTGATTAACACTTTTTCGTCAGTGTTTTGGTAATAATGTTTACTTTCTGTTTCCCATCTTGCTCTTCTTGTTGGTCGTCGACGTCGTTGTCGATGTGTCTCAGTTCATCTGTCAATCATCATCCGGCGGTATTCGAGCATCCAAGACAACATGAAGGCGAATATGGGGAAGATGATGAGCTCCAACGCGAAAATGTGACATTTCCTGCACACAGACAAACACAAGCACACTGAATGCAATTTTCTGCTTTTTTTTTTGGGGTTTGAATTTGATTTGGTTTTCTGACTAATCTTGATTTAGATAGGAAAAGTTGTGATTGTGTGTGTGACGGTTAGTATCCAGAACAGTTTTTTTTTATTATGAAGGGGGAAGAAAATTTAGCCACTCCTCTTGCAATTTGTGGAAATTATTCACTCATCACGTATGTTAAGGTAGACAGATTAATGTGTCGGTATATTTTCGTATGGGTTGCTTGAGCTGTTGTTGTTCTGGTAGCTGTTATTCTGACGTAGAATTATTTGTTCTGATATGTCAGTTGGTGCTCGGTTGACTTTTTTTTTCATTTTTATTTTGTTTAATTCAACTCCGTCGTCTCTGATTGACTGATGACTGCTTGTTTGATTTTCTGATTTTGTATTTTTGCTGTTGATGGTGTTTTTGTTGTTGTTATCGTTTCAGTCTGCCGTTTGTCGTGTTTCTGTTCCTGTATAACTGGGTGGAATGGATGTTTATTGTGTTTGGGTTTCGTTTGGCCGTTCTTTTTTTTTTGCAGTCGCTTCTTTAAGCCAGCTTCCCGCTTGCTCTCGGGGTGTGTGACGTAAACGAGGGAGCAATCCGTCTTCGATTCTGACATTTTGATTGGATATTTTTGTTGGACGCCGTTTTTTCTTGGTTTTTCACTCTGTGCACTTTGGTGCGAATTTACGGACAGTGCTTGTTTTTTTTTGCGCTCCCCAACAAGACAAAGTCATATGGGAGATGAGAGCGAGGAAAATGTGTCATTTGGTTATATTTTTTATGAAAGACCATACCGGAAAATGTTAAATTCTGAATTCTGTAACAGTTTTGCATAAAATACACATGCAAAATCTGCAATGATTCACTATATGTACAGATTCTTTTATGTTGTCATCCAAAAGTTTTGCAAGAATGTTGAGAAATTTATGCAAGTACATTTAAAGGATTGCGCTGATTTCAACCTATTGTATTGAATTTTGGTCATTATCTAGCAGAGGTTTTCAAAGAAACTATTGACTTTGGAAATATTAATTTATCAACTGTCGCTACATTTCAGTCATGGAACATATACAGAGATTGCAATAAATATATACTCACGTTTCATCGCTCGGTTTAGCTATTAATCTGACCTTAAAAGAAGAAAAGACTAAAATGCTACGCATGTCAAATTGCAACCACAACGAGCAAGAGGGCTCCCTATAACCTATTCGCCCAAGTAACAAATTTGGTTTTATGAGGGTTCTGTACTTGATTCCCGGTCCGGTCATGGAACATTTCTGGTTGGATACTTTGTCGATTATCCTGGGCACAGGGTGCTTGCCACACAGTATACGGATGCAAAAATGATACAGACTCGGAAAGCTCTCAACTAACAACTGTGGTGAAGAAAGTGCTCAAATAACACTAAGTTTAGGTCAGGCATAAATTCCTAATTAGGTCAGTTTTTGTTTATGGAAAGCGATTGCCGAGTTAGTAAACTTCTCTCGTTTCGGTTTTTCTTATCATCGCAGTGGTAGAAGTTTCTCTCTTTTGATGGTGCTTTTTTATCCATCAGTATTTTTTAGAGTGAAGAATGTCACTGATAAATGTCCCCAAGTAACCAACAAGCCCGCTAATCGCCTTTTTTACAATATAATGCTGATATACGGCTGATATAAACTTTTAAATCCCTATTACAACCTTATATTGCAAAAAGGGTGATTAGAAAGCTATTAACGGGCTTGGTGGTTACTTGGGTCATTCGCGGTGGTGACCTTCTTTGAAAAAATCCATAAACTCCAATATTGAAGGTTGATTTTTCAAGGTAAATTCTTCCCTTAATACATGAACTAAACATTCCAAATTATTTAAGTCTCAGAATTTTGATATTTTTGTAATGTCCGATTGCCATTAGGCAAAATTTTGAAAAGAATAAAGATTGGATTGCATCTTTTTTTTTATAAAAAAAATAACGAATTTTTAATTTTTCAAAACCATGCATGACAATACTTATTGGACACTGAAAATAATTTGGTTTGATTGTCCATATTTTGACCATATGATGATGATTTGTAAAGAATCTGAGATATAATGTAATTTATTTGAATTTTAATGGTTTAAAAAAAATCAAAACCAAACAAAATTTGTTTAGTAAACAAATTCTGGCTTGTATATATTTTTCAAAAACCATTGAAATTAGGGCAATTTACGTATTCTCGTCAATCTAAGCAGCGTCCGCACTTCTATTAGCATTTTCTCAGCGTCACGCACATATATGACGTGTCTGTTTGTTTACATTCATCTGCTGCTTGCTTCTCTATCCATTCTAATCGATAGAATTTTTCAAAACGGTTTTAAAGCGTTTTTACAACGCTCCAAACTTCTCAGGTGAGTGTGACTATTGTCGGCAGACTCTTTTTCTTCGGCAACCTTCCCATTAGAACTGCGTGTTAACCAGCTGTTCTATTATCGGCAACTAGAAATCAACCCCATTTTGAAGTGCGTATGCTTCATTTGAAGAAAAATCTGGCATTACAGGATTGCTCGGTCATACAAATATAATCAGATTGAAGCTGAAAGACTAAAGAATCGTTTGAATACATTCAGGGAAGTGTGTTGATGGGAAAACATAGTGAAATTAACGTTTAAATTTTGGTTGCCGAAAACAGTCAATGGGTGCCGAAGCCAACATTTACCCTATATCAAAATTTAATTAAGAATTTTGATTTAATTTCAATGGCTTTTGAAAAATAAAAACTAGGCAGAAGTTGATTAATAAACATATTCTGCCTAATTTTTGTTTTTATAAAACCATTGGAATTAAATCAAAATTCAAATAAATTACGTCTCAGTCTAAAAATTCGTTACATTCATCATCTATATTCCTGCAGACCAGCACTGCCTATAATCGCACATCAGTCTTATATGGATTTTCGTTAATTTTAGGATAATAATGCTATCCACTATCGTTTGGCATCTACTTTTATATTACGTGATAAAACTAAGAACTTTGATCATGAAAACTGTGAAAACAACATCAAGTCAGTTTGTCCCATTAAGAAAAGCAATGGCATATCAGTCTCATCCAGAACTTCGATTGGCCAGAGGTCAAGCTACAGTTCTGCTTTTTGGATCGGCATATTTTTCGCTGATTTAACAAATTATGCAAGCTTCATTGTAACTGATTTTAACTTGAAAAAAATATCATATTGTTGATTGCGACTCACTTTGAAAGAAAATCCATTAACTACAATATTGAAGACAGATTTTTAAACTTTTAATACAATTCTAGGCGTAGTTAAAACAATATTCACAGTTAAGGGCATAGCCAGTGGAAGAAAGCGAAAGATGAATTCTTCCCTAAATACAGTAAATATTCTTTTCTTAATTTTCAAATTTCACAACTTCAAGAATCTACGAATAAATACAAAGAGTTTCACAATAACAGAAATGTTTTGAAATCTGAAGTATCTAGGTTGTTTTAATTTAACTGAGTTACATAGAGCAATTCCCTACGAATTCGCAAATCTGTTTATTTTAGTATTTTTTCATTTGGTTGAAAATTTGCAGAAACGTTCCTTATGACTGACTATGCCATTTTGCATCTTCATATCGCCAATTTGAATCCAGCCTTATTTTTGAAAAGAGCCTATAGAAAAATATCAACCTTATCTTCAGAAAAAGTTTTCTCGAAAGCTGTGAAAACTGTGCCCGATCGGTTTGGTGTCTTGGGCAATATTGCAGATAATGGATGAGACTATTTGAAAAAATATGTACTCTAAAAAATTACCCAACTTTTTGTTAATTTCAAGTAAAATTTTATAAACAATTTTTCTCAAAAATGGATTTTTGATTTTTTTTATTTGTTGATATATTTTAGGGGACAAAAATGCCATCTATTGCACTATAGGTCAAGATGGAGAAATGATGAACAAAAAAGTTAAGATTTTTTAAAAAACTAAAGTTTTTTGGAAAAATATACAAAACTTGGTCCAATTACTGTTTTGACTTTATATAATGAAAGTACACCAAATTTACAATAAAAAAGCACTCAAATAAAATTTTGCTTAGTCGCACTGTTTTCGATGTAGTGGTTTGAAAATAGGATATTTTAAAATGTTGGTACTTTTTGGCCATTTTTAATGTACTTCGCGGTTCTCCAGTTCCGACATTATTTTTTTCGGAAACATAAGAAAATTTTACAACAAAAAAGGTGGGCAAATTTTTTTAAAGTGCATATTTTTTCCAAACAGTCTTATCTATTACCTGCAATATTGCCCATGACACCAAACCGATCGGATAAACAGTTTTCGAGTAAAAAATTTCTGAATATGAGCTTGATATTTTTCTATATGCCCTTTTTAAAAATAAGGCTGGATTCAAAATGGCGATATGAAGATGCAAAATGGCATTGTCGGTCATGGCATTTCGGCAAATTTTCAATCAAATCAAAAAATACAAAAAATAAACCGATTTGCGAATTTGTAGGGAATTGCTCCATAGCAATAGTTGTTGAAGTCCTGAGCACTACTAGGCTGAATATTGAATCAAAATCGTTTTAAAAATTTTGAACTTGAATAATAAAGAACAAATTTTTGATATGTTGGTTCTGGAAAGAACTTTCAGAACTGTGGTACTTTACCCTCTACTGTCCAATTTGTTATTCTGTCTGCTTTCTTTCGAAAGGCCACCAAGACAATATAAAAAATTGAATTATTTTATAGGATTTTTGATCTAATTTCCGTCTTTTTTGAACGGGTTTGATCAATCGATAGAATATTTCTTTCAAAGATGACTTCTAAATTTATTCACCTTTCCATATGTACCGTTGGATTTGATGAAAAGCCACAAATTGATGAGATAGGGTTACGGTATGTAATGTGGGTCTAGTCCTTTCATTCGGCCTATCACGCAAATAAATAATTAATTAAGGAAT
This sequence comes from Ochlerotatus camptorhynchus, assembly GCF_037179485.1. Taxonomy (NCBI): domain Eukaryota; kingdom Metazoa; phylum Arthropoda; class Insecta; order Diptera; family Culicidae; genus Ochlerotatus; species Ochlerotatus camptorhynchus. Next base: position 2,737,699 of record NW_027040988.1, read on the forward strand.
ATTACACAAAAAATAAGGAAAATATTGATCACTGATGATTGATAAATGTGTACCACACACAAATCAATTTATATCACAACATTTCAATACATTTTCAGCTCTCGTAAGTAATAAAACTGGTTGAGAATATCACTCTGTTCGGAGTTTTTAGCCGCCATGACTTCTAAGGTTAAGATGGGAAGGTTGCACTGACGATCATCAAATGGCCTGATTATGGCATTTATTGAATGGAATTACCTGATAATACACACTAGACGTAAAACTCACAGTTACTGTTTGAATATTTTATGTTTATTTTAATTGTTTAACAACGTTTTCACAAGTAAATCATGGACCCAACTTTAGGGACACATTTCTTTTCTATGTTCCTAACTTTGGCCCATGAAATTCATTTGACAGCATATAGCAATAAGAGTAACGTCAACAATGTGGTTTGCATTTGGATGATAAGGAACGAACAGGAAGGGAGATTTTTTCTGCCAAATCTGTATAATGAACATCACAATGTTTTGATTTAGATATTCTGCGGTCGAAAGACGATAAGCGAAATTTTTAATTTTTAATTTTTAACTTGAGTGATTTAATGTAGTTTTCGTAAAATTTTCTCTAAGAAATGTTTTGAGGAATGAAGAGTATTAAGTTAACAGTGATAGTGATAAAAAAAAAATACATAAGAAAACGTTACCAAGAGCGTTTTTTTTGAGAATCAAACAGGATAGGACGAAGTTGCATCCATAAATAGACCCAATTTGGGGACAATAGACCGATATTACATACATTTCCCTGGTGAGTTTTTGTCTTAAAAAAAGTAAGTTTTTCAACTTTTTGCGGTTCCTGATAGCAAACGACATGATAAGCATATCTAAGCATACCATTTAGCAGTAGAATATCGTTTGCAGGTAAATTAATTGATGAGTTATGATTAAAAACGTAATCTATGGCTGCATATTAGACCGAGGTTAGGGACGTATACCCTATTGCTCAAAATCTAATACTGCTTCTTGATTCTAAATTCGTTTTACGAGTTTCAATTCCATTCTAACGCACTGAAACGCTATTAGATTTTCTTTGCGAAAAAGGGGATTCGCTAGGAGCGCTTCTTTTGTTTTGAGAACAATGAGCGTAAATATTCATACAATGCGGTCTAACAGGATTTATGTTGTAGCTAATGAACTAACGCATCGGAACAAACCTATTATTGATATGTTCACGGTGAAATCATTGATATTATTGATCTTTTCTGATCGATAGAGTAGCGCTCAGTTTTTGTAAAAAAAACATTTTTTTTTCAATTTTCTCCCGAACCATTGCACCAATTTTAATCAGCTGACCAGCTGAAACTAGAGCTTACGGGCAAATTCTAGTCCAAATTTCAGGAAAATCTTTTCAGTCTGTCATTACGATGGAATTTTCTATTTGAAGTTTAGAGCATTTTTTCAGTACCCTACCCTGGACCCTACCTATCAACCCATCAACTTATGGACCGGGGACCATCGGCCTGACTTCCCTTCCGAAGATTTTATGCCTCAGAAAATCCCGATGGCGCCGACTGGGATTGAACCCAGACCTTATAGAATATATTTGTGCAGCATAAAAATGATTTTGTAACCGATTTATTCCGAATTTGCATGTACATTCTAGATAAATACTGTATCCTTCCAACCATTATTGGCACACAATTTGTTAAAAAAATGTCAGTTCTTTTAAAGACCATTTAAAAATAAACCAAAATTTAAAAATGCATAGGTGTTATTTTTCGTCTTTCCAAATTATGGAACACGACGATGATTGCCAACTTGGAACATTTTTCAAAGCTCCAAATTTCAGAACTTTTGGATAACATTAATTACTTCACCACTAAGTGGCGTTGAAGGGAACTCCTAAAGAATTTTGAAGTAAACATTCCTCGGATAATTTTATAAGAGTTGTGTCTAGAATTTCATTTTAGTTTTAAGGAGGATTTATAGATAGTGGTGAGAAGTATTTCGAATAAATCTAAGGATTGCTTTAAAGGCACTTATGATGACCTCCTGATTCCGGATGAAACTTCAGCAAAATTCCAAAGGAGTTCGGCAAATTATTCCAAAGTAGCTCGGAGTAAAAGTCTAAACAAATGGTAAGAAGAGCTACAAATTCATTCTAAGAAATACTAGGAATTCTGTAAATTGTTCCAAGGAAATTTCAAGGGAATCCTAGAAGTAAGCCAAAAGCGGCGCCGGTGCTGTAGTGGTAAGCGTGATTACTTCTCACCCCAGCAGGCCTGGGTTCAATCCCAGTAAGCGCCGCCGGGATGTTCTGAGGCATAACATCACACGGAAGGGAAGTAAAGCCGTTGGTCCCCGGTTCATGAGTTGATGGGTCGATAGGTAGGGTCCAGGTGTGGAATCTGCCTCCCTGGCGTCGGTAGCATTAGTGCCCAGGACGGAAAACAAGATCGACGGAAAATAAATCAAGGAAAAAAAAGTAAGCCAAGAGAATTCCGAGCAGGAAAGCAAAGGGAGCTCAACAAGATTCCCATGGATTTTTTTTTTTTGAGAATACCTAGGTAATGCTAAGGAAAGTCCTTTGCTTAGCTCACTTGATGGGTGAGGGGAATTAAGGTATTTTCTCAAATCCACAGGCAAAAGAGTGCGCGTTTGACTTGTTCCTATACTGTCTGCGACTGTGGAATAGTTCTAGCAACGCTTATCAGTGCATAAAACCCCACGTTGCCGAAAGTATGAATTATCGCGCTAAAGCTTCATGTAGATATTAGTATTCGATTGATTTTTTTAAAAGAATACTTCGATAATTCATGTAGTTGCGCAATAAATCATCAATGTTGTATACTAACTTGTGACAATTTCACTGCTTGTATGCCGACTATAGTTCAAATTAGCTAGTGAAGATTTTACGCGAATAGTACTAAATATTGGTTTCACAAATAGGGTATCGGAGGTATTTTGGATCGCTTTTGTAAGTAACTATACAATTTCTCCAGAAAAAAAGTATGATTTATTACAATACATCTTTAATTCATCAGGTTATTAAAAACAATGTATAACAAATCGTTGTACAAAGCAAATTGACAAACAAATAAGCAGGAAATGTTACAGATACTGAAGACTTTATCTATTTTATTTGGACCACTAAATTTTATTTTGGACCACCAACAAAACATATTTTGGCCCATCTTTTTTACTTCAAACCGCGTGTGGAAACATATTTTGGACCACCTGGAACTTTCTCCAGATGATGACGAACAAAATTACTAAGATCACAATTTCAATACATTTTATCGCTTTTACGAGCTGAGAAATGGATTCAATCGGATTTAATTGCAGCAATAACCACATTCGTATGTTCAAAATGCATACATTTGAAAAATAATAACTCTTGAATGTTGGTATCAATTTTGCCACTTCCTATTGAATATGGACCGATTCAGCACGGGTGTGAAATTCCTGAGTATATTTTCAATTTACTACCACTAAATGAAATATTTTGCTGAAAACCAAATAGAAAGACGCTAAGTAGTGGAATAATTGTATTGTAACTGTCACAATATTCTAAACTTTTATTAATTTTATGTGATAAACTGTGCAACCTATAGCCAGGTTGGCCAAAATCCATTACCCTATAACTTGATATCTTCGACAAAATCTTCCATGACCCACCCCAATCTACATGTTATTCAAAACAAAGAAAAAAGGCCCACTTAACTCACTCCACTATACCGAAGTTTGGAGTTGAATCTTGTTTCCAAATTGGTCATGTTACCATAAGTTTAAAATTTTTGTTCGTGCTGCCTTCTAAATATATCTAAATATATATCTAATTTGGGTCCATCAATCGAGTAAATTTCCAATAGCGACCAAAAATATCCATTAGTACCGTCCCAATGACGCGTTCATCTAGATAAAATTGATAAATAGCAGATTTTTAACGATGGGCCAAATCTTATATCCATAGGCCAACATTAGAGCCATTTCCCCTGTATATATGTTTTTAATTCAAAAATCCTTCAAACTCCTCCCTAAAGCCTTATGAACAGTTTCCTTGAGAGTCTTCTGGAATTCATCCAAAAATTGTCTCCGTAACTTTTGAACAACTCTTACGGATATGTATTCTACGTTCTGAGTTGTTATCTTTCAAACCATTCGCCGAGCTGGTGGAACCGAGTTGACTTTCATCTGTTTCCACCCTCAACCGATACAGTCAACTCTCCAATCATTCCCAAGTGAATTCGTTCGCTTTTTCAATCACATCCGATTTCCCCAGTGTTTTCGTTTCTCGATTTATGCCCGGTTGGAAATCTAAAAGGCAAAGCACGTTGTTGACACGGCCAAGGAAAAGCTTGTCGCGACAAATTTCTCCCCCACGGTCACGGTCGATTGATTCCATTCGAGTGAATGTCAGATCAAATCAAAACATCGAGAAGAATTTGGATGATTAATCTTTAACGTGGGACGCACAAAACAGTGATTTCCAGGAACGAGGGTTTTCAATTTCCAGATGAAATTGTGCTCAAGGAGGAAACATCGACTGTTGTTACTCAAGGAGGGGTTGTTTGGCTGTTTACGACTCGAGGTTTGCGCCAGGACGAAGAGTGAATGTGATTCGAAAAATTTCCCAAGAATATCTTGATTGTGCGCTTTTCTACCAGTAGTTCAACTACTCACACTCACTCGGTTTATGGAGGTGTTGTTTTTTAATCAATCGATTTACCCCCACCCACCAATTTCCACCGCCACGAACGGCGGAAAGCTTTCCTCTTAGTCGACTCGATTCGGATGGGAAGCAGCATGAGAGTGCAAAAATTAATTTGTTCACATTTAAATGGTTTCCCAGAAGCAGTTTTTCACTGTTCTTCCACTTCCACTCATCCGATGGCTCTAAAAGAGAATGGATGGTTTAGAAACGCCGCGGCATACCTGCTGATTGTGCTTCGCCGAATGGGCAGGTGCTTTTCAGTGTTTGGTGTGGATTTTAGATTTTATCCTGCCTTTATATGCCGAATCATTTCCAGGGTGTTCCAAAAAGCTTCGATGATGAAATTTCCTAAATGTTTACTCAATTAACGTTGTTAACGGAGTTGATGCATTTTGTGTTTAATCGATTTTGGATTTTTTTCAGGACAGCCCTACTGCACCGTACGAATGCAATTCAAATGCGGCTTCACCCTGGTACTACAGAATCATCGTGTCCCATTTCTTGTTGGTCTTCAACTAACCGGCTAATTTATTCCGTCTGTTTTGACACCAACAAAGTGAACTCGAAATGAAAATTGATGGCTTAGTGAACAGAGAATTTCAAAAATTTGCATAGATGCATTTGCAGAAATCCTTATGCCATGCAGAACTAATTTCTATTCATAGTGCACTCGGCAACATTTGCAACATTATCCGGAACCAGCTGTACTTCGGCAAAAATCAAACACATCCAAAAATATCTCAATTTTGAACTCGTTGATCTAGTTGTCATTGAAAAATTTCGCTTTTACGAGTAAAAATGCTGAGTTACGTGTGTGCACATTCCATGACGCTCATCTCGCTGGCCGATGGATTGTTTTCCTCGAGAGCAAGTGGAAAGAATGTTGCCTTCTGCGCTATTTTGAAACCCTCCAAACCGACCGAGCGGCTGCGAAGGTACACGTAAATGTACGTAGATCGACTTGACTTGGGGAGGAAAGCTAGAACCACTCATTGCCATTCGCTCAACGAACGAGCGGGGCAAGTGAGTGGAATTTTGATTGACAGCTTCTGTTTTGGCTTTCTTTCAGCACAGCAGCAGCGGACAAAAGTGATTCTTTTTTTTTCCGGCGCTGTTCGTCATCCTGAAAGTTTGACGAAAGAATGTGTAACAATTTTATATGAGCTGGTTTTGTTTTATTATAATTTTTACGCTTCATATCTGCGGCGTAACTCGGAGTGTAATGACAAAAGGCTGTCATCGGGTAACGCGAGAAGGGCCGTAAATTACTGCAGAGTTGGCAATGGGTGGTCGTGTACAAAATTATCTCGTCCGTGTTGGTCTGCTATCTGTCAGGAATTGGGATCAAGGTTTGCCTTCGGAAGGATTGTGGTATGCATATTTGATGCATCAAATTGCATAACTGCGAGGGGCTATTTATATTTAATCTTGATACAATTGACACATGATGCGCTTCATTCCATTCAGGCAAAATGTGTGCTATAGTTAATTATGGTAAGCTGAAGTATATTCATGTCCAGGAGTGTCAAAAACATTTCCAACTGGTAAATTTCATCGTCCTGAGTACTCACTTTCAGCTTATACTGGAAATTTAAAAACGGGAAGCGATTCGTTTTGTGACTTCTGAATATCTAGGAGAATATTCTAATAAGTCCTATTTGCATTAATCGATTCTCTTAATAGAGCAAGTTTTCATTTTGGATGCCATCTTCACGGATTGCGGACCGTTGTTGAGATTTTTTTTAGTTCCAAGTCCCGTGCACGATAACTTAATCTGATTAAATTAGTTTCTGCAAACGTTTTGCTCTCGAATTGCTACCACAAAAGTGCATTGAACTTCCTTCTTCCCTTTTCCCATCCAAAACAATGTGAATCTCCACTAATCTCGAGATAACCGCGAGTACTCGGTCCAGTTCCTTTAACTTTATATATAAGACAGTAATAATGTATGACGAAAATGATAACTCGGCTCTGTAAAGTTTATTCGATTGAGCCTGTACAAATAAAGAAACACTTTAAAAAAAAAAAAGTGCATTGTAAGCTCACTCATTTCTTTTCGTTATCCGGTATGACTTCGATCACGTGGGATCTATTGTTCGGTTAGAGCGATGAGCCAGGATTTTGTTCACGCAAGGGTGGCGTGTTTGAAAAAGAATAGATCCCGAAATCGAACGAATGCAAAGGTGCAATTTAAATTCAAAGTGTATGAATCCACTCCATTTGACAATGATCTATTACTCGGTTGGTGAGATTGAGTACATTATACTTTTGTTCATATTGAAACATTTGTTTTAAGGGAGACTTAGCGCTTGACCAAATAAATAGATTTTGTTGTATTTGAAAAAAAATGACTATCCTAAGCACTTTTTCATATCTATAAAAAAAACTAACTTAGCATGCTCCGAATGAAATTGTGCGAAAAAAATGCTTTGATCTTTTTACCTAAATGAAATATTATAATCCTTTTTGTTCAAAAATTTGAATATCAGGCTACTCTCAGGTTGGTTGCAACAATTTAAACAGCATCAAATTATAAAAATAAATCAAAAATTTAAAGGCCAATTATGACTTTATGAATAGTCAAAACTCAAAACCATTACTGGAAGCGATCAATATTGTCAAACATATTTATTTTAGTGACCATATAGAAGAAATAAGTAACCAAAAAGTGACTTATGGTTTTAAAAAAAGTGACTAACAAGTTACCTAAGGGAAGAAAAATAGTCGTTCTGAGGGCACACCACATAAATGTTTGATGATTTAGACTTATTCAATTAATATCTCAAAACACTTATGTACGATATGAACCTTTAAAGCGTTATATCTAATAGAAAGTCAGGGTGTTTTTTACCTGGAAACCCTGGAATCCTCAGAGAATTTTATATTTCCTGAGAACACCTGAAAGTCTTAGGAAATCTCATCATTACGCAGGTAATTTGCTTACTAGGGGTAAGAATAAAATCCAAACATTCAATTTTCCTCATTATTTTCTATCACAAATTGAACTTTAGATTCAGATAGATTCAGAGTGGATTAATCTTCAGTAACCAATATATTTTAAAACTTCAGGGACTCTTAATCTTTTTATCTGGACATGCATATTTCCCACAAATTTTAAATTTGAACAAGTTCTTGAAATTCTGAAGATGTAATACTTACAATTTACAAGAATCTAGAGTCAAATTCCATGCACAGTTTTAAGAAATGAGGAATATTAGATTTCATGTAAAGCCTGACTTATTTTTCCGTATTATTTCTAGAAAACCCTGAATTGAAGTCAAAGTAAATTTTAATGAAAACTCATCATTTAGAGGACAATTCCAAGGGATTCTGAGTATAATTTCATGAAGTTTGTGGGAGAGTACGAGTCTGGAGCATAAGTCCTTGGAAGGGGTAAGCGGATGCTAAAAGGAGGATTACAATTAAATATGAGAATATCACCAGGAGATCTTCAAAGGAATTCGAACAAGAATTCCAGAAAAGTTTACCAAACAAATTATGAGGAGAAATCTAAGGAATTTTGGATGAATTCTTAGACGCAGAATGAAAATATATTGACTGCTGAGTGGGACGCCATTGCACTTTTCAATACATTGCTCTATCCAGACTGTTGGTAACCAACAGTAGAAGAAGAGGCAATGGAAGAACCAAATAAGCTATTCGGTCATTCACGAACGGGCGACTCACAACCGTTTGCTTTCGGGCACACAGCATGTAATTGAGACATTCTTCCATAGAAAATACACGCTCAGTCATTCAAAAAATGGATTGGGTATCACGGAAGAATAAACGTGCTGACTGAGCGCTTTGCTGCCAGTGACTTGTTTACTTCCCAATCATTCAGACTCTCACGAGACAGTGAAAGATGAGGCGGATGGCTGTTCATATTAATATGAAAATCACTTATTCAACCAGACTGCGCACTGCTAGAAGATTTGCAATGTGAACAGCATGAAATAAATTCAATTAAAATTCTGATTATCTTTCCAAAGGTTTCCACACTGAAAAAAAATTCAAGGTAATTCCGAGGAACATTCAAAGAAAAATTAATTCGGTTAGTTTTATCGAAATTTTGAGGAAATTTTAAATGGAATTGCAAGAAGTATTCTAAGTATATTCTGGTGATATTTTTTTGAGAATTCAAAGAAGCGTTCGAAGTGAATTTCTAGAAGAACTCCACTTCACTTCAAGTGAATTTTCATGAGAAAACGCCATTGAAAATGGAATGGACTGTTCTGAGGTTGTAAGAACTACTTTAAAGTTATCAAAATGATCCTGACCCAAGTAGCAATTTGAGTTTTATGAGGGTTCTACAGGCTATGATTTAGACTAGTAACATGCTTTAAAACCGCGATAAAACTGCTAATTTGCGTTGAAGTTGTTTTGTAGTTTGAGAAACTAGCCTGATGCTCACAATACTTCTAATCAAAATTAAGTTCTCGAAACTTCATTAAAATATATCTCATTTCTCCAATGTTAACGGAACTGCCCTGAGGTTCTCTGTTCTTTCCTGAAGTTCTCAAAACTTCTGTAAAGTTTTTGCAGTTCTCATGAAGCTTGTTGTACTGCCCTGAATATAATTGAACTGTTCTAAAAATGTTTAAGCTCCCGTGAACTTCTAAACTTAAGTGAAGACCTCAATAATTGTCTTAACATCTCTGAAGTTATCTAAACATTTGGAATCTTCTTTAAATTTTCCGCATATTTTCTGAATCTAATGAAACTGAACCCTGAACTAATGAAACTGAAGAGAGTAGAAAGTGAGCAATGGTACATTTTGATGAAGGCAGGAATCGGGTTAACCATCTCCTTTATCAATCTCACCTGTTGGGAAGGGATGGTGAGGGGTATCTCCCCGCGCCACCACTGGCAAAAGAGATGATCACCGATTTGCTCACGCGTTTTGCTATGGTTCTCGGATCTTCCTTTAAGTTTCAAAGACTTCTAAGAAGTTCTCGAAATGTTTCTGATGATATTTGCGCTTCTGTGAAGTTTTTCAGATTTACCGATATTTTCTAAGAATCAAAACGAAATACACCCAAGTCCTGTAAATATTTCAAAATCTAAATCTTGGTAGTTTTTTTTTACACGGTACATATCCCCCATGTTAAAAAAAAGACCTAAGTGTAATCAATATAGTTCTAGGATTTTCACTGAAGATATCAAGACATTTCTTACGGAACGAACTGCCCTTAAATTATCGACACTAATTCATAACTTTTTCAAAAATCCTGATGGTATTACAACTGCCCAAAAGAGTTCTGGATTTCCTTAAAATTCTCTAGACTGCCCTGAATTTCCCAGTATTTTTTTTTTGTTTATTTGAACCCGCAATTTTATTGAATCTAATTGAAGTGCCTTGCACTTACTTTCCACAATTTTCCTTAAGTTTGTTAAACTTCATAAACGCTCACGGAATAGTGTCTGCAGTTTTCTAAGCTTACCTGAAGTTCTCTAAATTTTTTTAATGTTCCGGAAAATTTTCTGATATGTATTCATGATTCCCTGAAGCTTCTAAACATTATGGATCAATCATAGACTTCTCGTAATATCCCATAATTCCACGAAACTGCTTGTAAGTCATTGCATGTTTCCTTAAGTTAATGGGATTGTTCTGAAGCTATCTGATCGTCCTCGAAGCACTCGGAACATCGTTGAATATCATGAAACTATCTAAATTTCTTAGAAGTTTATTGAAGATATCGGTGCTTGCTAAAAGTTCTCGCATTTTTCATAATAATGGAACTTCGTTGATGTTCTCTAATGAACTTAGCAAAATTTTCGCAATTTTTTGAAGTTCTTGTAATTTCCAAGATATAACACTCTTAAAATACTCTCACATTTTCCGGATACAGGAACTTAGATGTTCCTATAATTTTCATTGCGTTCTTGAAGATCATTCGGAACTTTGCGAGTTTCTCGAAACTTCTTTAAGCTTTCTGCAATCTCCTTCAATTAATTTGAACTGCCCTTTGATTCCCTGATCTGTCTTGATCAGTGGCGGCACGAGTACAGAATTTTAACATTTTTTCCTTAACGTTTGATACTTTTTGCTATGACCCTAGTGAAGACACACAAAATCAAACTGGCAGCAAAAAACTGTTTCTGTCACCTTCAGACATTGTTGAACCAACAAGCAAACAAGATCAGCAACGTGCGCCACATCGAATTTTGCTGATTTCCTGCTAATTACTGCATTTATTTGATGTTAATTGCATGGCAAAGAAAATAATGATTACAAGCCCCTCATAAGCATGAGTTGACAATTTACTGTCACACTAAAATTGAATTGCAATAGACTGTTTGAAAAAAATGGGCTCCTCATTTTTAATATTCTCTATCTCCGCCGTTGGATTATAATGTACACACACACACAACCGCCCGTGTGCTGACTGTTTTTGGCTCTGGACCAGTCTTGTAAGCGGTCACCGTACGCGACACATTTTCTGTGATAATCGACTGCCTTTGCTTCCGTCACTCTCAAAACAAGCTATCAAATTACAGTACCATACTAAAATGTCATATGACAGGCTCTGTCATACGACACTGTCGCCGAAGACCGTCACGAATGTATGCATTTTAGTTTTTCTCATAATAAGAGCTGCTAATGTTCTGCTTATGTGAATTCTGTAAATAGCAAGCAACGATGTCCTAGTAACTAATAACATTTCTGATCAGAAATGATTTAATTTTCACCAAATTGAGGGATTAGAACTAAATCACACATGTCATATGATAGTTATTTGATAATTTTCTTTTTGCTCGAATGTTGTTCTACCGTTTGTGTTGTGTAAGAGAGACGACGGTAGAGCATGAGAGTATGAATACAAACAAACTGCCGCGCACGACAACGAAAACGGCAACAGTTTCAACTCCTGCTCTGGACGATGGTTTGGCAAAACATCTATATTTGCCACCTCTGATATTGATTTTTTTTTTTTTTATTTATAGTCACTTGAACACTCTTGGGTTATTCGTGACTTGTGGTGAGATTTTAACTCGTGACTTTGTCGTGAGAGGTATGGAAGTTAACCACTACGCCGGGGTCGCCCCCAACTCTAGTCTTGATGTTCTCGGAGCTGAAATAAATGAATAAATAAATGAAATTCTCGCAAATACGTTTCTCTGAAATTCACTGGACTTCTGTGAAATTCCCGAAATATTCATGAAGCTTATCTGAAGGTCTATGTTAAGAGTTTTCGAATTTTGTTTAGCACATCATGGAACTATCCTGCATTAATTTTAAATAGACGCACGGTTATAGATCTTTAAACTGCTCCAAAACTCTGGACTAAAGATACGGGAAGTGCCTTTAAGATCTCTGATATTCACCAAGGATCTGCAGATCTAGTTTTTATGAGGTACTTAGAACTTTTCAATCCACAATTTTCCTCAAATTCTCTAAATGTTCTGAAGTGCGCATGACACCGATGAAGTTCTCTGAAATTCTAGGAACTTCTTAAAAGTTCCTGCGGTTTTTCGGAAGCTAATAGAACCGCTTCGATGTTCTTGAATCTTTCAGCATGTTCTTCATATGTTTAGTATGTTACCTCCCTTATGTTCCAGCAGTTTATTTGTGAAGCTTCATTGAAATTATTCGCGTTTCCTTTCATTTCTCAGAACTTCTGTAAAGCTTCTACAATTGTTGTGAAGTTAATGAGACTTCACGGATGATCTCTAACCTATCAAAAAGTAAGTTACAAACTTCCATAAATCTGGCACTTTGATCATTTTAAATATCTTGAACTTGCTCATGAAATACGAAACATCAACTTTTCACGGTTGCGCGATTCATTTAAATTAAGCATAAAACCGAATGCGATTGAGCCGAAGAAATAACTAGGTTAAATGAGTCATTCCTAACATTACTAAGACAGCATTTTTCCATGATCTTGAATTTGGTTATGCGTTCGAAGTCTTCAAAAGATGTCTATGTTTTAACTGCCATGAAAATTCGCTTAAAACTGTGTACAGGAATTTATTGGATTGATCTAAAGGATTTCCATCAGACTCATTTCCGTTCAAAGAGTTTTTCAAAAGTCTTCTAAAATAAAATGAGAACACTCATAAAAAATCATGAAATTAATCCGTCGATTATCTTTGAATTTCAAAGTTCTTTTTTTTCTAAGAATTCGCTAAAGGTTCTTTTCAATTTATTAACCTGAATTCCCATGCAATTCTCTCAGAATTGTCTTAAAATTTTGCTCAGAATTAAAATCACTTGTAATTTTTCGTAAAATTCTCTAAAATCTCTTTTCGAGATGCCCTTGGAATTTTCCTCTTCACATTCGACATAGAATGTTCCACAGAGCTACTAAAAAATTACTCTCACAATCAGTGTTGGAAAAGTTCGCGATATTTCACGAAGTTCACCAAGGGAAAAGTTCGCGAGTCATAGGGAACTTTGATGAACTTTTCCATCACTGCTCACAATTGACTTGCAGTTCCAGTCAAATCTCTCTTAGAGTTCTACCAAAAACTCCATTGGAAATTTTCTCTGAAATACCTTGATGATCCCTAAAATTCTAACATCCTTTCTTATCCTGACAATCTAGTCTTGATTTATGAGGAAAAGACGGACACAGCAGGAAAGAGGGACACTTGTTGCTTCCAATCGAAAAAAAAAATCGGAGTAACACCAACAAATTTGCTGTGTAAGGCTCTATTACAGATTTGCATGAAATGTATGCAGAATTTGCAATGTTTCACGACTCGAACAGATTCTGTAATGTGGGAGCCGGAAGGTTTCTAAAATAATTTACACCTTCTTCTATAAAAAAAAACTATAAGCATCCCTATCTATTATTCAAACGACAACTAAGCAAAGCGATCGATTGAACATAATGGACACCAATTCACATGTAAATTTCCATAACCGCAGCTTGTCCCAAACGACCGAATATCCAATTACAATCACACCCAACAAGCAATAACCTCATTAATTGCCAGCTTCTATCGACGACCGCCGGGGCGGGGCAAATCCCTTTACGAAACTAGATTCAACTATTACCGAGAGTCTGTGTGTCCGTCTATACGTTTCGTGTGTGCAGAGGAGCAACGTTCGAGATGAAAGGCGTTCGAGAATTTCAACTATTTAGAACTTTAACAAGCGTCGGATTCCAACGCCATGAGTGCCCGGCGAACGCGTGTTTTTCTGCACTCGCTCTGATACAGGGCAAAAATGCTGCAAATACACACGGGATGCTAAAAATACGCCAAAATCAACCACTTTCGATGGCACGGTAAACGCGAAAAACGACGATCGCTCAAAAGTCGGTTTAATCACTTTAACGAAACGTACGATAACCATCAGTGCTCCTACATTCAACCGAAATTGACGAGTCTTATCTCATCACATGAGTGAGTCGCCGCCTGAAGGGCGGGGGCGGACACGGTCGGAAATCAAATTTAACTCACTCGATAAAAAGAAAACTGAATAGAACAACTTTGGATGTTGGCTGCCAGCAGCGCCGAAGCTTATTTCCGGTAGGGCCGGAAGTATCGGCACCTGTGCGAGAAACTCCACGCTTACAAATACCATCGTGACGACGACGTTTTCTGAACGACAGAAAGGGCGAACCGTAGAAGTCGATTTAATTTAGCTTCGACTCGGATTCTCGGAAGTGGAGCTGTCGATTGTTGTTCACCAGAGGAGACGGGTGTTTGTTTGAAAATTGTTTGATAAATTACCCTGAAGGGATTGGAGATTTTCATTTGGCGATTTCGAAGGGAATCACACATGTGCCGTGGTTGTGTATTTCTGGAACGGGTGCTATTCGGAAAATTGGAAAAGTTTAGATGGAGGTTTTGCGAGTTCAGGATTGCTTCATTTGATGAAATAGAGCGATTTATTATTTCTTCAGAAACCGTAAGCCTCAATGTTCCAATTTGCGTGTACTTTACAGTATCTGGTGGTTTCAAAAACATTAGAACCAGAAATATAAACTATGAAAATTTCCCATACCTATATTTAAGAAACATTAAAGCGATTTTAATTGTGCATTTATGTTGTATCTTAATCCTAATGGATTCCTCCTCATCAGATAAATTCCGGTAAACTCATAGATATGAAAAGAAAACTTTTCCATTACAATCATCAATATAAACAAAAGTCAGTGACAAACTTTTCCTACACTATTTGCTCATCGCTGTGTCCAAATCTCTCTCTCCCATCAAATACCTGTTACCGTGGCCGTCGACGTCGTTGAACGCCCATCGACGGCGGACAGCACGGCCAAACTTTTAAATTAGAACCAACAAATGCTAATATACTTTCCCGGATCACCCTCTGGTACCAATTTCCTCAAATCGGTTTAGAGAAAAGTTCTAGCTAGTAGATTCAGAACTTGTTTGGCCATCACCGTTGTTAACTCTTGACGCTCAAATGCGAAAAGTTGTCACATAGCAGATCACTTCCCGAAAAGGTCTGTCCTTCTGTCTCCACAAACAAACTGCGCAGCAACTCCAAATTGATGTATTTATTTCGTTATTTTTCCCACCTCTCCCCATCACTGCTGCCTACCAACCCTCGGGGTTTAGAGCAGCGAAACGTGCCGGGCTTAGCGAACGGTGCGAGACGGCGCTGTGTTGACCTAGTAAACTACAAAGTTGTCCTTCCTGAAGACTCCAGAGAGCGAGTATGTTCGGGATATGAAATGTGTGTGTCATAAAATTGCAATCTTTTCCACATCTTGAGCTGTTATAAATGGGATAATCGAACAATTTCTTACTCACTGCCACTCACCACCCATGAGAGGCAAGGCTAAAGCTAGCCGCCATCGAACTTGGTCGGGCTGATCACGTTCGCCAGCGACGACGACGCTGCGACTCTTCCCGGTAAAAGTGGATGGATGATGGGTGGCTAATGGGTAATCTACTGCCGAAATGGTGTTTCGAAAAGTTTGGCGTGGATTTTTAGGAAATTTATTACCAAATCGATTCGACTAGTGGAATCGCCTGTTGTGAGAGTGCTGAAGACAGTTGACCAGATCAAAGGAAGATTGAAAATTACCTTTTTAATGGCCTTTTGTCCCCGCTTTATTGGCTACTGCGTAGGAGTGAATGCTTCTAAAGTGATGGGGGTTGATGGCTCCTGATGATTAAATTTCACACATTATTGACAGGGTAATAAACGCAAGGTGGGATCGGTCAGTGCATTGAGCAACAACGTCCCTGCTACGAATGGCAATTTTACGACCACTTAGAAAAATGGAACAATAGCGTTTCGTTAAAATTATGCAAGGTTACAGGGTGATAACAGTTCGGCAACGGTTAGCTACAAGCTCCGACTCAAACAAAGGGATTATTTTGATTTTTGCACTGTATATTACGGATCGGATAGGAAATCCAAATCGCTGCCGCTTGCATGGCCTATCGAAATACCCTATTTTAACTTATCTATACATATATCGCTCAGATATTCCACCCTATGAGAGCAGTAACAACGTGAAAATAACGCATTTTCATGAAATTATCCTCAGAGTTTCATTTGAATTCATCCCATAATTATTTTGAAATAAGAATAGAGATAGAGGATCAGCTATGACAGATTATGCACGAGTACGGATTTCCGGATAAACTGACGCGATTGATCAAGGCGACGATGGATCGAGTGATGTGAGTCCCTTTGAATCTCGAAGGGGGTTACGGCAAGGTGATGGACTTTCGTGTCTGCTATTTAACATCGCGTTAGAAGGTGTGATCAGAAGAGCTGGGATAGACACGAGCGGCACGATCTTCAGGAAGTCCATCCAGCTTCTTGGCTTCGCCGATGACATCGACATCATGGCACGGAACTTTGAGACGATGGCGGAAACGTACATCAGACTGAAGGCTGAAGCTAGGCGGATTGGACTTGCCATCAACGTATCAAATACAAAATACATGAAAGGAAGAGGTTCTAAGGAAGACATTGTTAGCCTCCCACCCGAGTTCAAATTGACGGTCGATGAGTTCGTGTAGTTGGGCTCACTGGTGACCGCCAAAAATGATACCAGGCAGGGAATCGTGCAATCCGGAGGACGCTCAGTTCGAATAAAATTCGCCGCCGCACGAAGTTGAAGGTCTACAAGACGCTGATTAGACCGGTGGTCCTCTACGGCCACGAGACCTGGACTATGCTCGTGGATGACCAACGCGCCCTTGGTGTGCCACCGTGCCATCTACGGTGGAGTGCAGATGGATGACAGAACGTGGAGGAGGCGAATGAAACACGAATTGCACCAGCTGCTGGGAGAACCATCCATCGTCCACATTGTGAAAATTGGGCTACTACGGTGGGCTGGGCACGTTGTAAGAATGCCGCACGACGATCCAGTGAAAATGATTTTCAAATGCGACCCAACATGAACAAGAAGAAGAGGCGCGCAGCGGGCAAGGTGGATCGACCAAGTTGAAGGCGACCTGCGGACCCTTCGCAGACTACGAGGCTGGCGGAGTGTGGCCATGGATCGAGTAGAGTGGAGACGACTTCTTCGGACTGCAGAGGACAACAAGGCCGTAGCTTGATTGGTAAAATAAATATAGATGATCGAGAGCTCAACACCACCACTTAGAATTCCCTTGATAAATTTCTTGAAATTCTTCTCAGAACTTCATGGGATTCATCTCATTTGGAATATTCATTGGTTTTGAACCTGTAATCTTCCTCATAATCGTCCTCAGTATTACCTAAAAAAAAGTCTACTCAGAAGAACTCTTCTTAACCTGAAGCGCTCCATATAATTCTTCCCACATTTGTTTCGGGGTTCCAGACAGAACTCGCTTATAGTTCTTCCCAGAAAACCCTTGGAATTATGCTAAGAATTCTCCTTTGGAGCCATTCCACGAAGGCTCGCGAATCGATCCTGACCAATCATTTCCAATTTAGTAGAAATTTTGCACAGTTGTTCCTTTTTAGTCATGATGTCATTTTATGTTATCAGTTCTTCATATTGGATAACGACTACTTTTCCAACAGGGCCTGTGTAATAACATTGTGTAAATGGTGAAAACTAGGGACCTCCCTTAGCTCAGTCGGTAAAGGCGCAGCTACAAAGCAAGACCATGCTGGAGGTTGCTGGGTTCGATTCCCGGTCCGGTCTAGGAATTTTTCGGATTGGAAAATGTCTCGACTTCCCTGGGCATAGAAGTACGATTGGACTTGCCACACAATTATACCAATGCAACAATGGTACAGGCATCGAAAGCTCTCAATTAATAACTGTGGAATGAGATAAGCTTGAAATGCGAAGAAGAAGAAGAAGAAGAAGAAGAAGAAGAAGAAGAAGAAATGGTGAAAACTAGTAATTGGCCACAAAAATTACTTACTACAGCACACATCTTGGAAGATATAACGATTTTAAAGAATTCCTTTTAATTTGAGTGGGGTTTCTCAAGAGAAAATTAATCAGAAATGTATCCAAACGACGCTCTATGGTGTGAAGCATTATAAGTTATTATTCACCCCATGCTTGGAATAGGGTCTCGAAGGGGGAGAGGGGTGTTGTGTAAAGCCCGACATTTTGGTTTATTTCTTTCATTCCTAAAATCTTCTTAATTTCTTCGAAATTTTATATTTCACCGTCCCAATTTTTCAAGTTCATAATTTGTCACTTGTCATTTGGAAGATCAATTTCTCACTAAACAAAATTCGGCCTGATTCACACTAGCGTTCAGCCTAGTAACCTTGAAAATATTTCATGATTGTGTAACACATCAAGGAAAAATATAGGAAACTTCGAAAATTTATTCTGTTGCTGAGTTAATTAATTTTACTGCTATAAAATTAAATTTTTGTTATTCAAATACTTGGAAATATTACTTATAGGAGGTGAAACACTAATATCTGGTAACCCTTTAAAAGTATGCAAAGTTTGCCTAAATATTTTCTGAGAGCTATTATCGCTGAAACCAGCCATTTTTGTTCGAGGTCCTTAAAAAACCTTTCTTTCCTTCATTGCGTCATTGGGACGGTACTTATGGATATTTTGGTCGCTATTGAAAATTTAGTCGATTTTTGAATTTATGTATGGGCCCAAATAAGGGGCATTTAGGCCGTCATTAAATCCATTTCCCTATATTTTATGCCTTTTTATCAGAACTCCAGGATATCAAAAGTTACACCATAAATGATTTAGTTTAAAATATTGAATATGTTTCTAAGTCTAGAAACTCTGTGATCATTATATTTGTTCGAAGTTCAGGAAAAAATAAAAATTCAGGATATTGAATGTTTTACAAGTTTGACTGCGACTTGATTTTTTTCATAGAGGAAATGTCTCTACTGTTGGCCTATGGATCTAAGATTGGGCCCATCGCTAAAAATCTGCTATTTATCAATTTTATCAAGATGAACGCATTATTGGGACGTTACTAATGGATATTTTTGGTTGCCATTGAAAATTTAGTCGATTGCTGAATTTAGGTATGGGCCCAAATTAGGGACACTTAGGCCGACGTTACCTGCATTTCCCCTATTTCATGATTTTAATTAAGCTGTCCGAGATCCGATAAATTTCAAATGACTCACAACCTTGGTTCTTGTTATAAAACTGGGATCTACAAAACTAAATTAATAATTTAAAAAAAATCGTTTGCACTAAACGATCTGGGTGCTCTAAGACTGACATATACGAGCGTCAATTTTGACATAAAATTGAGTCATAATAGACGCGAAATTCAGCTCAATCAAACGTACTTTCGAACTTTTCAGTCTTTGAGCACTTAATTTTACATGACATGTTTGTTTACGTCTCATCCTTTATGTCAAAGACGGATTCCGTCACGTGTAAGATTAAGTATTTCTAAGTGTGTAGCTTTATGAATCATGGAGTAGCAACTACGATATGGGTGGGCATTCCCGCTCAAAGCTTTAGTAATCAATGGAACACTTCTTATACCTTGTTACGTTTTGCGCCTTGTTGATAGGATGATCTTGTTGATCTTGAAACAAGACAAAAATGGGTAGGCCTTTTATCTGATCTCTAATCTTAAATTGATTGTTCTGTAGTATAAAGTGGCTAAGACTACACACTTAGAAAAATGGATGGTGCTCTGAGACTGACATATACAAGCGTCAATTTTGGCATAAAATTGAGTCATAATAGACGCGAAATTCAGCTCAATCAAACGTACTTTCGAACTTTTCAGTCTCGGTGTACTTAATTTTACATGACATGTTTGTTAACGTCTCATCCTTAATGTCAAAGATGGATTCCGTCACGTGTAAGATTAGCTATTTCTAAGTGTGTAGGATTCTGTTGCATGGTCAATATTGGTGTCATTACTTGATCATATCGCCAAGGAATCCGAATTTGAATGACAGAGGGGCTTGCCTTTGGAGGATGCCTTTACTCTTCGAAGGATGTAAATCTTACAATACGACAATACGATAGTAATACGACATGCACTACACTATATAGGGCATGTCTCAAAACACAACAAGATACACTTAGTATATCAGAAGTTGGGGGCCTCCCTTAACTCAGTCGGTAAAGGCGCAGCTACAAAGCAAGACCATGTTGGAGGCGGCTGGGTTCGCTTCCCGGTCCGGTTTAGGCATTTTTCGACTTCCCTTATCCCTGGAAAATTTCTCGACTTCCCTGGGCAAAGGGTATAATTGTACTTGCCACAAAATTATACTAATGCAATAATGGTACAGGCATCGAAAGCTCTCAATTAATAACTGTGGAAGTACATCCAGGACACTAAGTTGAGAGCACGCAATAAGTTAATATGCGATAAGCCATAAACTTGAATTGCGAAGAAGAAGAAGAAGAAGAAGAAGAAGAAGACAAAGAAGAAGAAGAAAATAAGTAAATCAAGAAGAAGAACATCAATACAGTAAACTTACAGCTAGAACACAATAGACATAATAGCTGTTTCTATGATCGGTCAAACAACTGACACACCGATTGCCGTGCGGCTAAAGATGACAAAGTCACAAATTAGTTGATCTATTTTGATTCTACTCGTGAACTATGTACGTGCCCAGACTGTTGATGCAGAGCTGCCTGCCTACTACTCACAAGACGGCCAATGACACCGAATGCCATTGCTGAGCGTACATCGGCTCTATCGATGACAGCATTTTAGAAAGTGAAATTTGTCATTCTTCACCATCAGAGTACAGTCGCAGAAATCAGGGTCGGTCAATCTAATACAAGTTGAGAGTGGTTAGTTATGTACCCCCACCCCCCGCGTCACCCAGGCTCTAAACATAGCGACGCCGAGAGCTCTATTGGCTCTATCTTTTTGGTCGATTTCGGTCACTGAAAATAACAACAGCAGCTCAGCAGCAACTGAGAACGACACAAGATTTCAATTACCCACGCCGAGAAAACCGGTTGAGTTTCTCCTGTGTCTAGTAGTAGCCAGCGCAAATCGCAAAGTCGAATTGAGGCGAATAAAAATAAATGAATTCTTGATAACACTTACAGCGCGCATTCGACGACGACAACGACAGACGTAGTAGAAACAGAAGTGAATCGAACGGCAATCGAATTGATATGCAAATTTGGCTCGGAAAGACACCTAGAGCGAGAGAGAGAGAGTGTCTGCAGCGGCTATACGACGACGACGACGACGACAACAACGACCTGATGCCATAGAGTTGACACTTTTCGGCAGAGTTCCGGATAACCCTTTATTGGAATTGTGAGTCGGTTGAGTTCGAATTGTTGAGAATGCATGAAATTCAATTTCGAGATGAGTGCTTGTCACCACACACCAACCGACCACCCGACCGTACGTGAGTATGTGGGGGGCCGAAAAGTAGAGTGCAAACTGCCGTTTATGTGGTTTACTGGGATGAGTCGATTAAGTGTGTGTATGTGTGCTTCTACTTTGCATCCTGATTGGGGTAGAATGGTTGATGGGGCGCAAATTGAATCGTGTTTTTTGTTCAGGGACTATTGGGATTGATCGAATGTATCGAAATTGGAGTGATGGCTTTGACTTTGATGTGCGACGGAATGGCCTGCGTCTCCAACGGAAACTCTTATATAGATCCTCGCATCTTGCAGTGCAAAAATATTAATGTCCAAAGTATCGGTCTATTCATCTCCAGATTGGGTTACTTTTATGTGATAAGCTGCACAGCAGAGTTTATGAAACTCAAAACAAACAGGTTCTTTTCATAAATTAAAATACATTAAAGCTTCAAAATTAAAATGTATTCTTCTTCTCCTTCTTCCTCTAGGCTATTACGCTTCTTTTCGAGCGTTTTGCCGCCTCTCAACGTAGTTTTCTTGATGCACTTCCACAGTTATTAATTGAGCGCTTTCTTTACGCCAATGCATGAATGTGTATATTGGTGGACAAGCACAATGATACTCTATGCCCAGGGATGTGGAGAAAATTGTCCAGTGTTGCCACTGGATTTAAGAAATTAAATTCCCGTTTATTCGGTTTTCAGGGTGCCCAACATATGTTTCCCGGTTTCATATAAATATTGAAACACATATGGTAAAACCATAAATAAATCCCGACATGCCTGATCTCAGCAATAGATGTCGCTGAAAACACAGTTACGTCTTTTGCGGTATTTTATGTTTAAGGAAAAAACCGCAAAATCAACTCAGTTTTAAAAAAATCAGAATTTTGAAATTTTGCGATTGAAGCCACAGATTGTCAAATTAAGTTTCATTATTTAGATAATTGTTTAAGGCCAAAATGTTTAACATTTGTAAAAGTCACAGCTACACGTATTTTTTTAGAAAAGCACTAGGCTGAACGCTACTGGGGACAGAGAGCAATTCCACGCCAACTGACCAATCGATTTTATTTTTCCTTCTCCGAAATCCATGAAACTTCGAATAACTCCCGCGTCAATTTTCAAATAGACCAATGTAACATGTCCGCCATTTTGAGAAAATCGAAGTTGAAGTTCGACAGATTATTATTTTAACTATTTTGAAACAACACATTTTGCAATACTATTTTTACTGCAGCCAGTGAAAAATAACGTTGAAAATTCAGTACAAACGGTAAAATCACAATTTTACTTTGAATGTCATGGTACACACGGTAACCAGCGTAAACACATAAATGAGTAAAAAAATACACATTTTTCATATTTATATGCAGCTGTCAAAAAATGTGTATATTTGGAGATCCTAAAATGTGTAAAAAAATACACATTTTAAGTATGCAGTACCAGTCAAAAAATGTGTATTTTTATACTCATTAATGGGTAAAAAAAAACTTCAAACTTTGCTGCATCTTGCTTTGTTTACGCATGCCATTTGCTAAATAGTGAAGAACAGCAGGAAAGTGGAGGAACTACGGTCCAAACTGGACAGTGCGCAACGATGGTCATGCTAGACGGTAGGTGATTTATACTTTTTTCATAATTTTTACTTTTAGTTTAGTTTATATACTTCATATACTGATTTTTGTTTTTCTTCCCTTGATTTGTTTTCCGTGCTGAGCACCAATGCTACCGACGCTAGGGAGGAAGCTCCCATACCTGGACCCTACCTATCGACCCGTCAACTCATGAACCGGGGCCCAATGGCTTCACTTCCCTTCCGAAGGAAGGCGTGATCCTCGGCGTGATCAGAGATGTTATGCCTCAGAACATCCCGGCAGCGTCGACTGGGATTGAACCCCTTTCCTGCTGGGGTGAGAGGTAATCACGTGCCGCTACTTATTTTTGTTGATGGCATTTCTTTTTTTAATAAAATATTATTATCGGCAGTCTTTATTTTACCATTGACACAAACAAGAAAATTCGGATGTTAATAAAAAAAACCTAGTAAAAAACCATAATCTAGAAATGATTACTTTTTACACATTTTGCTGTAAAAACCGTCCTTGAAAAATGTGTAAAAAATACACATCTTTTGACGTTTGCTGGGTTTACACATAAATGTGTAAACGCAGTTTACACATTTTATGAGTAGGCCCCTTTTTTCACGAAATGTGTGAAATTTTACACATTAATGTGTTTACGCTGGTTACCGTGCAATATAGAAAAAAAAAACCGCATAGGACGTTTTGACTAGTCAAGTTGTACATCGGACATGTTACATGGCACATGAGACATGATCACACTTAAACAATTGAAGAAAGGTTTATCTTTTTCAGTAAAAGTTTATGTACAACGAATTTGATCAATTTTAAAGTTTCGATTGTGTTGATTTAAGAAAAAATTGCATTTTCGATAAACTTTCAAATAAACTAGTTTAACAATGTTGAAGTTTTTAAACAATTTTTTTTTTTTTTTGAGAAAAACTTGAGATTTTTTACAGTGCGTACTTTTTTTCTGAAAAAAAAACAATCTAGTTTCCTACAACTTTGTCTCAAACATCATTAAGATTAGATATGCCGGGCTATGACTTCATTAAAAATATCGAATTCGCCATTTTGAAAAATTAAGCGTGAGTCAAAATGGCCGAATCCTAGCACAAACTTGGTTCATTGCACCTTGCGAACAATTATGCGATGTCTCATGGAATTATGAGAGTTTAAATTTGTTAACGTTTCCGCTATTTGCTCTAGAATGATAGAAGGAATTTTATGAAGATAACATTAGAAAATTTGTGGCAACACCAGTTTTTTACATTTTTGTAAAATTTTCTTCAAGGAAACTTAAATTTTTAATACAGCGTAATTTTAGGATTCTGAAACATTGACCATGCTGGAGGTGGCTGGGATCGATTCCCGGTCCGGTCTAGGAATTTTTCGGGAAGGAATATTTCTACCCTGGGCATAGATTGTACTTGCCACACTTGCCACACAATTATACTAATGCAAAAATTGTACAGGCATCGAAAACTCTCAATTAATAGCTGAGGAATTGCATCTAGAATACTAAGTTGAGACCCCGTCATAAGCTAATATGCCATAAGCAATAAGCTTTAAATGTGAAGAATAAGGATAGGAAGAATAAGCATAAGAAGACGCATTGAAGAATTGTCTGGAGGATTATGATGAGAATGCCAAATGAGTTTTAAAGATAATTCTAGTCCTCTATAACTCACTTTCCTTAGAAATTTTAAGGACAATTCTAAAGGAATTTAACTGGAAGTTCCAGTTAATTTTTAAAAGCATTTTAAGAAAATTTTCAGAAGAACTAAAGATGAATTCCAAAGTGATTCTGAATATATTTTTATCGGGAATATGAGTAGAAGTCCAGAAAATTCTAAAGCAACTCTGAAAGAATTTAGACAAACTTAATGATGATATGGATACAATTATTACACAACTCTGAGTGATCACATACGGTACAATATCTCTTCAACGACAATCAATCAATAAGAGAATTCTAAAGAGAGCTCCAATTGAATATCGATAATAATTCAAAAAGAAATTAATTCTGAACATAATTTAAAAAAATCTTTGCAGAATTTCAAGCTAGTTTGGAGACAGTTTCAAGAAACTTCCGAATGGGTGCCTAGAGGAAATTTTGAACATCATTTCATTAGCGTTCCAGGGAATTGTATAGAAATTTCCAATATAAAGGAGCGTTTCATGAAAATTCCAACGAGAATTTGCAAGAAAATTCAAAGAAATTCACACGCGCCATTGTGAAAAGAATGCTAAGACAATTCTGGGAAAAACATTCTGCAGTTCTGGACGAAATCCTAGAATTTTTTTAAAGAAGGCAATCGAAACTCTAAAGGGGGGCCAACAAATTTTCATTTTAAAATTCCCGATTTTTCCCCGATTTTCCCGGTTAAAATCTCTAAAAATTTCCGGTTGTTAATGCTTCGTAACCTGTACTCACAGAAATTAAAAAAAAAACTTGAGAAAATTTCTAAGATTCTGAGGCATTGTTATTTGTTTAGAGTCTAAGAATATGACATTTTTCGAAATTTGTAACTTATAAAAACCTATCCCAGATTTATAAGAAGAAGAACAGGTTTGTGTTTTTTTTTAACAATATGGGACCAGAAATATACTGAAAATGTGGGATGTTGAAAACTTGACTAGATCCCGGATTTTGAAAAATTGCCAAGATTCCAGATTTGCAAAAAAAATAAAGTCCCTGGAAAATTTAGAAGGCTTGGAAAAATGTTTAGGGTTCTAGTAATTTCAAGATTTGTTTATAGGATAATGAAAATTCCAAATTCTCAGAAGAACTCGGAGACAAATTAATCGAAGCTCTGACAAGATCCCCAAATTAATTCTGATATTAAGTCCAGGGAAGTTCTTAGAAGAACTGAAGGAGAATTTATAGGTGAATCTGAGAATTGTGAGGAGAATAGCTGAGGAATAAGGATAATTTCAAAAGAAATATAAACAGAATTTAAAGGGTTTTCTGAGGGCAATTTCCTAGGCATACTGAGGGAAGCTCATAAGAGAACTTAAAGCAAGTTCCGAGAAAAATTCAAAAGAAATCGTGTTTACCGGTTGATCGCGCACCGAACTTTGTTTCCCTACGTTGTGATATATTTAATAGATAAAAACAGACCGACTGTTGGGCCATCCTGCCATGGCGGAGGCATACGAACTATTGGCTTTTTATTTGTTATCGTCTATCATTCAATACAATATTAAACAGTACAGAACAATACTATCGACACTGTATATACAAGTAATGACATCTGTGTGTGGATGGATACATTTTAGTGTGTAGGGTAGTTGCATATATGTTCGACGTGTGCCCAAACACCGGTTAATTTAAAAGAAAACTGGATAATTTACATTACAGATACGAATGTCAAGGTATTCTGAGGAGAGTTCCAAAGGATTTCGGATGAGAGTTTTACGTAAGCTCAGATAGAACGTTTGAAAATAATTTCAAAGGTTTAAGATGTTTAAGAGCTGAATGAGCATTTTCTTTTATCTGAAGAAGCGTATGTTTGCTTGACTAAGCTCAAGCTCTTCTTCAACTTTCAATTTTAATTGGAATATTGGTTTTTCCCGAATCTACCGTTAAATTCCCGGCTTTTCACCGTTTTTCCCGGCTTCTTTTCGGATTCCCGGTTATTTCCTGGTTCGCTGACCTCCCTGGTCTAAAGGGCATATCAAGAGATACAGAGGAATATTCCAAGGGAATTTGAAGAAAAATTATGGAGAGAAATTAAAACAAATTCTCGTGAGAATGATAAAGAATACGAAGATAAATCTAGGGTGAAATTCTGGAGGGAATTCTTTAAGTGTTCTGCACAGATTTCAGAAACTGTCATGGATAATCGAAATATACTTAAATACCGAAGCGAATAATAAAATTATTGAGGGAAATTCTGAAAATAATTTTCACGCTAAAGGTCAAGAGTTCAAAGCTCAACCCCGGACAACTCACGAATCTATGAAGGTGACTATGATGAGCTGTACAATATGTGTTGTGCCCATCATTGTTTGTTGTGGGCATTCATTTACATTTTTTGCTAAAATTCGGCCAATTGGGATCATATAAAATTTTCAAAATGGCATCCTTGAAATTTTTCTAAAAAATGAAGCACGAAAACGGCATTTCTGAGCGAAATGAAGTCTGAGAAGTTGTAGAGATGAATAATGACATTCTGGGAAAAAAATGTTTTTATTTATTTAAAGTAAAAATTAAAAAAAAAATGTGACAAACTTTTTATATTGAAAAACACGAACACTTGAAAACTGATAAAAATCGTAGAACAAGAATTTTTGGAACAAAGGTTTGAACTTTTTTTTCTGTACGCTTTTTTTTTTTTTGCTTGCACTTAGAAAATGCATCAGGCAAAGACGAAGCTGCAAGCGACAAGGAGAAATTGAAGTAGACGATAAAAGAAAATTTTTTGAGTTTTGTTTTGATTTTTTTCCCTCAAATTTTAATTATTGATTTTTTTTATGTGAAATTAATTAAAACTGATCAAAGACGCTCTTACTAAGTTTGAGAAATTATTGAAAAAATGAATAAATATTTGATTTATTTTGATTTTTAATATACTGGCATATGCGTCTCATTTGCAATTGCGTATTAAGATTTGTCAAATATGCAAGCAACAACCCATATCATATCGAACATCATTTCAGAAAAGTAATCGTTTTTTTGTAATTAAATTAAACATGATGGCGCTTGGGACACTTTTGCGATTAAGTATATAACATACGTCTGTTATGCAAATAGTAGCTCTCATCATCTAGAGTACCTTTTTTCCATATTTGTTTAAATGCCTAAAATCTTCAGTTTTGATTTTTGTCCCGCATTCCCATACATTCAACGCACTCTGCGATGGTCTGAAAAGTGAAACAGTGAGATGTGTGAGATCCAAAGCTTGAAAAAAGTCATCTAAATCCAACCAATAAAAAATCACCTGTCTGAGACTAAGAAATTATTGAAGATTCCCACTGGAATCAGCAAGGATTTTTTTGACGTAGAACTACGTCTGTGATTTCCATATGGGGGGTACACTTTGTTTAATATGTAACGAAATTTTGAAAGATTTTGAATGTTAATAATTCAGCTGCCAGTGGATCAATTTTAATAATTTTATAACCAATCGATCATAAATATTTCTACGCATCGATCGTTGATTTTCAACAAGAAACTATTGAAAAGGTGGTAAATGTCATGCATTGTCCAAAAGCGTCGAAATAACTAACAAATCCACCAAATACGTACATACATTTGCTGCTTCCCCAACACTGTGCGTGTGCGAATAGGGAGGATGTACTTGCGTAAAATTTTGCACACTCATCGCCATATTCAGAACCACACTCCCCCAAAGACCACACAAAATGCTCTACAGAGTTGTAAACTTGTAACCAAACTTGGAAGCAGGGGTGCAAGTGATTTTGATCGATTCTCTGCATCGACTTTCTGTTTCGTTTATAAAACGACGGCAACACATTTGAGACCTCCCTTAGCTCAGTCGGTAAAGGCATAGCTACAAAGCAAGACCATGCTGGAGGTAGCTGGGTTCGATTCCCGGTCCGGTCTAGGAATTTTTTGGGTTGGAAAATTTCTCGACTTCCCTGGACATATAGAGTATGATTGTACTTGCCACACAATTATACTAATGCAAAAAATGGTACAGGCATCGAAAGCTCTCAATTAATAACTGTGGAAGTGCATCTAGAACACTAAGTTGAGAGCACGCAATAAGCTAATATGCCATAAGCAATAAGCTTGAAATGCGAGGAAGAAGAAGAAGAAACACATTCATTGATACGTTTGTTGTTCTGGATGATAGAAGAGCAAAACAGAAATAATGCGAAATAGGTTAGTGAAACCATGGTCATCAAAAGAGGAAATAGATGAAGAGAACTGACTTTCACCCCTCTGCTTCTAAGCCTCTTCATTCGGTCGTCGTCATAGCAATGAAAACAAGCATCGCACCGCATTTGGTTCTTGGGTTACACTAGCTGGTTGCAATTCTGCTGTTCGACATTTTCGAAGGACCACCAAAAAACATGAAATTACATTATTTTCTAGGGATGCCTAAAAGTCCAATTATTCGATTAACAATTAATCGTAAAGATTTTTCCAGCTATTCGATTAAATATTTATCGTATTTTCAATTTCATCCCTTCTTATTTCGACTCGTTTTATTTAGCGCAGTAGAGAAAATGAATACAAGTACTAATTTATCTGAACAGGCATAGAGAAGAACCATGAGGTGAAACAGGATAATAAATTCGCCGAAAAAGTGTTTAGCGTCTTTCTGCTAAAGGCTAAGATTTACCAACTTGTTGAGAGAAGGAGTTTAACGAGAAAAACTAAAAAGGGGAGGAGTTTTAGCTGGGTGGACACTGTGACTTCCAACCTGTCGCAGACACCAGTTCAACCCCTGTCCAGCAGCAGACGGACCGAGACTACGAGTGCCCAATTATTGAACCGAAGAATATGGGATTGTCCGGTCCGATTTGCTGATTCAGCTGCCTGCACGTCATCATCATCTTCCAAAGGCTTAAGCCTGTACTACCATCGACCCTTTTCAGGGCCACCAAGATTTTCCAAAAGAGTAAATTTCTGAACATGTCCCAACTAAAACTCATATCAAAAGGTTCTTTTCAGGACAATCATAGTCATACTAAAGAGTATAAACAGAGAGAATCCTGCTCAAATTCCTATTCCTTCACAACACACAAGCTCTTGCTGCAGATGACAAATAACATTTATTATATAAGACCACGTAGTCCTACGTCACCATTGCGTACAACCCCATAGCGCTGTCCCTTGTAGTTTTTTCTTCATAAGATAAACTGTCAGCTTTAGACAAGTTAGGAAAATTATCACGTTCCTTGATTTGACTATTTTTTAAAACAATACTATTTACTTTTATGACTTATGCTTTGGTATTCCGTACTAAGGAAAAGTTATAAAAGTTAAGGAAGAGCTTGAAGAATTATTGAAGATTCTAATAGATGCATTCGAAGTAGAGAATTTGTTACGGTTCCAATAAAATATACTCAAATACGTGCATTTTATGGACATTCTCTTATAGTTTGATAAAAAGGATATGTGAAATCTTAAATCAAGCTCTGCATGTACAGATTCTAAAATGTAATCGTAAGAATGAACGTCAACCGATTTGGAGAAATCTCGGTCAGCTGAATGAATTTATTTAATTGCTATAAATGCAAGAGACCCAGACAACCATTCTTGTTTTAAGATGCTGACATTCCATTTCACATAAAATACATATGCAGCGAATGTAAGCAATAGATACTTACATTTAATTATCTGTCACTCATTTTGAACGCATTCACTATTGGTAAAGGAGGCAATCAATTTACGAATGTGCCGACATTAACACATTTGGAATATATTTTAACCAAGAAAGACACAACACCAGGCAAAGTCAAATGTCAGTAACCGATAAAAGTAAACACATAAAAAACTGAACAACAACAATAACAGAAAATAAACCAAATCATTCAAAAAAAAATGCATTCCGTCGTAAATAAAGCTTTAATTATCCACCAGAAGAAATAAGAGAGCAGCAAAACAAACGTAACTACACCGAACCGAACAGAGCCGAAACGAGGAGATGCAGTGCTGGGTAAAAGCATATTTTACCCAGAAAAAGAGCGAGAAAAACGACCGACGTTAAAATAAAACACATCAAAATGCAATGGGGTAAAATCCGACAGCCGCTCGTAAAACCGACAAACTAATGAATGAATGAGACAGGATCGGTTGCAGAATCGTAAATCAATTTGCAATGCGCCCTCGCAGGCCCCCAAGCGCGCATGAAAAATGCTTCTCTCTCTCGCGCTCTTTCACACACACACACATCCACCGCATACCACCACAACGGGATGAAAAATTTGGCTACGCAGAAAATCAAAACGAAAAGTAACAAAGTTTGCATTTTTTTTGTTCAACGGCGAGGCGAGAAAATCATAAATCGGAACCGAGTCTTTCGGCACCTCATTTTTTATGAGCTCGCAAATTTTGAGCATCTCCATTCCTCTTATGCACTTTTCGTAACAGGCGCGCGTGCATTCCACCCTCCCCCCTCCTGCCAGCTGTTGACAGGCCACCGTTATTTATGATTAACTGTAGCCAAATGAAGAGATTACACTTTTGGCTTCTTCTTCCTCGTCTGTGGTCTTTTTGCTTTCCATATTCAACTACCTGCAGGAGAGCTGCAAATGCTGGGAATGCTCAATTTGTCGCTGTCGAAGCTGAACGGAAATAAATGATTCTCGTTTCATACGGGATTGCATCGGCGAGTAAGTTGTATGTGTTCACGTTTGTTTGTTTCTTTGTTTGTTTGTGCGTGTATGTGATATCAGGGGCAGTGAAAATGCTGTTTCCAGTAATTTTTTTTTTCACTTTTCTCTCTCCCATTTTGTTGTAATTGTTTGGAGTTCATAAGAATCAATGTTTGAATGAAAATGAATGCGATAAGAGTGAATTTGATCATTTCTTTTGAGGGAGAGTTATACAAAAATAGTAGTGATGAGATGTCAGTTACTAAAACTTTAAATTTGTAAAGAGGAAAAATTAACAAAACCAGGGCTAATCTCTCTTCTTTCGGAAAAGTAAAAAAGTGTGAGTTAGATAACATAAAAAAGAAGGTATAAAAAGATAGTATGCTTTGCTATTTTCTTTTCTTTTTTTTTGGAAAATGTATCTTTCTTAAGAGGAAAAAAACGTAAATCCTTACCCAATGTGTAGTCCCAACTGGAGTCCGTGTCGTTTTTGTAAACATTGAGTTTTTCTGGCTGTTGGTTGTTGATATTGGTTGAGGTGCATGATGACGGGTTGTTGTTGTTGTTGTTGTTGTAGTTGCGGGTTTTATTTATTTGATTTTCGATGAGATTGTAGTTGTTGTTGTTGTTGTTGTTGATGTTCGCGAGAGAGAGGCAGGAATTAGAGCGGGAGATTTTTTTTCATGGCGTGTTGTTGATGATGTGGTTGTTGTCGTGGTGTTGTTAGATTTTTTTTTGTAGTGGGAGAGATATATGGAAGAAAATAAAGAATAGAGACGGACGAAACAATGGAAATTAAGTATCGTTGTTTTGTTTATGTTGCTGTAAATGGGTATTTAGAAAATGGGGCATTTGCTTTTCTAATAAAATTTTCTTTGACTAATACCAAAACATAACAGGACTAAACGGGACTAGAAGAAACATTTAAAAATACTCAATCAAAAAGAAACATTTATTAGAAAAACAAAACCATTTCAAGTTTAATTATTTCTTTCTGTAAAAAATACGTGAATTTGTGAAATAGGAAAACTGAACTGGAATAGAAGAATGGTGGCGGCAACCCGAAAAGAGTAGTGAACCGTTTTCGCGCTTCCGTTGGCGATGTGTTACTTTTGAAATCTACATTGCTTAGTGAGGCCAACATTTCAAACAACATCCCAGGGGAACGGAAAACGATCACCCCCCTGGGCGAAATGTGCGAAATTACCTTGGCATAGTCGATCTTCAGTGTGCAGCAACCGGAGTAGATGTCACAGCCGTTCAATGCATCGCGGGCTCTGGTGGCGGATTCAATGCTGTCAAACGTGCGCACGGCGAACGAAGAATGTTTGGAGTTAAGGAAAACTGATTTTCGATATTTGTTTTTTGTTACATAAATAAAGGAATGCTGCAAAGAAATAAAAGGAATTTGGTACGAATCCCTACGTGCGATCAAGAGAGGAAAACTGCTGAGTTCAAATATCACTATCACAATAAAAAAGATTCAATAAATATACATCGCATTTACAACCCCCTGTTGAAACTCAGTACCTACCAATATTATTAAATTACAAATGTTAAAGAACAAATGTCAATCAATCACTTAGGTCTGCGCCTGTAGACATTTTCAGTCATTTCCAATGTGATTATCTTCATCAGTGTTTTTTACTTTGTCAAAATACCTGGATTTCAGTTTTAATCAAAAGCCACACTCCCCCAAAACAAGAGTCAGGGTTTGAACTTAATTTTTAACTGGATATTAAACTTAAATTGATTTATTTGAGAAGCGTACACGGAAAGTGAGTGTCATCGACAAAATTGGTGTCTTTATAATTATTTATGGTAAATTTACAGGAAGAAGCACTTGTTTTCGATTGCAACATGGGCACTTATGAGATATCTCTGGATATTTGATTATTTGATTTGATTTGGTCGAGGCAGAATGTATGTGTGAGTAAGTGATGACATTGATCATTGTTATGCGCAATTCATTTTAAAAGGTGCGTTTCTTGTTTCACGACATGTAGTTCCAAAGAGTTAAGTTAAATTTTCTTTATTATGGAGGCTTTCAGCCTGAGGCTGGTTCGCCTCCGGAAATAGTTCCAAATAGTCTGAATAAAATATGGCGCTTGGCGCTGGAAGTGGAAGTGAAAAAAGCTTCCGAGTTAGGTTGGAGGATACTTCCGGGAGAAATCATATGATCCTTTCCGGAGAAGCCGGAAAACTTCCGGGAAACCGGTAGAAACTGGGAGTAATCGGAAGATACTTCCGTGAAGGTTTGAAGAAACTTCAGGAAAATATTGGGGGAAAAAATCTGATAAGCTGGAAGAAATTTCCGGCGAAGGATGGAATAATCTTGCAGGTCACATTGGAAGAAACTTCCGGGAGATGGTCTAATTCTTATTAGTAACTATCAAATGAATCACTAGGTCCCCATTTTTCAGTGACGAACCAGCAATTTACTGAAAGTCACTCTAAAACCGATAAAAAAATAACTAGGTCAAAAATGTATCTGGCAACCGGATGAAAATATTTCTTGATTCCCGTAAATTTCCAGGAAGAGCCATCGCATATTTCCCAAAACCCGGATTTTTGTTTCTCCCTCTGTTCGGGTCATACGTGATACGTCCGTGGCCAAGTAGCAATTTGGGTTTTATGCGGGTTCTATAGACCATGACTTGTAGAAATCGCATTAGCATGATGAGCATGATTGACCACCCACGGCTGCTACTCTGATTTAGACTTGTAGAATGCTTAAAAACTTCGATAAAACTTGCAATGTTACTTGGGTGTCCTTTGTTTAGTGCATGTCGTCGTACCTCATTACTATGGCAAAGTAATGAGGTATTCGTTTTCGATACAGTTAAGTCATACATACTAGCTCTTCTCACAAGAAGCCTAATTCAATTGCGATGTTTCGCAATATTTGAAGCGTTCTAGGCCATTTCCAAAGACGCGCCATCTCATCAATCAAAATGAATCCTCATTCAATGGTGATGTTCCGTATCATTCTAAGGGTTCTAGGACCTCTCCAAATGCATCATTTGAAAAATTCTGGGATCTCTTCAAATATACACCTTCTCATTGAATGCTTCTGAAAGGTCTTCTTAGTGAGAAAAACAAGCGATGATACTGCTATTTGACGATGCATCGGAACCCTGGTCCGAACCTTTTCTTGTATCCAATCTCAAAACCGAGTTTCATAACCGTGAACAAGAAGAGCTTCGGGCCAGAATTCGATGTCGATAGTCATAAATGACATGGAAATGGAAACACTAGTGACAAAGTGCCAAAGTGAGGAATCGATTCCCACTGGAACTAATCGCAAACTGGGTGTTGTGTGTTTTCTGTTGTCTTGTGCTAAGTGTTTACTCTGTACAACCTCTGGTTGAAGCCGGTGTCACTTATTTTCTTCTCTCAGTAAGATCTTATAGACTTTAATAATATGGAAATCTTATGAGCATACTCAGGAAGATACTTGACTTCGGAGGCCTTGTGGGTTACTCCATGGCTTAAGATCGCTGAATGTTTCCTTTAAGTCTTCGGAATTTATTCCACAGATCCAGAGGTCTTATGTCACGAGTCTACTGAACATGTCTTAGAAGGCCGCTTTCTATCCTATGGAGTTAGGGTTTACAAAGGTGGCTGTTAGAAAATGTCTAAGATCCAAACAAATTTATAAAAAAATATATATGAGCTATTTTCTACGCATGAGGGGGTCTAAAAATCGGTCAACGAAGTTTATGAACTGACCCTTTAGGCATCCTAAAATGATCAAAGAAAAATATAAGACCTCTAGAATTTACTCATACGATCTTAAATGAAAACCTTCAAGATATTTGAAGTTAATCCATCAGATTCCCGGAATTGATCAATAAGTTAACCCATGAGACCTCTGAAGATGCCTTACAGTCCTCAAAGTCTTTGGATTCAACTTATTAGCACTCTGGAGTTAAACCAAGAGATATCTGGTGTTGACCTGAAAGCATCAAAAAAAGAAAAACTTAACCCGTAAAACGTATAGAGTTAACATTAAGACTTGTTTATTCTCTGATGTTGCAAACCATGAATGACCACGTGTATAGTCTAGAGTATCAATTGAAAATGGCCTGTATGTCAAATGAG
The DNA here is from genome assembly GCF_037179485.1 of Ochlerotatus camptorhynchus. Classification (NCBI taxonomy): domain Eukaryota; kingdom Metazoa; phylum Arthropoda; class Insecta; order Diptera; family Culicidae; genus Ochlerotatus; species Ochlerotatus camptorhynchus. The sequence continues at coordinate 2,773,063 of NW_027040988.1, forward strand.
CAGCTCAGAGCGTCACGCTAAATGACGAATCGGTCAGACTCGTCCTTCGAATCTTCATAACAAAACTGGATGTCGTACTATAGCAAAACGAAAAAGCGCACGGCGCCTAAACGTTTTCCATTTTCCATCAATGCGTAATACAGCTCGAATAACCCCTTATCCCTAAAGACACCCGTTACCTTAAATTTCGAGTTGAAATATTCAATAGCTTTTATCAGTCATAGAACAGCTCACGAAATAAAGAAGGAGTATACTCCTAGAGAGGGGCTGTCCATATACCACGTCGACAGTTTAGGGGGAGGGGATTGGCACAGTGACATTCATTTTGAATTGTTTACCCTAACTGAACCCGTGAACTAGATGAAAGGTTACCGTCTTGGGTAAAGTTATTCGGATGGACAAGACCTATTATAAGGTTAGCAGTTTTGCTCAGAATTCACTCCCTAGGCAGCGCTAGTGTGACATTCATTTTTAATTGTTTGCCCCCAGAGGGACTAGATAGAAGGTTTCCATCTTGCGTGCTTGCGTGACATTCATTTTGAATTGTTTACCCTAGCTTAACATCTTTACTAGATAGAAGGCTCCCGTCTTCGGCAAAGTTGTTCAGATAGATTAGACCAATTCTATGGTAAAGAATTTAGCTCAGAATTTACTCATCAGTTCGCACTGTTGCGTCACGTAGGTTTCGAGTGTTTTGGTTTCACTTGACAACTTGCCTAGAAAGATGGTTTCTGTTTTCGGCCAAGTTTTTAAGATCATCTAAAATATTTAAAATATGGTATATAGTTTAGAATTCACTCCTCAAAGATCGCTAGAGCGTCACTTTGTTTATATTTTTTTGCTTTAATTGACTTCTTTCTCACTATAGACTTCAAATAAATGCGGTAATTCGCCAGGAAACAGCAAAACAATTAAGAATGAATTTCAAACTAGCGCCGCCTGATTAGTGAATTCTGAACTGAAGTCTTTACCATAAAATACGTCCTGTTCATGAGAGACTCTCTTAGCTCTTAGCAGTCGGTTAAGGCACAGCTATAAAGCAAGATCATGCTAGAAGCGGCTTGGTTCAAATACCGGTCTGGTTGCAAAATTTTTCGACTTCCCTGGGCATAGAGTATGATTGTACTTGACACAAAATATACTAATGTAAATATGGGACAGGCTTAAAAAGTTATCAATAAACAACTGTGGATGCACACTACCGATCATAAGTTTAAGGACACCCACAAAAAAACATGCAAACATGTTTTGTTCAATGATCTCTCATTTTACGTTCAATTTTCAATCTCCAAAGGTTATTTGAATGGTATGAATGGTATAGCATAAGTGTTCTACTACTACTTTTATTTCAAAATTTGGCCAACCCAATTCTGAGAAAATTAGCCACGATTCTTCAGAGTAAATTTGAAAAGAATATTGTAACTTTAAGTGAACTTTTAGCACACAAAATTTGAAAATTATATTGAACAATTTGCCTACGAGGAAAGTTCCATTCAACACGAATATTGGACGTAACATGACAGAGATATGAACATAACAAATTTGTCATGTTTTTTTGGGGGTGTCCTTAAACTTATGATCGGGAGTGTACATCTAGACCAGTTGAGAGTCGGCATAAATTCCAAGCAGTAACGTAATAAAAACCCAAAGTAGAAGGATGTCTTGTTCTTCTGAACAAACTTGCCGAATACGTAAACCTTTTATCAAGGATAAACAATTCAAAATGAATGTCACACTAGCGCTGTCTGGTTAGTAAATTCTGAACTAAACTCTTCATTACAATATAAGTCTTGTTCATCTGAACAACTTTACCAAAGTCAGAAACCTTCTTTCTAGTCCATATGTTAAGTTAGAACAAACAATGCAAATTGAATGTCACACTATTGCCTGATGAGTTCATTCGGAGCTAAACTCTTTGCCATAAAATTGGTCTTGTTCAGCTGAAAAACTTTGCCAAAAACGGGAAGCTTCTATCTAGTCAAGAAAAATTAATGTCACACAAGCGCCACCTGATGTGTGAATTCTGAACTAAACTCATTACCTTTTCTATCTGAATAACTTTACCGAAGACGATAATCTTCTAATTAGTACATATGTTAGGTTAGGACAAACAATTCAAAATTAATGTCACACTAGCGCAGCCTTATGAGAGAATTCTGAACTGAACTCTTTACCATATAATAGATCTTGTTCATCTGCACAACTTTGCCGAAGTCGGGAACCTTCTACCTAATCAAGATGTTAAGTTAGGACAAACAATTCAAAATGAATTTCACACTAGCGCTGCTTAGTGAGTGAGTAAACTCTTTACCTCAGGCAGTGTTGGCAAAATCAGAAATCAATTGATATTTTTCCACTCTCATGCACTCGCAATATCACGCGTAATATTGGAACAAAATATCATGCTTGATATTGATTTTACAAGCTCTTTTGATATTGCGAAACTATTCACAACGTGCAAAAATCAAGCTGAGAGTTGACTCGTTACAAAAAAGATTCCATTACACATCGTTTTCTTAGAAAGAGAAAGCATAGTTTACTATCTCTTTTTTTTTAAATCTTCACCGATGGCAGACGCGAAGGGACTGCTGCAAGCCGTTATGGAAGTTTCGGTTGCATTCGGGAGGAAAGCAAAAACCATTAAACTCAATCTCACCACCGTTTGGTGAGATTTACAGTTGGTGAATTTTGTTAGCTTGATATTCTGAGCTGCGATATAACAGCTTGCAAAATCAACCACAGTTGTTTGCTTGTTGATTTTTGTCTACGAAAATCAAGCGTGATCTTGGGCGTTGGAGAGATTTGATTTTTTGATATTTTTCCAACACTGACCTCAGGATAGGTCTTGTCCATCTGAACAACTTTGTTCAAGACGAGAACCATCCATATAAGGAGGATCTGTAGATAGCGTTATAAAATGTGTATTGAAGAAGGCACAACTAGTTATGAAAACGTAATATTCCTGAACATCTTTGCAGAAGGAAGGAACATCCTATATGCTTGGAATCTCGTGATGAAAACGTCTCTAACATCAAAATATGTCACTTCATGGGTATATTTTTACAATGACCCCTCCCTCCGAGGGATCCGTTCCTCCAAAATAAGTTTGATAATTATTTACTTTACACAACATTTGAAATTTCAGAAATCCGTTTAACCTTCGCTGAGATATGACAATTCGAATTTAGGGTCAAATTGACCCCAAGGTACAGACAACGTAAGTGGCACAGAAGGAGGGTTAAAGATGACCCATAAGCCGTTGGAAGTTGACCCACGAACACTCTGAGAAGCTTGTCAATAGTTCCTCTTGACTAACATCTAAAGCCTTTGGACTTAACCCATAACAACACTGGAACTGATCCATGGGACATCTTGACACATAAAACCGTACACATTAAATCATAAGAACTATACCCTTAGCGAATATACAGCGGCGCCGGTGGCGTTGTGGAAAGGGTGATAACCCTGCAGGCCTGGGTTCAATCCCAGTCGGCGCCGCCGGGATGTTCTGAGGCAAAACTTCTATGGTCACGCCTTCCTTTGGAAGGGAAGCAAAACCGTTGGTCACCAGTTCATGAGTTGATGGGTCGATAGGTAGTGTCCAGGTGTGAGAGCTGCCTCCCTGGCGTCGGTAAAAAATCAAGAGAAAAAAAAAAATATACTTATGTAAATGATATAGCATTTTAGGGTGACCAACCAAGGCTGAGGGGGTTCAAAGTTAGTGCATCATCAAACGTAAACAAACGTTTAACGATTGTTGACGTGTTAAGAAGCATCAACTTTGGCCCCCTCCCCCTTGAAGCGTTAAGCCAGTTTTAGCGAACGTGAGGCCATTTGTGGTGTTTTAACATTTGTATGGTTATGTCAGCGTATTCAAGATTATTTTGAGAATTTTTAAAAGTGATTTCAGCGATTTGAAATAATTTTTGTTATATCAGGCAATTTTTTGTAGCGTTTTTAAGGCGTAGGAAGTTAGCCCGTAATCAGGATTTTTCGAAAGTATTTCATCGTTTTGATGTGATTTGCTATTTGCTTTTAACTACTTTGTCGTTTTGATACCTCTCATGCGATATTTTTTTTAGTTTTCAGATCATATTCACTCATTTGGCGGATTTTGGATTGATGTTGCGTTTTAAATTTGGCATTATTTTGGGGGCCTCCCTTAGCTCACTTTTTTTTACTTGTATTAAGATCATCCTCGGTGGAAAGTGACCCGAGTCTTGTCACTATCAACAAGGCGTTATAGCGTTACAAGAACTAAGATGTGTTCCTTGGATTACTGAAGAAAAATCTGTCACCCTAGTTTGAAGTAGGGTTCGATGGTGAATCTAAAACCGAAACGCATCACGAAGAGGGGATGTACCCGCGTTACAAAAATAAAAATACAATCGGAAAAGCTTTTATTTTCCTGGATAATTTTCCCGCAAGGTTTTAAGAAAAGCCAACAAACGCTAGTAAAAAAAATCTACTGGAATTGATGCGTCAAAGAAGTACTATTCACGGTACAAAAGGAAGTTGAGGCCGCCGCCGAAAAGTAGCAAACTCGACTGGGGACTCGATTGTTTGTATGATATAAGGGGCTCGGTGGCCTAGTGGCAACATTTTCTGCTTACTGATCAGAAGATCATGGATTATATTCCGAGCTTCTTGTAGTGTCTTGATGCAATTAAACAATCACATCACTTACCATGGTAAATCCAGATCTTATTTACCCTACTAAAAAAAATCCTTCCAGTGACAACCGTGGAGATGCAGAACTAATTTTGTTTTCTTTCACAATGACCGTTTACTCTACTCATTTTCGAATACGATGGTTCTTTATGGCCATTATTGCGAAATTCATCAAAAATATTGCCTAAAAAGGATCTCCGGAACATTCCGAACATAGGACCGTCACTCTGGTTATCATATTTAAACGATTCAGTTGCTTAATTTCTGAATAAAAAATACTTGATTAAAGCTACGAATGCAAAATTTTGAAATTGGCTCTCCAACTCCCCTTCGCCCAAGCACCGTGAACCGTAAAAAAGTTTTGCTAGATATCCACCGCAAGAGGATTTGCCTCATTTTCCGCGTCCTACACAACATCCATCAACCGCAAAATGAAAACACAAGCTAATCCTGAGAGTTTAAACCTTTCCCTCCCCCCGGAGCCTACCTCTCTGGCCCCTGCTGCACCGGAAGTACCTCCAAAATTGCGCACTAGCTAGATGAAATTAGCTTTCACTTTCTGACCCGACTGTTTTCTCACTTTATTGTTCCACAGGCAGCTTCTCGTTCTACACTTAGAGTCTACCAGGAATATGCTCCAACTCCAAATTTGATAAGCGTGAACTTGTCTGTTTGCCTCACTTTGTGCCTTTCTAGTTGGTGTTTATTAGGTAGATATCCTTGCCCCGCCCTTTCTATCCTCCACCCGCAACGGTAATGAAAAACCTAACGCTCGATTTAATTTTCTCGCAAAAGATAATTTGCGGCAACCGAGAAGACTATCTAGGAGACGGCCTAACGAAGCAACAATAATATCCACTCGGGGTGCGAAAATGGATCCACGTGCACGCGCTCGGATTCGCTGGGCGTGCTAGTGCGTTTCAAAGCGGAACAACGCTCTGAAAACAACAACTATTACCAACAGGACATAACCTCCTTCCGAGAAGTTCGTCCTTTGGTTGGTTTACGTGTACCGTCGAACACGCAAATATGCCGCTGCCAAAGCTGTGCAGAATTTAATGAAATTCCCTCACTCACACCACATAATTTAAGAGGGATGGGGAGCTGGTGAAGGAAGTAATCCCACCGCATAAAGTGACGCAATTTAGAGAATCCTCGCGCGTGGATGAAGTAGTTTTGTTGTAGCCTTCTTGGGCTCAACGTCACAAGAATAAGTACTTGAGATGGCCCAAATCGCCTCCGGAGCGGCAGCAAGAGACTCCGTGGAGACTAAGGGATGTGAATCTCAATTAACATGTCTTGGGCGATTATCGATAACGGTGCTGTTTTGAGAAACAGGGTCGCCTGTAAACCGAGAATAGCATACATTCAGGAGGTAGGGACTTTAATATGTTTCGTTTGACGGTGGAGGCTTCTTTGCTTGAGGCAGCAGCTGTCAAGTTAGCGGAGGTGATTATCACATAATTGCGGTTTGGAAGGATGTAAGGGAGGATCAAGGCTTTGCATTGTTATTGAAGTTAGAATTGCTGTGAAGCCGGTGGGATGTGAATTGATTTGATGGTTTCTTGTTTTGATAATATTAATTTAGTTTTGGATAACGACGAAATTTATGTTTTCCCATAAGCTTTTTGAAGAGAACTGGATGTATGGCGATTCAGTTCCGTTTTTTATAATCTCGAGTAAGATTTATACAAAATATTTGGATCGGTGACGGATCGTGCTTATAATAATTTAGTTATTTCAACATCGTAACTCACAGTTACTGCCGACGGAGAGCATCTCTTATTTACCATTACCAAGTACAAGCAAAATAAACACTGAGATTTACGAGTCAAATAAACGTCATTTCGCACTTCGTAAAGGTTCTTCTTCCCATGCGCAACTCATTCCCAAGCTCCAATGCAGCATACCTTCACGAACGGGCAGAAATTTATTTACAAATCTGTCACCGTCGAATTAATTCGCTGTCTTTTGAACCAGGCCCGATTTTGACTGGCTCCTTGGACGGTCACTTTACGACAGGACCATTCTAAATCCTACCCAAAACAATCCGATTAGTACCACATTGGCACTCAATTCGTGGGGCGAAAATAAAACACTACACGTCTTCAGCTCTGTTTATGTTTCTTAAGCATCAGGGAAACTAAAGAAAGCGAAAGCAAACGGGAAGCATCATCGTTTCTGTTTTGTGGTCCAGCTGTTCTGGTACTGTCAGCTCTTTTTTAACGACCCACTGACTCAAGCTCTTTTGGAGGACGACGGCCACAAAAACGAACCGATGCGAAGAGTGCACGCGCACATATGGAGGAGTCATAAAAGTCCAGACGTAAAAAGTCGAAACCTAATGACTTGAGAATAATAAAAATTCGGTCGTCGACTACACAGAGGATAAAAACTTCCAGAGAGGAGGAGGGGGTGTACGTATCGAAATTGCTACCACTTGAAAATTAATTCATTTTGGCAGCCAGTAGCAGTGCGGGGTTGCAAAGGTACACCGAGTCAGGAGATTTATGAGCGGTCTCAACCACCTTTTCTGGCAGACAACGGTGAGAAGAAGTTTCCTCCGGAGAGTAAGATTATGCATAGCAAGTTGAGTGAGTCGTGTTTTTGCGCTGCAGTAAGCGCCATTGAGCTCTGTCTGGAATGTTGTAAATTTAATTACGATCCAAATGAACCATAGGGACGGAGGAGTTCAATAGCCCTCGATTTATGGAAAACAACGCCAGCACGAATATTACTGCCGTAATGCCCCTTGAAATTGTTTCGCAAATTTCACGATTAAGATCTAGAAGAGGAAGTTTCATGGTTCGCAAAGAAAGCTTCAATCAACGAAAACAAGAAAATACTCTTTCATCAAGAAAGCACTTCGTTTGCAACAAGGAAAATTGAATTGTAGAAATTCAACCGACACAGCGAGGACGTCCAGCTCTTCCACGAAGCACAAAATTAGCTTATTTACACTGGATGCATTCGTTGATTTGTTGGAAACCAGAAACAGTTCTTTTCGGTTTTGCTTCCCTCGCAAGGAGCTCCTACTGAAAGCAAGTTACAACGGAATAATAAGTTCAAAACTGAATTGTTTCTCATGCAAATTTTTCCATTAATAAAAAGTTATTTTTAGTCCCAGTTTAATAAAATAGCATTTTCTGTGTGCAAACACTTGGATCAATACACCTCAAGGATGAATTGCGTCATGAGAATTGATGAATGAGGACGGGAGCCTGCGAGCCCACAGACGTTTTTTCATAGGCCCATATATGGCAATTTGAGTCCTAGAGGCCTAGTTCTAAATATATCAATGATTGCAACTCACTTCGGGAAATTTTCTAAACTCGCGATGTACCATTATACTGTTTAAATAACTATATTCGAGTCCTTCCTGGGACACCATTCCATTTGAATAACTTTATGCATGAACGATCCGCGATCGTAGCGGTTTGTTGTGATGTTAAGGGCACGGTGGCCTAGTGGCGACCGTTTTTGCTTACTGAGACCCCATTTCCATTACTGAGTTGATAGGGTCACATAATTTCGTTATCACGCCTTGAAAAGAGCAAATCTTACTTGTGTGACAATCAATCAAAACTGTGATCCAACAAACCCTACCTACTAACAGCATCTCTGTGACCTTTGTGGGGACGCAGAGATTAAGCAACAAAAAGGCCACTCTGATATTCCTTCCCCACTTCCACGTGACCAGCGCCATTATTTTTAATATATTCCCCTCGTAGTTCGTTTGGAATGCATCCCGAAATTCCATAGAAATTCCCTTGAAATCCTCTTGGAACTATTACCAGAAACCTCTTTCACAGAATTTGTTAGGAATAATCATCAACACGTTTTTATGTAACCCGTCAAAGATGGTTCTTAGCATGCGTCGTTCGAATACTATTTCAGGGCTGGTAGCGGTCAATACTATCAAAAATAGTTATTTTAGTGACCATGTTGAAGAAATAAGTGACCAAATAGTGACTTATAGTTGTAAAAAAAAAGTGCCTAAAAAGATTTCATATAAAGCCTGAGATAGTTTTGAGTACAATTTCATGAAAGTCTGTATTGAACTCGATGTAAATTTTAATGAAATTTCACAAGAATTTCTGAGGATACTTAACTTCGCAGTGTTTGCTTTGCGCTTTTGCCAGCCATTGCCGGTCAGATGTAGGTAGTTTGTTGGAGGAAACGGATCCGGAGCATAAGTCCTTGGACATTTTGGAGAATACTTAAGGGGTTGAGGGGATGTTAAAAGTAGGATTACAATAAAATCTTAGAATAACCCCAGGAGATCTTCAAAGGAATTCGGAAAATTATTCTCCCTGGAATTGCCGCACAAATTATGAGGAGAAATCTAAGTAATTTGTGAGGAGAAATGCTAATGAATGTTTAGAAGACTTTCAATGCAAGTAGAATTTCAAGGGAACGAGTGAGATTCAAAAGGAAATCTGAAATGAATTCAATGAAAATTCAGATAATCTTGCCAAAGGGTTTATTACTGTTCTCCTCAGGAAAATTAAAAGAAAATCGTGAATTTTCACGAGAAATCTTCGATGAATGTGGAATAATAGTCTTGTACTGAAATCTTTCAAAATTTTCTGGAGTTTACAAAACTTCTTTAAAGCTCTTTTGTAGTTTTAAAACTAGCCTGATACTCACAATACTTGTCATCATATTTTTAAACATCCCTGCACTTTTTCGGACTTCCCAAAGTTTGCTTAATTTTCCTAACGATTATAGATCTTCTCTTAAGCTTTAACAATTCGCTGAGGTTCTCGCAACTTCTTTAAAATTTATGCATTTTTTTAATGTTAACGGAACTGCTCTGAGGTTCTCTGCTCTATCCTGAAGTTCTCAAAACTTCTCTACAATTTTTGCAGTTCTCATGAAGCTTGTTTTACTGCCCTGAATTTAATTGGAGTATCCTAAAAATGTTTAAGCTTCCGTGAACTTCTGAACTTATTTGAAGATCTCAATAATTTTCTTAACATCTCTGAAGTCCTGAACTTCTTAAAATGTCCCGCTAAATTTTCTGAAACTAATGGAACTGAACTCCTCTTGAAATTCCCCCTATTTTTGGAACTTACTAAACTTCTTTTTTAATAATGTTCCATAAGTTCTCGGATCTTCCCTTAAGTTCCATAGACTTATATAAAGTTCTTGGAATGTTTCTGAAGATCTCTGCACTTCTGGTACTTCTTTAAGCTCCTGCAATTTTCTATGGCTTAGTTCTATGGATTATAGTTCTATGGCTTTCACTGTAGTTCTCAAGATTTTTCTGAAGATCATGAAACTGCCCTGAAATTATCGACACTAATTGATAACTTCATCAATTATCTGATGATTGTTTGCGTATCATGGATCTTCCTGAATTTCTCTAAACTTACGCTAATAGACCTTTAAACTGCTCCAAAAGTCTGAACAAAGATCTCTAGTTCTAGCTTTTCTGAGGTACCTAGAGCTTTTTTAAAGTTTCCACACTTTTCCTCAAATTCTGTATATTTCTGAAGTTCTCTTACCGGTGAAGTTCTCTAAAATTCTAGGCACTTATTTAAAGTTCCTGCATTTTTCCAAAAGCTAATAGAACCGCTTTGAAGTTCATAAAGCTCCCAGAAAGTTCGCTATTGAAAATTTAGTCGATTGCTGTATTTATGTATGGGCCCAAATGAGGGGCATAGGCCGACATTACATCTATTTCCCCTATATATTTGAGGTTGAGATTTTTTTTAAATGTATTACTTTCGAAAAATGTATATTGTCTCAATACTGCCATATTGAGAGGGTTTTGGAGCACTTTACGGCCAATTTTAGTAAACTATGTGACAATAGATATCCTTCCATCAGATATTCAACGATCTCCATAGGGAAGTCCAATGTGCAACAGAGACTTCATGAGAAAATCCAGTCCTTCATTTTACATTGACGTTTTTTAATACACTCGCTTCGTTGTCGTGCGCGATAGTCTGTTTGTATTCGAACTCTCATATTCGAGCAAAAATAAAATGATCAAATAACTATCATATGACATGTGTGATTTCGTTCTAATTCCTCAATTTGGTGAATATTAAACCATTTTTGATCAGAAATGTTATTACTAGGACATCGTTGCATGCTATTTTCAGAACTCACACAAGCACAACATCAGTAGCTCTTATTATGAGAAAAACTAAAATACATACATTCGCGACGGTCTTCGGCGACAGTGTCATATGACAGAGCCTGTCATATGACATTTTAGTGTGGTACTGTAATTTGATAGCTTGTTTTACAAATGTCGAAAGCAAAGGCAGTCGATTAGCACAGAAAATGCGTTAACTACAGTGGCCGCTTACAAGACTGTTCTAGACATTTAAAAAGCAAGTCCTCGTTTTTCTGCATGGCTTTTACCTCCCACGTGGAACTTTAAGACTACCCTTACTCAAGCATTGTTTTTTTAACCAAAAATTTCACGTTTCCCGTGTGTTCCTATTTCCCGGGAAACAAATTCAGAAGGATTTTTGGGTGAAAATTATAAGCAAATACCAAGAGGAGTAATAAGAAACTTCTGCGGAGAAAGTTTGAAGAATCTTTCAGAGGACGCCTGAAGATCTTCTAAGGCAGTGGTGCTCAGCTGAAGGCATATGGTGGGTCATATTGAAAGTATCTAAGTAAAATGCGGGCCACACTCAGCACCGTAGTAAGAGGATGGCGAGAACAGCCAAGGGAGACAAGCTAAAGGAGCAATTCAAAGATTTTTTATTAAGTAACTTTGCTGTTAACAATTTTGTTTCTATAAAACTGTAATAGATTTTATTAGCTCTAAAATTAAGTTAATATTTTGAACTTGGATATTTCGAAAGATTTCGAAGGCCTCCCTGAGACTTAAGAAGTTTCCCCCATGAATCATGAAAACTATCCGGAGACTGCTACGCCTTTTCTTGAGCTTGAAAAAAAAACTTGGGATCTGTCTTGAACTTGGATGAATTCACAGGAAAAAAATATAATGGAATTTCGATGAGAATTGGCATAACCCAAAGGTTATTCCAAAGAGAACTCTTACGGAATTCTGGAGAGTGTTCTTAAGGAATTCCGATGAGACTAGAAAGTAATTCTGAAAATAAATTGAAGGGCTTTGTTAGAAAAGCTTCTGGAAAATACTTGGGCAATTTAAAGGAAGTTATAAGTAGAATTACCTACATGGCAATTCTGAGGACATTTCGAAGGGATTGTGAGGAAATTTCCAGCAAAATTTCAAAGCTTTGAGAAGAACTCAAAGAGATTTCAGAGGATGATTACAAAAACTATCATAACTCCCCAACATTCTGCGCAATGCTGACAAATATTTCTTAGGAATTGACATTAATTTCAAAATAAGTTTGATAAGAATTCGAACGGAATCTGTATCTGAAGTTAATTCGATTCCGAAAGAATCTTAAAGAGAATTGAATATTTTCGACAGCGTCAAGAAGAGATTATTTGACAGTTTTCCATGGAAATTAGAACTCACAATATCTGAGGATAGTGTATGGAAGTTTTGAGGGGAATTTATTTATTTAACAACCATCTTTGACATTTTAGCCATACAGACTGTTTAAAGTGACTAAATTCTATTCTTAAAAACTGGTCTACTTATATTAAAATCAAAAACATCACACACATCATTAAACAGTCTACAACATCTATCGAGAGGATTGTTATAACCGTAAGCAGTATGATGTCCAGGAGTCCACAGAAAGTGATAGTTGCGGAGACGGCGAGCTGGAGTGTGGAAATTGATGTTCCCGAGCAAACAACTGCAGTCATATGATTACTAATCATGTCAAATATGAACATCCTCTGGAGAAAGACTCGGCGATTTGTTAGTGTTTGCAGTCCAATAAGCGCACATCTATGCTCGAATTGAACAGAATTTAAAAATATTTGTAACGGAACTTTAGGAAAATTTTAAAGACATTGTGATACAAATTATAATGGGAATTTAATGAAAAAGTCGAGAAAATTTTTGTAAAAATTTAGAAGGAATTCTGAAAATAATACCGAGGGTGAAAAGGAAGACGTTCCAAAAAGAGTTACAAAAGAACTCTGATATGACATCCAAGCGAATCTTAATTTGATGAAAGATTCATACATCCCACAATGGCCATTCGAATCTAAGGTAAATCGGACGAATGCTCCAGGAGAAACTAGACGAGTTTTTTTAGGGAAGCCAGAACTAATTTCCGGGGGAATCTAGGAAAAGCTTCTGGGGGAATCAGAAAACATTTTCATGCGAAGCCAAGAAGACTTATCTAGGAAGCTGGAAAAAAAACATCTGGGAAAATTAAAAACGGTTAATAAACCAATGACAGTTTTGAGGAGCTTGTAAAGAAGTTGGAGGAGGTTCATAGAAACTACTGTGGAAGCCAGAAGGCCTTCTAGAAGAATTTTCCGAAGAAATCTGAAGATAATTTCTAGGAAAGTTGGAAGAGAATTCTGGGAGAATTCGGTTAATAGAAACTCGCGAGAGTAGTCATAAAAAAATCCAGGATAAGTCGGAAGAAACATCGAGAGCAGCTCGGAAAAATTTTCGGTGGAAGTAAAAATTAATTATCACCTTTCTGGACTTTGATCAATCATCTGCTTCCCGTTTCCCGGGAAGCCAAAAATGGCCGGGAAATGAAAACACTACCCTCCAGTAATCGTTTATTGAAAACCTTTTCCATTTTTGTATTCGTATTTTGTGGTGGTAAGCACGATGCCCAAGTAACAATTTTGGTTTTATGAGGGTTCTGTAGACCACGATTTAGATTTGTAGAATGCTATAAAACCTCTATAAAGCTTGCAATGTTACTTGGGTGATGCTCTATAGATGCCTTTAAATTTTCCAACCCAAAAAATTCCTTGACCAAACCGGGAATTGAACATGCCGACTACAGCATGGTTTTGCTTTATAGCAGCGCCTTTGGTACTAAGGAAGACCCATAAATAAGGTCATACGCCTGACACTGTAAGCTCAGTGGACCACGATTGCAAGCACAGAATACAGTAGCACCAGGTCCATAGGTTTTTTTTTTCTGGTGAACTTCTAGTAAAAAATCAGGGAACTTCAAGGTTCAATTTACTTTGATGCTTTTTCGAAAAATTCAAGAGCAGTTTTTTCGACGCATTAGTTCAGATTGCAAAATGCTCGCACTATTCGATTCCTTTTGCTATTCTACACAAAATGACGCGAGCTTAAAGCAATCTGAAATAATGCGTCGAAAAAAACTGCTTTTGATTTTTTCGAAAATGCATCAAAGTAAATTGAACCTTGATCCTTTCCTTTCCAGAAAGTTTTCGCAAAACTTATTTTAAACCCCCATATCCCTGAAGTATATCAAGATATTGAACTGGATGTTTATACCCCACCACAAAGTAAGTGGTTCTTTTGTGAATCTGTTTTGTAAGTTCACGGAACATTCCACAAAATCAAACTTCACCGAACTCGTTACCGGGTTCAGCGTATAAATATTCTCCATAACTGGAATACACGTAATTTTGATCTGCTCCAGAGGTTCGCTAAAACCGTCTATGAAGCTTCCCAGATTCACCTCTGTACCCATTTGTTGTCTTCCAAGCAACACTTCCAAACGGCGCCGGTGGTGTAGTGGTAAGCGTGATTACCTCTCACCCCAGCAGGCCTGGGTTCAATCCCAGTCGGCGCCACCGGGATGTTCTGAGGCATAACATCTCTGATCACGCCTTCCTTCGGATGGGAAGTAAAGCCGTTGGTCCCCGGTTCATGAGTTGATGGGTCGATAGGTAGGGTCCAGGTGTGGGAGCTGCCTTCCTGGCACGTCGGTAGCATTCGTGCTCAGCACGGAAAACAAGATCGACGGAAAAAGCAAACCAAAGGAAAAAAAAAGCAACACTTCCCAGCTTCCATGAAATAGTTTTAGCGATAAGATAAGATAATATAAGATCCACAGATCAATACGTTAGGTTCACGGACCTGTATCCAAAGTTTATTAGATCAGTGTTCTTATTCTGACGTACTCACACTGATAAGATACGAGCCACGTCTCTAAAATAAAACTAAACTAAATTAAAACTAACGTACTCATGCACATCCTTTGAACCGAAATTTTAGTCAAACAAACTGAAATTTCAAAGTACGTTTGAGACATCTGTAGAACAATTTAGCCTTTTCCTCAATTTCTCTGGCCGTGTCTCTCCATTCGGAGCTGATTTAGATCCGTAATGCTTCCAAATGCTTATATTGCTAAAAGGAAAGTCACAATCAGCGGACACTGATTAGAATGATAATTTTTCTAGTCCAATATTCACGTAACAATTTCGCAGAACGTCGGACAGTGACGATCTAAAAAATAATGATAATTGGATCTCATTTTCCTCTTTCCTAAGTGTTTAAATTTATGCCCTTCCAGCGAGCCTTCTAACATCTAGCTGATCAGAATCCTAATCAGATAGCCGTTGCTCAAGAAAAGTGGGAGACACACTCTACGACCTTTTGTCAACTCTAAATAATGACCTTCCATTACGAAGGTTTGAACACGTTTCGCAAGAATGCTTCGGGCGTAGGTTTAAAAGTTTCACCTCGATCATTAACAACAAAAACCTTAATATAAATGTCAGCCGAAAATTGCAGTCACTGGATCAGAAACTAGCAAATGAGCTGCTAATAAAAAGCAATCAAGTCTCCGATTCACCATAAAATCGTTGCATCGATCAATTTCACCCACTCCAAAGGCGGTCATTAAATAAACAAACACCCCCGAAAAAGCAGCAAAGAAACAGACAGCGCAACTTTTACATGCAATTAATGCTTAATTGATAATTTAACGCTAGCAGTAAATCCATTTTTTATGGCCCGACCGGAACCACTTCGGTTGTTTTTCCGGGGTTTTCTCTCCGGATTCACTCTCGTATTGGTGAGCTATTTTTACGGAAACGCCACCAACGACGGCTCTCGCAAGTGAATAAATTGTGCCCGGTGTCATAAATCGGAGTGCGAGTGCGAATGTATATGATCAGCAGCAGCAGCAGCAACAGCACATGTAACTGCAAGAGGATGAAGAAGAATAAATATTAAATTAAAAATTATACATCATCAGGATCAGGGAAGCTGTGGCCGCGTGCTGCTTGTTGTGTGGGAAAATGTAACACCCAGTAGTGCGAAGCGGCCGGGTGGTGCTCAATGGGTGTCATTATTGTCACCTACGTTAATTTATGGCGGTGTGTGAGTGTTGGAGAAATTCAAGGTTCGCCTAATTGTTACGTAAGAGAAAGCGACAAGTGACACTTTTTTTACAGGTACGAGAATTAAGTTATAAATTGGATGTAAATGACAGCCAATAAAACGTTAAGTGGCATTAATTTATGTCCGGCAAATGAATCAGAGTGGGCGCTGAGAGAAGTATATTCGTTTGGAAACGATGTTTCCGGTAAACGCAGAACAGGTGAACAACCAAATGTTTCCCTGAAACTCAACATTTTCATTTAATGATTCGAAATTACACCTAATCCCATAAAACCTGATAATACCACAGAATGTTTCTGCATTTCTTTCGACAGCGCAATGCAATCCATTTTGAGTTGGTAAATGGATAAATTGGTTGTTCGTCCGTGCAACGGAATTTCCAGTGCAATTATGGGTAGTAGTGGTTGGCTGCAAAAGCAAAGCCACAAAGAATTTGGCGGTTGGTAATTTCGCTATTCGCCGAACTGCATTACCGGTGTACCTTTATTTGGTACAATAGCAACAGCTATTCGTTACATCCTTTCTATCTGAGTGCAAGGCCCGCAATGACCTCCAAAGATACAAGATTCCACTCTTAAAAGCACACCCCTGTAGCTTAACTTTAAACCAGCCCTAAAAAAAATTCGGATGAAAAGTGATCATAATTGACTACAGAAACTTTTCAAGAGCAGTTTTTCAGTCGAAATGCACTGAACTTGAGCTCGGAGTCGTCCGGAGTATTCCGGATCTGTTCTCGATGGCCAATGTAGTCGATGTTGAAGTTTTCCATACATCTCTCGGAGTTCACAAGACCTAACAGAAGTGCACTTTACTTGTCCCATAGTCGTTAGGCTCGTTCTCAAAGTCTCAAAGGCTCGTCATTGAAGCGTTACAAATTCTTCTTTAAGGAAATCTTCCAGATCCGCCTTATAGTCCCCTGAACCTATCCAGCATAATGATCTCCAGATTCTTCCTTAGGACTACACCGCTGGACCTATGGACACATTTTTCGATCCACTTGCCATAATCGAATCCATTAGCTTTTCCAGTTAATATTTGTTGAAAATATTTGAGCTGAAGTTATAGAATCTTTGATGGAATTTCTCAAATGTTCTTAAAATTTCCGTAACTTTTCTTAAGTTTTAAGAGCATTTCTGAAACTCTCTGAAGTTTAAATTTATCAGAAGTTTCCTGACCATCCCTTATGCCTTATGTCTAAACTACAAAATAATAATATGTTATAGCAATTATTGACAAGAAAAATTTCATCAAGGTAGCCTTATGACATGTTATAACCAGTTTTAGGACAAAAAGTCTTAAGAAAAAAAGGTCGAACGACAAAAGGTCGAACGACAAAAGGTCGAAAGACAAAAGGTCGAACGACAAAAGGTCTAACTACAAAAGGTCGAAGGACAAAAGTTCGAAGAGACAAAAGGTCTAATGGATAAAAGAACGAAGTGGACAAAAGGTCGAAATTTACAAAAGGCCGAATGGACAAAAGGTCGAAATGGATATACTGGTCAAATTTTTGTAGGATAAAATGGGTGGCTAACTCTCAAATATTTTTTCTTCTTTAAATCATGAGCAGTTCTTTGGAAAATTAAAATAACATATAGCTACTGCGCATGTCACGGCAATTTAAGAGACAAATAACTGCACTCGACTAATCAAGAACCGCACTACCGTTCATACTGGTGAATACGATCTGATGAGACAACGAAACCCCACCTTCTCTAACCTCGGGTAAGCTGCGAGTATTTGGCTCAACTCCTACTATACATAGAAATAAGTTAATTTCATGAGCAGTTCTTTGGGAGTAATTTTTAAGATCTTTTAAAATCTGAGCAAAAAATTTCTTAACAATAATTTGTCAATTTTGATGTTGGATTTTGAACTTTTGTTCACCTTGACATTTTATCTATTCTGACCTTTTGACCATTCGTCCATTTGTCCATTCGATATTCTGTCCCTCTAAGTTCAATTAGACTTTAGCCTTTTGTCCTTCGACCTTTTGTCATAAAATAATTATTACCATGAGCATAGCCTTAAGTACCCTAAACTCGTTCAGAATTTACTGAATACCTCTGAAGTCACCTGGATAAGTCTGAAGATCGCAGAATCTCTCTCAAAAGCATGCGTAAGATCTCACATGGTTCGATCGCTCTGTAGTTTGCCGAACCTTTACCGAGCATTACAACTGCTTCCGTTTCGCTGCTCGGTATCCGGTCATTAGGCCAAAGGCCATCAGGCCGAATGCCATTAAGCCGAAACGTCATTATTCCGAAGGTCATAAGTCCTAATAGTTTCCAGTTTATCCAAACATAAATAAATTTTGACGAGCTTCCAGGCGAAGTTACTCGGACTGGATTTTTTTTTTAATTGCCACGCCAAATGACGAATCAGAAAAACTTGACCTTCCCCGATTTGCATAATTGTTTGTTATGGACAACGATTCACATGTTAACTATAATTCAGCCATTTTGGATCTTGTAAAATTTCAAAATGGCATCTTTGAAACAAAAAAAATGTAGCACGGTAACGGCACTCCTGACCAAAATAACATCTTGTTTCATAAAAATTTTAATAAAATATCATAAATTGGGCAAGGACATTTCGAGTTATTTATTAATTTATTTGAAAATGCTCAATCGAATTAACTTAACAGAGCCGAGGATTCTTGGTCACTATACAATACATCTAAAAACTATAGTCAAAAGATACAAAACAATAAACACTTTATCTTCCGTTATCCAAAAAGCCTCCTCCATCAGAACGGGAGCCGCTTCCAGTGGTTTCATTGTATTAACGAATCGGAAGAACTCAACCATCTCCGATCTGCGTAATTGTTTGTTATGGGCAATGATTCACATGTTAACTATAATGCGGCCAGTTTGAATCTGGTAAAATTTCAAAAAGGCATCTTTGATACAAAAAATGTAGCACAGGAACGGCACACCTGATCAAAATGTCGTCTCAGATAAAGATGAAGAAAACATTTTATTTTCTGGTAAAAACTGAAAAAAATGAAAGTTTTACAAATTTTCAAATCAAAATTTAAAAAAAATAAAAACAACATGTTTTTGTCCGATGTTTTATTTTTTTTACTCGTTATTTAATTTAATTTTATTTATTTTTAACTGAGAAACGCAAATTTTAAAACTGTTCAAATTTATGGAGCCTCAAACATTGACATAACGAGAATTTTTGGTCAAATTTAGAACTTTTTGTTAATACCTTTTCTCATGAATTTAAACTCACAATTTTCGAGACAATTTGAATCATTTTCTGTTATAAAAATATACTAAAAAGCGTCATAATAAAATGTTCAAAAATTTTACCAAAAGTTCTTATTCTACGATGAATACGAAAAAACAAATTTCAAACATTTCAAGACACTTGGGTTTCTAAATTATGATTTTTTTAAGTATGTATGTAAGGTAGCCACCATCCCTTCGAAGATCTTGTCTTGTATGCAGCTCCACTTAATAGCAAGATCAATTTGAGCTACCGATCTGAATTCACAATATCGCTGTATGAAGGGCCAAAAACGGTGGGGTGGACCCGTAAGCAGAGGCACTTACGCGAAATCCACGGGAATTTAAGAATCTCCTTCCAACGATACGATCCAACAAATCGAATAACGCAATTCGCAATACTTATTAAGCTTCCTACAGGATGGTTTGTTAAGAAGGGCGCGTCAATCTCCATGAAACTGTTGGAGTAGAATTCACACCATCACAATCGAATCGGTAGGATAAAGAAAATGATAGTGTTTATTCCCTCCTAGACTCCGGTTGTCATACCACTCCAATCGTCCAGTTCCAGGTCAAATGATACCCTGATGCTCCCTCCCAATCCAGTATTTATTTATATATATAGTAAATATATGTAATGGAGAAATGAAATATATTCTAAATTATGATTTTTTTTTTTTTTTTTTTTTTTTTTTTTTTTTTTTTTTTTTTTTTTAAGTATACATAAAATAACTAACTGTTGAGACATTTTGAATCATTTTCTGTAAATTAAATAAACTAAAAAGCGGACTAGCTAAATGTTCAACAATTTAACCAATGGTTCTTGTAATGAGAGAGAGAAGGATTAGTAATTTCCATTTAATTCCACTACCTTATTTGCTTATCCTTGTCAGATACGCGTATTCAGTCTACAATGTGCAGACTTCTTCAGTGTCTTGTACTAATACTCGACAAGTACAAGACACTGAAGAAGTCTGCACATTGTAGACGAAATACGCGTATCTTTTAAGGATAAGCAAATAAGGTAGTGGAATTAAATGGAAATTACTAATCCTTCTCTCTCTCTCTCTCATTATACAGGTATTCCACTAAGACGCCCACATTCATCAGGATTCAAAGGTTCTTGTTCTACGTTTCTTTGCCAGCTTTCAAGTGTCCATGGATTCAGCATTCCAAAAGATTGCATTGTTCTTAATTTTTATTTAAAAGTCATCAATTGGGCACGGAAATTTTAAGATACTTGGGATTTTAAAATATTTAGTTTTGAGTGTATAGGGTAGATAACTACTTCGGGCTAATCGCCCATTTTGGGCCTATCCAGCTGAAAACTTCAAATAAATCAATGATTTCTGAGTTAAGAAGTCAATTATGCGTTGGGTACGATACTTTAGTTAATAAGCTACCAAACGAAGTCAATGAGAACGCGTGATATGAAGGTTTGCACCCATTATTCTCAAAAACAAAAGAAGCGCTCCGACCGAATCATGTTTTATCTTCATCCGATAGGCCGAAGTGAATTCATTGGCGTTTCAATGCGTTAGGCCGAGTTTGGCGTTAAAAAGCAGTGTTAGACTTTTGACAATATCTCAACGATTGGTTTTTTTTATCAAATCTTACGGTACATACGGAAACGTAAATAAATTTGGAAGCCATCAGTAAAAATAACATTCCGTTTGGTGCTAAACTGCGCTAGATTGAGAAAGACTAAGTGTGGGTTGTGCTTAATATGCCGGATATGGGGTAGTTTACCCTACTTCAAATAATTAAAAAAAAATTGTAGATTTATTTTTCACAGAAAGACATTGTTTTTCTCTACATAGGGGAAATGGCTCTAATGTTGGCCTATGGATCTAAGATTGGGCCCATCACTAAAAAGCTACTATTTATCAATTTTATCTAGATGAACGCGTCAATTGGACGGTACTAATGGATATTTTTGGTCACTATTGAAAATTTAGTAGATTGCTGAATTTATGTATGGGCCCAAATTAGGGGCATTTAGGCCGACATTACATCCATTTCCTCTATTTGTCTCAGAGTCATTTCGATCAGACATGCCGTTTCCAAGCTACATTTTTTTCTAAAATTTCAATGAACAGTTGCACGCTAAATGAGCATGAGCATGAGCATGAGCATGCATGAGCATGAGCATGATTGACCGCCCACGGTTGCTACTCTGTTATTGCCAGACCAGCTGTAATTACACAGAGAACCAATAGACGATGCTTGGGACTAGCAATCATCCTCAATGTGTAAACACTGGTGATCTCAAACTAGGCAATACCAGCGCCAGCCGCGCCCGAACACAGGTCAAGAAAGAAAGGGGTAGGAATGTGTTGACGTAAAACTCGCTTTGATGGAAGCCGAGAACACCTCTGCACTTCCACGAGGAATCACTAGGATATTGGGTAATAGGCTTGGGTTTGCAGCAGGGTTCGTTTTGGTAAACGATAAGCTGAATTAATGTCCTAACAATCATATAACGCAAAGGAGATTGAGATTGAACCCACGGTCTTCTGCTCAGTAAGCAAAAACGTTTGCCACTAGGCAGACGAGCTCCTTTTTAGTCATCGAGTTGCTGTTATTACCATGTAGTCATGTTAACAAATAAAACGATTGACGATTGAGATTAGACTCATGATGTTCTGCTCAGTAAGCAAAACCGGTTGCTCTACGGCCACCGAGCCCCTCATATCACATTATAGCGTTACTCAAGTTTTTATAACTATTCAAACCCGGCACCGACGACAACGAAAAGTTTTACAAAATACACGATAAACAAGCGATCTTACCATACATTTTTAATATGAAAGGACCTAGGACCGCGCTTTTCTGCTCAGTAAGCAAGCCACTGCAACCGACAATCTTTGAAATACTAAAACTAAAAACTACGAAAGAGTACTTAGGCCTTCATTAAGATTCCACAATCAACCGGGAATGCACGAAATTCACCACACCTAACTGCGAAACATGTTCAGAAGCAGTTTTGGTACACTTTCGTTCGAAAACACTTAATTTTTTCAAAAATAGTTGCGAGTGAACCAACATCATCACCGCGTAAATAAACTAAAATTCTGAACAGTTGCACGCTAAATGACCGAAAAACTCGAGCTTCTCAGATTTGCATAAAATTTTGCATAATTGTTTGTATGGGCAATGATTCACATTTCTGCTAGAATTCATCTATTTTGGATCTTGTAAAATTTTCAAAATGGCACAACCAATTTGGTAAGCAATTATTAGAAAAAGTTTAAAAATTAAATTTTTCTAAAAATTGTTGTACGGAAACGGAACTTCTGTTCGAAATGATATTCGAGACAAAGTTGTAGGGAAAAAATGTTTTTTTAAATATGTATACAAAAAAGTGTTAAGTAAACTAAAAATTCAAATAAAATTTGATTTTTGATTTTTTTTTTCAAAGTTAATGACAATTGCAATTGGTTTGTTAAAAATTATAGACACTTAAAAATTGACGGAAATCATAAAACAATAACTTTTAGTACAATTTATGAACTTTTTGTAAAAACTGTTTTCTTCACGTAAGTTATACTCGGCAAACAATGTTTGAGACATTTAAAATCAGTTTTTGTGCAAAAAATTTGATCAGAAATTCTTGTTCTACGATTTTTGTCAATTTTCATGTTTAAATATTTCAAAAGTTTGCATTTTTATAAGCTTTTATTTGAAGATAAATTTCAATACTCGTGCAAGGCCTTTTTCGATATTTGGGATTTTACTTGTTTTGTAAATTTTGACTTTAAATAAAAATTAACAATTTTTTCTTTATTTTTTCCAAACAGACCTTATTTTTCTCTACAATTTTGCATAAGACGTCATTTCGATCAGAAATGCCATTCCCGAGCTACATTTTATTGAAAAATTTCAAAGACACTATTTTCTTTTCCTTTATTTAACGTCGGTCTCTGTTCCGCAATCTAGTGCCAATCACCGACGGACATCGATTGCCATCCATTAGGCAGCTTCCACACCTGCGTAGGATATCGCACCCATTCAACACACATGGGCCGAGACCAACGGCTTTACTTCCCTTCCGAAGGAAGACGTGACCAGAGATTTTTATGCCTCAGAAAAATCCCACCGGGATTGAACCCAGACCCATTGGGGTGTTAGAAAGCAGTCACGCTTACCACTACACCACCGGCGCCGGCAAAGACACCATTTGTACAGTATGTTAGATCGGCTGGTGACGCTGACCAACCACAGAGCACAAACTTCATAAAACAAATAATGAGAAATGATGATTTAATATTCTTCGGAAATATGTCCTCCGGAGCAGTTATTTAGAATTCTAGTATGATACTACGAATGGCATTGGGAAATATTTGAGAATAAGCAAGGATATGTTGGGTTCTTTAAGTAAAAACGGTTGCTGCTATGCCACCGAGCTCCCGGGCATAACAATAAACCATTACGAACGACGATTTTTCAAGCCTGACGACAAAGCCTGGAATCGATTTTTTAAAGGACAAGGTTGATAGAATCAAAAAAAGACCGTTGCTTTGCCACTAAGAATCTCAGAAACTACAAAGATGTCGTGTACAAAATGATATAACACTTTTGCTGCCCGCAACAAGCAATTAAAAATGCCACACTTGTAAAGCTTAGAACTCTGGGACTAGGAAATTACTGTTCAATCCCTTCTTTGAAATTTTAACAATTCATGCAAGGCTTTACCCCCACTGTATATCGAAACCTAACTAGGCCATTGAACATTATAGACATGGATAAAACCCCAGGATACCTGGCCTAGAACATCACAAAAAAAGGCAAAACATCCACAAAAAATGAAAAATTCCCTCCCTATGCGTATAGACTCATAAATCAAACACCCTATAAATCTTCAACTCTCTTTTAGAAAAGGATATTCAACCATAGCTTGGACTCCATTCTTCTTGAATATCACGATACGTTGCACTTGTCCGTTGGGTGAGCAGATGGTGTGTAGAACGTCCTGCAAGAAAAGAAGAAATATACGAACCAATTAGAAAATCTGATACCTTTACGTGCTCCAAGATAAAAAAAAAACAAGACAAAAATACAAAGAAATTATTTTCACATCTCTCTTATCGCTCAGCAGCCATTCAACCGAAACAAGATTCCATTTCGAATTTTCCCCAAGTCACATGTCAACGATGTTGATCTTCTTCCATTCAACCAGTGTACCACCCCCCCATGTCGACCATCCTCCAGAAAGGAAATCCCATCGGAGCAGAACTTGCCAACATAATCGAAGAAGAACAGGTGACGATGACGATGATGTTGGCCGGCCGACCTGATGATGAAAGTTTCATTTCCGAAGGCGAGAAAGGTCAAGAGAAACCTTATCGGTCAAAAATTCAAAAGCGCACCTTTCCAACCCCCCGAGCTGGTCCTGAATACTTCTTTTATTCTTATTTTTGTCTTCTTGGGATTTTCTCTTCAGGGCGATAAAATATAAAACAGCTTTGTATCGTTTTTTCCATTTGTTGAAAGTGGGAATTTCCACATTCAGTAGATTATCGAGTGAAGCTGATCTTGGCACTAGTGAAAGGAATGATTATTAGAATTTCCCCGTAAAATATCGTTGAATAGCGGAAGAATGTTGAAATGGGTATGATTTATTAGATTCCTAGGAGCTGAATGGGAAGAAATGCTGCTCTAAAGCCATCATTTTTCAAATACATAACTCGATTAATATTGAAATTTTTCATCGAAAAAAAACGTGCTACTAAAAGACACCCCTCCACCAATCGATTCAACCCCTTCATAATGATAATGCGTTTTCACCGAAGCCATCGTCAGCGAAAAACAAAAAACGAAAACCGCCTTCAATAGCTCACACCAAGCTGTTGTTGCTATTACGTCACCGCAGATTCTTTTTGCGATCAAATGAGCGTTGATTTCCCGTCGACACTTGAATGGCTAATTGAACTTCCTACCGCTCCCAAAAGCCACCGCCCATTAAGGCTCCATCGCCGTCGAAAATTTCCCAGATCAATTAAATAAATGATCTGAACGAAGCAGTTTCCGCTCATATTTCAGCCGGATCCCGAACTCGAGTGGAGTATCCTTATTACGTCGGCGTAGTCGTTCGTTCACCATAAATGACCACCCATCCAACAAGTACGGGAAAAGGGTCAAATTTGTCGCTCTTTTTTGGAGTTGTTCGTTGGTGGAATTTGGTTTCATATCAGCTCCCCCCTGCCCCCTACTTTCTATGCCCACCCACTATCGAAAGCTATTAATGGAAAATTGCAAACTCCATCATTGGCCGTGCGCGGTCAATGGGAATCGACACCTGTGAGCTTGTTCACTTGTGGTCACTTTCAACCAATCACCAAATTACGAGCACGAGTGGTTCTTTACACACACACCCGTTTTCATGGGAGGCGGTTTTGAAATAGTAGAAAATGTAATCCGATAGCTTAATCGAGGGTTTTGAATTCAATCGGTCGTGGTTAGGTGGGATTTTTATGATTATGGGTGTAAATGGTTTTCAGGAAATTTGAAACGTTTAAGGAACCAATAAAACTGAGAGTTTTGGTTAGACGTATCTGATTGAAAGCAACAAAAGCGTAGATCATGATGCTGGGAATTTTTAGATATTTAGACGATTGAATATGAAGTTTATGCTTTATATGTGTACTGAACTGTTCTTAAAAGATCTCTGCAAGGCCTGTGAAGCTGACTTACATTAATCTTATTTTTAGTAAGTCCGCAAAACCTACAAAGTTAAATCATGAAAATCATAAAGCAATTGGCTTCTGGTGTTAACCCATAGAGCATGTGAATTTCATAGACCCTTCGTTGATTTGGCCCAAAAACCATACGAAGATGATTCATAATATCTCTAGACTTGAGCCTCTAGACCTCTGAAGTTGTCTCAGAAAGGCCGTCGGAATTGACCGAATGAGATTTCCATAAGGCTTCCGGAGTTGAACAAAAATATAACCAATGGATCTTTGAAGCCTACCCATAAACCTCCAGTGTTAAGTCGTACTATAATGACCTATCCCATGTAGTTTTCAGAGTTGACCTGAAAGGCCTCGGGATTTAATTCATATGATCTTTGGAGTTAATTCATCATATTTCCAAAATTGATGCCTATAAACTACTGTGCGTCAGGAAATACTCCTTTAGGCCTGTGAAGTTGACTCATGAAATCTTCAGAATTAACTCATTAGGCTTCTGGAGATGACTTCATTAAGCTTCCTTCTGAATTTGTACTATAAGGCTTATGATGTTTGGCCATAATATTTTCGAAATCTCTTCTTGAGAGCTACACTTATTGCCCTCTAGACGGAACTTATTAAGCCTTACAGGATAAGTCCCATAAGACATCCTTAGTTAGTTTATGAGTTCATCGAATTATGCCTATGAAATGAATGCATAAAACCTCTAAACTGAACTTTAAGCCCTAAGGACTTATGCCGTAAGCCTTCTCAACGAGCGTTGAACAAAAATATCATCAATGGATTTTTGTAGTTAACAGACAAGACCATTAAATTAATACACAAGATCTCTGAAGATGACCTATAAAGCCTGTGAAGCCATCCCGTTCAGTTTCAGGAGTTGGAACGGTAACTCTTCGGGATTTAACTCATAAGTTCCTCACCACTAGTCAAATGTATTTCCATAGTTGATCCACAGGGCGAACGCCATGAGCACAACTTATAGCCCCTTTGAAATTCCTCAAAATGAAATTTGAAGTTGCTTGTTGAACCTTGGGCCTCTGAAGCAAATTACTTACAGCTAATTCCATGGAACATAAAGCGTCTGAATATGAATTATAAAGCCTATGATCTTATACTATAAAATGTTTACAGCTGATCGTTGAGAGTTAAACATCTCTGACGTCTTCACTGAATCTATAAGGATAAGTCAGGGATCCTGGGAATAGGCAGGCTCCTGAAGTCTCTCAAATTTTCAACTAAACTACCCATGATTAGCACTGAAAGTTCGCTCGACTTGCTCTTGAAGTCCTTCTGACTTGCCCTGGAAATCAACAATCGGAACGTTTCAAATTTGATGCTATTTTTAGGGAGCTTTTTCTCGCACAAGCTAAGAGAACCTCGCACGAAACTTTTACCCCCCACCTCACGCTACCACTCCATTTGAAATTGATCAAAGCAACGAACTCCTAATGGTTGGATTTCCAAATACAAAATCCAATTTGCTACGATTATTTCCTGAGTGATCCA
This sequence comes from Ochlerotatus camptorhynchus, assembly GCF_037179485.1. Lineage (NCBI taxonomy): Eukaryota > Metazoa > Arthropoda > Insecta > Diptera > Culicidae > Ochlerotatus > Ochlerotatus camptorhynchus. The sequence continues at coordinate 2,800,377 of NW_027040988.1, forward strand.
CCGAAATTCATGCCTCAATCGATGCTGATTTCTGCTGCAAAATGGATGGCCGAAACAACGAAAATCAACTCGGACAGCTGTATAAATTAGATATCAAACCATTTTCGCACATCTACACTCGTTCACCACCCCCCACGTGCCTGCATCGGTCCGGTCCAGCTACTATCGCAGCAGTGGGTGGTGGAAAAATGAAAAAAAGCGCAAACACCCGAAATCAATTCCCATTGAACGACAATATCGGATTCCGGAAAGCCACCCCACTCATTCTATGGATGAGTGAGTGTGTGTGTGTATGTGTCGTCCACGGGGACCATGAAGAGTGGGCTGTGAACACATCGCACCGCCAGTTTCCAAATCTGCGCTCGAGCGGAGTATCACCCGCTATTTCCCGGCGAGTTTGAGTGAATGATTTTAGGATGGGGATGTCAATAGATTGAAAAGCTCGGCCACAACACGGCTCTGTCAGGGCGTTTCCTGATAGATCAATCCCTTCTCTCCTAGATATCTTCCACTGCGCGTCAAGTTAAGACTGGATTGAATCTGTCACATCGCGATAAACCATAGAGCTCGGATCATGAGAACGACAATGATGATGGCATATCCGATATCAAAGCACAACAGGTTGACGGAGCACTTTCGGAAACGAGCGGCCATTTATGCAGATGAACGTTGGCGTTGATTGGTTAAACTGTGAATCGAGCCCGAGCATAACTTTTAACACGCGGATTGTTATTGCCAGGAAAGCAAACTTTTAACTGCACTACGGAAGCTTTCCGACATCGAGATTGCAACAATTTAAATGTTGAAAGTTCAAATATTATTACAAAAGTTTCAACCGGCATTCGACACGCTCCATTGTTGGAGAGGATGGTATGACGAAATGGAGAACTATGAGAAAAGTCAAATGTAAATGTTAAATTACTTTCCTCCGAGTAGAATGCAACATTCATCAAATAAAGAACGAATAATGGCTTTCCAAATTTATAAAAAGTTAAATTTTAAATTAGTCCAGAAACGAATACCTGAATCAACTTTTCGACGTTCCTTTTGCATAAAAGCCCATATCTGTGCCTTTCCAATAAAACTGGTGAATCATTCCAAATTTCTACAACCTTCCATTTGAGACCAACCAACATCGCATCGAACGGTGACAGAGCCATCTGAAACAAACTGTGAATTCCATACGTTGGTCGTCGATGCGGCATGCCAAGCAAGGAATAATTGACTGAACATCTGAGAATCTCAATTTCCATTCCAACACAAGGGTAATAGTGTAGATCCTAGAGGTCTCCCCACCTGCCTCATTCTCAAGTGCAGCTGTATGTGTGCGGTGCAGCGCCAGGTATCAGTTGGAAAATGGAGCCATTTTAGTCGACCTTCGTCCGACTACTGGCACTGGTTGTTGCCATTCCATGATTGCGAGTAATGAAAAGAACTTTATGAAAAGACATATAATCATTGAGAGTGGAAACGATTGCCAAGGACTGTTGCTACCGCTAGTGGGCTATGAAAAGGATTCCCTCTGTTTTATGGCCGGGTGTGTTGGTCGGTTGGTTTGTATCAACTTCAGATTGCCAACACCGTTCTAGGAGTGGAGATTCATTTCACAAAAGGAAAAATTATTGCCACAGACGATCGCATTGTGCCAGCCACGGAGCACGGATGTAGGGCTTTTCGAAATCTACACGATAGGTACCTGATTGCAATGAAGGACGGACGGCGGTGACGGGGAGAGGGAACTATAAATCCAGGTTTATGTGCGTGAGCGGATAGACTTGTAGTGACTAGGATTTTACTATCGAAATATGAAGACCCAACCGGCAACAGGTGGTCATTGTTGTGGTTGGCACTGAAACGGCCTCAAATGGCTTGGAACAGTTAAACCATAATATTTTTAAATTAAAATTCGATATAGAACATTAATCTAATCAATAACTTTAACTATGATTTCCGATAACATAGACTAATGTCTTTGTAAATAATAACTGAAATCGGTTTTGGTTGTTCCAACAGCCGGAGAATCGGTTAACAAATTATTGCGATTATGGAGCAAACATTTATACCAAATTGATAATAAGTTTTGATACTCGCTGGTTTGATAACTGAATATGTTACCATTGTGGTCGAATAAACAGCCAACATAACAAAAAATTCTCATTGGATATCACAAAAGTAACTAATTTTGTTGTCATTGAAATCATCTTGATAACAAATTCTGCGACCTGTGGAAATGTATTCAACCAATTTCAAATTATGTTATAGATTTGATATTACTAACTATAACTGAAATATGATTAGCGATGTACAGCACTTTTCTTCTTGCCATGCGGATAAAATTTAGAGTTTAGAACAAACCTTGCATCCGTCGTAAGCAAATAGTTCTTTTTTGCATGATAACAACTGATAACAAAATTAGTCAAGGTTGATAACTAAATTAGTAACAACTGAAAACGAAATGATATCGGGAATTTGTTATTTAGATGTTATCAAACTGTTATTTTTCAACGGCGCCGGTGGCTTATTTACAATGCCTTGGTGTGATTTGAATTTGGGTGTGGTTCGAACGGATCAAATCAAGGGGCAAGACAACCAACTTGGATATATTTGAAAATATCATCAAATATGTCTTCCTTTTTTCCCTTGATTTGTTTTCCGTCGATCATGTCTTCCGTACTGAGTACCAATGCTACCGACGCCAGGAAGGCAGCTCCCACACCTGAACCCTGCCTATCGACCCATCAACTCATGGACTGGGGACCAACGGCTTTACTTCCATTCCGAAGGAAGGCGTGATCAGAGATGTTATGCCTCAGAAAATCCCGGCGGCGTCGACTGAGATTGAACCCAGGCCTTTTGGGGTGAGAGGTAATCACGCTTACCACTACACCACCGGCGCCGCTGTATAACATTTCTTAATATCAACGAAAATATTTAAGTATTTTCAAAAACTAATGCAATTAAAAGATCGAGCTTTTGTGTAGAACAATGTTTGTTCTTCGGATACTTTGATCAAGTCTAAGTCAAGAATATGAAAATATCACAAAATATTTGGATATATACAGCCGAGACACAATCCCTGAGTCAAAACCAACGAAACAGCATTAACTTTCACTTTAGAGAGCCTACTTAGGTCACCGATTTGTTTATCTAAAAGTACTCCTTCAATGAAAAGGCTTGAAAACCAGTGCTCTGAGATTTTGAATATTTTTAGAGCTGGTTATTCACAGATTATGCAAATGTGTGCCACAGCTCACCAACACGGTGTTTTCCTGGATCTCTGGGCACTGCGGTATCCCAGGCAACAGCGAAGCCGACAGCCTGGCAGGGTCTGGACCAGCTGGCCCCCGTTACACCGACGAAGTGCCATTACAGGACATAAAGCGATGGATAGTCAGCAAAATGTGGGAAGCCTGGGAAGCAGAGTGGTGCCAATCCCAATCCCTCTTCATCCGAAGAATCAAAGAAACGACAAGCAAGTGGACGGATATGTCGAAACTACGGGAAAAGAAGGTGGTTTCTCGTCTTAGGACAGGCCATACAAGGATCTCACATAGTTTTGGTGGGACGCAGTTCCACAGAATGTGCTACGTTTTCGGAACCACTGCATCGGTGGAACACATCCTATGCCTGTGTCCGCAATACCAACAACTAAGGGAGCAGTACGCACTTCCCAACAGCATTAGGGACATACTGGGCGACGAACCTTCCACTTTAGCGACAGTTATTTATTTCCTCAAGGACGCTGGGTTATACAACAACATTTAGGTCCTTTTAACTTTGTTTTGGCTGACGGTACATCTCTACCGGACGGGGGATTACCCCTCCAACGGTGGAGCTCCGATCTCTTTCAAAACCCTACCTAACTTTGATGTACCAGATTGTTTTTTTTTTTCTTCTCGTTGCCTGTATTGTTAGTCTTTTTACTGGAATCTGTTTTAATTGCTTCTATTTGAGTACATGTGAATTGTAAGCCAACTCCGTAACAAAATTTGCTGGCGGAACCCCCCTCTGGGGCCTCCCATTTTATAGAGATGAACTAGCCAACGGCTAAAAATCTCTCTAATAAAGTTAAAAAAAAAACACCTCAAATCCATGCGCCCCATTTAAGGAGGGCCCATGATTAAGAAAAGAACACATTAAACTAGAGCAGGCAATATTCCTTAAATTTTTTAAACATTTCTGAAATTCTTTGAATATTCATTGAATAGACATCGACATTTATAGTCATTATTTAAATTTGGCGCATAGGCCCATTTCACACATTGCTCTAGAGCTAATGGAACTACTCTGAAGTTCTCTGATCAGCCTTCAAGTAATCGAAACAATATGCAAATTCCGAAAATGCCTCAAAATCTTAAAACTGGACGACCCTGAAAATCTCAGAACTGAAGTTTTCGAAAACTCCCTGAGTTTCTAGTTACTTTAATGGAACTTAACAGAGGTTCATTGGCCATCTCTCGGGTTCTCGAACCTACCCGAAAGTTCATGAAATTCTCATGAAGCCCTTCACCTAAAGATTTACCCTGAAAATGTCTGAACTTCTGTAATATAAAATATGCAAAATAGGGGAAATGGATGTAATGTCGGCCTAAATGCCCCTAATTTGGGCCCATACATAAATTCAGCAATCGACTAAATGTTCAATAGCGACCAAAAATATCCTTTAGTACCGTCCCAATGACACGTTCATCTAGATAAAATTGATAAATAGCAGATTTTTAGCGATGGGCCCAATCTTAGATCCATAGGTTAACATTAGAGCCATTTCCACTATGTATGAAGTTTTCTAAATATCTCAGGAGTTGTCTGAAATTCCCTGAAATTCCTAGAAATCTTAAAGTTCTCCGATTTTTTTCTGGAATTTATGGGGCTGTCCAGAATATATCGAAGCTAATATTTTCAAATGTTGAAACTTCCTCTAAATTCTGAACTATCCAAAAGATATTGGGATTGCCTTTGAGCTTGTCTGAAGATCTCTAAACCTAGCTTGTCTGAGGTTCTTGGGATTTCTATAAAGTATTCCCAGTTTTCTTCAAGGTTTTTGGACTTCTCTGAAGTTTTCATGATTTCCCTCAATTTCTTAAAGCTTTTTCAAAGTTCCTGCAGGTTTCTAGAAGCTCATGAAACCCCCTTATAGTTCCCTCAAGTGCATGAAATGCTATAGAACATCCCAGATATTACCTTGTTATCCCACAGCCTGTTCATGAAACGTTCCCAAAATCCTCCCTATTTGCATTCTTTTTATGAATTTATAAAAAAAAGTGTGGACTACTCTCTAATCTTTCCTGAAGTTCTCGTTATTCTTCTGAAATTACTGAAACTGATCTGAAGATTTCTTTACATCTTGACGTTAATATTCTGGGAAGTTTCCGAAATGTTTCTTAATTTTTCTTAAATTCTCTGATTTTCTCTGGAACATCTTTAATTTGGAACTTCTCGCTATTTTCTTGAATTTAATGGAACTGCATTCTCGAAATTTATCTTACGCTTTCAGAACTTCCCTATAGTTCCCGAAATTTTCCTGATATTCAAGAAACTGCTTTGAAGTTCTAAGCCCAAATTTCACGTTACTTCCGTTAAAAAAAAATCAGATTGACCGCCCACGGTTGCTGCTCTGTTATTACCAGATCAGCTGCAATTACACAGAGAACCAACAGATGATGTTTGGGACTAACATTCATCCTCAATGTGTAAGAACTGGAGATCTAATATTTAGCAATACCAGCGCCGGCCGTGTCCGAATGCAGGTCAACTAGGAAATGGGAAGGAATGTGTTGACGTGGTACTCGCTGTGAAGGAAACCGAGAAATCCTCTGCGCTTCCACGAGAAATCACTGGGATGTTGGATGTGGGGAAAGGTTGCACGCACACGCAGGGATCGTTTTTTGGTAGAGCGATTATAATACACACACACACACGCGCGCGCACTCATCCAATTTCTATTTTTAGATCAGGATGCGATCGGTGTTAAAGAAGAATTTGTTTTCATTAAAATCTAGTGGGTATAGAATAAGGCAAAGTGAAAAATTGCCTGGGATTGAACTCCCGACCTTCTGCTCAGTAAGCAGAAACGGTAACTACTGAGCTACCGAGCCTCGTCCCAAAGTTCACGTTACTTCCGTTAAGGTCTTCAAACTCAAAAGAAGTTTGGACAACCTCTGTAAAGTTCCTGCAATTTCCCTGATTTTATTGAAACAGATCTTGAAATTTCCTGAATTCTATGGAACTGCCCTGAACCTACCGGAACTTGAAAAACAGCATAAAAGATTATCTTCCATCTAATTCCACTTTATTAATTTTGGTATCTATGACTGATCCTTCTGTCGACTACAATGAGCAGTCTTCATCAGTATCATTCCCACTAAAGATTTATCAAAATCTAACCCCGTTAAGTACTCATCCCCTACACACTCAAAAATTACTATTTTTAAACGTGACGAAATTCATATTTTACTTAAATCATGGAACGTAAACAAACTTGTCATGTAAAATACGATGTAGCGAAACCGAACCATACATAACTCAACGAAAAGTGCGTTTGATTGAATTGATTTTCTCGTTTCTGTCAACTCATTCTTAAGGGCCTTTAATAAAGGCCGCTTACATGTGTTGGTCTCACGACACCGAAACTTACACTTCGTAGTGTGTAGGTAAACATGTCAAGATCACAGGGATAAAAATGAAACTACAACGTGCATACCGGATCATACTATTAATGATCCTAAAACTTCCCTGTAATTCTGGACGTTTTTGAAGTTCTTAGAACTCCAGTCAACTCTCCATTTCTCGATGTTCTCAAATACAGTTTTTGAACCCGAAGTGCTTCTAGAATCGTACTACCGTATGCGTGATAATGTTTGCACCATTGAGCAATGTCAAAATTACAAAAATCTCAAAAAATTCGTTTTCGAGTTTTTTTTTTATTTATTCAAAGGGTAGATGTTTCTCAGAGTCTTAAACTATGTTAATCATCGATCGAGTTTTCACTTGCTGCAATTACGGTCTCCACACGCTTCCGGAATGCACGTCAGGTTCTAATAATGTAGTCTGGATCCATTTCTCTCCAGGAACGGGTCAATGTTTGTCTGAGGCTTGCTGTACTGGGGTGGCGTTTAGAACAGGCCTTGGCCTTCATGACGCCCCATATTGAGTAATCTAGCGGATTAAGATCGGGGCTGTATGGCGGCCACATATCCTTCGCCAAGAACGGAAGATGTTCCTGCAACCATTTCTGAGTGCGGTTCGAGGTGTGGCACGGAGCCCCATCTTGTTGAAATACAACATTTGGCTTCGGACCGTACTGTTCTTTGATCCACGGAAGAACATACTTACTTAAAATCCCGATGTAGACCTCCGTGTTGACCTTGTCGCCTTCTGGAATGAACACCGGGTCCATTTTTTTTGCCATCGGAAGCCACCAATCCAAACACCATAACGCTAGCAGAATGCTTGGTCAGATACACGTTTTTGTGCTCGTCGGCCACGTCTTTTACCGGAAGAGAACTAATATACCGGTCGGTTCTAGAATTTGATACGGGATCGACGGTAAACATGCTGAACAGGATTACCGGATTTTTTCGCTTAAGGAAGTTCAAGATTTTCTTGCATCGTTCGACTCGAAGCTCCCGGATGCGGTTGGTAATCATGTGAGTTTTTTTCCGTGCCTTCGACTTCGTCCCGCATTCTTCCTTTACGATCTTCCGTGCCGTAAAGTCACTGATCCCGTGTTCCTATGCCATTTTCCTTATTAAACGCACTGGATTCACCCGAATCTTCCTTTTGATAGCAGCGATAACCCTCGGAACCCGAGCTGACCTCGGACGACCTGCAGCCACCTTCGCCGATATTTCTTTTCTCGGTCTAAAACCCTTTTGACGGTCCACCGGGACACTCCCACGGCGATTGAAATGTCTTTTTGCGACATTTGCGCGTGGGACAAATCACGAATACGCTGCCACTTCGTCATGGTGCAACTGTCAAACTAAGTAAATCATTTTCTTTTATACACAGCCTACTACGGTATGAGCTATAGGTTACGTGCATGCAAAGAAAACCAAGGCATTGTATGCACAGGTGAAACGGGAACCTTATTTGTACGATGGTGCCGCCGGGATGTTCTGAGGCATAACATCTCTGATCATCCAGTCGTAGGTTTTGAAATTGCAGCTATTGTCACCTCTACCTCTAAGCCAAGGAGCGGATTTTTGATCTCACGCTACTCATTAGCTTCAGCACAGATGCCTTTCCAACCATTTTGGACACTTTTCCCCAGTCTTTCGCAAAATTTGTAACGGAATGCGCTGCCTTTACATGTGTCTGCAAATATGCTTTGGTCAGGCCCCAAAAACTTCGATTAGGGGCCTGGGGAAAGTTTGGCGGATTCATCTCCTTGGGTACGAATTGGACCTTGTTGGCTATATACCAGGCTACCGTGTCCTTGGAGTAATGAACCGACGCCAAATCCTGCCAAAACAGTACTGACGCGTCGTGTTTGCGGATCATGGGTAAGAGACGCTTGTTTAAACACTCACGCACGTAAACATCGGTTGTCATTGTCTCCGTTGTCACAAACGGAATTTTTCGGTAAAAATCGACTTCATCATTCATCGTCATCAACACTTCTGCCATCACGAACGGTGTATTATTGATCACCAGGAAAAGTTTTGTAATAAAATTTAACGTATGATTCATCGTCCATAATCACGCACAGCAATTGGTCGTATAACTTCCGAGCCCTCGGTTTGACGGATGCGACTTGTTTTTCACTCAAGCTTCTTCTGCTTATTATACGTCTATAGACCCATTCTTGCTATCCGCTGGACGTTACTATTCGAGGATCCCACTTTTTAGCCACATTTCGAACCGAAGCACTGTGACTGGAATAAGTTGCTAGGGATAATACCAAGTCCTATCAACTCAACGGAATTCTTCTGAAATATATTTTGCACTTATTTTCTACGCAAAAGGAATGAATCTCATGGCTCCAATTATAGCCCTTGACTGTATGCATTCAACACACAAACCCCTGCAGAACCGTTTTTGGGAGCTCTAATTAAGAGTATTGATCAAATTTAGTGTCAGTAACATCCTTGTGATTGAAAACTTTGAAGCAATGCTCGAATTGAGCACCCAGACTAGATTCGAACGATACCTTATTTATATGTCATCGGATATTAGCCTTCCGTGCTATAACCCCCCTCGTGTATGCTTTACTAACTACAGTTCCCCCATTGACTATGATCTCTCCATGAAACAGGCTATTCAAGGAGTTCCAGATCAACTTCGACCTATCTCAATTCCTCGTATTTTTGCTGAAAACTACCAATTGTCAATTGCTATAGAAGATTTTTCACTGATGGATCACGCATTTATGGATCAACTGGCTTCGGTGTCTTCAATGAATACTCAACCGTCTTCCGGAAATTTCAAGAATCTTGTTCCGTTTGTGTTGCTGAGCAGCAATCAACTTCGTATTGGGGATGATTTTCGACATGCCCATAGACCATTACTTCATCTTCTCGGATAGTCTCAGTTCGATTGAGGCTATTCGGTCGATGAAACAAGGTAGGCACTCATCTTATTTTATTTCAAAGGTAAGGGAGCAGATGAGTTTGCTGGTCGAAAGATCATATAGGATTACCTTTGTATGGGTCCCCTCACATTGCTCAATCCCAGGCAATGAGAAGGTAGACCCTCTCGCAAAGGTGGGCGAGATGTATGATAGAAGAATTTCACATGATGAGTTCTCTTCTAAGTTGGCAAAACGGTTGGACAAGTAATTCTCTTGGGCGGTGGTTACATACTATTACTCCAAATGTTTCTTCGAGAGCGTGGTTCAAAGGTCTGGATGTAAGTGGGGGATTCATTCGCGTTGTCCGGGTAATGACGCCTCCAGAGCACGACTGTTGGATACCCTAGTGGCCCGAGGTAGACAAACCTTCCGTGAAGTAAGAGATGTATTGGGAACCCGTGATCTTCCCTACATGCAGGCGATCTACGAATTCCTTTGTTTGTCTGATGTAAGAGTTTGATGTGACCATTCCCTCCTTTCCGCACTGCTGTTTAAAATGTTAATTAAAAAATTAAGGATTTTTGGCTCTGCAAAGTGTCACACACGACTGAGCCTAGTAAATAAACGAACTAGTTAAAAAATAGCTACAATTGCCTGAGCGAGTGTTTAAAACTTCTGCAAACTCATGCACATTCTCTGATTTCCCGATTTAAAGTAAAATGTCCCAGAGATCCCCATTAGCTACGCCAAAGCAAAAGACTTTGAAGGCAGAGTGGAGCCATAAAAAAATGCTAGAAATTATGCAAACCTTTAAACAAAAGAGCAATTAACATACATTAAAGAACAAAAAAGGAACGCAAAGCTCAGTCGGTGAAAGCGTTATAGCTGCGCTATGCATAGGATATACAAGACTATGCAAGACTATGCTGGTGACGGCTGGGTTCGATTCCCGATCCGGTCTGGACATTTTTCGGGTTGGAAAATTTCTCAACTTCCCTGGGCATAAGAGTATGATTGTGCTTGTCACGCAATAATATTAACGCAAAAATAGTACAGGAATACGGAAAGCCCTCAATTAACAACTGTGGAAGTGCTCAACGACCACAAAGTTGAGAGCCGGCGTAAAGTCCCAGTAGGGACGCAATAAAGCCAAAGAATAAGAAGAAAGAACACAAATCCAAAAGAGCAACGTGCCACTAAGAAAATATTCACGCATCCTTCTGTTCTGCTTCTGCGAATGGTTGGAAACGTTTTTCGTATGTATAATTAAGATTAATTACATTTTCCAAAGTAAACAGTTGTGAGAAAATCGAAGAAGGAACAGCACAGTCATGCAATTCTTCCCAATAGGTGGTATAATATTGGAGCGAAGCACAATTCGTTCCAAGCAGACTGCCAGGCTCCTCTCTCGAGATCAGTAGTGTGCGGGTGTTGCATGGGAATACTCGTTTGTACTAGGCCGAATAATAGGGTAAAGCGAGCTGCTATAGTTTTATGCAAATGGGTCGGAATAATTTACGCCACAGGGTGACCAACCACCCAGCCCAGCAGCTGTTATGATGAACTACATAAGCTTTATTAAGGCATTTCTAGCAAAAGGCATAAACCAACGTAACAGCACTCAAATAGCTAGAAAATTTCTCCGTACAAGCCGGTCCAGATGTTTTCCATAAAGTATAAAACTACCACCCCGCCCTCCACCCACCATCTGCCGTTGCCAGAAACATTGTAGCCCTAACTAGTTCGAACACGAACTTGAACTCTCAGGATAGTCTATGACACATATTTTCCATAACGGCCATCGTCGTGTGTTATGTAAAACGATTCCGAACGCGTCGCGAGACGGAGAGACGACGACAGAGAAGCTGCAATTTGACTCTTCCGAGTGCCATCATCTGCTTGCCACTACTGAGCAGAAGCGATTCGGAGAATGAGAATGGAGAGTTGACTGCCTGTTGTTTTTGTTGGGGGGGAACACATGTCTCACTTATGTTTTTATGACATCCAAACACCGACAACAACGGCACACTTTCCCACTTGAGGTGGGGGACCTGGCGCGTTAGTGCACCCTATGGGGTGGCTATACACATAAGTACGGTGCTGTTCGATGAAACTATCTTCCCTGATATCGTCGGATGAATACGGGAAAATGCACTGTTGAATTTTGAAATAACTTCATTGTAGAGTGAATCCGTATCGCTGCTGGCTGCAACACAATCCATCCAATCATGCCTAAAAATAGTCAACAACAGTCTTGATTGATGTCCGCTTCGCTGCAGCTTCTTCCATTCTTCTACGTTCTACCGTACCCCGAAAAAAACCGGTGATCAACGCTGAGTGGCTTGTGTTCTACAGTGCCATTAGCCTTCTTAACATTTCTAAATTTGTCACTCATTTCTCGGTGATTTTCGAGTGTGAACCACGACGACGACGATAACGTGTTCAAAAGGAGTCGCAGGGAAGGAAGGGGATCAAGAAGAAAAGTCGATCATCATAAAGCATAATGAGCTTGCGAGCGTACAACCAGCTAAAAATAACCATAGTTGGAGAAAAGCGTCGAAAAAATCCACTTTCTGATTCGCTTTTTCGGTTAGATTTTCAGCAGTAGTGTGTTTCTGGGACTTGAGTGCGTCAAATAGTACGAAGCCAAGGCATTGAAATGCGACTTTGCCATCATTGTAGTGGTACATACCGATGGATTCTAACAAGATTACCATGTCATCTATGTGCTGATTAGATTGGGGAGTTTGGGGTTCTATAGCGAGCGGAACGAAAGAAACAAACAAACAAAACCCAGCGAAAAGTTGCTTTTCCGCGTGGGTGGAAAATACCGTCAGCTGATCAGCACCAAAGACAGACAAGCGTCGGCATCGAAAGGAACAAAGGAGATACAAATGCGTATCCGTAAAGTTTTGATGAAAAGATGGGATGGTGGCGCGAGAACGCTAAGTTGCTAAGTGAATATGACAAAAAGGGAGCTTCACGTGAGAAGATTAATTAAATCGTGCTGATGACGGTTCGCAGCCCGCAGCAGATGGAACGATTAATTATTTAACCATTTTTACAGGCAATTTGTTATGTACACATGCGCCGGTTTGAATTAATGGCTGGGTAATGGTCCTGGTACCCGCTGAGAATAAATTCGTTAGGTTAATGGGCTGACGGTGGAATGCCTACAATATATTTTTTTGCATCCAACAATCTAATGATTCGAATTAAATTTTAAAATAGGCTCATTTTGACTTGATAATAACCTCTACATTAACGTAAATCCAATTAATCATTTTGTTCGACAATTTTCCACAGAGATGGCGCTGTTCCGCTGGTAGGAAGTGATAAAAATCCCCATATAGAAATTGAGAGAAGTGGGAATAATTCGCTTTCGGTGCATATTCAGGTGATAAAAAGTGAACGACGACCTAAAGAAATTAATCAGGGACTTTGTCGTTCAGTTTTTTCCCGGAAATTATTGTTAAACAAGCTACAATTAAATAAAAATGTTTTTTCCCCATACAATGTTACCTGCTTTACTACCAGTCCCCAGAGAACCAAAAAAAAACGAATTTGAGAGAGAAATTCTCTCCCACGAGCTCAATCTCTCAACATGCCATGTATTTTCTTGACACTCGATTTGTGATTTCCCTTTCACAGATTACAAAATAGAGTAACTGACACTACAAAACATGTCTGGTACCTCTATATATATGCATTAGCTTTAACATTTGAAGTCCCTCCTTTTTTACATATTCTGCGCAAAAGATACTTTATGCCCCGCCTCATACATAAAATTCGGCGGGAAATTCTGTGAGGGGTGAGCTATTTTGTGTGCAGAATGTGTAAAAAAGGAGGGACTTCGAATAATAATCTAAATGCATATATAGAGGTACCAGACATGTTTTGCACTGCAGTGTCCTCTGTGAACAATTATAGGAAAACAGATTGCGTGTAGTTTCCGATAGATGTCACCGCAAACAACAGCAGTGACATCTGATGGAACATGAATGCAGAAGCTTGACAAAATGATTAATTCAACAATTTATTTACCCTCGATCCAATTTATTTCCCTGATCTTCAGAGTGCTATTGTTCATTTAATAACAAAGAGAAACCATAAATTCTATCAAAATTAATATACTGCAGCCTTTCTAAAGTACATAAGAACATCCTGAAAAATATGGCACACCTGTAGCTCAGCAGCAATTTTACAGAATCACATGAAAAAGAAATTATTGTACGATTTGCCGATATTTTGCCGAAATTATGATTTCAATTTGCTCTTCAATAAGAGAGTTTCACTGTAAAAACCACATTCATATAAATAAAAAAATCTGAGTTCCCATTTGCTTAATGGAATTTCCGGCTTTTTCCCCCAATTGTTTTATTCCCGACATTTTCCCGCATTTTTTTCTTCATGAATCGCTTAATAAAAAAAACAAATTTTCTAACAAATTGAAGACGTTAAATGGCCCGTGCTGCGCTTTGTCATTGTCGTTGGCAGATTTTACGTCGATATTGACAAAATTATGTTGGCATTGTCACTGGAAGAATTGACCCTCACGGAAACCTTCGTCCAAAACTCGAATTCAGTTAATCTTGTAGAAGATTGGGGAATTCCGCTGATGTTCGGGGATTTTTATGTAATTTCAGGGAACTTTGAAGGACTTCAAAAGGCCAAGAAACGTCCTAGAATAGAAATTAGGCGAATCAGTTAATGGATAAAAGCATCTATAATATAGAAAATAAAATCGTAGAAATTTAAGAAACTTGATAGGTATTCTAAAAATTTCATCGAGCTTCAGAGAACTTCGAAAAAATTCAAAGAACTTTGTAAAAAAAAGCCTCACATTAATAAAAAAAACACAAAACTAATTTAAAACTTTGTACAAATTCAGTAGACGTAGATGTTGAATTATTGTACATGTCTAGGGATTTTTTTTTATTATAGTCACTTTAACACTCTTGAGTCATTCGTGACTTGTCCGGGGGTGAAATTTGAACACGTGACTTTGGCGTGAGAGGTATGGATGTTAAACACTACGCCGGGGTCGCCCCCGTCTAGGGAATTTCGTAGGAGTTCAGGGAACATTGTTTAATTTTTTGGAAACCTCACTAAAGTTTGGAGATCTTCTTTTGATTTTAGGGCACTGTAAGGGTTGAAGTTCAATGGACTAATTCAGGGAATTCCGTACAGGTTCAAAAACCTTCGTGGAACTTCAAAAAACTTCACATAAAATCAACGAAAACGTGGAAGTACAGTGGATTTTGTAGAAATGCAGCGAGTAGTTTATAATAGTTTAGCATATTAGCTACGTAAAACTTAGAAGTGTAGAGGATTGTATAACAATTCATCTAACTTTGTAGAACTTTGTAAAACTTTCCAGAAGCTCAGTTAACTTTGAAGAAGCAAAGGAAATTTCAGAATAGTCAGCATCGGTACTACTAAGAACTCAGGAATCTTCTTATCAGTTTAGGGACCATCATACCAGTTTCTCAGAGATCTTTCTTTCTGGAAGTTTTGAGAGCCCCGTTTAATTTCAGGAAACTTACCAGATGTTCAGATATATTCGTAGAAAAAGATTAATTCGAAGAAGTTCATATATGTTCAGAGATCTAGTTAGAATTAAGAGAGCTTGGAAAATAATTGGAAATTGAATGAAGTCTAGGGAGCTTTGTAAAAGTTGCTGAAATTTTCTGGAAGTTGAAGGAATTTTTAAGATGTTCAGGAAACATTCTAGAAGTTATAGAAAATCGTCAGAAAAATCAGTGAACTTCCAAGATATTAAGAAAACGTAGTATGAGTTAAGGAGAAATCGTAGAAGTTCAGGGAGCTTTTCACAAATTCAGGGGACTTCATAGAAGCTATGGCATCTTTTGATAAGCTCAAGGGAAGGGAAAAAAGGTGTTGGAACTTCGTATGAGTTCATGCAACTGATATGAATTTAATTTAATATGTGAAAGTACACGAACATTCGTATGAATTCTGGAAACTTCGAAGAATTTTATAGAACTTCGTTGATAATCACGGATTTTCGATAAAATGAAAGATAGGGGAAATGGATGTAATGTCGGCCTAAATGTCCCTAATTTGGGCCCATACATCTTCTTCTTCTTCTTCTTCGCATTTCAAGCTTATTGCATAACGCATATTAGCTTATTGCGTGCTCTCAACTTAGTGTTCTAGATGCACTTCCACAGTTATTAATTGAGAGCTTTCGATGCCTGTATCATTTTTGCATTGGTAGAATTGTGTGGCAAGTCCAATCATACTTCTATGCCCAGGGAAGTCGAGAAATTTTCCAACCCGAAAAGTTCCTAGACCGGACCGGGAATTGAACCCAGCCACCTCCAGCATGGTCTTGCTTTGTAGCTGCGCCTTTACCGACTGAGCTAAGGGAGGCCCCATATGGGACAATACTAATGGATATTTTTGGTCGCTATTGAAACTTTAGTCGATTGCTGAATTTATGTGTGGGTCCAAATTAGGGGCATTTAGGCCAACATTGCATCCATATCCCCTACTTAGGGTTTTTATCTGCCAAAAGTTAGTTTGAATGGTTAAATCGGTTGGTTTTAAAATATACCAGGGTTTTTGATCTAATTTCCGTCCTACTAAGAACAACCCACGCTTTACCTCTCTTTCTTGAACGGGTTTTAACAATAAATTAAATGTTTCTATCAAAGATGACTTCTAAATTTATTCCCCTTTCGATAAATACCGTTTAATTTGATAAAAAGGCACACATTGTTGAGATATTGTTAAAAATCTAACACTGCTTCTTGATTCCAAAATTGTCCTTCGAGTTTCAATTCCGTCCAAACGCATTGAAACGCCATTGGATTTTCTTCGTCCCACTGATGAAGGTAGAAAATGCGAGTTTGCTAGGAGCGCTTGAGGACAATGAGTTTAAATAATCACACAATACGCTCTAATAGGCTTTTTGATGTAGCTTGTGAACTAACACATCAGTACAAACGTATTAATGATTTTTACACGGTGAAATCACTGATTATACTGATATTTTTTGCTTGATAGAACGGAAATGGACGATTAGGACGATATAGCGCTCTACCCTATCGGAGAAAATTTTTGGTTCAGGGTGCAGGGGGGTTTTGACTATTCCGTCCCCAAATCTGAATATTGAAAAATATAATGACTTTCTAATTGTCAACCCCCGCGTTCCCCACGATTTACAAGAAAACGTAACGCGGAAAGTAATACCACCATATTAATTGCGTAATGCTCTTAAAGCCCGCCTCCTCCACACCCATTTCATAAAATTCTTAATATCTAGGTAATTTAACATATTCACAATAAAAACAAAATTTAAGCGTACCTCCTTATCAAAAATGTAACAAAAGCAAAGAAGCTCAAGATAAAAAAAAATTTAAACACACCCATTTTGCCATATTTAGTGATAACATGTTTGTACTTTGTAAATTATCATATTTTTTCTTTTTGTTACGTAACGCAAAGCTTTACACCCTCCTCCCCTTTGTAACCTTTTGTAACGATATAGGAGACCCCCGTATAAGGGTTAAGTAATTTACGTAATAATGTAAATTTCCCCCGATATAATATGTGGAAGGAGCTTGTGAACGTACCCACGATCTACTGCTCATTAAGCAAAAACGGTCACCACTAGGCAACCAAACCACCGATTGCAGATGCGGTTAGTATCGTTAAATCCAGTCTGCGGACTATGACTATGATTACAACGTACAAAGAAGTCATCCCGATTGAATGATCTCTCTGGAATGCTTGAATAATAACGAGCATCGCCTCTAAACCACATCTTTTGTCAATTAAAAGTGTAAAAATGTATGTAAAGCACTTCTTTAGTATTTTCTCATCTGTGTACAGCAAAACATATAGAAAAATACATAGCAATGAAACCCGCAATCTCCTGCTTAGCTAACAAAAACGGTCGCTACTAGGCCATCGAGCCCCTCGCATCACAACAAATCACTACAATTGACGAATTCGGCCGACGACTGTGACAGTCTCGCCAGGGTTCAATCAATCAGCTTAAAACAATGTGAAAAATAAAAGGCAAGATTTCACTATCTCAGAAAATGTCGTCTGGATGTCAATCAAAATATATTAGGTGACGAAATTAACTTTTGGTGGCGAAAAACCCAAGGTACATGAAATTGATTCATCCGCCACATCGGACACGGAATGAACCGAAAAAAACCTGTTAAGATAAAACTTAGCTCAGTCGGTCGGCACAGCTACAAAGCAAGACCATGCTGGAGGTGGCTGGGTTCGATTCCCGGTCCGGTTTAGGAATTTTTCGGGTTGGAAAATTTCTCGACTTCCCTGTAGAGAGTATGATTGTACTTGCCACACACAAAAATGGTACAGACATCGGAAGCGCTCAATCAATAACTGAGGAAGTGCATCTAGAACACTAAGTTAAGAGCACGCAATAAGCTAATATGCCATACGCAATAAGCTTGAAATGCGAGGAAGAAGAAGAAGAAGAAGACATAAAACGAAATTGGTCAGGTAATGATAATTATAGGTGAACGTTTTTAACTATAGTTTAAATGTTTTCCTATTTCTCAATTACCTAACAATGTTGTTGCAAGGGGGATTAATCAATATTTTGGGAATTGATTTTTTACTCAATATTTTGAAACTCAGAATTGTGAGATCTAAAACATGGAAAATTTTCGAAGCGCTTTACGTAGAAAACAATAATAATAAATAAAAATGAGAAGGATAAAATCGCGTGATTTTGAGACAAACGAAAATATTCAGAATCTCCAAAAAATTTCGAAAAATATTGGAGATTGCTAGTTGTGAGACTTTGAAAATTCTTCGGCCTAATCGCCCATTTTGGGCCTATCGAGCAGAAAACTTCAAATAAATCAATGATTTCAGAGTTAACTAGTCAATTATGCATTTGGTACGATACTTTAGTTAATAAGCTACCGAATGAAGTCAATGAGAACGCGTGATATGAAGGTTTGCACCCATTATTCTCAAAAACAAAAGAAGCGCTCCGACCGAATCAATTTTTATCTTCATCCGATATGCCGAAGTGAATTCATTGGCGTTTTAATGGCGTTTCAATGCGCTGGCCGAGTTTGGCGTCAAGAAACAGTGTTAGACTTTTGACAATATCTCAACGATTGGTTTCTCTTTATCAAATATTACGGTACATACGGAAAGGTAAATAAATTTGGAAGCTATCAGTAAAAATAACATTCCGTTTGGTGCTAAACTGCGCTAGGTTAAGAAAGACTAAGTGCGGGTTTTGCTTAATAGGCTGAAAATGGGGTAGTTAACCCTACTTGGCAGCTATTGTTTCCAACAGCCTAATTTACTATCCTAGGAGTGAGCAAGTAAACTTTTTGAAAAGAAACATTTGTTGGGCATCCTTTTTTACATACGATATACCATGGAAATACTCCTTTTTTGGCTGAGAAATGATGCGCATACCTGAAAAGATACAAAGAAATAAATAAGAAGTGCATTCGGGACATCATTGAATACAATGAATTCATAAAAGTTGACTAGATATGTAATATTAATTGTATGCTCGATGACTGACAACCCTCCCAAGTAACACATTTTTTTATTTTAGTAGATTTAAAACATAAAAATATATCACCTTAATTCAGATCAAACCACAACCTTCCCCACCGTCAATATTAAATACCTAAACATTACGCCCTAATTCACCGTCCCAAAAAAAAAATTCACCCCTTCAAACTAGCACAGAAAATTCAAACTAATAGCAAATGCCCTACTCAAGGATGCAAAAAAAACCTAGCACCGGGATCTCACAAATTTCCATAACACAACAGCACTGACCACCGACCACCGCTGATCGATTAAAAACGTGTCGAATTTGGAAAAACAACACACCTTCCTACAGCGGTTACCTCCTCAGCCAACTCAGCTCACCCATCTCGTTTCGATTTTCGGGTGGTTTTGCTGGCTGGAACGCGCAGCCGTTTTCCCTAATTAATATTCCTGTTTATTTCGATTGATTCCATCGATTATTATCACGTCCACATCGCACCCCCACACACACACACACACACGCACACACATGACCTGGATCGTTGTAGGAAGGTATGTTTTTTTTTTCAACGGACTTCGTCATGTTTGCGGTTTGGCCTCAACATTCTACAAATGACGCGAGGAGAGTTTTTCCAACGAATCAATCCTCATGTAAAATTCATCAAAATTTGTTTGTTTAAAAAAAAACAATTTTTCACTTTGCCGCTTTTGTGGGGTTTCCTTCTCTGGCTGCTGAGGTTGAATCAACGCTAGCGATCATGCATCACATCACGACGACGACGATGATGATGATGAGATTTGATTTTTATTTGAGCTTTGATGAAACTGGCAGCAGTAGAGCAGGTCTCGTGTTTCCTTCTTATGTCTGACCCGGATATCGTGGGACCACGACAACATCTTTTTCAATTCTCGTCATCAAGACACAAATTATTAGAGATGAAATGTTTACTTGTTGATCCAAACGCAAGCAAATCCTTGGCAACACTGCCACGGGCAGTAAATTAGTGGTAATTCACACTCCTCTGCCATCATCATAACCGCCGACATTGATTGCTGCCATCAGGAAGAAGGTGCCAATGCAAACCGAAATGGAATTAAGTCATAAAATGATTTTCCTTTGAAGCTCCTACGTAGAGAGTTTTCCGATTTTCGCAAGCAACGGCGACGTGATTTTTCTCATTTCGCCCCCTTTGAAGACCACCACTGTCGAGGGCCCCAGAAGCGACGCAGTCAACGACGACGGATGGCAGGGCAGGGCTAATGTTTATGCTGATAATTTTTCCCGTGAAATTGGAAATGGAAAAAGAAGCTTTCCAGGGCACTTTTTTCTTTCTTCTCCACTTGAAATAAAACGATCTCGCATTTGCTCGGGTGGTTCGGTGTATTTGTGCCTCACGTTTGTGTTCAATCAACACAGACGTTTTCTTCAAAAGGAATATTTTTAACTTGTCTGATACGCAACCGATCCAAACAATTCTCCAGCGAACGACGGCGACGACGACGATGAAGTCCGCGATGAAAACGGATTCTTTCCGATGCAAAGAGGTAGAGAAAATGTGTGAGAAGAGATGCTTTTTGGGGATGGAAATGCCATTACGGACGATTGACTTATGAATTTTGATCGATTATTTACTATGGGAAGACGATTGGAAGAGGAAAATTGAAAACAGGTTCTTATTGATATCATGATTATTTTTCGATTGAGACGATAGATCTTTGGCTTTAGTAACAATGCATGCTATTCATATAAATATATCAAACCAGGTGAATTGATTGAATGGTAAGTTTATGTAATACAGTGAATTTCCTACAACTCGATATTCGAGGGACCAAATACTACCAAATACTACCAAATACAAGGTGGCTGTACAAAATCTGATGGCAGGGGTCAAGCGTAAGGCCCGGCAATTCGGATTTGGAAAAGCGGAAGCCTAACTGAATATTTTTCCTGAATTTTATACTAATTGAACTTGAAAAAGAAATTTAATTTGATTTTTTAAATAAACGATTTCACCGATTTACACGCGTTTTCCCTTGACCAAATTTTGACCGTATCACCCTTTAATAATTAGATATCTTTAAATCGTCTTGATTTTTTTCTTAAATGTCTTGATTTTTTTTTCTGTGATTCCGATACCATTGGATCTCTACTCAGGATTTCTTTAGAATTTTCTCAAGAATTTCCTAAGAATTATCTCTTCATTTCCTCGGCGAGCGTCTCTTTGGCATTTCCTTGAAATTTATTCCATAATTATCCACAAATTCTCTAGAGAAGACTGTTTGATTCACTCTGCAACTGTCTGAAAATTCTTAATTGGGTTCGGGCTTTTACCTACGAACTTCCCAAATAATTCTGATATAAATTCTCCTGCTTCCCATGGAATTGACTTCACCATTTGCGCTTGAGTCCTCTTCTTTGAGTTTTTTTCCTTGATTTGTTTTCCGTGCTGAGCACCAATGCTACCGACGCCAGGGAGGCAGCTCCCACACCTGGACCCTACCTATCGACCCATCAACTCATGGACCGGGGATCAACGGCTTTACTTCCCTTCCTAAGGAAGGCGTGATCAGAGATGTTATACCTCAGATCATCCCGGCGGCGCCGACTGGGATTGAACCCAGGTCTGCTGGGGTGAGAGGTAATCACGCTTACCACTACACCACCGGCACCGCTGTCTTCTTTGAGTTCTGAACAATCATAACAGGGATAGCCTTGAAACTCTCCTAAATATTCCTTTGAAATTTACGTCAAAACTTCATTAGCCTCAGAATGTTTATACAATTCGTGTCAGAATTTTCTTTGGATTCTCCTTATTATTGGCATTCTTCTCATAAGCACCTTGGAGTTTTGATAGCAAATTTCTATGAACTCTCAGAACTCTCTTACAATTATCGTTGGAATCAACTTGGAATGCTCCTCAGAATTCTGCTAGAAATTTCCTTTGCATCCCACTAAGAATTCCCTTGGGGTTCTACGCAGAGCTACCGTGAAATTCACTGGTTCACTTGGAATCTGGAGTTCAACCAAAATAACTTGAAATGAACCCTTCATGTTTTCCTACAATATATTCTACTTTAATTTTGAAGAATCGCATTACATTAAATTCCCTGAAGATTCCCGGTTTTTCAGGATTTTTCAGGGTTTTCCTGGTAGTAGGCACCCTGTAGGCACGAAAATCAACAAGTTACACATTCCTTGATTTAGGGATATGTAAGTTCCTGTCCACATTAACTTGTTCTAAAGATGCAGATCTACCGGATAGTCGATAATTTAGTTTGGAATTTGCTCGATCCAGAATAACAGGGCTGGTAGTGAATATGTGGTATAATAGTAGTGACTTTAGTGACTAAAATAACGAAAATAGTGAAGAGCTTTTTGAGTGTGTTGATTTATTTCCTTTTAATTCCGTTATAATTGCTTATCTTTTGACAGATAAGCGTATTTCGTCATTACTTGCAGACTTCATCAGTGCTAAGCATTCAAAACCACAAATCTAAAAAATTGTGCGGCTTGAAACAACTTTCAAATTTTGAATATATTTAAAGTAAGTTAAGGGGGGAGTAGGGTAACCAACTGATTTTGGACCCCTAGAGGAAGTGAGATCACGTTTATGTCAAAATATTATTATTTGTTTATTATTATTGTGCAATTTACATGCGGTTGTGTTCGAAAGCTACTCATCTTGGATGTAAAATGTCACTAGATGTTTTATTTATTGATATATACTCGAAAAAATAATTATTTTCACATCATGATATTCACATATTTTGGACCCTTCCACTTGATTTTGGACAGTGTCCATAATATATTTTGGACACACTGAATGGGAACGAATATATTTTGGACATGCTGAAGTTCTTTCAACCTATGAGCCTAAAATTTATTACGACGGTCACTTCTTCCTATCTCGCATTTGTTAGGTCCGTCTAGGTGGGAAAATTTTCAAAGAAGGTGCCGTAAAACGGGGTGAAATTGATCAGCGCTGTGAATTTGATCGCTGAGTATACCCAATATTGTACTTATGCATAATATTTTTACAATGTATACAAAGATACATTCGTACGCTTAGTAACGAAAAACATGCTACACATGAAAAAATATCACGAGAAATTTCAGCGATCAATTTTGCCCCGCTGATCAATTACACCCCGTTTTACGGTATGCATAAAAGTTAACCCCCCGTTACTCGCGCTGTTGTACTTTGTACAACACATATGAGTTTTCCATTGCCATTTTGTTGCTGCCAATCGATCTGAAACCAACTTGTATTCCTCAAAAAACTTGTTTTGAACTAAAAAAGCTAAACTTTGATTATAATTAACCCCCAAAATGCGGATAATAGAGAAAATGTAAATGGAAACCGCGTAAACGGTGTCCATACTACGTGGGATTGACTTAATTGGTTACAACATGGAATATCTCGAGATCCTGACCAGATAGAAAGTTACTGTCTTGGGAAAAGTTGTTCAGGAGGTCAAAGCCTATTTCTTAGTGTACAATAGGTCAGAATTATCTCACTTCGTGGTGCTAGTATACATGTGAAATTCTCGTGTATAAAATATCTCTAGATCCTGACCAGATAGAAAGTAAATGCCTTCAGCAAAGTTGTTCAGGAAGTTAAGCTCTTTTCGTTGGTGGAGTAGTTCAGAAATTTCACACTACGAGGCGCTAGTATATACGTGTAATTCTCGCATATACAATAGCTCGAGTTCTTGACCAGCTAGAAAGTTACTGTACTGCGCAAACTTGTTCAGGGGGTCAAGACTTTTCGACTGGTAGACAGTAGTTCAGAATTTTCTCACCACGTGGCGTTTGTATACATATACACTTCTCGCATATGATATATCTCGATATCCTGACCAAATAGAAAGTTACTGTCTTTGAAAAAGTTGTTCAGGAGGTCAAAGCCTATTGCTTGGTGTAGAATAGTTCAGAATTTTCTTACTATGTAGTTCTAGTATACACGTTAAATTCTCTCATATAAAATATCTAGAGAGCATGACAAGATAGAATGTTACTGTCTTGGGCAAAGTTGTTCAGGGGATCAAGGCCTTTTGGCTAGTGGACGGTAGTTCAGAATATTTCACTTCATGGTACTAGTATATACGTGCAATTCTCGCATATGATATATCTCAAGACCTGCTAAAAATGTACTGCAATCGGCAAAGTTGTCCAGGAGATCAAACCCTATCGTTGGTGGAAAGTACATAATTTTCTCACTAGGTGACGTTGAAAGACACGTGAAATCCTTGTATATAAAATATCTCTGAATGACCCGCATACTAGTGCCACGTAAAGGGAAAATTCTGAATTACTGTACACCAACGAAAAGATCCTAACATCCTGAACAACTTTGCCGAAGACAGTAACTTTCTGTCTGGTCAGGATCTAGAGATATTTTATATGCGAGAATTCCTCATGTATACTAGCGTTGCAAAGTGAGAAAACTCTAAACTTAAGTCCACCAGCAAAAAGGCCTTGACTTCCTGAACAACTTTGCCGAAGACAGTAACTTTTTATATGATCAGGATTTCGAGATATTTTATATGATAATTTCACGTATATACTAGCACCATATAGTGACAAAATTCTGAACTATAGGCTTTGAACTCCTGAACAACTTTTTCGAAGACAGTAACTTTGGGGGTTAACTGTAATAAATATTTAGCTTGTTTAGTTAAAAGCAAGTTTTTTGAGGAATACTCGTTGATTTCAGATCGATTGGTAGCTCGGCTGCAAAATGGAAATGGAAAACTCACACTGTTGTACAAAGTACAACGCGTGAGTACTCTTGTTACAAAAGTTGGCGCGAGTAACGGAGGAAATATAACATAAGGAAACAACTGATCATACCATAAAAAAAATCATTCAGAAGTAAATCTTAATACGGAGACCTGACTCTATGCTTGCAGTCCATATTATTTTTGTATGGGCTGTTCATAAACTACGTAGACGGTTTTTGAGAGATTCAACCCCCCCCCCTTCCGTAGAAGACAGTCTCAAACACAAAATTTAAAAAATTGTATGGACCGTAGACATCTGCCAAGCGCTCCCACCCCCCTAAAGCGTCTACGTAGTTTATGAACAGCCCCTTAGTTAAATGCCTTTGGGAGATAGGAAAACTTTTGTGGAAAACTAGGAACTAGGAAAACTAGGAAAACTCAGAGTGGACCACTCTACGTGTTTTGCCGTTTTTCCCATTTTGAATCGCCTGATAAACAAGAAATATATTTAAAAACAATGAATTCATATAATTTTGATTGATTTACTTACCAATTTAATCAGAAATCTGATATAATAGCACGATCGACCAACCGGATTTTTTTTTTGTCGCTCTTTTGATGATTCTCATTTGATAAGTGTCCAAAATAAGTTGGTAACATTTTTTTACGATCTTTTTTGGACACTTTTTATTTAATATTTTTTAAGTAAAATCTTAAGGTGAAATCTTTATAAACACGTGAAATACATCTTCCAAAGTCAGATAAACTGATTTGATAAAAAAAATCATTGAATTGTATATTTTAGACCAAATTTAAAACAAGTACACTAACGCCGATTCCTCTAGACAAACGTCGAAACATGAAACTTTTTCGATAACATTTTCTAAAACTGCATAAATTGAGCAATTGTAAGCAATTTGAGGTGAATTAATGATCTTGAGACATAGCAAGTAATTGAAAGAATGTAATTACAACATCAACCCAGATGAATTTGAAGAAACTAGACAGTAAGCGAGGAAAATATATGAAAAGGGTCCAAAATATGTAGGGGTCCAATTCAAGTTGGTTACCCTACACTTTGATTTTGATTTGTACTTTTGATTTTTATTTTGCTTAAAATGTTCCTTGGGATGCATCCTTTAATTTAAAAAAGACTCCAAGTCCACCAGAATATTCCTTACCGCTTTACGAAGTGATTTCCTAAAACATGTACCGGCGCGCTGAGAGAGCATTTTTATCTTTAAACGCGTTTATCTCGAAACGGGGTTTTTCAAACTGACGTGGGAAATAACACTAACCAGTTATCATCAAATTTGGTTATCGCCTAGGTTTTCTTGTTCAGAATTATATTCTGCTTAGAAATACGTATCCACATTTTCGATTTTGTCAAAAATGGATATTTAATTCACGATTTTGTAAGCATTTTTAGGGTGAAAAATGGACTTTTTTTTTTCCTAAGGCCACAACTTTTGAAAAAATCAATTTAAAAAAAATCGGAATACGTATTTCTAACCCAAATTTCATTACTAATCAGGATTTTTGTTCTATTTATGTTCCAGGATCACATGGAAAAGAGTATTTTCCCACGCCGTTTTCCGACTTCCGCGCGACCTGGTGCACCGGCCACGGGGAGACGCCAATCGAGTTCAAAAAAATACAAATTTTAGTTCGAAGGATGACCAATAAATGGGTTATAACATATTTGCCCTCCCTGAGTGTTTTATTGCTTAAAAAAAACGAAAATACCTTAATTTTTTGACGTTCACAGTGTACTACCCCCTTAAGTAAGTTAAAGAAAGAAAAAATGTTAATGCTGCTGTAACAAAAATAACATTCCATATTACAAGTCCGATTATGATTACATGATTTTTGCTCGATGTTTGGAAGAATACAAAAGCTACCGAGCTTCAACAAAGATTTTTCAAAAGTATGGTCTTTGAAAAAAATCTAGACCATGAAATTTTCCCTAGACCATTTTTCTATCATTTTTAATCTAAGGCTTGGAAAACTTTCAAGATCACGAAGTAAAAAAGTCAGGATATTTGGACCAGATTTTTTTTTTAGAAACATCAGAAAATTTGTAATGAAATTATCTATGCTATTTCGAGATCACCGGCAAGGGAAAAAAGAAATTGTATAATCGGGTCCGGACAAATTTTTAAGATAACGGACTGTCTAGATCACGGAGTAAATCAAAATATTAGAGATTCCATCATCAGAAATCGGACAGTCCTGGTCTGTTCGTGACTCTTCTCGTGGGACTTTACACGCTGATTTAACACTATCCAAATCAAGCTGTGATTTCAGGTGATTTTTTAAAGGTTAATTCTATAATCTCAACATTATTGGTCATAAAAAAGTGACTTTAGTGACTAAATTTTAAGAAATAGTGGCTTGAGTGACTTTTGGCGAAAAAATTACTTTTTAGGGACTGACTATAAAATAGTCACTTGAAAAGCCCTGAGAATAGACAAGGTGATAACTGAATTTAAAAAAAATCAAACAAATCTCTTTAAAGAGAAAGGGGAAGTCATTATTTCATGGAAATACAAAAGCAGTTCTTGAGTTTAAAACCGTCTCCACGTCTTCTGAGGATTCATATTTCTAAAAAAAAGCATCTATCAATGAAACAGTCATCGGTCGTCATTGATAAGCAATGCAACTATGTTCTGTCATTCTAATTGAAACTTTTATTGGCTCTGTTGTAGCAATAGTTAAATCAACGCCTAGTGCGTACCAGAAAAATTACAGGTCGTAAAACAATATAACGAAGTATGTAGTAATAGTCAGGATCCACATCTAGGGTAACTTATGAACCTGTATTCTGCAATTTGATAATTCAATCGAAAAAATCAACGGGATGGGATACGATATAGAAACATCTTATATGATTTCATATAATATAGAAGCATTTAAAAACAACAAAATTCAAAAGAATAATATTAATTAGTGTAAGATCCCGAAATTTAGATAAAACACACTGAAAACGTGTTCCCAAAATCGATCCTATACTACAGAAGCATGAATTAAGATAGTGAGATAATACGATTAAGCGAAAGACTTGGCGCCGTCAAGCACCGTATCATCATTAAAAATAAATTAATATGAACGCATGAAAAAATACTGCTGTTTGTTTGCTCATCTGTTCAATAACTAGCTTTCAATGACTTGTAAAACTTAAAACTAAATTGCTCTTCAATCATTGTATGTGATACAAAAACACCCAACCAACTTTACCTTCATTTAATTATGATAATCATAGATCAAAAATTGTCCAATGTACAGTTTGAATTGAAGGGTGCTTGATTGTTACTTCGGATATTTGGGCTGCCTATCATGATTGGTGCTTATTTTCTAAAGGCGGGGCATGGAAAACCAATCTAAAGTTAGGTACCGTAAAACGGGGTAACATTGATAGTTTTTTATGTATATTCTAAATATTTTTTACAGCAATTATTTTTTTTTCAAATTTTATTTTTTTAAAACAAGTACTGATGATTCTTGAGTCAATTCGTTCGTAATATGCTTGACGGAAATTTAATAATTTGCACTATTTTTTAAGTCTTGTGACCTAACAACAGTATTTTGATTTGGAGTTACTTTAATAATCCTCGTTGAATGTAGAAGAACATGCGTGAAACTCAAAGAATTTAGTTCTTGAAATATGCAACTTTGAATGAGTATATAATCAGAAAACATCATCAGTAATAAGAATACAACATTTAATTTGTGTTGGCTATATTAGAAATACATTTCATAAGTGATGATTTGAGTGCTTTTTCAAACAGGCGATAAACAAGAAAATTGAATTTTAATATGTTTGTAAAATATGTAACACATACAATATAAAAATTACATACCATATCAACGGAAATGCCCTAAGCTACAATATGGAACCAATGTTACCAATTCGGAAAAGGCGCAAAGAGTAAATTTAATCATTGTATTCTACTATCAAAGTTACCCGCATTATCAAAGATACCCCGTTTTACGGTACTCTATTCTGAAATCTGTCTAATGTGAAATTCAGAAACTGTTGAAATCATTCAAACAAGAATATTTTCCTGGTAGCTTATTCAAATTCCCGTTTTTTCCAGGTTTTTCCTGTTCGAATTGCCACCCTGCTGGTAGAATTACCACTCTGAGTGCACTTCGCTCATTTTCGTATTAGCGTCATCTTCTTCCTGGCTGTACTCTTCAGTACTCGGAGCACCTCAGTACTACTTGCTCGCTGATGTAGTACATGCTTGTAAGGCGGTACAGCCTCATAAAGAAAGCTGTACTGTTGGAACAAAAGTATATTCTAGGCTTTAACTCAGGATAAGGAAGTCAAATATGGTTAAATTGGTATGTCCTAGAAATTCGTGATGTACGGTGTACTCTATGCTCTGGGAATCCGGACCAGAAATCGTACCCAACACATCCAGCTTGGCAATACCGTGCCTTTACTGACTAGACTGAGGACTGAGGCCCCAACCAACGTGAACCTTCCAAAACTTGATTATATTTCCGTCACGTTTCATGCATTACTCCAACTAATATTATCACCGCTTTGATTGTCCTTTCTGACGTCCATATGTGAACGCAGCCATGATTGGGTCACATTCTACATCGCAGTTTGTCATCCGTTTTCTTCCCTAATATGAACCAACGAATGGACCTTTCGGTGTCACCAGGGAGGTGGTAAAGCAAAAGTTGACATTAATCCTGTGTCCACACACACACAACCGAAATATGTGCAAAACAAAAACACAAAATCCCCCGCAAGTTGCTGCTGGTAAGCTGCTAATGAATGGCGAGCAAAGCCAAATCTCTGCAGTTGGCTATATCTCATAACAGCATAATTAGGTGCCAGTGAGTTGTTGGAACATTCATCGCACAGATGGAAAAAAACGTTGTTAAATTGTCCACTCCGTAATGTCTCAATCTAGTGACCAGAGGAGAAAAGTCCTACTGACACCGTCACAACACTGATTGTGGATGATAAAGGGAAAATGAGCTTCAGTAGCAGCCGTGCGGAAATGGTGATTCATTCCAATGGGGGTTGTTTTCGTCGTGGGTGTCGACAACGGCTAACGACGATGATGATAAAAAAGAAAATCGTAGCCACAAAAAATAAAATAACACTTGAGATCGTTAACTATTCACAGAACGGACGGATGGAAGGCCTTATTTATGTTCTGCGCATATTTTTCGCTTATCTCACCATGAGCTGTACGAAACATCGGTTCATGCTTCTAAATTGGATCTGTACCATGAGCGAACAAAAATTACAGAAATTCATAGAAATATCATGCGATGAATGCAAGGAACAAATTATTGTAATGAACTAAATCCGATTTATGTTGAATTATTGTAAGATATTATACAAGTCCAAAACATCTGAATTTTAACGTTACTATCGATTATTCTATGTCCAAAAATTTACGTTTTTATCAATTCTTTGTTATACGACTTCTGGTGTGTCCAAAAATGCTCTTGACCAGCATTGAAATGTTTTAATATGCAATGAAACAATTGCCCTCTAACATCATTTAATCCAAGCGACAATTCGAATCCTTTGAATGGCACTAAACACTGTTTGAAATGGAACCGATTATGCAACTAAAATCATCGTTGGTCGTTAGTCGATTCGTCGGTGAAAATTCAATTTCCTTCGTTGCCAACCGATCTCCATGAATGGCGGTGCTGCATCGCAATTTCTACCGCCGGTCTCCGTAATAATGTTTATCGACTTGCACAACATAACAATCAGCAGTAAATTTTCCGGGAGCACACATTTCCACTCTCACAGTAGCGCAAGCAACCGATCGCCTGTTGTTGTAATTAAACCACAGGCGCGCTTTTCCACCTCTGATGGTGCTCTGGGCGGGGTGGACTAATGTTTATCGTCTTCCTCCTCGGCAATCCGAAGAATGACAGAGGGTGGTTCAGGGTTCCGAGTAAGCAATTGCTTACCGATCTACTTAAGCTACATTTGCTACCAACCGTTTCCGTACGGATTCATTTTTGCCACATGCCCTTTGGGGGTGCCGTGGTTATTCGGTAGAATATCGAAAATGTTGAAGACATTGACGCTAGATTGGACGTCTTCTTGTCAAATAACTGAACTGCTAACTAATAGAATCTCTTCATGTACCATCCACAATTCCGCCACTTCATTCAAAATTGTACCTGATACGCTTCCGGTCCAGATTGCTGCGTTGGAATTTCAAGTATAGACTATCCTAGAAAGTATAAGCACAGTTTTTCAACACGTCGCTATTTGTGTCCGGATGACGTTGTCAACAAGTCTGCCGTCACAAATTGAAAGTTCTTCTTCGAAATCTTCAAAACAGAAATGGGGGAGCAGTCCAAATCACCATCGAAAAGATTAGTGCTGATGTCTTTTTTTTCGATTCATAATCATTGCGATTAACACATTGATCTTTTGTTATACGTCCTTGTCCTTTATTTAGTGCATGTCGTATTAGGTGAAATGTTGACCTCGGCAATACCTTAACCTATTATCGTCAGGGGGTAAACAAAGTCCTAGAGCACTCAAATTTGGCCAATAGATGCTCTGAAACACAATGTATCCACATGCCAAAATTGAGCTCTCAAGGACGTTGTTTACCCCCCTGACGATAATGGGTTAAGATATTGCCGAAGCCAACATTTCCCCTACCTCATTCCAATGGAAACGTAATGCGACATTAGTTTTTGATGCATTTATCATGCATACTTGCTCTTTTCACAAGAGTCTTCATTCAATTGTGATGTTCCGTATCATTCCAAGAGTTCCGATAACTCTCCAAAGACGCGCCTTTTCATCTATCTTAGTGGCAAAATCAAGTGAGGAACAGCAAAATCAAATATTTGAATTTCAAAGCTGGGTTCAAAGCTTTTCTTGTTTCCAATTTCAGTTCCTCGGAAACACTCAAAACCGAAATCTCGTAGCCATCAACAATAAGAGCTTAGGGCCTGAGTTCGAGGTGGCAGATCTTACACCGTAACCACGTACCACGAAAAGGTGATCTACCCGTGTAACGTGGACTGATTAGATTACCTTCCAAGATACACCAAAATCAGGCAGAGAACCACCCAAGTAACATTGCAAGTTTTATCGGGGTTTTAAAGAATGCTACAAGTCTAAATCGTGCTCTACAGAATCCTCATGAAATTTTTTTACTAAGGCGCAACGTTCTCAGATTGTAGTCAAGATTCAAATGTTTAAAATCAGTATTACTATTTTAAATAATTTAATATTTTTTCTTTTTGAATAAAGAACGGAGAATAAACTACTTTCATCCGGAGAAATGTCCGGGAAATGATTGAATTAGCTTCTGAAGGATGCCGAAAAAAACTGGCAGAGAGCGAATAAAGAAGCTTATCTGGGTGAAGTTTAAAGAAAGTCGGAAAAACATCCGAGGATCTTCCAAGAAAAATATAGATTAACTTCTAGCAATTAGCGGCGCCGGTGGTGTAGTGGTAAGCATGATTGCCTCTCCCCCCAAAAGGCCTGGGTTCAATCCCAGTCGGCGCCGCCGGGATTTTCTGAGGCATAAGATCTCTGATCACGCCTTCCTTCCGAAGGGACGTAAAGCTGCTGGTCCTCGGTCTATGAGTTGATGGGTCGATATGTTCGATTCAGGTGTGGGAGCTGGCTCACTGGCGTCGGCAGCACTAGTACTCAGTACGGAAAACAAGATCGACGGAAAACAAATCAAGGAAGAAAAAAACTTGTGGCGAAAATTGAAACAAACTTTCAGAAAAACTCCGAAGTAGCCAGAAATGTTTCGGAAACCGGAAGCAAATTCCAGGAGTAGTCATTTCCAAGGAAAGCCAAAAGAAGCTTGGAAAGATCCACCAATAGAAGTCCAAAAAAAACCCACTTATGGAAAAACTTCCAGAGGAAGACTTCTGGAAGAATTAGATAGATTCGTCCGGTAGAATATTAATGGAACTTCCTGAAGAAGATGAAATAAACTTCCTTTCAGAAGATGGAGAAAACTTTCTGGAAAAGATGGAAGAATCTTCCTAAAAAAGACAGAGGAAGCTTCCTGGATACGCTGGACGAAATTTCCTTAAGAGGATTGGAAGAAACTTCTGGAGAAGTCGGAAGCCAGAGGACTTACGGAACAGTTGACAGAAACTTCAAGGAGAAATTGAGAAAAAATCTGAAAGAATTAGATTTCTAGGGGATGTTAGCACAAAATTCCCTGAAGTTTCTTACATGCCTTAATGATCCAGAATCTATTCTGATACATAAAAAAAACATTCCTGAAGACCCTGCAATGTCCCTGAAGTTTTTGGAACATTCCTGAAATGCACTTCAGAATATCCCATAATTCCTCGGAACGCCTTGAAAGTTTTTGCAATTTTCCTGAAGTTAATAGGGCTTTTTTAAGTTCTCTGATCATCCTCGAAGTACTCAGAACTTCCCTGATTATAAAGAAACAATCGAAAATATCTAGTCTTCTTTGAAGGTCTCTGGACTTTCTTGAAGGTTCCGGAACTTCTTAAGTCTCTCACATATTTTTTGAAATGAATGTAACATCAGAATTGAAGTTCTCTGTTACTATCCAGTTTTAATATTTATTTTAAAGTTCTCGAAACTGCCATTAAAAATAACGGAACTTCCCTTAAAATGTCCTCACAATTTTCTGATGTTCATGTAACTTCCCTTACATTTCCAAAATTTTCCTGAACCACTCGGAATTTTACAGAAGATTTCGGAAATTCCATGAGTTATTCAAAAATTCTTTAGAGTTTCAGAAATTTCCTTGAATTGATTGATCTTTCCTGATGTTCTCAGAGCTTCCCTAAATTCTAAAAAATTTCCTAAATCTACAATATGTCTACTTTGTACAAAAATATTGACATGTTGATGATATAGATCTCCAAAATCTCATGGAATCATGAATTGGTATACAATCAATGAGTCTTCTGCGAAAAATGACCTATGGATCTAAGACTGGGCCCCGCTAAAAACCTGCTATTTATCAATTTTATCTAGATGAACGCGACATTGGGACGGTACTAATGGTTAATTTTGGTCGCTATTGAAAATTTAGTCGATTGCTGAATTTATGTATGGGCCCATGTTAGGGGCATTTCCCCTATCAATACCTAAGCAGAAGAAACGCAGTATTAAAATTTTTTCGAATAATCTTTGAGATTAGATCTTGAAGTTCTAAAAGCCAAACAACATATTGTGGGATACAAAGCTATGTTACCAAAATATTTGTCCTGGAAATTTTTTACAGGTTAATCGAAATCTTGATCGGTTTCCACTCAGAATTTTTGAGTATTTTCAGCTTCACCGAGACTCATAACATCATTTAAATTATCAATTGTGTTTAAAAATAACATTATCCAAATCATCGAAATCATCGAGTGAAATAAAAGAATAGAGTTTATGTAATTTTGAGGATTTTTGATACTTTACCACAGTGAAAGAAAGACATAATATGAAAGATGTAAACAGATGTGTTAACATGAGAATATAATTATATAGGGGAAATGGCTCTAATGTTGACGTACGGATCTAAGATTGGGCCCATCGCTAAAATCTGCTATTTATCAATTTTATCTAGCTGAAGGATATTTGATTAGATGAATTTATGTATGGGCCCAAATTAGGGGCATTTAAGGCGACATTACATCTATTTCCCCTATATTATATAAAATTGATTGGTTCCAAGTAACTTTGCAAGTTTTATAGCAGTTTAAAGGATTCTTCAAGACCAAATTATGACCTACAAGACTATGCTACTTGGGATGAGTATATATGCTCTTTCCCAGTGCGCTTTGGGTTTTCCCACATTTGGGATTTCCCGGTTGGATGGACACCCTGAAAGATGAAAGACCCCTTTGAGAAAATCCATAAGAAGCTTCCAAGAGAAGTGGGAATAACTTTCCGGCAGGAATCGGAAAATATCTTAAGGAGTAAGGTGAAAATAAATTCTAGGGCAAAAGTAGAAGAAACTTCCAAGAGAAGATTAAATTAACTTCAGGAAGGACAAAAATAAACATTTTTATGGACCTATTTGTTCACTGAATAAAAGTATTTCCCGATTTCCAGGAATTACCAGGATGGGCCATCAGCTGTTTCTCGAGTACTGGGTAGCATAAAAAAGCGAGGAAATGGAAACTTTAGTAGAATGAGTCAAGTATAAGAAATTAATAAAGATTAATAATTGTTTGAGCAATTTTGGCTCAACAAGTTTGAGATATTCAAAAAGAAAAAAGAAAAAAAAAAGAAAATCTCTCAATAGTTTCCTCTGACAGTTCAGCTTGGGCAGCCAATAATAATTTTGATTATTAAAAAATAAGTGTAAATCGGTATATCTGGCATTCGAAAATCGGTATATCTGGCAACACTGCCTGAGCAGGACCTGTGAAACGAAAACTGAACCTGAAGATCACCTACCTATCCTGATAAGACAAGATCATCATCTGACCGAGACTTGACCGAATAACTAATCGGTCTAAAGATGTTCAAGAAGCAGAAGAAACTAAACGGAATTGAAAACAGGTTGAATCTGTTAAACTAAAGGTTTGGAAGCAATAAGATAGTCTGTTCTGTGGAAAATCGGCTTATGCAGGATAATTTTTAAGTCAAATATTGCTCCAGACGCTACCGGAAGACCATTATTACACCGTTCGTTAAAGTCAGGGTGTTGATAGGTTAATTCGGTAAGACGATTATGGCAACTGATGTGTGGCTGTGAAATGTTGCCACATTGATAATTGGCAATTTTTGGTAATCCAGAAATCGTGAAACAGTTGATGGCTTCTCCCTCTGGAGTCGAGAAATATATTGTAGATTTAATCCCGAAAATTGTTGCTGATTTTTACACTTCCTCTGGAAGCAACGACGAACTGATTTAATGGAAACGATTTTAAGCGCAAAACAACGGGAAATACCTTTGAACTGGGCCCAGATTAAGGCAAATGCAAGCACAGGGTACAGGAATGAGTGAGTGTACTACTCAAAAAACACAGTAGCTTGGTTCAAATCAAACGCATTGCAATAAGTGCCCAAAGAGATGAATCCTCAGAACACTCCGGAAGCCCATCGAAGCATGTCTAAGGAAACACCAAAATGCGAAAACGCGAGAAATTTCTTCATCATAGCATACTGTGATGATGATGGTAGTGGTTTTCCACCCATTATAGCAAGGAAACTAAATTCGATAGCAGTTGGCTCTCTTCTCTGTTTGTCTTGATCAAGCTTAATAACCTCTGATTGTCCTCAACATGTCGCTGTATGAAGGGCCAAGAACGAATTGGGTAGATCGATCGGCAAAGTCGCCTATACGCATCTACGGGACAATAAAGAATCTCCGTCCAGCAACTTGATCAGTCAATTGGTCAAAAAGACGAGGAAGATGCCTCAATGAGTGGGGAGAGGAGCCCGCCCTTTACCCAAGAAATGTTATCGACAGGGAGTTGGCATTCCCACTCTCCCCGTCCAAATCGCTTCAATCGGGTGATTCTTGAACTAAAAATGAAAATTCCTTGAAAAAAGTGTGTTTATTTCGACATCAGCAAACCGTGTGTATGCTTCCTGAGACACCCTATAATGTATTTATCAACCCATTCAATTAAACCCATCGGAGCAAACGGGGGGCGATACAATGTGAACCAGATGAGGACGCAAACGACGAGAACTAATCGCATGCAATAGACCGTACTTGATCTCTCGTTTGGCAACAAAGCAGACCATTATCATCGGGTTAAATGGTTCGATAAGATGGAAAGGGAACCGGATACATACTGATAACTGTAATTTTGTGTAGCCAACAGGAATCTGCTGATCAGCTTTCGTAGAAATTTCGATGCTTGGATGCTATCGGTTAACTCACTCTTTTTGAGATGAACTAGCATACGGCTAAAAATCTCATAGGGCTAATAAAAGGTTAGAGTGAGTTACTATTCGAAATTGTGATAATTATTCCATAAACGACCGTAGAAACAATAACGTAGCGAAACTCTTACTCACTCAAGTATCAATGACAGGTATCCAGGCCGATTGGATATTCTCGTCTTGACCAGGACCGAGCCAACTTCGCCGGAAGACCCTCTGCTGCTAATCAAACTCCTCGATTTCTCCAGAATTATGTTTTGCAATTTTTCCTCGACTTCTTCTGACTTCCTCCAGGATTTGCTTCTGACTACCTCCGACAGTTTCCTCATATTTACTTTGAAAGATTCTTCAGACATCCATCAAAAATTTGTTTAAAATTTCTCCGGAAAGGTCTGACAACTTCTTCCGGAAATTTCTCTAGGGTTGTTTTTCCAATCGATTTAGAAAATATCCATCATCTTCCATTGATTTCCATGAGATTTCTTTCAATTTATAGATAGTTCTTCGAAGAGTAAAATTCCCGGGAACGGTATATTTAGCATCATCCCGAAAAAATATAAATTTAACATGATTTTTTATTGCTGTTTCCAACAAAATCGAACTAGCTTCCCTAAAATTGGGAAAAGCGATAATTTTTAAAATTAGCGGAAATTGATTCCCGGGATGTCACTGGTATTTGAATAAAATTGGGCCACTGCCTGGCGTTTTATTTTTATTTTTTTTATCTAATTCGTGGCTCAATCACGTTAACTTTACGGAGCAGATAATTCATTGTTCATTATCCCATTATCAGAGCGTTGTCGCCAGTATGAACGGTAGTGCGGTTCTAGATTCGTCTGGAGTTCGACCGGCTATGGTGACCAGTGGACGACGATGGGACTGTCTGGAGTTATTCTCAGATTTAATTTAATTTTGTTAATCTTGTTAGCTTCCACTTTACTTCCTCAGAACGCCCTCGAAGGTTTCCTCTTTTTTTCTGTTTGGGACATAACACCACAGCGACCAGTAACTTGATCTATTGTAGCATATCCCGTGTCCTTAGTTTAGTGCATGCCGTATTACTCCATCACTATTGAGAAATGATGAAGTATTCGGTTTTTATACAGTTGTCATTCTTATTGCCTTCGTCTCAAGGAATCGATTCTAATTGAAAGTTCCCGCTATTTATTTATTGCCCTCACTCACCCTCCAAAGGCACGCCCCTTTTTCAGTCAAAATTGGATTCCTTAGCTACAAAATTAAGCAATGACACCGATAATGACCATGCATCAGTCTAACCACTTCAAACTAGAGAACAACGAATGGAAGATGAGGAATCACATAGATGAAAACTAACTAACTCATTTTTTCTTTATTTCCTCGGTGGACAACGCCGAGTATTGTCACTATCAACAAGGCATAAAAAGTAACAAGAACTAAGATGCGTTCCATTGATTACTGAAAAATCCTGTTCCCTAGTTTGAAGCAGTCAGGACTAGAATTCGGTGGTAGATCTTACATCCCGTATCGTACCACGAAAAGATGATCTACCACGTTCAGGGGCAAGTTTTCCTCTTAAGTTCACAGGGGTCCTGCTCCTCAGAAATTCCTAAGAGTTTTAATTAAAAAATTATTTTGAATTCAATGCAGGGTTTTCTTAAAATTCTACTCAAACCTATCTCAGACTTCACATGAAATCTAAAATACCTCAGTACTACCTGGAAAGCAGATTGCACTTGATGATTTTTCGCAAAGATTGTTTTCCCAGAACCCCCTTGAAATAAGGTCCTTAGAAATCATAATAAAATCCCATGAGCCTTTAAAACTGTACAAGGTATTTGACTCCAGAATCTTGGACATTTCTTGAAGTATTATAACTTTTATAAGAACTTCAAAAACTTTAATTTTCATTTTCATTTTGCAGCGTGTGGTGGGGAAATGTTAGCACAAGTCAATACAAAGCCGAGAATTAGGGAAGAGAAATGGCTAAATACTCTCGCAACACGAGAAAAGGGCCTATCATTGTTGATCGATTCTTTTCATCGATTTTTTCTTTCGCGAATAGCCCGACTGCAAATGAATTTTGTCGAACTGTGCTGCGAGCTTAGTGGGAAATTCGTTTATGTTGCCGTGGTAAACCAAAGAGAAAATTGATTAAGAAAATCGATCAACAAGGATAGGCCCTTTTCAAATGTTACGCGAGAATAGTCTATGCGGACCGCTTGAACGCCATTGGGGAATTGAAGGGGTGGAAGGGAATTAAAGGGGTGGAAGGGAATTAAAGGGGTGGAAGGGAATTGGAGACAGTAAATGCTGCAAAATGTAGAAAATATACTTTTTTTCTATTTCAAATCCGCTAGCTGATCCTGACCCAGTTGAAAGATTATTCAATGAAATTGAAAGGCGTATATCTCATCGGCACTATAAAAAGTTTTCCGAGCTACAGAATCATAAAAATTATCCGAAGGCTACAATGCTAAACGTCATGGTTCAATTTTGGGAAGTGAAAGATTGTAATAAGAAATTCTTTTAGAAACCTTGAGCTTTAAAAAAAATTGGACTGTGTCTTGAACTTGGGTGAATTGACAGGAAAAAAATAAAATGGAATTTCGATGAAAATTGGCTTAATCGAAAGGTTATTCAGAAGAGAACTCCCTAGAGAATTCTGGAAAGTATTATTAAGGAATTCCGAGGAGACTAGAAAGTAATTCTGAAAAGAATTTGTTTTTTTTATATCTTTATTAAGGAACGAAAAGAAATTGAAAGGTTTTGAGGGAAAAGCTTCAGAAAAATACTTAAGTAATTTAAAGGTAGTTATAAGTAAGAGAATTCCAAGGACATTATGATTAAATGTCCGGGAGAATATCGATGAACCTCTGAGAAGAACTCGAAGAGAATTCAGAGGATAATTCCAAAAAAATCTACAAATCCAAATAAATTCTTACAAGAGTTCCAAAGCAATGCTGACTTGAACTTTTTAGCAATTCTGACATTCATTTCAAAAGAGAATTTTGATAAGAATTTGAACGGAATCTGTATCTGAAGTTGATTCGGTTCCAAATAAATCTTAAGGAAAATTTAATATTTCGAGTGCATCAAGGTTAGGTTATATAGCAGTAGTTTTGAATTAAATTCCAAGGAAATTCAAACTCACAACATTTGAGGATACACGGGAACAAATCAACAATCCGAAATGAGAAAAATGAATCATGATTTCATGTTTTGAAAATACACCATGAATAGTATTCATGATATCATGAGCTATGTTTGCGTAACGCACCCAATATTCCCGAAATCATGAATCATCCGAGTTAAATCATGAACTAAATTCATGGTTAAACTCAGTTTTTTATCCCAAACATAAAAATAATAAAGCAACAGACTGGATTTGAACCAAGAACCTTACGATCATTAAACCCATACTTTGACCACTAGATTATCAGTACTTGTATAAGTTGGAAGGCAAAAGGCGTATAAGAGATACCTATGTAGTGCGGTGAACACGATGTTCCAGGTAACGTTTGAAGCGGTCATGATTCCGCTGCATTATGAAATCATAAATTTCCATAACGAAATCATGAATCATTGTTATGATTTCATGGGATGGCAAGTTTTTTGATTTCGTGATTTTTTATTCATGAAAATGGAATCAGTTTTTTTTCCGTGTAGTGTATGGAAGTTTTGGGGAGAGTTCAACAGAATTAAAAAATATTTGCAATGCATTTTTTTTTTAATTTGAAAGAAATTGTGATACAAATTATAAAAGTAATTTAATGAAAAATTAAAGAGAAATTTTAAAAAAATAAATAAAAAGGAGTTCTGTAAATAATTTTAAGACTGAAAAAGAAGAAGTACCGAAAAGAAAGAACTCTGATATGAAGTCCAATTTGAAGAAAGTTTTATACATTCCACAGATTAAAAGCATTCTGCGTTAGCGTTGTTATGATAAACTTCGTAGATTGGACACTCACGATTCTTTTGAAACTCTCAGTCAGACTACTTTCAGGAATAATGCTGGGGAGTAAACATTGGTTCCAATCTAAACAAGAGTAACAGAAGCATGACTGTCGCTATTCCCGGCCACGCCCATCTTTACCATAACTAGGGATAGGGAAGGAAATGTTGATATAGTACTTACTTAACGAGAGGCCACCGACTTAGCAACACCCTCATAAGTGCTACGAAGCTGGAGGGTTGGGTAGGGTATTCGGTTAGGATTCGCCTCAAGTTGGCGATATATACAACCAAAAGTATATTTTGTTTATGTGTTGCTCATTTAATCTCTCGATAGCCGACTATCAAATGAAAATATTCATTATGTGACCTTGGGATTAAACTCATGATTTTCTGCTCAGTAAGCAAAAACGATCCCTCCAGGGTCATCGAGCATCACAGAACCATAACGTTTTGCGACTAAACGCGACTACGTTTTCGCTTGGTATATAACGAACAACTGAAATACGCGATAATTCAAATGGTATCCGTGGTTGATCTTCTTCTTCTTCTTCGCATTTCAAGCTTATTGCATATCTCATATTAGCTTATTGCGTGCTCTCAACTTAGTGTTCTAGATGCACTTCCACAGTTATTAATTGAAAGCTTTCGATGCCTGTACCATTTTTGCATTGATATGATTGTGTGGCAAGTCCAATCATACTTCTATGCCCAGGGAAGTCGAGAAATTTTCCAACCCGAAAAATTCCTAGACCGACCCGGGAATCGAACCCAGCCACCTCCAGCATGGTCTTGCTTTGTAGTTGCGCCTTTACCGACTGAGCTAAGGGAGGCCCCATCCGTGGTTGATGGTTAACCTTAAATATACAAATTACGATGGTGATTTATAAACCCATGATTTACTGCTCAGTAAGCAAAAATGATCCCTCCAGGGTCATCAGGCACACTGGCACACATATTGGCGAGTCGCATGTGAACGGCGGGCCATTGGAAGCGCTGGGAACAAGAACTAAACAGAAATCTCAACAAGTTGTTACTTTGCATACCGAGCAACGTTGTTGAAAACCGGAGAACTGTAGAAAATATACCCACGGCTCTAAGCCACAATACTGGTCTAACAACCCTATTGTTCTTTTGTAATCTGACAGTATATGTGAGAGTTTTACTTTTTATTTTCACAAATTCAGAACTAACCAACGATTAATTTCTTGAAACATATTATTGAGAAGGATATGATTGATGTCTCTGATTCGGAGACCCTCTCAAAATTGGGGGCTCTGGCTTTAGCCCACCATCGCCCAACCATTAATACGGCACTGAACATTAGTGTGCATCTTTCCAATGTGGTAAAGGTCCAGATCAGCCCTGGGACCTGGTAGGCTAATCAAACTACCTCGAGGTTTTGCCAAAGCCCATGAAATCCATAATTTCAAAAACTTGTTCGAATTTAA
Organism: Ochlerotatus camptorhynchus; assembly: GCF_037179485.1. Taxonomy (NCBI): domain Eukaryota; kingdom Metazoa; phylum Arthropoda; class Insecta; order Diptera; family Culicidae; genus Ochlerotatus; species Ochlerotatus camptorhynchus. The sequence goes on from NW_027040988.1 coordinate 2,842,384, forward strand.
AATATGCGAATTCCAAAATAAAAAAAAACACATTTCTAGCCAATGTATTTTATATATTTATTTGTTACAGAAGATCAATCCACTCTGGAATCCAGGATTTTCCACGGTTTTACACTCACTTTTTTGCAACATTGATCGCTATTCCGTTCCCTGTATCACCTGCACCATCGTTGGAAACTTCTTGATAGCGTATTTGTTGTTCATCCGGGTTGGAAGCAGTTCCAACTAAGAGCGAAACCGACAGGTGACCCGAGGTAGGTTTTAAAACAAACGATCAAATTGACGTTCGTCTGAAAACAGGCAGACCCAATCTTTTTTATCTAGTTCGTTTATTTGGAAGGCTCAATCGCGTTAGCTTTACGGAGCCGATAATTCATTGTTCACTGTGTGTAACAAAATTCACTTAATTCTATGTCTAGTAGGAGTTGGGCCGATTACTCGCGGCTTACTCGAGGTTAGAAGGGTACATTTTCGAAGGATAGGATCAGGGGAGGAGCTTGGGGTAGGGTTTCGTTGTCTCATCAGAGCGTTGTCGCCAGTATGAACGGTAGTGCTGTTCTAGCTTCGTCCGGAGTTCGACCGGCTATGGTGGGTGGCCAGTGGGCGACGATGAGACTCATCGAGACGGGGGGACAAGACAAACAAAAACTAATAAAGAGAGACAAAAGACAAAAAGAATTAAATTCTTATACTAGACATTTGAAGAAAAACATAAACGAACTGCATATAGCAGAGATCACGGGTTGCTAACACGTCTCTGAGAGGAACATAGGGTTGTCTTCCTTGGGCCTCGAGGGTATTCAAAAGTCGCTCTCTGGCGGCGTCATTATCCGTACATTGCCAAACTGCGTGTTCGATGTCATCGTAACCGTTTCCACACCGACAGATGTTGCTGTCCACGAGGTTTATTCTATTGAGATGAGCATCTAGCGAGTAGTGGTTGGACATAAGTCTACTCATCACGCGAATGAAGTCACGACTTAAGCCCAAGCCTTTAAACCACGCTCTCGAAGAAACATTAGGAATAATTGAATGTAACCACCGTCCAAGATTTCCAGTGTCCCAATCGGTTTGCCAACTCGAAAAGGTACTCTGACGCACTAAATGGTAAAATTCATCGTGTGAAATTTGCCTGTCATACAATTCGCCTTCCTGCGCGCCCACCTTTGCGAGAGAGTCCGCCTTCTCATTGCCTGGGATTGAGCAATGTGAGGGGACCCATACAAAGGTAATCATATATGATCTTTCGACCAGCACACACATCTGCTCCCTTACCTTTGAAAGGAAATAAGATGAGTGCCTACCTTGTTTAGACCCAATCTTGATACCCGATCCACGTTGGAACCTAATCAAAAACAAATTCGATATGAAAACGTTCCAGTGATGGAGCATGGTTCTCGATATATGTATAGGAGTGGTTTCTCCATTGCACAAGTATGATCCGCTCTCCTCAATATAATGGAGTGGAATATTTAAAAAAAAAAACCACATTGTCACATTTCATTTAATATGTAATCAACGTAATGAATTCTGAAATTCAATTTACACACAGGAACAGGATCTTAAAGAAATATACACACGTCCATTAAAACCTTGACAACTGCAAACAAACAACGTGTATATCAGAAAATTAATTCCATCAGAGTAACGAACCGGGTGGAAGTGAAAAAGCACCGCCATCAGAGCATAATTGCTGTTACAATCCAATTAAACTCCGCTCAAACTACCGTGCGTCTCCTTCGTTTGTTCGATTTCCAGGTCTCATGTACCAACATTATCTTGTATACATCCAAAGAATCAACGGCAAGCACCTGAGCTCCCAGCTGAACTGCTTTGAAATCACCCTCTGAACCAGCGCACGGATCCAATAAATTTGCGAACACATAGCATTCCATAGTACATTGAAGACATGTTTACGGCAGCGAAGATCAATTAAACCGGGATTGATGAGAATCTAAACCCGTTCCCGTGAAAGGGTCGACCGACCGGTGCGCGATGAAATTTCATTCAATAATGTACTGTCTTGTACGATGGAGCGTGTACGCACAGTTTGCTCGTAAAAACCTCCGCTTCTCGACTCGCCCCAGACTGGAGACCCGAAGCCGCCGGTGTGGGTGAGATGCGGAATTAAGCGAACAAATAAAAGTTGATTCCATTTCACCAGAAGGAACAAGGCAAACCAGTTCCCCTCCCTCCCCCCGACGCCTCTTCTCCCACGTTGGGGTTTATAGCTATCCAAGGATCGCTCAAATCTTGCTCAAAGGTCGTTCGGAAAAACTCTTTGTGTAACCAGACAGATAGGCAGCCCCATATGATGATATTTGTTGAAGTTGATTTTATTGTCAGCCATAAATCAATCCGAAGAGTTAGGTCCGGCGGACTTTTTTTTCTATGTTAGCTTCGGGAGCAGCTAGCGCTCGTTGATGGAAGACACGCCACTAGTTATTCATTCAAACGGTCCATGAGGAAGCATTACGGTTCGTCGAGGCAAAGGGTTGCGCCACTTGGTGCAGAAGTCGAGTGAACTCGCTTTCTCTCCGAGCAAATAAAATTAGGTAAATTAATTGGATTCTTCTTTGCTTCTCATTATCCATTGATCCGTCCAACGCGCGCAAACTAAATAGACAACGATCTGAAGGCAAACAACTGAAGGAGCTACCAGGCCCAGATGGAAATTGACTTGATACCGCAATACCATGAACCAGTTCTGAGCAAACAAGGACACGATGGCTCAGGACACCTCGCTCGTTGATGGTAAACTAGCTGTCTCTCCATCAACTCCCCCCCCCCAACCGGGGATAGGTATAACAACGGCTCGTAATTGGCGTACATAAAATCAATTCACCTGACTGCCGTTCTGTGCCGTGTCCTCGTTGCTGGATGTCAGGCTAATGAATCTCAATAAGGTGTGGCCGTAGAAAAGGTTTATTTTATTCCGTCGTGTTCCGATGAACAGAAGCTGTCAATGTGATTTCCTACATCACCGTTTGTGGATGGGTGATGGAAAATTGATTACAACGTGTTCAGATTTTCGTATGAAATCAATTCGAAATTTATCGGAGAAACTTTTCATACCGTATGACATGAGCGGCGGCCAGGCGGTAGAATCTGAGCTTCGGCTACGTCTTTTTCTTTTTCTTTTTCTTTTTTTGTTCAGCCTGGACTGTTGCTTCGAAGAATTTTTGATAAAATGGGTTTGACAGGCGCTACTTCGTCAAACGATGATTTCAAAGAATTTTAATTTTCTAAAATTTCTGTTTTCCCTTTAAGGCATCCTTCTCATTTCTAACTTTCTGCTGGAACATGTAAGATACGTTTTCGAAACATTTCCTAGAATGTCTAGGCAACTTCATTATCATCTAAGAGATTAATCAGACTAGGGCTGAAAGTCTGTATAATAAAGTGAAAGAAGAAAAGTTCATTTTTGTTATAATCTGCAAGTAAAACTTCCCAAACTCTTCTATGGACGGACCTTATAAAAATCGATACAAGCTGTTGACATGGACTGGTAAACAGGAAAGATTTGATATGCGTACTGTGTTTGATGGGAAATTACTCGGCAGAACAATTGACGACCCCAACATTTAAGCTAAGTTGAATGTGAACGTGACTTCAAGAGTTTTTCGCTGGTAGTGGCGATGCGATATAATAGGGGAAATGGCTCTAATATTGGCCTATGGATCAAAGATTGGGCTAATCGCTACAAATCTGCCATTTATCATTTATGCCTAGATGAACGCGTATTGGGATGGTACTAATGGATATTTTGGTCGCTATTGAAAATTTAGTCGATTGCTGAATTTATGTATGGGCCCAAATTATGGGCATTCAGACCGAGATTACATTGTAGTGAGTTTAGTAACTAAAATTGCGGCAATAGTAATTAAATATTGTCAAAGAAGCTTGAATTCATACTTCATAAATTCCTCTAATTTTATTAAACCTCTCAACGGGTGTCCCCCAAAAAAAATGAGAATGATTCCAATACTTTTCTAACAGAACAAAAAAGGTTCGCAGAGAAATGTCACCTTAGGTGAATGAATCTTTACACCCTTCAGAAAATTGTCACACACTTTATTTCACACTAACATGTTCAGTCGTGTTCAGCATGCCGTCGAAACAGTAAGAATTGCTGGATGACCCGGCGGAAAGCCAAAAGATACCATATGTGCCAAAAGACGGAATCCGACAATTCCGATCGAGGATTTTTTCGGTCTATTGAGCTCCATGATATACAAGGATAATTGGAAAACCAAGGACACCAAGCAACTCACCAACAGGATCAAAAGTTGCATCCGGAAAATCGATTTGGCAGCCATCCAACGTTCATGTTCCATAACTAAGCTGCGCCGAACCGTGGACCACGGACCATATGCCGATATTAACTAAGCTCAGTTTGAAGACTTAAGTTAACCCTTTGTATGAAATAAATCAGTTTCAACTTAACTTCACTGGTGTTTTTTTCTCGATCCATTCTTTTCATTATCATTTTTCAATGGTTTTGGAGTGGGTTTAGTAAGTTCCATTTAATTATGTTATCTTGTGAGATTTGGAAATTTTGCTGGTTGCGCGATACGCATTAGAATAAAGTATTTTTAATCGATTATGGTTGAACTGAAGAAGCCACCACGTTACGTGGGTTATTACCATGACAAAAGTTTTGATTTCCTAAATCTTAAAATTGTTTCAGCGTCGGAAATCATCAGAATTTTCTGTCTTGATAACTGGCTCAGTACTTCTTACATGATTTCTTTGGAATGTCCTTAAGAAATTCCTTAGCATCATTCCCCTTTAGGGTTCAAACGCCCCAGAGCCTTGTCGCACATATAAAATTGCCATTTTATGCTAAATCGAAGTCAACTTCTGCACTTTTCATACAGTCAACTTTGTCTTACTCGATCTCTCCCTAACTCGATAATCACCCTTAGCTGGAAATCCAGGCTAGTTTGACCATTTTTCCCACACAAATTTCAAAAATTAACCTGCGTTGCTCGATGGTTCCTTGAATTCAATATCAAATACGAAAGAAAGGACTGCGCAAAATTTGAATCAATTTTTGAATCAAAAATTGCTGTAAAGTCTTAAGGTCTACTTATAATCCGGACACTTTATTTATTCTATAGCCGCACCTCTAGTGGCCGGATTTGGAATGTTTTGACAGCGATTTGTTTTAAAAGTACACGTGTTTCAGTGGCAAAAGTTAAGTCTCGATACGTGCAGTATATTAAAAAAGTTGTACCTACTAGATAGAAGACGGAAAAAATATTCTGCATACCGTTTTATTGTTGATAAATGCTTGGTTTTGAGTCCGCAGCTGTTGGATCATCAATTTTCGCACGAATTTATCTTAAATTTGCTGCCGACATCACCCTGTGCTGTGGCCAGATAAAACTTTTGTTCGAGAACCTGCCTGAAATCCATCTTGACATAGCTTTCGTCGTCTATGAGAAGGAATCCTCTGTAGTTCGTCACTACCAGGGCTGGTAGTGCTGATGCGATATAATAGTAGTGACTTTAGTGACTAAAATTACGGAAATAGTGACCAAATAGTGACTTGTAAGTACTAAATAAGAAACCATTTATATGGTTACTTAGAAATTCAAATACGGTTAGATATGTCATGGAACATAAAATCAAATTTCATAAATTCCTCTAATTTAATCGGATCTCACAACGGAATCTTCTGTGTGAAGAGCATTTGAAGTGATTTGAATAATTTACTTTTGCTTACGTTGTTCATGATGACTAGCAAATAGTAATTCCCATTTTTTATGATCTTGAATTTGATTCTGCGTTCGAAATCTTTAAATATTTTATATATCTAGGTAGATAACTTTGATAATTTGCTAAGAACTTTTCACAGAATTTATTCAGAATAATCTCAAGAACTTTTTAGAATAATTCCCTTTCCCTTAAACTTAGAGGCAAATAAGCTTTTACAAACATAATATTGCATTCTTGAAATTCTTTGCAGAACATTCAACCAAATTCTTGGAGATAGATTATTTTCGTAGTTGGGACTGCTTAACATCAAATATCAGAATTAAAGTGGACATTTTATACGATAGATGAGGATATGAAAGTAAAGAGCGTATAGTTCCGTTATAGTGTGGCAGTGTGAAATTTGTATATAGAAAGTAGAAAGCGAACAAAGGACAATTTTAAGGAAGGTACGAATAGGGTAGATCATCTCATTTACCAAGCTTATCCGTTAATGAGGTATGGTGAGGGGTGTTTCCCCCTGCCACCACTGGCAAAAGGGATGATCGGCGATTTGCTCATGTACCTCTGATCAGTGTTGGAAAAGTTCGCGATATTTCACGAAGTTCACCAAGGGAAAAGTTCGCGAGTCATAGTGAATTTTTGCGAACTTTTCCATCACTGCCTCTGATGTGCGGAAACAGTTCTATCGATTGTTTCACACTCAAGTCGCCATCTAACGTAAACAACTACCCGATTCGTACCTTCCTCAAAATTGTCCTTTGCTCGCATTCTTCTTTGTGTATACAATTTTCACACTGCCGTAGTATAACGGAACTATCAACTCTATAATTGAATCACCTTAAGTCTGATATTTGACGTTAAGCATCTCCGACTATGTAAATCGTTAAATTCACGCATGAAGTAATAACACATGATTGGTTAGCAGATTATTTTCGATTTTTAATTGATTCTTCTAGCAACTCCCTGAAGGTTCCTTCCACAACTCCATCCTTAGAATTCCCATGCAATTAACCTCAGAAATTTTATAAATTTCTGCCTAAAATAATCTTGGACTTCTCCCTTGCATTCAATTTGTATTCTCCTCAGAATCCCCATAGTATTCCTCAGAATTCTGAAAACAAAAATCCATCACAGAATAACTTTGAAACTCTTCTCAGAATTCCTTTGGGATTGAATCCTCAAAATTCGATTCCATTGGAATTTTTCTTGGAATTTATTTCGAACTCTTTAGACGCGACGCTCGTACCTGGTAAGCCAAGTTTAAGAAATCGGTCCTCAGAGCACTTAATTTTACATGAGACTTTCGTAGTATGTACTTTGGTATTCTTCTCTGATATTCCTTGGTGTCATCCCTAGAATCCTTTAAATTTCTGTTAAAATTTATTTTGGATTTTTTCTTAATTATCCTTGAAAGACTTTTGAAAATCTATCACAGATAAATACCTTTGGAAAGTTTCCAAGATTTACAATTTATTTTTTTGGGAAAAGAGGTATATTTTTCCGGATTTTTAATCGAAATTGTAGGCATTTCCCAATAGTTTTCCTTGGGTTCTAAAGTTTTGCGGTTCACTGGTCACCCTTGTTAAAATTTTCAATTTCTAAGTGCCAAGTACTCAATTTAAACATTTTGTTGATATTTTAAATTTCACTTTATTTTAGCAGTGAAAAAGTGACTTTAGTGACTATTTTTAGGGAAATAGTGACTTTAGTGACTTTTCGGTGTAAAAAGTGACTTTTTAGTGACTGGCTTCAAAATAGTGACCAAGTCACTAAAAAGCGACCTGCTACCAGCCCTGCACTACACAACACTTTTGATGCTCTGAGACTGACATATACGAGCGTCAATTTTGACATAAAATTGAGTCATAATAGACGCGAAATTGAGCTCAATCAAACGTACTTTTCGTTGAGTAACGAACTTTTCAGTCTCAGAGCACTTAATTTTACATGACATGTTTGTTTACGTCTCATTCTTTATGAGAAAGATGGATTCCGTCACGTGTAAAATTAGGTATTTCTAAGTGTGTAGATTCATCCCGTTAGGTTACTTGGAGGCACGTAATGAACGGTAACCTGCTCGCAAATAGATACTCCGGACGGTACTACGGCTGGCACCGTAGTTTTTGGCATCCGCGAGTCCTGGTTTTTTTTTAAATTATAGTCACTTTAACACTCTTGGGTCATTCGTGACTTGTCCGGGGGTGAGATTTGAACTCGTGACTTTGGCGTGAGAGGTATAGATGTTAACCATTACGCCGGGGTCGCCCCCCAGAGTCCTGGGTTTCTCTTGATCGACCTCAACACCTTCCAGTTCAACTGCCGATCCTAAGTTCCAGCACGAAGTTTGCTTCGAACCTTCCGGGACACACTTTTGCGATCAAGGAACCGCTTGAAAACATCTCCTACGGTAGAAACGACAAATTTTCAACATTTACGCGAAATTTCGAATTGATCATTTCACTGAAAAACGCATGCTTTTAAACAAACCGCTGTCAAAACATTCCAAATCCGACCACTAGAGGCGCTGCTATAGAATAAATAAAGTGTCCGGATTCTAAGTGGACCAGACTTAAGTAGTCTTAAAATGCAGGTGAAAGTCTTTTCTGACAAATCCCAAGTTCTTTTAGCTTTTAGCTAGTCTTTATTATTTTAGGATGGTTCCGACTTGTACGACTTTCCGCGGAAGCCAGTTCCAACTTTATTAGGATGTTTCTTATGACTTTCCCTGGAAGAGTTTTCAGAAATGTGTTGGTTCCCTCCAAAAGCTTCGTCCGACTGCATCTGTCAGTTTTTTTTTCCAATCCAAGTAACATTGCAAGTTTTATCGGAGTTTTTAAGCATTTTATAAGTCATGAGTCATGGTCTACAGAACCCTCATAGCACCAAAATTATTGCGTGGGACACTTTATTCAAAATTTATGCTTGCTGCTACCGAGAAAATCTTGCAATTTATCCTGGAAGCTCTTTCTGGCTACTCCATGAATCCTACTGACTTGTCCCGGAAGTCTGTTTTAACCTCTTAAATGAGTTGACATCAGCTTCCACTTGTAATTTCTCTTGATTTGTTGATTGATCCACATAGATAAAAACTCCTGAGAATGGTTTCCTTATTCGTGTACTCTATTTTTTTGTGAAAATTTATATTTAGCATACCTTTTTTAGTCGTTTGCCAAGAAATTAAACTAGCATTACACGAAATTTTTGGATAAATTCGCGAGAATCGTATCGCTGGATTTTTCTTATAATTTAACAAAAGCCCTTCCAGACAGAAATATTGGCTTGTGATTTTCTCTGAAATTTCATTGATAATTTCTATATAACTCCAGATATTATCTGCAGAACATTCCACAAAATTCAAGGAAATCAACCTATGATTGTTTTTCAATTTGAATTATTGTCCCCAAGAATTCACTGAAGATTTTTTTTCCATAATACTATTTTAAATTCACTTGATTTTTTCTTAGAATTTATTAGCATTAGCATTGACTGATTACTATCGCTCAGATTGATTTCCGCTTAGAATTTATATGCAATTATTTTGTTTTTCCTTGATTTTTTGCTACCGACTCCAGGGAGGCAGCTCCCACACCTGGACCCTACCTATCGAACCGTCAACTCATGGACCGAGGACCAACGGCTTTACTTCCCTTCCGAAGGAAGACGTGATCAGAAATTGTATGCGTCAGAAAATCCCGGCGGCGCCGACTAGCATTAAACCCACCCTTGCCACTACATCACTATATGCAATCAATCACAGAAATGTCTAAAAAATCTGCTCAGAATAATCTTCCATTTCACCTTTGAATTTTATTAAAAAGTCAACTGGGGTTCTCCTAAAAAATTCTCATGGGATTTATTCAGAATTCTCGAAAAATCATCTTGAAATGTTCTTGAAACTTTTCTCAGAATACTTTTTTTGAAATTGTTCCCTCAAAATACGAATCCATTGGAATTCGTCTCGAAATTTCCTACGAACTTTCTTAAGAATTCTCTTGGAATTATCCTCAGAAATCACCCCAGGATTCTTTAATAATCACCCTCAAAAGTTGAAGGGATGAAGTCCACGGGATTTACATGAAAATTTCATCAGAACAGAATTCTCTTAAAATTCTTATCAGATCATCTGATTGCCAAGGAATTATGCTTAGAACTCTTCTTAAAATACAACTACAGCTCCTTCTCCCAATTACCTTGGTATTCGTTGCTTAAACTGTTTCTGATTTATAGCCAGAACTCGCTTGAAGTTCTGCCCAGAGATTCATACACTGCATTCATCATAAGATTAATAGTGCCTAATGTTGACAGTTTGTTGTTAAGTAAATATTATCAAATTGTCAAATATCTTTATTTCAGCAGTAATCTATATGTCATACTTAGCCGTTTGCGGAAGATAATCATATTGGTAGTCGCTGATTCCATGAGAAAATTGAATGCAAACCAAGTTATCCTTAATTAGGCACTTAATGGTGCTTGCACGGTACTTAAAAATAACTAAATTGACACGTGATGAAATTTATATTTCACATAAAGGATGGAACTTAAGCATTCCAAGTAATATTGCAAGTTTTATCGAGGTTTGAAAGAATTCAAAAAGTCTAAATCATGGTCTACAGAGCTTGTAACTTGAAATTCATGTTATGTAAAAAAAAAAGTCATCGAATTTTACGGAAGATTTTCCTAGTGTGCACCTTGGAATTCTTCTCTGAAATATATTGGTGTTATCCATGTATAAAATTGATTAATATTTTTAAAAACACTTGATTTTTTTCCTTGATTTGATTTCCGTCAATTTTGTTTTCAGTGCTGAGCACCTATGCTACCGACGCCAGGGAGGCAGCTTCCACACCTGGACCCTACCTATCGACCCATCAACTCATGAAGCGGGGACCAACAGCTTTACTTCCCTTCCGAAGGAAGGCGAGATCAGAGATGTTATGCCTCAGAACATCCTGGCGGCGCCGACTGGGATTGAACCCAGGCCTGCTGGGGTGAGAGGCAGTCACGCATGCGACTACACCAACGGCGCCGCTAAAAAAAACATGAAAATCTTCTCCACACTAGCCTTGAAAAGTTTCCGCGGTCCAGAATCTTACTTTCATTTTTTTTTCGGAGACAAAGGGAGCTTTTTGCAGAGAACGACAATATCAAACTTTAGCGAAGTCCTCAAGACCTTCCTGTGGAATAATTTCCCTCCTCAGAGTTCTTTTTAGATTTGATCTTGTAGCTCGAGGTACTCTCTGGAAGTCACTAGAAAATTGATAACAGTCCAGAAATTCTCTGCAGAACACTTCAAAAATTCATGGAATTCATCCTTCGAATTTTTAAAATTTCACTGAGGCTTCCTAATTATTTATAACATTTGATTCAATTCTTCTGAGAAGTCAAATGAAATTCACCTCAGAATTGTCGTGAAATTCTGCTTAGAATTATCTCTTCTGGAGAGGACCCGACAACTAACCTCGGAAATCCTATATAACTCTTCTCAGAGTGCCTTTGGGATTCTCTCGTCAAAACTCGATATGATACCCTTGGAATTTTTCACGGAATTCTTTTGAAACTATCTCTAGAAATCACTTAAAATTACACAATGCAACACGCCTTTCTAGAGTTCGGAGTAAGAAAATATTTGAACACTACATAGTCTGTACAAACAGAAAAAATAATGGTTTTTAGAAAATTCTGAGGCCTCAACGTTTGTAAGGAGCATCAGACTATTATTTTTTAAAGAGATTTGTGTTTAGGAGAGATTAGGATAGGAGAAAAATTCTCAAAATGTTGAATTTTGTAAAATTTTCAAGATCCCAGCTTAAAAATAAAAACATAATGTTGGTGCTGGAAAGTTTCCCAGGCTACCCTATTTAAAAAAAATGCATACCCGAACGATAAACCAAATGATAGAAGTCCGGTGTGATTTGAGATTTGGGCGTAATTGCATTTGTAAACAAACACGTCAATCACCGATTTCTCGCGAATAAAAGCTCAATCTCGAAAACTAATAACGCTATGAGGTAGAGGAATGATTCCTCTATCATTTGGTAAAGTTTGTTTATGAGATTGAGCTTGAATTTAAGAGAAATCGGTAATCGACGTCTTTATTTACAAAATTAATTACGCCCAAATCTCAAATCACTCCGGAAGTATTCAACAAATGGTTTGGATGATACCTAGAACACGTTGTTAAGCAAAATAATCATACAAATTTATTAGGGATCTGAAACATAAAAATGTTCAGGGATGCCTTAATTTTACCAAAATAACTATGGAATTACGAGCAGAATATCTATGGAAGTTTTTGGAGGATTCAAAAGGAACTAAAATTATAATTCAAGTGAAAAGGCGAGGAAATAACGACAAAATTCTGGTAAATATCCTATGTGAGTTCTGACCAGTATTCCAAAATAATTCTGAGAAAATGTCCCAAGGAATTCTGCGAAAAATTCTTAGACATTTCTGGGCAGAATGAATTGAATTGAATTCATAGATAATTCTTATAATAATTCCATGACTTGGAAAAGAACTCCTAGGCAGGCTTGCTTCCACTATCTTGCTAAAAAACATTTTTTTTTTTTAATTAAGAAATGATTTGACGCATAAAACCGGTCAATATTGCTTTCAGAGCGTCACAATCAACGATTTTACGATTCGTGAGCGCTCACTCTGAGTGAACGCTCTTAAAGCGAAATTGACAGGTTTTATTAGTCAAACAGATACTTTACACACTTAATTTTTTTCGCCGAGATTCCAACAGCCGAGTAGTTCTGCAATTTATTTTGAGATTTGAGATTCAGTAAAACGATTGCCGAGACTCAGCTAACAAATATCATTTTGCTGAGATATCAGCTAACAAACAGATATTTTGCAGATAAATCAGCAAAAGTAAATGCCGAGGTAATCGGCTGTTACCGAGCTAGATTAAGTGTGTACAACCTCTTCTTGTAACTAACAAGTACAACAAATCAATATGAATACCAGTGATGAAATTATTCCGAAAAACAATGTTTTATAGCAAGTGCGTGGAAGCAACCCTGCTCCTAGGTGGTTTTGGGAAAAATTGAATGGGGATCAGGTGAAGGATAGCAAGTAAATTTTAAGGATAATTCCAAGAAGATTTTTACTAGAATGCTAAGAGAATTGTAAACAGAATTAAAATCATGTTCTGAGGATAATTTTAAAAGAAATATACTCAGGAGGATTCCTGAGGGGAGTGGATTCCTGAGGAGAGCTTTGATTAAAACTTTGAGAAAATTTCCAATGGAATTGAATCCTCAGGATAATATTAAAGAATTCTACGGAGGATTCCAAGGAAATTGTTTTTGGAGTTCCTTGAGAATTCCGGAGAGAAGTTCAGGGTACGAGAACCAATCAAATTCTTCTTATGAGGCTAAGGAGGATACCATGATAATTTTCAGCAGAATTGGAAGGTAATTATTGACTCGACCTTCTCAAATTTGCATGAAACTTTGCATATTTGTGTGTTATGGGCAATCATTCGCATTTCTTCAAAACTGCAACCATTTTGGATCTTATATTTTTTTAAATGGCTTAATTTAATTTATTTTTCAATAAATTGCAGCACGAAAACGTCGTTTGTGATCGAAATGATGTCTGAAACAAAGTTAGTTAGAAAAGAAAAGTCTTTCTGGGAAAATTTACAAGAATTTTTTTTTTTCGTAATTTTGAGTAAAAATTTAAAAAAAAAAGTGTGATAAACTGTAATAGTAATACTGTAATAGCTGTAACTGTATCTCAAAAAAATTATCTTCGATATTTTTCATATTTTTTTCAAATAAAGCTCATACAAATTGCAACATCCAAAGTGGCTGAATTTTTGTAAAAATATGAATGATTTCCCGTAACACACAAGTATACAAAGTTTCATGCAAACCGGAGAAGGTTGAGTTTTTCCAATTCGTCATTTGGCGTGGAACTGCAAAACTACGATACTTGGTCTCTAATACAGCTAAAGTCACTCTAGTATTCCTTTCCAACTGTCATTTGATTGCAAGGACAAGGCCGGCGCCATTATTGATAGTTAAAATATGGAGTTACTGAAACATGTACATTGAGAATGGATGGTCTCTTCCAGCCCCATTCAGTTGAATCATTGTGCATTTCAATCACGGAGTAGCCACCATTGATATATGCAGTCAGTCTAAGCTAAGCTAAGCTAACAAACATTTGTCTGTAGAAATGCTGCATCATCAAAATGTCAGTTGGAGTCAAATGGCCTTCGATGAATATTAAAAGCATTAACAACCAGTTTGATTCATAAAAAGCGTTTTAATTAACGAATGCCGTTCCGAAAAAAAATAATCAGTTATCGAACGAAACCGATTCATTACAATTTTCAAAAATTTTAATATCGCTTTGAAGCTTTTGTTTAAATGGAGTACTAATAGCAATCTCGGAGACCTACGCCAATAATGTGGTCGTGTCTTGGGCACAACCCTTATCTTTTTTCTTTAAAGAACATATTTTTCACATTAACGAATCAAGGAATTATGGAGAATTCAGAATCTCGTTCAAGAATTAAGAATAATGGAGTAAAAGATTCATCTATAACGAAGATAAAGATCCTTCTAGAAATTCAAGAAACTCAACTGCACTCTTTCGACTACATTATAATAATTGATCGAAATCGCCTATGAGTTTGCCTTGCTTTGGGTCACGTGCTGTTGTTTTAAATTAATGTTTCGACCTACGCTATACCCCCTCGCCAAGCGCCGCCTGGTGCATCCCAATCACATCTTTCTCGGCGCACTGCAAGCAAGATTCTCTCTAGCTTCGAGCAAAATACCTCTGGATTGAAAATTCAAATGAAATGATAACATCATTAAATTTTGTCTGTTTTAATAATCGAATAATGTGAAAATCCTTTCTCGCTTTCCCCACATTTCCGGTGCCTCTAATGCGTGGCCACGGCAGCCGAGCTTGTTGCTCGTGCTGATCCTACTGAAAATCCTGTGGGGGCTTACCAAACTGCTGCTCTGCTAGTGTTATGTCCGTATCCACTACCAGAGCTAGTCTAGCACCACATCGAACACCGGTGGTTTTCTATAACAATGCAATTCTACAAAAGTGTTCCCATGTTCGGGAAAATGTATGTAGGTTAGCAGCAAGAAGGATGATGACAGGATGAAACTATACCGAAACAATAGCACCGCTCAATGAAACGATGAATGCGTTCGTCGTTTCGATCCTGCTGTGGCTCATCACACCCGGACGACGGACGACGGACGTCCGGAAGAGGCCCACGGGTACCGGGCGGTGATGCAATGGGCGAAAAGTTCACCCGTTATGGCAGCCGACGACGATGGTCCGGTGTTGATGTAATTTGAATTTCAAATAGTGTACCACCGACCGTACCCCGACCGGCACCAGTCCGTTTTCGACCTTTACCGGTGGTTTAATTTATATTTATTTGTCGATTTTAATTGTTTGATCCGTGTTCAGTGCACCGGGATGAGGGGCGAAAGGTAACAACACGAATACATTCCGCATGCTACCCGTAATTTGCGTATCTGATCCTTTGGGTAAATATGTATCAAACTGCGATGCTAACATTTTGTCGGGATGCCATGACTTGAAAAACAATAGTGAAATCACTCTCTTTTCACCAATTATACCGGTTTATACAAGTTCTGGTATAATTAGATTTCCCATCCGTCGTCATGCCATCATCCGAATGTCTTAAAAACACCATATTAGTTCCACTCTCGCGAGGTTCAAACACGCTCAGCCTAGATCCCGACATGTATGATTTACTTCCTTTGGTGCGTATCGCGCGCACGTCGTCTTCAAGCGCCACAACACACATGCTCCCACATATCATCATCAACGATGAGGACGACGACGGCGACGGCGAAAAAAAAATGCCAACCCCATGACGGATGCTACGCGTGCAACACCACACTGCTGCTGCTCGTTCCGTTACTCACGACTGCCAAAATGTTGGCGCGGAATATTGAATCAACCACCAACCGTGAACCAGTCCGAACCAGGTGACGAGAGACCTGCTAAGTGGGGCGTTTCTCGCACCTAACCTATCCGAAATCAACGTCCAAACAACCAGTTTGTAAACATTCAGTGGCAATGCGGCTTGCGGTTCATTATAATAGTGTTAATTTGGTACGCTCCTCAACTCTTACCTATGAGTGTTTTTTTATGTCTCTAGTAGCTGATTCCCTCTCTTGCGCCTAGTTCCAACATTCACTTTAGTTTGTACAGATTTTGTTTGTCAAGTATTTTGGATTCAGGTGTGTTTGACCTAGCTCATTCATAGGTGATTGGGAGAGAAATTAGCTCTTGATTTCTCTCCCGTTTGAGGTGTCACTGCCGATTGATGTTGCCGCGCCCAGCCGCGTGAGCGAGTTTCACATGATCTCTCCAACTAGTCATTTTCGACAAAGCTGGCGGAAAATGCTAGCGGTGTTGGTTTCATTTTCAATTTGGGGTGTGTAGGTTTTTTTTTTAAGAATGCTACTTTGAATCATGTACAATGCAGACAGGTTGACTTTGCTACAGGTGTCTGGGAAGCAATTGAGATAATTAGCATTTGTTGAAAGTTAATTTGTTCGTATTTAAACTTGTAGGCATCCACTTGGCAGTACAAGTGTGTAAGGGAATATTGTTGTGTATCTCTGTATCCTGAACCCAGACAACTAGAATAAATGAAGTTCGAAGTTGTTTCTGCGATATATAAAGATATAAACCATCAAACAAATAGTATATAATGTACACAAATGGCATATGGGTCATTCCGCGCCAAGTTCAGATATATTGCAGATGTGAAATTGACCTATTCCGATTTTAATCAAATTAGGAAGAGGAACTTATTCAACCCTCCAACGCCCATTAGGTAACCGTGAAAGTAACCTTCTTTATATTAATGGGCAATTTTTGGTACCACTAAAAAATGTGTTTTTGTGAACCGGTTATTTTTACCGATTCGGTTTTTAACCGGTAAATGTAATTTTATATAAAAGTGTTTCACCCGAAAAAAGGTGAAAGTAGACCACATTTGCAGCAAAAAGTTGTATAGCAAGGTCGAAAAATCATTCCTTACCAAGTTATTGATCTATTTATTTTACATTGCCGAGCAACACTACCAATTTTTGCCCGGACACTCTCGCATTGCATTGCTTGGCTACTATGATCAATCTTTGTATACTAACCACTGACAACAATAACTAGTTCAAGTGAGAGGCTCAACTCAAAATGAAGTAGAAAGGACTCAAACTTTGGGTAGTGTTTTTTCTCCGAGCACGGTCGTGCAACATTTTTGATTGCTTCTGAATACCCGAGCAAAATGAGGCACTTTGCATCAGTAGAAAACTATTTGCTCAATAAATCGGTAAGGAATGATTCTTCGACCTAGCTGTCCATACTATTTTTTGCTGCAAATGTGGTCTACTTTCTCCTCCTTTCGAATTACCTGCATTCATTATGCCAATTTCACGTTATTTAATTTCTTAGAAAATACAGTTGAGCATGAGCATGATTGACCGCCCCCGGTTGCTACTCTGTTATTTCCAGATCAACTGTTATTACACAGAGAGCCAATAGACGATGCTTGGGACTAGCAATCATCCTCAATGTGTAAAAACTAGTGATGTCAAACTAGGCACTACCAGCGCCAGCCGCGCGCGAACGCAGGTCAAGAAAGGAAAGGGTAGAAATGTGTTGACGTGACACTCGCTTTGATGGAAGCCGAGAACACCTCTGCACTTCCACGAGGAATCACTGGAATGTTGGGTAAGAGGGTTAGGTTTGTTGCAGGGTTCGTTTTGGTAAACGATAAGCTGAATTGATGTTCTAACCATCATATAACATAAAGGAGCTTGGGATTGAACCCACGGTCTTCTGCTCAGTATGCAAAATCGTTTGCCACTAGGCAGACGAGGTCCTTTTAAATCATTGAGTTGCTGTTATTACCATGTAGTCATATTAACAAATAAAACGATTGACGAATCTTGAATGTGGATGGGCCTGAGATGATGTTCTGTTCAGTAAACAAAAACTGTCGCTCTAAGGCCTCCGAGCCCCTCAAAACAAATCATACCGTTACTCGCGTTGTTGTTATCATTCAAACCCGGCAACGACGACGACGACAAGTTTCGCAAAATACACGATAAATAAGCAATATGACCATAAATCGCTTTAATATGAAAGGACCTGAGATCGCGTTATTTCTGCTTAGTAAGCAAGCCACTGCAATCGACGATCTTTCAAATCCGAAAACTAAAAGATACGAAAAAGCACTTAGGCCTTCATTAAGTTTTTCTTAGATAATACAGTTGAGCTTCCATAAACCGATTTTTGTGTACCGATTCATTTTACCGATTAAAATCAGAACCGATAAAGTCTATTCCATATGTAATGTTTTTTTTTTTTGCAATTATGCTTAACCCTCAAACGCATATAACGGACCCGTTAAAGTAACCAATTTTATATTTATGGAAGGTTGTTGGTAACACTAAGGGTTGTTTTATAAAATCGGTTCATTTTACCGATTCGTTTTTGAATCGAAAAATGCATTGTTTGGGTTATGTAATGACTATGCTTATTTAACTATATGTAATTTCCCAGAAATTTCAGCTAAACATCTATAAACCGATGTTCGTGTATCGGTTCATTCTATTGATTCAATTCTGAACCGGTAAAGACCACTCTATATGTAATGGTTTTATTTTGCTTAACTTTTACGTACCCGACCTCGACAGCCCAAAATCAAATTATCACCTCACAATCAAACTTCTTGAAAAAACCTTTAAACGACCATAAAATCAGGGCTGTGTTAACCCCTGGGCTTTTATTTTTATTGGGAGGCCCCTTATGATTTGATATCAATTTTCATTTTGAAATTCCTAGTTTTTCCTGGTTTTCCTGGTCAATGATTTAATGCGGAATTTCACAAACCAAAATAGGTGAAGTTCATAGAAACTCCCTAAAGTTCGTAGAACTTCTCTGAAGCGTTAAGGTCTTTACTGAAAGGTTCATTGAAGTTTGTATTGGCTGAATTTCATGGGACTTCCCCGAAATTCGAAGGACTTTTTTAAGATCTTAAGACTTCCCTGAAGTTCGGAGTTTTTTGAAATTCATAGAAGTAAAGGGTGATACGGTCAAAATTTGGTCAAGGGAAAACGCGTGTAAATTGGTGAAATCGTTTATTTAAAAAATCAAATTAAATTTCTTTTTCAAGTTCAATTAGTATAAAATTCAGGAAAAATATTCAGTTAGGCTTCCGCTTTTCCAAATCCGAATTGCCGGGCCTTACGCTTGACCCCTGCCATCAGATTTTGTACAGCCATCTTGTCCACCTTCTTCGCCGCAGAAAGCCAGTTTGCCTTGAACTGCTGCTCGCCCTTAGCAGTTTTTTTGGTCTTCTTTAGGTTCCGCTTGACAATAGCCCAGTATTTCTCAATTGGGCGGAGCTCTGGCGTGTTGGGAGGGTTCTTGTCCTTGGGAACCACCTGCACGTTGTTGGCGGCGTACCACTCCATGGCCTTTTTACCGTAATGACAAGATGCCAAATCCGGCCAAAACAGTACGGAACAACCGTGTTTCTTCAGGAAAGGCAGCAGACGTTTATTCAAACACTCTTTCACGTAAATTTCTAGGTTGACAGTCCCGGAAGCTATGAAAATGCTGCTTTTCAAGCCACAAGTACAGATGGCTTGCCAAACCAGATATTTCTTTGCGAACTTTGACAGTTTCATGTGCTTGAAAACATCTGCTACCTTTCCCCTTCCTTTTGCCGTATAAAACTCCTGTCCCGGAAGCTGCTTGTAGTCGGCTTTGACGTAGGTTTCGTCGTCCATTACCACGCAGTCAAACTTCGTCAGCATCGTCGTGTACAGCCTCCGGGATCGCGCTTTGGCCGTCGTATTTTGTTTATCATCGCGATTTGGAGTCACTACCTTCTTGTAAGTCGATAGTCCGGCTCGTTTTTTGGCTCGATGCACGGTTGTAGACGATACACCCAGCTTATTTGCGGCATCTCGGAGAGAGAGGTTAGAGTTTCGCTTGAAACTACCGGCAACTCTCTTTGTCGTCTCAGCGGCTTCCGGTTTTCGATTTCCCCCCGATCCAGACTTCCTGGCTGTCGACAAACGTTCCCCAAACACTTTAATTACATTTGTAACGGTTGATTTGGCAACTTTTAGCGATTTTGCCAACTTTGCGTGCGAGTAGCTCGGATTTTCGCGATGCGCGAGCAAAATTTTGATACGCTGCTCTTCTTGCTTGGACGGCATTTTGACAACTGAAGAGTGAATTCCAAAATCAAAATAGGAGCAACATTCTACACACACACACACCTTCAAAATGAGGGGTGTTCAGGTTTTTTAAATGCAAAATTGAAAGAAATACGTCAAGTTGATATTGACCAAATTTTGACCGTATCACCCTTTACCACAAAGTTCGTATAAATTCTCAGACGTTCGTAAGGCTTCCTTCAAGTTCGAAGAACTTTCTCGAAGATCTGAGGACTTCCCTGAAGTTTGAAGGACTTAACTGAATATATGATAACCCTAAATTTAGAAGAGCTTCTGAAGTTCATAAAGCTTTAAATATCGAAGGGTTTTCCAAAAGTTTGTGGGTCTTTCCTTAATTTCTTGGAAATTCCCTGAAGTTTGGAGAACTCCCATGAATTTCGTAGGACAACCTGTAGTTCAACCGACTTCTCGGAAGTTCTAGGAATTTTTTTGAGGTTGGATAACTATGTTAAGTTCAAAGGACTTCCCAAGAATATTGAAGACTTCTCTGAAGCTTGGAAAAAATCCATAAATGTCATAGGATTATCCTTAAGTTTTAAGCAATGCCTAAATGTCGTAGAAGTTACATTAAATCTGTAGAAAATTCTGTAAAATTCGTAGTTATTCCCCAAAGATTAAAGGACTTCCCTGAAGTTCGTTAGACTTCTCTGAAATGTGTAGAACTTCTCTGAAGGTTCGGAGAGATTTCCTGACCGTCGTAGGTCATCACAGTAGTTCACAGGATTTTACTGAAACTTGTAAGACTTTCCCGAATTTTGTAGAACTTGCATGAAGTTCGAAGGCCTTAACTGAAGTTTTTAGAAATAGAACTTTTTTTTTTGAACATGTTGAACAGGTACTGCTTAAGTCTGCTATCAATTAAACACAAATCAGACATGCAATTGATTCGAGGAAAAAATTTAATTAAGAATAAATACAATATATTTTCTAAATTCTAAGGGTAAATTTTGTCCATCAATGTTTAGTTGTTTTAAGATTTAGCTTGAACAAAATGGTTAGTTTTGACCTGATTATAAAAAGAAACTTTGACATACATAAAATTGAAAACCTATTTAAGTTATACAAACAAGATTATTTTCCTGGTGGAAATGAAATTCCTGGTTTTTTCCCGGTTTTTCCTGGAGAAAATAAATTCCCGACTTTTTCCCGGTTTTCCTGGTTTTCCTGGTTCACTAACCACCCTGTCAACTTAGGGTATTTCCGTTGATATCGTATATATTTTTTTATATAGTATGTGTTACATATTTAACAAACATATTATAAAATTTCGTGTGTTCGCCTTTTTGAAAAAGCACTCAAACCATAACTTATGAAATGTATTTCCGATACTTCCATCACAAATTCAATGTTGTATTCTTATTGATTATGAAGTTTTTTGATTATATACTCATTCAAAGTTTCATATTTAAAGAACTAATTTTTTTTAAGTTTCATTAATTTTTTTCTACATTCATCGAGCATTATCAAAGTAATCCCAAATCAAAATACTGAAATTCGGTCACAAAACTAAAAAAATAGTGCAAATGCTTTAATTTTCAATCAACATATTACTAACGAATTAACTCTTGGATCCTCAGTACTTTGAAAAACATTCATTGCTGTAAAAAATATTTAAAATATACTTTAAAAACTATCAATGTTACCCCGTTTTACGGTACCTTGAAATTCTGAGTTACCTTCGCATTCTGAATTACTTTAGAGTTCTGAATTGCGTTAGAGTTTTAGAATTATATAGCAATTCTGAAAAGAGTTGATAGGTAAGTGTTAGGCGAGTTCCTTTTGAAATTAAAGGAGATTTCCAAATTAACTCTGAGTAGCGTTCCACTGTAACTCGGATGATTTTGGATATTGTGTGGAGAAAGCAAATATAATTCTAAAGATAAATTATAGAAAATTCTCAAGAAGAGTTTTAAGGATCGTAGACTACATATTCAAGGATTTGCTTGGAGCATTTGCAAGGAAATCAATGAGATTTCAATGAAGAAAATCCATAAGCGAATCGTGAGGTCGAGCGTCCAGTATCCCGCTGTCCCAGGGTACCGTTGGCAGGTGGAGCTAACAGGACCTAAGGACATGCATTTTAACTCCTCACTGCGTACCACTGGCTTAATCTGGCTTATTCTCGGAGATTTCGTAATTTTGACCAAAAATTTCTGAATTACAATGGGTATTAATATGTACTGTACGTGTACATCTAGCACATCATAGAAAAAAAAAATCCTCTATGTGTAGGGAAATTAAAAAATCAGAGCTTTTAAAAAAATCTTCAAAGATCACGAAACGTTTTCCAAACGATTTATCACAGAAATGTTTATATTTTTACATTTTAAATAGTCCACATCACGAATTGTTGACTCATCACTCATTATGACAGTGTCAAATTTCTACTCTCAATCCATATTCTATTATTTTGAATGGAATTATTCTCCTAAATAAACGTCGACTAGACGGACAAACGATTCGTCTTCGTCTCCGTCTGTCAAACCTTATGTTTGTCCCGGTTCAGTGAAACTTCCAACTTTTCTCGGTAGATATAACCCAATCTAGCCAAGGCCTAATGGTATCCATCAGAGCAAACCATTAGCCAAAGTGAATCTATCTTTCCAACCAGTTTGTCTTCAAAACTCTCCACCATCCACAGAGAGAAACCCAAAATTAATTTGTTAAATCATTTTCTCGAAACAATCCTTCTTCGTTCGCCTGACCGCCTTCTCCAAGGGATTTCTTTTACGCACGGTCAGTCATTTTACTAGGGAAAAATGCGGTCCGCACACAGACACTTCAGGCAGATGCGAGTGAGGGAGAGAACTTGAAAGATGGACTTCCCCAGAGTCTTAAATGTGTTCCTGCCGGAAGAGGATAACGACCGACTCGGGAAGTTTCTTCGGTCGTTTATGGGAGGAAAAATGAAATCAACTAACTTTGAACTTGTACAAGATGCGATGAAGTTGTTCGAAGTCGGATGCTATTGTGTTTAAGATTAGGAATTACATTTACGCAATTTACTTGGGATTTTAAAAATCATACAGTACTTGCAAACTCAAACCCGACTGAATGGAAAACCCCATTTGGTTGTCATTTACCATGTATGAAATGTGAATAAGTGATAAGCTGAGATGCGCTTCCATATGGGTACTGCCGAATATGGAACTTTGAAACGACTTTTGCAACCTTGTGGCCCCGATTTCCCAGGAGAAGTACACACCTGGTCCACCCCCGCACCCGCCCATTAAATACAGCATCACTCAGAATGGGGACTACCCTGACCGGAATCTACATCATTGTCGTCACCAGCGAGAGCGCACTAACATCGCTTCAGTTTTATTAGATTTTAAAAATGTAGCAAGTACGATGTAACAATAGCTAGGTATGTTGTTTTATGGCGGCGGCAGGCAATATGGGACGATATAGCTTGAATTCGATGAAATTCAGGTGCACATACACACACACACGTACAGGATTTTAAAGCGGTGGAGGAGGAAGTAAATGCGCAGATAATATTCCATTCAAAAGCATCGTTTTATCGGGTTTGGAACAGCCACTGACTGGCAGCATCCTGGAGGGGTGGGTATGGATGATTTCAGTGTTAGAAGAAATGGGTGGATTGGGGAAGAGTGCTGGATTTGGGACGATCGGTATGAGGGTGTGTGAATGTGTATTTTATAATATATATGTAGATAAGTGGATGGTATTTAATCTCATACCTAAAATTGAGCTCGGTGAAACTTCTCAGCACTCAATTCAGAGAAGAACTCCAATTTTGTCACAATTCTATGTGACTCTATGTAAATTTTAAAGAAAACTTTTCACGTTCAGATGAAACTGACCTAAAGGAAGTACCTGACTCGCTAATGTTTTTAACTTTTAGTTATTAAAATCTATCTAAAACATATGGAATTTGAAAAAATTTGCAGCCATACTGATGGACTTTTTTAAAATCTTAAATATTCTTAAATATTTTATGATTTCAACACCATTTACGGATGTCAATGCCAATTTAGCAATTATTTTTTTTTTTTTTTTTTTCATGACTGTTTCATCATTGAATTTGAGCAACTTTTTGAAGAGCCATTCTAGCAGCTCTAGACCGGTTTGGCAATATTATGGCCATTTTGGTGTTTATAAAGCCGTTTTGGAGGTTTTATGCCATTTCAACAGTTTAAAGGATATTTTTGACGTTATATGTGTTTCTAGAGGCAAGTCATGTTGATTGTTTAAGGATATATTTGGCGCTATTTATGAAGTAATTTTTAATTTGAGAGGATATTATCTCCATTGATGGCGTTTTAAAGCCAATGACAAGTAATTTTTGTAACGATTTCACCATTTACAAAGTAATTTTGGTTGTTGATAGCTACTAGAGTGTTTTAAAACCATTTTCGTACTTTCAAAGCGTATTTGGTCTGATTTCATTTGCTGTTATTTGACTATTCTAATTTTAAGCCTTTTTTGGAAGTTTCATGCAATACATTTTAAAGCCTTTTTTGGCAGCATTGAGTTCATAACATTTTTAAAGCTGGGTCATATTCAACAAAGGTTTGAGAACCACTGGTCTATGTTTGTTCTATGCAGTGAACTCTCTTCAGCTTGATATGAAAGTGATCATTGAGTTATAAAATTATCGAGTTGTAAAATAACAATCCATCTGTTCGCTTTTAGCTGTGAACACAGGAGACAGTTTGTTTAGTCGATCAGGTTATTGTTCGTTGCGAGCATATTGTACTTTGCCCACAACTCAGACATGTTGTGGTTGCTGAAAAATTTGATGATAAGTGGTGGAGTTTAAATTAAGAATACCATCAAACTCAGCTTTGTGAATGGAACTGCGAAACCCGCCATGGGCGAATAGATAATTTTGTTAAGTCTCAGGATGCAAATGCAGTTCAGATGGAAGCAACAGACAGGATATCTGAGGGAAATCCCTTTTCATAAAGCTTAAGTCCATGATCCGTACATTGCTGCTTAACCCTGAGCAATAAGTTGTCCATTATGATGATGGAAAGGCATTAGCGATAATCATGTCGACTACGGGAGATTATGACCAAGATGTGCAAATGTATGATCTACCACTGAAGTTCCCGACAAAGATCTAGGGTTGATGCTGGGGAAATACGCTAAAATTAAGCTTGTAATCTCGGAAAAAATCTCTGCAGGCTGTGTTTCGAAATGCACACTGGTGTATGTGGTGTATACATGGATGTGAAAAAAATAAATTCCTACACCGCTGCATTTCCTCAATCGGAAGGGGAATGTATTCTATCAAGAGAATAAAAACGTGTGTTTTCTATGCAAGATGGAGGGGCACAGGATGAGTTCTTGTCCAAAGCGACAACTGGACGAAGAAAGAAAGCAGGATAAAGAAAAGCGCAACCAGGACGAAGATCGAAGTGAGTGTTAGCAATTTGATTACTATTTCGTACCCATGTGTGGTAGCCGGAGATGGCACAGCGGAAGTATTTAAGGTTCTTGATGAATAAGTGACGGCAATTGACGTGATGACTCCGGAGACTGAAGAGAACGAAAAAGAAATACAAGCGAGCGGAAGTCAGATTCAGCAACGAGTTTTATAGTTGAAGATGCTAATTTCAAATAACAGACTAAAGTGGTAATTTTTATACGATAGATGAGGAGATGAAATTATAGAATTGATAGTTCCATTAGAGTACGGCAGTGTGAAAATTGCATATAGGGAGTAGATAGCGAGCTAGGACAACTTTAGGAAGGTACAAATCGGTTTTATTATCTCTCTTTACCAAGGGAGGGATGGTGAGGGGTGCCATACTATCACTGGGTGTACCATCACTGCTAGACTAGATCTTTGGTTTTCTCATGCAGTGGTTCATCAGAGAGGGGAAGCTCAGTAATCCCCATCACCTGCCCATAGCGTCATTCTTTCGCGGCATGAGCCAGCAACGCCGAACATAAACCTACCGTCTCCAACACTCCACTATAAAGCATGAAATTGAGCCCGCCCAGCAACAGCAAGGTGCAAAAACTAGCCAAGGGGAGGGTATTTGGTGTAAGTTAAATCATTTCTGATCAGAAATGTTATTGCTAGGACATGCTTGCTATCTTCAGAATTCACACAAGCACAACATCATCAGCTCTTATTATGAGAAAAACTAAAATACATACATTCGTGACGGTCTTCGGCGACAGTGTCGTATGACAGAGCCTGTCATGTGACATTTTAGTTTGTTGCTGTAATTTGATAGCAAGTGTCGGAAGAAAAGGCAGTCGATTATCACAGAAAAAGCGGGACCGCTTACAAGACTGCCCAAAACTGATTGGATTCCTTTGTAATATTCTTATGAATCTCATTAAGATGAAATAGTGGAACCGATTGGGATTGAACCCAGGCCTTTTGGGGTGAGAGTTAATCTCACTTATCACTACACCACCGACGCTGCTATCAGATTTTTCAATTATGTTTAATAATTTAGGAAATTTTTGAAGTTCAAAATTTGAATTATTTTCAAAAACCTAAGTTATACACTCAGGTCTTTTTTACACGGGGGATACGTACCGTGTAAAAAGAAACCTACGAGATTTTGATTTTTCACATGCTTATGTTTTTTTTTTTTAAATCTGATTTTGATGCCATTTGTAATTATAGCATGCTATGGTCCATATAGACATATTTAAAAAATTTCTGTATTTACACCAAAAATTGTGATTTTTTTTCTAAGTATGTCATTCGATTACCTATAGCTTGAAACGGATAATGTGATTGGAATCAACTCGATAGGTTGTATCGCGAAAAACCGTGTAAAAATAACCGTGTAAAAAAAACCGCGTAAAAAAAACCGTGTAAAAAAGACTTCAGTGTATTTAAATTTACGATAAGATACAAAGCCCAAAGCTACTAGGCACAGTGAGCCATTGGACCGAATGTTATAACGTGATAGATTGATAGTTATTTTTATTAAAATCCTTCTAAATAATTTTTTCAACATTACATGAGAAAATTTTAGACTGGGCTAGTTTTTTACATTCATCTAAACTTTTCGAGAATTTAGACTTAAAATTTTAAACCTGACCTTATTTTAAAGTACACTGGAGTCGCTTTTTACGCGGTTTTTTTACACGGTTTTCTTACGCGTTTTTTTTTTACGCGGTTTTTTTTACGCGGATTTCGGAATTTACGCGGTTTTTTTTACGCGGATTCCGGAATTTAGGCGGTTTTTTTTTACGCGGATTTTGGTTTTTTTTAAGCGTATATCAGAAATTACGCGGTTTATCATTATACACTAGAGTCGCTTTTTACGCGGTTTTTTTACACGGTCTTTTTTTACGCGGTTTTTTTTACGCGGATTTCGGAATTTACGCGGTTTTTTTACGCGGAAGCCGGAATTTAAGCGGTTTTTTTACGCGGTTTTTTTTTACGCGGGACGTATCACCCGCGTAAAAAGCGACTCCAGTGTACTCAGATTAAATAGAAACGTAAATCAAGAACTAAGACCCAATTTTAGAATTCAGACACATTAAAGAATTGTCTGGAGAATTATGATGAGAATGCCAAATGAGTTTTCAGGAGAATTGAAATCCTCTTCAACTCTCTCTTTTACACTCTGCGAAATAAACTATCGATATTCATAAGATTGCCTTATGCTTTTTAGCCACAAGAAATCGGTATGAGGATCGAAACATGTAACATGGACCATTCATAAGTCGTGCTTTATGAAATTCTTAAGATTAATTGCCTCAGTGTAGGAATTATGACGACAATTCTAAAGGAATTTGACTCGAAATTGCAGGTTTTTTAGAAGCATTTCAAGAACAAGCGAACTAAGGGTGAATTCCAAAGTAGTTCTGAAGATACCCTTATTGAGATTATATGCAAAATTCCAGAGAATTGTGAAAAAAAACTAAACTTAAGGGAAAAGGGTATGTCATTTATTTTTTTTTGAAAATTCAAAAGCAGTTTTTTTCATTTTAAACCGAAATTCTGTAGGTCAGTAGAATGCAATGAACACATTTTCATGAACGTTATTTTGGTTTTGAATGAATAAACTGCTATTGAATGTATGAACATTAATTACTCCTCCCTTTCATCATAATGAGTTTTTGTTTTCTTGATTTGTTTTCCGTACTGAGTATCAATGGCAGTTCCCACACCTGGACCCAACCTATCGACCCATCAACTCATGAACCGGGGACCAACGGTTTTATCTCCCTGCCGAAGGCAGGCGTGATTAGAGATTTTATGCCTTACCAAAATCCCGACGGCGCCAACTGGGATTGAACCGAGGCCGTTCACCATAATGATGATATGGATGGAATTCTGACACTGATGACGACTGTAAATTTCTTATCAGTTAATCAGTCAATCAATCAATCAATCAATCGGATAATTTAGGATGAACACCACTTGAATATCGATAATAAATCCAAAAGAACTAAATTATGAAGAAAAATAAAATAAAATTAAAAAAAAACTTTGCAGAATTTCAAGCTAGTTTGAAGGATTTTCCAGCGGGATATTTTGAAAATTATTTCCAAAAAATTCGGACTAGCATGAGATTCTAAAGGAATTTCCAATTCTAAGAAGAGTTTCATGATAGGGGAATTTACGTATTCTCGGCAACCTAAGCAGCGACCTTCTTTCTATAGCCTTTTTCTCTATGGAACGCACACATATGCTTTATTGATTTGTTTACCATCTTTTGCTGCCAGCTGCTCTACCAATTTCAGTCAAAAGAATTGTCAAAAACTGTTTTGAAACGCTTTTACAAAGCTCCAATCTTCTCTAGTGAGAGCGAGTATTGTCGGCAACCAGTTTTTCTTCGGCAACCGTTCCATTTGAACTGCATGTAAATCTGCTGGTCTATTATCGGCAACTCGAAATCAGCTACAATTTGTAGTGCGTGTGTTGCATTTCAAGAAAACACTGCTAGATTGCTTTTTCTCAGTGGTAAAAATATAGTCAAATTGAAGCTGAAAGCATAAAGAATCGTTTGCATGCATTCAGCAAAGTGTTTTCGTAAGAAAATCCAGTGCAAATAGTGTTTCAATTTGGGTTGCCGAAAATAGTCTGTCATGCCGAAGCCGTCATTTCCCCTAGTTCCAAAGAGAATTCCGAGAAAATTCCATTGTCAATGCCATTATGAGAAAAATTTGAAGGAAATTTATTAAGAAAATGTCAATCAAATTATAAAGTGAAATCGAAGGAAAAATCAGAAGAATATTATAAATGGCATACCAAAAGAACATTCACAAAAATTCAATGACAATGATCCTAGTATAATAAAACAATTCAAGGTTATGGAACCAGAAATTTCTGAAAAATGTAACAGTGAGAGGTGTGAGATCTCGAGATTTCAAAACTCGTAAAAATTGCCAATACAGCCAGACATGGATAAATTTTCTTGATTCTGTGACATGAAATTTTTTCAAGGTTATAAAATTAACAAAAATATTTAAAAGCTCGGACATCAGGCATCGAAGAACTTTTAAATATTGCAAAAATTAACAAGAACAAAAACTCTGGTCTGCTTAGGAATTGTTTAGGATTTTCATTGGAATCATTTAAGACAATTTTGGATGATCTTGGACGTGACAAATTTCTGGGAGGCCAATAAAATTTAAATTTTGAAATTCCCGGTTTTTATGGTTTAAATCTAAAAAATTAACGGTTTATAACGCGTGATCGACCGTTATTTTATCGGTAATAACTCAAATACGGTAAAGGTACCACTCAGAAATATTCACCAGTGAAAGATAGGAAAGTTTTACACACTTTTGTTTGGTGAAAATGTTCAGTTAGGTTCTTATTGATTTTCTTTGCAAAATTCGAGAAAAACATTTTCAGATTTTTTTTTATAGTTGAGATAATTTTCTTTCACAAAAAAAAGTTTTATTTATATACTTGATTCATGAGCAATATTTTTTTAAGTATGTGATGCCCAGGAAAATTTGACAACTTCAACTAAAAATTACGGAATTTTTTTTTTTTTCCTTTGCTTTGTTTTTTCGTCGATCTTGTTTTCCGTGCTGAGCACCAATGCTACCGACGTGCCAGGAAGGCAGCTCCCACACCTGGACCCTACCTATCGACCCATCAACTCATGAACCGGGGACCAACGGCTTTACTTCCCATCCGAAGGAAGGCGTGATCAGAGATGTTATGCCTCAGAACATCCCGGCGGCGCCGACTGGTATTGAACCCAGGCCTGCTGGGGTGAGAGGTAATCACGCTTACCACTATACCACCGGTGCCGTTTCCGAAAAAAATTACCACCTAAAATTATTTGATTTATGTTTTCTCAAATGTAAGGTAGAGTTTAACCAAAATTTCATAAAATGTTGAGCCCTTCAGATAGTTAAAAAAATATCCAGTTGATTTAGACATCTTGAACTTAATACAAATGAGGGCTAGGGAAAATTGTTGCAAATCTCGGAAAACGTTTAAACACTCCGTAGTTTTAAATTTTTGGGATTTAATCATCTTTCTATGATTCTGCAGAATTTCTAAAGAAAATTCCGAATGGTTTTGGAAAAGGATTTCAAAAGATTTCTCATGAGTATTTTGACTAGAGTTCAAAGAAAATGTTGAGAAGAATTCAAAACGATCGAATTCTCAGGATAGTTTCAAAAAAATTTTAAGTAGGAATCCGTGGAAATTCTTAGGAGAGTTTCAAGGAGACTCCAACGAGAATTCCAAGGTATTAAGAGAAGAATTTTCTGTTAGTTTTCAAGAATGCCATTGTAATTCTGTTTTGATTTAAAACCGTAAAAAAAAATAAAACCCGGGAAAATTTATATTGAGGTCAGCTGGATTCTAAGTGCATCCAATCTATCTTAATACGCTGGCAGAGTCGGAGATAGTGGTTTTCATGGTAAGGCCGAAATAGCTGAGACGATGTGGCGACTCAGGCTAGAAAATAGATACCATGTTCTGTTAAACTATGCTTCAGAATCCCCGGATGCTGACCTCTTCCCAGCGTAATATCTTCTATTACATAGGGGAAATGGATGTAATGTCGGCGTTAATGCCCCTAATTTGGGTCCATGCATAAGTTCAACAATCGACTAAATTTCCAATAGCGACCAAAAATATCCATTAGTACCGTCGCATCTAGATAAAATTGATAAATAGCAGATTTTTACCGATGGACCCAATCTTAGACCCATATGCCAACATTAGAGCCATTTCCCCTATATACGTGGGAAAGGTACCAAACCAGATAAGTTTACGCAACCAAAATCCGATTTTCAAACTCGAAAGTGAAATTGCTGTTACGTAATCTAGACATGGTGCGTATCAGTGGATAAACCCCAAAATCTGCAGGTATTTATCAACCGTTGTCTGAGGTATATAAGTCGAGCCTGATGGCCTCACAACTGAATCTTGAATGCTGAGATCTATCGTCGTTGTCATCAGAAATCAACTTAAATTTGAGAACGTAAGTGGAGCTTGGAACCCGGCAGGATATCGTAGGAAGGAAGTCTTTTACGTTGGCCCTTTGCACCATTTAAGGTTCCAGGATAAATAAGTAAGTAAACATTATTATTTTTACACGAGACGTAATTCAGCTTTGACGTAAATCATGGAACGTAAACAAACATGGCATGTAAAATTAAGTGTCCTGAAACTGGAATACATGCAACTCTACGAAAAGTGCGTTTGATTGAATTGATTTTCTCGTCCATTTCATCTGATTCTTATCTCAAAAGGGCCGCTTGCATGTGTCGGTCTCAGGGCACTGAAATTTACATGTCTTTTTTTACTCATTGGATGAATAACATTTTTATTGATTCGAGCAAATTTTTGAGGAAAATCTTGTACAATTTTACTCATCTACTGCGTCACTCCACTTTTTGCAATTTTGCGTGGAATTCGACTCAATTTTGAGGTATTCTCATCGGTCGTGAAAATGCATTAAGAAATATTTTCTCCCGCAATTCCCCTCGGATGTGACAACTATACACAACTATAAACAAAACCCACCAACCAGCTGACTTTGGTTAGATCGGTTAGATTGGTCAATTAATTGTGTAACAAAAATCAAATTGTAAACACAGTGCGCTACAACAGCAGTAGGATGCACCAGTGAGTCGCTTCCGGATGGCTGCACCAAAAACCGATGACAGAATTTTACCTCTCTTCCGGAAGGGATGCAAATGTTGATTATTGCATTATGGTAGAATACCGCACACGCAATTGTTTGGAATTTGATTCCTAGGGGACGGGGGGACTATATGCATGTCTATCAACTCCGAATGGCAGTCATCTAAAAGGAAAACTGTGTTGCGAAATATGGCCAATCAAATGTTGTCACTGAGAGCGACATTCAAAAGCGACAAAACTTTGCCCATCGTCTCAGAAACCGTAATCAAAATCGATATGGAAATCTTGACGTTCGACTGTGTGACATCTGCGGAGCGATGACTCGTTCAAAATGGACTTCTATCGCATTGAAAATTAAAATGCATCAACGAACGATTGCGAATCAAATTGACGACGGCTGCTGGAACTAATGCCATCACGTTCCGTCGTTTTTGTAGCCATTTGCCAGCTTCGACTTTGGAATATTTTAATCACCTTCAACAAGACAGCGCTTGACTGCTGTCCCTTGTTCGATGAGCAATCACTTCGCGACCGTGGAGCACACCAGAACGAAACGTGTGGAAGAAGCTTTCAATTTGGTGAATGAGGTCGTTTTATTTAAGTGTGCATTGTGTTAGACTGGAAGGAAGTGATGGGAACACAATGTCGTTGGGATGACGGAGAATGCTTATCAGAAAGTTGTCAAGAGAAGTGAGATTTATTTTTTGAATTGATATGGTTCAATGCCTATAGCATCAGCTAACTCTAGTTCCAAGAAGCAGATTTTTTTTTCTAAATGTAAATAGCATTTGCAAAAGACTGTTGTTACAGATTTAAGGAAACTTATCTAGCACACTCTGCCTCATATCTTATCTCAAACGATCTCCTAACGCTGCGAAGCAAAACTTTTCCAATTCAGGGTGCTTAGGACGTCAATCAAAATATCGACTATTCTGTCACCACGGTACGGAGCGTCATGGGCGAGAAGAGACAGGTTACACTTTAATCTCCAACGAAAAAACTCTGCTCCGTGATGTCCATTAACTTAGACGAAAAGGTGTCCGCCACGGGTAGAATTTTAAGCTCGTTGAACCTGACAGTTGCTCATTTATTTTTTGTCCTCATCATGCAGAGGTAAACAAGGAGAAGAAGGCCAAAAGCAGTTCAAGTTGGATTATGTTGGTCGTCCAAGCGGTGTACCGGGGACAGAAGGTCGCTTCACTGTACACTGTAACTGTGATGAGATGCGTGTGACGATGGGTGTTGAAAAGCGGATTACCTTGACTTTTACGCCCTTGGGGGAAGGGAGGCGGTGTGGATCAGAGAAAAGAATCTGTGACACAATGTTGACTCCATTTCACGCTAGCTACCAACGAAGACGAGCGACGTTGGCCCCGGAGCTACTTACCTAGAAAGAGAAGAAAGAAAAAGAAGAAATTAATCACTGACTTCAAGACGAACTTGAAAGAGTGGAGGTGCAGCATGCAAATAAGGGCGACGACTGCAATTATGAAGGTTTAAGGCGGAAGGTCTCCCGTTAGTCGAGACAATAAAGTTAAAAAGCAGATCATGTAGGAGGCGGTGGATTCGGTACTCAGACTAGTCGAGGATTTTTGCCGAGTAGGAACAGCAACTACCGAGGACAGGCATATAGCTCCAAATGGAACGTAATAACCAAGATGAAGAAGTAGCATGCAGCAATCGATTAACGACGCAATAACGGAAGCTATTAATCATGATTTTCTGTAGTGTTTTTACGGAGAAGTGCAGACACCACACGGTGGTATAGCAACTGGCAACAGACATCAAGAGTTGCGGTTTAGCCGAATGCAATTTGACTTAATTATGATAAACTTGTCCTAGCTGAACGTGGTTTTGTTTGATGTTAAACTTTCTAAGCCGAACATATATTATGTGGCTGTTGTTGTTCTATTTATAGAAACGTTAATTTATGTTTTTATACTTCAAACGGGTTTTCGATAAAAAATCATCTTGAAAATAAATGTCATCTAATGTGAAGATTAATGGCTGATTACTGAATATTTAAAATAAAGTTATATTTGTTGCCTTCACTTCTCAATCACTGAAGTGCGCGGTTAACTTTTTAATTGTGTACTTGTTAGCTGTCCAAGAAAGTTAACGAAAGCAATCGGTGTTAGTCGCCTCTCCGTGAGTAACCGAATGTGTTTCTTTGCTTTTTTCTTAGCTCTCGCTCTCTCTCTCTCTCTCTCTCTCATTCAGCGTGTTGTGTAATAGCGAATTCGTTTATTACCGGAGTTAACACCAGTTCCAACCCAGTGCGAAACCGAACTTTTTGTCAGTGTGAACCTCAACCTGAGCTAGGTTTTAAAAACAAACGAGCAAACTGACGTTTGTCAGAAAACAAGCAGACCCAATCTTGATACCCGATCCAGGTTGGAACTGAATAATAAACGAATTCGCTATAAGATATGTGGATAGGAAAACGAATTGTATGGTGCGGCGCTATCGGAACCTGTTCAGGCTGGTTTAGAAATTTAAATTTTGATTATAGCTATGTTGGTCGATTCTAATGCCAAACCTAGAGCTAATAACTATTCAATCAACTATTAAAAATTTAATCTCTCCACAATGACTCAGAAAACAGACACAGTTTTTCTCCTATGTTAACATGAATTGTATGACAAAATTCTAAATTACCCCAATTTTTGAGAAACTTTTATTGGTCCAATTTAAAAATTTGAGCACATTTTTATAAATTCATGACCCATCGTGCACATTTTAAATTTTTTTGAGAAAACTAGATTTGCTAGGATCTTATAAATTTTCTCTCAAAAAATTATATATAAATATATATATTTACGATTAAAAACATCCACTCATTTAAGTTATTGGTTTAACCTTCGTATTTGCATGTTTTAATAAACTTATATTCACTGCTAGAGACAATACATCTGGCAGCTTGTTCAATAAGTGCCTCCCTTAGCTCAGTCGGTAAAGGTGCAGCTACAAAGCAAGGCCATACTGAAGGTGGCTGGGTTCAATTCCCGGTCTGGTCTATGAATTTTTTGGTTGGAAACTTTCTCGACTTCCCTGGGCATAGGGGATTTTTACTTGCCACACAATTATACTAATTCAAAAATGGTACAGGCATCGAAAGCTCTCAATTAATAACTGTGGAAGTACATCTAGAACACTAAGTTGAGAGCACGCAATAAATTAATATGCGATTTGCAATAAGCTTGAAATACAAAGAAGAAGAAGGAGAAGAATGAGAAGAAGAAGAAGAAGAAGAAGAAGAAAAACGCTTGTTCAATGATTATTTTATGTTTGCTAGCAAAGAAGTGGAATCAAAGTGATTTTCTTGGTCTTTTATTTTGTTCACCAAGAGATTTGATCAGCAGCCTATATTAATTTTGTGTATTCGATTACCCGAATTTGTGGAATGCTACGAAAAACACAAGTAAGTAAATGCAGGGCAGGTGTTTACCCAGAAAATTAACGATGTAAAATCATGAAATACTTGCTTTAAATTTTCGGATGTTGTGCGTGTATGTGTATACTAATGATGATGATTGAAGAATATTTCAAATGGAGTGTTGCATTACTTGACACAAATCTCAAGTTTATTATTTATTTTATTATTATTATTATTCCACACCGACTTTATCTACCACACTGTGAAATAGACAATGAAGTTTTCGAACCTCTTTGGTGTTTTAAGTTTGTTCTCTGTTTTGTGCGTGCGTTCGCTTTCATAGTTTTTGGCTGCATTTGCCTGATCAGCGCTGGCACTCTGCCTCCCGGACGGTTATACGTGTGATTGGTGGTTTTCTCGCTTTCCGAGAAGTTTTAGAATCGAGAAAGAAAACGTGATTCATCATGTTTGCAAGCATCATAAGAGATGTCGCTATCTGCGGAGCAGAAATGAGTGGCATCGCGAGTGATAATTTTGAATTTCAGTTTATTTACGCGCTGTAAGGTGCCTGAAATAGCTCCGTACCGTACCGTACCGTTGATGTTGGTTCGTTCGCAATTATTTCTGCAAAAAATTAAGTGTTTTCGTCCAAAATTGATACCGAAAGTGTATCGAAAGTGCTTCTGAACGTGTTTCGCAGTTGGGAGTGGTGAAATTCGTGCATTCCCGGTTGATTTTCAGTGGAAATTCCGTATGCCAAAATTGCTCACCGAGTTCCTTTTTTTTCGCCGTTCGAAGACGACGGGTTTGCCTTTGCGAGAGTAACATGGGTGTGTTTTTTGTAACCAGCGGTGTGTAAGTGTGCTTGTGATTTTCATTGCCTACCGGGAGGCCGGTTCACCGTGTTCAGATGTTACGCTTTCGGCGTGTAGTTCTATCGAGAGTCTCGTCACACGGTTGGTGGTGATTTGGTGGCCGACGTTGCCGTGAATCAGCGAATTTACGGCTTGCAAAAGTGCTCGTCTGCTGGTCTCTCGCCATTGTCAGAGATTGTAAGCAAGCTGAAGGATGCCTCGCTGGATACGCCCAAGACTGGACGGGCGGTAGCTGGTGGCCGTGAACGGTTCCTGGGAAAAGCACTAGATGCGCACCTCCTCCCAGATAACCATGGCAATGCAGGAAGTATTACAACAAAGGTAATTGATATCAGATATTTTTGCAAATAGTGACAGATAGCAGACATGAAGCTCAAGTGGAGGTTCCGGGTAAAGGTGTTATATCCTACACAAATGGTAAGTTACAAATTCGCTGTGGTCGTTGTCGTAGGCGCCGTCAAAGTCGCTGTCGTAGTCGCCGTAGGCAGTACCGTTAGTATATTTAAAATTAACCATCAACCGCTGAAACTGAATTATCGCGTATTTCTGTTGTTCATTACATCCCGGATAAAAAATAACCATAAAATTTCAATAAAATATCAATAAAATACAATAGATTCTATTGTTGACAGTTAATCTTATAGTTATTCTATTGTTTTGGTCAAATAATCAAATAGTCACCACAATATGTTTACAACAAATTCTATGAAAACAAAATTATGCACAATAAAAAAAACAATAAAAAACAATAAAAAACAATAAAAATATTACAAAGATAAAATTTGTTCGAGAAAAAAATTATTTTTTTATGGTTACGGTAACTAACAACCCCCTTTTTCTATTGTAAATGTCTCATTAACAATAGATTATATTGTACATAACAATTAGTTCTATTGTATTTTTATTATTTTTGACAATAATATGTATTGTTTCTACAATAGGTTTTATTGTATTGTAACAAAAGGTTCTATTGTTTTTGTATGGTAATTTTTATTCGGGATACCAAGTGAAATTCGAGCACATAATTTCATTTGAATAGCTAGTTTAACCAGGGCTTAAGCAATCGTCACGTCGGTCATACCTTGTTGTGATTGCCTGAACCATGCGTAAAGAGCAAATCGAAACATTGAACGTCGCGTGAAAGTGGAACTTAATTAAGGCCTAAGTTCTCGTAGCTTTAAATTTTAGGATTTGAAAGATCATTGGTTGCAGTGACTTGCTTACTGAGCAGAAAAACGCGGTCTCATGTCCTTTCATATTAAAAATGTATGATAAGATCGCTTGTATATCGTGTATTTTGTAAAACTTTTCGTTGCCGTCGGTGCTGGGTTTGAATATTTATAACAACTTGAGTAACGGTATGATGTGATATGAGGGACTCGGTGGCCTTAGAGCAACCGTTTTTGCTTTCTGAGCAGAACATCATGAGTCTAATCTCAAGTCCAACCACATTCAAGATTCGTCAATCGTTTTATTTGTTAACATGACTACATGACTATAACATGATTAAAAAGGAGCTCGTCTGCCTAGTGGCAAACGTTTTTGCTTACTGAGCAGAAGACCGTGGGTTCAATCCCAAGCTCCTTTGCATTATATGATCGTTAAGACATCAATTCAGCTTATCGTTTACCAAAACGAACCCTGCTGCAAACCCAACCCTATTACCCAATATCCCAGTGTTTCCTCGTGGAATTGCAGAGGTGTTCTAGGCTTCCATCAAAGCGAGTGTTACGTCAACATATTCCTACCCCTTCCTTTCTTGACCCGTGTTCGGGTACGACCGGCACTGGTATTGCCTAGTTTGAGATCACCAGTTTTTACACACTGAGGATGATTGCTAGTCCCAAACATCGTCTATTGGTTCTCTGTGTAATTACAGCTGGTCTGGCAATAACAGAGTAGCAACCGTGGGCGGTCAATCATGCTCATGCTCATGTTTGAAGAATATTTCAAAAATAATAAGAATCCAAATCGAGTGACGGTGTCTTGAGCCTTAAGCTAAATGAATAAACAGAAGTACCAGACATTTTGTGCAGTGTGTGTTACTCAATGTTGATTTCTGTGAAAGGACTATTTAGATTTGTTGACTGCACTGTCACCTGTTAATAACTCCCGAAAAACAGGTTATGTGTATTTTACAATAGATATCAAACAGCCGTTGAGATATCTGATGGACAATAAGTGCAAAAGATTGACTAAGTGGTTCAGTTTGTAATAAAACAGAATAGGTCGAGAGGCGCATCCAAATTTCCTGAACTTTTCAACAAAGTCGTACTTTGCCTAGCTAAAAATATTTTAAGAAGTAAGTATTTAGCTCAGTCGGTAAAGGTGCAGCTACATAGCAAGACTATGCTGGAGGTGGTTGGGTTCGATTCCTGGTCCGGTCTAGGAATTTTTCTGGTAAGTCTTTTCTGAGTATAGAGTATGATTGTACTTGCCACACAATTATACTAATGCAAAAATGGTACAGACATCGAAAACTCTCAATTGACAACTACACATTTAGAAAAAAATGATGTAAATTTAGGTGCTCTGAGACTGACATAAACGAGCGTCAATCTTGACATAAAATGAAGTCATAATAGACGTGAAATTCAGCTCAATCAAACGTACTTTCGAACTTTTCAGTCTCGGAGCACTTAATTTACATTACATGTTTGTTTACGTCTCATCCTTTATGTCGAAGATGGATTCCGTCACGTGTAATATTAGGTATTTCTAAATGTGTTTGGGTGTACATATAGAACACTAGCATAAAACCAAAGCTGAATTCCAATTTTGGGAGCTCCTGATTGGAAAACCTTTTGTGCACTGTAAAGCGAAAATCCCACGTGCTGTTTGAAAGTTGCCCATTGCAACAGCATTCGATCGCACACTTCCTTGCTTCAAATAATAAGGAAAAACCTTGATAAACGCAGATACCTCTGCCATGGCAAAACCCAGAATGTGTCCACCATATCAGCAGTGGCGATAAAACTAAAATTAAAGTCACCCGACATCCTATGAAATTTCTACTCTTCCTCGACAATTGGATTCACGACCCGGCTTTGCCTTGTTTACATTTCATAATCAACAGAGCAAATACCGAAAATTATTCGTTTTATGATTATTTTTTGCACCGGGAGACTCATTCTACCATTTCACTCACTCGTCAGCTCGTGGATCCAAATTATTATCATCAAGCATCCCCATCACCCCGGTATCGTAAATTTTAAAACAGCCATATGAAATTAAGTGAGACACACAAACCTTCACACATTCAGGATTACGGGTCCGTAACCAACTGTGCCGCCGCAGCTTCTGGGAGAGAGGGGAACGGGGTGAAAAGTAAATAGAATAATTCCCTCCTGGTGTTCCTTTCAGTTGCTCTGCCAAAACCCAAAAATAATCCACCAAGAGTGGTGGGGGCTGGCAGGCGGAAAAACGTGGAAAGTCGGGTTGAAAATCGAGAAAAACAAACTAAATAACAACTCGAGCAAAGTGTTTTGAAAATTACTGCAATGCAAATGTAATGTGTACCATCGTATGTGCGACGTGATTGCCTTTAGACTGGTCCAGTGTGTGAGAAATCATGGCATTTATCAACATTAGTTCGTGAAATAACATGTTATTTTAGATATTGAAAGGTGATGAAATCTCAATACGGAATTGAGGCACTTCAATCGTTCCCCAACCGGTCTAATTAGAATGCAAGCATTTTGGCATGTTCGGTATGGTATCGAGGAAAACACACTTGCACAACACGACCCAAAACCTGTACTACACAGTAAAGGGATGGATATGAGACACGAAGGGATCACTCTCCCATCCTCCCGTGTAAGAGATGTGGACCATATTTAACTCAACGTCTCGAATTAATCATGACTGACATGACAAACTGTAATGAAGAATAATTAGTGCAGCATCAACTTCTACTT
This sequence comes from Ochlerotatus camptorhynchus, assembly GCF_037179485.1. NCBI lineage: Eukaryota > Metazoa > Arthropoda > Insecta > Diptera > Culicidae > Ochlerotatus > Ochlerotatus camptorhynchus. The sequence continues at coordinate 2,882,622 of NW_027040988.1, forward strand.
CACCACCACCAGAAGGCAAACGAACCGGCGCGGCCGGCTTTGGCCGCGGAATGGTATGCGATGAGATGATGCGACATCTCATCCCAAAAACATCAAACCCCTCAAAGTCCCGGGTAAAAGAAGTTAAATTACATTTAATCCCCTTGAGCATGGTCTGAATCACTTGAGATTTTTTCAACTGTTAAAATTTAAATAAGTCGTCATTTTCGGAAGTCCGTTTTGGACCAAGGTCAACATTTTCTTTGCAACGAAAACACGTGCTTCCCGAGGCATTTTGCCATGTGGGTCCGGCTGACTCAATGGGTGAATCATTTCTGACCCTCGCCTCGCCTCGGGCGAAATGAAAAGGGTAAAAGAGAAACAGCGAAATTGCGATTTTCCACGGGAAATGAGCCAAAGTGGACCGACCGGGCCCGGGCGCAATCGAAGAAATGCTAGACATGCTAACTCATCTCGGCTTCTGTGGAAAACACCCCCCTTCCGCCCATAGTATGTATGTGGAAGGTGTCAGTTTAAATGTTACTAATGATGAGTCAAATGAGTTCCTTCTCATCTTCTGGACGGTTGCTTCGAGCAGCATTAGGCCATTAGGCACGCAAGCTATGTACTAGGTCAAGTCAAGCCAAAATAAAATGGGTACGGTCAGCATCGTTCCAAGTTAATTTGTAATAATGGGATTCGGTGCCAGGTTGAGTGGAGCTGATATATGATCCATGCGAGCGCAGACGACGACGACGACAACGACGACGGTGGTGGTCGGTGATGAGTTGCAGTAGGTTACAAAGTGTTACATTGTTTTTTGGTAATGGGTTCGGAGTGATCGTGATTTTTTGCATACACATTTTTGCGTTACCCGAAATGAATTCGGGTTATGCAAACAAACGCGTCAGATGATTTGCGTATGTAGATTTTGTTTGCGAGGAATCTCGAAATGACTGCAAAACAAACAAATTAAATTGGTTGGATTAATTGGGAAACTTTCCGGTGGGGGAGCCGATTACAAAAAATTGTGTGGATTTCCCGGTGCAACGGAACTGTCTGAAATCATCCGAAACAGACTCGGTGCAGCTAGCGAAACAACGAAGAATGTACGAGTAACCGAAAAAATCCTGCAATTATGTGGGTCACTAAGTCGAATGGGGCATGAGACCGAAATGTTATTAATTCTCGGTTACTTTTTCGAAGAGACGTATCAGGTTTTGTAAACAATGCATTTGAACATCGGTTTGGCGTAACTGGTAGCTCGCCCACGAATACTAACACCACTATCAGGTAGATGATGGTTTCTCTTATCTGATGGTAGTGTCTGCATGGGTGGGTGAGCTATCAGTTACGCCAAATCGACGATCAAATGCATTGTTTACAAAAGCTGATACGCCACATCGAAAAAGTAATTGAGAATTGTTCACTTTTCATCACACGACTTAAGCGAAGAATGAGCAGTGAAAGAAAGCTATTGATCACATGATCGGCCAGTTCTGAGACGTCTTTCAACCAGAGATTTTTAGAAAATGAGGCCATAAAAAATGCAAATTTTTGTTTTGGTTTATCACAAAAAAAACCCCTCTTTTCGCGGAATTCAATTTTTTTTTTCCTAATTTGTTTTCCGTGCTGAGTACCAATGTTACCGACGCCAGGGAGGCAGCTCCCACACCTGGACCCTACCTATCGACCAAATCATGAACCGGGGACCAACGGCTCTACTTCCCTCTACTCTACTCAGAACATCCCGGCAGCGCCGACTGGAATTGAACCCAGGCCTGCTGGGGTGAGAGGTAATCACGCTTACCACTACACCACCGGCGCCGTTTTTTTTTATTTATATTTTATTATTTTTATAATTATCATAAAACTACCGGAGGCGAATCAGCCCCTAATAAAGAAAACTCAACTTAACTTACCATAAAATTATCCAACATTTCTTTAAAAAAATCTTAGAACACCCAAACAAAAGTAGCCCCAGCAATACTTATTTGAGTAACAATCTTCCACAGCGATGCCAATCGCAAACCTTCAATCAGATATTTCCGCATGAACAAACACCGCTTGACACCCTTTTCCCTCGGCATACGACCTGCTAACATGATGACAGTAAACCTCATCTCAGATTCATACCTTTCAGTCACGCCAAGATAGGCACAGAGATCTGCGAACATCCACAAACCAGACCACTGGAGCAGCAGAAGAATGAAAAGTGAAAATTTTCCCACCACTTAAAGTATGTTTACGTTGTATCGCACACACAAACCTTTGGATTTCTCAATCTGGTGCAAACGAAGTCATATGTGGCGTGGGTGCCGTATTCTTCCGAGTCGGGCCGATCCAATGTTTGACATAAACAATGTGAATAATAGGCGCATAAAAACGCAACCAACATAATGGGTTGCATGTTTGGTGGCTTGATCATCAAGCCCTTTATTTCTCACATTCATTCACTTACAATTTCCATTGCAACCTGCTGAGGCTGAGAGAGGCAGTTTTTCACAGTTTATGTTGGAAAAATGGGGCTCGAAAAGTGAGCCGACCGACGATGCCTCCTTCACTGTCAATCATCTCTTTGTGTTAGACCATATTGCACTTTGAAAAAGTTTGAAATGTTGACCTCGTCGTGGTGTTGCATTTACTGTTTGTAAACAATGAGAAATGGATGCATCTCGCGCTGGACACATGGTAGAGAACAACCACCGACTGCTGCACGGCCGTCGGAATCGGAGATACTCACGGTCAGCGGAGAATAAACATAAACATAACAAAAAGGTATTATAGCGGCCGAATCCCCGTTGCAGCGGCGCGGGGGTGATTCTATTTCAAAACATGACTTTCGTAATAATTAGATAAATTAGCATATATGTGCCGCTTACATACGGTCCCGTATGCGGTCCAGTGTGTTTGAATGAAATGGACCTTCAATGTACGGCACACGTTGGAGGTTATGTTTGCTGTCCACTTCGGAATGGATTAAAATTCAGAGTGCGTAATGTTCGCAGCGTCCCTTAATACGCACGCAGAATCTACACAACAAACTGTTTTTCAATGGTTTGGCACGTGAGGCTGTACGTGATACTCATGGGTGCTTAAATGGGATTGAATTTTAATCTCCATTTTATCAACAGGCGATTGGGAAAATCTAATGAATATTTTCCGCTACGTTAAATACTTGAGCAGTTTGTTTGAGTTTTTCCCGAAGAACTGAATCTTTAAGTATTTGATAACTTAAATTTCACATAATTTTTTTTTTCTATGCTATTTTTTATGTCGAATGAGGTATAAATAAATAGGATGTAGTAATGCATACTTATTTCAATTGAAGAAAAATATCAGTGATACACTCATTGATCTGGAAATCTGCTCTGGAAATAATTTCTAATTCATCACAGGCTATTCTTTCACCTACGCAATCCACCTTGGAATTCATCTGAAGTTCCCTTCGGAATTGTCTTAGAATTCTGCTCAACGTCATCTAGCAATTACCGAAGGGAAATTAGGTACAGTTTATAAGAAATCCAGAGTAAATTCAAGATTACTTTCCCAAGATAATTCCAAGGATTACTGAGAAAAAAAAGTTTGTTTCTTAATTCTTGTGCATTGTAAGCCGATACTATTTAGGGTTGGTAGTTATCAATGCTGTCAAAAATACTAATTTTAGTGACCATTTTGAAGAAATAAGGGACTAAATAATGACTCATAATTGCAAACAAGTGACTAAAAGTGACATAAGACAAGAAATGTATGAACGATATGAACCTTTAAAACGATAGATTCAATAGAAAGTTTATGACCAAACCCACGGTATAAGCCAGGGTGTCTACTAGCTGGGAAAACATGGAAACTTGGGAACTCTCCGAGAATCCTCAGAGATTTTTTTTGTTCTGAAAATGCCTGGAAGTCTGAGGAAATCTCATCATTTCTCAGAGAATTTAATAATTTTCTTACTAAGGATATTTTAAATAGAAGAATGAATTTTAAATACAACTATTAAATTTTCATCGTTATTTTCATTCATTCATTCAAGTTTATAGATCCAGAGTGGATTGACCTTCATTTACAAATAACATTTGAAAAATTCCCACAAATTATTAATTCGTAAAAAATAGAAATTCTAGACAAAAAATCACAATTCTTCAAGAAATTTTTAATAATCTGTAGTCTTATTCCTTGTATAGTTTTAAAGGCTCGTGGGATTTTATTATATTTGTAAGGATCTCATTCTATTGAAGATCTAGGTAAAAAAAATCTTAGAGAAAAACATCAAGTGCAATGAAGAGCTTTGAGTGTGTTGATTTATTTCCTTTTAATTCTGTTATAATTGCTTATCTTTTGACAGACACGCGTATTTCGTCTACTACTTGCATACTTGCAAGCGTGTTGAGTACTTGGCAATCTGGCGGAGCAAAATTAATAACTCTGAAACGAAGCATTTCCGCGACTTGGTGTCTTCGGTAAAGTTTCTCATCATAATAAGGTCCATCTATTGACATAAACAAATAGTTCAAAACTCTTCCGCGAAGATGGCACCACAATCTAACTTCTTTCACTGACGTTTTGGAGACTTGATGTCTTGAGCAAAGTTGTTTGCCTTGACAAAATAAACAACTCTTTTGAAGACGTAAAATTTCCACAGCCTACTGGTTTCGAGTTATATGGAGTTAAAAAAAATGTCGAAAATATGTTTTTTTCTTTCGGCTTCGGTTTTTTGCTGACAACCATATAATGTTATATTTTACTCTCATGCAAATGCATTAAATAAAGACATTGTTCAAAAACCGAAAATAAAACAACAATTTTGTAACTTTCCCAAAGTGCATTTTCAGCAAAAAATTAGCAATACTTGATAAACAAAATATCAAAATTTGAGACAGGTATATTTTGGTGTTTTTGAGATTTCATAATTCTAGTGGAGCATGTATTATTTCTATAACTTTTTTTAATGCATTGAAATTGCGTTTTGAAGACTTGACTTCTTGAGCAAAGTTGTTTATCTTGATAAAATAAACAACTATTTTCAAAAAGTCAAAACTCCACAACCTACTGTTTTCGAGTTAAAGCATTTCAAGATTATTGCTTACAGCAAATTAGATTTTTGCCTGCTCTCAACTTGCCCAAGGAAGTAGAGAAATTTTCCAACCCGAAAAATTAATAGACCGGACGAGAATCGAACGCAGTCGCCTCCAGAAGAGACTTGCTTTATTCAATTATTTATGTATAGTATAAATTCTGAGTAATAAGTGAACATAATAAAATACCCTTGCAGAAAAATAATCTGATCTCCAGAATGATTTCAAAACCTATAACATCTTGTATACGTGACAATAGGTCGGGAACAATCCACAAAGACACTTTGAATCTGTTTGGACATATTTCATTTTCATTTTGCAGCGTTTGGTGGGGCAATGGGAGCGCAAGTCAATCCAAAGCCGAGGATAAAGAACGGGTAATGGCTGAATAGTCTATGCGGACCACTTGAACGCCATGGGAAAAGGAAGGGATTGAAGAGGCCGGTTATTGGGGGGTTTTGAGGAAATGACATATAGTGATGCAAAATGTAAAGAAACCGAAAATCCATCTCCCACTGATTCATCCTTTCACATATATACCAAATTGATATTTTAAAGCAATAATCAAAATAAACAGACAATACATGAAAAGGCTAGTTGCCAGTTGCTTTAAAGGCTAGTTGCTTCCCTAAGCGGACCCTCCGCATCCTAACTCTTCTGTTAACCAACTAAATGCTACTAGGCTGTCTAAATTTTCTTATTTAAATTCGTTTGATGATTATGATATCTCTAGTCTAATTTAATAAATAATTGAAATCTCTAATCTACCTACCATGCTTTATTAAGTACCTGCACTTGCAAATGTAATCTAAAATTTAACGTGTTTCAAGTTGTTTTTGACTTTAACCTATATTTAATATATATTAGTTCGTCCCAGGTGACACCTTCAAGTGACTAAAATGCTTCACTTTGAAGTTAGTTTCCTAGCTGATTTTTAAATTACATAGGGTATATGCTTCAACTACGCTCACACGTTTCCACTATGTCGCACCACAAAAAAACGTATGGTTATGTCACAATAGAAGCACGCCACAGTGGAAATCCCGAGCCATAGTTCAAACACTTATCCCAAATCAAAATGAAGCACATTTAATAAGATTAGTTGCAATACCATGAACAAAAATGGTGTTTAACATTGTTCCCTGAGTAATACCTCAATGAAAACAACAACGAAAGCTTGTCACGCAAGTAGAAGGAGCACTGTTGGGCACTTTCTGAAATATTTTAATAGTATAATTCCCTTGCAAACCCAAATAAATCTATCTGCGTAAAAATAAATAAAATAAGAGTGATTTGCGGCAAAACCCGCCAGTATCGCACCCAACGTCAGTGCCTATACGTAAGCGTACTACAACGCGGCTTTCAAATAAAGGAGTAACAAGTGTGATACTATCACTTGAGGCTAGAACTTTGGTTCTCTTATGCAATGGTTCATCAGAGAGGGGAAGCTCAGTAATCCTCATCGCATGCTCATGACGCTATTCTGTTACGGCATGAGCCAACGATGCCGGACCTAAACCAACCTGAATCTGTTTGGACGTATTTCGATACTATTACTACAGACATTATTGCAGTCTTGGTTGATATAGTAGAACAAATAAACTGAAATCCAAGACGATTTGGAGAACCTAGAATATCCTGTATACATGGCAATTACTCGCATATATACGATTCGTTTATGATTTGACAACGAAAAATTCTATGTTGGACAGATCAGGGAATTTTCGTGTAAATCCGGTGTGACTGAAGGAATTGAGATCATTTCTCGATTATTTACAGGGTGTTTGGTTTGAACCGGTAAAAAATTGAGAACCAAATGAACAACAAAATTGATGACAGCAAAATAATCCGGGACGGAAAGGTTACAATGAATTCCACAATTTTTGTGACAGCATGTCACTCCCTTCGCGATTTTTGCGACATCATTTAATGTTTCCGCGATTTTCGCGACTGAAAGCTCAAATCCGCAACAAATCCGCGAAAATCACAAAATCCGCGAAATCCGCGCCTGTTGTAACAGCCCTGGAAATGAATTAAACGGAAATTCTGAGAATCTTTCCAAAGGGGTTCTTACTGAGGAAAAATTCAAAGAAATTTTTATTCGGAGGATAGCTCCAACGAAATTCTGAGAAATATTTCATTCTAATTTCGAGAAGTAGGGTAAATGGATGTAATGTCGGCCTAAATGCCTCTAATTTGGGCCCAAACATAAATTCAGGAATCGGCTTAATTTTCAAAAGCGACCAAAAATATCCATTAGTACCGTCCCAATGACACGTTCATCTAGATGATAAATAGCAGATTTTTAGCGATGGGCACAATTTTAGATCCATAGGCCAACATTAGCCATTTCCCCTATTCTAAGTATATTCTGGTAGTATTTTTTGGAGAATTCAGAGAAGCGTTCTAAGTGAATTTCTAGAATACTTCCATGAGAGGGTCGGGAGAATACAAAGTTGCTGCAAATTTTCTTAACCAATTCAGTGTAAATTTTTCCGAAAGCATATTTTAAGGAAATACTAACGATTTTGATAGAATACGGCTATTTAAGTACAAATAACTAAACTTAATCGGAATGAACATTTTTCGAGAAGCTCTAGGATGTCCAAATTATTCTGAATTCCAGATCAAATGATCTACTATGTAGATCAACCGTGACTTATACAAGGCCTTTAGTATCAAAACATTTGCAAACAAGTTCATATAGATAATGCATCTAATTTACGTTTCAATTCCATGTGTATGTTTTAGGTTCTCCAAATTATTCAGGAGTTCAGACAATTAGATATACTGGATCAACCAAGGCCTGCATGACATCTTCTGTGACAACACCTACTCAAACATGTCCATAGAGTTTTTGCGCATCACTTATAATCTATTTTGATGTAGGGTAAATAGCTCTAATGTTGGCCTATGGATCTAAGATTGGGCCCATCGCTGAAAATCTCCAATTTATCAATTTTATCTAGATGAACGCGTCATTGCGACGGTACTAATGGATATTTTTGGTCGCTATTGAAAATTTGGTCAATTGCTGAATTTATGTATGGGCCCAAATTAGAGGCATTTAGACCGACATTACATCCATTTCCCCTATATAAGACGCTCAAGGTTCTCCAAATGATGCTGAAGTTCAGATCAATTGATCTACCCGATAAACCATGACAAATACAAGGCCCTTAGTTACGAAACAACCCCAAACAGGTTCATTGAGATTGTGCGGAGGATGCGTGTGATCATCATTTACGCAGAACTAATGGGACGATTCGCATGTCCGAGGATTACATCGAAATGCTGGAGATAAGTTTGATTGGACACGGCCATTGATGGGTTCTGACTTTGTTTTTCCAACAAGATAATGCTGTAATCCACAACTCAAAACTGACTAAGGCGTTGTTTTCTGATAGTAACAGAGAGGTTCTCGAGTGGCCAGCTTGTTCTTTGGATCTAAGTCCCATTGAAAACATTTGGTTTATACTTGCTCGTCGCGTTTACGAAAATGGTAAACAATTCGATAGCGTAAACATGCTCCAACGTCGAGTTCGAGAATACTGGGAGTAGATTAAACCAGAAAACCCTCGAAAAACTGATTTTTTCCATAAAATCCCGACTAATTGACAAAACTAATTATCCAAAACAATGACTCATACACACATTACTTAGTACTCCACTTCAAGTTGTATTTTGAGAAATTTAATCTTACTTTGATTAAAAGCTAAGGTGGTGTTATTTTTATGTAGCGCTCTTTTTTTTTGTAATTTATATGGTCCCAAAATTCAAAATAATTTCATCCTGGTTTGATCCTTCACTTATCTCAGAACATTATTTTAGAAGTAATTTAGATGACGGTTAATCATTGTTCTAAAATAATAGGAAAAAAAAGTAATGGTGCTAATTTCGTTTCACTGATTGCATAACACCCTTATCCCAGACGGCGCCGCCGGGATGTTCTGAGGCAAAACATCTCTGATCACGCCTTCCTTCGGATGGGAAGTAAAGCCGTTGGTCCCCGGTTCATGAGTTGATGGGTCGATAGGTAGGGTCCAGGTGTGGGAGCTGCCTTCCTGGCACGTCGGTAGCATTGGTGCTCAGCACGGAAAACAAGATCGACGGAAAAAAACAAACCAAAGGAAAAAAAAAACATAACACCCTTAAAATAATCTCACATTGTCCGGATGCTCACAACATTTGTATTGCGTTGCAGAAATTCACTTAGCATATCTTAGCAAAGATCCGGCTGAAGTTTCCGAAAATTCCCTGAGTTTTGCGGTTCTGCTCTGAAATAAATGGAACACTCGTAAACACGTCCCTGAAATTCTCCAGACTTCTGTGAAGCTCCTGAAATATTTCTGAAGTTTTCATAAATTACCCGAAGGTCTCTGTACTTCCCTGAAATTTTCGGAACATCTTAAGGGTTCTCGATTTTTTCACCACATCATGCAACTATCCTTAATTTTCCAAAACTCACGATTATAGATCTTCTAAGTGCTCCAAAAGTATGAACTAAAAATTACGGAAAGTGCTCTTAAGATCTCTAAAATTCCTCAAATATTTATAGAGCTAGCTTTTCTGAGGTACTTAGATCTTCTTTACCGTTTTCACAATGGGGCTAAAGTTACGGAAACTGCTCTCAAGATCTCTAAAATTTCTCAAACATCTCTGCACACTAAGATTTTGTTTCCGTGTTCGGTAAATTTTACCGAAATCAGAACAGCTGGACGTTCGTTAAAACTTTGACCTTCATTTTAAAGGCTATTGAATTTGAAAATAATATCAAAACATGTTCAACCTTTTTTAAATAATCAAATAAAAGCCATTTTAGTGGAGATTTAGATTCAAAGTAACAGAAAAGCAATTGAATTGAATTGCATAAATTTTACCGAAAAGTTCAGCTGTTCAGATTTCGGCAACAATTATCAAAGTCGGCGATAATTTCTAAGTGTGTAGATCTAGCTTTTCTGAGGTACCGTAACAAAACGGGGTAACTTTGATAGTTTTTTGAAGTATATTTTAAATATTTTTTACAACAATGAATGTTTTACAAATTTTAATTTTTTAAACCAAGTACTGGGGATCCTAGAGTCAATTCGTTGGTAACATGTTTACCAGGAATTGTTGCATTTACACTATTTTTATTGTCTTGTGACCGAACATCAGATTTTTGTTTTGGGGTTACTTTGATAATAAACTCGATGAATGTAGAAAACCATGCAAGAATCGCAAACAATTTTGATCAAGAAATAAGAAATTTTGAATCAGTATATAATCAGAAACATCATAAGTAATAAAAATACAATATTGAATTTGTCGTGACTATATAGGAAATACATTTAATAAGTGATTGTTTGAGTGCCTTTTCAATCAGGTGAAATACAAGAAAAAATTGTTTTGCAGGTATTTGGAAAATATGTAAAACATACTGCAAAAAAAACTGTATACGAAATGAAAGGTAATACCCTAAGCTACAAAATAGAGCCACTATTTCCAATTCGCAAATAGTGCAGAGTGTAAATTTAATCATTATATTCAACTATCCAAGTTACCCGCATTATCAAAGATACCCCGTTTTACGGTACTTAGAACTTCTTAAACGTATCTCTATATTTTTGAACTTCACTTGACACCGGTGAAATTCTCTGAAATTCTAGAAACTTTTGAAAAGTACCTGCCCTTTTCGGAAGCTAATAGAAGAGGTTCTTAAAACTTCCAGTAAGTTCCACATATTTTCAGGATGTTAGCTTCCCTTATGTTCCCGCAGTTTGTTTTTGAAGCTTCACTGAAATTCTCAGCGTTTCCTTTAATTCTTCTATAAAGTTCCAAAAAATGGTTTGAAGTTAATGGGACTTCATTTTATTCTTTAATTTTTTCTCTAATTCAGGCACTTTGAAAAATTTTTATACTTTGAACTTCTACATGGAATACGAAATTCAATATTTTGTGATCTTACTAACTAAAATAAAGTAAGTGCTAAACTTCAAAATTCAATTAATTTGATTGTAAAGCTGTTTCTTTAAAACTGATTGTCATATCTTAAAAACGTTTGCGTTAATTGTGTTGTTGATGTTTTCCCAAAAAAAGGCATATTTAAACGCATTTCAAAAACAGATTCCTCAACATAAACCTGGAAATTATCCGTTAGGTCTGGAAAAATCTGAATAACTACGGAAATTTTATTTAGCCATCTATCAGATCGTACACAATGGTCAATCTTGAAATAAATTCCCGCTAAAAACAGTTTTAAAACAGTGACTGATCACAAAAATAGGACTTAAGTGACTTGGCCTTAAAAAGTTACTCACTACCAGCCCAACAAAAATTTACATATTGAGAAACAAAATTCAATCCCATTTAGCTACTAAACCGGGAATCGATCCAACCACTATCAGCATGCATAGATGATCTTTTTCACACACACAAAACACGTCTTTTTATTCGGATCATGAGCCTATCCTTAATTAAACCCTCATCTACGTTGGTACCCATTCCGATTTATAATCCCACCAGTCTGAATAATGAATGATTCACCCGCGCTTGCTTAGCAACCGACATAATTAACCCGCCAACCGAGTACCAAATATCACATCAATATCCATCAACCGAAATGGTCCCCATGCGATTTCACGCTCGCTTCCTCACTCAGTCGATCTGCGTCTGAGTAATGACCCCTTGCTCTTGATTATTTTGTCAAAATGTTGAAACACTCTTCCTCATTCGTCGTCTGATGATCCCCAAGCCTAGCAACAAATGGCGACTGTTGTTCGAAGATTAAACTTTTATTTGTCACCGCCGCCGTCAGGGGCAACGGCGGATTTGTTTTCCGGAATTGTGTTGAAACCTTTTTTTTCTTCCAGTACCGGTAACAGAAAAGATTTGTTTTTCCTACATGGTTGAAAATAACTCCCATTCGGAAGCCATGAGGTCTCACCAACGCACATATGCTCACTCATCAATCATGGATGGTGCCCGAGGAGACGTGTACGGTGTGGAGAGTCAAGAAAGATCTGATGGTCCGTATTGTCTCGGTCACGTTCGAGGGGTACGATTTCCCGGTGGATGGGTAAGTTTTGCTTGGTGAAAAATAGGAATGTGTACCATTAGTTAAAAATGGGGAAAATATAAACAAACCGATAATGGGAGGCCACGATTGCGAGTTTGGCTCAAATTACCGTCTTATTGGCATCAAGAGTCAACGACGATGACTGCGTGGCAAGATCGTTGCTAATTGGATCAGTTGTGCGTGGTCGACTAAGTGGATTATAGGAGGGTGGTTTTAGGTTGGCGATGAGCAAATTTTTTGGTTCGTTTGGAGTTTGACTTTTCTATGATGCTTATAAATTGGAATAAAAACAGAACATCATCTGTCTCTTACAGCAGTCAACTCGATGAATTTGATGACTATTTAATTTTACATTGAAGCCCCTTCACAGAAGATGAAATCTATCTAGTATTGGCCCATCGATGCTAATCAACACTTCATCGAACCAAGAATCAAGACGCGATGTGGGTGGTAATGACCTTTGTACGCACAAAATATTACTCGGTCCAATTTGTTACAGTTTAACATGAATGCTTCGACAAGTCATTTATCATCCGCGTGGAGAGTGGATGCACATAGGCATAGCTAGTGCCGGTTTCTAGGTGACCACGTTTCCTACAAAATTGTGTAGGCAATATTTGAACCTAGCTTGTAAAATTTTTACTCGAAATTGCGATTTGGTTTTTTTGTTGTTGTATCTTAGATTTAATAAATCCCAAGAGTCATCTTTAAAACAACAAAATAGCGTTACAGACACCAAAATTACTTTAATACCACCAAAATGGACTTTAACTATAGAAATCGTTATAATGATGCTAATGATGACGATCTTACCTCTTACCCCTACAAAGGTTTAAGGCGGACGATTTATCTTTGAGATAATTAAGTATGACATCTTAACACGATTAGTAAGCAAAACGAGCTGGATACAGTTATAAATTCCCTCAACAATTTTCAGTTGCTTCACAGCGATATAAATGTGAAAAACCTTAGCCGTTCATCTCCTTGTTCGCCCTTTTGTCCATCTTAAATATTCACATGAATTTCCAGTGATCACGAGTTCATGAATAATCAACAAAGCATTCAAATACACTAGCAACCCCGCATACTGATAGTTGTTTATTAATTTATTTGATAAGGCTCAAACGAACTAACTTTACAGAGCCGAGGATTCTTGATCACTACACAATACATCTTAAAACTATAGTCAAAAGGTACAATTATCTTCCGTTATCCAAAAAGCCTCCTCCATCAGAACTGGAGCCGCTTCCAGTGGTTTCATTGTATGGCAGTTACGCCAACAGGGGTCAGAGCGCTTCCATTGCAGCAATGGACGCAAAACGTGGTCAGCACTCACACACTCATCACGAAACGGTTGCTTTCCAAAGCCGACGACGCATCGACCGAAAGAACGGCTGACGAAGAACAATGAGGCGGACCACACAATGGTTGCTGCCGAGAAAATAGACGATCGCGTGGCACACATCGAGAGTGGCCTGCTTTTGTCGAGAGCCGAGTGAACACTGACCCGCATACTGATGCTATCATAATTTACAGCAATGTTAGGGATGTTCATGTTCGTTCAGCCAGAAAACCTACCACTTATTCGAAGCATCTTCCGAATCAGCTTCAAAACTCTGTTTCTTTTGTAACTACTTTAAAAATGAACACCATAATCAAATATACAATTATTTGCTTCACCTGCAAGCGCAGAACGCAAATCTTCATTCAAGTGTAAAACGGCATCATCTAAATCCTTAGCTTAACAGTATCAGCTGCAAAAAGATTAATGTCGCAAAATCGTAGAACACGTCGCAAGTCATTAATATACATAAATAGATAACAGGGGACCTAATACACTTCCCTGGGCCACTCCAAGGTTTTCCCCAAGGGACTGGAAACAAAATCATTAAAAACAGTCCGTTGAGCTCTGTCAGACAAATAGCTTTCAATCCATTTTAATGCAGTACTAGTAATTCCGGACGTATGGACCAAGAAATTGTTTCAAAAGCGCGTTTTAGATCCAAAAAAAACAGCAATAATCATATATTTACGTTCCAAGTCATGTTTCCACTTCGCTAATACCAAATTCAACGCGGTTTCACAAGAGTGACCTTCCCGCTATTGTTCTGGTATCAACTTATGATAGACTACCACCTATTGTAGCAAGGCACCTGCACATAGCAATGGACTGTTCCTAATACATGACTTGATCAAGGTTTGATTTCTTATCATACTTATCATACTCCTGTATGAAGGGCCAAAAACGGAGGTACGGATCCGTCAGCAGAGGCACTTACGCGAAACCCGCGGGAGTGATAGAGAATCTCCTTCCAGAAGTAAGTGCATACAACCAGAAACCAAATCAAGCCACATCATCAGTTTGACATCCAGTGGTGGTTTGCTTAACTTTGCTTGTTAGTCGATTCAAGTGAATTTGAGGTTTTAAATAAAAAGAATTAAAAGATATGATATCCGACTATGTTCGTTTGAAAAATGTTCGTCTCCAAAAAATCTAAAAAAACATCTAATTTTTTTTCTAGGCCCTTGTAAACAAACCACTGCTAGATGTAAGAAAAGTGAGGTTAACCCGACGGTGCAGCTCCCTCTTGCATAATCGATTGGCCTTTGCTCTTTTCAAACAGTGCTCATGGAAACCGTTCTTTCCGGTCTAGAGATGCTTTTTTTTGTCTGTCATGTTTGCCCAGTGGCATGCTTTTAAAAACGGTATAGCGAAGCGAAGTGAGGTGTTGATCTATAGGCCACCGCACGGAATGAAGACGAACGAACTTTCTTCATAGAAATGTATAAACAATAAGGCTAGTAACTGTCAAAATCACACACAGAATTAAAACAAAAATTACCTATTTTCCAGGACCACTAGAAGAAATATTATCCAGGACCACTAGAAGAAATAGCTTTGCTTGGCATATATTCACCACACAAAAAAACAGTTGTATTAAATTAATGCATGCATGCATGTAAAATGTCAAGAATAAAAAAATCCACTTTGAACTAAGAGTGACCATTGGCACTAATGAAAAAAAAAACGAATAAAGAAAAAGAAATAATAAACCTAGTTCTTTTCAGTGAACGGAACGACTCGGAACCGTTCAGCGAAAAGAACTAATACGAAAAAGTTTGTTAGTTACAGTAAAGAGAGAGTTTTTATAATTTTAAGGATTTTTTATTTTTACCACAGTGAAAGACAATATGAAAGTTGTGAACAGGCTTAAAGCATTCTTTAAGACCAAATTTAGGCCAGACTATGATAAAACCAAAATGTTTGCTTGGGATGAGTATATATGATGTTTCCCGGTGCAATTTGTGCTTTCCCGCATTTTCCCGGTTTTCCCGGTTAGATGGACATACTGGAATTTAATTTATAATTGCTCGACTAGATATATAAGGTCACTGTCTTGAGGAATGTTGATCAGGTGTACACGATATTTTGAACGATTGACAGCACAGTTAAGAATTTATTCACCTGGCACCACTGGTGTGCAACGCTATTTTTTACTGTTATATTTTGAACTGCAGCTCAGCTAGATATAAGGTTTCTATCTTTGGCAAATGAAGAATTGATTATAAACTGAAATGTTTACCAGATAATAGATCTACTCCATCTGAACAATGCACAGTGGTTTGAATGCTCAATATCACGAACTTTTTTATTTGCGCCTTCAATGTCGGTTTTTTCACTATGATGTCTTTGAGAGAGTTTTTGTATAAAATAAGGCGCAAAGACTAGTGATAATTTTTAGTTCGGAACTCCACCACAGGCGGCGGTGCAAAATCTAACTTTTTACATTTACAAGATAGGTATGTGGTGTCTTGAGCAAAGTTGTAGATAATTTTACTTCAAAAATCTTTGCTGAACACACTAATCCTCTACATTCCTTAGTTTTTGAGATACGTAGCGTTTTATATGACTGTTCAACAAAATTTAGTTTTTTTTTCAGTTTTTATAACATATTTCAAAAACTATAGGTTTTAGAAGACTATAATGTTCCACAAATATTTGTATTTTATCAAAATACGAAACTTTGTTGAAAACGTCCAAAAGGTATCGATTACACAGGCTGAGTTATTCACAAATTTAGTAAAAAAATTACATACTTTGTGCCCTCACAGACAAAAATCCGGCAAAATCCGGCAGGTGAATCTTGAATAGGATGAAAGCTTGTTCAAAAGTGATCTCAATTTCCATTGAAACATTTGTCCCTTTTAGTATCCTCGTTGATTGTTTTGTATTTTTAAAAGGTCGTTCCGTAGTTCAGTGACAGCGCGCATTTGTCAAAAACTGAATCAAAGTAGGTTCAGTGATAATATAGCAAAGTTTGATCACTCATTGAGCGGTTTTGCTGCATTAAACGCATATTACTTAGAAAATAATCCTTTTATAGTGAAGTGAAGGTTATTTTTTCAACATTTCTGTAGCAGATCCGAAAAGTGAGAAAAGCATGTCTTTCAACAATGAAGGTAAGTGCAACCATGTAGTTAATAATGTATTCAGTGTTTATTTCCAATTCATGATATAAATAAGTTATGGAAGCTATTCGTTTGTGACAATTCAAAAATAGTTTAAATTATAAATTATCAAATAAAATTTCAGTTGAAATCGACAGGCGAAAGCTTTTTAAACTGTGAAAAGAATTTAAGGGAAACGACATTGATAAATCAAACGTTGTGTCCAGAGAAGTTTTACGGCATTGATTATGTTTCAATGCCAGAAGTGACAGCTGGAGTCAATAATTTTGTGAAGGCGGCATGCAAATATTTAAAAAAAAACTGTGGGAAAACCACAACCGGACCATGTCATACATGCTTGAAAGCAGTCGTGGTTATTTCGATAGCCCCTTCAAACTACCACAGAAAGTTGTTGATCGTTTCCCTTGTACTTCTGGATCTTCCCGCCGTGGAAGAAAATCTTTGGCGTTCGAAGAAAGTAGCGAGGTTGTTAAGAGACGTAAGACATCTGCAATGCGGTCTAACTACCCAACAGATGAACTTGCATTTGCAACCCAAATGAAATTACGTGAAGATGGTAAAGAAGATGCAGCGTTCATTGTTAAACAGGCAACGCAAACAACTCCGACAAGAGCCGTGAAAATGGTTTCGGCTATGCAATCATCCAAAAATGGCTTTGTACCCTATTCGGAGTCGGAAGCTCTTGCGTTAATATTGGATCTTAATTTATCAAAAGACCAATACGAAAAGCTTCGTAATGGAGCTCTCGGAATGTGCCTTTGTATCCGTCCTACTACAAAGTGCTGCAAGCTAAAAAGTGCTGTTATCCCAATACAGGGTTAGTAGTTTCGGAAACATCTGCAGAAGTGAAACTAAAGGATCTCTTGGAGCACACGGCAATGAGGATTGTTGATGCGAATGAGTGTATGCTGGAAAAGTTTAGTGATGACGAATTGGACAAAATGTCTTTAACGATTAAGTGGGGATTTGATGGCACAACTGGATTAAGCGAACACAAGCAAGCATTTGGCGATGATGACGGAACTAAATCCGATGCAAATATTTTTGTTACATCCATTGTGCCGATCAAACTGGAATCAAATGGAAACATTTTTTTCCAGAACACACGTCCCTCCTCAACTCGGTACTGTCGACCGCTGCGAATACAGCATGTTTCTGAAACGACTGAAGTTACGTTGTTCGAAAAGAAGTACATCGATAACCAAATCGACAAGATGCAACCCATCGTCATTAAAAAAAAGGGCGGACGCTGAAAATTTCCTGCAACATGCTATTAACTATGCTCGACGGCAAAGTTATAAATTCCCTAACGGAAACAAAATCCTCACAAACTTGCT
Organism: Ochlerotatus camptorhynchus; assembly: GCF_037179485.1. NCBI lineage: Eukaryota > Metazoa > Arthropoda > Insecta > Diptera > Culicidae > Ochlerotatus > Ochlerotatus camptorhynchus. The sequence continues at coordinate 2,900,540 of NW_027040988.1, forward strand.
ATCTGTGCGGTGCAACTCCCAAGCAAATGAACGAGATTGACCGTGTAAGAACAAGAGCTGTGGACAATGACCGGTGCCAATATGGTTTATGCACACTCCATGCTTGGATACGATTTTTCGAATACTTCTTACATCTATCGCACAAACTTGATTTTAAAAAATGGCAAGTTCGTGGAGATGCAGTAGCATCGGTAAAACAAAGAAAGAAACTTATTCAGCAGAAATTTAAAGTCGAAATAGGACTACTGGTTGATAAACCATGTTCTGGAGGAGCAAGTAAATCATGAAATTATTTAAATTATTTCTTTTTAACGTCTTATACGGCATTCATTTTTGACAGGTAACTCGAACGATGGCAACACGGCTAGAAGATTTTTCCAAAACTCTGAAAAAGCTGCTAAAATTACTGGACTCGACGAAGTTTTAATAAAACGATGTGGGGCAATACTGTCAGTAATGTCATCGGGGATGCAGGTGCATGTACATAAGTTTGAGAAGTACTGTTTAGAGACGGCTAGACTGCTCACATCAAAATATCCGAATAACATGCCAGTAACGGTCCACAAGGTGCTTATTCATGGATCGGGGTTATACAACATTTTCTTGTACCTATTGGACAGCTATCTGAGGAAGCACAAGAAAACCGTAACAAGGACCTCAAAAGGTACGATGAATTTGATAAAGAATATCAGTGTTAATAATTATTATTTTCATAGATATAGATCGGACCACACTAGAAAAAATTCAAGAAAAGCAGTAAACACAGATCTACTGCACCGTCTCCTGGAATCGTCTGATCCACTCATCAGCAGCCTTAGAGCATCTCGAGACAAGCCGATTAATGACATCTGTAGCGATGCGAAATACATGCTTGATGTGGGAGAGAAAGATGAAAATGTTTTTGATAACAATATTGTGTAACCTTTGTTTATATTTTTGAAATATTTATATATACATACATACAATAATGTATAAAGTAAAACGATAAATCATTTAATTATATTATAATAATAGCTAACTCAAAATTATATATTACTTTCAAGTAGACTACTGTGATGAGTAGTATGGCAATTACTCTGATGTCCGTGGTCAAGACCTTTTTGAAATGCAAAATAATCAACGAGGATACTAAAAGGGACAAATGTTTCAATGGAAATTGAGATCACTTTTGAACAAGCTTTCATCCTATTCAAGATTCACCTGCCGGATTTTGCCGGATTTTTGTCTGTGAGGGCACAAAGTATGTATTTTTTTTACTAAATTTGTGAATAACTCAGCCTGTGTATTCGTACCTTTTGGACGTTTTCAACAAAGTTTTGTATTTTGATAAAATACAAATATATGTGGAACATTATAGTCTTCTAAAACCTATAGTTTTTGAAATATGTTATAAAAACTGAAAAAAAAACTAAATTTTGTTGAACAGTCATATAAAACGCTACGTATCTCAAAAACTAAGGAATGTAGAGGATTAGTGTGTTCAGCAAAGATTTTTGAAGTAAAATTATCTACAACTTTGCTGAAGACACCACATACCTATCTCGTAAATATAAAAAGTTAGATTTTGCAGCGCCGCCTGTGGTGGAGTTCCGAACTAAAACTTAACATTAGTCTTTGCGCCTTATTTTATACAAAAACTCTCTTAAAGACATCATAGTGAAAAAACCGACATTGAAGGCGCAAATAAAAAAGTTCGTGATATTGAGCATTCAAACCACTGTGCAATGTTGCCAAACACTTTTATTGTTTCGGAATCTGGAAAATACACTGGAGTCGGATTTAGGGTTTTTTTTTATATGCTGATTCAATATTTTACGGGGTTTTTGTAATTTACGCGGCTGTCTTTATTCGCTTAGAACGTAGTGTTAAACATTTTTTCAGGTGTTGGATTTGGACATACACACTTAGAAATTCCTAATCTTACACGTGATGGAATCCATCTTTGACATAAATGATGAGACGTAAACAAACATGTCATGTAAAATTAAGTGCTCCGAGACTGAAAAGTTCGTTACTTGACGAAAAGTACGTTTGTTTAAGCTGAATTTTGCGTCTATTATGACTCAATTTTATGTCAAAATTGACGCTTGTATATGTCAGTCTCAGCGCACCTAAATTTACATTAATTTTTCTAAGTGTGTAGACTTTGTAATTTACCTGTGTACCCCGCGTAAAATCCAACCACAGTGTAGAAGCATGGAAAATATTGTAAATAGGTAACCATTTCTCGATAAATGAAAATTCGTCAAAGAAAAATTAAAATGTTTTAAAAATAAATACAAACCCTTCAGAATAACGTTCTCCTTCTCGGTCCTAAAAAAATCGGTTAACATCTAAAGTGAGGGTTACATACCTGGAAATATAAGAAATTAAAAAAAAAACTGTCAGTAACTTGTCAATCACCGAAAGTAAAACATCAGTTGTTTCAAAATGGGAAGTTTCTATTTATTAAAGTTCTACCAGCAAACCCCACCAATCTGCGAGAAAACCTGTAAAAAAGTGAAAAATTCGAACCCATTTCAAACCATGACAGGCATTGTTTTGTCATTATCGAAGTGATATCTACTGCGCTTGCATGCCCATAGGAACGGCATGTGATCCTAGTAGAGGGACATGCGAAACGAACCGGTCCATAAGCAAAAGCTAGAAAAAAGATGACCTTGTTTTTCACTCCCACTCGATTGACCCATCAGTCACTCACACGAGCTCCGGAGCAAAGGATTTATGGGTGAACGTTGACTCCCGAAATCAATCTCCACCGACCCCACCAGGGTAAACAATAACATCTAACGGACACAAAATCCAAAAACAAAACCTTCAACGCTCGGAACCAGCGAGCGGCCAAGCGAAAAATGGGGCCACTCTATCGTTGGTTGTACGAGTTGAATAATACTCGCTCATTAAAAGTGAATCCCAATATTCGATGGTGCGTGGATAGGTCACGTCTTCACGTCAATCACGTTCATGCTAATACCTTAATTAAATGACGCTTATGGGCTCACTTCTTCGGGATCTTGCTGGGAGGCGGCGTCGCAATACAGCAACGAAGCAACAGGTTGTCCCCCTTGAAGTACCCGTCGCGCAACTTTGATCGCGATTTTCAAGCATCTGTCAAACCTGTTGAAGTAAAGCCCTTCGTAGAATAAAGTTCCACAATAGGTGGTACGTACCCCAATTGAAGTCGCATTTCAACCAGGTATGGGACACGGGTGGCTGGGCCTATGTAAAAAATGTAAATGAATACTGATGAGCAGAAGCTGTGCACGCTCGTAAGCAACGACCGACCGACCAACCGACCGACCGGTATGTAATTGACTTAATTTATATCACATATAAAAGAGAAAAACCTTTTCTCTTTCAAAGCCTCCCACCTGGCACAGCTGGCTGCTGGCCGGAGAAAATTCCACCAAGCCACCCCAGTTAATCCATCACCATCGACCGTCGCACCTCTACCTAAGGTCTGGTGATCGTTATTGTGATTCATTACTCTCGCTCGGTCGTCGTCGTCGTCGTCGTCGTGGCACATGAGATGGAAAAAAAGGGAAAAAGTGCACACGCTCTCGTTGCATAAAATTGAATCACAATGGAACTGCGCACCCCCGTTCCAGAGTCTCTTCTGCCACTGCTAATGGTTTCATTCAACGCGTATTTTGTGGGTTGCACCACGAGAGAAGGAGCCAGAGAGCTTTGGATGCGAGCTGCGGCTGGAAGCGTATGATCTCTTGTATGGTCTTGTGCGAATCTGGTTACTATGGTTACTATAGGTAGTAGAGTCTGGCTGGTTGCTCCCAAGTAAGTGGATAATTTGCGGATAAGTGCGCGAAATTGAATAATTGATTACGAGAGGGTGTCTTTTCTTGGCATAAATAAATTCGATTCCGCTGCTCGTTAGGCAAATGCAACTTTGAAATAGGCGGATCTTGGTTTGGGGAACAAGCTCGAAATGGAAGATTGTCATACATGTCACGTTCGTGGGAGTTAGCCAAGTCGTAATGAATCAATTCAACGTTTCAAGACTTAGTAATATTTGCCTAAATGACTTCGGCAATACCTTAACCTATTATCGTCAGGGGGGTGGTAAACAACGTCCTTGAGAGCTCAATTTTGGCATGTGGATACATTGTGTTTCAGAGCAACTATTGGCCAAATTTGAATGCTCTAGGACTTTACCTGACGATAATAGGTTAAGGTATTGCCGAAGCCAACATTTCCCCTAGCTCATATTATCCAATAGCAATCAATGGGTTGCATCTGGCTTCAGGACTCCGACTGTTATGAAAAAAAGCTTTGATTTACGGTTTAGCGACTTTCCAGTCAATTTAATTCAGTTATGAAAAAATAATTTGAAGCTAGAATCTAAGTTGGTTCCTGTGCAAAGTTTTTGGCTCATGATTGATTCGATTGAATTCGAATTGCTACCTTTAAAACTAACACGAACCGTCTAAGCTATGTATAGGTAATGATGATTATGAGCTAACCAATCTTTTCATAGTACAGTTCAATACGTGACGAATCGGAAAAACTCGACCTTCTCCGATTTGCTTGAAACTTTCCATAATTGTTTGTTATGGGCAATCATTCATATAGGGGAAATGGATGTAATGTCGGCCTAAATGCCCCTAATTTGGGCCCATACATAAATTAAGCAATCGACTATATTTTAAATATCCATTAGTACGGTCCCAATGACGCGTTCATGTATATAAAATTGATAAATAACAGGTAATAGGATTAGGTATAGATCTCAGAACTGAAGTTTTCGAAAATTCCCTGTGTTTAAAGTTAAGTTAATTGAACTGAACTGAGGTTCATTGATCATCTCTGATATTCTTACAGCTACCCGAAAATTTGTGCAGTTCTCATGAAGTTCTTCACCCGAAGATTTTCCCTTAAAAATTTATTGACTTCTATAAAGTTACCAAATTATATATGAAGTTATCTAAATTTCTCAGGAGTTGAAAGGACTTCCCTGAAATTCCTAGAACTCTTAAAACTTCTCGAAGTTTTCCTGGAATGGAGCTGTCCAGAATTTATCGAAGCAATCTTTACAAATCTTTGAACTTCTCGCAATCCTGGACTTTTCTGAAGTTATTGGACCTGCTCTTAAGATCTCTGAGCTTGTTTTAAGATCTCTGGACCTAGCTTGTCTGAGGTTCTAGTAATTTATATAAAACTAGCTGAGTGTGCCCGGCCTTGCTCGGGATTCAATATTAGCTCTACGCACCAAAAAAAATGCTATATTGTACGAAGCCCCCCCCCCTCCTATTATCTAAGGGGCTATCCCCTATGACCTTCTTCTTCATCTTGTTCGCATTTCAAGCTTATTGCTTAGCGTATATTAGCTTATTGCGTGCTCTCAACTTAGTGTTCTAAATGCACTTCCACAGTTATTAATTGAGAGCTTTCGATGCCAATACCAATGCATGAATTTGTATATTTTGCCACAATGCCACAATAATACTCTATGCCCATGGAAGTTGAGAAAATATCCAACCCGAAAGATTCCCTCGACCGGACCGGGAATCGAACCCGCCGCCTCCGGCGTGGTAATATCGTTCCTTTACTGACTAGACTATGAGGCCCCTATCCCCTATGACCTCCACATGCTAAATTTAATTCCATTTGCTTGATTAGTTCTCGAATTATGCAGAAATTTCTGTTTCATTTGTATGAGAGCCCCCCTTACAGAAGGAGAGGAGTCTCAAACCATCATATAAAAAACATTCCCAGCACCAAAAACCCCTGCTTAAAATTTTTCACGCCGATCGGTTTAGTAGTAGACAGACAGACAGACAGACAGACATTAATTTTTATATGTATATATAAAGATAGATATCCCCAGCTTTCGTCAAGTTTTTTGAACCTAACTGAAGCTTTCATAATTTCCCATAATTTCTTAGAACTTCTTAAAAGTTTCCTTGAAGCTGATGGAACCCTTCTTAAAGTTACCTGAACTTCCCGAAACGTTATAAAAAAGTAGTCTGTTCATGAAACTTCGTCGAAATCCTCGGTGTTTGAATTCTTTTTTGGAACTTGTTTAAAGTTCCTCAAAAATGTGTGCACCACTCTGATATTCTATAATCTTTCCTAAAGTTATTGTTATTCTTCTGAGGATGTTTCTGGAATAAACCTGAAATTACTTAAACTAAAGTTCTCCAAATTTCATCAAGTTAACGAAATTTTCTAGAAGTTTATGGAACTGCCCTTAATTTCTCAGAACTTAAACTAAGTCCTTGAAACTTCCCTGAAGTTGTTAAAACTTCTCTGAATATTTTGGATATTCTCTAATGGCACAATCCAGTTAAATTTGATAAAACAACAAATCGGATTTCGGAGCTGGTTATTCATGGAGTAGCCATGAGTTATTCATGGAGTAGCCATGAGTAACCACCATGAGCAACCTGTATTGGTTTCAAGGCCGATAAAGTGTTCTAATATGTAATTTACTTTTACATGTTTTCTAGAAGTTCAACCCCAGCATTTTTTAAGTTGCAAGAAGATTAATATGATGACCATTTTTTCAATCTGAAATGACGCATTGAAAAATAAACTTAGTTTGAATATTTGAAAACTGAAGTAAACTGCACCTATTGGCAAAAATGTTATGTTAGTAAATCAAAATCATTGCCTACTTGGTATTGTTGCTCAAATGTCTTCCCACGATATAAAGTTCTATATAACGTTAAATAGACCACTGGAATTGTTTGCTCGAGCAAATACTTGTATCATCAGCAAACTCGAACCCCTTTGAATCTGTTTGCATTAAATTAAAAAAATCAATTAATACTCCGAAGACGTTGCCTCCGGTAAAATGTGTAGCGGCAAATTGGCAATGTTCGAAAAATCATTGCTCTGAAATTTATCGATAGATTTTAAATCTATCGATACCGGATATATCTTCAAAGTATGTAGTATCGAATGGTGCCTATAGGTTTGAAATTCGCTGAGCTATGATTTTTCAAATGTTGCAAGTTTGCCGTTACACATTTTACCGGAGGCATCGTCTTCGGAGTGTTAAAGTGATAAGTTTAATGGAATTGGACCACTGGTTCCCGAGATATGGACGGAACAAGATCAGCAAAATACACAGATTAAGGTAACTAAGTCGTATTTCTCAGTAACCAATGAACCGAATTGGATGCAATAACCACCACATGAAAGGTTTCATAGTCTCATTTATAAAATCGGTTAACTGAATCCGGAGATATGGACGGAAAAACATCTGAAAAACACGGATTTAGGTAACTAAGTCGTGTTTCTCGGCAACCACTCGAGCAAATTGGACGCAATGACTGTTAAATGAAAGGTTTCATCACAGACAAACAGACGTAACTCTTTGAAAAAAGTTTTTCTTGTTAACATAGTATCTCAAAACATAGGACCTCAGTAACGACATCTCTCGGGTTTCTCGCGGAAAACATGCTTGCTCGCTAACTCGCAAACAATACTGCATTAAAGTTCTATAGAATGTATAGAAACGTCAAAGTGATCCGATGCCAGCGCTGCGGCGAGTAGTTCGCGGAACTGATAATAATCAAATCAACCGTTAAATGCGTGAACGATGATATATAATGAAGAGTTACGTCTGTTTGTCTGTGATATCATGGTCCCATAAAATTTTGAATATCTTTGGAATCGGTCAACTGGTTCCGGAGATATGCACGGAATACCATCCGAAAAACATGGATAAAGGGAACTACCCGAGCAGAGAATGAAAAGAAAATGAAAACTAAGTTTGATATTTTGATATAAGCGTTCGTGATAACATATTTTGCCTACCGTGTGGTCGAGTTAACAGTAATCATAACAAAAATGAGATCCAAACGGTATATGAAGGACATTAAAAAGATAATAAATTATGTTTTCTTGATAACAAATTCATGGATGCATTTTGATATTAGTAATTTCGTTAATAATAAACAAAATAAGTAATCAATATGTTATTATAACTATGGTGGAAAAAAAATTAAAAACTAAATTAGTTATTATTTTGATGTCATGATATCAAATTTAGTAGTCTGCATCTTTTGAAATCAAGATTCAAAATCAAATAAGGTTGTCAATAAAGTGCGAATGGTGCCATATTAAAGTACAGAGCTGAAAATAATCATCCAGTGGTACACGTTACAAGAAAGTATATAATGAATCGCTTCCCGAGCAAAATCGGATATCAAAATACTATCAAAATGATATCTAATTTTGATTTGAAATCATGTTGACAACATATTTTGATATGCTATTTTTTAAACTTCAGTTCAATTCATATTTTGATATTGTTTTTATATTTCTGAAAATATTATTTAAAACAAAATTTGACATTTTATAAAAAACGCATTCACACTTATCACTGAAATCTACATTTATTTTCATTTTTTCTTCTTACGAGTCAATTAGGTTTCTTTATGAACATCAAAATGACAATGTGATTCTTACAGTGTTGTTTTACAACATTTATTGATTGTCGAATATTGCAATGTAACTTTCATAGACTTAGTCAGTCTCTGAGCTCATATTTAAATATGTTGTCATAAAGTTTATTAATTATCAGTTCTCTTCTAAATATCGTCATTGTCTGTTAAAATATGTTCGATGCGAAGGAACTTATAATTCATAATTATGAATGTTTTAAAATCTTTTCGTTGATATCAAGATTCAAAATTAAATGATGTTGTCAATAAAGTGCGAATGGTGCCATATTAAAATACAGAATTGGAAATAATCATCTAGTGGTACACATTACAAGAAAGTATATAATGAATAGCTTTTGTCATTATAGACAAATAACAAAAGTTAAAATATGACGAACGATTGAAGTTTATTAGATCCAATAGCATAGAAATAGACGATGTGAAGTTTTTAAGTTTAGAGTTTCGTTTGCATGACAAATTCTAGTGGAATTATATTCAATATATGAATAGGACACACGAATTGTGTAAAAAATTAGTCTACGATGACTCTTATATTATTATGAATTATAAATTCCTTCGCATCGAACATATTTTAACAGACAATGACGATATTTATTTTATAGGAAGAGAACTGATAATTAATAAACTTTATGACAACATATTTAAACATGAGCTAAGAAACCGACTAAGTCTATGAAAGGTACATTGCAATATTCGACAATGTAATAGTATAAGTATTACAGACGAACTGGACGCAATCAACTTTAAATCGATTTGTAAACTCAATTCACAGGCAGATTAATATCAATAAATGTCGTAAAACAACACTGTAAGAATCACATTGTCATTTTGATGTTCATAAAGAAACCTAATCGACTCGTAAGAAGAAAAAATGAAAATAAATGTAGATTTCAGTGATAAGTGTGAATGCGTTTTTTATAAAATGTCAAATTTTGTTTTAAATAATATTTTCAGAAATATCAAAACAATATCAAAATATGAATTCAACCGAAATTAAAAAAAATAGTTTATCAAAATATGTTGTCAACATGATTTCAAAAACAAAATTAGATATCATTTTGATAGTATTTTGATATCCGACTTTGCTCGGGTAAGTCGTGTTTCTCGACGGTTCAGATTTCACCATAGGTGGATTAATTCAGGTTTTCAATAAAGTTCCTACCGAGAAAGGCGGTTACCAAAACTCAAAAGTGCATATCAACTGTTTTCCTTTGATTCGCTTCATCGCAATCATCTTTAAAGCCGCTCATGGAATTGGAAAATCTCACGACTCCATTGTCATCCGCAGATACATCGATAAGCCCTGAATTCGCAGAACCATCTAATCTCGTTTCTCGCTCCGATTCTGCCAGCCAATTCCATCGGAATCCCCGTCCCTAATGAGGCGAAAATTTAAATACGAAAAAAAGTCAATTTCGAAATTCAAACCAAGCATGGCGGGGGGCATCTCCTAATCCTAATCTCATTTCTCGGGAAACGCCACCGAAGAAATAAGCCAAATTAAGCGTTCAATCGAGTTGGTTTCATCCCATCTCTATTCCCCGGCCACGTTTCTTCATTACTCCGATACCTGAGTGAGTGTCGCGTGGGTAAGCGAAATCCAATTTGCACAGTACCCCGTGCTCGTTGTGTGTCACATACAACTCGCCGGCAACACGGACTGACTAACCAAAGTCACTGGGGCACTCGATGCAATAAATTTCTGGCTTCTTCCCGGTTAATTAATTTACGACGCGGCCGGCGGAGGATCCCGATGAACGATGGATGGATGATCCATCGTGCCAAACTCTACTCTATAGCGCACTATGAACAAGTGTTTGCAAGAAATTGTTGGTGCACTCGCGGGTAATTAATGTCTACGCGCTCTTCGCGAGTCTTGGTGGAGATTAAGAAATGAACGTGAGATTAAGGTAGGAATGAAGGGGGGTGGGGTGGTGGAATCTTGTAAGTAATTACTTCGGCAACGCACCGTCATCGTGGTCCTCAACGCGCGTCACACAGGTGAAGTCAGATTGGCCGGTCAAGTGAAATAAGCGAATAAGGAATGAGAGGAAGAAAATCCCCATTGACGGTCGTGATTGATGACCTGGAAAGTCTTCCGATGGACTGACGGACGAAGGGAAACCATGAAGGTGGCGTCGGTGGTGTTGAACGTGACAGTTGTACTTAATTTGAAATTCACATAAATGCCCTACCCTGTGTCCCTGTGTGAGTTGCGGCGCTAGTCTCATTCCACAAACGCCATGAAGAGGAGCATGGGTTCAATTCCCGCTCCAGCTAAGTGAACTTTTCGAGCATTGTAAGCAAACCTCGACATCTGTAGAATGGAACACGGAAAGTAGCACTCTGCAATAAATTTCTACCAAATACTTGTGTTGTGTTTTTGGATTAAGACAAAAAGCAGGATCTTGGACCTTTCGACTCAGAGAGGATTTATTACTGCTGGTGTTGTGCTACTTTTATCCCTCTGCTACCGCCACAACAACAACAACAACTATTGCAGCACAGCTCTGGCAGTAATACACATTCCTGTTGAACATTGGTAAAAGGGTCTCTGGTCTCCCTTTCATCCCCCTATCATGCGCCCCGTAGCAGGTTGGTTGAAAAATATGGCCAACGGGGGATTAGTTTAAGAAAATTATTATGCTTCAACTACAACATATGGCAGATTTGACCGGCACGATTTATGACCACCGTAGTGTGAAGATTTCCGGCTCAGTGAAATGCTGTGAAAACTGAAAAGTCTCCGAGGCGAAAAAGGATGCAATTTTGGTAATGGTCGGCTTCCCCATTCATTAGGGAACATTTCTAACCCCCCCCCCCCCGATTCCCGTTGATATCCATGCATTTGGCATGCACAGCCAAGTGTGAATTATCCTAATTGGGTTTTCGGCCACGCCGACGCGTGTGTCAACGTAATCATTTATGTGACAGAACTAATTTTCTGCATCATTACGCAATTCTCATCCTGCTGTCGTCGGGTTGTGTGGTAGGGCAACTGGATTGTAGATATATCAGTCATTCCAATTCCATAGTCACGTGAAACTGTAAGGGTGTCGTTGTCATTTTGGAAGTTTGAAATTGATTAGCCTTTATTAAGGTGAAAGTGACCTAGTGAGTAAATGAAAGCTCTCGTCGATGTTTTCCTTTTATTATTTCGCACAAAACGACGAGAGCTTTGCCCAATCTGAAGTGACGACTCAGAAATTGCCTTTTTTTTTACGCTGTAACGGATAAAGTTTCATCGTAGCTTGGATAAAGCTGTCGGAGAAAATTGAAACGTTAGGCTTAAAAAATATTACCCGTATTAATCGCAAAAATTCCATTCCAAAAATTCTGCACTTTTAAAAAATCCATGATTGTGTGGGAAAATAGCAAATTCAAAAGTTGTAAGACATGGGTCTTGGCATAAACCTTTTCTCAGTTCAGAATTTTGAAAAACAAAATCTTAGTTTCAACTGTAAAATTTTCGCTAAAGAGTAGTTCCAGGCCAAATAGCAAAGCTAAAATTATTGTTTGACTCGGCCTTCTCCGATTTGCATGAAATTTTGCATAATTGTTTGCTATGGGCAATCATTGAGATTTGTGCTCAATTTTTGCATCACGCATTTTTTATTTTCAAAATAGAACCATTCTATGAGAATTATTCCTGAAAAAGTTAAAATCTGAAGCGAATCCATCTGATTTAAATGAAACTTTGTTTATGTTTTCAACAGGAGGGAATGTGAATCTTCCATAGCTATTCAACCATTCCATAGCAAAACGACATAGTGGTTCGCAGAATTTCGTAAAATTGGTAGGTTTGTTCCTTATCGCAAAATATTACACTCGTGTTTTTTTTTTTTGTCATTAGGGTGACCATTTCCATGTTAGAGTGGTCCAAAAAATCAGTTTTTTTTTCAAAAATTACTTTTTTCAAAAATTCATAGCTTTTGAACCACTTGGCCGATTTCAAAGATTAAAATATCAAATGAAAGGTAATTAAAAATACAATGTTAAATAAATTGGTTTTTGTTTTGAAAAACTTTAATTGATTTTAACCAATTGATTTTAATAGTGTTCATGGTTTGTAGACAGAAGGCGCAATATGTTTTTGTATTTTTTCTTGTAAATTTTGGCTTTTTCAAACAACATATCAACAAATCAGAGATCAGAGTTGGTTGGAAATGCTAACATGAAGCTTTAGTTTGATAATTTATTAGCTAGATAATGATCTTTGGAAGAGGGTAGGAGCAGTATGAAAATTGAATAGAAGTTGAAAATGAGCGAAGAGCCATTAATGCGACAGTACAAAGTCGAACGCACATCTTTTGCCTAACCCGTACGATGTACGCGGAGATTTGAAGTATGTCTTCAAATCTACAGGCAAAAGGTGTGCGTCCGCCCTTGCTGATTACTGTCTGCGGCGCACATTTTTAACTTCTATTCAATTTTCATACTGCCGTACTCTAACGGAACTATCCACCTACCCTCTTCTAAGATCATTCTCTAGCTAATAAATTATAACACTAAAGCTTCATGTTAGCATTTCCAACCAACTCTGAAAATCGCAAACATCGTGTATGAAGTAAGGTAAAAACACTTTGAATAAAATCAGAGATGTTTTTTTTTCCGTTTTTGAGTTATTTTTCTTTGAACTTATCAACTTTTGGGTTTTCGCTCAATACTCCTTTGCGACTAGACTATCATGCGTTGTGACCATGTTACAGTCGCTATAAATCAATGGAGACGCATGGTAGTACCAGTTTTAACGAAATTCTGAGAACCACTATATCGTTTTTCTATGGAATGGCTGATTAAGAGCAGTTTGAATCAAGCGTCACATTTTAAAAGGGCCTATGTATTTTAATGGGCACTATGTTTGAGAAAACTTATCTCCAAAACTATTGATGGTACTGAAATGGTGTCTGAGGGCGAGAATTGATTTTAAAATGAGAAAAAATATACACTGTGAAACATAATTGACCATTTTCTATAATTTATTGAAAAAAAATTCATTCCAACTCGTGTCATCCGAAGTGAACAAATAGATTTTTTTAATATTTTATATTTTGGTCTAGCAAAAAGAGAAGATTAACTAAGAGACCTTTAAAAAAAGAGTCACAAATAAATATAATAACTTTTCAAGTACGTTGTAAGTTTAATCGAGTACACCATGAAGTAAAGGAAATCAATCCATCAATCACTTTGAACAAATTGATCATTTGTGCTCTCTGTTATCCACCACCGTGCACCGTTTCGAACCAAATAATTCGCTATTGTAAAAATAGCCAACCAATTTCACAACTCCGGACCATCAGCCGAAAAGTCAGTCATCAAAAATTTAAACATACGACATGTTCGGCTAGCAGAAAGTTACTCTCTCAATTAGCCCTCCTAAATTGGCGACGATCTGACTTTTCCGACCCCACAGTTTGACCTCCTCGACAGGCCACATCAGCACGGTGCTGTAAAGGCTCGTGACCCAGTTTTTACCGTCCTCAGTACTTGCCAGAGCTTGAAGCTGTTCACCTTCAAAACAAACCTCTCCGGATCCGCAAACCCCTTCATCACTCTCGCATTTCCCGGCAATGGCAAAGTGCATCGTATGTTTTAATTTTCCATCATTTATTTATCTTCCTCAAACTTTTTCACTCCTCTCCGAGCGGTGGCGGCTTCGACGATGCTGGGCAAACAAGAGCGCAACGTCAGTCGTCGTGGATGCTTTGTTAAGACCTGCCCTTCTTTTCCTGCCACGCCACCGTCTCCCATAGTCACCTGTTCGTGTTCTGCCATTTTTTCGACTGGAATGGAACAGAACTCTTAAATACATAATCAAGCACCTTGCTGAGGTGGTCCTAGGGTGCCTCTCTGCTTTGCTTTATTGGTTTCTACAAATTTGATTTGAACTGGAAATTTTCTTATTTTTTTTTTTCAAATCTAAAGTTTTGAATGTTGCCTTGTTGACAAACGTCAGTCAACATCCCGAATATGGAACAACCCAGGATCATTACCCGTGTCATCCGTAATGTAACTTTTTTATTTATGCAGTAGCAAAGAATCGAGCAACAACCTGCCATAGTGCATTTTTCATATCGACATGCAAAAATAACGTGCTGTCAGTCACTGGCGGAACTGCACCGAGTCAACACGGGGACAGGAAGAGGTTCGTCGCTTTCAATTGTTCACACTGGGTTATAGATTGCTACCGTCATCATGACCATCATCATCATTCTCCTAGGAGCGAAGACGGCGGCACACGAACGGTGCACGGCATGTCATTATCTCTGTGATTGAAACAGTCTACCGAACCGCTCAGTGCCTTACCACCCACCGCCGCCATGAGCTTTGATTCGAATCTTTTTTTCCCCCCAGAGAACATCTCAAATTCCAGGGAAAGTGCAACCTGTTTCTGCACTGCTGTTGAATGCAAGTCAGCTCTGGAACACAAAGCACAGTCTAAGAGGAAACGATAGTCGTGAGCTTTTGTTGTCTCAGCTCGGCCGGGGAGCACAGTACAAATGAAGTCACCATCAGGCATGGACAGAGAGAGAGAGAAAGAGACCTCCTCGGAAACATGCATATCTTTGACACTGCATAAAATATAATGGCAATTAAAATCAAAAATGCATGCTCCCCTCATTCTGTCGCTTGATTGCGCTTTTCTACCTTGCTGCACGTAGCTTGTGCATCTGTTGAGCAGAAATTGTAAGGGAAATTTATGCGCCTGGAAATATGCATGTACAACAGGTTTCGTACGAAACAGGCTAATTATTTTTACACCTGTATTTGTTAATGCAATTTTCGTTGCCTGATAGTTAATTAATTTAAGGACAAAAATAGTGATTCTAGTAACAGTTCATGGTAAGAACGGAGGTACTCCTTATTATAGTAAAAGAGTCGAATGTCACTGGACTGAAGACCATTACGGCTGAAGGTTATTAAGTCGAATGGACCATTCGAAATTTGGATTGTCATACTTCATCGCGTGACGGACATCGGAATCTCGTTTTTTGCAGCAACGATCGTCACCATAGAACAAAATTAAAAAAATAATAAACGCGATTGTTCTTGCATGAGGATGTCCATTTAGGATTGTAATTACCAATTTCCTTATGCCTGAACAGAAAAAAAGCCTCTGCTAAATAATTTAAATTTTGGCGTTTACGTCACATGGCAGTGCTACTCTTTTATTGCAAAGATCAACAGTAATTGCACAGAGTCCCAATGTGCTAATCATGTGATCTCATATATGTTATGCAAAACCAATGCTGGCCACGTCCAAATGCAGCTCAATTAGGGAAAAGGAAGGAAATTGTTGGCGTGATACTCGCTTTTTTGGAAGTCCGCGAGCATCACAGGATTAAGGATTCGTCTCGGTAAACGATTTGATAAATCATATGGGTGTGCTTAAAGCAAAAAAAAAAAAACATTGATACGATCATATAATCTCAATAATATAAAGGGACCTGGGATAAAACCCATAAACTTCTACTCAGTAGGCAAAAATGGTCACCACTATGCCACCGAGCCCGTTACATCATAACAAAGCATTGCAATTGGCGATCGTTCGAGCCCGGCATAAAGCTATTCAAATATAATGACGGCTCCGGAAGAATCAAAACCAAAATAACGTTCATGAAAATGTGCTCATTGCATTCTACTTGCGCACCGAAATACAGTGAACACATTTTCATTTACAAAATTTCGGTTTTAAACGAAAAAACTGTCTTTGATTTTTTTTAAATTAATGACGACCCCTTTCACCTTAAAGGGTCCCGATGAATGATTTATTATTTTATAAATATTTTTTTTAATTCTTTGATCAATGAACCTATATTAACAATTATTATGATTAATGAATCACAAAAATATTTCTATGATTAATGAGAATGATTAATGATTAATGAATAAATGACTGATGAATATGATTAATGATTAAAAATTACTAAAGGACGTTGAATGCTTGTCACGTTTTTCACCCCCGCAGGTGTTCCGCAATTCCTCCCCTCGAAGCCGGTTGCGTGGTTTTCCTGTTTGCAGATGATACCGCCGTCAAAGCAACTATGCCTCGCGAAATAACAAACAAATTTCAACGATGCCTGGACGCCTTTGAGTTCCGATCTTCACCTAGAGGCGAACATTCCAAATTTAGATTTTAAAATTGATGACATTAAGACTAGGTTTGTGCAGAAATGCAACACATATAAACATGCTTTGATAAGCAATTTGTATATAGTAGGTTAGGTGTATATAGTAGTTGTAGTTTAGTTATAGTTGTAAATAGTAGTTATTAATGGCCAGGTGGAAAAATCTGTTTCGGAAACTAGTATTTAAGCGAATAAAAGTAATTTGATTCGGGGACAAAAAATTAGAAACGTTTGTTTATTTTGACTTCCACTTGTAGACGAACAAGCTTAATGCTCCTACAAGCAAACACAGCACACAATAGAAGATGCAGTGCATGCCCCAAGGTAATTTATATTCCTTCACTCCTCCTTGATTTGGCTCGGTCGATCCTTCTTCGTAGACTAGTCCCATCTTCTCCGCAAGCTTGTTGATCTTGACCGTTCCAAGGGACTTGGTTAAGTGTCCTCGGAACACAGATACTTTAGACTGATGACGTTCTTCTTGCAAAGATCCTGGACGAACATTTCTTTTGTCTCAATATGCTTGGAACGTTTCGTTGAGCGCTCCAACCTGACGAATGCGTTACACGACTGATTATCTTCGTATATGGTTGTTGCTTGCTTCTGTTCCACTCCGAAATCATCCAGAATCCGTCTAAGCCAAATCTAAGCAGCTTCGCACAAGGCGATATATTCAAACTCCAGCGACGATAGTGATACATAATTCTGCTTGGCACTCTCCTGGCACTGCAGCTCCTCCAAGAGGGATACATAGCCAGATGTTGATTTCCTGGTTTTACAATCGCTCGCCCAGTCGGCGTCTACAGATGATCCATTGAAACACAGTCTTTTGTCCAAGGTACCTAATAGGTAATGAACAACCCACTTGGCAGCTACCCAGTCGGCTTCTGTCGGTTGAATCACTTTGCGGCCGAGAATCAAGGTAGCATGCGATATATCGGACAGCAGTATAGAGTAGTGCACCTACTAGACTGCAGTGTTCACTCGGCTGTCGACAAAAGCAACCCGTAAAAAAAAAGAACCGTAGAGGTACAATGAAATGTATTGCAACCATACAATAGAGTTTATGGTATTTACAATAAATCGTATTATCCACAACGATAAAATAACAATAGAATGTATTGTTTCTACAATAGAATCTATGGTAAATTGGGGAATATACAATAGATTAAGGGGGTAGTTATGTATCTTAACCATACGAAAAATCACTTTTTCCCGAACAAACTTGAACCATTTACCATTAATTGTATTGTTGTTCTATTGTTGAAAACTCTTACTATATGGGACGTATTGTACATCTATTGTAATAACAATATGGGCTACAAAATGGTGAGTTGACAACCTGGAAGGAGCGGAATACCTAGCCCTGGTCCTCACAAGTTCCTACTTCACGCCTCCTCGAGTCATATGATAACAAAAGACTACCAGCTGAAACATGGACACAGCTGGTTGGCGTAGCCTGGGCAATGTTGCCAGTCCGGCAATAGCAAAGTGAAGAGGTGCGACGCGAACACTGGCGCGGTAACCATAGTACGGTGATAGAGGAAATGCTTCACCAAACCTGAGCGTCTGCTCACCATGGAGGTGCGGCTCAAAACGGCGTCTGTTCTCCATGTTAGGAGCGGCTGATCACCGTCCTAGTGCCAGCGTGGGACTCTAAACAGAGCTGTGCACGATGGTCCCCCGGCGAGACAGGGGGTTGGGGCAGGCCCAACAAGCCGCCCTGGAAAAAAACAAAGTTACAAATACCGAAGAAAGAAATACGGATCGGAACAATCGGCACAGACCTACGCGACGAAATAAGGACTACGATTGGAAACTCGGAACATGGAACTGCAAATCGCTCGGCTTCCCGGGTTGCGATAGGTTAATCTATGACGAACTTCAACCACGCAACTTCGAAGTCGTAGCACTGCAGGAACTTTGCTGGACGGGACAAAAGGTGTGGAAAAGCGGGCATCGAGCGGCTACTTTCTACCAGAGCTGTGGCACCACCAACGAGCTGGGAACCGGCTTTGTAGTGCTGGGTAAGATGCGCCAACGCGTGATTGGTTGGCAGCCGATCAACGCGAGGGTGTGCAAGTTGAGGATTAAGGGCCGTTTCTTCAACTACAGCATAATCAACGTGCACTGCCCACACGAAGGGAGACCCGACGACGAGAAAGAAGCGTTCTATGCGCAGCTGGAGCAGGTGTACGACGGCTGTTCGCAACGGGACGTCAAAATCGTCATCGGTGACATGAACGCTCAGGTAGGACGGGAGGCAATGTATAGACCGGCAATCGGGCCAAACAGCCTGCATGCCGTATCGAACGACAACGGCCAACGATGCGTGAACTTTGCAGCCTCCCGGGGTATGGTAGTTCGAAGTACCTTTTTCCCCCGCAAGGATATCCACAAAGCCACCTGGAGATCACCTGACCAAAACACAGAAAACCAAATCGATCACGTTTTAATCGACGGGAAATTCTTCTCCGACATTATCAACGTCCGCACGTACCGCAGTGCGAACATAGATTCGGACCACTACCTAGTTGCAGTATGCATGCGCTCAAAACTCTCGACGGTGCATAACACTCGTCGAAGTCGAACGCCACGACCCAACATTGAGCAACTACGGGACACCGGAGTTGCCCAGGACTACGCGCAGCAGCTGGAAGTTGCACTACCCACGGAAGAGCAGCTTGGCGCAGCTTCTCTTGAAGATGGCTGGAGGGACATCCGTTCAGCCATAGGTAGTACTGCTGTAGCGGCACTAGGTACTGCAATCCCGGACCGAAGAAATGACTGGTTTGACGGCGAATGCAAACTGTTAGTAGAGGAGAAGAATGCAGCACGGGCGAGAATGCTGCAACACCGCACGAGATTGAATGTGGAGCGATACAGACAAGCGCGGAACAGACAAAACTCGGTTTTCCGAAGGAAGAAGCGTCAGCAGGAAGATCGAGATCGCGAGGCGATGGAAAATCTGTACTGCGTAAACGACACACGGAAGTTCTACGAGAAGCTAAATAGTTCGCGCAAAGGCTACGTGCCGCAAGCCGATATGTGCAAGGACTTGGACGGTAACCTTCTCACGAACGAGTGTGAGGTGATTGAGAGGTGGAAGCAGTACTATGACGAGCACCTCAACGGTGAAGCAGCAGAAAACGAAGGTGGCACGGCAACAGACCTTGGAGCACGCGCAGAAGACGACAGGCTACCGGCCCCTGATCTTCAAGAAGTTGAGGAGGAGATCGGTCGGCTGAAGAACAACAAAGCAACTGGTGTAGATCAACTACCAAGTGAGCTATTGAAATACGGTGGTGAAGCACTGGCTAGAGCGCTGCACTGGGTAATTGCCAAGATTTGGGAGGAGGAGATATTACCGGAGGAGTGGATGGAAGGTGTCGTATGCCCAATCTACAAAAAGGGCGACAAGTTGGATTGCTGCAACTACCGCGCGATCACACTGCTGAGCGCCGCCTACAAGGTACTCTCCCAAATTCTATGCCGCCGTCTGTCACCATATGCAAGAGAGTTCGTGGGGCAATACCAGGCGGGATTCATGGGTGCCCGCGCTACCACGGACCAAATTTTCGCGATTCGGCAGGTTCTGCAGAAATGCCGCGAATACAACGTGCCCACACATCATTTGTTCATCGATTTCAAATCCGCATACGACACAATCGATCGAGATCAGCTATGGCAGATTATGCACGAGTACGGATTTCCGGATAAACTGACGCGATTGGTCAAGGCGACGATGGATCGAGTGACGTGCGTTGTTCGAGTATCGGGAACACTCTCGAGTCCCTTTGAATCTCGAAGGGGGTTACGGCAGGGTGATGGACTTTCGTGTCTGCTGTTCAACATCGCGTTAGAAGGTGTGATCAGAAGAGCTGGGATAGACACGAGTGGCACGATATTCAGGAAGTCCATCCAGCTCCTTGGTTTCGCCGATGACATTGACATTATGGCACGGAACCTTGAGATGATGGCGGAAACGTACATCAGACTGAAGGCTGAAGCTAGACGGATTGGACTTGCCATCAACGCATCAAAGACAAAATATATGAAAGCAAGAGGTTCTAGGGAAGACAATGTTAGCCTCCCACCCCGAGTTCAGATTGACGGTGACGAAATCGAGGTGGTCGATGAGTTCGTGTATTTGGGCTCACTGGTGACCGCCGAAAATGATACCAGCAGAGAAATTCAAAGACGCATTATGGCAGGGAATCGTGCCTACTTTGGACTCCGGAGGACGCTTCGGTCGAATAAAATTCGCCGCCGCACGAAGTTGACTGTCTACAAGACGCTGATTAGACCGGTGGTCCTTTACGGCCACGAGACCTGGACTATGCTCGTGGAGGACCAACGCGCCCTTGGTGTTTTCGAACGGAAGGTGTTGCGTACCATCTACGGTGGAGTGCAGATGGATGACGGAACGTGGAGGAGGCGAATGAACCACGAATTGCACCAGCTGCTGGGAGAACCATCCATCGTCCCCATTGCAAAAATTGGGCGACTACGGTGGGCTGGGCACGTCGTAAGAATGCCGCACGATGACCCAGTGAAAATGGTTCTAGAAAGCGACCCAACAGGAACAAGAAGAAGAGGCGCGCAGCGGGCAAGGTGGATCGACCAAGTAGAAGGTGACCTGCGGACCCTTCGCAGACTACGAGGCTGGCGAACTGTGGCCATGGATCGAGTAGAGTGGAGACGACTTCTTCGGACAGCAGAGGACAACAAGGCCTTAGCCTGATTGGTAAGGTAAGTAAGTTGTAATAACAATATGCTAAAACTTCGTGTACTATATACACACAATAAGATCGATTGTTGGCAATAGATTTACTTGTAACTGTATTTTATTTTATGGTAATTGTATGGTTATTTTTTCCGGGAAACCACTCTCAATGTGTGTCACGCGCAGGGGTTGAAACAGTTGACGTTTTTTACTACACTCGCTTCGTTGTCGTGCACGACAGTCTGTTTGTATTCGAACACTCATGCTCTACCGCCGTCTCTCTCACACAACACGAGTGGTAGAATAACATTCGAGCTAAAAGAAAATTATCAAAATAGCTATCATTTGACATGTGCGATTTCGTTGTAATTTCTCAATTTGGTGTAAATCAAACCATTTCTGATCAGAAATATTATTACTAGGACATCAATGCTTGCTATTTTCAGAATTCACACAAGCACAACATCAGCAGCTCTTATTATGAGAAAAACTAAAATACATACATTGGTGACGGTCTTCGGCGACAGTGTCGTATGACAGAGCCCGTCATATGACATTTTAGTTTGGTAGCTTGTTTTGCAAGTGTCGGAGGCAAAGGCAGTCAATTATCACAGAAAATGTGTCAACTACCGTGACCGCTTACAAGACTGGTCACGCGATCGTCTGTCAGCAACCATTGTGTGGTCCTCCTCATTGTTCTTCATCAGCAGATCTTTCAGTCGATGCGTCATCGACTTTGGAAAGCAACCGTTTTGTGATGAATGTGTGACTTTTGACCACGTTTTGCGTCCATTGCTGCGATGGAAGCGCTCTGACCCCCGTTGTGGAATCTGCCATACAATGAAACCACTGCCTGAAAGCGGCTCCTGGTGGAGGAGGCTCATTGGATAACGGAAGATAAAATGTTTATGGTGTTGTACCTTTTGACTATAGTTTTAAGATGAATTGTATAGTGAACAAGAAACCTCGGCTCTGTAAAGTTAATTCGGTTGCGCCTTATCAAATAAATTTTCTAAACCTACTGAATATCGCAGTTCAGCATTGTTAGCTAACGGTGAACTGTCGACTTCTCTTCGTGCATAGTTCTCTTCTATCGGCGTGCGTGCAGGCTTGCACTCTCCCAAACCGAACATCTGAATACGCTGATGTTAACCCTGACGATGTAATTACCGGATTCACGGTCCACCTCGAGTCCAAGAAAATACATCAACTCTCCCAGCTCAGTTATGTCGACATCCAAGCAGTCCACAACAATGTCGTCGACATAGATCAACACGTACACCTTTGTACCGCTCCACTCGCAGATGTACAGACAGGAGTCAGCAGTACTTTGCTTGAACCTAATTTTCTAGCGGATTGTCGGAGTTTATAAATAAAGGGCGAACACGAAATTATTGCGACACCGAAAATGTCATGCTAATTTTCTTATAATGTTTAGAATCAAACCAAAATTTTAGGGTAGTTTTATACATATATTTACTTAAAAAATTAAAAGAAAAGTTAATCGATGGAGCCTTGAGTGTAAAATTGAACGCATTTTCGCTTGATGCCCTCCATCAAAGTCTTTACAGTGTCATTCGGTACCAGTTTCTCAGTTTTTTTTTCCATTTTCTTAACATGTCCTTCTCGTCTTTGACTGTCTTCTTGCTCTTCCGAAGTTCCCGCTTCATTATTGCCCAGTACTGCTCCACCGGGCGCAGCTCCGGACAGTTTGGCGGATTCATGTCCTTTGGAACAAAATGGACAGAATTGGCCTCATACCACTCCAGGACACTTTTAGAATAGTGGCATGATGCCAAATCTGGCCAAAATAGCGGAGCTTCGTCGTGCTGCTGCAAGAACGGCAAAAGGCGCTTCTCGAGGCACTCAGATTTGTAGATCTCGCCATTTACTGTGCCCTTTGTCACGAAAGGCTCACTCCTCAGTCCGCAAGAGCAGATGGCCTGCCAAATGAGATATTTGGAGGCGAACTTCGACATTTTCTTCTTCTTAAATTTGTCGTCCACATCGAACTTGCTCTTGCCGGTGAAAAACTCCAACCCCGGAATTTGCTTAAAATCGGCTTTTATATACGTTTCGTCGTCCATCACACAGCAGCCATATTTTGTCAGCATCTTCTCGTAGAGCTTCCGTGCCCGAGTTTTAGCCGTCGATTGTTGCCGCTCATCGCGGTTTGGGAAGTTCTGTACCTTGTATGTATGTAGTCCAGCTCTCTTCTTTGCATTCTGGACGTAGCTCTACGACAAGCCGATCTTTTTAGCCAATCACGGCTTGAGACGTTGGGATTTGCTTTAATCATCCGCTTCACCTTTTTCTTCCAGCTCCTTTGCCGTGGTCCAACGTCAACCGCTCTTGGAATCGCTTCAAC
This sequence comes from Ochlerotatus camptorhynchus, assembly GCF_037179485.1. Taxonomy (NCBI): domain Eukaryota; kingdom Metazoa; phylum Arthropoda; class Insecta; order Diptera; family Culicidae; genus Ochlerotatus; species Ochlerotatus camptorhynchus. The sequence continues at coordinate 2,924,192 of NW_027040988.1, forward strand.
ACTCTGGAGACGGTTGAATGGTGAATGTTAAACATTTTTCCCAACTGCCGGTTCGACAGGCCAGGAAATTCCAGGTGTTTGGAAAGAATTTGTTCTCTCAACTCGCGTTGGTTCACCTCCATTTTCGTTGAATCGAAAAACACGACTTCGAGTTTGACAGCATGTGCACAATACACATCAATGAGAAAGTGTGCAAAATTTGGTTGATTTTTACCCAATGGTAAAAAAGTTATGCCCTGTTGAATGTGTCGCAATAATTTCGTGTTCGCCCTTTACTCTTCTGAAGACGACAAACCATCCACCTCTCTGCCAGATTCCGAGAAACCCTGAGGTTCAACCATGCACACCTCCTCGTTGAGATCACCATGGAGATACGCAGTGCGCACATATAGATGTTTCAGGTGCTTTTTACTATGACTTGCTACAGCTAACAAAGCTCGCAGCGTCGCTTGCTTTGCTACGGGTGCGTAAACATCATCAAAATCGACGCCGAACTTTTGACCGAAGCCCTGCGCAACAAGACGTGCTGTGTCTTAAATGCATCTCCGTTCTCGTTGCGATTCACTTTATACACCCATCGGCTACCCAAGGGTTTTCGATCCGTTGGAAGTTCCGGCGTCCTTCCAGTGGCCGATGCCGGAACACGGTTCAGGATATAGTTTGCCGTGCATACAGCTTCTCCCCAATACTTCCGATGCAAGTCAGTTTCCTTTCTGCTTTCCCGTTCTACTGTGGGCAATATGGTGCTGTTTACTGTTGAATGATACCATTACGCTTCAACAAACTCCTCAGTGACTCGCTCGAGTACTTGCCGCCACCGTCACTTCTGATCACCTTCGGCACCTTGCCGAACTGTGTACGAACCAGATTGATGTATTCTTCGATCTTCTTCTCCTGTGATTTCCGTTGCAACAGATACACAATACAATAGCAGCTGTAATCATCAATCATAGTTATAATATAACGAGTCCAACTCGGCGTCGGAACTTCCAACAGTCCGCACAAAATGGTATAAATGATGTGCAGAACTTCCTTTGACTTTTCCTGTGACTTCTTGGGATAGGGCAAACACGACAACTTCCATTTACAGCACGTCGAACAAAAAGACCGGATACCGTAGTCGACCAGCGTCAAGTCCTTTCCAAGTTCCTGACGCACAATCTTGCTAATGTCCTCGGGGTCCGTCAACTCACCAATCCTGGCAGAAGTCGCCAATCTTTCCACTCGCAACCATCCATAGCAGCACGCCTGTCACAAATCGATCATAAACAAGTTGTTGCAAGTTCTTGTGATATAAATGTGCTACTCGGGAAAACACGTAGGGCCGACGATCGATGAGACTAACTCAAAATTGGATGGTGACCACGCGCAGCTACTTACTTGCTCTAACTTTATTTAATAAACAAATACCATAAACAAACGGTAACCCGGATGGTAGAACTACACAGTTCGAAAAGTAGTGTAAATTTCTGTTAAATATGATGCACACAAATGGAGCGTCATATATCATATAAGTTTACATTATATATCATGTAAAGTTCTAGCACAATTCATGCAATGTAGCAAATATTGTATACAAAAGCCCATCTTTGTAAACAACATTGTTTACAAGTTGCTCGGTTGTATGAAATTAAATTTAAGTTTACGTGAATGAATGTTTGCATCACAATTAAAATTCAGAATTTTTATCTGTGTATCCCACAAATGGTTCGAATGATATCCCGAACACGTCGTTAAGCTAATTTTTATTGTTATTTTTCTTAGGGTTGAAAGCTCAACCATGATTATTATTTTCATTGATTTGTTTTCTATCGATCTTGTTTTCCGTGCTGAGCACCAATGCTACCGACGCCAGGAAGGCAGCTCCCACACCTGGACCCTACCTATCGATCCATCAACTCATGGAACGTGGACCAACAGCTTTAGTTCCCTTCCGAAGGAAGACGTGATCAGAGATGTTATGCCTCAGAACATCCCGGCGGTGCCGACTGGGATTGAACCCAAGCCTGCTGGGGTGAAAGGTAATCACGCTTACCACTACACCATTGGCTTTTGGATGGTGCTCAGTATGGATCAGAATTCTGTCACCAGGGGTGTAAGTGAGCCTTTGAAATAATCATTCTGAGGTATGAAATTTTGATTAGCTTTTCTTATTCTTCATAGTTGCCTCTAACTTTCTTCATCAACAGAATTCCATGGAGTGATGTATGAAGCTTTTATAGGTTGTATGGTTAGCTTCAACTTTTCTCAACAATTCAAATCTGTATCTCTTATGCATGATGAACCAGAGCGAACAGAACCCACCATTGTTTTTAGTGAATGTAAATTACATTCACTGAAAAACAATAACAACTTCTGCCCGCTCTAGTTCGTCATGCATCAGAGATACAGATTTGAGTTATTCACAAAAGTAGTAGCTAATCATAAAACCTATAAAAGCTTCATAATTCTGTTGAAGAAAAAAAATAGAGGCAAATGAATGTAAATGAAAATACGAAATTAATGTAAGTGATTTTCCATGCCTGCATGTGTGGTTTCGTTCTAATTCCTCAATTTTTGGTAAATTAAACCATTTCTGATCAAAAATGTTAGACATCTTTGCTTGCTATTTTCAGAATTCACACCAGCAACATTAGAAGCTCTTATAATGATAAAAACTAGAATACATAAATACGTGACAGTCTTCGGCGACAGTGTCGTATGACACAGACTGTCATATGACATTTTAGTTTGGTACTGCACATTGATAGCTTGTTTTTCAAGTGTCGGAAGCAAAGGCAATCGATTATCACAGAAAATGTATCGACTACGGTGACCGCTAACCAGCACTGTCTGTTATAATTCTGCAACATCAAAATATCTAGATAGAGCTGGAATTAGGGCGTAACAGCTTTTGTAAACAATGACTTCTTTCGATGATTTCTAGAAAGCCAAGGCTTGACCACTCAAATCAACGTCACCATCGGATAGAGGAAGACTTCCTTTTCCCGTTGGTTATGTTGTTTGGCGTGGGCGTGCCTTGAGTTTCGAGAAATCATCGAGAGATTTCATTGTTTACAAAAGCTGTTACGCCCTAATTCCAGCTCTATCAAGATATAATGTGCTGTCCGACGCACTTCGTATTTTGTTCAACAGGTTTATTATATGAAATTGGTTTTAATAAGCGGTTAAAATAAACATTATTTAGTTACCGTAATAGAATCAACTAAACATGTTTGGAACAGAATTTTGAAAATTTAATTTTCAATATCAATATCGATATCGTATTGAATGTCGCCTAATTTGAAAACTTTGAAAATTTATTTGACTGTTTGTTGATTTTGGAACTTAATTTATAAATCAACATTTTTCTACTTCTTCTTTTGATGGTATCATACGTCTCTACTGAGATTTTACCCCGGCTCTCAACTTAAATGTTTTTTTTTAACTATCCACAGTTGTTAATTGAGAGCTTTCTATGCCTATACCATTTTTTTATTTGATATATTGTGTGATAAGTACGATCGTACTCTATACCCAGCGAAATCGAAGAATTTCCCAACCCAAAAAATTTCACGACCGGACCGGGAATCGAACCCATCCGCCTCCAGCATGATCTCTCTTTAAAACTGTGCGTTAACCGACTGAGCCCAACCGGAGAATGAAAGATTCTAGTAAAGATTTGCATGAAAAGTATGCAGAACTTGCAATGTTTCGCGACATGAACAGATTCTGTAATTTTGTAATTTTTCTGTTAGCATATGTTTCGACCAAAGTTTGTTTTCCCGAAAAGCATTGCGTCTAGAAAATCATCTCGTGAAGGTGCCCTAGTAGCACGCTTGTTGCAAACTGGTTGTGGCAACTTCTATACGACTTATTTCAGTCATAAATAAGTTGTTGCAACTTTCTGTGACTGAAGTGTGCTACTCGGTTGTTACGCAAAAATATGCATCCTGGAAAAACTTGCTTGTAGAGGATCTAATAAATTCAACCTTACATTGGAAGTTAGTTTTGTTTGCAGAAATTTTGTAATTATTATTGAAAAAAACTAGTAGTCCTACGTCAATAATCCGGTCGTGCTTCGGACATAACCTTTAATTTTTTGTTCTAAATAGGAGGATCTGTCATCGTAATGCAAGATTGCAATGCAGCGCATATTTCCTGATTTCATTTCCGCTTGGCTTGACTTTAAATGATCTATATTTCTTGAATTTGTGTGGTTTACATGTATAACTTATCAAGTGACACAGATGCGTCTTTTCAACTTTAGTTCCGCTTGGCTGAGGTTCCTTCTGTTTATATAGGCCTTTGATGACAACTACGATGGGGGCCTCAACATTCAATTATCCGCGGGTGAATAAAAGTCGGTAATGATAGCCTGCAACTTTTAAGTTATTTTATAAATGTCACGTTGAAATATGGTGGTGTTGACTTTTGAGTGTCACCCCTGAAAACTGCACACCTAGTGAAGACTGCACCCTCTGTCTGTCATAACTGTACGAAATCCTTTGAGACTCAAATCCTCCTCTGAAATTTTTCCAAAAACATTCTGCTACAAGGACCTTCCCACGAAGCGCCACCTGCTTACCGTGCAAATGCCCAAAGTTGGCGAAGGACCCCGATCAATTTCCGAAATACCATGGTATCCCATCAACATAAGGTACAACATTCGAGTCTCAATCCCACTCCGGAATGACATACCCTCTACTAATAGAAAAAAAAAATCATTTCGCCACCGGATTCCGGTCATCAAATGACCAAATCCACATTCAACGGGGCATTATATTCCTACACTCGATGGCCATTCTATTCCGGAATTTTTCGATTGAATGTACCCTCATTCCCCATCCCACTCTCCCACCTCTGAATATTACAACTACCGACCCGACTAAGCCATAAAGCCCACGTGTCCCTTTTCTATATTTAATCGCGCTACAGTCTTATCCACGTTGAAAACTTGAAATCCCTACGATGACATCATATCCCTACACGGTGGACGGTTCCCGTAGATGTGGCAGCAGCGGTAACGGCGGCGATTGCTTTCAAGTGCACACTTGAGCCCCTCTCATCTTGTCGTAAGGGGACGGTGGCGGACGGCGTATGTTGTAAGCTTGTCCTTTTCTCCGTTGTCATCCAAATGGGCATCGCAACAATGAGAAAATAGACAACAAAATATTCTTAACAGAATGTATGTTAGCAGTCGGTATTAGTGATGCGCCGCATGGGGGTGGTAGATGGCAGGAGAAAGGATCACTCGTCTGGAAAAATGGGAAGTAATTTCTGCCCAAGCTGTGTAGTAACGGCAGAAGCACCAGCAGGAGACTGCCATTAGGTTGTCATTTGCGCTTACTTGGTGCTGTCACCCAGTTTACAGCCAGAGCTCGTTGGGCCTTATTTTTTTTATTCGTTCGAAGGACAAATTTTCATTCGCGCATTCCGATGTATATCAAAGTCAGTGGGATGTCTTTTCGGAAATGTATGGCTGATAGGCAGTGACATTAGTCAGCCGGAATGTTCGTTCCTATCTCGTCGTCGGACGGAAAACGCTCTCAGGTGAATCTGAGTGACTGAGTGTTGTGTAGTAATGGATTTTCCTGTGCCATCGCTGTGAACGGTGCTACAGTAATAACGACAATGAGTTGTGACATTTGTTACTGTCATGGTTTCTCCATATTCCTCTTCAAGGTTATCATCATCCGGGAACGTGTGAGAGGCTAGGATGTTATGCTATTTTGGAGCTATTTGAACAAACTCGTGCTGCGATTTGAGGTGGGTCTATCATCATTCTTGGAACCGGTCCGGATCCTTTGGCATTTCGAGAATTGAGAAGGTATTAGTTAATGCGACGTTTCCTTTTAACGTGCTACTTTCACGGTTAGCAAACTCTGAGCAACTCTCTGATACGACAAAAAAGGATGTCTTCGCTCTTTGATGCATGCTTTATACCCCTCGAATCTAGGTCAACATAGAGAACATTCCTACACGCCCCATCGAAAATCTGCCATCGTTCATACTTCACGCAGCATACATGCGATCCTCCCACGTGTCCTTTTTCGCACACCCACATTTCGGAAGCGAAAACAAGAAAGCAAGCAAGCGGGAGCCGTAATTATGATACACGACCTGATTACGATAAATGAAGTTCGGTGGGTAATAAATTCAAGAAACAACCCCCCTTGGAGCTTCCTTTTACTCATCCCCCCTCCCACGGTGGTTAACCGCACTACAAGGAAAATATAGAACAACACGCCATTCGATTGCTGCCTCGGAGGTCGATAGTATAAATATGCATGGTGGGACATTTATTTTGACGTACCAACAACCGCACGATATTTTCGCACAACCACGTCACTCGGCTGCTGTTGGTGTTTTTGTTATTGTTGTTGGCAAAGGTTTTCGATAACGATGAAAAATCATGTCGTGTGTCTGTACTGCTGTTCGGATAAGGAATGACAGGATTATATCATCACGTGCAAGGTTCGAGGACATATGCTAGGATGATGTGCAGTCATGTATGTGACAAGTGGTGAATTGGTGTGGGATTGTGATTTTTTTTTTGGCTAGATGGAAATCGGATTGTTTTCATTTGCCATATGTCAGATTTGAGCTCCAGAGTCTATTAATCCTTCGAACTTACGGGATCAGTTATGGTTCCAAATAAGCTTTTTTAAAATTGTACATTCGCCTTTCGTGAGCATTTATGAGACTAGCGTAAAAACGTTTATTGGGCGAGGAAATGTAACATGAAACATACAAGCCATTCAGTAAAAATATAATATAGTTAGTAATGTTTAAAACAAGCATTTATGAAAAAAAAAATCATACGAACCGCAAGCTTCACAACCCATGACCAGTAAGAGAAAATGGAAGACCTAGAAGGACCATGCATAGAATGCTACCGATCAACAAGCTGCTTCTGCAATCGTTTGGAAAACTGTTGCTTCGGGGAGGAAAATTTATGCATTAAATTTTCCGCCTTCCTGGAGAACTGAAGAAGACCAAGCTCTGGTTTGCAGTGGAAAATGTGGTAATTAATCACCATTTGTATCTCGGGTTACCAACCCCTCCCCGCCTGCCACTATCAACCGTGTTCATTATTAAAAGCTGCACTTTTGCAGCTTGCAGCCTTAGTCTCACCAGGGCATGCATTCCGGATGGTGAGAGACTGTAGGAGATAACTTCATTTGTGCACTCTATTCGATTAAGATTCACTCTTTCTCTCTCTCTGGGCTCTTGTTGCTGCAACTGCCGACAGATATGCCAAACACGACTGCAGAGTCTGTGGAGCTGTGCGTGTGTCGTGCGTGACTTCTCTTTCCAAAGATGAAAGCAAGCTTTGCATAATGGCAAGCAATAACAAACGGGCTCGAATGATGCGTTGCTTCTGAATCGGGGTCGTTTGATCCAGATGCCTCTGAAGGGTGCAGACGTTTATCGATTCTGGAGCATCTCGCAGACGGACTTGGTCGCAAAACTGTTTCTAATCACCATCGCTATTAATTATTAATCAGGTCTCGAAATGGCAGTAGAACCGGATTGGCATGCTCCAGCAGCGTTGAGTGGATTGAGGTTCACAAGTATAGAGTGGAAGGGCCTAGCCCTAGGCGAATCCTTCCAACCAACGAAACGCACTAGTGGACGGGATGTTTATGCAAAGATGGTAATAAGGTAATTATAAACCACGATGCGTTGAACTGGGTTTCTAGAATCAACGGTACTTTTGATATGATCTTCGATCTTCACTGTGCAGGGTTTGGTCATAAAACTTTATGCAGTGATTTAGCATTTCATATTCATTCACGTTTGATACAACAACAAAAACCTACTTAAAACCTACCAGTCCACTTTCATCTTGTTAAACTTGCTAGCCTCGTAGATAAGGGGCTGTTCATTAACTACGTAGACGTTTTTTTACGTAGGACTACGTCTGTGATTTCTATATGGGGGTACACTTTGTGAAATCCGAAAATGGAACATGTAACAAAATTGTGAAAGATTTTGAACGTTAATAACTCAGCTGCCCCTGGACCAATTTTAATAATTTTATCACCAATCGATCAGAAATATTTCTACCCATCTGATGAATTTTAGACTTAATCATTTTTCAAAATGTCAGTATTGAAAAGTGCACGAATTTGCAACTGTTAAAATTATAACCGATTTCCTGCGAAAAGCGATGTCCCTAACACAGATTTCAAAGTTGAATTGCATCCGGTCTCACAAAACGTTGTTTATTCAATCGCCGCGTGGTGAGTGGTGATGCAAGCAGCTAGCTATCAAGGCTGCACTCAACCGCTCCAGTACACAACGAAAGGCTGCCTGCAAGCAGTGAGCTGCAGCCCACATCAGCATCCATAGAAGGAGGAAGAAGCCGCACCGCTATTGATCGGAATCAGTAGCTCTTCGTGAGTCACTGTGGTCCATCTAGGTCAAGTGCTAAAGAGTATAAACAGAGAGAGCTCCACTCAAATTCCTATTCCTACACAAAACACAAGCTCCAACTGCAGTTAACAAATAATATTTATTATATAAGACCACGTAGTCCTACGTCACCATTGCGTACAACCCCATAGGGCTGTCCTTTGTAGTTTTTTTTATTATTGACCCCCCTCCCCCTGCGTAGGCAATTGTCCATACAAATTACAAAATACAAAGCCAACCCCCCTTAAACTATCTTCGTAGTTTATGAATAGCCCCTAACCAAGAATTTCAGGGCTGGTGAAAATAGTGATTTTAGTGACTGTCAAAAATAGTGATTTTAGTGACTATGTAGAAGAAATAAGTGACCCAATAGTGACTTATATATGTAAAAAAAAAAGTAAAATAGAAGAAGAACAGTAGTCGAACTGATGTCACTCCATGATCCATGTCACTCCAAATAAAATTTAACTCAGGGAATCTCATCATTACTCAAAGAATTTAATAACTTTCTTATTAAGGATATGTTAAAGAACAAAATGCATTTTAAAATGCAAACATTTGATTTTCCTCGTTATTTTAATTAACACATTGAATTTTATAGATCCAGAGTGGATTAACCTTCAGTAAGAAATAAATTTTAAAATTTTTAGGGGTTTGAAATGTTTTTGTTTATCTAGAATATGCATATTTCCCACAAATTTTAATATTGAATTAGTTTTGAAATTCCTGTCTTAAAAGTTACACTAGACTTCCTTCAAGAAATTTTCAAGAATCTGGAGTCAAATTCCTTGCACAGTTTTAAAGGCCCATGAAATTGTATTATAATATAACATGAACACAATCTTCGAGAAAAGCATCAAGTGCAATTTGCTTTCAAAGTAGTTCTGAGGAATTTTAGATTTCGTGTGAAGCCTAAAATAGATTTGAGTATAATTTCTAGAAAGCCCTGTATGCAATTCAAAGTAAATTTTAAAGAAAACTCATAGAAATTTCTGAGGAACAGAACTCCTGTGAACTTCAAAGGAAATTCCAAGAGCATTCTGAGAATAATTTTATAATGTTTTTGGGAGAAAACGAATCCGGAGCAGAAGTTTTTGGAATTTTCTGGAGAGTAATAAAAGCGTTTTTTTTTTAACTTTGTTGTAGAGATTTTTAGCCGAAGGCTAGTTCATATCTTAAATAAGGGCGTAAGAGGGATTCTAAAAGGAGGATAACAAATAAATCTGAGAATTACTTCAGGAGATCTCCAAGGAATTCAGAAAGGCATTCAACGGCAGTTTGCTAAACAACTTAAGAGGAGAAATGCAAATGAATGCCTAGCAGACTTTCAGTGTGAGTAGAATTTCAAGGAAAGGAGGGATATTCAAAAGGAAATCTGAAATGAATTCAATGAGAATTTTGAGCATCTTCCTTCAGTTTCTTTCAGAGGAGAATTGCAATGTAATTCCGAGGAAAATTCAAAGAAAATTGAATTCGGAGGATAGTCCCAAAGAAATTTTGAGGAATATTTCAATGGAATTGCGAGGTATTCTAAGTATATTTTGGAAAAAAATTGAAGTCAATTCAGAAAAGCGTTCTAAGTGAATTTATAGAATAATTCCATGAGAGTTTCGAGAGAATACAAAGCCAATGCAGGGGAGAACTCCAAGTCAATTTTGAAGTTGAATACGGAATGAACGATTCTAAAGTCTTCTGAACTATTTGAATGTTCCCTGAAAAAACTAAAACTGCCTTGAAGTTCTTTTGTAGTTTGAGATACAAGCGTGATCCTCACAATTCTTCTCATCAAATATTTAAACCTCTCTGAACGGGACCTCGTACAGTTTACTCAATTTTCCTAAAAATCATGGATCTCATAATAATTCGCTGAAGTTCTCGATACTTCTTTAACATTTATGTAATTTCTCTAATGTTAACGGAACTGGTCTGAGGTTCTCCGTTCTTTCCTGAAGTTCTCGAAACTTCTATAATTTTTTTGCTTGTCGTACTGCCTTGAATTCAATTGAACTGTCTTAAAAAAAAATGTCTGAACTTATGTGAAGACCTCAATAATTTTCTTAGCATCTGTGAAGTTTTACTGAAAACATGGGAACTTTTTAAAATTTCCCGCTTATTTTCTGAAACTAATCGGACTGAACTCCCCGTGAAATTCCCCCTATTTATGGAGCATGATCTCTGCACTTCTATGAAATTTTCGAAGCTTTTCTGAATTTTTTAGAACTTCTTTAAGTTCCCGCAATTTTCTTGGAATCAAAACAAAATAATTAATATAGTTCTATGATATTCACTGTGTTTTTGAAATTCATGGAACTGCTATTAAATTATCCCTAAGCACTAATTAATAACATTTTAAATAGTTTAAACATTCCTGATGTTATTAACACTGCCCAAAAGATTTCTGAAGTTTTATAAATTGCCCTGAACTTCTCAGTATTTTTTATAAAAACCCGCAAATTTACTGAAATTAATTGGATTGCCTTGAAATATCCATAATTTTCGTTAAATTTTATAACCTTTATAAACGCTCATGAAACTTTCCCTTAAATCAGGGAAACCACATTTCCCTGAACTTAACTGGACATCCCACAAGTTTTCTAAGCTTACCTAAAGTTCTCAAAACTTGTTTAATGTTTCGGCAAATTTTCTGATATATAACTCCCTGACGTTTCTGAAGATTTCGGATCAATTACAGAACCCTCGGAATATCCCATAATTCCATGAGACTTCCTTTATTTCAGTTAATTAGATTGATCTGAAGTTAGCTGATCGTCCTAGAAGTACTCGGAACTTCGATGAATATCATGAAACTATCAAAAATATCTTAATTTCTTAGAAGTGCTCTGGAGTTTCTTGAAGATTTCGGTAATAATTATCCGAACTTCGTTGATATTCTCTAATTGACTTAACTGAGTTTCGGATTTTTTTAAGTTCTTGAAATTTCCACGTTATAGCTTTAAAATACTCTCACATTTTCCGGATGTACATATAATTTTTATTGCATTCCAGAAGTTTTCTCGGAGCATTGCTGAAGTTTCTTAAATTTCCCAGAGTTTCTCTAATTTTGTTAAGGGTTTCTGAAATTACCTTAAAATTATTTGAACTGCCCCTTCGATTCCCTGATCTGCATTGATGTTCTCGGAACTTCCCTAAAGCTCTCAATTCTATTCTCTCAGTTCTGCTCTGAAATAAATTGAATTCTCGTAAACACGTTTAAACTTACTTGTACTTCTGTGAAGTTCCTGAAATATTTCTGAAGTTTTCATAAATTTTTTGAAGGTCTCTGCACTTCCCTGAAATTCTCGGAACATCTTAAGGGTAATCGGTTTTTTTTAGAACATCATAGAACTATCCCGAATTTGTTTAAACTCACGCTTATAGATGCTTCAAATGTCTGGACAAAAGTTACGGAAACTGCCCTTAAGATTGTCCTCAAGTTCTCCATATTTCTGAAGTTCTCTTAACACCGGTGAAGTTCTCTTAAGTCGTAGGAGATTCTTAAAAGTTCAGGCATTTCATTTTTTTTTTTTTCGGAAACTAATAGAACCGCTTTGAGGTTCTTGAAACTTCCAGTAAGTTCCCCATATTTTCAGAATGTTAACTTTCCTTATGTTCCCTCAGTTTGTTCAAGAAGCTTCACGGAAATTCTCAGCATTTCCTTTCACTCCTCAGAACTTCTGTAAAGTTCCTACAATTGTTGTGGTTAATGAGACTTCACTGAAGATCTCTAATCATTCATAAAGTTAACTGCAAACTTTGAAAATTTTCAATATCTTGAACTTGTACATGGAATACGAAGCTTAAATACATTGAATATTTTGAGATCTTAGACTTACTAAAATTAAGTAAATGCTAATCTTCAACATTCAATAGATTTGATTATAAAGCTTTTTCTATAAAACTGATAGTAATATTTTAAAAACAATTGCGTTAGTTGCTATTGTTGATGTTCTAGAAGTTCTAGAAAAACCTGGAAAACTTAAGGAATTTTGTTAAGCAGTAGATAGAGAAAGACGATTAAACATCAAAATGTTCTATAGAAGCACAACAGCTTCGAATTGTTTGAAAATTAGAACAAAATGGCATTGATTGAACTATCAGATCCTACAAACTGTAAGAAGAATGATCAATCTTGAAATAAATTCACGCTAAAAAGTAGATAATACTGACATGAACAACAATCATGTCTGTCGATGGTAAAAGGGATATGCCGAGAGTTTTAGGAAAACTTTTGATAACCTATAACCTTTAAAAAGATCCGTTTATATTGGGGAAGTCCAGAAAACTACAGATAAGTTCAAAAAACTTTAGAAATATTTCATGACTTCATAGAAGTCTAGAGAACTTCCGAAATTCCGGCATTTTCCATTTTGATTTATCTCAGCGCTTCAAAGAAGCACTTGAGGAAAGCTCCAAGAACAGCAGAGAAGTTCAGAAAATCTCAGGACAGTTCAAATAACTTCAAATAAATTACAGAACCTTCAAAGTAGTTCTGATCAACTCAAAAATTTACGAAAACTTTATCAAAGTTCTGAGAATTTCAGAAAAATTGCGGAATCTTCAGGGACGGTTTATGACTATCGGGAAACACGACCACATTTTATGGGAACTTCCGAAAACTTTGTGACAGTCTCGAGAACTTTCAAGAATTTCCAAGATCTTCAGGGAATGTTGACTTGGCAACTGAAAATAACTTTTATAAACTTTCTAACGTGTTTATTCAGGACTATGTTAAAGTTTTCTACAAATTAGGGACCTTGTTAAGGTTATGCTATGTTGATTAAAATATTGCAACTTACGTTTTGTATGTTCTTATGCTTAAATTATCGTTTTAAATCGTCGTTAAATTCTGAGAAAATAATTAATATGCATTAGATAATAATGTTATTTCGTATTTCCCATTTCGATCAAGCTAGGTGGTCTCCATGTTGCTCAATATGGCGTTTCTTCAAACGCATCGTTGATTTTACGTCGATATCGTCTAACGAGGTATTCCTATTCGATGTGCGATGAAAACTGAAGTACAGATGGCGCAGATACTCCTTCGTACATCAAACACTTTATTTAACGTCGGTCTCTGTTCCGCAATCTAGTGCCAATCACCGACGGACATCGATTGCCATCCATTGACTGCAATCGAATGTGCAGGAAGACAGCTTCCATACCTACGTAGGATATCGCACCCATTCATCAACACACGTGGGTTGGGACCAACGGCTTTACTTCACTTCCGAAGGAATACGTGACCTGAGATCTTTATGCCTCAGAAAAATCCCACCGACCTCGGCTGGGGTTGAACCCAGACCCATAGGGATGAGAAAGCAGTCACGCTTACCACTACAATACCGGCGCCGGCCAGATAATAATGTTAAAGAAGCATTAATTTACATTCCCGTAGGTTATAAGACAATTTTCGGCCCCGGAACCGCTAGGACCTGGAGAAGGACCTGCCAAAGCCCCAAGCTGCCAGTCTAAGCCTACGACAGCTCCCGGGGTGGGCACTCACGACCTCTGATAGTTCCGGGTCTCAAGGCGTACGGGCGTGGGAGAGTTTTCGGACAAAGGATCCTATCAAACGCTACGGTCAACGGTTAAATTATTTATTTATTGATGGCAAACAAACCTGACTGGGCTTTGGTAGTGACGGGTAGCGATCGGGTGATGGTCGGGTGGCAGTAGGATGGCGTCCGGTAGGCGACCAGGTGGTGGCCGGGTGGTGTCCGGGTAGTGTCCGGGTAGTGTCCGGGTAGTGTCCGGGTAGTGACTGGATGGTCGCCGGTAGCAGCCGGATGACGCTCGTACGACGGCCGGGTATACTGCCGGATGAAGGCGAGTTCGGTCGGAGGAGGCGGCTGAGTGCGGCCGGATGAAGACCGAGTTGCGGCCGGATGAAGACCGAGTTGCGGCCGGATGAAGACCGAGTTGCGGCCGGGTTGGCGGCCGGATGAAGACCGAGTTACGGCCAGGTGGCCGGTTACTTAAAGCAGCTGGAAGACGTCCGGGCGGTGGCCGGGTGGCGACTGAGTGGCAGCCCGTCGGTGGACGGATTATGACCGGGGTTCGATCGTACGATAGGTGTGGTGATCCCGCAAAAGTACGGCTTATCACTATGCACGTGGTTACAGTTCGAGATTTCTCTCAAGCACTAGCCGTCTGCTCACTGGACGACACACGAGCGCACGTCTTGCGACTTCGGTGGTTGGCTCTAAACTTCCCCAGCCTCCGTTATCTGCTCACTCTCCTCCATCGTGGGCTCCGTCACTCTCTCCAGGGAGAGTTTCCGCCCACACTCTCTTCGAGTTCAGTGGATATCGCTACCACCCACCTGCACTCATCGTTTAGCTGTTCGATCGTCTGACCACTTATGCCACCCAACAACGAATTCAAATTGACCGTTGCCGATTAAATAATCTCCCTAATATAAATACAGCTATATCCCGTGTAATAAACAGATGAAAACAATGTTACCCGCCGGTAACAAGGTAATGAAAATCCTGGCAGGAGCATTCCGTGACTTAAATGATAAAAAATTGTCTGCTGGTAACCTCTTTTGCGTACTAATTCATATTAAATTTATGTTTTTTTTTTCAACCTGATTATACTATGCATAGTTGAATATGCTTAACGTCAAATAACGACATAACGTGGTCATTTTATACGATAGATGAGGAGATGAAAGTATAGAGTTGATAGTTTCGTTAGAGTACGGCATTGCGAAAACTGTATATAGAGAGTAGAAAGCGAGCAAAGGTCAATTTTGAGGAAGGCACGAATTGGGTTGATCATCCCTTTTACCAAACTCCTGAGCATCTAGTCGATAGGTTTGGAAATTACAGCTATTGTTGCCTCTTCCGCTGATTATACTACAAGAGAAAAACCAAAGAACTGTGCTTCTAACTTTGTTTGGGTTCATCAACCAATATTTTTAGTTTAATTAACTTCAGGAAATAGACGAAAGTTTAGAGAACTGTAGGGCAGTTTCAATAACTACAGGGAAGCTTCGAAAACGTTACGAATCTCTAAACTTTCGGAGAAGTTTAAAGCTTTTGAAGAATTAGCTCTGATGAATTGAGTGCATTTTATGAACTAAAAAACGAGATTCCCATGAAAAATCATAAAACTGCATTTATTATTACGTAAGTTCCGGCAATTCTAGGGAAGTCCATAGAAGCTTCCTAAACGTCACGGAAATCCAGCGAACTCCAGTTGATTTTGGGAAAATCAGATACCTTCGTGGAAATTGCAAAACACTCCAGAGAAGTTCAATTATCATCAGGATCATGCAGAAACATTTTAAGTTGCGTTTCGTAAACTTCACGGCAGTTTCCAGTATTGCGGGGAGGAGGGCGCCGGTGCTTTAGTGGGAAGCGTGATTGCCTCTCACCTCCAAAGGGCCTCGGTTCAATCCCAGTCGGCGCCGCCGGCATTTTCTGAGGCTTAAAATCTCTGATCACACCTAATCGGAAGAGAAGTAAAGCCGTTGGTCTCCGGTCCATGAGTTGATGGGTCGATAGGTAGGATCCAGGTGTGAGAGCTGCATCCCTGGTGGCGGTATCATTGGTACTCAGTACGGAAAACAAGATCGACGGAAAACAATTTAAGGAAACAACAAAAGTTTTTGCAGGAACTTCAGGTAAGATCATCGCAGTTCCATTAATTTCAGGAAAATGGAAAGAAATTTTGCGAAGCTACCAGCTACCAGGAATTCCAGAGAACTTCAACTTACAAAACTTTGGAAAAATAAGGAATTTCACAGAAGTTCTGAGAACTCCAAGGAAGTACAGTTCCAAAAACTTTAAACTTCAATCTCAAGGAGTACAGACATGTTCTGAGAAAATCAGGGAAGATCAAAGAACCTCAGACCTATTAGCTTGAGGGATATTGCACACACACTATGAAATAATTAGTTTTACACGTGACGTAATCCATCTTTGACATAAAAGATGAGACGTAAACAAACATGTCATGCAATATTAAGTGCTCCGAGACTGAAAAGTTCGTTGCTCGACGAAAAGTACGTTTGATTGAGCTGTATTTCGCGTCTGTTATGACTCAAATTTATGTCAAAATTGACGCTCGTATATGTCACTCTCAGAGCACCTAAATTTACTTGAGTTTTTCTAAGTGTTCATATTTTCTGGCTACTTCAGGATGTTCTGATAATTTCAGAACATGGCAAGAACCTTCAGGAAAGATTCATGAACATTAGCAAAATTGAGGAAACTTCAGGGAGGTTTAGTGCTGTTTAGGGAAGTTTAATGACTTAAAAAGGAAGTTCTGTGAGCATCAAACTTTCGAACGCATCAGGGAAATTGTAGGAGCTTCCGGCATGATCAAAGAACATCAAGACAGTTCCAGAACTTAAGAAAAATTGTAGGAGCTTTAAATAAATACTGAAAACTTCAGTGAAGTCCATAGAATTTTAGAGAATTCTGAAGAACTTCACTTCCATTGTCTAGAGAAATTGTCGAATGTTTAGAGATCTTTATGATAGTTACGTAAATTTCAAGCCAGTTCCAAGAACATCAAGGAAAATGAAGCGATCTCAAGGGCTGACTTATGAACATCTGGAAAATTGCGGAATCTCTAGAGAAGTTCTGAGGATTTAAGGAAATTTCGAAAACATCCGAATAACTGCGAGAACTTAAGAAATCTTCAATGTCGTTTGTCCTTTGCCCGCCAACCAATCTTATAAATGAATTCTCATGTGATTATCTTATGACCGTTTTGGCTTCAAAATGCAGTGCTCCACCAATCAATGGCTTGAATCTGCAGCCAAGAATTAAGATATTTTGATGCACGCAATGAAATGGTACACAACTCTTTAAACGTTTTTCGAGAGAGGGAGAAAATCGCAACATTACATGCTTACTTTTACCGGTACATACAAGTAATGCAAGTATCAAATAAGTCAGAAGATCTACTTTACAGTTGATCTTCACATACTCACTCCGCAGCTTTACACCCCTATCTGAGCTGTCGATTTCTCTGTATTCCTTGTAGCACTATGTGTTGGCTGACTGCGAACAATATTTGCTACCAAACACAGAAACATGTTCGTTCCCAAACGGATCACTCGTAAATGTCGGCTCCGGTGCTGAGCACAAAGTGCAAAATAATCCTAAAACTGATGCTGCTACCGTTCTGCTTTTGGCACACGTACACTTTTTCGGTCACCGCCGCCGTCATGGAAGTGGATTGGAAATTGGATTCCGGTGGGATTCGGAGACTGACATACGTGTCCGGTTGCCTTCAGACCAGACCTACAACGACACAACATCCAGCCAAGGGCGGTTGCAAGTTGAATTGGATCTTTTGGTCGGAAAGTTGCGCACTGATTGCGAGGTCAATTGAGGATGTTGGTCGGGAAAGTTAGTTAGATTGATTGCCGGCTCCTAGGACCGGTTCATGTGCTGTGGAAATTGTCCAAGTCATGAGTTCAATCGAGGTGCCACTCTCGACGACCGTCGCCGTCATCGTCGTCGTCGTCGTTGCGTTGACTTAAGTGTGGAGCACATAATTTTTGCTTGCTACCTACTGCATATATCCATGGAGAAGCATCCTATCGACAACCTGTCGATAGATAATTGAAATTGAGAACGTGCTACCACTCGAGTGCAACCTACCACAGACAGGTCGTTGTAGCTGCTTGAAGAAGAACCAGCTGCACCGGTACATAGATTCCCATTTAGGTCAGAAATCCCATGAAGAAGAACCTCACTGCACTGATCAGAACATAACATTTGCATTTACTTGACTACTTGTACGTAGAGCTACCATTGATAGAGTACAAGTTATGGCTTGTGCGCGAAGCCACACCGCACGTATAATGAAAATGAATTAGTTTTCACCATTTTCTGCAAACGCGGCTACCCGGTGATCCGAGAGCGAGGAAAAACCTGATTTGAATATTTCAAGAGACGCTCAAGTGGATCAACTTACTTTCGTCCCCTTGCCACACGTTTTCTCAATCGACGAGATCCGGTGAAAAGAGAGCAGTTCAATTATGTAATTATAGGCCACGTTTCCTACTTCTCACTCACGTACCTTATATCCCCTACGACGACGACGACGTCGATGATGACATGGATCACTTTTAGGTGGTGGAGGGAGGGAGAAGTCCCGCGCTACCTAATCGAAGTCGTTCGACCGACTGGCTGGCAGGGCTTTTATGCTTTCCCCCCTGCGCGCTGCTGGAGTGCACGGTTTGGCAGGTCGTTAGCATAATAGCGGGAAAACAAATAGCATCAGCCTGTTATTACGGATCGTTACATTGCAAAAATAAAAGTTGCAGCATATAAACAAATAAACAAACAAACCCACACGGGACGGCGTGAAAGCTAGCTAGCTCCAATCTTGTTTGCATCGAAAAAGGTTCGAAATTGCAACGGTTTTAGCTTTAACAGGTGTGAAATGAATTTCTAATGTAGGTTGATGCTAATGGTTCACTGACGACGACAACGACGACGACGACGAGAGTAAAAGAAACAAAGGACAATGCCAGTGTTTTGACAGTTAATCAACACAGCTGTGAGCGGTGACACACAAGTGGTACCGAACCGGGTGGCGGTGGTTTATGGAAAGCATCGAAGAAATGCATCGAGCCATAAAATTGAATGACACTGGAAACTGTCAACTTGTTGTTATGCTTCTGGTGAGCTTGCTCGGCACACGAGAAGAGGCACATCCATTAAAATCCAATTTCCAAATGCAAGTCTATTCTGCAGTGGGGCACGCTCGCAACTTGCAAGAAAACGATTGCGATTTATCACTTTTGCCTTTTCAACATGGACCGCTGGCTGCTGCCGTGATTCCGGGAGCAAATGGCTTTGCTTCGCTTGTTAGGACGAAAAAGTGGACTCGTTTGTTACGGGAGCTTAAGCTGGGTGCAATTTCGAGCTAGTGCGGTGCTTCTTCTTGATAACGAATTGGTCCCATTAGACTTAAAATGGTGGGCAATGAAGGAATTTTTAGAAAATATGCTAGGTTGAAGGTAGAATGGTAATAACCTTTGCCACCGAAACCATCAGAATCAACAGATTGGATGGGTTTTAATGTAATCTAACTTCATTTATGCTGCCACTCGGGTGTCATCGGATAAAAATTCCAGCGAAAACTGCGATTACTGAACCACACTGTCGGTATTCTTCAGAACTAATGCTGTGCGATTTTCATCTCAAGCAGCAGTTTGAATTTATTAAAATAGGTGTTATCGTCACTGAATTTAAGACATAAAATTCCGGTTTTTCTCGGGTCCCTGGTATATTTTTCTCGGCCTCATATAAATAGCTTAGTATGAAAAAGAAATGAAAGCTAATTTATTGGAGTTCTTTGGAAATCAATCATCAATCATCAGTTGTATAGCGGAATTTCCCTATTTTGTTCATATCTCAAAAACCAAGTGGACAATCGGGATTAAATTCAATAGGGTTTTAAGGGACTCCAAAACAAAACAAAAATGCAATTGGTTGCACTCAAATCGGTTTTGTAATCGCCAAGAAAAACCAGAGAGTAGCGGAGTTTTATTGGGAAATTTTTCAATTGAGTTTTTTGATCATATCTCTGGAACTAGACATCCAATCGAGATGAAATTCAATAGGGTTCTATGGAAGCCAGACACAAGGAAACTGGAAATCGTTCCACTCAAATCGGTTTAGTCATTGCCGAGAAAATGGGATGCCGGCTATACAAGTTATGGGCAGATACCCTATTCTACAGGGTGCGTGACGAATTTTTGCAGTAAATGGCATATTTGAGAAAAAAATACACAAGTTAGTTATTCTAGCAATGAATTTTGTGCGATTTATTTTCTGGAAGTTGTAAGTAAATTTATTCAAAAAAGCCTTCCCTTTCGACGACTGTAGTTAGACGCTTCCGGAAACTGCAGTATGCACGTTTTAAAATGTTTCGATCCATAGATGTCATCACTGCCTTGATTTTAGCTTTTAGCGACTTAAATGTGGTGTGAGGGGTTCTATTGGTATCCCGTTGGACGACTCCCTATACAAAATAATCCAACGGATTGATATCGGGACTGCTGGGGGGCCAAATTTCTTCCTCCCAAATTTACGAAATATTTTCCGTAAGCCAATCTGTGCTTTATTAGCAGTATGAGCAGGTGATCCGTCTTATCACTTTCCCAAGCCTTTTTTAATATTATACACTGTTCTTTCAGACACATTTACCGACCGAATTATTTCTTTCATGCATACTCCGGCGCGCAGCAAAGCGACAACGGCTGACAGATTGCTCTCTTGTTTCGACATCTTTCCGTTTACTCAACATTGTTTGTTTAAATCTTACACCTAACAGTATAAGCTATCCAGTGCTGCCAAATATATCTAAATCATGATGCACAAGCATGAGAAATTACTATTTGAAATTTACTGCAAAAATTCGTCACGCACCCTGTAGAAGTGGTTGCGAACTCATACGAAGGTTTTGTGATCGCCAAAATTAACGGAATCTTCATATGTAGTTGTTAACGCACTCCCCAGATGGACGATGGAGCAGTTCCATGAGATGCTGCATGGGCTTACCGAAGAGCTGATCGGACAATGAGACTTCAATGCTTGGGCAGTGGAGTGGGAAAGCAGGTGTTCCGATGCAAGAGGGCACAGTCTACTGGAATCTCTGGCAAAACTGGAAGTTATGCTCGCCAACGAAGGCATCAGCAACTCTTTTCGCAGAGATGGCCGGGAATCGATTATCGACGTTACTTTCTGCAGTCCGTCGTTGGTGGCAAATATGGATTGGAGAGTGTGCAAAAGATATACCCATAGCGACCATCAGGCGTCCGATATGGCATCGGCCAACGGAATTCTGTGACGAGAACTTGTGACCGGAAGTGGAAGACGAAGGCTTTCGACAAGGATCTTTTCGTTGAGGCACTCCGTGTGGAAAGGAGCCCCGTGGTTCTGAACGCGGACGGGCTGACAGAAATGTAAGTGAGAGCATGTGACACGACCATGCCGAGGAAACTGGAGCCAAATAACAGACGGTGTCCAGTTTACTTGTGACACGAGGCAATTAGCACCCTCCGCGCTAGTTGTCTCAGAGCCAGAAGACGTGTTCAGAGAGCAAGAACAGAAGTAGACAGAGCGCAACGAAGAGGAGTGTTTCGAGTGTTAAAGCATATCAAGTCAAACTGTTTTAAGGAGCTGTGTCGAGACGCTGATGCCAACCCCTGGTTCGACGCACACCGCGTCGTGATGGCGAAGATCAGAGGTCCTACGATGCCCGCTGAAATGTGCCCAGAGAAGCTGAAAGTCATCGTGGAAGGACTTTTCCCGAAGCACGACCCAACGACCTAGCCACCTACACCGTACAGAGAGGGAGAAGGAGATAACGTCGAAATCACGAACGAAGAACTCGTAGAATATTTTTTTTTTTTTTTTGATTTTTAGCCGTAGGCTAGTTCATCTCATATAGGAACCCGTAGCAGTGGTGAAAGGATTGAAGGTGAAGAAAGCTCCCGGTCCGGATGGACTCCCCAACGTAGCGTTGAAAGCGGCGATCCAGGCGACCCCGGACATGTTCAGGATGGCGCTGCAGAAATGCCTTGACGAGGGTCATTTCCCTGACAGGTGGAAGATACAGAAGCTAGTGTTGCTGCCGAAACCAGGAAAACCACCGGGGGAACCAACATCGTATAGGCTATAAGCCTGCTGGATATACTCGAAAAACTCTTGGAGAAGATCATCCTAAACAGGCTGACGAGTGAGCACGGATTGTCGGAGAGGTAGTTCGATTTCCGGAAGGGGAAATCGACGGTGGATGCAATTCGGATAGTGGTCGAGAGAGCCGAGAAGGCGTCCAAACAGAAGCGTCGTCTTGACGATAACAGGTGAGACGCTGGAAGAGGTGGAAGTGTTGTCAACCGAGGCCATCGACATGATTGGTAACTGGATGCAAGGAGCGAAGCCGGTGATAACCCATCACAAAACGGAAGTGTTATTGGTCAGTAACTGTAAACCGGTGCAGCGTTCAGAAATCATTTTCGGGGAGCACGTCATAGCTTCAAAGTGCGTGTTGAAATACTTGGGAGTGATTATCGATGACCGGCTAAATTTCAACAACCACGTCGAATATGCCTGTGAGAAGGCTTCGAAGGCCATCAGTAGTTGATGGATCTATAGGTTGGGTTCAGGTGTGGGAGCTGCCTTCCTGGCGTCGGTAGCATTGGTACTCAGCTAGGAAAACAAGATCGACGGAAAACAAATCAAGGAAAAAAAAAATAAACAGGGGAAATGTATGTAATGTCGGCCTAAGTGTCCCTAATTTGGGCCCATACACAAATTCAGCAATCGACTAAATTTTCAATAGCAACCAAAAATATCCATTAGTACAGTCCCAATGACGCATTCATCTAGATAAAATTGATAAATAGCTGATTTTTAGCGATGGGCCCAATCTTATAATCCTCAGCTTTGGAAAACTCATAGAATCTGTGAAATGCTACATTGTTGACTGTTCGTACATACCAGTAAACATGATTAGTTGGAAAGAGAATTGAAATCTAATTTAACGTTAACGAACCTTGGACTATGCGCTTGCAATTCTATAGATTGGCAGTTAGTATTTATATCAATGGTTCAATAGCGTTTTAAAAACATTCTTAGGAATCATTTTTCCAAGAAAATCCAATTGATTTCAAGTACCCAGCTTTCAAAAATATCATCATGTTCAGCATCATTGGATTATGCCACTCACTTTGGCCCCGAGAATGTGAATCATCACCTATACCTTTTTCTAAACCTACCGATTAGAATATTCCCTTTAACAACTTGCTCTTGTCGTTACTCTCAACTACCATCACACTGGTTCACAAGTCGTTTTAGACATGATTCAGGTCCTCATCATAGGCACAACCTTATCTTCCAGCGATGCTGTGACGTGTGAATCGTCCCCCGGTCCTGAAGGAAGAACTAGGACGAGAAAACGCTCACACAAATTTCTCCACCGTCGTTGTCGTAGTCTAGTCTCACGTAATAAAATATTTAAAATGATATTCTAACCGTCCCATTCCAGCAGCAGCGAACGAACAAACATCTACGACGGTACGCCTGCAAGGTAGACTGCTGACGGTACACCTCTTGTCACCGGTGGTGTGGCACATTCATTCATGGGACCACCATCGCGTAGCATGGCAATGGCAATAAATAATTTCAAAGCCTTCAGAGAAAATAGGGTGACAAGGTCTTCTTTTTTTCTGCATACGTGAGCCTTTCTGTCAAGTTTCCCTCGTAAAAGGAAGAGGTAAAGGTCTGTGCTATTGCAACTGCACACCTTGCAGGGATGCACCGAAGCAGTGTTTTTTACGAGTTTTGGTAATTCAGTTGCCAGTGAAAGTTGCGTTCGTTTGGAAGGATACGTGATTTGCACATCATATTTCACATTTTTACCGAATTTAGCATGTTTGTTTTTGCGGAGGGTAAAGGATAACAGTTGGGATCAACACAGCATTCCGATGGCATTCGCCTTGGATGTGTGAAGTTATGTATATCAGATAAATCTTGTTTACGTACACTTTTACCTCTTCCACAGCACGTTGCACTGGCTGGCTGGTTGGGCTGATTGTGGTACGTGTGAGTATATTCATCCAAAACGAGCCAACTGCGGAATAACGTTCTAGTCTGGTTTGTAAACTTCGGTAACAAGTAAATCACATCACAGAGAGATGCCTTACAACGACAGATGGTCGGAGAAGAGTTCGGTGCAGAGAATCTTCAAGTTTTGAATATTTGATTAAGCTATCGCATAATCCTCATTTTTGTTAAAGGAGTGTGTGGATGTCAAGCGTGTTAGCTAAAGTTGAAAGCATGACGAAGACGTGTTTGATGAACTTTTGCATTAACCAGAGCTTGCTGACATTTTTTTTGTATAAGCTTCGAAAAAAAAAGAATTATTCACAAACTCTCAAATAAGGCACAGCAATACCAAGCGTTTGCATTTTTAAGGATTTTAAAGAGAAACTTTATGTAAAGTTTAATTAGACTCAGGACTTGCCTACAGTATTTGATCCTTAACGAAGTACCCTAAATTTTCAAGCATTTCTCGGAACTTCTCATGCGTTCGAACAATTTCTTTGATGTTCATGAAACTTCCCTCAAGACCCCACAGTTTTTTTTTAGGAATGTTTGAAATAGTTCTCAAATTCTTGGAGTACTCTATAATTTCTCAGCAGTTCTTGAAAGTAGCTGCAATTAATTAACGGAACTGCTGGAAATACTCTAAAAATCTTTGGAGATAATGAAACTGCAGTTCTCCGAACTTCCCGAAATTCCCGGTACTTCTTATTTTTTTTCTTTGATTTGTTTTCCGTCGATCTTGTTTTCCGTGCTGAGCACCAATGCTACCGACGCCAGGAAGGCAGCTCCCACGCCTGGACCCTACCTATCGACCCATCAACTCATGAACCGGGGACCAACGGCTTTACTTCCCTGATTACGGCGTAATCAGAGATGTTATGCCTCAGAACATCCCGGCGGTGCCGACACGCTTACCACTACACCACCGGCACCGCTGGGTACTTCTTATAGTTTCTCAAAACATTTCTGAAATTCATGATGTTACCCTGAATTTATAGAATTCGTGATTTTAGGATCTTAGTACTCCTTAGTATCCTGTCTCAAAAACTACACATCTTTAAACATCCAAAGAAGTCTGAACTTCAGATCTAGAGATCTTTGAGCTTCTTTGGAGATCTCTAGAGCTATCAATCTTAAAAGTTTCTATAATTATTCTAAAGTTTGGCAGACATCTCCTTAGATGATACATGCTTGAAGTATTCTGGATATCCCTGAAGTCATAGAGCTTCATAAAAGTTACTTCAGTTCCGTTGAAGCTGATATGCTCAACATTTTACAGAAGGTCTCTTATTATCCCGCAGTCTGTCCATGAAATTTTCCCGAGATCCTCGGTGTTTTCTTTCATTCCTTGAAACTTCTTCCGATAATTGAAGTATTCTTATCTTATCTGAAGTTCTTGCTATTCTTCTGGTGATGTTCCTTCAATTGCCCTGAGATTAATAAAATTGCCCTAAACGTTTCTATTAAGTTCCCGATGTTTTTTTGAATCCCCGAGAATTTCTCGCAACTTCAGTAAAGTTTTCGAAAATGTTCTTAAATTCTCTAATCTCTGATGCACTCAGTAATTTTTGAAACATCTACGTTCCCAACAGTTTCGTGAATTCAATGGAACTACCCTAAGGTTTTTGAAATGTATCTGCAGAAAGTTCCCTAAAATTCCAGAAATTGTCCTAATAATCACGATCGGAGTTCTCACAGCTGCTCGACGCTACGTACCTCCCTTCAAAATCTTTTAACTCAACATATGTTTTGCATTAACTACCCTGAAGCTTTTTGATAGTCTTTAATTTTTACAAATTTGCTTAAAATCTATCGAATTGCCCTGAAGCTATCGGAACTTATTAGAAAGATCTTAAAACATGCGCGTAGTTCTGGACGTTCTTGATGTTTTTTAGACTACCCCCAAGTTTTCGAAACGTTTATTAAATTTATAGAAATTCCAAGAAATTATCCTTTTTGAAAGCTCCCGCATGTTTTCTGATGTTTTTTTTTTTTGTTTCCTTTGGTTTGTTTTTTTCCGTCGATCTTGTTTTCCGTGCTGAGCACCAATGCTACCGACGTGCCAGGAAGGCAGCTCCCACACCTGGACCCTACCTATCGACCCATCAACTCATGAACCGGGGACCAACGGCTTTACTTCCCTTCGAAGGAAGGCGTGATCAGAGATGTTATGCCTCAGAACATCCCAGCGGCGCCGACTGGGATTGAACCCAGGCCTGCTGGGGTGAGAAGTAATCACGCTTACCACTACACCACCGGCGCCGTTAGTTTTCTGATGTTAATGGAACTAACATAACGTTTTAGAAATTATCCTGAACGCGGAAATTCAATAAAAATCACGCTATTTTTCTGACCTTTATGGGTTATTTGAAGTTTTCTGGACTTAGCTCTTGGAAAACCTGCAATTTTTTTCTGTAGTTAAGGCCCTTTTGCTTTCAAATTGTTTTCAGGACTTCCCTTAAGTTTCCACAATTCCTAAGTTTCTGAAATTTTCATGAGGTTAATAAAACTGACGTAAAGTTCTCTGTTCTTCATCGTAGTTCACGATTTTTTCCTGAATTTCCTGAAGTTTTCGGAATTTACCCTTAAAGACTCCTTAAATTGGTGTAGTGGTAAACGTGATTACCTCTCACCCCAGCAGCAGGCCTGGGGCATGAAGTAGTTCGCCTCCTCGTGGTGTGCCCTGGAAACGTTAATTATCGAACCCAAGGGAGAGATATTGCGGTTAAACGAACTACCGCAGAGTAAGGACGCTGGAACCCCATCCAGCTCGTCCCAGGAGGTTGATAAGCCCTGCACAAACCCTCGTTGTGCAAAGGCAGGAGTGACACCGTGTTCTTAGAGTGCTTAGCACACGCAGCTGGTAAGCGGTCACATCTGTCCTGTTTGGCCCTGGACAGTTGGCTGGCTATCACGTCTGCTCTAGAACTCAGGCGAACAACTAACAGCGATCAACAAGAGGAAGGCCCTGCACAGCTGCTCACTGTGCAGTAGCGAGTGTCACGTCTGACACAACACTAGTGATGCGCCATAGCGCAACCGGCCCCCTCCCATGACGTTATGCTTTCGGGCGGTTCCGGGGAGGGCAAGGGCCTAGAGCACAGGGTAAGGTTTAGTGGGTCGGAAGTGCTACATCTCTCATCCCCACACCCCGAGTTATCTTCTCAGATGTCTGGGAGCAGATTCCCCCTGTATAAAAAAAAAAAAAAAAAAACCAGCAGGCCTGTGGTCGATAGGTAGGGTCCAGGTGTGGGTCGATAGGAAGGGTCCAGGTGTGGGAGCTGCCTCCCTGGCGTCGGTAGCATTAGTGCTCAGCACGGAAAACAAATCGAAAGCTTCGGTACTTTTCTGTATTTCTTGGAACTTACCAGAAGTTTTTATAATTTCTCTTAATTTTTCGGAATTCACTAAAGTTCTTCGATCTGATTTTTTCTAGACTTCCCTAAATTCGACACGGCTTCTACAAAATTCCTGTAATTCTTCTGAAAGTAGGTAAACTGTCTTGAAGTTCCACGTAAAAAGAAAACGTTTAAAATTCGAACAACTACGGATGATACATTCACATACCAAACGTATTTTTAAATGTTTGGATTATGTCTTCTTATGTAATTTCAGAATGCTGAAGGCAATATACATTTTGACTTTGTGGACTATACTGGGGTGCAAATCAAAAAAATGTGTAACGAAATAGTGTTAGGTTTTAAACACTTATAAGTTGGCAATTTATTAATGAATTCTCTTTATTCCTTCTTCTAAATGAGTAAACAGTTCCAAATTTACCATGACATCACTGGGTGGCTGTCTTCATCAAAGCTGTTCAAATGCATAAGGCCTATTGGAAGGTGAACAGTTGAGTTCAGAATTCGTCTTCCAGGTGACACTAATAAATTATTTGCTCAACTTGACATCTTGATGATGATGATGATGGTCCCACCTCTTACCCCTACAAAGGTTTGAGCTGGACGATTTATCTTTAAGATAATTATATATGACATTTTAACCAGGTTGGCAAACAAAATCGAACTGGTTTCAGTTGCAGATATAAATTCCCTCTAGAGTTTACAGTTGCTTCACAGCGATATAAATGTGGAAAAGCTCAGGCGTCTTGGTTCACCTTTTTGTCCACCTAAAATATTCATAAGTATTACAAGCAATCAAGAGTTAATGAACAATCAACAAAGCATCCTATTACACTAGCAACCCCGCAATCTGATGCTATCATAATTTTCAGCAATGTCAGGAATGCTCACGAACCCCCAACATTTGCCAGAAAACTTACTACTAACTCAAGGTATCTTTCAAATAAGCTTCAAAATTGCATTTTTTTTTATCAAATATTAAATTCAGTCCTCTATATCCGTAATACGCGCGCGAGGCTCAAACCTTTGTAGACTACTTTTTTTTTTAATTAACCTACTATTAAATCAAATATTAAAAATCCATCATCACCCTCGTGGCGAACAGAAACAGTTTTTGCAGTGCTACAATAATTATTAAAAAGTCGTTATGACAGCTATCCATATAAAATAATCCGTTAGAGATAACTTCGTCAAGATACATAATTTATCAATTAATAAAAAAAAATCACTGGATAACTGTTCAAAAGACAGTTTTAACGTGTGAAATGCAGTATCTTTTAAATTCTGTAAGTGTTGCTGAACGTTTGATATGTCTAGGCATCGAATTGAAAACATTTATTCCTTTATAATATAATGAATTTTGTGAAGCACAAGTCAAGAAATGTGGTGTTCTTATTTAAACCGCGTTTCTAGTATTATATCTATGAAAGTCACTTCCTCTTTCAATTCGATCACACAAATATCGAGGCAGCAAACCGTTAACTACTTTAAAAATGAACACCATAGTCAAATATACAATTCTTTGCTTCACCGACAACCATTTTAAAGCGTCAAGCATCAAAGTTGAGGAAGTGAATCTATGACATCTCAAAATCAAACGCATTATTTTATTCTGCAAGCGCTGTAATCTCGATATTTGTGTTGCATTGGCCAGAAATAAAATGGAAGGGCAAAAGTCAAGATGAGTAGAGATGATTGATTTGTATAGCTGTATTTTACTGGCAATAGTTAAATCGTTTTTCAGTCGACATAGAATTCCATACTTCTTGGCAATTTTCTTGATGACATTGTCAATGTGAGACTAAAACTCAGGTGTGTCATCAATAATCACGCCAAGATATTTAATCTCCCGAACGCGATCAATAGTCTCATCATCAATTACAACAGAGACGTTCTCATTTACTCGATTCCGCGAAATTACCATACATTTAGTTTTACTTGTATTCAATTTTAACTGCTTACACTTCAACCATCTACTTAGAGAACGCAAATCTTCATTCAAGTGTAAAACGGCATCATCTAAATCCTTAGCTGCAATGAATAACACAGTATCATCTGCAAAAAGATTAATGTCACAAAATCGTAAAACACGTCGCAAGTCATTAATATACATAATAAATAACAGGAGCCCTAATACACTTCCCTGGGGCACTCCCAGGTTATTCCCCACGGGACTGGAAACAGATCATTAAAAACAGACAAATAGCTTTCAAACCATTTATATGCAGTACTCGTAATTCCAAAGCGCTTGATTGATCTTAACAATAAGGGCCAGCAACAATCGTATCTTTACACTCCAAGTTATTTTTCCACTTCGCTAATGACGGATTTCACGCCAACTCGTCTTCGGAGTTGGCAGCACCCTCTCAGAACCTTATGAAACTTTGTGGGTGTGGAGACTTAGCAATTTTAAGCAACTTTGAGTACTTATTTTTTTCAAAATTTATCTCGCCTTACATTTGATAAGGGTCAAAGTTTTTTGTCGATTTTTTTTCAAATCGATATAGCTTAAAAATGACAAGCCCTACAAAATAGTGATGTATGGCGAACTTTTAGCAAATAATCTGAAATTTTATAAAAAAATTTAAATAAATTAAAAAATTGGTTTCTACACTCTAAAAAAATATATTTAAAAATTAAAAGTCATTTTCCCAAAAATGCTACCCCTCAGATTTGCTTGATATTTTTTCTCATGAAAGGCAATATAATTACCTAACTTTTCTTCATACATCGCAAAGTGGGCGCTTTTAAGGAAAAAAAGTTGTTCGAACAACAACTTTTTCATGTTAATTTTTTTTAGCGTGTTTCACTCAAAGTCGAATTGTAATACGCGCACAACCTTATTAAAATCCGTTGAAACTTAATGAGCATAAAGATTTTGACCTTTTGATAATCTGGGCGTGCTTAAAACAAAAATCTAGCCTAACATTTGAAAGGGCCTAATACAGAGGATTTTCCTGCATTTCGAATGGTGTTTTAATAAATGAAAACTCTAGTGTTTTTGTTTAGTGCATAATTTATTTTCCTATAATTCTCCATACATAATTTGAGTTTTTCATTGATTATTAGTCTATCGGAAACAGAGTGAAATTTTTCGGAGTTTCCTTTGAATGTGAAAATCGCTTAGTAGAAATTATGTTTTGAGAAATAGGTACAAAACAATGAAATTTTTGTGTACCAGGTATAGTTTTTACATGACTGAACAGCTCCTTGAGTTCATCGGACATCTTTGTGTATTGATCATTTGATATGAAGCAGAAGTTCAATTTTGTTATGCTTGTATCTGTTTGTTTAACTGCCCAGTCATA
The DNA here is from genome assembly GCF_037179485.1 of Ochlerotatus camptorhynchus. Taxonomy (NCBI): domain Eukaryota; kingdom Metazoa; phylum Arthropoda; class Insecta; order Diptera; family Culicidae; genus Ochlerotatus; species Ochlerotatus camptorhynchus. The sequence continues at coordinate 2,954,846 of NW_027040988.1, forward strand.
CAGTTCTTGTGGAGTTGTGATTGTGTTTCCATAATCTCGAGCAAGACTTGCTCTCTTTGCCATTCGTTTGAGAGTTCCTCCAATTGCGTCACATGGGCCTTTCTCATGAGACGTTGCGAAGAAGTGCCATTCTGCTTCCAATCCATACTTGGACTTGAAGTTGCACAAACTGGCAAAATTCTTTTTATTTTTGTAATGAGCCGCTGCTAAGCTAAGCTAAGCTAAGCCAAAAATTTATGTCTTAAGGGGGTATTCCCAATCTTTTGCCTTTTTTCGGCCTGATTTTCAATTAATTTTTTTTCAAGGAAAATGAATAGTAATGCGCCTAACTCTTTGGGATTCTTGTTTATTGAACATTAAAGTTTACAAATAATTTTTTTTCGACATAAAAAAAGACATTATTGACGTCACAAAATGGCGACAAACAGACCCCTGTTCGCCGCAAACGCCTGGACGGGCGAAGACTTTTCTCTGGAACGGCTTCATCTGAAACAGATTTCGTGATGAAATAATAATCTGCATAAGATTCTCTGGAGCTTCTCCCGTTGGCAGCAAAAAATCTTGCAAATTAACAAAATGGCGGCCATATGAAAAAATAGGCGATTTTTAGCCCGCTTTTTTGCAGCTTTAAGGTGCTTCAAACAATGTTAAATGTTAATATTTTTGGCTGAAAGTGGGAGAAGCTCCAAAGAATTTAATAAGGAACAAAATGCGCAAAGATTCAAGTCAATATCTCTTATAGTTTCTGAGAAAAATCTTCGCCCGATAAAAAAAATGTGGTTTCGAGAAAAACGCGTTTAAAGTTTTGACTTTAGTTAAAACCATTTGGGGGTTCTTACCATTAGTCAGCTATGCCTGGACACCGAATTCGCTGATCGGAAAACGGCTTGGGGGGATGAAAGTATATAGTCTAAAGTACAAAAAAACGTGAAAAAAAAAATTTGATTTTTTGAAAAAAAAGATCGGGAATACCCCCTTAAGGCACATCGTACGCAATATTTTGGATAGGAAACCGATGTTCCCTTCCAAAATAATGAATACGAAGAGCATTAAGTCATAACTTTTTGGATTAGCTGCATTATCAAAGTTACCTCCATTATCAAAGACATCCCCGTTTACGGTACATCGAAGCCGCATCTGAATTTTCCCCATGTTTGTGGAGCACGAGCTGCATAAACCGCATATCGTACAGTCGTGAAAATTTGATAGATTGTTCACCGAGGTTGGCCTACCAATCGATCAAATTTGTACGATAAGCGGTTCATCCAGCTCGTGCTCTAAAAAAATGTTGAAAATCCTTAAACCACACAGTTGAAACAGTTAAAGTTATTATTATTTACCTAGTGTATCATCAAATTCCTGATGTTCTGATTGCTGATGACTTGTTGATGGTTGCGGCTCTTCAAACTTCCGAGCATGGCTTGATTCTTTTCCATCCGATCGCCTCTTTTTCGGGAGAGGTGTCCTATTGTGCACTAAAATTCCACGACACGATTCACAAATACGCATTGTTACATCCAATTGATGATCAAAGCCCCATGAATGTATTTTCTCTATGAGACTTGATGATAAATTACGTAAATTATTGCGGCTGCAATTGGGATTGTTTATGTTGGCACTACATTGCACCCTTTTAATAATCAATTCAGCAGATTTTTCCATTGTTGTATATATAAACACTTTTTCGTTTCAACAACTATGCAGCACTACACTTTCAACAACTATGCACTACAGCAACTATGAGCATTGTTGTGATATCACCAAACTTAAATATTAGATTATGTCGGTAGAAACAGACTGCGGTGCTTTAAGTTTATACCTTATATCTCTCATGTGACTACCTGCGTTGTTATATAACTGCTATATAGCAGGTAACTTAACGATTATTTTAGGCATGCCTTAAATAATCGTTAAGTTACCTGCGCTATTATATGTATTCACTTGAGAGATGAGGTATAAACATATATATGCATATTGCTTACTAATGGACACACCTAATACATAAAAATAAATGAATGATTATTTTTCTAATTAAATTAATCACAAATACATGAATTGAAATCTTTTCATGAATAAAACATACTAAGTGATTTTTACTTAGTTTACCTGTTGATTTGGAACAATTTGAGGGTGGTTTTATAGAAGTTGGATAGAGTGTATGCATATATTATAATACAATCCATCACAGGAAAGTGCAAACCATGCTGAGATGGCTGTTCCTCATTAGAACGTTTTGTTCTGAACTCTTATTGGACGATTTGCAGGTAACTTCTCTGTACCCTTTTCAAATGTTAGGCTAGATTTCGCCCAGATTATCGAAAAGTATACCCATAAAGTTTAATCGAATTTTAATAAGGTTGTGCGCGTTGTGCGGTTGTTCGACTTTGAGTGAAACACGCTAAAAAAAAATTAACATGAAAAAGTTGTTGTTCGAACAACTTTTTTTCCTTAAAAGCGCCCACTTTGCGATGTATGAAGAAAAGTTAGGTAATTATATTGCCTTTCATGAGAAAAAATATCAAGCAAATCTGAGGGGTAGCATTTTTGGGAAAATGACTTTTAATTTTTAAATATATTTTTTTAGAGTGTAGAAACCGATTTTTTATTTTATTTAAATTTTTTTATAAAATTTCAGATTATTTGCTAAAAGTTCGCCATACATCACTTTTTTGTAGGGCTTGTCATTTTTAAGCTACATCGATTTGAAAAAAAAAATCGACAAAAAACTTTGACCCTTATCAAATGTTAGGCGAGATAAATTTTGAAAAAAATAAGTACGCAAAGTTGCTTAAAATTGCTAAGTCTCCACACCCACAAAGTTCCATAAGGTTCTGAGAGGGTGCTGCCAACCACTGGATGAGTTGGCGTGAAATCCGTCTAATACCAAATTCAACGCGGTTTCACAAGAATGACCTTACCGATATCCGGATTGTTCTGGTATCAACAAACTATTACTATTTAAATACTCCAACAGCTGGCCTTTAACAACAAGTTCTAAAATTTTCTCTAATGTGTGCAACATGTTGATAGGACGAAACTCTTCGGCTTTAATCGTTCCAGCAACTTTTTGAATAGGGACCACTAAGGATTCCTTCCAAATTTGTGGCACATGTCCAGTTTGTAATGATTCATTAATAAGGTCCAGCAAGATGTGGCCAATGACATGAAAGCAATCTTGAATAACTCTAGCATTAACATGATCTACTCCAGCCGATTTTCCTAATGAAAAACAAATAACTCTAAGTTCATCTAATGTGATTGGGTGAAAAACTTCAAATCTACAACTACTATTAACTGGCTGTTTTATTTCGTCAGGTTCATCGACCAATTCAATGGATTGATTAATCAATGAAATCTACAAAATAATCATTAAACTTAGCTGAAATTACGTGTTCTGACTGTTCTAATGTGCCATTAAAAGTTATGGACCGCGGTTTGCATTTACTAGGTTTTCAAAATGTTCCATAACTCTTTGCTGTTGTTTTGATGCTGATCTATCTTCCTTTGAACATATTCACAACGAGTTTTCTTTATCGATTGTGACTACTCATTACGCGCGATTGTGTACCTATTCCAATGATTGTCATTATTTGATCTACAAAACTTTTTGTACCATTTGTCCCTTTTCCGTTTAAGACGTAAAAGATCCAAATTGTACCAGCTGTTCGAGTTCCTCAAAGAAACAAACTTTTGCTCAACTAGTTAATACACGTTTTCAAAGCGTTATTAAGAACAGCTGTAGATTCATCTAAGTTACCGGCCGCGAGTGGAAAATCCACGCTCCTCTCAACGAGATTCGAAACAGCTTGCTTCGAATATTTCCTCCAGCATCTTGACTAGAGAAGGGTTCTGTCTTTGGAGAAGTTTTTCAAGTGAAAAAATGTTTGTATCTGACGGGCGCATTTTCTAATTTTTTTTTATGAATTTTTAATACTTTAATATGGCATTTAAATGCACCGATTGAATCCACACAGTTCGAACAAGAAGTAAAAATTTCTATTTAATTAAATATGACATTTAATGAAATATGCCAAATGTTGAAATTTTGAGCAATATTCCTTGCATGTGAGTAATATTCCTTGCAAGTTGTTTACACGCATCGATGTTTACATCACCATTATCATCATGATGTATGCTGCTAAATTTTGCTCATATGAGCGCACAGTTATAAAAGGGCATCCATAATTTCGGTAATTCATTTTGGACCACGGCTTTTATACACGAAGCACATGTTGATCAAAATTTTTGCGCCAAGTTAGTTTGAATTAAAAAAAAATCGGCTATCGCTGCCAGAGTAACCATGAATAACCACCATGGCAGGACTGCAGAGGACGTTTTGATCGGAAATGACGTTTGATAGTTATTATTTGTTGAAATATATGAAATTCGTCATTTGGGTTTGTTTTATCTCAAATGTGAATGATTTACCATAACAAACAATTCTGGAGGAACAATAGAAAAGGGCCCATCAGCATATTTAAACAAAAACTTTCTAAGCTCTTTCCCACGCAAACGCAATCGGACACTAATAAGAAACTTTTTCGGTAATTCGCCACCCACAAAACATCAGAAGAACTCTTAAAGAGTCCCATCCGACACTGTCTGGAATTGTTTTTTAATTAATTGTAGAATTGTTTTAAAGACTTTCGGCTCCGTAAAGTTTTTTCAAGAGCTGGATTAGAGAAGAAAGAAGAAGAAATTACAAGAAATTAAATTAATGGAACTTTCCTGAGTCAACTATCAAAAAACCTACACATGCTGTAATAAAACAGCAAAAAAGGTTATCTTCCATTTAATTCCACTTAATTAATTTTGGTATCCATGACAGATACGTATTTCGACTACAATGTGCAGTCTTCATCAGTGTCATTCAGTGGGAATGACACTGATGAAGACTGCACATTGTAGTCGAAATACGTATCTGTCATGGATACCAAAATTAATTAAGTGGAATTAAATGGAAGATAACCTTTTTTGCTGTTTTATTAAAGCATTCCGCTAACAACCCAATTTCATTACTTCACTACACATGCTGATTTAAAAAACCTGTCAGAAAATAATTAAAAGAACGACCTCAAGGAGGATACTGATTGAATCCTCTGAGGAGTTTTAAATTTTTTTTAAAACTCACCCAAAAGGAATTCCGGACGCTGTAACTGATCTGGGATCCTTATCATACAAACTGAAATTCAAGCGAACTAACTTGAGCATCTACCTGAGCTAAATTTAGCCATCTGAGTAAATTCCAACAGTTATGATTCTTCAATCCACCATTATCTCCCACACCCCACTTTCCAACCGAGTGAACTCGGTCCCTCCCGTCATTTCGAAATCTCTGAACGCACAACAATCGACAGCCCTATTCGTAATTCGCGTGGGATAAAACTGGCTCAATCCAATAACCGTTTCCACAGACGACGACGACGACTTTCCCCTCTGAAAATCAAACGCGAGGCACAATCGTCACCGTTGCCGTCTCCCACGAGGAGGTTGTAATGTCTGTCAGCTCATCCTTACTGGAGAAATCTCAACCCGGACCAAAGAAAAAAAAAAGGAGAATTCCACGAATTACTACTCACCACTGTAATAGGATAGACTGGATTGATGATGGTGAACAGCAGGATATGGTTGGGCCGGGTTGCTACCTCGCGCTTTCGCCGAGGCTCATCTGTGACGTTGATGTTGTTGTTGTTGTTCTGAAAGTATACAAGGAAGGAAAAAAAAACAATACAATTAATACCTCGTTAGCTCGAGAGCAGTAACGCGTCTTGCTCCTTCGAAGCGAGATGAAGAATACCGCCACAGTAAATCGAAATTTTTCTTCCGGGGAAAACGGAAACCTGAGTTGAAATCCGAGAATATTGTGGGCATTAAAAAAAAAGTTCATTTATTTACACACAAATGCGATAGCGTGTGAATTGAAATAAAAATTGTAAATGTGTGTTATTTTATTTATAAACAGCATGTTCATCCGACAGCTGCCGGTTCCGCTCACCAACTCCCCTCCCATAGAGTCAACTCCCGCGCGGATTTATGAACCGGATTAGCATTCTCCGAAAAACGGGCTTACGTGCATTAAGGGCATTATTAATAATCCTAATTCGTCGGCTCTTCACCAGGAAAATTTGGAACATTAACCATTCTTGCGAGTTTTTCCACCGACACGCGAAGATAAACCACCTCGTCAGCTTTTCCACGTGAAAAAAAAATACGAAAGATTCATGTGCTCCGAAAATGAAAAATCTAAATTTATCACCCTGCATCAATATTTTATGTTTCAGTTACTTGCCTCCAGCGGTAGTGCTGCCGAGATGGTGGCGAGTGCTTCCCCCCCCCCCCCCCCTGGACCGCTGTGGGCCGGTGGTGGAAAGGTGTGAAAATTTCCAAACAGACATGATAAACAATGGAATCCACTCAGAACGAGCGGATCATCCAATATGTGTGGTGTTATCAACATTTTCCCACCGGAAAATCGTTGAGTGCCTGTTGTCTCTTAATGTCACAATGTTGTGCTTTCTCTTTCAAATTTACGAGCTTACGGGGGCTGCTATATGATATGGCGGGAAATGCGCTTCGGGTTTCAAAAAAATATGATAGGAACAGTGGGATTTGCAATCCATTTTCCGTGAAATATCTAGATTCAGGAGCTTCAATTTAATTGAAAAAAAAAATTACGTGCTTTCCATGTCACGTCGTGGTGGTTATTTTTGATATTCAGAGTACCGTGACCGTGTTCAAGGAAATTTGCAGGTAGATCCAGAGCGAATTTGGAGTAAATTCAGAAAACTTTGTACTCTAATCGATATGGGTGCCCGAATTAAAAAAGCTAGTACTGTCTTAGCGACTTAACGAAATATTTGGAGATGCAATCAGAATAGTTGGAATTTTCAATTTTAATGAGAAATCTGTGCTGTTCTAAACTCAAAAACTGCAAATTTTTATTCCCGAACACGTGTTGACCTCACAATTAGTGTTACCTACTTGTGACATCCCAGGAAAACATTACCGACAAATTTACTGAAAATCACGTTTTATTTTTCCATGTCCTTTTCGATCGGTAAAACCGCTCACGGTCAAATTTCCCAGGAAACAATTTTAGAAGGATTTTTGGGTGAAAATCACAAGACATTTTCCAGTGGAATCACAAGAAGAAACTTCTAAGGAGATAGTTTGAAGAAACTTCCAGAGGAAGTCTAAAGATTTTCTATTAAAAATCGTAAAAATGTTCAAGGAGAAGTTAGAACTATTTTCCAAAGGAGCCAGAAGAAATTTCCGGAAAAGTCAAGAAAAACTTCCTGGGAAATCAGAACACATTCAGGGGGCGACCCCGGCGTAGTGGGTTAGCATCCATACCTCTAACGCCAAAGTCACGAGTTCAAATCTCATCCCCGGACAAGTCACGAATGACACAAAAGCGTTAAAGTGACTATATAGGGAAAATGGATCTAATGTTGGCCTACACACTAATCGAGTCAGTACGGTTTTACCGAGTTTTTGAATTGCGGAACTGTTCGGTAAAAGTTTAAAAATCTGTGGAAAATTTATTAATGAGAAAATTTGTTCTGAACTTGTACATACTTAGTTCTGTTAACCCCATTTAATGATAGAAAATAAAATTGATCGATTTCATTGATTCCTTACGGATAACGGTCATTTGAATTTTTACCGACTTTTTCAGCAATTAAAAAACCCAGTAAAAAAATACTGACTCCTGTAAAAAAATCTTAGTGTGTATGGATCTAAGGTTGGGCTCATCGCTAAAAATCTACTATTTATCAATTTTATCTAGATGAACGCGTCATTGGGACGGTACTAATGGATATTTTTAGTCGCATAGTATTCCTCAATTGGCCTTAGTTCCGGAGAACCACTGTGACACCATTTTCGCTGTACCACTGAATTTGAGTAGTGGCAGCTTGCAAGATCCGGCCAGAATAGGCAATCCACCTCATGCTGCTCTAGAAAAGGCAGTATTTATTTCCGTAGGCACTCCTTCTGGTACATTTGCTAGTTCATGGTCCCAGTTTAGCTTTTCTGACCACAACGGGAGATTGCTTGCCAGGCAAGGAACTTTTTGCGGAATTTCAATTTCTTTTTGTTTTAATTCTTCCGGGTCACTCTTCCGGTCAACCGAGGTAGGAAATTCCTGAATAGACCGGGATTTTCGTTTTGAGCGCCATGATGTAAACAAATGACCTTATCCTGACAATCAATGCCTACTGTGATTCCATACGCTTTTAGCTTGATTAAGAAATTTTGAAAAAAATAACTCAAAAAATGCCTTCATGGCAACACTTTTAATGTGTCCGCGTTTTTTCGGGTTTAACCGTTAAGCTTGTAAATTGTTTTAAACTGGTAAAAAATAAGATATGATGAGTCAAATATCAAGTGATCGGAATTGTTTATGAAAGATCCCAGGAATTCATAAATTCTTGAACTTTAATTCGCAAGATCCCTGACGATATTTTGGATCATTTGACATTTGACAGACTGACAAACAATCTTAAAATTTTGAAAGAAGAAAGTTTTCAATACATTTTAACTTGAGAAATGTCAACAAGTATCTGAATGAACCATTTGTTTTAAGATCTCTTAGTCTTGTCTTTGGAGGTTTGTTAATATTCTTCGATTATTTTCAAGCTAGCAGTTTATGGAAATTTGATATATTTTGGATTCAGCTTTAATAAATTTATGTTTTAATAAATTTGTCTTTTTAATCTTTAAATTCTGTTATCAATTGCATTTTAAAATAATATATTGGGCTATGGTCTTCGATTTATTTGGGATACTTCTAACAACAATACATTAGGAAAATGATTCTACAAAAAGAACTGCATAGGACTTTTGAAGTTATCAAGCTCAATTTATAAGTTCCAAAGTGATAATCAAAATACAGTATTAGGGGAAATGGATGTAATGTCGGCCTAAATGCCCCTAATTGGGGCCCATACAAAAATTCAGCAATCGACTAAATTTTCAATAGCGACCGAAATATCCATATCCAATGACGCGTTCATCTAGATAAAATTGATAAATAGCAGATTTTTAGCGATGGGCCCAATCTTAGATCCACAGGCCAACATGAGAGCCATTTCCCCTATACCGTAGGAAAAAAAAACAATGGAAAAGAATTCCAGATACCCGACGATTTTTTATATTGTTGATAATTATTATAGCTTATTGCCAACTCATTTTTCTTAATAAAATTCCATGAGTTTCCAGGTTTTTCCGCATGTTTCTACCATAAATTACCATAGTTCCATTAACCTAATTTCCTAATTTCACGCATTTTTCAAAAATACAATCCAAATGTATAATGGCAATGACCGATTTTTTCATAACTTTGGTCAAATGCCTGTTAAAAATGCTCTCTATTTTGTATGAAATTCCGTTTGTTTTTCATTAGAAGCATTTGAATTTCATTGGACACTGTTAGAAAGATCTTACCCTATTTTTGATTAAAAAAACTTTCGCGAAATTCAAAATGTTGGAGTGTTCAAAACCATTGACACAAACTGACAAAAATCATAGAACAAGAACTTTTGGTAAATTTATGAATTTTTGATACGTCGTTTTTTTGGGTATTTTTGCAATAATTGAAATGTCTCAACAAACATTGTTTTTGAGCGAAAAAACGTTTTCGTTTTCAAAGCCTTCAAAAATATTACCAAAATGTGTTCTACGATTTTTGTCAATATTTAAGTGTCCACAATTTCAAACATCCCAAAAGATTTATTTCTTTAAATAGGACCAATAAATTCGATATTATAACGTAACTGTCACTTTTGACTTCTATCGCCGATTTCTCGCAAACGATAATTCAATCAAGCAAAGTAATGATTGCATCGGAAAGTCGAGACAAACCTCCATCTATTGGTAATGTTCATATATACGATTGAATTGTTATTTGAGAGATATCGACGATGACGGTCAAAAGTAACAGTTACGTTATATGGAGATATGCATGTATAATTTTTTATTTGTTTTAAATTTTTACTTGAAATTACTAAGAACATGTTCCTGGTGTATTTTCCCCAATAAAACATTATTCCCTACAATTTTTAGACTATAACTCGATACTTCTACAACTCTATGGTTCATTCAATATCGAGTTGCAGAGAGTTCACTGTAGTTCATGAACAACAGTCGGTCATAAAATTTGATAGCACTGACTTGGGCTTTCACGTCTCTGCAATTACCATTCACGACCTCTGGACCGGTCCCACTGAGTAAGTATCCTGATTCCTTTTAGATTTGTCTCGGAATTCTCTGAAAATACCACTCCTTTTGGAGGTCCTATGAATTTGTCTTTCGGAATCATTGAAATTGGCATATCAGCCAGCCCAAGGTGTGCGAATATATATCAACAAAATGAACTCTTGAGACATACTGGACTTACAAAAGATTCATTGAACATTCCCGGAAGGTCCTCAGGGCTTGAAAGCAATATGGAGTATATCTGAAAATTCAAAATCAATTCAAGCACTCTACCACTGATTAATTTCACAAAAAAATGCTCAATTAATTGACAACCCCCGGAAACTATGCCGGTATTGTTCTTCGTATTTAAAGGGTGTCCACGATGAAATTGCCACACTATGAAATTGCTCTAACTTTTTAACCGTTGCGTAGAATTTAATGAAAATTTGGGTAGATTTAGTTCATAGTGCATTATTTACATCCTGCAAGTTTTAAAGTCCTGTGATCAAAACGCGATTGTGATCGCGGAAATATAGTCGAAAGAACAGCTCGTGCGTGATAAAATCTTGCGCATTCATCACGAGAACAAGGATCTCTCGCATCGTTCCATCGCTAAAACGTTGGGAATCGCGAATTCCACGGTGTTGCGAGTGATTAAGCGGTTCGAGGAACGGTTGACCACCGATCGGAAGCCCAGAAGTGAAGGAAAAAGTATTCCTTACAACACCAAAAATCACAACCGCGTAGTTGGGGCCTTCAACCGAAATCCGAACGCCTCCGTTAGGGATGTGGCTAAGAAGCTGCACCTAAGCCGAAGTTTTGTCCAGAAGGCCAAAACTAAGGCTGGGCTTCGAACGTTCAAGGTACAAAAGGCCCCTAATCGCGACGAGAAGCAGAACAAGTCCGCCAAAACCCGTGCCAGGAAGTTGTACCTCAACATGCTGACGAAAGTTGAATGCTGCATCATGGACGACGAAACATATGTGAAGGCCGACTTCAAACAGATCCCCGGCAACCTGTTTTTCACGGCCAAGGATAAGTACAGCGTTCCGGAGCATGTCCGCACTCAGAAGATGTCCAAATTTGCGAAGAAATTCCTGGTTTGGCAAGCCATCTGCACGTGCGGGAAGCGGAGTGCACCTTTCGTGACCCAGGACACGATGAACGGACAGGTGTACATAAAAGAGTGCCTCCAGAAGCCTCCAGAAGTAGTTATTTCTCAATCCCTGAAAATTTGATGGCAATCGGATGAAAACTCGAATTTTGCGAATCAATTTTGTGTGTGGCAATTTCATCGTGGACACCCTTTATGTCTTAACGTCTCTTAAATGCCAAGATCATGACTGAATTATGTAATCACCATCATTACTGCCATTCACCTTCACTCGCGCATTTCCTCGAATACGTGCCATCTCATAGCTTTCAGCGTTTCAACCATCCCGCGCCCAATTCTCGTTTCAACTTTCCCTACTTTCCCACTCGATACGCACTCGAAAGTTCATTGTTATGCATCCCTCGTGAACTCCATGGAGGGATATATGTTTCACTTCTGAATGAAGGAAAAGTTTGGTCCTTTGACCCCTTTTCCCCTGCAATTCACAAGCCCTAAATTATTGAACCTGGAGAAAATTTGTAGCAAAAGAATCATCAAAATCGCGTGCTACCGGGATTCTTTGTCGCTTTGATTCAAATTTTAAGAGTTCCCCCCCCCCCCCCCCCCCAACCACAACACACACAAACAAACACACCCGCAAACGCACCACAGTGCGTATAACTTCCACCCGAAGTCGTGGGAGTCGCATTTGCATAAATTGCTGTCATATTTTCCCCGGCAGCTTTATTTCAATATGTATGGAATGGGAGGGTGAACGAGTTATGAAAAAGTAAAAGCATAAACAACAGTTGCGTGAAATTCGCAGCGCTCTGGATACCCTTCGTTTGCATTAACCCCCTAAAGGGTTCACTGAAAAGAATTCAAAAAAAAAAAAAAAAGTTGCGAATCAAAAGATTATGACAAGCTCTTCCGCGTTGCAAAAAAGCATTCCTCCCGGAGAATGGAGAAAAGGATCATTCGCCATACTGTTAGGAAACAAACAACGTAGGAGGAATATGAAATGAGCCCTCTTCAACTTCAGTCACCGCTTTTCGACGATTCGCAACGATGCGAAAGATTAGTGCCCCAGTGAAAATGTCACTTTATCATTATTTGTATTATTGCTTCCGGGAAAAAGCTCCTTTCCAAATTGGGTTCTTGATCCGGTCGATCGATAAGCAGTACCCACGGAACATTGTCCGTTCTTCTTGTTAAGTGTTCGGAATCCGTCCGACAGATGGTACGGTTCATAATTAATTACTTTCAGTCTCCTCGGTGCTTTTCTAAAACCAAGTTTTCCCCACGATACTGTACATAACTTCATAATCAAATCAAACTCAACTCAAACCATCTCTAGACATGTGTCACTCACTTGTGCGACCAACATTGTCATAACAAACCTCCTATTCGCAATTCCCTCGTTGATAGACAAACACAAACTGCATTGTGCGCTCAGCTCAGAGCAGAGTTTCAAGAAGATAGCAAAACTCGCATCGACTGACAACGTTTTGGCATTCTTCATGGTGAAACTACGACCGAACAGCACTATCCTGCAGAGCGGAGTGATGGTTTCATAGTAACTTCATAGTAGCGGTGCGACACACACTTCAACGCCAACTGTCACTAGGTTTGCTGAAAGCTTACACAAAACCACCTAACCTAACCTCAAAGTGAAGCCTGCAGAAAAAGGCAACCAAGATTTGCCGAAAAACATGCTCTCAACGCTTACGGTGGTGAAGGACGAAGACCGATGGGAACGATGCATGGAAAACCTCTGGGTATGTGTGAGTGTGTATGTAAATAATAAAATATAATTAAAATTCTTCTCTAAATTTAGTTTCCGCGAGCGGGGAGAGTGTTTTTCGGGAGATTAGAACAGCAAACAGAAGTGCAGTTGGTGAGTGTGGTGACATGTTTTGCTGCGGTAAGGGCTGCGTTGGCATGGCATGGGGGGGAGAGGGAGGGCAATGTGAGATGATTCAACTGTAATGAGCATCTAGGGTTACCAGATGGCGTTGCAGAAGGGATAGCTGAATGCCACTTTTTTCGAGTGAAATTTTAGCTAAGCCCGTAGGCAAAGACCGATTTTAACTCAGAATTACTTGACATTTTTCACCATCTATATTTTTCCTGGAAACTACAACTTTATTTCAGAAGTAATTTTGATTGGAAGTGAAGTTTTCGAGTTATGATTTGTCGAAAATATCGAATCACATTTTGAAGTTTTTTGCGAGATTCAAAATGACGAAATGTATTTATGAATAATTGACCATAAGAAACAATTATGCAAAACTTCCTGCAATCTGAGAAAGTTGCGTTAGATCGATTCGTCATTTGGCGTGGAATTGTTAATAATCTCCAGAACAGGGTAGGTTCAGCTGCCGTACAAAAAAAACTTCGTCTTCTTCTTTGACTACGTGCCAACTAGAAGTGTATGCCTCGCTCGACTATGTTCCTTGAGCACTTCCACGGTTGTTAATGGCGGGCTTTCTAAGTCTGTATCATTTTTGCATTTGTTTATTGTGTTGCAAGAACAATGACACAGTATGCCTAGGAAAGTTGAGAAATTTTCAAACCCGTAAAAATAGACCGATAAAAACTCGCCACCCAGCATGGTGTTGTTTTTCGGTTGAGTTTTTATGGCCCAAAAAATACCATAACCAAATTGAAAGTGGTCCAGTTGTTTGGTATCTAAATTCCCTTCTCCAAAAGCCTTCAGGGGAGGTCTCCAAACTAAGTAAACCTTGCAGTACAGACAACGATTGACCACTTGTGGTTGCTAATTATACAAAGGACCAGCAGATTATGCTTGGATTTCAATGTGTAAAAACTGCTGTCATACGTCAGAACTGATAATATCACCGCCGGTTGTATCCGAATGCAGGTCAGCTAGGGAATGGTAGGAAAGGTGTTGACATGATATTCGCTTCGTCGGAGGCCGAAAAATCCCCGCACTTCCACGAGAAATCACTTGGATAAAAGGTTAGGTTTGCTGCAGGGTTCGTTTCGAAAAATTATACGCTTGATTGAAGGTGCAGTGAGATCTCATCTCGTTTATTTGTCAACGCGACACTAAGCTCTTCAATCTAAAAATTCGGATTAATTCAACTCAATGTTTATTATTTTTAATGTTTTTGGAATGTCAAAACTTGCGGAAAACAACATGAAGATTGGGATAAAATAAGCCCTGTTGTACGCAAAAAAGGCAGACTTGGATTGAACCCACGATATTCTACTCAGTAAGCAAAAACGGTCGCCGGTAGCACACTTAACCGCTCATTTCACCAAAACAATTATGATCGAGTTGCTGTTATAACCTTTTTATCCCGGCGTCGGTTTAATCATCGACAACGGCTTAGAGATGAACTAGCCTAAGGCTAAAAATCTCTTAAATAAAGAATTAAAAAAAAAAAATCGACAACGGCTGACACGAGAAATAATACCGTAATACTCCGAATACCAGGTTAATCCGAACTTTTCATTTTGAATTAATTATTACGACTATTTTACACCATAATAACGTATGTGATGATTTTGAACGATGGCATAAAGTCATTTTAAAATATTTTGAGCGTGATAGCCATTGATAATCAATTCTAAAAAATTCCCGGATTTATGGATTAAGTGTCTGAATTTCGGTGCATTACGGTGCATAAGCAGGAAATCGAGAACAAAGAAGCCATTTCAGTTGGATAACCTTTCTAGGTAGAATCAATCATACTTTTTGAATAGCACACTTTCCTTTGTACCGTAAATCTACCAAAACCGATATAGATTCTGAGCCCATAAACTCAGACACACCCGAAGTTAAAATTTTACATTTTAACTTGATCCAGACAAAGACGTCAGCGACAATGGCAATGTGCAATATGACTAAACTAAAAACATCACTAAACCGACATTCACGACGCTTTCCCGACACTGGAAGCCACGTTCGTAACTACACCATAAGCACAGAGGAATTATATCTTTGAACACTTCCTTCGTCAATTGATCGTAGATTTTTTTTCTCCTTTCTCTTAATTTAACAGGTAAAAGGTGAAAGGGAATCACCATCCCGCGACACTCAACACACCGTCCCTATCAATACCGATTTCATCACCATAACTGTCCATAATACCGGTCTTCGAAGCCTCTCTATTAGTCTTTATCAGATCTGCTTTCCGAATCCACATCTAAATCTCAATCCGAAGAAGCTCGAAAAATCTTACGCTAACGGTTCAGTCTAAGAAAAATTCCCTCAGGGTGCACGTATCACACGAAAGCAAAAACAAAATCCTCGCTGCATCTCAGATAGACTTGCCCCCCTCGGGTGATGCTGAGGTGTAGCTCAATTCCAAAAATCATGCTGAGAGTAGCTCAATTCCAAAAATCATGCTGAGAGTAGCTCAATTCCAAAAATCAATTTTTGAACACCGACTCTTGATCTATTGGCCTCAAATGAAAGATAATGGTTCCTAGAATGGCACCCTGCCCATTGTGGTCAGATCCACCTGTTGGTTCATGGCATGATGTCTATTTACTTCTGGAAGAAAAATCATAAAATTTGAGTCGTCGGACGGCATCAGTACATGAGGTTTTCGAAGTATCCTTTCTGGAGCTCTGCCGGAACCGGTTTCAGGTATCCAGATGAGGCCAGATGCATCTGTTGGTCTATGGCATGATGTCTATTTTTTTTTTTTTTTTTTTTTTTATCTTTATTAAAGAGACTTTCAGCCCTGGGCTAGGATGTCTATTTACTTCCTGAGGAAAAATCATGAATTTGAAGTCGTTGGACGGTACCAGTACGTGAGGGTTTTGAAGTGTTTGTTTTTTGGGCAGTGCCGGAAACGGTTCCGGTATCCAGATGTGGTCAGATCCACCTTTCAGTCCATGGCATGATGTCTAGTTACTTCTGGATGAAAAATCATAAATTTTGAGCCTTCAGAGGGTATCAGTACATGTGGTTTTGGAAGTGTCCTTTTTGGGGCCCTGCCAGAATCGGATCTGGGTATCCGGGTGTGGCCATATCCACCTGTATGTTCGTGGCATGATGTCTATTTACTTATCGGGAAACCTCTGTTTTGAGGTTGGTTGGCTTCATTCTCCCATGTATCGTACGCTGCATATGTCGATATTTCTATCGATTCCTCCTTTCGTCGATGACCTTAGTGTTAGTAGTGTTATTTTGATTCTAGAACTCGATATGAAGCTTCTCAATTCTGTGAAGTTAATGTTGAAATCAAAGGAACTTTAAAAACATGATAACTGATAAGTACCCAGGACACATCGACCTCATCAAACTTTTTAGTGTTTCGGGAAAATGGTCCGTACCTTTGATTTTCACCAGGACCAATCATTAGATATATCAAACAGGTTATATTGAATGCCGGGTTATTAGGCCTGGCCAAAAGTCAGTAGGCCGAATTATCACTAGGCTAAACGGTTATTAGGCGGAATGGTCATTAGGCCAAATTCCAGAAAATTATTATTTAACACTTGCGAAGAAATTTTGCTGGATTGAACCAGAAAATAATAGATGGCAAAATAAGGCTATTCCATTTTGGATAGAAATCGCCAACAATTATTCCACCTCATGTCAGAGAAGAAGAAAAAAACTACTATAAAAATTCAGGATGTTTAACACTTGGGAAAAAAACTGAAAAACTGGAAAACTCCTCAGAGAATTTAAATTTTCCTGGAAAAACGTGGAATTCTCAGGGAATTTTGAAATCCTTTTTACTAAAGTTTTTTAAAGAATAAAATACATTTTATTATACAAATATTTAATTTTCCTCGATATTTGAGCGGACTGAGTGGATTCAAAATGCAGCGACTTGAATTTTTTTTTGTTTAGGTTTTGGTAGGTAAAGGGTGATACGGTCAAAATTTGGTCAATATCAACTTGACGTATTTCTTTCAATTTTGCATTTAAAAAACCTGAACACCCCTCATTTTGAAGGTGTGTGTGTGTAGAATGTTGCTCCTATTTTGATTTTGGAATTCACTCTTCAGTTGTCAAAATGCCGTCCAAGCAAGAAGAGCAGCGTATCAAAATTTTGCTCGCGCATCGCGAAAATCCGAGCTACTCGCACGCAAAGTTGGCAAAATCGCTAAAAGTTGCCAAATCAACCGTTACAAATGTAATTAAAGTGTTTGGGGAACGTTTGTCGACAGCCAGGAAGTCTGGATCGGGGGGAAATCGAAAACCGGAAGCCGCTGAGACGACAAAGAGAGTTACCGGTAGTTTCAAGCAAAACCCTAACCTCTCTCTCCGAGATGCCGCAAATAAGCTGGGTGTATCGTCTACAACCGTGCATCGAGCCGGACTATCGACTTACAAGAAGGTAGTGACTCCAAATCGCGATGATAAACAAAATACGACGGCCAAAGCGCGATCCCGGAGGCTGTACACGACGATGCTGACGAAGTTTGACTGCGTGGTAATGGACGACGAAACCTACGTCAAAGCCGACTACAAGCAGCTTCCGGGACAGGAGTTTTATACGGCAAAAAGAAGGGGAAAGGTAGCAGATGTTTTCAAGCACATGAAACTGTCAAAGTTCGCAAAGAAATATCTGGTTTGGCAAGCCATCTGTACCTGTGGCTTGAAAAGCAGCATTTTCATAGCTTCCGGGACTGTCAACCAAGAAATTTACGTGAAAGAGTGTTTGAATAAACGTCTGCTGCCTTTCCTGAAGAAACACGGTTGTTCCGTACTGTTTTGGCCGGATTTGGCATTTTGCCATTACGGTAAAAAGGCCATGGAGTGGTACGCCGCCAACAACGTGCAGGTGGTTCCCAAGGACAAGAACCCTCCCAACACGCCAGAGCTCCGCCCAATTGAGAAATACTGGGCTATTGTCAAGCGGAACCTAAAGAAGACCAAAAAAACTGCTAAGGGTGAGCAGCAGTTCAAGGCAAACTGGCTTTCTACGGCGAAGAAGGTGGACAAGGTGGCTGTACAAAATCTGATGGCAGGGGTCAAGCGTAAGGCCCGGCAATTCAGATTTGGAAAAGCGGAAGCCTAACTGAATATTTTTCCTGAATTTTATACTAAATGAACTTGAAAAAGAAATTTAATTTGATTTTTTAAATAAACGATTTCACCGATTTACACGCGTTTTCCCTTGACCAAATTTTGACCGTATCACCCTTTATATGAATACTTTTCATAAATTTAAAAAAAATTTTTTTTTTATTCTGGACTTAAAACAATCATGCTTGAAGAAATTTTCAAAAACCTTTATCCTAGGTATTTACCAAGATCACCGATTTGAAAAACATCAAGATTAAGGGCCTCGCATAATTTTCAAGGCTCATGATATTGGATGATCATTTCGAAGGTACTTATTCTGGGGAGTTCTGTGAAGAACTGTGAGGAAAACATCAAGTGCAATCTGCTTTCAATGTAGTCCTGAGGAACTCCAGACTTTTTTTCTCGCTTCGGTTGTTTCGCACGGCTTTCGGAATGCACGCGGTTTTCGTAACATACATAATTTAGATATTTCGTTTGAAACGGATTTACTTATTCAATCGGTTTACTACGCGGATGTATCTACGCGCACATGTCACAGAATTTTTCCCATAACTATCTTGAAACAATACACACGGAATCCAGTGTTCAAGCTGCGAACATAGGCTAGTCCTTCTGCTGTATTGTCAAAGATAGAAGCAAAATGTATTCACATGGGTCAAGTCTTCAAAACTAAGCTGTCACGCAGCTCCAGCTTGATACCCAATAAAAAAAATTGAAGAGCATTGCAGATTGAATTCAAAGAGCGTTCTGCAGATGATTTTCAAGAGCATGATCAACCGATGGAACTTGACAAGCCTATTGGTCCCAAGCACATCGATTAACGTACCCCATTCTAGTCGAAATTCTAGTACTACACTATGTTTGTTTTGATTCGTTATGAAAGTTAAAACGAGGGGTTCATGGATTTTCCTATGTCTCGAGGGGTGCATCGATTAGCTTGAGACCGAAGAGAGTACCAGACCTGAGCCAAAAAGTTGAGCACATTTCTTCGGGACCTTCTAGTCTTAGAGTTGCCTTTATGGTATCAAGATCCAGGATTTGGAAAAAAATAATAAATTCATAAATTTTGAGATTTCATGTTTAGGGAATTCTAAAGCTACTTTGAAGGACAAACCTAATGAATCTGAGAAGATTCTGACATCGAAAAACATTTAGAGATTGTTAACTTTAGGCACAAATCAAAGATATAATTTCTAAAAAAAAAAAAGGTCAAGGTTATAGCCCAGAGGGAACTAAGCACTGCAAAATCAAAAAAGGTGTTTTTTTTTAGAAAATTAAAAAAACATTGCTAATTTTAATTGGATAAAGATGAGAACTTCTAAACTATTCTAAACTGTCCAACACTTGCATTGGAACGAGATTCCCCACTTAAGCGGCGCCGGTGGTGTAGTGGTAAGCGTGATTACCTCTCACCCCAGCAGGCCTGGATTCAATCCCAGTTGGTCCCCGGTTCATGAGTTGATGGGTCGATAGGAGTAGGGTCCAGGTGTGGAAGCTACCTCCCTGACGTCGGTAGCATTGGTGCTCAGCACGGAAAACAAGATCGACGGAAAACATATCAAGGAAAAAAAAAAGAGATTTCCCACTTCTTGGCAAGATGTCTAGATCCCTCACACAAGTAATCCGCTTTGAATGCGATTCAGTAAACTTTTGGCAACGGTTAATTGTCAAATTGCATCCAAACTGGATCAATTGTGTATAAATTCTCGTACAGCGACATCAATCGAAATTAATGATGATTATTTCACATCATCGCACAGACCCACAATCTGGGAACCCTACGGCTAAGCACTATTAAGCATTTGATTTCGCTTCGAAACCGCATGCTCTATCACATTTCCTGGAGTTCATATAACGAATTACTAGCCGTATGAGAGCAGTGCCAAAAATATGTCAAACTTCTGTAACACGATACCGGCCGGCGCGAAACCTCGACGGATGGGAATACAAGTGATGGATCTCGGTTCTATGCTGGTTAATTAGATGATTTCCTCACACACCACACTGCGTCTCCATGTTGCTTCTACAAACGCTCTTTCGCATAAGCGCGCAAAAACGAGATCCCCACTGTTCAAAACTATTCATCTGAAATTCAAAGCACAGACAATGATGCAGCAGCATCCACTCAGACCTCATCTAGTAACGCCGTTCAAAAAACCAAACAAACTCATCCATGTAAATGATGATGAATCTTTGATAGAGACACTCTCATCTTTCTTTCCTAACTCTGACAACCATGATCTGTCGTGTGTGTATGCTCTTTTATTCCACACGTGAGCATTTCAGCCCCACCTGACGCCCGTTCGACCCCCCTGCGGGACCAATTTGGCGACCGACAACTACATCTCCGACGACGACGGCACTTTCACAGAGTAAGAAGAAGAAAGGGAAAATTTATAAAATTTGCTCCCTCTTATTTTGCTACAGTTGTTCATACAAACAGCGCAACAACGAGACCGCCTGCGAGCAAGTAGTGTTTGGAGCGGTTTTCCTCATTCGTGGGAAATTGTAGCATTTTTTTACCATCGCGCATGTGAGTTTGTTTCGATGGAGATAAAAGCCTCCCGGAGACGTCGTCTTCATCATGTTTTCCTTTTATCATAACGATTCTTCACATTCGTGTGCGTGGCGTCGGTCGGGGGAAAACTTTGCCATTTTGAGAATGCTCCTCAGGTTGTAGAGATGTTCAGGAATAGGGACGAATGTTCGGGTTTGGCACTCACCAACGTTATGTTACAAACCTGAGCATCGTTATACCACCCATCACAAAGTAGATAGACGGTGGGCGCAAATGAACCCTTTTAGCATTACTCCATGCATTGTTTTCCATCGTTCATCTTCCCAGGAAGCATGACAAGACAGACTTGTGCCGAATTTCTTTTGTTAGGCCCAAAGTTTGAGTAATTGCATGTATTATATGTAAATTTTGATGCTTTTGCTACTTTATCACTGAATGAGTAGACGGTAACACAAGTGCCATTTCTTTGTCCTCAGTCACGTAGAATAATTTAGCAAACGCTTGCAGAATTTCTCACGACATAATAAGAGCGGGATTCAATTCGGAATCATCCGAGGCAAACTCATTAAATTGCGGAACACAATTTGTGTCACAAAACAATAACCCAACTAGCCAGCCAACGGAATGCTTATCGTAGCCATTTCGGGTCATCAATTTCCAATTTCTGCCAACACCAGCCGCGGTATCTTGCTTCCGTACTTTGTGCTGATCCAGCTGTGCGTAGGTGGTCTCAAAAGGGCTTACGATTCTCTGAAAGCCGAATCCCGCAAGTGTAGTAATCCAATCATCAATTACGACGGCCCTTCCTTGACCCTTATCCTACCCCACTGCTAGCAGCTATTTCCCAATGCTCTCGACGCTCGCTTGAGAAGGTAAATGCTGATGGAGAGTAACTCAAATCTGCTGAACCCGAAATCGCTGAGTTTGCTTTCTTTTTACGCGTAATGCTTTCGGAACGCAGCGGGAGGTTTAATTCTCTGCATGTGGGTGGGTCTATGAACAATTACACGGGGGAACAAATTATCCATAAAGTGGACAAAAACGAGTGGCATTCAGTAACCATCGTATGCGTCATCCGAAGTCGGCCTTCGAGAAGGTTACCTTGCCACGTACTGCAGGAGGAAGATGCGTTACCTATATCCAAGCCTACGTCACCTATGAGAAGCACATAGATCCAGCAATTGCGAATTTACTACGTGCAAAGCCAAAATCGTAACGCAGTCTGTTTGTGAGGCAGCTGAACTGCGACAGAAAAACTGTCGAAACTAAAGTCGCATCGTGGAAGCTGAAGGAGCTACATGGAACGCATCCCCATCATCATCAGTTGGAACCAGTGTATGAACGTGGCTGATGCAAGATGATCTCTCCTCAGAGACTTAAGGTTTCGTGGTAGCCATCCAGGATCGAATCATACGACGAAGAACTACCCTAGGTACATGTTATACGTAGAAGTAGAAGACCGCTGTAGAAAGTGCAACGCAGTAGGCAAGACGAACCGAACATGACGATCGGTTAAGTTGAAGCAGTTGCCACTTGGAGGATGTGCGTATTATACTGCTGCCCTGTGCCGCATAACAGTTCTATTGGCATTTTTAGCGAAAATGAGTCAAGTACAATCACTTTACAATGTACACGAAAAATTTCCTACTTTGTTCAGCAAATGTCTATGTTGTCCCATCCATAAGAGCCCATGGAGAAAAAAAATCTTCAACAGCGTTTTTCGCAGCTTACTGTTTCAAAGAATTGGGCAACTATGCTGAAAAGGGCAGTATACTGCCTATAATCCCATATCAGTGCAATTCCCATGTAAATATTTGATTCATAATAATTTACTTGATATCTTTTTCTATAGTTGAAGATGCTAATTTCAAATAACAGACTAAAGTGTTAATTTTTATACGATAGATGAGGAGATGAAAGTATAGAGTTGATAGTTCCGTTAGAGTACGGCAGTGTGAAAATTGTATATAGAGACTAGAAAGCGAGCAAGGACAACTTTAGGAAGGTACAAATCATCTCTCTTTACCAAACTCTCCCGTTGAAGAGGAATGGTGAGGGGTATTCGCACTGCCGTACTCTAACGGAACTATCAACTCTATACTTTTATATCCTCATCTATCGTATAAAAATTACCACTTTAGTCTCTTATTTGTAATTAGCATCTTCAACTATTTAAGCCGTTGACTTCACGCAGAAGTATACTAAACTAAACTATACTAAACATATAGTCAAAGTATCTTTTTCTAGTTAAAATCAGTTGCAATGAAGCCTGCATGATTTGTTATATCAGCGAAAAATATTACAATTCAAAAAACAGAACTGTAACTTGACTTCTGGACGATTGAATTTCAGGATGGGACTGATATGCGATTACTTTGCTTGATGGGACAAACTGACTTGATGATGTTTTCACATTATTCATGATCAAAGTACGTAGTTTTATCACGTGATATGAAAGTAGATGCCAATTGATAGTGGACAGCGTTATTATCTTTAAATTAACGAATATCAGTATAGTACCGTAGTAATTTCAGCGACCGGAACTGTTCTCCGTACCCGTACGTTCCCTTAAAGAGTTGGAGCTTCGAAAAAATTGATCACCGATCAGAAAGCAGTGAATCTTGGAACCTTTAGTATTGACCGGCGGTTCCTAAATCATAACTAATCTAACCGAAGCAAACAACTTATGTTCTAGGCAAACAGGCTATCAAGATCCACAGAGCATGATGACAGCGCGGGATAGGTGAAATTTTCCAGCAATTTTGCTTCAGGAAGTCCTGAAATTTCAGCAACCCTTAAAACTAAACTAGGGCATCAACAACTCTTGTGATACTCAGAACTCCGAACTTTTTCGCACTCTGGACGATCATCGAGAAACTTCCATGACTGTCGGAACTGCCTTACCTCCAAGAGGTTTTGGAGCGCTCGAAAGTGAAAGAGTGGAGTTTCAACAACTACCGAAATTACAAAAACGTTTGGAGAACGTAACAATGTTTCGAAATCGTTCAAACTGTTTGTTCTCAATCTGTACAATGTACTGTGGCCCGAAAAAACAATTTCACATTTTTACAAAAATACGGCAATTTTAGATGTTGTATTTTTTTTAAATGGCGTCCTAGTATTTTTTAAATAAATTGTCCCACGAAAAATTTCACTTCTAATCGAAATGACGCCTGAGACAAAGTTGTAGAGAAAAATAAAGTCTTTCAGGGAAAAATATACATGGTATTTTTAGACGCAGACCTACGTCTTAGTGGACTATGCTGTGGTTTATATAAAAAAAAGTCTCACTAAACAGTGTCAGGTTTTGAACGCTTATAACATAGTCATTTATGAATGAAATTCAATTTGAAATAAACAATTTTATTCAGATTGAATGTAAGATTTGTTTGGTACAAAGATCATAATTGTTTGGCAATGGTTAACTATTGAAAATGGATCAATGTTTTCAGCCGTAATCAACCAATTACGTGCTCGAGAGCTCAGAGAACGAGCCGGTGCCACTCATTACTCAATTTCGTTTGTTCTTTGCTATTTTCTATTCTTCAGCAAAATACAGAAAAAGGTGAAGCAGTCACCGTTTGCGTTGTATACTAAATACGAAACTAACTCAGAGAGCTTTAACTCAATTGTGAGTCTCTTATACTCATTCGCATGGAGAAATTTCTAAAAGCGTAAGTCATGAGTAATCTATGCTTTTAATTTTTTTTTCCATACAAAGAAGTAAAAGTGACTCACTCACTTTCTGAGTAAGGTTCGTTTTCAGTGTAACTTACCATCTTGGCAGGATGACCAGTAAATTTTCATTTTAAAATTTCTGGTTTTCCCGGTTCAAATCTCAGAATATTCGCGGTTTTTCATCACGTTATTTTCGAGGTACTTAGAATCAATTTGAATAACTTTTTTTAAGACTCGAGTCCTCCTTGATTGTGAAGCGGCAGAATTAACCAAGTACAAGAATTATGGATTTTTTAAGGTCACATAACCGAACGGTATCAGGCTGAATGGGTCATTATCCCGAATATTAGAGAGAGAGATAAAATTAAGAAATTGTTTTAAAAATCTCGAACTTGATACGGCGCAAAACATTTTTTTCAAGTATCGTGATTCATACGAATATAAATCTTAAAAATAAATGTAATCTTAAGAACAATTTCAATTTCTTAGATTCTGAGGCATTGACATGTGTTTAGAGTCTAAAAATATGCCTTTTTTAGAAATTTGTGTTTTATGAAAATCTATCCTAGATTTGGAAGCAAAACAGGATTGGATTTTTATCCAACAATATGAATCTGAGAAAATGATTTTTTTTTTTGAAATTCCAGATTTGGAAAAATACAGTCCCTGGAAAATTTTGTTCGCTTGGAAAAATGTTCAGGATTCTAACAATTCAAAGAATTTTTAAGGAATTTTGAAAATTCCACGGAGTTCTGACAAGAATCCCAAACTATTTCTAGGATTAAGTTCTGACAAACTCTTAGAAGAACTACAATGGAGTTGTGAGGAGAATTCCTAGTTGATTCTGAATAGAATTATGTGCGGAGAATTAAAAAAGAAATATCGTGCTTTAGACTTTAAAGAGTTTTCTAATAATAATTCCAAATGAATAATGAGGAAGATTCACAAGAGAACTTTAAGCAAGATCCGAGAAAAATGCCGAAGGAATCTTTCAAAGTTTCAAGAAAATTCAGCACAGAACTCCAAGGTATTCTGAGGAGAATTCCAAAGGATTTCTGAGGAGAGTTTTGCGAAAGGTCAAATAATTTCAAAAGTTTGAATGATTCCAAAGGTTTTTGAGCTGAAGAAACATATGTTTGCTTGATTAAGCTCAGGCTGTTATTCAACTTTCTATTTTTGTTGCAATATGTTGAGGTTTATTGATTTTTTCCCGTTCTCCCGTCAAATTCCCGGTTATTTCCTGGTTTTCACGGTTTTCCCGGTTCGCTGGCCGTGGCTTGAAAAAAAGTGATTTGGAGTGCATATTTGTTTGTATGGTCCGAACGGTTAGAACGAAAACAACAATACTGTCACAAGTCCAAGCTTTTATTTTTTAGATTTTGATGGCCATTGACGACGAACAGTGTGAAGTTTCATCCCACAAAAACCCATTTTTAAATTCGTGAAAAATCAAAAGTGCATCAAACACTGGGCATATACTCCATGAATTAGCTTAAAATATTTTTCTGCTGAGAACATTGAATCAGTTATGTCTAAAGTATTGAATGGAATGATTGCGTAGATTTATAGCAAAATATATAGTCTAACGTTTTATGGAAATAAATTTGGTGAAGAATGGTAAAAATTTGAACTAAAGATAGGGCTAATTAGGGAAGCACTTTGGCCAAAAACTGGCACATTTACCCTATATGTAAATGATGCGCGTAGACTCTATGAATCTGTTAGCACATGATTTGATGCTAGAAGCGTTGTCTCAGTCGTGGTTGATTCAGTAGATAATTGGATGTCAGCTTCAAGGCGGTGCAGAACCTAGAACATCTTATATACATGGAAATGGTTCGCAAATGATACATAGCGGCATAGAAATACCGTACCTTTACCGACTAGGCTATCTGAGACCCCTAATGATACGAATAAATTCTATGAATCTGTTTGAATATGATTTGATGCTATTGACATTGCCTCAGCCGTAGTTGAACTTGTAGATCATTTAATAAACTCCATGACGATTTGGAGAACCTAGTACATCCTAATACATAGAAAGAGATCATAACTGATGGAGTATTGTTTCAATGAATCTACTTGAACATGTTTCGCAGCTGAGGACATTGTTCACCACTTGGTTGATTTAATAGATCGAATGATCAAATCTCCATGGCGATTCGAAGAACTTAGAACATCTTGTACACAATGGAATATGATCTTAATTGATGCACATAGGCTCCATGAATATGCTTGAATATGTCCTGTTAGCTTAGCATAGTGTGCAAGAACGGGTTGATCAAGTAGATCATATGATCTGAACTCTTGAACGATTTAGAAGACTTCAAATATTGTTTGGACATGAGAATGGATTGTAAATGATAAATCTAGGTTTCGTGAATATGACTAAGTACCATACCACAAAAATGACCCAGGTGTTTTCAGCAATACAACTACGAATAAGCACTCCAGGATAGTTGGGATAGCCTGAGACATAACAAAAATTCTGATATTTTCCCTTTTCTATGATTTTCGAAACTACTGAAAAAACTTTAATCCTTGTGTAAAAATAAGTCGTCGCAAAAGGGTTAACGAAAAATTATTATCAGTAGGTAAATGTGCCCCTTTCACACTTAGATTATTTTACCGAAATCTGTGAAATTTTACCGAAATATCAACAGTGACGTTTCACAGATTTCCTGTAATTTTTCACAGATATTCGGTGAAAAATTACAGGAAATCTGTGAAAAATCACCGAACTGTTTGCCGAACGTTCAGCTGTTGAGATTTCGGTGAAATTTCACAGATTTCGGTGAAATAATCTTAGTGTGTTGCTTTGTCGCCTTTGGCAATATCGCAACGAACAAAAATCACGACGAGCAGTGTTCGCTTCCTAGGAGCACCAATGTACAGATACATCATTCATCGAAACGAATCCCCCAAAGCTGACCAAGATCCGTTCAACTGTCCTTATCCCACCCCACCTCCTGCCCGTTGTCCATCCTTCAAATCACAGCCAAAACCAAACCGGATCGAAGAAATAGAAATGCGTTTTTCATTGTTCTCCGAACGCAGGATAAAGGACGACGGCAATAGCGCCTGGGCCTGTGCGTGGCACATGGTATCCCCGCCATCCCATTGCTTCTGGAGACGTTTCCTCGGTCGGGTGAAAGCAAATTAATAACGACAGATTGGGGAATTGTTTTGAACCGCTCACGTCTCGCTTCTTGGCTTGGCACTGACTGGGCTGGGTCCCATCGGCACAGCACGCCAATAGTGCCAGTAACCAGCCGTAGGGGGCCTGTGATGATTCGGAAGACACTAACTGCGGAACGATATTGGGGACAAATGGCGGACGAACGAAAGGTAGGATGGGAGATATCGTTGATGGGAAAATGAGGATTTTGGACGGAAAAGCGTTGTTCGATTGAAGTCGGTCAGCGAGTAATGGATGATTTCAGCAAATCTATCAATTTCCCATGATGGAGGATGACGGAGCACGACAGTGAGAAGGGCTAGGAATAATGCTGGTCTGATTACCGATTTAGAACAAATTGAATTACTGCCAGATGGTTACCTGGTAGCAGTAACTGAATTCGACAAAACCTGCTTTCATTAGTCAAACCCGCGCGGTGAAAAATTGAAAAACTTCTCGAAAAGTCAACAAACGTCAAAATTTCCACACCAACAGCTCCGTGCCGAATTCCATTTGCTGACTGCAGATAATAAATTTCTTATTTCTTGCTTGTCTGTCTCACCCTTTCCACAACCCTGTCCAATCTGTCAGTGAAAAATAGCGCTGTGTGTGTGTAAGTGTTTATCCCACTGGAAAATTTGAATGTGTCACGAAAATGGAAGTATTGTATTCTTCTGTCAGCATTTCTTCTCAACCACCGAACGCGAACCGAAAGCTGTTGCGTCCTACTACCTCATATAATATTCACGCGATTTCAAATCAAAACAAACACTGTCCTCATTCAAGTTTCGATGGTCGACGACAGGGACGACGACGACGCTAGTAAACACACAGGTGTGACCACGATTCGAACGAAAGGAGAGAAAAATCGCATTCCCCAGTAGAAACGTGGTCTAGATGTAGACCAGCAGTAGCGACAGTGTATTAGTAAACGACACGCGAGACATGACGGTCGTTAAAATTAATTAAGGTGGACTCGCCAAATCGGGGGTGGCGTGGAGCACATTTTCGGGTTGTTTGTCTATTCCCGGTGGTGCCGTGGGCCGTGGAGGTAGTGGAAATTCTCGGTCAGACGCGGTTAGCGATGTGAATGAATGAAATGCATACACCCGCAAGAGGGGAATGTCGATCGGACGAATACACTGCTAAATATTCGCATGCTTGCTTGGAGTCATCTTGGTCGTCTCGAGACGATGGCTGACGAGGAATGGAATTTTGCTGTGGTCGAATCGTTAAGCGCTACAAATCTGTTGAATTCTGATATTTTTTTGTCTTTCTTCTTGATTTTATCACCACTAATATTGGTTTTATCTTGGTTCCAAAAGGGTTTTGTGGACTTGTCCGTCTCTACTGGAAGTCTTCAGCTTAGAAGGAGAAGAAGTCAATGGCACCAACCGTGCGCGGCTACCACTGTATATATGTGCATTCCCTCATATTGAACCACATGGAATTTCTATTTTGCATGTGCACCACAACGATGACGACGACGCTAGGAGCTTGGGTTGAATGAAAGGTCAGTTTCTGTTTTTGGCTCGCCTAATTAATATACGCTTTTTTTTGTTGGTGCGCGTTTCAATAGTTGACGAATTGCGGAATTTTTCCGCCGAAGGAGGTGTGAGGGTGAGGAGCAGACTCATCAAGCAAAAAAAATCTATTTTTACATAAACACTCGAAAATCCGTGGGCCGTGCACATCATCAGCGGCGAGAGAAGAACAGATGAGTCGGCCGTAAATAACCATTCGTCTCCACTTGGCCGTATATACCTACAACATACACTGCGCAGCAGTCAGCCCGTCAGGCAGAAGGAGATGAAGTTTTGATGTTTTACCCCTCATCATCGGCACTGTCCTGTCCGGACTGAGTTTGTTTTCTTTTTTCGGCGTTGAGGTGAAGAGAGAATTAATTCATCAGATTTTCCACCACATTCTTTTACGTAGCCGTTTTTTTTTCACGTCCGGAATGCGCACGCGTTGGAACAAGATGGACTAATATGAAAATATTTGACGGTTGTTTCTTTCTTTCTTTGGCTTAGCAACTGAGGGGTAGGGAAAAAAATCATAAACAACACATTTTCTGTGTGCCGATACGATATTGCCTTTTTTTTCGGAAAAACGAAAAGAACGCACGTGCGTTTTTTTCTTGCTTACGTGTGCATAAAATAACAAAGACGCGAAGACGCTGGGAAAATCAAATCAAGATTTGTGACAGGAACCAAAACAAACGAGATTATCTTTGGGACGAACGAGGAAAGGGCAATTGAAAACTTTCGAAACTTGGAAACAGCTGAATAATGCAAACGCTGTTAGTTCTTGGAGGGGAATTGGGAATGAGAAAGTGAAGTGGAAAGAGTTGAAGAAGTGTTACTGATTGAAGCGATTTAGCTCTCGACAAGTTGCAAAATAACACCTGCCTAACGTAATGGTAAAATACGACTGAACGTTGTGAAAATAAAAAGGCCTGTGATTTACTCACTCAAGGATCGTAGATCCTTATGATTTTGGTTGATTTCCTGATCTTAGATTTGAAATAATGCAATTCGTTGAACGTTTCTTACCTGTAAATAGAAGAGAAAAAGAGCATAAGAAAATTATTCAGTATGATGTCCGGCGGAATTTAATATTTGCCCGAAATGTGTGCTTCAAAAGGAATTCTGTTATGATGTTTCATTTATATTTGAATTCTTATTAATTTGGACGATAACGAACGACACTCCATAGGAAGCATCCAATTGTCGATACACCGAGTAAGCGAATCAGAAACCAGTATGGATACTGGCGATGCGAAAAAATCAATCTCAAATAAATTCATATACCGTAAAATGGGGTAACATTGATAGCTTTTTAAGTATATTCTAAATATTCTCTACATCAAAGAATGTTTTTCAAATTTAATTATTTTAAAACAAGTACTGAGGATCCTAGAGTCAATTTGTTAGTAATATGTTTATCATAAATTATTGCATTTGTACTATGTTTTTAGTCTTGTGACCGAACATCAGTTTTTTAGTTGGGGTTACTTTAATAATGCTCGATGAATGTAGAAAAATATGACTGAAACTCAAACAATTAAGTTAATCAAATATGAAATTTTGAAGCTGTATACAATCAGAAAACATCATAAGCAATAAGAAAACAAGATTGACTTTGTGAAGGATATATCGGAAATACATTTCATAAGTGATGGGTTGAGTGCTTTATAAAGAGGCAAAAACAAGATAATTTTGTTCTTTAATATTTTTGGAAAAGGTTGTAACACTTTATAAAAACTATAGACAATATCAAAGGAAATACCCTACGCTACAATTTTTTACCAATGTTTCCAATTTGGAAAAGGGCAGAAAGGAAATTTAATCATTATATTCTACTTTCAAAGTTACCCGCATTATCAAAGATACCCCGTTTTACGGTACCTTAAACTGGGTGCGAATTGATCACCGGGGTCAAATTGATCGAATAAAACTGTTGAAAATCAACTTTTTTTTATCGAAAATTTATTGAAGCAGGATGAATCACGGCACGTTTTTATCAATATTGGCAGGGTGGCCAGTGAAGCTTTATTTTGAAATTGACAGTTTTTTCCTTTCCAAATCTGAAACATTTCCCGGTTTTTAATATTCAGCAAAAAACGGAAAATGTTCAATATCCCGTTATTTTGTACATAGTTGGTATCAATTTGAATAACTTATGTGACATAACTATCAAGTTATGTTTTAAAGCGCCAAAATTTACATGAAAGGTCAGTTTGCCGAACGCTATCGGACTGAATAGGTCATAATACCAAAATTTAATGTAAAGGATTAAGGTTAAATTTACTTTGATGCATTTACGAAAAATGTCAAAAGCAGTTTTTAACGACGCATCATTTCTGATTGCAAAAAGCTCGCGTCATTTTGTATAAAATAGCAAAAGAAACTGAATGAGGCGAGCTTTTGGCAATCTGAAACTATGCGTAATAAAATGCTTATGAATAATGGAATAATGGTAGAGGCAACAATAGCTGCAATATTCCAAACCCTTCAGATAGCGACTTGAGTGCGGTACAATCGATACACACATCGTAGGTACATGCAGAACTGGTAGCGATCACTGCGGTCAAAAATAGTGATTTTAGTGACCATGTTGAAGAAATAAGTGACTATATATTGACTTATTATAGTGGTTAAAAATAGTGACTAAATATTGACTTATTACAGTGGTAAAAATAGTGACTAAAAAGTGACCCTGAATTGAATTAAAAGTAAATTTTAATGAAAACTATTATTAATTTCTGAAGAGCACAACTCCTGTGAACTTCAAAGGAAATTCTGAGGATGATTTCATAAAGTTTGGGAGAGAATATCAGTATATTTTGAGAACCCGTAACTTTACTTTACTGATTTGCCTTGAAGTTTTGACAATTTTCCTCAACTATTCTAAGCATTATGAACGCTCAGTAATTTTCGCTAAACTTATCTACGCTTACCTTCAGTTCTCTTAATTTGTTTAATAATTCGGCAAATTTTCTGATACATAAATATTAAAAATTCCCTGACGTTTTTGAATCAATCATAGAATTCTTAGAATACCCCATAAATCCATGGAATTGCATGTAAGTCGTTCTTGAAGATATTTATCACTGCTTGCTAAAAGTTCTAGCATTTAATTTAATTTATGGAACTTCGTTGATATTCTCTAATCAACTTAGCTAAATTTTCGTATTTTTCAAAGTTCTTAAAAACTCCATGATATAACACCCTTAAAATACTCTCACGTTTTCGTTTGTTCATATAATGTTTATCACGTTCCAGAAATTCTATCGGAGCTTTGCTGAAGCTTCCGAAACTTCTTTAAGGTTTCTACAATTTCCTTGAAATTATTTGAACTGCCCTTTGATTCTCTGATCTGTCTTCCCTAAAGCTCTCAATTAAAATTTCCCTGAACTTCTTTGGACTTCTGTGAAGTTCCTGAAATATGTCTGAAGTTTTCATAAATTTTTTGATGGTCTCTGTACTCCCCTGAAATTCTCGGAACATCTTAAGAGTTCTCAATTTTTCTAATACGATTAAAGATATTTTAACTGCTCCAAAAAGTATGAACTAAAGTCATGGGAACTGCTCTTAAGATCTGAAATTCCCCAACGATCTCTAGATCTAGCTTTTATGAGGTGCTTAGAACTTATTAAAAAAAATGCGCAATACCCCTCAAGGTTTCTACATTTCTCAAGTTCGCTTAACACCTGTGATGTGCTCTGAAATTCTAGGAACTTCATAAAAGTCCTGAAAATTTTCGAATGTTAAAAGAACCGATCTGAGGATCCCGCAGTTTGTTTATGGAGCTTCACTGAAATTCTCAGCATTTCCTTTCATTCCTTAGAACTTCTTCAAAGTTCCTACAATTGTTGTGAAGTTAATGGGACTGCAATGAATATCTCTAATCTTTCATAAAGTTAATTACGAAATTGTAATTAATCATTTAATGTTTTCCTTAATTCAGGCACTTTGAAAATTTTCAATATCTTGAACTTGTACATGGAATACGAAACTTCAAGACATTGCATATTTTTAGATCTTGGACTTACTCAAGTTAGGAACGTTTTTTTTTAACTTTATTTAAGTGAGGAATTAAGTGAGTGCTAAACTTCAACATTCAATAGATTTGATTATAAAGTTGTTTCTTTAAAACTGATTACCATGTCTTAAAAACGTTTGGGTTAATTTACTGTTGTTTTTGATCTTCAAGAAAAAGCATATTTTGAACGCATTTTAAAAATGCTTTCTTTTATAAGCCTGGAATTTATCCGTTGAAGTTCTGGAAAAACCTGGAAAACTCAGCAAATATTATTTAGAAAAATGAGTAGACACCCTGTAGATAGAGAAAAACGATTTAACGTCACAAAGCAAAGAATGATCAATCTTGAACTAAATTCTGCTGAAAAAAGTTGAAAATAGTGACTGATCACAAGAAAAAGTGACTTTAGTGACTTGACCTTAAAAAAGGAGACTTTTTAGTGACTTTCTTGAAAAAAGTGACCAAGTCATCATCTCTTTTTGTCAGTGGTGGCGGGGGGATACCCCTCGACATCCCTCTCCAACTGGGGAGTTTGGTGAAGAGAGATGATCAACTCGATTCGTATCTTCCTCAAAGCTGTCCTTGATCGCTGTTTACTCTCTATTTACAATTTTCACACTACACACTAAGATTATTTTACCGAAATCTGTGCATTTTCACCGAAATCTCAACAGCTGAACGTTCGGTCAACAGTTCGGTGATTTTTCACAGATTTTCTGTGATTTTTCACAGATATTCGTCTAAAAATTAGAGGAAAACTGTGAAAAATCACCAAACTATTTACCGAACGATCAGCTGTTGAGTTTTCGGTAAAATAATCTTAGTGTGTACCGTACTCTAACGGAACTATCGACTCTATACTTTTATCTCCTCATCTATCGTATAACATGACCACTTTAAGCCTGTTATTTGACGCTTAGCATCTTCAACTACTAAAATTATTTATTTTTTTAAATCGTGAAATTGATACAAAAATATTGATGCAAGGAAATGGTTTAACACATCGTGAAGTATTTATAAATATAAGAAATTTTCCATTATCCTGAGTAGTGTTTCTTACCCGGGACATTCCTGCCCGGGTGCCCCTTGATCTTGCATATGAAACACTTGTCTTTAATCCCGTTATAAAATATATTCTACGTGCACATGTCGAGTAAAGTGGGATTTACAGATATGTGGTTTAAGATGAGAAAACCGGAGTGGTTCAAAAGGAATATCTACAACAATCTAACTTAAATCGTGATACATTCTTCAGCCAATATGTTCTTCGTAGTATAAGCTACAAGTGCTGATATTTTGAGCCTAATCGAGTATACAGAATCTGTTGCATGCATGGATGAGTGAAGGAGTGTCATACTCCATACATTTCAATCAAAATCCCCACATAAACTTTATTCCAAAAGTGCCAGCCAAATGAGCTAATACTTTCAGAGAGTGGTTTTCCATATTAAAACACAAATCTTGCGGGGTGGTCAGTTGAAATTATAAAGTTTAATCTCTTTGGGCCACTCTAATGTCGAGGACCAACTTCACAGGAAATTTCTTCCGAATAACATGCTTAACTAGACGCTAGATCGCGCAGATACCTGCAGTTTGAATTCATACACTCGCAGTGATTGAACGTCTCAAGTAACTACAGGTAAGCGAACTTATTCTAATTATTTCCGTTTAGTAATATAAGGTTAATGTTAATACATGACTAATACAGGGCTTAGGAAGATGTTATTAGCCATGTTTCTAATTAGTAGGCTTGTTTGGTTCAAATCAAATAAATCGTCCACTATAAAAACTCCCTTAAGGGGAAACATACCGCTCCGAAAAAAAATTGAGTTTCAATTTTTCTAAAATTATCAAATATTTAAAAAAAATCACATTTTTTCGTATTTTTTAAAGAAAATTCACGTTATTTTGGCATAAAGTTGGACTCAAAAAACCACAAAACATCAACTTTTCGGTTTTGCTGAGAGTCCAATATTTTTTCATGATGAGATAGAAAAACTATTTTCACATGTAAATTTTTTCAAGAATCTAAGGTAGAGACTGATTTTTTTGGATTTTTGATAATTTTTTCCAATATTTTTAGAGAAATAAAAACGTGCCGAAAATATTGTTTTTTTTTTGTGCGGTAATCTTCCTCTTAAGGGGAGGATCACCGCCCCGAAAAAAAATATTCGACACGTATTTATTTTTCTACAAAAAATTTGGAAAACTTATCAAAAATCCGAGATTCCTAAAAAAAACAATTTAATGTAAAAATATTTTTTCTATCACATCATGAAAAAATAAATTGGACTCTCAGCAAAACCGAAAAGTCAATGATAAGTGGTTTTTCGAGTCAAACTTTCTGCCATGATGACTTACAAAAAATATTTTTGCACGTGAAATTTTCTTTAAAAAATTAGAAAAAAAAATCTTCTGCATTTTTGATAACATTTTTCATTTTTCTTTTTAAATCAAAAGTTAATTATTGTTTTCGGAGGGGTGAACTTCCCCTTAAAGTGAAAGTTAATGTTTTTCCGTTGACATTGACTCCACACCCGTTCGAACCACACCCAAATTCAAAATGCATCAATTCCAACAAGCATTGCAAAATAAGCAAAATAGGAAGTATTGAAATTTTAACCATATTCGTAAATACTATATAGTTATATATAATTCTACTACTGTGTTGAAAACTTCAATTCCAAGATTCTAAGTTCAAGAAAAACCTGCCGAAGGACATGGAAGTCCTTTCAAAATTCAGGGACGGCGAAAATCAAGAAATTCCCTCTGAAGTTCAGGGAAGGCCTGCCGAAGTTCAGGGAAGTCCTGTCAAAGTTCAGGGAAATATTGCCCTGCGGAAGTTCAGAGAAGTTCTGCTGAAGTTCAGGGAAGTTCAGAGAAGTTTTTCCGAACTTCAGGGAAGTCCTGCCAATGTTCAGAGAAGGCCTGCCAAACTTCGGGAAAGTCCTGCCGAACTTCAGGTAAGACCAGCCGAAGCTCAGGAAAGTCTTGCCATTTCATTTCTTGGCAATCATGGAAGTCCTACCAATGTTCAGGAAAGTCCTGCCGAAGTTAAGAGAAGTCCTGCGGAAGTTCAGAGAAGTTCTGTTAGTTATCTAATTATCATTAAAAATACCAACATATATCAGAATAACTTCATCAAAAAGGCTGAAATTTTCACAGATAATCTTCAAATACTTGTGAAACAACTTGTGAAAATCGAGGATCAATTTGGTTTAAAGAATATTTTATTTTACAATGGCAAAGGTGGATAATTTCTAAAATAGTTGAAGACATAGTTCAATTTATCTTATTATCTTAGAGATAATAAGAAATACAATGTAAGAAATAAGAAAAACAAATTAAATTATCATTAAAAATATCCAGATATATCGGAATACCTTCATCAAATAGGCTGCAACTTTCACAGAGTATCCTCGAATAAGCTTACGCACACTTGAATTGTTTTTGTTATTTCACAAATACACACGTTTCCAACATAATTTAGGAATACTCTCAATTTAGCATCATTTTTACTTTTTTTAAGCGCTTCCATCAAGGAGTTCTTGCGATATCGCATAGATGAATGGCATTGCCGAATAATTCTTACATCCGTTTTCAATTATCGATAATTTTCGCAGAATATTTCGAATTGATATAGAGGAAATGGATGTAATGTCGGCCTAAATGCCCCTAATTTTGGCCCATACATAAATTCAGCAATCGTCTAAATTTTAAATAGTGACCGAAAATACCGTCCCAATGACGCGTTCATCTAGATAACATTGATAAATAGCAGATTTTAAGCGATGGGCCCAATCTTAGCTCCATAGGTCAACATTAAAGCCATTTCCCCTACCAAAAGATATCTTAGAATAGGGGAAATTCAAGAAATTTTAAAACCCCAAACATATCTAGACCGGACCAGGAATCGAACCCAACCACCTTCAGCATGGTCTTGCTTTGTAGAAGCGCCTTTACCGACTGAGCTAAGGAAGCCCCATAAAATTGCTAGAGATAGAAATTTTAGTCCTTTGCATGGAAGAGTTTTTTCTATTCTCGATCGATTTTTCGAGTTTCATTCTGAACCGATCCACTTTCACTTTAAATCCGAAAATTACCATTTTAGATAAACGAAAATACTAAAATTTCACTGATAAGCTAATTATCTGAGCTAACCTGGCTTTTAAGCATCCCATGAAGATCAAGAATAACTAATGCTACTTTAGACAGCCATTGCCTTACTAACTATTAGGGACATTGCCTCTAATTAGACCCATAGCAGAAAAATGTTGTCACACCACAAAATATTCACATCGTTTTCAGAAAAAGGTAGATTTACCAGTTATGGCTAAACGTTCCTATTATAGTGTGTTGGCTAGCATTCAAAGAAACCAAAAACTTGTCTGCACAAGCAAGACCGTAATTCTAAATTCTCATTGAATAGCTCAACATCTGAGATTTCAGGCTTTTAAGCTTGCAATGAGTAGCTAGAACTACCAAAAGTATTCAGAAATCATCCCCTCGTAACTCTTTAAGATTCTTGCATTTACGCAAAGACGCTTCAGCCAAGTTTTTAAATTACATTCATGTTAACACTCTTAAGTCATTTTTTTAACTGACCGGGGATGATATTTGAACTCGTGACTTTGGAGTAAGAGGTATGGAAGTTGGGTTTTTTTTGATCATCTAGGCCCATAACCATCAAAATACCCTTTTATTTGAGCAATTTGCGGAAGATAAAGTGTTTATTGTGTTGTACATTTTGACTATAGTTTTAAGATGTATTGTATAGTGACCAAGAATCCTCGGCTCTGTAAAGTTAATTCGGTTGAGCCTTATCAAATAAATTAATAAACAAACAAAAAAATTTGAACAATTTTCCGGCCAGCTGCTAAACTTGCAAAAATACTACATCAAGTATTTGAGCAACCAAAAGCTCGCATTTCTATTTCATATTTGATTAATTCAAAACTTTTTAAAATTACACCGGGCCATTAAATTGTATAAGACTCAACCGATTTTTTAATAAGATTATCTGATAATAAAGTATTTTCCTGAATTTGAAATAATTTCCCTGAGATTCTGTTCGAAATTGAATTCCTAGAAATTCCTCGATATTTTAGCATATTCAATACACACAAAATACTTGCTGAACCCCGCCCTTTACAGGATCTCCCGCATTTTCTCTTATTGGAGCGGACCACCTAACGAAGCATTTTTTTAGTTGAGAATGCTTAAAAGGACGAACTTCGGATGTGAATCTAAATGCATATATAGAAACCCCAGACATGTTTTGCAGTGACAGCTACTATATTTTGTAGTCTGTGAAAGGGAATTAAAGCAGGGTGTCCATTCAAATTCCATTTTTCAATTCCCGATTTTTTCCCGGTTATTTAAAAAACCTACCTTAAACAAAAAAGGCGTTCAAAAATAACCCTTTAGAGATAATGATAAAATTTTGTCAGCAGAATTCCTTTACAATATGCAGGGCAAGTAGTGGGTTATAAAATAGTGTTGACTACAATATCAAAAAAGTGACCAAATAGTGACTTTAAAACAAAAAAACAAGAGACCAATAGTGACATTTATTGATCGGAAAGATACTAAAGATATGAATCTAATCTTTCGTTGAATGCGATCCGCTTTGAAAAATATTATAAATTCCCAAACCTTGAAATTGAAAAAAATGAGGCGCAGAGAAAAATGTTCAACGTCTTGGACAAATTCGTCAATTTTAAGACAAGCAATTTTAAAGATCTCGAATATAGAAACTTTTGTAAAATTTCAAACATAGAAAAAAAAATCATATCTCTGGAACCTAGACAAGTGTGTATCAATAATTATCATTATTCTGGAACTAGGAAAATTTTCTCAAAAAATCTCGATCTTCAAAAAAGTTGTAAGATTCTGGTATACATTTAAAAGATATTGGACATTTTTTTTTTTTGATTAATGCTGGGACTTATTAATTCGTTATCTTTAATTCAAACAAATTAAGAAAGCGTAGAATAATTTACGATATGTTAGAATGTAAGTTCACAGTCCTAGAAACATTTAATGATTCTAAAATAAAGAAAATATTTCATGATTTTAAACATAGAATTTATCTAAAATCTGGGATTGGAAATTGGAAATCTGGGAAGATTGCTTAGCAAAATGTCAAGGAAAGTATTTTTTATTTATAGTAATTTTCACACTCTCGGATCATTCGTGCTTTATCCGGGTGAGATTTGAACTCATGATTTTGCAGTGAGAGGTATGGACACCGACAAACCGACATGAATGACCATACCAAAGACAATGCAATTCCTGACCAATGCACACTACTGACATCTGACTCCGTGTTAGCAGGAAATATTTAACTAAGTCATGAGCCCGCATGCAAAAGTTATGAATTGGTTCGTGTCTGGTCTATTCTGGACAAATTATTTTTATCTACATCAAAAAATCCTATGGTTTTGACAGTTCGGATCACTGCACAATTTAAAACGGCCGTTTACGATTTTCGGGCATAAGTCAGAATTAAGTGTCATGTCGGTTTGTCGGTGGTATGGATTCACAGTTAATCAGTATTTTCCGATAGATGTCACCACAAACATCAGCAGTGACAGCTGATGGAAAATGGATGCAGGAGCTTAACTAAATGGTTAATTAAATTAACATAGCATCGAACAAGTTTCACAAATTCTTAGATGGAATAAATCCTACAAATTGTATGACAGCAGAACCAACTCCATATTGACCGATATTTAAAATTCAGCTTGGTCTCTTAGATGGAAGTGCTTCTTTTTCCAACAATCGAGAACAGTCCTGGCAACCGCTGGGAATTGTAATAAAAAATCAAAATAACCCTTAAAATATTAAAGAAAAGTGACATATTTACCGCTCGTTTCATTTCCAAGTGCACTGCTCTGCCATCTGCGCTCATCGCAAGTAGGTCCCATTTGCGTTTTTGTCAAAACAGAGTTTTTCAATGGATGTGTTCGTGTTAGTCACCCATACATTCGTAATCAGGGTGTCGACTCAAAGTCGAAAACAAAATTCCCTGACTTTCCCTGACTTTCCAGTCGGTTTTCAGAAAAATTCCAGTCCACAAAACTACGTTATTTTAACCTAAGAAGCTACGACGTGATGAGCTTTATTATACCCAGTGCTGTGTTCCTAAACTTTGAGCTAAGTAGTCGCATCCAATATTGACCGGCGCCCTTAAAATATAAATCTGCCTAAAATAACGATGCATTCGCCCGCGACGTTGATGGCGTTGTTTCACATAGTGTTTTATCTAGTTTATATAGTACGTTGCAAAACATTTGCACTTTATCGAGCAGCACCGTACTCTACAGGTGGTTAAGTCCCTTTACCCTTTCTTCTTGAAATTATGATTAGTTCGATTATGAAAGTTCCGTCAACATTTTCCCAGTACTATCATTTGTGTTTTCTTATTTATCTCATATTTATCTTGCTTGACTTTCTCCTAATTTCAGGAAAAACCTTGAACAATTTCTAGAATTTTCCTAAACATTCGTGGGCAAAGCAAAATTTCCAAAACTATCAGTATGTTATCAAATCAAAACCTCCGCAGTAAGAAGCCCTTACTGCGCTAACTGCGCAAAGGCGCAACGAACTTTTGTTTCTCCGAGGCACTCGGTCCCCCTTCTTAAGTCACAAGTACTAGGCCAATTAAGGGGAAGATTATGGATATGATGATAGTTAAAATCAAAAAAAACAAAAAATAAAGATACATAAATATGGATTCGTTTAATGCGTTTTACAAATCATTACCATCAATCGTCGCTACGCAAATCTTTGAAATAAGAACCAGAGATGTTTGTGTTGTTACAACTGATGTTACCTTTGGAAACCTTATTAGGCAATACATTTACTGTTTCAGTGCCACGTTTTCACGTTTATAACAGGTTCTTGCTTTAATCGTTCCCAAGAGCTCGTGACATTACTGCCGAAAGTATTAAATCA
Source organism: Ochlerotatus camptorhynchus (assembly GCF_037179485.1). Taxonomy (NCBI): domain Eukaryota; kingdom Metazoa; phylum Arthropoda; class Insecta; order Diptera; family Culicidae; genus Ochlerotatus; species Ochlerotatus camptorhynchus. Next base: position 2,996,037 of record NW_027040988.1, read on the forward strand.
GTCCAGAAAATTCAACATTTTCCGAAGTGAGTCTATCTTTAAGCGATTCAACATTTTCCCTACTGAACTCAAGCTTTTCTGAAGTTATTAAATATGCTATGAGCTGAATACACGAATCCAGTGCTTCCAATTTTTCCGAAGTGATTTAAAACTTTTGTAAAGTTCAGTACTGTTTGAAGTTATTCTGTTGGCTGCTATTTTTTCTGAAATGATCCAGTACTTGCCAAAGTGATTCTAATCTTTTCTCAAGTTATTCAGTACTTTCTGAAGGGATTCTTAACTTTCCAAAGTGATTCTAAACTTTCCTAATTGAATGTAATGTCAGTATAGACAGATCTCGTTTTTGGAAACGTAACTACAGTGCACTCTCTACGACTCGAGGTACGTATAGAATTATCGAGTTATAGAATAACAATCTCATACAAATTCGCTATCTCAGTAGCTCTCAGCACTCATAGAGCACTCATTTTTATGATGGTTATATAACTGGATATCGAGTAACTGGACATCGAGTTGTGGAGAGTTGGCTGTTCTTCATCTATGTTGCCAAAGTCGAGATCTTTTTCGATGTGTCACAATTGAGTAGCTTAGCGATAATAATCAATACTCCCTGAAGTAAATCCTGCTGAGAAACTGTTGAAAAATTTCTGGAAAGATTATGTTTTATCTAAAGGGATTCAGAAATTTTTTTAAGTCACTCAATACTATCCGAAGAATTTCAAATTTTTTTCTGAAGTGATTAATTATCCAAGTTACATTGTAAGTTTTATTGAGGTTTTAAAGCACTCTACAAGTCTAAATCATGGTCTACAGTACCCTCATAAAACCCAAATTGTTACTTGGGTACTTTCATAATTGATTTCAAACTGTTCAAAAGTGATTCAGTTCTTCCTGAAGCGATTCAGTACTTTCGGAAGTGATTACAAACTATCTGGAATTATTCAGTACTTTTCGGAGCGATTCCAAACAGTTCTGAAGTGATTCAGTACTTTCTGAAATCATTTAGTGCTTTGCGAAGTGATTATGAACATTCTGAAGCGATTCAGTATTTCCGACGTGAGGATGAACGTTTCTGAAATGATTCTGTGCATTCCTAGCTAATTTAATCATTTTCGAAGTTATTCGGTTCTTGCGGAAATGATTACAAACTTTCTGGGATGATTCAGTACTTTCCAATGTGAATCCGAAATTTTCTGAAGTGATTCAATACTATCCCAAGAGATTCCGAGCTTAAAGTGGTTCAACACTTTCCGAAGTGATTCAGTGCTTTCTGAAATAATTCAGTACTTTCCGAAGTGATCATGAACTTTTCCAAAGTGATTCCGAACATTACTGAAGATATTCGGTGTTTTCCGAAGTGATTCCGAACATTTCTCAAGTGATTCCGAACATTTCTCAAGTGATTTAATTATTTTCAAAGTGAACTTTTCGCAATGATTCAGTGCTTTCCAAAGTGATTTCGAATATTTATTAAGTGTTTTGGGTCTTTTCTGAAGTTATTCAGTACTTTGTGAAATGATTCTCAACATTTATGAGGTGATTCAAGACTTTCTGAAGTGATTCAAGACTCTCTGAAGTGATTCCACAATGTTCTAAATCGATACAGTACGTTCAGAAGTGATTTCGAACATTCCTAAATGATTCAGTAGTTTCCAAATTGATTGAAAACATTTCTGAAGTGATTTAGCACTTCCGAAGTGAGTCCAAACTTTTCTGAAATGATTCAGTACTTTCTGAAGTGATTTCGAACTTTTCATTAGTTATTCAGTGCGCTCTGAAATGATTCAGTACTTTCTGAAGAGATTCCGTATTTTTATGAAGTGATTCAATTATTTCCTTAAGTGATTCAGTATTTTTTAAGTGATTCCGAACTGTTCTCAAGTGATTCAGTACTTTCTGAAGTTATGTCGATCTTGTTTATATGATTTCAAACTATTCTCCTATTCTATTCTGTGAAAGAATTTTGAAAGCACCATCATGTCAAAATTTCTATCTTACGCCACTAAGTAGCGCCAACTTTTGCCCGCCAATCAGGATTTGCACCGTTAGTGGTTAACTTCAATTAGATGAACTTTTGAACAGTTCAGTGGTATTATTTAACTTTTTTCCCTCGATCATGGACACAGCCCGAGCAAAGTCTGAGATCAAATTGCAATCTAAATTTGATGTTGTGATTTCGCTGATAATGATAACTCAGGTTGCTGTCGTTTAAGTCGTTTTAACGGTTAAAATATCAAAATTGATAGCAAACATATCTTCCTGTGACATCACATTGAAAACTATTTCTGCTATCAGTGAGAGCAAACTGAATACACAATTTGATATCAATTTTTCATGTTGATAACAAAACAAGTATTCAATTTGATGTTATGCTAAGGCAATGAAATCAAACCCACAACAACATATTTTTGAAGAGCAAATGTACAGCAAAATGAAAACAAAATTTATCAATTGCATAAACTGAAATCAAATTAGGATTTCAGTTTGATGTTGATATCAAAACTTGATTTCAATATGCTTTCATTTTGATGCTGGACTGATGCTGATGCTATTTTTTTCAAAAAGATATTCTGCATTAATTTACCTAAAAACCTCTCTCTGCATTGGCGTTGCCATGCGATAAGGTACATCTTTGAAGATATTCTGGATACCACGCAAATATTTGAAAACATCCCAACTGATACTGCAAACACTATCCTTGAATGCATTATGCAAAATATACAGCCCACAGCTTCCCAGATCTATCAGCTTCTCGCCACCTTTTTGTATCTGTTGCTTCAATTCACATTTTGCCCATCCATGGACACTTGCAGCAACTTGTTCGAAGAGATACCGGCAAGGGCGTCCATAAACGCAGCGAGTAGATCTGATGCCCGGGATCTTCCCAAAAACGTTGACGTCATGCACTGATAAAATTTCAAAGATTGTTTTATGTGTCCCACACATAATTTTTAGCAATGTGATCAACATTATTTTTTTCCCTGACCTACACTAAAATTCCCTGACATTCCCTGACTTTCCAGATCATAAATAGAATTCCCTGACATTCCCTGACTTTCCAGGTTTTTCCAGGTAGTCGACACCCTGGTAATACTGCATGATCTCAACGACTTTGTTCCGGAAAAGTTTGGAGAAAAAAACAGCCAAACGGGTTGTCCCATTACATAAGAAGAAGCAGTGGTACGAAGCTATCTTAAAACGCGTTTTTTCTCGGCTTGCTGATTTGTGCTATAGGACGGACTTGCCATGAGCGGCAGTGCTATACAATAAGAAGATCCCTTAAATTGCCCATAATCATAACAAACAGATGATTCTCAACCGAACTATATTCTATAAACTGCAGCCCCCTGCCCATTTCAAACTGCTGGAACTTATTAAAACTTTTATGAGTACTTTCAATTGATGCACACCACAGTTTATCACATTAATTTGAAATCCACCACCATTCTGCCTCATACATCTCTCAAAAGCAACACTTACAGCTCTCTTAAAAAAAACGCCATGGTGTCAGATGACAAAGCAATTCCCAAATTTGATACCCACGCAGACCCAGTTTAATTTACTTTGTTTACAGCAGCAACATACTAGCAACCGACCAGTGTTGTTGATTACCTTTTTATTACTAGCTTGAAACCAGCAGCATCACCCGAAAATAAAGACTAGAAGCAAAAAATATACATGAAATTGAGGAGGTTCCCATTTCAATATAACCTTATTCATCTATTTGGTGAACCGACCAGGTTATAAGTCCGGTTACAATAAAGCCCGGTTCATACAACCGTCGCAGGCAGTGATGGCAAATGGCGGCAGCAGCAGCAGCGGCACCAACAATCAACATCAATCATTTAATTTTGATTCCGTGACGACCTGCGAACGATTCCAACATCCCTCCATCCGCCCCATCGCGGTTTGACTCTTTCCAGATAGCTCGATGTCATGTACCGCGGTCTGAGTGGTGCTGTCTTGCCTACGACGGTGGAATGTTGAAGCCGGGATGGTTTTTTGTTCCTATTTTTGGGGATTTTTTTTTTGTTTGTCACGCAAAAGTACGCACGATATCCGGAAGGGTGCGTGTCCTAGATACGAGCTTGTACATTTCTTTAAAATAGAGCTACTGGTGATTGAATCCAGTTCTAGGATTGTCAATTTTTGAGAAGTGCTTCTCCTAATCAGTGTCGTTTGATTAAGTTTCAAGTTTGGAAATCAAATCACGCTAAAGGTCATGAGTTCTACTCTCAACCCCGGACAAGTCACGAATGACCTTATGTTTGGAAGTATCTAAACAAGATCAATAGTGAGGGTGTTATATTGTTTACGCCTTCAAAAGTAATCGTTCTGAGAACTGGATTTCTGACAAATAATTCAAAATTAGTCTTCCTACTGACAAGCTTGATGTGATTATAGAAAGTTTGTAGAACAACTTTTTAAAGCGATGCCTTGTCGTGCTTCCTTGGGCAGCACAACCAGTCTTCTAGGAGATGGACCTGTGTAGAGTGAGAAAGAAGGTGGTGGGGGGGGGGGGGGGAGTTCACACCCACACCCAATTAAATCAGTTCGCGCGAGGTGCACAGATCCTCTGATGAATATTAATTGTCTTCTATAGTTAAGGAAGAGCCAGAAAAAAGGATTCGCCTTTGCCTCGAGGTGCGAGGAATGGAAAATGCCCATAATTTATAGACAGTCTAGATAGACGCTTTCGAAGACAGATTCCTGCCAGAAGAAGCATCGAAAGTGGCTGTTTGCTCTTTGCTAGCTTTCGCCGCCCCACTGCTGCTGGAAATCGGGGACAGGTTTCAACCGTTGAGAAAAGTGCTCTGAAAAATGGAGAGAAAATTCAATTCACTCTACGATTGACAGCTTTCCCTGTTTAATATAACTCTGGGCAGCGATCAGCGGCTGAAAGCTTTTTAATTAGTTTCATTTAAATTTAAAATTTGATGGATTTTGAAGCTATGATTGCAGTGACTCTGGTTCCAAAAAAAAAAAACGACGAACCGTATGCTTAACCAAAAAGCATTTTTTTTAATTGTTTTGGTATGATGTACAGCAAGTTGAAACGGTTTTTTCAAAGTTGAACTTTGAAGATCTCTGGAAAAATCGTAAATCGGATGTTTTGATCCAAGATACTTACTTTTTTATGAGGACACCAATATGGTGTGTGTTGTTTCACCTTGCCCCAAAATAGTGGGGTAAGTTGAAACACATATATTAGGTCTGTTTTACGATGTAAATTCTCATCTATTTTCTCCTAAAACATGTTTGCATCTATCATTCGTGGAAAATATCAACACCTGATGGGAATTAAGTATCCCCCAGTTAAGACCATGCAGACATTTTTTTTCCTTGATTTGTTTTCCGTCGATCTTGTTTTCCGTCGATCTTTTTTTTCCGTGCTGAGCACCAATGCTACCGACGCCAGGGAGGAAGCTCCCACACCTGGATCCTACCTATCGATCCATCAACTCATGAACCGGGGACCAACGGCTTTACTTCCCTTCTGAAAGAAGGCATGATCAGAGATGTTATGCCTCAGAACATCCCGGTGGCGCTGACTGGGATTGAACCCAGGCCTGCTGTGGTGAGATGTAATCACGCTTACCACTACACCACCGCTGAATGAATGGCCCTTCGCTCAATTTCAACTTCTATTTAATTTTCACTCTAGCGGAACTATCAACCCACCCTCTTCAGAACTTTCTCTAGTAAATAAATTATCACACTATAGCTTAATGGTGATACTAGTATAGCATTTCCAACCAACTCTACCTCAATTGCTTTACCACATACTATCTGTGGGTTTACAACACATTTGTGTATTATCGTACATTGCAATAGGAAAGTATTAGAATACATCGAACAGAGTCTCTAAACTATATTTTTTGTGGCAGATCAGCATATGCAGCCAAATATTACTGTATACAATGGAAACCAGCTTAATGTGCCTTTAAACAGTAGTGGATTTAGTTTGATGGTGAAAAATTGATTTTTTATACTATAATTAATTTAAGACTGTAGTTTTTCTAAAGGCACCCATCCTCAGATAATGTGAGTTTTAACTTCCATCAAAGTTAACTCAAAACTAAACTGCTAAAAAACCTCTCCTTGACGCTGTCGAAAATATTAAATTGTCTTTCCTTTGGAATCGAATCTATTTCAGATACGGATTACTTTCGATTTATTATCACAATTCTTTTGAAATTAATCTCGGAATTTTCTAAGAAGTATTTGCCTGCATTGCGCAGAATTTGTTTTGAGTTGTGTAGTTTTTTTTTTTTTATTTATTTGAATTATCCTATGAATTCTCTTTGAAATCTTCTCAGAATTCTCTTCAATGTAATTCTACTTACAAATACCTTTAAATTGCCAAGTATTTTCCTGAAGCTTTGCTAACAAAACCTTTTAGTTTAATTTCAAAATTGCTTTCTAGTCTCCTCGGAATTCCTTAAGAATACTAACGTTTGGATTATGCCAATTCTCATCGAAATACCATTTTAATTTTATTCTGTGTATTAATCCAAGTTCAAGACAGATCATAAGTTTTTTTTTCAAACTCAAGATTTCTAAAAAAATTTCCCATTGTGAACCTTGAGAAGGGCTGATGCGTATTTGTTTAGTTTATAACTTTGTATTAAATGATCCGTTCGATACAATGTTTGGTACACGTATGTGGGCTTTGCGCGAAAGGTGGCTACTTTCATATGCTATCGGGGCTGCTATGCTAAGCTATGAAATCCTTCTAGTGGGAGGAGCCAAAGCTTGCGGAAACATGCTCACTTTGGGTAGTGCGTGTGTTGAAGTGGAAAAGGGTTGAAGTTAGTGGCGTGACCGATCACCCGCTGTCGGCTCGGGGTTAATGGATGGGACTTTGACAAATAATATGAGGCGAAAAACTAGGATCAATCTTATCAGAACTAATAAGAATAAATACAAGAAAATCACATAAAACGCCTCGTTCGCGAACAATAATCGCACCAGAAATTTCCGGAAAGTTAGAGGCATGTGATATCGAGATCTCAAACTCGTAAAAATTCACTATACGTCTTATGCAAATTCAATATCTCAGATACGAATAAATTTCTTCTAAAATTGACAACAATATTCCAAATGTCGGACCATGGAAATACTTTTTAAGATAGAAAAAAAAATCCTACGTGTCTTAGGATTAGAGTAAGAAATTGGATTTTCACTGGAATCATTTAAGAGAATCTTGGCAGATTTTCGAAATTCTGGGACATCGCTATTTATTTTAGATTTTAAACTTAATTTTTGGGAATGTTCAAAATTCAGAGCTTCAAGAATGTTTAATATAACAGAATTTGATAAACACTTGCGAGACGAATTTACCTTTATATATTTTATGTAAGGATTGAAGATTTTTTGGTCGTTTTTATCGAAAATCTTACAAAGAAAGCAAAATATCGGCAAACAATTTTGTTGGGCTGTCCACAGCCATAGCAAAACGATATAATGGTTTTCAGAATTTCGTAAAAAAATGGTAGTTTTGTTCCTTGCCGCAAAACACTAGACCCCAATTTTTTTTTTATTAAGGTGACCATTTCCATGTTTGGGTGGTGCAACAAATAGTTTTTTTTCAAACATTTAAACTTTTGAACCAAAGATCAAAAATCAAATGAAAGGTAGTTAAAAATACTTTTTAGAAAAAATACAATCATATTAAAAAGGGATTCTGCATTGAAAAATATTGATTGTATTTGTTCCCTCCCCATGGACATGGAGGTTGACGATACTTCCTTGATGAAATCGGCTGCTTCATGCAGACTGAGCAATTTTGATTATAGTATCAGATTTGTTCTGTATTCTGTATACAGAGGAACTGGGAGGGCTTGTAAGAAACTTCTCACCAATAAAGTTATGATCTTCTAGTAAATTTTGCATATAATTTTATTAATATTTTATTTTATTTAAGCATATTATTTTTGTTACAGTCAATTAGCATTAGCATACGATACAAGAGATTTAATATTACTTGCTCGTTTTTGCGTAAAATAATCAATATTTATTTTACTTGTGATTACCTCTGAAAGTTTTTTTAATTTTTTTTTGTGATCTGAAAATTTTCCCAGTTTGGTTAGAAGTTTCGAAGCTAACGCATGTCCACAGGCCTAATAGAAAGATAGGCAGAAAAAGTGTATCATGAAGAATGGTTGCATGTAGAGTTGCTTCCACTCACTTGCTATAGATGAGTGATTTTCGGAGTTTTGAATTCGTTAGATCCGGAGTGATTTGAGATTTGGGCGTAATTGCTTTTGTAAACAAACACGTCAATTACTGATTTCTCTTGAATAAAAGCTCAATCTCACAAACAAACTATACCAAATGATGGAGGAATCATTCCTCTACCTTATAGTGTTTTTACTTTTCGAGATTGAGCTTTTATTCGCGAGAAATCGGTGATTGACGTGTTTGTTTACAAATGCAATTACTGCAATTTCGCTTTCAGAGTGTCACAGTCAGCGGTTTTATGATTCGTGAGCGTTCTCGATTCGTAGAATCATTGATTGTGACTGCAAGTGGATTTGGCGGGTTTTGTGTGTCGGACGCTTGCTTTTTGGCCTCTTCTTGTGTCTAACATGTGCAGAGTATCTTTATAGCGTCTAATGGTTTTGAGATTCCTGGTTGCGTGAAATATAGTTGTGAGAATATCTTTTTGAGATTTTAGTAGTCACGTTTTGTTTGTAGTTTATATTTTATTTCTTTCATGTAATTATCGTAAATAATAGTTATTCAATAATAGATAGTTCATCCATATATTCGTACTTTGACGCGAAGCAATGTTGAATATGAGATGCTCGATGACCCTGGAAGGATCGATTTAGCTTACTGAGCAGAAAATCATGGATTTAACCCCAAGCTCTTCTATAGCACAATAAATCGCCACCATCATTTGTATATTTGATATTGAACATTAAGCTCGGAAACTATTTGCATATCAAGCGAAAACGTAGTCCTGTATTGTCACGAAGCGTTATGGTTCTGAGATGCTCGATGACCCTGGAGGGATCGTTTTTGCTTAGTGAGCAGAAAATAATGGGTTTAATACCAAGCTCTCCGTCATGACTCTTAAAATTTAGGATCACTAAACAAAATGAATATGTTCTTTCGATAGCCGGCTATCGAGAGATTAAATAAACAACAAATAAACAATACATACTTTTGGTTGCATCGCCAACTTAAGGTGAATCCTAACCGAATACCCTACCCAACCCTCCAACTCCGTAGCACTTATGAGGGTGTCGCTAAGTCGGTGGCCTCCCGTTAAGCAAGTACTACATCAACATTTCTCTCCCTATCCCTAGTTATGGTAAAGATGGGCGTGGCCGGGAATAGCGACAGTCATGCTTCTGTTACTCTTGTTTAGATTGGAACCAATGTTTACTCCCCAGCATTATTCCTGAAAGTAGTCTAACTGAGAATTTCAGAAGAGACGTGAGTGTCGCTAGTATCCAATCTACGAAGAATATCATAACAACGCTAACGCTAAAGCTAAAATATTGATTGTATTTGTTTTTTTTTTTTTTTTTGAATTATTTTTTATTTAAGTTATCAAGTTTTGGGTTTTCCCTCAATACTCCTATGCGACTAGACTACCATGCGTCGTGACCATGTTACAGTCGCTATAAATCGATGGATCACGTTCCTAGCACCGAAGCCTATTCAAGTAGACGCATTAAGTCAATACGCCAACATTTACGATCCCTTTCTATGTATATCAGATGTTCTAGACAGGGCTGGCAAATGTCATTTTCAATAAAAGATCTCACACGATATTTACAGAGATACTTATGTCCCTATCATCAGATGAGAAAACGATGATAGAGATTTACTTTAAAATCTCATCGATTTTTTTGTCATGACAGAACGCGACAGTGTTGTTAACATTGCAATTATTATAATTGGTATTATTGTTACTTGTACCGCGGAAATCTTAAAAATATATTCACTCTACATTACATACTATTACTTGCCTAAATTTATCTAAAGCAGTTAGACATGTTGATGTCAAAGCCGTATGAAATTTTTTCTCATGAATATCAAGCATTGGAAAATGACAAGAAATTTCATGATAGGTAGTTTCGTCTCGTGATAGTGAGAGGACCTGTTTTCTTATTTTCACATGACGGGCCTGATATTTACCAGCTCTTGTTCTAGGTTCTCCAAATCGTCCTGGAATACACTTCAAATGATCTACAAGTTCAACTACGACTAAGACAATGTCAATAGCTATGAACTTGCCCAAGCAGATTCATAGAGCCTATACGCAGTGTTGTGAAAATATCAAACGATCCAATCTCACCAATGAACATAATGTCATTTGATTATCGAAAACAAAAATCAAGAATCAAACAACAGCGGATGATATTACAAGGCGTGATAAGATATACGTGATATCTTGCGAACAAAACTCAACAGCTATAATTCTCACCAAACTGTGGTGAGTTCGAGCATCAAGATTTTTGCTGTGCACCCGAGAGCGAACCAAAACTTCCATAACTGCTGGCAGCAGTAGCTTCGTGTTTGACATCATTTTCTCATAAAGAGATAGCAAACTATGCTTTCTCTTTCTAAGAAAAAGATGTGCAACGCAATCATTTTTGTTAACTTGTAGCTACAAATTTACATGTTTTGAATAGTCTCGTAATGGGCCTTTTTAATGCACCACCAACGTAGAATGCGCCCCGCGAGTTTGAGAGGAAACGTCAACTAAAACGTTTATTTACATCAGAATAAGATTTTTTCACAACGCAAATTTAAGCATTTTGCATACCCAACCGATTGAAATAAAAATGGGAATTTGCATTGTACACTATAACTTAATTTTTGTACTCGTAGAACTTCGTGGAACTTCAAATATCATGCGGGATTTATACTACCGCTCATCGCAAGTAGGCCTCATTTGCATATTCGACAAAACTGAGCATTTAACCCTCCGAACACGATTCATCCGGAAAAAAACGTATAACGGGAAATTGAAAGTGTTTGAAAAATCATTGCTCAGCAATTAAGCGATCAGTTTTAAATCGATTGATACCGAATAAATCTTTGAAGTATGTAATTAGAATGGCATCAAATCAATATTTTTACTAAACTATTTAGATCCAATAATTAAAATCATAACATACAAAGATTACTTTTTATAAATAATAAATTTAATGTTAATTAATAGGGTTAACTACCCCATTCCCGGCTTATTAAGCACAATCCGCACTTAGTCTTTCTTAATCTAGCGCAGTTTAGCACCAAACGGAATGTTATATTTCTGATGGCTTCCAAATTAATTTACCTTTCCGTACCTACCGTAAGAATTGATAAAGAGAAACTAATCGTCGAGATATCACTCATCATGATGTATGAGGTACTACGAGTTCCACAGATTCGTATAATAAATCAGGACATCGTGCGAGGCTTTAAAATAATTAGAATTATACTGCCACTCATCGCAAGTACAACAACACAAATTAGCAAACAAACAAAAAAAAAACGCGTTTTTAGTTTGCTTCGCACCATTCTTCTTATGTAATGGAACAACCCGTTCTACTGTTTTTCAAAAATTTTCCATAACGAAGTGGTTGAGCTCATCCAGTATGATGAAACTATGGGTGATCAGCTATAATTTCAATTAGCATTCCGAACACGATGCCTCCGGTAAAATGTATAACGACAAACTTGGAATGTTTGAAAAATCATAGCTCAGCCATTTATAAACGAATTTCAAATGTATTAGGGTAGAGAACTACTTCGGCCTAATCGCCCATTTTGGGCCTATAGAGCAGAAAACTTTAAATAAAACTTATAAAAACTTCAGAGTTAACAAGTCAATTATGCATTTGGTACGATACTTTAGTTAATAAGCTACCGAACGAAGTCAATGAGAACGCGTGATATGAAAGTTGGCACCCATTATTTCCAAAAACAAAAGAAGCGCTCCGACCGAATCAATTGTTATCTTCATCCAATAAGCCGAAGTGAATTCATTGGCCTTTCAATGGCTTTTCAATGCGTTGGGTCGAGTTTAGAATCCGTAGGCCGAGTTTTGCGTCAAGAAGCAGTGTTAGACTTTTGACAATAGAGTGACCAGTGAATTTTCATTTTAAAATTCCCGGGTTTTCTCCCGTTTCCCGGTTCAAGTCTCCAAATATTCCCGGTTTTTATATTTAGTAAAAATTATGATTGCAATATCACGTTATTTTCGAGGTACTTACTTAGAATCAATGTGAATAACTTTTTCATAGACTCGAGTCCTCTTATGATTGTAAAGTGTTAGAATTTATAAAGTACCAGAGTAGATTTGTTAAAGGTTGCATAGCCGAACGCTATCGGACTGAATGAGTCATTATACCGAATTGAAGAGGGAAAGATTATAATAAGAAATTATTTTAAAAATCTAGAATTTTATACGGAGCAAGATCTTTTTTGAAGTACCGTGATCTGTACTAACCTAAATCTAAAAAACAATTTAAATCTTAAAAATAATTTTAATTTCTATAATTCTGAGGCTCTGACAAGTGTTTAGAGTCCTAGAATATGCCATTTTTTGGAGATTTGTGACTTATGAAAATCTATTCTAGATTTAGAATAAAAAAACAGGATTGGATTTTTTTTTTTCAACACTATGAAACTGTAAAAAATAGTCAGAATGCGGCATTTTGAAAAAAATTCAAAATCCCTGAATTTAGAATTTATTTTTTTTTAAGATTCCAGATTTGGAAAAATACAGTCGCTGCAAAATTATGTGGTCTTCAAAAATGTATTAAGATGAGTTATTAGTAGAGCTTTTAAATTCAGAATTATGAGAAGAACTAGAAGAAAAATTCAACGGAGCTCTGAGAAGATTCCTAAATAAATTCTAGGATTAAGTCCTGACGAACTCTCAGAAGAATTTCGAGGGAATTGTGGGGAAAATTTCAAGGAGAATTCTTAGGTAATTTTGAAGAGAATTGTATGCGGATTGTGAGGAGAATAGCAGGTGAATTTTAAGGAAAATTCCAAAGGAATCGTATTCTGAGGTAAATGAAGAAAAATGCTGAAAAATTTAAATTAAATTCTTAAGAAAGATTAACGAAAATTCAGGTACCCCAAGGTATTCTGAGGAGAATTCCAAAGGGTTTCTGAGGAGAGTTTTGCGAAAGGTCAAATAATTTCAAAGGTTTTAAAATAATAAAGAGCCGAATAAACCATGAAGAAAGATATGTTTGCTTGATTAAGCTCTAGCATTTATTCAGCTTTTAGTTTTTGTTGGAATATGTTAAGGTCTATTGATTTTTCCCGGTTCTCCCGACTTCTTTTCAAATTCCCGGTTATTTCCCGGTTTTCGCGGTTTTCCCTGTTTGCTGGCCACCCTGACTGTATTAGCAAAATATTTTAAGTTGTCAAAAGAGCTTGGAAGCTAGGAAGCAGTTTGATCCCAATATTCAGGCATACCAGTACAATATTTCTCCAACCATCACTCCAAAGTGTTTGAAAACTATCAGAACGGTCTGAGCCGATTGAACCGCCGTTCTATCGTCGATTTCCTCACACTGAACAATGTCGAAACTACAATACCATGAACCCCAATATTGTTCCTCGTCAACACAAAAATAGACCAAAACGAACGACAGCGGTTAACTGCAGATCAATCAGTTGCTACAAATTAAACAATCAAACACAAATCAAACACGATTGGCCCGCGGCGAGGAGTCGCTCGAGCGCAGCAGGAGAAGGCGTCCAAACAAATACTCAACCATTAAACAAACATCAAACGGTTTACTCCCAATCAATCAATGAACTATACATGCACAGCCAGGTTTTAGGAGCGCTTGACATTAGCAATCGACGTCGACGTCGACGACGACGACGATGGCGATGATGATGAAGGGGTGACGAAAGGGAGGTGGTTGTGTTATTGTTATTGTTGAATATTTTTCCGCTTTCGTCGCTACATCATTCATTCATTCACTTGAGTTAATCCTCAGTCTTCTCTAAGTTCCGATTTACCCACTTCTGCCTATGCTGATGAACTGTTTGGAACAGCGGGAGACTTGCTCTCCGAGTGCAGCGGATTTACAAGACCGTCATCAGCCTTCCTACTAGCGACCACCAACGCTATAGAGGGAAGACGGGGTCGAGGGATCAGTGGAGTATTTAGCCATTGTTGAAAGATCTTGAATTTCGTCAGAGGGAAAACCTTTTAAGACGAATACCGTTTGACCCCACTTCCCCAGCTCGTACACGGCGCTCAAAACAGTAGTAGAAAAAGTCTTCGATTCGCTTCGGTTCCAGCAATTTGAGTTGAATAAAATACCTCTTTTATATCCACTGAACGTCTCAGATCATCATCGTAATAAAGCCGACTTAATATGCATACAGCGGAAACAACCGATGACGATGGCGATGGATGCGATTCTGCCGTAATAAAGAGACGAGATATGTGTGCACGCGCGCCCAAGCCACGACGTCGTCGTCGAACCCGACTTTACGTTGTGTGTAGTTTTACAAGCTCCACCGAGTGGGTTGGTAGATGTGAAATTAATAGGAGCTCGTTATAGGTTTTTTTATATTTCAACGGGTTTCTAGTTTGCAAAATAAGGCTTCGATCCAAGCGACAACTTTTTGAACGGTTTATTTTGGGTATGTGGCGCGTGAGGGTTTGTTGTGGGCGGGATTAAGGCTGGAGTACGCAGCTACGGTTTGATTTATGGACCTTTAAGTGGAATTCGATAAGTTTGAATCAGTCGCGAAATTTTGGGATTAGGTTCGTTAGGATCAGGTTCCACGCTAGCTTGATAAACGAGTTCGTCGGGGGACATCGTTTTCATGATTGCATAAGCTACGGCCCCCGAAAAGTTTATCGCGCTATTCGCTCTTCTTCGGATGGCGAGCTTATTATTTTTATAACCGAACATAAAAGGCAGCTCCACAAAAATATGAGGCTCAACTGTGACGTTATTCTTGTAACCAAGTCCTTTTCCCCATGCCAAGGCTGACGATGTGTTGGTTAGGTTTATTTTTTTACGAGCAGGATGAAAAATAAATGTCCTACTCATTACAACCCCAGTTTTTGATAGTTGATTCCTCCGGTGGCCCCTGTTTCAATGTTGAGCATCGCTTTTTCCGTGTGTTAAATTCCGGGACAAACACAAAACATCAACAACCTACGTCACCGTAAAAAAGTGGGAACTGTGAACCACGAGAAATTGCCATTAATATTTAAATTTACCATCAAAAATGTTATACAATCTTTCCCGCAAATGATGATCAACTGAACGACGCTATGTAAAACAAAAATTGAGTGGTTAAAAAAATATTTTTTTGCGTTGTTGTGAAATAACTTGTTTTTGGGTCGTCGAGATGAATAGCGAGGAAGAAAGGCCATTTCAAAAGAAAAAACCGAGGGGAACCCCGATTTATTACAGTCGAAATTATAATTCGCGAGCAGTCAAATGGCAAAAAATTAACCTAGTTGATAGCGCGAGGGATGGAAAACAAAAATAGAAGGAAGTGGCAAAAGCATAAACGGTGAACATTTAGTCCATTGTGTCCAAGCGTTTGTTTTGTTTTTTAATGGAGTTAGATGGAATATGAATCTATTGGCTGACGCGATCCTCACTTAGTTTCGAAAGATGTTTCACATTTCTTTCTCAATGAAAAATCAAAAATGTTCGAACATGCAATCACCGATAGAACTGAAGAAATCCAAAGAGCTCACATCCGAACGGGCTCAAAATTAGAAAATGAATCCTGTCTGATTTGAATTTCTCCGTGACATTTGCAATGCACTTTCTAACCCAAAGGAGAAAATTTCCTATTCACCCATGCTGTCAAGCGGAAGGATACCGTTTTAATGGAAAATCTCATATAGATATTGCAAAATAGCTCAACACACTCTCACACACCCCACCCCATCCGCTTCGTCAGCTGCTGCTATTGCTTCTGCTGGCTGCTAGGGGTGAGAGGCATATTGAAAGGAATGCATTTCCTCGCAGGACACATATCGATATGATGGCGAGTGGAAAAGAGAAGCATGGCAAATACCAGACAGCATTCTTGAGACGACCGCTGCTGCAAACTCAATGGGATAGTAGCTAAGCGTCAACCGTGTCACACACATTTGACGTCGTTTTTACGGCTCCGTTCACATGACTCGAATGCTTCCTTTTTTTCCTGCCGTCAATACCTTTTGCACATTTTGTATTTATTAAGAAAGAGGCGGAAAAAAAGCTTGCTGCCAAGAAAGCACGAAACTCGTTTTGCGAACGCGCTATCCGCCGTGAGCTGCTGCTACAGATCTCATTGATGGATTCCGAAGAAGGTAATAGCACACGTCCCAGAGGTTTTTGCTTTACTTTTCTGTACAAACGAAAGGGACAGCGTTTTCAGTAGTTGCTGGTTGCAGCAGCATGCAACGGGCTAGCTACCTGAGAGACGATCATCGTTGGTATGGCAAACGAGTTTTGAAGTGAAATTTAATGGAAAACACATCGGAGATGCGTTGTGTGCTGTTGCTTTCTTTTGCTAGTAGGAGGTGGCAGAATTGAGGCGAATATGTAGTATGTATGTGACAGTGACACTTACGACGGTGCAATTGTTACGTGCACCATGCACCAGTAGGATTATGCGAGAACAATGTTGTTGAGCTAGTTAAGATTATTAAGGGATGAATTTTCAAATGGACGTATCTGCTGTTGCAAACAAAGATTCGAACGTCAATTTGTCAAAACTCTTAGCTTACCCACGCAAACTAACAACCTCATCATGCTGGGGAAACTTTACCCAACCTAATGGGTGGTGTTAGTTTGCGAGGGCGACCTAAGAGTTTCGACAAATTAACGAGACCTTTTGAAAATTAATCCTTGATTTGTAAATTAATATAAAATACGAATTGTCACAGTTTTTACTCACACAATTGAGCGTCAGGGTCGAAATGAGGAGGTGTCAAAAATATGCACTACCAAGGGCAACAAACCAAAGGGACGAATGTTAAAAGTTCCAACGCAATAACTTTTCCACAACTCGTCCTAAGTAACCAAGCATATTTTCAGAATTTTGATTTGTTTTTTTCCTTGATTTGTTTTTCGTCGATCTTGCTTTCCGTACTGAGTACCAATACTACCGACGCCAAGGAGGTAACTTCCACACCTGGACCCTACCTGTCGACCCATCAACTCATGGACCGGGGACCAACGACTTCACGAAGGTGTGATCAGAGATGTTAGCCTCAGAAAATCCCGACGGTGCCGACTGGGATTGAACCCAAGCCCTTTGGAGTGAGTGGCAATCACGCTACCACTGGCACCGCTATTTTGAAATATTTTTTAAGTTCACGAATCTAAAAAATATATGTTCAGAATTTAGTTCATGTTTTGAATAGAATCACTTTCTAAAATTTCTGAATCAGTTGTGTATCAAAATTCAAAACAAGCTGGTCGCAGAAATATCGATCTAAGATCTACCAAGAACTTTAGAGAATATCCAAAATATTCAGAAGTTTCAAAAACTTGGGGAAAGTTCCAAGAACTACAAGAAAGTCCTGAACAATAGGGAAGTATAAAGATCTTTAAGGGTACATTCAGAGAATGTCCAGGCAGTTCCATAGCCTTGAAGAAAATTTCGTAAATTTGCTTAAGATTGGGGAATTTCATGCAGTTCCATTAACTTCGAAAACATTTCAGGAACTTTGCAGGAACTTCAAGAAAATTTCTGTTAAGTTTAAACATCTTAAAAAAAATATCAGAGAGCATCAGGAAAGTTCTGAGAACTTAAGAGGAGTTCCATGAACATTATAAAACTTGTGGGATCTTTTGGGTAGTTCCTAAAACTTCCGTTTGATTCACTTTAAAAAAATTGCAGAATGGACCAACGTCTAAATTAAAATTAAATTAGCTCTTAAAACATCATTCCTCAATCATTGTCTGAACAACAAATTGCATTTTGTTGGGAATCTATTCAAGTTTTTTAATCCATCAGGAAAAAATGATGAACTCGCAATTATTCCGGATTCCGTGAGGGTCACTCTGGGACAGAATTCGGCTTTAATGTTCTGTAATAATTATACACACGATGAACATAATATTTTCTCTCTCAAATAATGTAATTGGACCAATACCGGCTATACCGATGATCAATGATCATATTGTTCTTCCCGGAAAAGTTCCTGTGCCCGGGAAGTGGCCAATTCTCAACAAGAATCAAAAAACGTCGTACGACATATCAAACTTCATGATTTTACAAAAATTGGTCGGTAATGGCGTTATTGACAGTCCACGATCACACTAACCCCCCCGAGGAAGTGGTCAGTTCTCGATAAAAACCAAAACCACATCAAACTTCATAATTTTACAAAACATGACCTTTCATGGCTTTATTGACAGTCACACTAGCCCTCCAAAGTATGTTCCGGAGCCCCCGAAAATGTTTCGGTGCCCCCGGGGAAGTTTCAAATTCTTAACCAAAATTCGGTTTGCGACATATCACGACTGGTTTTGGTTCTTGTCGATAATTGACCACTTTCCCAGGGGCATCGGAACATACCCGGGAGGGATAGTGTGACCGTGGACTGTCAATAAAGCCATCTACCGCTCAATAATTGTAAAATCATGAAGTTTTATGTATCGCATGACGGGTTTTGGATACTGTTGAGAATTTGCCACTTCCCCGGGGGAACCGGAACATTTACAGGGGCACTAGACACCAGAACATGCCCAAGAGGGCTTGTGTGACCGTGAACTATCAATAAGGCAATTACCGGCCAAGTAATGTAAAATGATGAAGTTTGATAAGTCGCACGATGGGTTTTGGTTCTTGTAGAGAATTGACCATTTCCCCGGGAGAACCGGAACATGCCCGGGAGGGCTAGAGTGACCGTGGACTCTCAATATGGCCATTACAAGCTATGTTTTGTAAGATCATGAAGTTTGATATGTCGCACGACGTGTTCTAGTACTTGTTGAGAATTGGACACTTCCCCGGGGGCACCGGAACTTTTCTGGGATGCCCAATATGATTATGGTATACCGATGGTCCATTCATTTGGGGGTCTAATCATTTGGGTGAGAAAATATTATGTTCACCGTGTGTTACTTATTACAGAACAGTAAAGCCCAATGCCGTGACCCAAGCGGAAACCGAGTTCAATTTGTTGTTTTCTAGCAGCGCCGGTAGTGTAGTGGTAAGCACATTTGCCTCTTACCACAATGGACCTGGGTTCAATCTCAGTTCAGCGCCACCAGGATTTTTTTAGGCATAAAATCTCTGACCACGCCTTTCTTCGGGGACCGGAAGTAAAGCCGTTGGTCCCCGGTCCATAAGTTGATGGGTCGATAGGTACGGTCCAAGTGTGGAGCTGCCTCCTTGGCGTCGGTTGCATTGATACTCAGTACGGAAAACCAGATCCACGAAAAACAAATCAAGGGAAAAAAAAACAATTTGTGGTGCAGAAAAAGATTAAGAAATTATGTTTTTCGACCTAATTGAATATTGAAATCTATGCAAATTAAGGCGTTAGGCACGCCAAGGTCAATGAAGTTCCGAGAATTTCGGGAAACTTTGGAAAATTTAATGTTAGTTCGATTAACATCAGAAAAATTTCGGGAACCTTCAAGAAATTCTGAGAATTTCAAGAACGTTCCGAAAACTTCAGGATATAGTGAACTTTCTATTTCTTGATAGGGAAAGATGGACATTCAAAGCAGTAATTTATTAGCCTACTAGTACGATTCTAGAAGCATTTCGGGTTCAAAAAATGTATTTGTTAATCTCGTATCCAAAGCAAAATGCACTCACTTCAAACATAGAAAAAACTAGTAAACTACATTTTTCCATCGACACACGGAGAGTAATTTGTTCTCGAATTCAATCAAAGTGTTTTGTTACTTCATACGTGAAGTTTACATATTTTCAGGGTTGGAAAGAAATGCTATACTAACGGGTGTTCAATAAAAAATGAGAATTTTTTCAGTCATATAGCTAGTAAATTTTTTTTTTTCAGTGTTCGAATTCAGTATTTTTTTTTTTAAAAACATAATGTTTATTCTTCAAAAAAATGTCAATGAATATTGGAGAAGGGGCCCTGGTCAGCCGTACGACGCAACTTAGTCACGATGCTCTCACAAGAGCGCTGGAAGGCACTGAAATCATTCTCATTTTTTATTGAACACCCATTAATAGAGTACGGCAGTGTGAAAATTGAACAGAAGTTGAAATTGATCGAAGAGCCATTAATGCGACAATACTAATCAATATTTTGTAGGGACCATCGACATAAAGGGTGATACGGTCAAAATTTGGTCAATATCAACTTGACGTATTTCTTTCAATTTTGCTTTTAAAAAACCTGAACACCCCTCATTTTGAAGGTGTGTGTGTGTAGAATGTTGCTCCTATTTTGATTTTGGAATTCACTCTTCAGTTGTCAAAATGCCGTCCAAGCAAGAAGAGCAGCGTATCAAAATTTTGCTCGCGCATCGCGAAAATCCGAGCTACTCGCACGCAAAGTTGGCAAAATCGCTAAAAGTTGCCAAATCAACCGTTACAAATGTAACTAAAGTGTTTGGGGAACGTTTGTCGACAGCCAGGAAGTCTGGATCGGGGGGAAATCGAAAACCGGAAGCCGCTGAGACGACAAAGAGAGTTGCCGGTAGTTTCAAGCGAAACCCTAACCTCTCTCTCCGAGATGCCGCAAATAAGCTGGGTGTATCGTCTACAACCGTGCATCGAGCCAAAAAACGAGCCGGACTATCGACTTACAAGAAGGTAGTGACTCCAAATCGCGATGATAAACAAAATACGACGGCCAAAGCGCGATCCTGTTTGACTGCGTGGTAATGGACGACGAAACCTACGTCAAAGCCGACTACAAGCAGCTTCCGGGACAGGAGTTTTATACGGCAAAAGGAAGGGGAAAGGTAGCAGATGTTTTCAAGCACATGAAACTGTCAAAGTTCGCAAAGAAATATCTGGTTTGGCAAGCCATCTGTACCTGTGGCTTGAAAAGCAGCATTTTCATAGCTTCCGGGACTGTCAACCAAGAAATTTACGTGAAAGAGTGTTTGAATAAACGTCTGCTGCCTTTCCTGAAGAAACACGGTTGTTCCGTACTGTTTTGGCCGGATTTGGCATCTTGCCATTACGGTAAAAAGGCCATGGAGTGGTACGCCGCCAACAACGTGCAGGTGGTTCCCAAGGACAAGAACCCTCCCAACACGCCAGAGCTCCGCCCAATTGAGAAATACTGGGCTATTGTCAAGCGGAACCTAAAGAAGACCAAAAAAACTGCTAAGGGCGAGCAGCAGTTCAAGGCAAACTGGCTTTCTGCGGCGAAGAAGGTGGACAAGGTGGCTGTACAAAATCTGATGGCAGGGGTCAAGCGTAAGGCCCGGCAATTCGGATTTGGAAAAGCGGAAGCCTAACTGAATATTTTTCCTGAATTTTATACTAATTGAACTTGAAAAAGAAATTTAATTTGATTTTTTAAATAAACGATTTCACCGATTTACACGCGTTTTCCCTTGACCAAATTTTGACCGTATCACCCTTTAGACAACTGGATGTATGGGAATCTTAAGGAACTGCTCAAACCTTCAACATATAGAACATCTAGAAACGGTGAGTTGACTGGAGTTCTAAGAACTTCAAGAACGTCCAGTACCACGGAGAAGTTTTAAGATCATTAATAGTAGGCTCCGGTAGTTTCAGGGCAGTTTCATATATTTCTGAAACAAAAATCAACAATTGTTCCAAAACGTTCAGGAACTCTACAGATGTTGCCAAAACTTCATTTGAGTTTGAAGATCTTAACGGAAGTAACGTGAACTTTGGGACTGTTCTTAAAGCTTCAAAGCAGTTTCATGAATATCATGAAAATTTCGTGCACTTCAGGGAATTCTGAAAGCTTCAGATAAATTTCGATGCAATTCCATTAAATTCAGGAAAATAGTGACAAATATCAAGAAGTAACAGAAATTAAAGATATCCCAGAGAACATCAGAAAAAAATCATAAGACCTAATAGGGCCAGAAAGAATTTGGGTTCATGACATAAACATGGACCCGGATGGCCATCGGATCGTCCTCCGGAAGATCCGGAACATCCGTAAAAGTGTTCAATCAATGAAACTGATCCTAGAGCTCCACGGTTTGTTTCGAAAACACTTGTAAAACACATGTACCTAGAAGGCCATGGGACCGTTTTTTTTTCGAAAGATTAGGAACTGTGATATAAGAAAGAATTTGGTTTCATAACATAAACATGGACCCGGATGGCCATGGTGGTCGTGACATAAACATGGTCCCAGGGCCGTCCTCCGGAAAATCCAAAACATCCGTAAAAGTGGTCCATTCATGAAACTGATCCTAGAGCTCCGCGATTTTTTCGAAAACACGTGGAACTGTGATATAAGATAAAAATTTGGGTAGTGACATAAAAATGGACCCGGATGGCCATGGGATCATCATTCATGAAACTGATCCTAGAGCTCCGCAGTTTTAGAAAAAAACTAGGAGCTGTGATGATAGAATGAATTTGGGGCGTGACAAACATGGACCCTGATAGCTATGAGACTGTCCTCCGAAAGATCCGGAACATCCGTAAAAGTGGTCAATCCACGAAACTGATCCTAGAGTTCTACGTTTTTTCGAAAGCATTTGAAACTGTGATATAATAAAGAATTTGGGGTCATGACATGTGCCAATGGAACTGATCTTGAAACTGAACTTTTTTTTAAATAAACTGCGGAGCTCTAGGATTAGTTTCATTGATTTACCACTTTTTAGGATGTTGCAGATCTTCCAGAGGACGGTCTCATGCCCATCCAGGTCCATGTTTACGTCCCGACCTAATTTTTTTCTTATATCACAGTTCCAAGAGCTTAAAAAAAACTGGTGAGCTCTAGAATCGGCTTCATGGATAAACCAATTTTACCGATGCTCAGAATATTCCGAAGAACGGTTCCATAGCCATCCGGATCCATGTTTATGTCACGATCCCATATTCTTTCTTGTATCACAGTTCCTAATGTTTTTGAAAAAACCGCGGAGCTCTAGGATCAGTTTTATGGATGGCCCACTTTTAAGGATCTTTCAGATCTTCCGAAGGACGGTCTCATGGCCATCCGAGACAATGTTTATTTCACGACCCTAAATTATTTCTTATATCACAGTTACTAGTGTTTTCGAAAAAAAAACCGCGGAGCTCTAGAATCAGTTTCATGGATGAATCACTTTTACGGACGTTCCGGATCTTTCGGAGGATGATCCCATGACCATCCGGGTCCATTTTTATGTCACGACCCAATTTTTTTTCTTATATTACAGTTCCACGTGTTTTCGAAAAAAATCATGGAGCTCTAGGATCAGTTTCATGAATGGACCACTTTTACGGATGTTTTGGATTTTCCGGAGGACGGCCCTGGGACCATGTTTATGTCACGACCACAAAATCCTTTTTTATATCACATTTCCAAGTGTTTTCGAAAAAAAACCTCGGAGCTCTAGGATCAGTTTTATAGATTGACCACTTTTACAGATGCTTCGGATCTTCCTTAGCATGCTCCCATGGCCATCCGGGTCCGTGTTTATGTCTTGAACCCAAATTCTTTCTTATGTCACAGTTCCTAATGTTTTCGAAAAAACCGCGGAGCTCTAGGATCAGTTTCGTGGATTGACCAATCTTCCGGAGGACCGTTCCGTTATCTCCAGCATCTATAGATAGGAACCATAACTGTATCCTGGCTAATTATGAACATTTGTGCCCATTAATCTAATTTATGGACCTTAGGCCACTTGCAAAACCCATAAACACGTAACGACTCGTTTCGCTTTTCAATAAAGTAGCCTCTAGACTCTTTTTACACTCAAAATAATCTACAGACCCTAGGAATTCTAAAAGTATCAAAATTTTTTAAATTCATCAAGAAATGGTAGTCCATTAATCATATCAGAAAGTTATCGAGTTCGAAATCAATTAATAACTAATTACCTTGAAATCTTCAGCAAAGTTGAAGCTCATAAAATTTCACATATGAACTGATAGGAAGCTTTCCCGTAAACTGTTGTGGCGAAGTGCTAGGACGTTAAGAAAATAGAGGTAGTTTTTCCCATAGTAATTCCCATATAATCTTCAAAGGACTTGGTGGAGCAAAATCGATATTTTGAACCACTCTAATGTGCCATATACTCTGTCTATGTACCACACTGACAATAGATTGGAGCGCTCAACTAGGCGAGCATTTCAATTTGAATAAAGATTCGCAATCTAGCTCTCAAATTTCAATATCCATCAATCCAAATCAAACTTTCTCCATTTCATGCAGTGGATACCCGTCGCCGAACTCACCGTCACCATATATTGCATCGCGGCACTCGACTGTATCTGTAGCTGGCGTGCATAATGAGCCCGGAGAAAAACCCTTTCTCCCTTTCATCCGAAACTTTTCGAGCGTGTGCAACGACGACGATGAGCTTTCGGTTTCAATGTTATTCATTTATTAATGAGTTTATTCGCACCACCTTATCATCAACAAACCCATCAAAAGTTGCCACATACTTTTTTTCTCCCTCGTCGAGTCCAACAATGTGGAGAGCACAAATTTAATTGGGTGTAAAAAAGCAGCCCTTTTCTAAGCTTGACGGAAGTCCTTCTTGTCGCATGGTTGAGGATTATAAAATTTTGAACAAGGCGAAAAAAAGAAGAAGAACCAACATGCACGAGACAGTGTCAATATCCACGGACACGCGTTAGGTTTTCCACGCAGCTTTGAATAAATAATTCGATAAGAAGAAGATTGCGGGCCCAGCTTAGTGTAGGAATCAAAACAAACAACAAGCAGCAGCAAAAAATGAATAAAATAAACACCCGAAAAAAACTGGTGAATGAAAAGCTCATTGAGCACTTTTGTAGAGAGTCTTCATCAAATGGATCGCATCAAGCGCGGTTGGCCAGAGAGCCGATTTGAAATTCTGCTTTATTATCGCTAAGTGTCGATAAAGTGGGATTGAATTTGCATTCGGGATGAGAGATCTCCTGCGGTGAGCGTTCGGTCGGTTTCGAAGGTGCGAAATTTGCAACCAAAGGCGAATGAATAAGTGATTGTTTTCATCCAACTTGCTGAGATAATTAGATTGCTGTGGTGCTGGTAATTCAGGGATTCTCATTAGAGGGTCTCAACAAAAGACAAACAGCATGAATATTTCGGGGGATTTTTTTATGTAAAAAGTAGCGTTCTAAGCTGAACCGATATCTCATCCGGTGGTTCTGTTCGCACTGAAACTTATCGTTTCTCGAAATCCGGAGTTATTTTCAGTCTGAATAGATTTATCACTTGCTTGATTCCATTCTAGAGCGGATTCCCCGTTCGCAGTTCTAGCAAAAACAATCCTATTCAACGAAACTTAACTCCAGCCGGGTGATGAATGCGCGTCCCAATTCCCAAATCCACTACTGGGTATACATTCCATTGCAGCCATAGTCCATGTACTTACACACAGTTCACACATATCAGAGCAGAGCGATTTGGGCCTTGTACTTTCTCACAAAAGCCGAGTCCCTAAAGCGACTCTATTTTTAATGATGAATGGGAAAAATCGTCCTCCATCATCCTGCGACCCAATCCCCACTACTGATGTTACTGGTAAAAAATCACACACACACACACCAACGCATACCCATAGCAGCACCTCCTAAACAAACCAAGAAGACCATTAGAGGAAGTTGGGAAAAACCCATTCGCCCATTTCCACTTTTTAACTCGGTCGTTTTTATTTTTTGTTAGTGGTCAACCAAGGCCTACTGTTGCTGCTGCTGCTTGTTTACCCAACTCGTGTTGTAGGTGCAAGTTGTGTACCACCCACGCTTGTACAGCACTACAGGGGCGGAGATGTGAGGCAAGTAAGTCAGCTGCCTCGTCATGATGGAACGTTCATTTGCAACCCCTGCCTAGTAGGTACCTGACTGCGTTTGATTCTCCAGCTTTCTTCCGCTTCGAAGGTGGGTTTGTTGTGTTTGGGTAGGTGGTTGGCTGGTGAGTTGTAGCCTCAGCTGGACCTCACTGGTTGATTGTGTCGTTTTTCAGCCCCTTGTGTGTGGGTGATTATAGCCCGGTAGGAATATTGCACCTTGTTGGTGGTAGTAAAGTAACGGAAATGCCCTAGTAGTTGTTATGCTTCCTCGAGCGCCAAAGGCCGAAGGAAATAAATAAATTATTCCTGTACTCCGTGTATTCAGGTTTGGGTTTATGTTTCGTGTGAAACGTAAATTTGCTTAGAAGTGGGACAGACGCTTTCTTGTATTTTGATTTTGGCAAATCCGTTTAAATGTTGCAAATAGCGTTGTAAAAATCTTCACCAAGGAATCGAACCCACGTTCTTTGGCACGCTGAGGAAAACGACTGCTGCTGATACCCGCATGACCACATAAAAGTAAAGATGTTTACCCTCTATTCTCCATGCGCAGGCATTTTCGTACTAGTGGAACATGTAGATCAACAAGAGCATGTTTATATTTGATAAACCCAGCGGGATGGAAATTGAACCGGATGTTTTATTCTTGGGCAGGAAATATATAGTAAGTAAGAAAGAGTAAAATGGAAAACTATCCTGCTTTGCTTTTCCATGGGTAGGATGAGTAGCTGTATGTATTCTACTTCCGGAAGAATTCATACCGTGATGCGAACGGAAATTGTTTGTCCAAACTTAATATCATGGACGCTTGATAGCATCAGAAGACGGGACAGTCCACATTGTGCTTTCTTGGCGTGCGAACCGCTTTTGCTTTTTGCTGAAGAAAAAGTTACTGCTACTACTGCTACTTCTCAGTGCTAAATATTACCTGTAAATTTTCGACCTTGTTTAACTCTCCTTCGATCCTTGTTTGGACCCTACCCGAGGTAATCCTGCTTGGATATCGATTTGGAAAATTCCTTTTCGATCTTATAGTCGGATTCTTACACAGAGTGTCGAAGAAAACAAAATTCCCTGATATTCCCTGATTTTCCAGTAATTTTCAAAAAAAAAATTCCAGTTACAGTGCCTACCCGGTTCTGGCAACACAACCCCTCAGCTATAATTTTCCTCTATTTATTTATTTATTTCGTCAACCAACGTAGACTAGTACCATTAATTAATACAGTTTTGTTTTCTTAAATATATATTTATATAAAAAAGTAGTGTCAGCTTTCTTGTCTTTTCTTTTATGAGTTGTTATTTCTTATGGAATAAAAATATTGCTTTAGTTTATGCCGAGACATTGTAAAGTCAATGGTTTCGCAGTGTTTATTGTAAGAGGCCATCATGCGGTTTAATGGCCCATATTTTGCATAATTTGTGCGATGATGTTTTATGGCAAATAAATTTCGATTTCGGAGTTGCCGAGTGGGTGCATGGAAATTTAATTTTGATAAAAGTTCTGTTGAGTCAATTCGCTGCGAAACGATATCATTTACAAATGAAACCATTGCATATTCACGACGCTCTTTTAATGTTTGTATGTTTATAAGCATGCAGCGTGCTTCATATGATGGAAGAGGAAATGAAGTCCAACCTAATTTACGAAGAGCGTATAATAGAAATTGTTTTTGTACTGATTCTAATCTTTCTTCGTGCGTGATTGAAAATGGAGACCATACAATGCTGCAATATTCCAGTATTGACCTCACATAGGCAATATATAGTGTTTTAATTGTGTAAGGGTCCTGAAAGTTATAGCAAAAGCGCTTGATAAAGCCTAGCATGTTATTTGCCCTGTGAATAATTGTATTGTAATGGTCTATGAAAGTTAGCTTAGAGTCTAAGATAATTCCTAAATCCCTAACTCTTTCACATTTGTCTACAGTTTGATTTCCTAATGCAATTGAAATATTTGAAGTTGTTCTTTTTCTACTAAATGATATTAAGTTACATTTTTTAACATTCAATTCTAGTAGACTTTTTTTGCACCATATGTAGAATATGTGTATTTAATTCCGGAATATATTGATGTCTTCTTCATTTCTTATTTCCAAAAAGAGCTTCATGTCGTCTCTGAATATATTAGTACTTTATGGAATTGTTTTTCATGAAATACCACACGAACCTGTAACCCATGAAGAGTGGTCCAGTACAATTTCAAATTAAATAAAGCGTTCCATACATTTTAAAGAATGCAAATAAGACAGAAATCTCGTGTTGCCAAAAACGGGAAGTATCCGCATTCTACCCTAGGGGCATCTATTCATCAAAATCTCCTTGATCTTCATGGTGACCAGCAAATCTCGATTAGCAATTTTCCCGTTTTTCTCCCGGAATTTTGGAAATTATCACGGTTTAGGTATTTTAATTAAGCACAAAACTGAATCCGTTTAAGCCTAAGGTTAAATGGATAATTTCCAAAACAGCAGCACCTTTGCTGGATCTTGAATTTGGATCTGCGACAGGTTCGAAGCCTACACAAATTGGTATGAAAATTTCGCTCAAAACTTATCAGGCTTTTATTTGATTGTTCTCAAGCCTTTCCTTTAGATTAATGTCCTTTCACAGAGATCTTTCCAGAATGCTTCTAAAATAGATTTGAAATTCTCTCTGGAAATCGCTTGATTTTTTTAGAACAGCACAGAAATTATCTGTAGAACACTCCAAAAAATTCTTAAAATCATCCTTTCTTCGAATTTCAAACTCTTTCTAAGAATTCATTGGAGCTTAAATTTTGTTTTTGCATGAAACTCTCCGTAGAATTCACTTCAGACCAACAATTGAAAAAGGCCTATTTGCTTTTGTGAGCAAAACTTGTAATCCTCCTTTCCTGCCAACACCATCTGGCAGACAAAATTCTACCGCCGAATTGTCTCCTAATTTTGCTTAGAATTATCTTGGAGTTCTCCTCTAAATTCTTCTGAAAATTGCATGGAATTATCATAAACATTCTGTTGAAATTCCTTTCGAAATGCGCTTGGAATTATACTCGGACTATCCTTATAGATCTTCACATAATTATTTTGGAATTGTACCCTCAAAATTCGCGTTCCTTGGTATTTTTCAAGAATCCTGGAATCCTCTTCACTCTTGGGAATAATCTCTGAAATACCTTGGTGTTATCTCTAGAATTCATTCTCAAATCTGCTCAAATTTGTTTTGGAAAAAAATCTACAATTCTCTTAATAGTTCTTCAAAGTGACCGTAGTTATCCTGAAAATCTAGACCAGTCCAAGGGTCCTGACATCTTATTATTTTCGAAGAGAGGACGCGGTTTATTTTTCCAGATTTGTCAACTAAATTCGTGGGATTTTCCTGGTTCACTGGTCACTCTGAATTTCACATATGAAACACTTGTTTTTAATCCCATTATATTTGTTTTGCCTTGAGCACATTTTGAGATCCAGCTCCGTATGAAAATAATACCGGATAATATGCTTAACTGAAAGCTAATTTATGGGCGGATTCCTCCGGTGGGAAATAGTAAAAATTAAGACCTTCATCTCCGAAAATCTTTAAGTTAATTTCATCAAAATTCCATACTAAAACTTTACTGTGAAGTTAGTTTTACGAGCTAACCGGGTTTTCAATGAACACCTAGAATACTTAATACAGTCACTCTATGCTGTCGAAGCAATGCTTGTCTACGTACCTTTGAATCATTATTCAATCATAAAAGTTCTACTCCAAGCAATAATAAATTCAGCCTGACAAGGCATCTATGAGCGGTTTCGAGAAAACGTGGAGCACTAGGAACAGTTTCGTAAATTGACCATTTTTACGAATGTATCGGATCTTTCGGTGGACCATTACGTAGTCCCCTGGGTCCAAATGCCAATCACAACTCCAAATTTATTTTGATATGACATCTATGAGCGTTTTCAGAAAAAAAAAAATAAATGGAGCTCTAGGATCAGTTTCATCAATTGACCACTTTTAGCGATGTTCTAGATATTCCGGTGGCCCAACCCGTGGTCCCCAGGGTCTATATTCCGGTCACAATACATTCTGACAAGACGTCTATGAGTGGTTTAAAAAAACGTGGAGCTCTAGGATGAGTTTCTCGAATTTAACACTTTTACGTATGTTTCGGATCTTCCAGTGGGCCATTACGTAGTCGCCTGGGTCCAAAATCCGGTCAAAACTCTCAATGAATTCTGATAGGACTTCTATGAGCAGGCGGCGGGTTCGATTCCCAGTCTGGTCGAGGAAATTTTTTCGGGTTGGAAATTTTCTCGACCTCCCTGGGCATAGGGTATCATTGTGATTGCCACACAATATACAAATTCATGCATTGGTATTGGCATGGAAAGCTCTCAATTAATAACTGTGTGTGTGCATTTAGAACACTAAGTTGAGAGCACGCAATAATCTAATATGCACTAAGCAATAAGCTTGAAATGCGAGTGAGAAGAAGAAGATCACTTTTACGGATGTTCCAGATCTTCCGGAGGACCATTATGTGGTCCCCAGGGTTCAGATTCCAGTTACAACTCCGAATTCATTCTGAGAAGATGTTTATGAGTGGTTTCGGAAAAAAAAAACCACCGAGCATTGGGATCAGTTTCGTGAATTGACCACTTTTTCGGATGTTTCGAATCTTCTGGAGGACCGCTACATGGTACCCAGGGTCATATTCCGGTCACAACTATTGAGTGGATTCGAAAAAACCGCGGAGCTATACGATCAGTTTCAAGAATTGACCACTTTTACGGATGTCCCGGGTCTTCCGGAAGACCAAACTTGTGACTTTCCGGGTGCTAAATTTTCCCATAAGGTGGTCATCTATCTTGTTAATAACTTTTCAGAAGGCACCAGGAAGTTATATCTTCAAATAACCCTCCTATTGTGTGGTCCCTATTAACCGTACTATAGGAATCTTGACTGAAAATTGACAAAAACCGGAGAACAAAACCTTTTGATCAAATTTTTGAACCTTTTTAGCACGCTTACGGAAACTGTATTTGAGAAATTTTAAATCATGTTCTGTTGAAAAATTAGTTTAAAAAAGTGTACTAACAAGAAATTAAAAAGTTTTACCAAAAGTTCTTGTTCCACGATTTTTGTCAATTTTTTAAATGGCCATAGTTTGCAAGATACTAAAAGTTTGCATTTTTTATTAAATTTTCCTTGAAAAAAAAAATTGAACTAGGACATTTTGAGATATTTGAGTGTATAAAACTTTTTTTTACGCAAAATTACTTTTACTTTTTTACTTTTTTTTTTATTTTTCTCTGCGATTTTTTCTCAGACGTCATTTTTATCAGAAGTGACGTTTTCGTGCTACAGATTATTGAAAAATGTCGAAGATGCCATTTTACAGTTCACAAGGCCCAAAATGGCCGAACTTTAACAAAAATGTGAATTATTATTGAAACAGAACCCATCATGCGACACATCAAATCACATAATTCAAAAACAAGTGCAATGATGATTTAATATGTACCCAGAGCCACATTGGACACATCCGGACATGTTCCAGTTGCCCCGGGCCAGGGCTGAAAAAAAAATCACTAAAATTAATCAAAGTTCACTATGGATGAAACATTAATTTCATAATGAATGCTGGTGATTTTTTCAACCCTGCCCCAGGGCATGCTTGGCATAAACAGTTTTGGTCACGAACTGCTCATTTGCTAATAACTTTGCACACAGTTGACAAAACATAGTTCTTTTTGAAGCAGTAGATAGATAGAAGATTTTAATTCTACACACTTAGAAAAATTCATGTAAATTTAGGTGCTCTGAGACTGACATATACGAGCGTCAATTATGACACAAAATTGAGTCATAATAGACGCGAAATTCAGCTCAATCAAACGTACTTTTCGTCGAGTAACGAACTTTTCAGTCTCGGAGCACTTAATTTTACATGACATGTTTGTTTACGTCTCATCCTTTATGTCAAAGATGGATTCCGTCACGTGTAAAATTAGGTATTTCTAAGTGTGTAGTAATAAACTGCATTTGTTTTTGCGTTGTAAAAATAAAGTGAGAAATGCTCGCTGCACATTTTGGACTGTACGTGTAAAAAATCATTGGTGTTGATTCAAATGTTAAGATTTACCTACTCTTTGCATGTCTATAGTAAACTATGCTCCTAATCTATCAATTACTTTAAAGAAAAACAAATTTCAACAACTGAGTGAAAAGTTATTAACAAATAAACAGTTGGTGTGTACAACTGTGCATGCCTAGCATGCCCCAGGGGAAATGGTCACTTTCTGACTTGAACCAAAACCCATCATGCGACACCTCAAAATACATGAGAACTGAAAAACAAGTTCAATGGTGGATATATAAAGTGACAAGGACCAAAAACTATCATGCGGATCTCAAAGTTTTGATCTGTAGAAATCTAGAAAAACACGAAGTTTCAGAGCCTCGAATTTTCACCCAGTCCTACACAGCAAAAAATAAATTTTAATATTACATCCAAGAGGATGCACTTCAAAAATTTCGAAAATCTCATGTAATTTTTATGTTCACAAAAATAAATAAATGCAGTAAAAGCAGCGTAATGTCAGTTCATGCACTGTATTAATGATAATTTTGTCCTTTTATGGCAAGTAATATCACACCATGTTTTTGACACAGAGGATGGTCGATCCCATCTTCTCTGCAAACTTGTTGATCTTAACCGTTCCTAGAGACTTAGTTCGAGAATCAACAACTATGTCCTCGGAATGGCGTATTTCTTGCAAAGATCCTAGACGAACATTACCTTAGTGTTTTTATAAAGATTTTAGCCGTAGACTAGTTCATCTCTTACATTTCCTTAGTCTTACTGTGCTTGGAACGTTTAGTTGTACGCTCAGACCTGACAAAAGACGTACATGATCGTTTATTACTTCTCCAGAATTAGTCTCAACAGCGTCACACAGCGCAAAATATTCAGGCTTCTCGATTCCAGCGATACGAGATCCTTTCATCAAGAAAATGTAGCCAGATGTAGACTTTCTGAATGTACAGTCGCCCACTCAGTGGGCACCTGGATCGTAAGCACAGTCTGGAAGATGCAGTGTTGCTAAGCAATATTATAAATTATATTCTAACAAAAAGTACGTAAGTGTTAAATGAGACCGATCGGAGAGTTTGCTTAGTCTACAAATCGGTGGGCTGGGCATTTAACACGGACGCCGGAACAATGACAAACGAATTGACGTAAGATAAAAATCCTACGCCAATATATTTACATTATATAAAATAAATTTAAAAGTCATTCCGAAGATGGAAAGAGAACCCCGCATTCCCCAGTTCAGTGTACCACAGCACCTAATCGTTGTAAAAGCGTCTACTCCTTACAAAGGAAATTCGAGAAACATTCAACTCTGCAATTCCTTTATCTATATATACAACGAGTTGGAACATCACGTACGCCGGAATGGGATAGAGCAAGCAAGTAAACTTTTACAAATAACTGTTTATGCCTCGCAGCCCACCGTTTTTATTTAGCTTAGTTTTGCCCTGTGCGAGTGGTGGTGGCACCATCAGTAGTAAAGAAAGTAATTCCAGGACTACCTCTGTTGTGTACCTTTCCGGTACACCCGCGCTTTACATATTCATTGGAATAACTGGCTGCAGACCGGGACCACACCCACACACAAACACACACGCAGAACAGTAAACCGAATATGTGTTCCGGTGGACGCAGGAGGTTTCTTCGTCCCACACGTCTCTCGTGTGTCCCAGCTGCCACCGATTTCGGGGAGTTGTTGTGACTCGGTGTTTGACTGCTGGTTTAGTTCCAGCAGTGCAAATTTGGCACGGAAAGCTACCCGCTGCGAGATGCCCGGAATAAGGTTCATTAATGAGTGCTGTTTATTTTTTGAATAGAGTAGTAATTTCCGTGTGCTTCGGATCCTCATGTATGATGCATGATGTTTACTCTAGTCGGAAGCTCACTCGTGTTTTTCAGGATCAGTGTGGGAATATTGCATATTTGAAGGTGGGATTTGTAAAATATTATTACACACGGATCGGAGCACGATTTTCTGCTTATTCAACGTTCTTCTGTTCAGTGGGAACCCATTTCGGATTGCACTGTAATCCATAGCTAATAACGGACACAGTTCGTGCGTTTGCACCTGATTCAATAAATCTTACCTCGGACGGCTAACCTAACCTTTCAAGACGTGCCCACCGTAGAACGATGATTGATTGCAAATCAATTATTTACCTTTCAACGGAAACGATATCACGAACCTAATCACTTTATCATCGTTTCAGCCATGATACTTCAATAGCAGCGTGACGCTCTCTCAGACGCATCAAGGTCTATCTTTTCTGATCACCTGAATGGAAGCATCTTCCACAAAAAGAATCTACAATGGCCACACGAAAAGATCCAAGTATATCGTTCGCTCATACATCCTTAGGCC
This sequence comes from Ochlerotatus camptorhynchus, assembly GCF_037179485.1. Taxonomy (NCBI): domain Eukaryota; kingdom Metazoa; phylum Arthropoda; class Insecta; order Diptera; family Culicidae; genus Ochlerotatus; species Ochlerotatus camptorhynchus. The sequence continues at coordinate 3,030,352 of NW_027040988.1, forward strand.
TATTTACGGTCGTTCCTTTTTTCACACACTTTTATCGCCACCATCATCATCGCCGTCGTCATCATCCAAAGAGATGAAAGGAACAATGAGTATGGTTTTATCTGGCGCTTCCCGTTCCGAGAAGGAAGCGCTCGTCAAACTTATCTGCGCCGCTACAGTGCAGAAGCAATGCAATTCTGGGGATATTCACCGAAATAAAAAAAAAAAAACAGCAGCAGAAGTAGGGTACCGCAATACTAAACCTTGAGAATCTTGATCTACTATAGTGCAGCTCCACCAACGAGTGGAAATCCTGTGTGCAGCGGGGATCCATTTGACGCAATGACAATCTATTTCCGGTTGAATGTGTACGTACCTGTAAAGGGGAGAAAATGAACGAAAGAAAATTCATTAATAAAGTGGAATGGAATGGTTTTGTTTCGTTTGAGTAGGGTAGAGAGATGGGAAATGATTTGAAATGTGCTTTTCTTCTGGTAAGTGGTGCGTTTTGATAAATCACAACGCTATTAGAACATTACGTGGGAGCTGCATTTGCAAAACCAGCCATTTCAGCCGGTTGACTAGAACTACGAATGCAGTTCAAAGAGGGGTTGGATCGCTACCCCATAGCAAATCTTTTAGGGCATAGATTTTTTATTTCTAAGAACCCACCACTATTTTTGATGACATTAGTAACTTAAGATTAGAATTACTCACTTCGCAGTAAGAGCTAATAGCACAGACCTGATACAATGCAGCTGAAAATATTTAACGAAGATGAGAAAAACAACGATCCACTATCACAGAGACCTCATTTGAATGTATGACCTATATCTACTTCGTCAACTGGTGGATCATCCCCAAGTAACATTGCGAGTTTTATCACGGTTTTAAAGCATGCTACAAATCTAAATCATAGTCTGCAGAACCCTCATAAACCCCCAATTGCTACTTGGGATCTTCAATTGAGAAACACTCCCAACCCGACATTGACCCGACACGAAACCAACAAACGAAAAATTGAGACACAGGCAAATTTTGAAAATTTAAGACGATCAGTTTTAAAGATCTAAGAAATAGATACTTCCGTAACATCTCGAACATAGAAAAATTTACATAACTCTGGGACCTAGACAACTTTTCTAGATCGCAGTCTAAGTAAAAATCTCATTATTCTTGAACGAGAAAACAAATTCCAAGATGGAAAGATCACGGGCATAGAAAATGTTACATGTGTGGACCTAAAATCTCGATCTTTAAAAAACGTGTACGATTCCGGGATACATTTTGAATCCGGATTGCAAGACCGGAAAAAATACATTGAAATTTTTAAGAATTAGAAAACAACTCAAGATTCCGTGATATTAATTTTCTCACGAAATTTGGACAAATGCTGAAGCTGCCGGACTTCACATATTTTTCAAATTTCTGGTCTTTGAACATGTGCGACTTTTTGCGACATCTTAGGCTTGGCAAACTTTCAAGATCACCAAATTGAAAAGCCAGAATATTGGAACAAGAGATTTTTTTTTCGAAAGCTCAGAAAATGTGTGATGTCTATGACAATTTAGGGATCTCAGGCAAGGTAAAACATTTGACAATGATGGACTTGAATGTCTAGATCACTGAGTTGAATAAAAAAAATCAGAATACTAGTGATTCCGTCAACAATAATTGGACAGTTAACGTTCGCATTTCTTCTTGCCTCACTTTACACGCTAATTATTAATTATTCTTTTTAACACATCTGTAAAAAAAATTAAGGAATCGACCGCCGCTGTTTCCCTTGGTTTTTTGGAACATTATAACATTGAAATGCTCCATAAACTAATCTATCTACTCAGATGTACTGTCCCGCCCAGGTTGCTTTAGTCAGGGGAGCGGAGCAAAAGGGTAAGCGTCTAGAAAAAGCTTTCAATCAAGATTCTAATAGCAGCTTCTAAAGAAAATTATAGAATAAGCTTCTAAATGAGATCCTAAAATAAGCTCATTCAAGACACTTGCATGTCCAGGATGTATTTTCTCCAATATTTTAGATTTTACTAATTTATTATTTTATAAATTTTATAAATGGAATTAACGGAGATCTGGAACCATTTTTTGAGATTTGAATTAAATGCAATCACTACGACTGTGGGACTACAGTAAAAATTTCTAAAGAATTTCGGGGGGAATATAAGGAGAATTCAGAGAGTCTACCTAGTTTACTAAATAAAATTCCTTTAGTTTTCCAGGATTTTCCCGGAGTTCAACATCAAATTAACAGGTTATCAATGAAGCCTTTATTTAAAATACGTTAAAAATATGCTTTTCTAATATTTCTGAGTTTATAATATTGTTAAAAATGGTCTAGATTCTTGAATTTTTTTTCCAAGCATGGACTATTGGTCTAAGGGCTCACATTTTATAATCCCTAAACGCCAGAGAAAAAAAACTCCCCTAATTCAGAATTAAGACAACTTTTCAAAGCATGAGATATCAAATAAAAAATGTCGAAGTCTCACAAATTTGAATTTTTTCAACTTCGATTTTTCTTCGGTGAAAATGTCTATGATTGAATCATCTTGTTACGCTCGGAGTTCTGCACAGCGTTCCTTTAAGATTTTCTCAAGAATTTCCTTAGCATCATATCAAAATTACAGCGGCGCCGGTGATGTAGTGGTAAGCGTGATTACCTCTCACTCCAGCAGGCCTGGGTTCAATCCCAGTCGGCGCCACATATCTTATCTTAGCAAAGCCGTTGGTCCCTGTTTCATGAGTTGATGTGTAGATAAGTAGGGTCCAGGTGTGGGAGCTGCCTCCCTGGCGTCGGTAGCATTGATGCTCAGCACGGAAAACAAGATCGACGGAAAACAAATCAAGGAAAAAAATATTAAAATTACCTCATGGATTGATTTAGAACTCTCTGGTATTCCCGTGCAATTCGCTCGCTCCATTACACTTTTAAAATGATCTCCAGGATGCTCATTTTTTCCTTGATTTGTTTTCCGTCGATCTTCTTTCCCGTACTGAATACCAATGCTACCGACACCAGAGAGGCAGCTCCCACACCTGGACCCTACCTATCGAACCATCAACTCATGAACCAATGGCTTTACTACCCTTTTTGACGTATGATTATGTCTTTCGGAAACCTATTGGGGCGCAATTTAAAAAAAAAACCAAAATCGACCGCGTTACAAAAAGTGGTCAGGTTTTGACCACTTATAACTCTATCAATAGCGGATGGATTTTAATTCTAAACAAGCCAATCGATTGGAATGTCATCTACGAATCTGCTTAAATTAACACTTTATCAATTTTTAAAAGGTCACTATTGAAAATTGCACGAATGTGCAACTGTTGCCATAATAATGAAAATTATCACCGATTGACTGCGAAAAGGGCCCTAACACAAATTTGAAAATCGAATCACCGTGTGTGGTGAGTGGTAATGTTCAGAGGTCATCATCAGCAGCAACAGCAGTGCTTTCGGCGCGTGGCGTTGTAGATTGTTCTCCAGTACACGACGAAGGGCTGCCCGTAAGGGCGAGCTGCAGCCCACTGAGCGGTCCATTCGCCGAAGAAGGAGGAAGAAGTTGCACCGCTACTGATCGGATTCAGTTGCTCGTCGTGAGCCGGTGTGGGCCGTTTATGCCATGCGCGTGTTGAACACTCAGATAATAGCTCAGCATTAGTCAACCATCACGACAAAACTGTCAATTTCAGGACCCCCATAAATGTGTTAAAGAGTATTATCTGAACACTTGTCTATGTTAGTTCCCATAAGTTTAAATCTAACATACCATGTATTTTTAAGGCAACATTGGGGGTGCAATTTCAAAACCAAAGTCGGTCGCAGCATAAAAGTGATCTGATTTTGATCCAGAGATGATGGATTTCAATTCATAATACGCCAAACGATAAGAAATTTTACTACGAATCTGTTAAAATTAAGACTATCAATTTTCAAAAAGTCTCTATTGAATATTGCAAGAATGTGCAGCTGTCGATGTGATAATTAAAATTATCACCGATTGACTGCGAAAAGTGGTTTCTCTAACACAGATTTCAAAATCGAATTCACTCCGGTCTAACCGAACGGTGTTTATTCAATGACGGGTTAAGAAATCAATTTAATATTTACTATAATTTTGCTGTGACATCAAAACTACATTTTGTAATCCTACGTCAAATCTACTGTTATGTCTTGCATACAACCTCTTACTTTTTTTTTCCTGTGTTCGGGACATAAATTCACAGCGACCAGTACTTTGATATATTGTTTATCCCGTGTCCTTAGTTTAGTGCATGTCAAATTACTCCTTCACTATTGAGAAATGATAAAGTATTCGGTTTTGATACAGTTGCCATTCTCGCCTTCATCACAAGGATTCGATTATAATTGAAAGGTACAGCTATTTATACCCTTCAAGTGTGCACCCCTTTGTCAGTCAAAATTTGATTCCTTAGCAATAAAATAAAACAATGACATCGATAATGACCGTGCATCAGAACCCTAGTCTTAAACACTTCAATCTTTGACTTTTTTCAAGATCATCCTCAGTTCAGGCTCATGACGACTTATCACTATTAATAAAGGTATAAAAAGTATCAAGGACTAAGACGTATTCCTCTCATTACTGACAAATACTATTCCCCTAGTTTGAAGTAGTCAGGACTAGGAATATATCCCGTGATCCGAGATTTTATGCCTCAGCGTCACCGACTGGGATTGAAGCCAGGCCCTTTGGGGTGCCAGGCAATCACGCTTACCATTACCCCACCGCTGAGAAGACTCTTGGATTTATTTAACACTTCCCTTAAAATTCTTCTTTAGGTTCGCTGTATGACCTAGCAATTCCCAAATAAACTCTCCACAGCATTCACTAAGTATCTCCCGAAATTCCCATGGAATTTTTAACGGAATTTTCTTTAAAATTACACTTGAAAATTTCTGGAAAATCCGGTGTCAAGGGTCAGGGACGTAAAGGTTAAGAAAAGTAGTCTACATATAGGACATTAATTTTTTTTAATTCTAATAAAAAAGGTAAATTTTCAAAACAAATTCAAACAAACAAAATTATGAAAATTATATGCCACGTAATAGGGGAAATGGCTCTAATGTTGACCTATGGATCTAAGATTGGGACCATCGCTAAAAATCTGCAATTTATCAATTTTATCTAGATGAACCGTCATTGGGACGGTACTAATGGATATTTTTGATCGCTATTGAAAATTTAGTAGATTGCTGAATTTATGTATGGGCCCAAATTAGGGGCATTTAGGTCGACATTACATCCATTTCCCCTATGTTACAAATGATAAAAATGGAGTATGTAATGAGATTATACTTGTACATTACAGCTTTTAGTATGTAACTGCTTAAGGCATGATGATCAAGTGGAACATGTAAACTTCTATGTTAAATGATGTTTTCTCCGGTTAATATACATGTTTTTACCTCGGCAAACAATTTTACATGAAAAAGATGGAATTTCATAACACTTTTTAGATGTGTACAGGAAATCCCAAGTAACATTGCAGGTTTTATCGCGGTTTTATAGCATTCTAAAAGTCTAAATCATGGTCTACAGAACCCTCATAAAACCAAAATTGTTACTTGGGATGGCTCTAATGTTGGTCTATGGATCTAAGATTGGGCCCATCGCTCAAAATCTGCTATTTATCAATTTTATGTAGATGAACGCGTCATTGGGACAGTACTAATGGATATGTTTGGTCGCTATTGAAAATTTAGTCGATTGCTGAATTTATGCATGGGCTTAAATTAGGGTCATTTAAGCCAACATAACATCCATTTTCCCTAGGTAAACAAATTATTTTATGGACGCGATCAAATTCTCGGTTTTCCCGTGCCCACCTAGGAAATTTCCGCTGGATACGATGGGATTAGTTTTTTTACATCAAAATACGGTTTCTTATGAGGAATTGAATGCCTATACGGTTGTTCAGTGCCACTGAAACTCCAACATACGTATTTTTTACCAGTACGTAACCACTTCCATTCGATTCCTCAGGGTTTTTCAGTGTAGAAATTGTTATTAACGTGTGTATCAAAAATGACACTTGTGTACCTGAAGAATTTAAAGCCTTATTTTCAATTCGTCTCTAGCTAGAATCGAATTCTTTACAACGGGCACCCATACCAGTGACCACTGAATCCTCTTTTTTAGAAAATGCTGTTTCTTGAAGTACAATGGATCAAATAAGCTGCAGTTTTGCCCGCATGCTGACAAATCTCAGGAATTTAATTATAGAATGTAAGATCTGATCTTTTCGAAGGATTTTTTTCTTAATCGGTTCACTAACATATATTTGCACTATACTTTTACAGCGTCTTAAAAATAAGAAAGTTTCATACTTTTCGCATTCGGAAAATTTCATTGTTGTTTATGCTTGGGACACAATTATCGTTACCAAAACTATGGCTTCGGATCCATTCTGTGCCGAACAGCATTGCTGGTACCAAGTGCAACTCCCAAAGAAAAGATTTAGAAACCAAAAAAAACAAACCTTTGCCAAAAGTAGTCCTCCATTCGTTGAAAAGGAGCGTTCCCATTCCAAGCATTGAAAAACCACATCACAGGCGACCGAAAGCCGTTAATGGTGAGTCTCCAAAGCACAGAGCTTCAAAGGAAGCCTTTGCAGCCCCCGAAGTTCGAGCGCTGACCGGCATCGGGTGGAAACCGAAAATGATTTTCCTTTTAATTTAAGAGCTTTTGTTGTGCTCTGGAATCGACGACGCTGCCATTGGGACTGTGCGCTCTAATTAAAATTGCAGGTGTATAAAATTTTGGAAATACGATTTTAAATTCTCGACGATTCGGATAATTTCAGCGCATTCATTCGGAAAGTTTATGCGCTCTGGTTCTGCTGGGAGGACCCTTTTGAGAATTCCCCTCCTGTTTGGATCGGAGAAAGCAATTACAGAAAAGCAAGGCTTTGCCGGTCTATCCTAAATCATACCTCTGAATCTGCTTTTTATCCTTGGCTACAGTAGTGGGTAGTTGGAATATGGAAAATGGAAGGGGGAAATTTGTAGGTGAATATACTGGCACAAAGCCTGCGTCCTCCGTAAATTAGCGACGGAAATCTCGGTGTATGAAGTTTTTCCACTTTCCGGGTTTTGTTTGTAAGTATCACTTGAAAGTGGGTTTTGTTCATATTTGATTCTGGTGAGGATTTCCGGTTTCATAATGTTGCTTTCTGCACAAGGGGCTTTACCTTCTGTTGACTGTTGTCTGAATAGCTGCATGAGGAAAAAAGGGGAGCTTTTTGCATATGAAACTTCAAAAGAATACAGGAGCGTAGAAATTGCGGGACCATTGAATACTTCTTTTTTACTAGGATGCTCAAAGGATTTGTATGTTTCCACCTTGACAGAGTTAATTTTAACGTGAAGTTTTTCCTTGTGAGTAATTGAGAGGTAAACTGTAGAATATATTAGCAATATGGCACATGTCGTCCCCTGCATAAACTTTTCCGAAAATCATCTAGTATATTAGAGATACATGTAATAAAAAATAGTAATAATATTTACTTTCAGTATTCAAATCACACAACCACAGACCCCAAATTGTCATCCCATCCGCACGGAATGACCGAAATTCAAAACAATTTTACCCGTGTCGTTACCATCCAATGAACGGTTATTGTTCACACAAATTGCTAGTCGTTTGTTGTGTATTTCGGGTAGGTTTCAGCCGATCGAAATCGAAATCCTAGAACCGAATTCAATCCCAAATTTACCCAGAAACGACTCAATCGTACAAAGTCGTCCAACAACACCAGAAACAGCTTGTTTTATTCAATTTCCCTCGATGGACCATTTTTACGGAGGTTTCAATCCAATACACTACCCGGTACCACCTCCCCCACCACGGCCGATGAACGTGAACCGGAAGGGAGCCTATCAAAAATTCTGCTCCCGTTTCTTTTCTCCGAACGCCATTTTCACACTTTTGCCATCCGGCGGCTAACCTGGATTCCTTTGCCTTCACACTAACTCAATAAAACCAATTCACAACCGAAAATGATACTGTTTCTCTCGGTGCTGGCGTTACCTTCTACGCGGTGAAGGTATTTTGTGAAGAGGAAGAGCTGCAGTGTTGCCAGCATTCATTGGTATTATTTTGGGGGTTGGACTATTTCTTTACCGAGGGTATAGGGTATCACTTCACCGCAGCGGCGTAGGCTTAAATCGCCTTAATCTTGACCATTTTTGGATGGATTCATTTGATTATGATATGTTTAAGATTTGTGTGGCATTAAAATCATAAGTTATCAAACTTCGGGGGCAAAATGTAGAGAGGCATGCAGCCGTACACATACAGTAATTCAGTGCTCTTAAAAAATCTACCACTACACCAGTTGCGGTATGACGTTGAGTGTTGAGTATACATTGTACTTAACAACACTGCGACCAGTAACACTTAACACCACTGCGACCAGTAATTTGATCCCGTGAGTATATCCCGTGTCCTTAGTTTAGTGCATGTCGTATTACTCCATCACTATTGAGAAATGATGAAGTATTCGATTTTTTAACAGTTGTTATTCTCGAATTTATCGCAAGGATCCAACTCTAATTGAAAGGTCTCGCTATTTATACCCTTCGGAGTGTTGAAGCACCCTCCAAAGGCCTTTGTCAGTCAAAATTGGATTCCTTAGCAATAAAATTAAGGAATGACACCGATAACGACCATGCATCAGAATCCTAGTCTTAACCACTTCAAACAAGGGAACAACGAATGGAAGATTAGAGATCACATATATGAAGACAACTAACTCATTTTTCCCTTGTTTCAAGATCATCTTCGGTGGACAAAGCAGAGTCTTGTCACTATCAACAAGGCATAAAAAGTAACAAGGACTAAGATGTGTTCCTTGGATTACTGAAAAATCCTGTTCCCCTAGTTTGAAGTAGTCAGGACTAGGAATCGGTGGTACATCTTACATCCCGTAACGTACCACGAAAAGGTGATCTACCCACGTTACGTTACTATTGTGAGTTGGTCGAAGCACAATCCCGAACACGGACATCAATTCCAGATACCAAAACTCTAGCCCTGATCCTGAACTTGAGGGGACCCGTTCAAAATTATTGGTCTTTGAAGAATATGCTAGGCGTAGCACAATGTCAAACGAATGTCTAAAGTGGGGTATTCCTAATTAACAAAAAAATACATATATAAATTCTCGTAGTTCAACGACGATGCAATCGGAAAATGTATGATTCCCTCACTGTTATGTATGAAAGGTATCCAACGGATGTAAATTCTCTTGGATTTGTTGCTTGTAATAAAACGTCATTTACATGCTTGTAAAACAAAGCCAAACTGGCCACACCGGTCCCACCGGGTGTGAATTTAATTTTTAATCCCGTCTCGATATTTCGTTTCCTTTTGACATTACCCGCGTTAGTCGGCAGGATCTGCGAACAATAATAAACCGGATAGGAACACCTCCCCGGCTGGAAGCAATGTAGTCCCCTGTTTGGCTTTTGTCTCTATATTAAACAACGAGCAGAGCGCCGAGTATCAGTTTCCATTCTGTCTCTCTCTCTCCCACTCCTTGCTCCCTGTATTATCCGCTGGTTTTATGCGTAACCAGCAGCTCCACGATTTCTTTTTATTCTATGCATGTCGGCGAAAGCAGTTTAGCTCCAGATTTTACTACTTTTCGTTTATTTTCGTTACGATTATGAGTCCGTTGGTGGTAGTGGGTCATTTGGCATAAAATTGTTAACTGGAAGGTACTTCCACGCAAAAAACGCAGTATTGTGTTTTACGAAGTCACAATTTTTATTATTTGCATTCATTTTGATCGAATGGTAAAAACTTGTACAGTTCCGATTCAAATTTCGGACGATTCAAATTTCGGACACTTTCATTTTTAATTAAATATTACATCCAGTTAGAAACAAAGTAATAATGTTAGATGATCGTGGAGGGCACTAATCAAAAAAATTTAAAATTTACAAGACATGTGGATCATATTCGACCGAGATAATCAACTTTTAAAAGTGTCCGAAATTCGAGTTTAAGTGTCCGAAATTTGAATCGGCACGGTATTTGCATTACCGCCTTTTTATAATTAAATTATTATCGTTTTGCTTTGTTTAATGACTTTCTTAGCCTTAAACACTCTAACGACTACGACTTTTCCAAGGGATCAATCATTATCTTTATATTTAGCCCCACAATCAAAGAGAACTCGCTACTCGTCATTTGTATTTCATTTTTATTCCTTTGTCCACTGCCATCAAAAACTCCAAAGAAAGCCCATTTCCCTTTAGGAAGAGTGAAATGATGTGCGTTCCTTTCAAAAATGGAGCAACGCCCATCTTGTCTCGAGTTCACTGCCAAAACGCAAGAACACCTAAGTACCTACACGTGCCGCTTAACGATGTTGTTGGCTATCCGTGTGTAGGATGAAACGAGTGCATCGCCACAGGTATTTGGCATAGCACGCCCTACTGCCACGTGGGGATTTTTTTGCGAGATTGAAAACATGATCGGAATGGGAAAAAAACACCAAAATTGGAATCAGACAGGGCTGCCAATGGAATGCGGTGGAATGCAAGCTAATTACGATGTTCCACCGTTTGATTCATAATTTGCTATCTTATTTTTTTTTTTATCCCCATAGGATTGCAATGATCGGGGTTGATGAGAAACATTTTCAAGTGACTACGATGCCGGACGGATTAGTCTATGGTGACCAATTAAACACCGGATTCACGATCTTGATTTTTTTTTTTTTTTTTTTTTTTTTTTTTTTTTTTTTTTTTTTTTTTTTTTTTTTTTTTTTTTTTTTTTGATGATGGTCCCACCTCTTACCCCTACAAAGGTTTGAGCTGGACGATTTATCTTTAAGATAATTAAATATGACATTTTAACCAGGTTGGCAAACAAAATCGAACTGGTTTCAGTTACAGATATAAATTCCCTCTAGAGTTTACAGTTGCTTCACAGCGATATAAATGTGGAAAAGCTCAGGCGTCCACCTCTTAGTTCGCCTTTTTGTCCACCTAAAATATTCATAAGTATTACAAGCAATCAAGAGTTAATGAACAATCAACAAAGCATCCTATTACACTAGTAACCCCGCAATCTGATGCTATCATAATTTTCAGCAATGTCAGGAATGCTCACGAACCCCCAACATTTGCCAGAAAACTTACTACTAACTCAAGGTATCTTCCAAATAAGCTTCAAAATTGCATTTTTTTTTATCAAATGTTAAATTCAGTCCTCTATATCCATAAAACGCGCGCGAGGCTCAAACCTTTGTAGACTACTATTTTTTTTTACTACTACTATTAAATCATATATCAAAAATCCATCATCACCATCGTGGCGAACAAAATAGTTTTTGCAGTGCTACAATAATTATTAAAAAGTCGTTATAACAGCTATCCATACAAAGTAATCCGTTAAAAATAACTTCGTCAAGATACATAATTTGTCAATTCATAAAAAAAAAAAATCACTGGATAACCGTTCAAAAGACAGTTTTAACGTGTGAAATGCAATGTCTCTTAAATTCTGCTAATGTTGTTGAACGTTTAATGTGTCTAGGCATCGAATTGAAAACATTTATTCCTTTAAAAAATAATGAATTCTGTGAAGCACAAGTCAAGAAATGTGGTGTTCTTATTTCATCCGCGTTTCTAGTATTATATCTATGATAGTCACTTCCTCTTTCAATTCGATCACACAAATATCGAGGCAGCAAACCGTTAACTACTTTAAAAATGAACACCATAGTCAAATATACAATTCTTTGCTTCACCGACAACCATTGTAAGGCGTCTAGCATCAAAGTTGAGGAAGTGAATCTATTACATCTCAAAATCAAACGCATTATTTTATTCTGCAAGCGCTGTAATCTCGATATTTGTGTTGCATTGGACAGAAATAAAATGGATAATCTTCTTGAAAATCTTTATGGTTCGGTAATCGCTGGTCTGTCTTTGTCTATGTCTTCTTCTCATTCGTACGTCATTTTTAATGTCTGGATGGTTTTCTTGTCTAAGGTCATGATGTGTTTGTGTATCAGTGTGTGGGTGTGTTTGTGTGTGTGTGTGTGTTTGTGTTTTTGCACCAAATGATTATATTTCTTCCTCATCTCCTAGTATTAACCGCACTCTAAGAAAAAAACAAAACAAAATTGCAAAAGTTAATACCATAGCATATCTAACTTACTATCCACATTTGTTGACTAATGCTTAAATGAAATTTTTAATTTTATGACGATAAGTTGCTCAAAACAGCAGCCTGTAATTCCGCACCAGAATCCGCCTCCAATTTAATGTCTTTCGATATTTTCGAAGGCGAACACTCCGCAACCTATTATTGCTAGTGATTCTGTCCAATTGTTAGGTATCCAAATTAAAGTCATTCGTAAATTTATTGTTGAATATATGGATTGTTAATTGTTAATTGAATAACTATTGTGAATAATACTGGGAACACGGTTTGGGCCAAATACCGGTCTAGCGAACATGCTACGTCGCTGTCAGGTAAACGTTAGAATTGAATTGGAGGAATGTAGGGTTACGGTATGTAATGTGGGTCTAGTCCTTTCATTCGGCCTATCACGCAAATAAATAATTAATTAAGGAATATTACACAAAAAATAAGGAAAATATTGATCACTGATGGTTGATAAATGTGTACCACACACAAATCAATTTATATCACAACATTTCAATACATTTTCAGCTCTCGTAAGTAATAAAACTGGTTGAGAATATCACAATGTTCGGAGTTTTTAGCCGCCATGACTTATAAGGTTAAGATGGGAAGGTTGACTGACGATCATCAAATGGCCTGATTATGGCATTTATTGATTGGAATTACCTGATAATACACACTAGACGTAAAACTTACAGTTGCTGTTTGAATATTTTATGTTTATTTTAATTGTTTAACAACGTTTTCACAAGTAAAACATGGACCCAACTTTAGGGACACATTTCTTTTCTATGTTCCTAACTATGGCCCATGAAATTCATTTGACAGCATATAGCAATAAGAGTAACGTCAACAATGTTGTTTTGCATTTGGATGATAAGGAACGAACAGGAAGGGAGATTTTTTCTGCCAAACCTGTATAATGAACATCACAATGTTCTGATTTAGATATTCTGCGGTCAAAAGACGATAAGCGAAATTTTTAATTTTTAATTTTTAAATTGAGTGATTTAATGTAGTTTTCGTAAAATTTTCTCTAAGAAATGTTTTGAGGAATGAAGAGCATTAAGTTAACAGTGATAGTGATAAAAAAAAATACATCAGAAAACGTTACCAAGAGCGTTTTTTTTGAGGATCAAACAAGATAGGACGAAGTTGCATCCATAAATAGACCCAATTTGGGGACAATAGACCCATATTACATACATTTCCCTCATGAGTTATTGTCTTAAAAAAAGTAAGTTTTTCAACTTTTCGTGGTTTCTGATAGCAAACGACATGATAAGCATATCTAAGCATACCATTTAGCAGTAGAATATCGTTTGCAGGTAAATTCATTGATGAGTTATGATTAAAAACGTAATCGATGGCTGCATATTAGACCGAGGTTAGGGACGTATACCCTATACAAAAACAAATCGTTGATTAGTGTGAAAAAATTCTGGATTGCGTTTAGCAAAATTAGCTCATTACGGTTGAAAAAATAATCATAACTAGTTTTAAGGTATTTTAAAGTGCATTTAATCGTATCAGAAAGTGTTTTCAATTGGATATACGGTAAATTTGATCATGCAACTAGTACAAATAATGAACTGAAAACAACATCTTATATCTAGGTTGGCAAGCACTAGTACACAAAACTAAATCTAATATTGTACAATTTCCTAGATCTAGTGACTAGAATTGTGGATAAAAGTCCAGACTAGTATCGTAAGTATCCTAAACCTAAATTGGAATTTATATGAAAATCTAATTATCCATGATTGAACTCAGATTAGTGAAGAAACGTTTGAGATCGATAAATCACCGCAAATCGCTCGTAGCAAGAGGTGTAGAGAAGAAACTATCTTTTGTAAGTAGAGTTTAAATTTGTACATTAAAACACTAATTTGAATATTAAATTTGCAGTTTGAGCTGCGTCAATCAGCTGCTACAAAACAGTGGTGTAATTCTTGAAAGTTTTCCGAACATTCTCAAAAAAAGATACTCGGATTACGATAACCTCAAATATGAGTGTTAATCTCACTACGACAGCCTGCGCTGCCTGTTCGACGACTTCCGAAGCAGATGAAGGGATGGTTGCCTGCGATAGCTGCAACAAATGGTTCCACTACCGGTGTGTAGGTGTACAGGAGGAAAACATCCACGATCAGGAGAAGTGGTTCTGCCCGACGGAGCAATGCCAGAAGGTGGAGGAAGAGCAGGTAAATCTGTTGGGAGATCCCAAGAAGAAAGGGAAATCTTCCAAAAAGACGCTCGTAACGGACGAAAACTCGGACTTGTCCAGCGTCAAGTCCGACCAGCAGTCCGGTTCCCGGCTCGAGAAAAAGCTTAAAGAGCTAGAGAGGGAGCAAAGAGCGAAGGAGAAGGAAATGGAGATAGAACGTCTGCTATGGAAGAAGAGGATGGAAATGGATCGGAAGCTGAAGGAGAAAAGGCTCCAAATGGAGAAGGAGATGCGAATGCAGGAAAGGGAGCAGGAAAAACAGCTGCTTGAAAAGGCCCTCAAGGACGAACAAGCGCATTTGGATAAAATGGAACGGATGCGAGAAAAGTACCAGGCAAAGATGGCAGGCGTGAAGGAGACGTTGAATGCTTCCGTAAAAGAACGGAAAAGGAATGAAATGGAAGTGGATCTTCAGGAAGGAAGCTCGAAAGACCAAAACCAAGCACAGGAGAAGAATAAGAGCGTAGCGAAGCTGAATAAAGGTACCGGAAGTGGAAAATTAGAAGAAAAGGAAATTTCGGAAGATAAATATAGCGAAGAAGATAGCGAACACGATAGCGAGGAGGGGAAAACTGATTCCGGAGAGGAAGAATCGGATGAAGAAGATGAAAACGAAGAAGCCGAAGAAACGTCCGACGAGTCTGAAGCGGAGTCGGAAGAAGAAGTGAAACCGGAAAAGAAATCGAAAAAGAAGAAGCAAGACAAAAAGAAGGTGGTGCCACACGGGCTGGGGCGGCAATCCGCTGGACCAACGAAGACGCAATTGGCTGCGCGAAATGGGATCTCTAGAAAACTTCCCATATTCACGGGGAAACCGGAGGAATGGCCTCTTTTCATAGGGAGTTACGAAGCGTCGAACGAAGCGTGTGGATACAACGATATCGAGAATCTTGTTCGTCTACAGGAGAGTCTCAAAGGACCAGCATTGGAGAGCGTTCGAGGACAGTTGTTGCTACCGAAATCCGTATCGAAGGTGATCTTCAAGCTGCGTCAACTCTACGGTCGTCCGGAACAGCTGTTACATTACCACCTGGAGAAGGTGAAGCAGTTGGATCCTCCGAAAGCCGAGAAGTTGGGGACGTTCATTCCTTTCGGAAACGCGGTAGAGCAACTGTGTGACCACCTTGAAGCGGCGGATCTGAAAGAGCATCTCGTCAATCCGTTGCTGGTACAGAATCTGGTAGACAAACTTCCTTCCTCCGATAAACGTGAATGGGTACGCTTCAAAAACAAGAAGAAGAAGGTCACGTTGCGGACGTTTTCCGATTTTCTGTCGAGAATCGTATCGGAGGCATGTGAAGCAAATGCCTGCGTCGAGGTGAAAGAAGTCAAGGACGTTCACTTCGTAAAAGCTGGTAAAGGAGGTGTGAAGGAAAAAGGAGCGGTGTATAACCACAGCGGGACCGGAAGTTCGATGGACAGCTTTCCAGTTAGCACCCCAGAATCCAGGAGTCTAAAGCCTTGCAAAGCGTGCTATCGCACAGATCATCGGCTGCGGTTTTGTCAAGATTTCAAGGCGATGTCATTTGCGGATCGCATGAAGGTTGTTGGCAAGGGTAAGCTGTGCCAAATCTGCCTGAACGACCATGGAAACGCACCGTGTCGGTTCAAGATTCGATGCAACGTTGGCGAGTGTCAGGAACGTCATCATCCTCTACTCCATCCTCTAGCATCGTCAGTTGTGATGAACACACACATTCATCTGCAAGGGACGATCCTCTTCCGGATGATTCCAGTCTCGCTACACTGCGGGAATCGAACAGTGAAGACGTTAGCTTTTCTGGACGAAGGAGCTTCAATCACGTTGGTGGAGCGATCGTTGACTGACCGACTAGGGGCAAAAGGAGCTCTCCATCCCCTTACGATCAAATGGACCGCTGATGTTACTCGAGTTGAAAAAGACTCAACGAAGATGAACCTTTGGATATCCGCCTCCGGAAGCGAAGAAAAGCTGATTTTGAGTTGCGTACAGACCGTGGAACAACTTCTTCAGCCGAGACAGTCACTGGACGGTGCTGAGATTTCTACTGCTTACCATTTCCTCCGCGATCTACCGATTTCTTCGTACCCTAGTCAAAGACCCGGTATGCTCATCGGTTTGAACAACCTTCACGCCATCGCACCAATGGAAGCTAAAGTCGGAAAGCAAGGAGAGCCAATCGCAGTA
Source organism: Ochlerotatus camptorhynchus (assembly GCF_037179485.1). NCBI lineage: Eukaryota > Metazoa > Arthropoda > Insecta > Diptera > Culicidae > Ochlerotatus > Ochlerotatus camptorhynchus. Next base: position 3,046,931 of record NW_027040988.1, read on the forward strand.
CGGTGCAAACTCGGCTGGTCAATTTACGGTCCTATGGGAGGACAATCGAAACGTTGGCAGAACTTCTTAGGGTATCATCACGAAATCTCGAATGAAGACCTGCACAACCTGCTGAAGGAGCACTACGCGGTGGAAGAATCGGTAGTTGCTGTACCACAGGAGTCGAAGGATGAGAAACGAGCTCGGGAGATCCTAGACCGAACAACGGTGCGCGTTGGCGATCGCTTCGAAACCGGAATGCTGTGGAAAACCGACAATCCAAAGTTTCCGGACAGCTACCCCATGGCGGTGCGCAGATTAAGGCAGTTGGAGCAAAGGCTGCAGAGGACACCGGAGCTATACGAGAACGTGAGAAAGCAGATCGGTGAATACCAGCAGAAGGGCTACGCACATCTGGCGACGCCGGAAGAATTGGCTACGTTCGATCCCCAGGAGTCCTGGTTCCTTCCCATCAACGTAGTGCTAAATCCGAAGAAGCCTGCGAAGGTACGGCTGGTGTGGGACGCAGCAGGTGTCTCCCTGAATTCCTAGTTGCTCACAGGTCCAGACATGCTCACTCCACTTCCGGGTGTTCTAAATCGTTTTCGAGAACGACCCATCGGCTACGGCGGAGATATTCGCGAAATGTACCACCAGCTACTGATGCGAGCGGCAGATAAGAAGGTACAGATGTTCGTGTTCCGGAACTCACCAAACGAGTCTCCAAGCATATATATAATGGACGTAGCAACGTTCGGATCGAAATGCTCACCGTGTCAAGCGCAGTACGTGAAGAACAAAAATGCCATCGAGTTTTCCATGGAATTTCCAGAAGCAGCAGCGGCGATAATAGAAAAGCATTACGTCGATGACTACTTCGACAGCGTCGATACGATCGAAGAAGCAATCAACAGAGCGAAAGAAGTTAGATACGTTCATTCAAAAGGAGGTTTCGAGATTATGAACTGGGTGTCGAACTCTGGAGTGTTTCTCGAGGAACTGGGAGAGGTCAAGAAGGAACAGTCGGTACATTTCAACCGGGACAAGGAAAGCGTAATCGAGCGAGTTCTTGGTATTATCTGGAATTCTAGGCAGGACGAGTTTTCGTTTTCAACGGAGCATCGGCAAGACGTGAGACCGTATCTGATGGATGGTGAGCGTCCTACGAAGAGGATAGTTCTGAGCTGTGTAATGGGATTCTTCGACCCATTAGGCTTGCTCACACCGTTTACGATCCACGGGAAAATGGTGGTGCAAGATCTGTGGCGCACGGGCTGCGAATGGGACGACGCAGTAGATGACAAGAGCTTCGAAAAGTGGGAACGCTGGACGGGTCTGTTGCCGAAGGTGGAAGACATACGCATACCTCGCTGTTACTTCAAAGACGTCCGCTCATCTTCAATCAACTCCCTGGAACTGCATGTCTTCACGGATGCAAGCATTCACGCAAACGGTTGTGCAGCCTACTTCAGAGCAGTAATCGACGGAAACGTGAAGTGTTCGCTGGTGATGTCACGATCAAAGGTAGCTCCACTAAAACTACAATCGGTTCCACGTCTCGAACTGATGGCTGCTGTTCTCGGGGCCAGGATGCTGCATACGGTAAGATCCAATCATTCTTTTCCCATTACCAGAACCGTTCTGTGGAGTGATTCTCAAACGGTTCTAAGTTGGATCCGGTCGGATCAACATAAGTACAAGCAATTCGTTGCTTTTCGAATCGGCGAAATACTGGAGCTGACTTCCACAAACGATTGGAGGTACGTTCCGTCCGACATGAACATCGCCGACGTCGTAACGAAGTGGGGACAAGGACCGCCACTAAAATCAGATGGTCCATGGTTCAACGGACCGCAGTTTCTGTACGAATTTGAGTCAGAGTTGCCTGAGCAGAAGAAAACGGTGTTCGACGTCCCGGAAGAGATGAAAGCGTGCGTGTTATTCCACGAAGCGTCGAATTCCAGTCCTTTGATCAACGTCCACGTAACGTCACGTTGGTCAAGGCTGATACGTATCGCAGCCAGCGTAGTTCGATTCATTGCCAATTGTCGGAGAAAAATAGCTAGAAAGCCAATCCTAGCGTCGATAGCTGGACGCTACTTGGAGCGTTCGGTAATAGCCAAGCTGGAATCCATCCGGTGGCCGCTTCTTCAAGAAGAGCTTCAAGCAGGAGAAAGGATTCTTATGAGACAAGCCCAGCAGGACAGCTTTCCGGAGGAGGTGAAGATTCTGCAAATCAGCTGTGAACGCAACGCAAGTCAATCACCAGCACTCATTGACAAGTCGAGCTGGCTCTACAAGCTGAGTCCGATCATAGATGCTGACGGAATCGTTCGAATGGGAGGAAGATTGGCGCTGTCGGAAGTAGTTCCTTTCGACAAGAAATTCCCGATAATCCTTCCCAAGCGACACCAGATCACAAGTATGATTATACAACACTTCCATGAAAAGTATGGTCATGCCAACCGGGAAACAGTATTTAACGAGCTTCGACAACGCTTCTACATCCCAAAGCTTCGATCAACTATATCAATAGCCGTGAAAGACTGCATGTGGTGTCGAGTCAACCGATGTCAGCCACAAGTTCCGGTGATGGCGCCGCTACCAGTTCAACGGGTAACGCCACAGTTACGCCCCTTCAGCTCGGTCGGAGTTGATTACCTGGGTCCGGTAGAAGTGTTGGTCGGACGTCGAAAAGAAAAGAGATGGGTGGCTCTGTTCACTTGTCTTGCGGTACGAGCCATTCACCTCGAGGTGGTGCATAGCTTGACCACGCAAGCTTGTCTGATGGCGATAAGGAGATTCATCTGCAAGCGAGGGTCACCGGACGAATTATTTTCGGACAACGGAACCAATTTCAAGGGTGCAAGCAACGAGATGTCCAAAGCAAAGCAGAAGATCAGTGCGGAATGCGCTGAAAGCGTCTCAAGTCCGGCAATCAAGTGGCACTTCATCCCTCCCGGAACACCTCACATGGGCGGAAGCTGGGAAAGAATGGTGCGATCAGTGAAGGAGGCGATGAGGGCATTGGATGACGGCAGGAAGCTGACGGATGAAATACTCCTGACCACATTGTCCGAGGCGGAAGACATGGTAAATTCTCGTCCGTTGACTTATCTACCACAAGATTCAGAGGAGACTGAAGCTATTACACCAAATCATTTTTTGCGCGGGGCTACCAAGGATGCGGATCAGATGGTCGATGATGAAGTCGAGCTGGCAGAAGCACTGAGGGACGTCTATAAGCGGTCGCAGCACTTGGCCGATAAGATGTGGCAGAGGTGGAGTAAGGAATACCTGCCCAGTATCAATCGCAGATCGAAGTGGTTTGAAGAGCGAAGACCATTGCAAGTAGGAGATTTGGTATTCCTGGTAGATGGCGCACAGCGGAAGAACTGGGACCGCGGAATAGTAGAAGAGGTCATTGAGGCTGCAGATGGTAAGATCCGGCAAGCCAAGGTGAAGACGAACAGAGGCGTATTCAGGAGAGCAGTGGCAAACCTAGCAGTGATAGAGATTCCTGGTAAATCGGGGACTTCCGACGGAGCGGAACCAGAGTTACGGGCTGGGGTGTGAAGAAAACTGGGAACACGGTTTGGGCCAAATACCGGTCTAGCGAACATGCTACGTCGCTGTCAGGTAAACGTTAGAACTGAATTGGAGGAATGTATACAAAAACAAATCGTTGATTAGTGTGAAAAAATTCTGGATTGCGTTTAGCAAAATTAGCTCATTACGGTTGAAAAAATAATCATAACTAGTTTTAAGGTATTTAAAAGTGCATTTAATCGTATCAGAAAGTGTTTTCAATTGGATATACGGTAAATTTGATCATGCAACTAGTACAAATAATGAACTGAAAACAACATCCTATATCTAGGTTGGCAAGCACTAGTACACAAAACTAAATCTAATATTGTACAATTTCCTAGATCTAGTGACTAGAATTGTGGATAAAAGTCCAGACTAGTATCGTAAGTATCCTAAACCTAAATTGGAATTTATATGAAAATCTAATTATCCATGATTGAACTCAGATTAGTGAAGAAACGTTTGAGATCGATAAATCACCGCAAATCGCTCGTAGCAAGAGGTGTAGAGAAGAAACTATCTTTTGTAAGTAGAGTTTAAATTTGTACATTAAAACACTAATTTGAATATTAAATTTGCAGTTTGAGCTGCGTCAATCAGCTGCTACAAAACAGTGGTGTAATTCTTGAAAGTTTTCCGAACAACTATTATTTACGATAATTACATGAAATAAATAAAATATAAACTACAAAACTACTAAAATCTCAAAAAGATATTCTCACAAATGTATTTCACGCAACCAGGAATCTGAAAACCATAAGACGCTATAATGATACCTTGCACATGCTAGACAAAAGAAGAGGCCAAAAGGCAAGCGTCCGACACACAAAACCTGTCAAATCCACTTGCAGTCACAATCAACGATTCTACGAATCACGAGCGCTCACGAATCATAAAACCGCCGACTGCGACACTCTGAAAGCGAAATTGACGGCTCTATGCGTCAAACACTCGCCCTCTAATCTCCTCATGTATCCAACAAACACAAATCACCATTACAACATCTAACGAATTCCAAACTCCGTAAATCACTCATCTATAGCAAGTGAGTGGAAGCAACCCTGCATGCAACCATTCTTCATGATACACTTTTTCTTCTAACAAAACTAGGAAAATTTTCAGATGACAAAAACTTGAAAAATTTTTCAATGGTATTATTGATTATTTGACGCAAAAACGAGCAAGTAATATTAAATCTTTTGTATCGTATTCTAATGTGATTGTAACAAAAATAATATACTAAAATAAAATAAAATTATAATAAAGTGATATGCAAAATTTACTAGAAGATCATAATTTTATTGGTGAGAAGATTCTAATAAGCCCTCCCAGTTCCTCTGTATACAGAACAAATCTGATACTATAATCAGAATTGCTCAGTCTGCATGAAGCACCCGATTTCATCAAGGAAGTTCTATTAACAACCAAGAATTAATCGTTTGACGCATACTGAAGCATTAAGAAGGTGATATGTGTCACTATAGGAAATCATCATCGTTGCAAATATAAAGAAATTAAACATAACCCTTTGCTTCAGTACCGTCAACCTCCATGTCCATAGGGAGGGATTCATAATTTGCTTTCTTGTTGGACCAGAAATGTAATTTTCGAAAGCAATCATAATCTTGTAATAGCACTGCACTATGGTCCAGAAGCCGTATATACGTGAAATTTTGTTGTGCCCAAATCTTTAGTTTTCGAGAAGTTTTTTTTTTTCATTTATTTAAGTCAATCTTTTTATTTTCAAGACATTAGGGTGGTCCTTACGGTTGATGAGTTATAAATATCAACTAGTTAGTTATTCAAGATAGACTGGCATTATGTTTGACATAGTTGTAGAACAAGTTATTTGAAACAACTTTGCTCAAGGAAGTTTTTTTTTTTTATCTCCAAGGGTTAACAAAAACCATTCTATTTAAATAAGTAACTTAGGGTATACAACGGAACGTTCGGTACGAGATGTCTACGTATGAACCATTTATTGGATTCTGAAGCATCGTGTTTGAATCATTTATTTAAAAAAGACCCGATGTTTCTAAATCATCTTGACCCTTAAATGCTGCACAGTAGGCCTGGCCGTTTTGATATATTTTTCACATCTGTAACGAGCAGCGTTGCCAGCATTCTAGATTTATCTGGATTTTACAGATTTTCAGTCGTCTTGCCAGATACACAGACCGATCACGTTTATTTCCAGATTTTTTAAATATGTTCTAGATTTTCCCAGATTTTTAAAATGTGTTTCATTATAAATATCACTGCAATTAAAGGACCCTCTAATAAAAAATAAAAAAAAGCTAACTTACTACTTTAATTACTAAAGACCATCAACGTTGGACATTATTGCAACATCATACATGGAATTGTTACAACATGTTTGCAATGGATTGAGGAATCATGAAAATTTAGAAATTTTTCAAACATTGTTGGCTTACAAAAATCTTAATTTTTTTTTTAAATATCGAGTCAGTTTTTTTTTATTTTGAGTTTTTGTTTAGATTTTGGCTATAATTATTTTTTTTTAAATCCTGGATTTATAAAAATCAATATTTCAATATGAAGGAGTTTCCCTAATTTTTGAATTTAGAGAAATCAAAAACTGTTCAGGATTTAAAACAATAAATTGAGCTTTGGAAAAGTAGCAAGGCTTTTGAATTAGTTGAGGTTTCTAAATAGAGTATTAAAGTACCTGATAATATTGAGTTACCTAAGCAGTCTGCAATACTTTAGAATTCTGAGTTGCCCTAGATTTCAGAATTTTAAGGCAATTCTGATAATAGTTTACAGTAAAGTGTAAGTATGTAGTCTGTGCAACCTTTAATTGAAGTGAAGACGGTATATATTGTCTTTTGCAAACTCTGATGACAATTGCATTGCATTTTGTCAAGAAAAGAAATAGTTAGAATTCAGAAGAGAAATCATAGAAAATTCTTAAGATGAAACTTAAGGGGAATGCTGATATGCATCGTGATAATAATTTCAATGGAATTATTTCCAATGTTTCTATGGAGATTAATTTTTATCTTAAGAAATCTGGCAATTTATGGGAGACTTTCAAGGCCTTTTTGGCAAAGTACTTGAGTACTTAGGAAATACTGAAGAGGATTTCAAAACAATTCTGATCTTCCCTACAAAGCAGTTCAAAGAGTAAGTCTGAAAAGAATGTGACGGTCATTCTTAAGAGCATACCAAGGAAATCATTAAGAATATTCTAAGGGAATTTTATAGAGAAAAAAAGAGACAAAATTATGCCAATTCTTGGAAATTATTACCAGTTTGAGGGAATTCTGGAATCAGAGAGCGATTTATAAGAGATTACAAGAGATAATGCTAAGCACTCTTAGAATGTTATAAGTTTGGATATTATCAAGATTAGTTAGGGGAACCCATGAATAGAAGTATGATGAAATTCTAGGATGATTAAAATTGAACTCTGTAAATGAAGTAAATTCAGACTAACAAAAAATTTCATGATCTGGGACCCATGAAAAATATTAATTCCAGAATTTAGAATCATTTCATGATCCTGAGACTTTTAAAATTACGCTTTCAGACTTTCATTTTAGTTATTAGTTATAAAATAATATTATTCTTTGGCATAAAATTATTTGTAATTGTCACGTGGTGTTACCCGTAGTTTAGGTTTAGAAGTACCACGATGTTAGGCTTTGATTCTCACTTCAGTCAGGAGAATTTTAGTTAAAAAAAATTGCCTACTGGTCTACCGAGTGTTGTGAGTTGTATGATGTCAAGAATAAAATTGGAAGTCTGATAAATCGCAAAGTAATATTACAATTATTTAAAACTATTAAAAATTTTAAGACATATTCTGGCACTACATCAAATATTAAGGACTAAATCGACTATTAGTTTAAAAAAAAAATCATCCCAGTTGCTTGACTCTTTGCTGCTTCAGAATCATAAACATATTTTCTTTACCAAAAATTTAAATCAATTTTGAAATGCTGCGTAATTTATATTTGAACTTTTTGGGAACACTGTGTCAATACTTTTCTTAACTTTTGGATGGACTTTTCTTAACAAGTTGGCTTTATATATTTTTTAAACATGGATTATGGGTTCATGTACTTGGGGTACGAAAGTGACCCCGTTGGCTTCTTACCATTCCAGGATAACATTTGAATAGTGGCACGAAGCTAGATCCAGCCAGAAGATCGTAGGGCCCTCGTGTTGCGTGAAGCAGACGCTTCTGTAGACACTCCTTGAGGTAGATCTCCCCGTTTACAGTCCCGGTAGTCACGAACGGCGCACTCCGTTTGGCACATAAGCAGATCGCTTGCCAAATCATGTATTTCTTAGCAAACTTTCAAAGTGTCTGCCTCGTTACTTCCTCCGGAACATCAAACTTGTGGTGAGCGGTGAAGAACAGTAGCCCCGGAAGCTGCCGTAAGTCTCATCATCCATTATGAGACAATGAAGCTTCGTCAGCATCCACCGTATTTTGCCGTTCGTCACGATTTGGAGCCTTCTGCACTTTGTACGTATGCAGTTCCTCCCGGTCCATGACTCTCTGAACGAAATGCTTGCACAGATTCAACTTTTTGGCCACATTCCTGACCGAAGCATTGGGATTCCGCATAAACGCTTTCACGACACGCTTGTGATCCTGATCACTAATAGAACATCCATTCTGACCGCATTTCTCCTTCCGTTCGATGCTCAGAGTTTTGTAGTAACGTTTAATCACACGACTCACCGTTGACTGCACGATTCCGAGTTGTTTTCCAAGAGAGTTGAGGATTTTCCAGGTGCTTGCGCGAAATCTATTCGCGACGTTGCTTTTCGGGTGACGCCATTTTTTCAACTTTTGAAAAACTAACCGCGATAAAAATACAGTGTAAACAATACACTCTAAACTACTTCTACCCAAATTTTGAAGAGAAAATACCTAATCGATAATTTTCTACAGCGATTTTTCACGCACCCGCGTGGGACACCCTTTACACGCAAAATTCAGCATATTTGTAGTTCTGTGTCAAAATTTCAGCTCAATTGATCATAACAAAACATAGTTGCAACATGCCAACGTTGGCTAACTTGTATGAAAATCGGCCTATTGTGCTAATTTAAAGGCCACCACTAGCAATAATTACAGTCAAATCTCAATCGCATTCTAATTGCAAAATGCACAGAATCTTCTAGTTTTACTGATTGAGGTTAGGTCGACGGTAAACGTTCTAATTTTCAACCCAGGATTAGTTTTCGACCATTTCATACAAATTTAAAAATCACAAATTGTGTTCAAATCTTAAATCGAGTTTTTCGATATAAAACGTCCGGTGTCCATATTTTTTTTTGTTATGGGCAATGATTCACATTTTTGCTAAAATTCGGCCATTAAGGTTCTTGTTCTACGATATTTTACAGTTTTCAAGTGTCCATGCTTTTCAACGGCGCCGGTGGTGTAGTGGTAAGCGTGATTACCTCTCACCCCAGCAGGCCTGGGTTCAATCCCAGTCGGCGCCGCCAGGATGTTCTGAGGCATAACATCTCTGATGTCGCCTTCCTTCGGAAGGGAAGTAAAGCTGTTGGTCCCCGGTTCATGAGTTGATGGGTCGATAGGTAGGGTCCAGGTGTGGGAGCTGCCTTCCTGGCACGTCGGTAACATTGGTGCTCAGCACGGAAAACAAGATCGACGGAAAAAACAAACCAAAGGAAAAAAAAAAAGTGTCCATGCTTTCGAACATTCCAAAAGTTTAATAAGATTGATTTTGTCACGGACTGACATCGATCTGAAATCCCGTATCCATGCTACAATTTTATGAAAAATTTCAAAGGCGTATTTTTTTTTAAATTCACATGACCCACAGTAGTAATATTTTTGCAAAAAATTTCATTGCCCAAAACAAACAATCACGCAAAGTTTCATACAAATCGGAGGTCGATTATTATGCCTGGAACTGCTCAGTTGCATGTTTATTCTATAAAAAATGACCTTCCTATGGCCAAAAAAGGTAGAAAATTAGTACACTTACCCTATATTGTTTGGCTAAAACTTAATTCTCAAGGATTTTATCTATCCCACTCCCCTCTCCTGACAATACTAGGAAAAAGCTATTGACGCAGCCGGCATTTACTCTATGACAGCTCTAAAACTTTACAAAGTGCACCAGACGTCAAAGAATAGGTTAGAAATAGGATCTGCATGAACAAAACAGCACTGTTTAGCGTTTTTCTTGGCAAAACGAGTACCTGTCAATCTTACTCCACCTGGTCATATTACACCCAGTACCTTTCCAAAATTATGAGATCATGTTACGTTACGTTTTCGAATGATGGAGCTGGAGCATGCTCGCAGAGTGACAGCCAAAATAGATCGTCCAATGCCAAGCTTGGAACGTGCGGGAATCCAGAACTCCTCGAAATAAAAACCACCAACTTTCCGCTCATTTGGGAAAATTAACACAGAATTCAATTTTTCAAAGCATCCTGCCGGCACCAGCAAGTCAAGATTTGAATTAATGGTACCCCAGGTAATTGACACTGAAAACCATTCACGATGGATGCTCAAGTTTTTTTTTTCAGTTAACGCCGTCACAGTTGTGGGCTTGGCTGGTAGCGCAGAAGGTAGGACGGACAGTCGTCGCGTGCTTCAAGTTCAATTTCGTCGTGTCGAACGGTATATGTGTGTGGTGCGCTGCTGCAAGTGTGAGGAGAGGTATGGTTTTCTGTGTGACCCGAATTTGAAAATAATAATGGTAACTGTTATTTACCAGCTGAGCCGGGGCGCCACCGCTACCATGCCTAGCATACGACGAGAAGGTCGAAAGTTCAGACGCGGCAGGTGTGACAAGTTCAAGTGAACCGTGACAAGGTACAAACATTTGTTTTCTGAAATCGATTTTACCTGTCCGTCATTTGTCCGGAAAGCATCGGTTTGTCTAGGTAGGCAGAGACCAAGATAGTAGACATACTTTCCGGTTTCCATCTGGTTGGGAACGTAAATAATGTTTATTTAATTTGTGTTTGATTTATTATTCTTGAATTTTGATCCGATTAGCAGTGTGAGTGAGTGGAAAGGCCAGGGTGCCGCTCTGATAGATGAGTCAAGATTTAGATTTTGATTGCAACGTTTGCGCCTCGTGCCAATGGAAGCTACTTTTTAACGCCGGATTAATAATGTATTTCAGATTAGAATGTGAATCAATTGGAAAAGAATGAGTATCCGGTTAGATAGGCTTCCAGTTGCGTGTTTTGCGTTGACTGACAACCGGGTGTCAAAACCCGATTAATGGTGAGATAATAATTATCAGCATTATTCCAACACTGTTAGTGTTACTCCCAGTTTCGGGTTTCAACAGGGAAAAATACAACCATGAACTTATCGTCACATTTCACACTCGATAAATCGCTGATGGACGAATGTTTATAATGAAGGCATCCATATGCATTCGCTTTCGTCTCCCCCGTTCGTCATTGTCTGTTTGATTCGACTTTTGCTCGACTCCGTTCGATGACTTTTCTCAACACAAAATAGACGCTGGCTGAATTATGCAGATTTATGCAAAGCTTAACAGATACAGTATCAAACAACCGCAAGAAAATTGGTACTTTCATCTTACCTTTCCAGCGAACAACAAGAAAAGCAACAGCTAAAAGCAAATATCCTGGAAAAAGTATTGCAGCGTCCAACGGCGACCGGTGATCCTTTTTCTTGTTTGACTTTTGTGAGTGTATGTGTGTATGTGTGTGTGTGTGTGTGTATTTACTTAGTCAACGGAGAGTGGCTCGGATCATCGAATTATGATGATTCATGTTTATGGTCGGTCGGTGGAGGTTTCAATTTCCAAACGATTTCCTTTCCTTCCATTACTGCTGTGGGGCTCTTATCGGTAAAATTTGATGCGTCCGTAAGAGGTAAATGAATTATTGACTATTTAGACGATGATGGTCAGAATTTTATGCTTTCAGTTAGGAACTTCTAATAGAAAGGCGAAAGGTTTGAAGTGTCTAGTAGAAAGCCGGTAAGGATCAGCTCTGATTGAAGATGGCCATTACCGGTAATGGAAGGAAAGGATTCTCCAAACCGCAAAGGGATACAGCTTAATCATGTGGCGGGGTAGAAATCACTTGGTTGTAGGACATTGGTAAGAAATGGTTGGTCAATGGCATAAATTTATTAAGAACGCATTTGGGATTATGCAAAATGGAGATGTGGGAATTGAAATTCCATGAATCACTTTTAGACGTAGTTCAGGCACGCTGAGGACTAAAAATGTGTACGACTACCTATAAGAATCAACTCTCGAGTGTTGAACATGTAAAAATAGCCATTTTACATAATTGATAGCTATGGGCAATCATCCAAAGCAGAGAGCAGCTATTTTGCGGATCGCTTCATTTTTGAAAATGGCGCATTCGATATTTCTCAATAAATCACAGCACTCAAATGTGTCTTCCTGAGACATGCCTGAAATAAAACTGTAGGATAATAGATAACCTTCCCAAGAAAAAAATACTAGACTTAAAAATGACACCTTTTCAGAACGTTTCCAATTGGAAATGGATACATTTTAAACTTGGAAAACTACAACATTTGGGTTTTTTTTTATCCCCATAGGATTACAATGATCGGGGTTCGTGTTTGAAATTTTTCAAGTGGCTATGACGGACGGATTAGTCTATGGTGACCGATTAAACACCTGGCTATCGAAATCAGCTGACATAAACTTCTGTAAATTTTTTGAGAATCAGTGTCAGTCATTGTCTTTGTCGATGTATTAACGTTTGTCCTGAAGAAAACCCTACCTTAATTCGAAGTGTTTCTGGTTAATTGACAAGGTCATGTGGTATTCGGTCATTGCGAGAATTTGATAGGTGATGTGGCTGGCGCAAGGCGAATGAACGTTCAATTAAAATTAACTGTTAAGCAACAATAATTTATGGTGGTCCTGTTTGTCGTGATGGTTGAGTAATGCTGAGCTATTAGGGATGTGGATCAGACTGGCAAGCTGTATGTTGTTTGGAACGAGGGTGAATCGCTTGGCATAGATGGCCCACAGCGGCTCGCGACGAGCAACTGAATCCAATCAGTAGCGGTGCGGCTTCTTGCTCCTTCTTCGGTGAATAGAGGGCTCTTGAGGGCAGCATTGATAGCTAGTTGCTTGCGGGGAGCCTTTCGTTGTGTACTGGAGAAAAATGTACAACGCCACGCGCCGAAAGCACTGCTGTTGCTGCTGATGACGACCGGACACCACCACTCACCACGAGCAGTGAGCATGAGCATGAGCATTAGACTGATGCAAAATTTGACTTTTTCGCTCCACAGTGCTTAAATGGTTTCAAATCGGGTCCTGATTAGCCTCCAAAAGTTACAACTCATTTGGTTAGAAACAGTTCGATAGCCATTCTTATAGAAAATTTTCTCAGCTACAACTTTGCTGCAAATCATTTCTATGTAAAACGAGACAGGAAAAAGTTATTAATTATTTAAGAGATTGATAAACTTATGACATGATCAAGCAGCTGCTCTGTAGGCAACACTGTATTTTGCAGTGTGACATAGTAGTAGCCATGATTTTTGTGTCCTATTCAACGCCCCAGAAACACCAATGTAGCCTGCTGAGCAGTTGATTGAGCATGATCATAAGACATCAGCGCATTGAATCATTAATAACTTTCGATCCTTGCATTTAATGAAAAAATGGTCTTGAGCAAAGTTGTAGCTGGGAAAATTTCCTACAAGTACAGTTGAAAGTTTTTGAAGCAAACCGATATGGTGAATTATTAGATAGACATGAACAAAAATCTTGGTTTTCCCATCGTAATTCCCATACAAACTTCAAATGGTTTGTGCCATCTCAGTTTCTCATCAAATTGGTTCAAATTGTAAGAGGTTAGTCAAGATCAGATTTGGAATCGTTTAAGTATTGTGGAGCGAAAATTTCAAATTTTGCATCACTCTAATGAGCATTCAGCATTGACGACCATACATTTCAGTAGTTGCTACTCCGTGATTGACCAGATTTAGCGAAATTTGCACACGGAACTATATTAATGGGGCTTGGGACTAGCAATCCATTCTCAGTGTACGAAATCCGGAGAATCCATATTTTTGAGGTCAATAACGGCGCCGGCCACGTCCTTACGGTCATTGAGGAGGGAAATAAGCAAAAACGGTCGCTCTAAGACCACCGTGCCCCTTACATCGCAACAAGCTATGACCGACGATCGTTCATTATCGGCTACAAGAAGCTATTCCAATAAAATGAAATCATCAAAAGTAGTTAACAATGTCTTCCGACCCGATTCGGGCGTACGTCACATTTGTCTAAATATACTTATTACCTTTCTGAATCGTTCCTCCAATTTCTTTTATTAACGATTTTCTACAATAGAGGCCTGGAAATATTAACTTAGTAATGTAATGAGGCTTGGGTTTTAACCCATGATCTTCTACTCATTAAGCAAAAACAGTTGCTCTATAGCCACCGTGCCCTTTACATTACCACAATCTACGACCGACTCAACAAAAATGTTATTCAAATGAAGCGACGTCTCTGAAAGCAGCCAACAATGTCTTCCAAACTGGATCACGCATACACTCTTTTCGAAATTCATGGATTAAACTATTCAACTTTTGGTTATTAACTGCGCTTTATGCTCTCGGAACCCTGTTATGGGAGAGCTTGGGATTAAACCCATGATATTCTGCTCCTTAAGCAAAACCGATCTCTCCAGGGTTATCGAGCATCTCACAACCACAACACTCCACGACAAAATATGATTAAGTTTTCACTTGGTATGTAATGAACAACAGAGATACGCGATAAGTCGTATAGTTTCAGCGGCTGATGGTTAATTTTTAATATACAAACGGTACTGCCTACGGCGATTACGACCGCGACTACGACGGCGAATATGACGGTGGCCACCACTCACCACACGCAGTGATTGAATAAACAGCGTTCGGCGAGACCGGATGGCATTCGATTTTGAAATCTGTGTTAGGAAAAGCGCTTTTTCGGGCAATCGGTGGCCATTTGTGTAATTTTCTGTATGTCGACTGGGTGGCCAATGAATTTTCATTATGAAATTTTAGGTTTTTCCCGCTTAACCGGTGCAAATCTTTAAAATTTACCGTATTTTAATATTTAAAAAAAAAAAGAAACTGAACACAGTCGGTAAATATTTGAGGGAAAATTATATACAGAAATATTTATAAATTGATTCCAAAATAATTCAACTCTTTGTTTCACTTAATTTATTACACATACATCTTCTGTTTTCAAAGATCCAGAACTTACTGAGTAACAGAGTTATGCATAAAAGTCAGTAGACCAATTTCAATTTGGCTGAAATATATAAGACAATTAATAAAACAAAATTGTAAAGAACGCATTCAGTTTGAATAAAAAAAAATGTTTTAGAAAAAAATGAGATTTAGAGAAAATGGTTTGAGATCTCGGATCTAGAACATTTGTCTGCACTATGTTGCCCATACTAACGTAAATGTTAGAAAGTTTGCGATTTAAGAATATTCTTAAGATTCTGGGTCTTTTGGCATTTGTGTAGAGTCTTAGACTAGAACTTGTCTTCAAAATGTGTGACTTATAACAATATTCGTTATTAGCGGCGCCGGTGGTGTAGTGGTAAGCGTGATTGCTTTTCACTCCATAGGACCTGGGTTCAATACCATTCGGCGCCGTCTGGATTTTCTGAGGCATAAAATCTCTGATCACGCCTTCCTTCCGTTGGTCCCCGGTCCATGAGTTGATGAGTTGATGGGTAGGGCCAGGTGTGGCAACGCTGCAGGAGCTGCCTCTATGGCAACAGTAGCATACGGTAGGGGCCTCCCTTAGCTCAGTCGGTAAAGGCGCAGCTACAAAGCAAGACCATGCTGGAGGTGACTGGGTTCGATTCCCGGTCCGGTCTAGGAATTTTTCGGGTATGAAAATTTCTCGACTCCCTGCCACACAATAATACTAATGCAAAAATGGTAGCAGGCATCGAAAGCTCTCAATTAATAACTGTGGAAGTGCATCTAGAACACTAAGTTGAGAGCACGCAATAAGCTAATATGCCATAAGCAATAAGCTTGAAATGCGAAGAAGAAGAAGAAGCATACGGAAAACAAGATCGACGAAACACAAATCAAGGAAAACAAATCTTCGTGATCCTAGATTTAAAGAAAAAAAAAATAAAAAGATGATAGGGGAAATGCAGGTAATGTCGGTCTAAGTGTTCCTAATTTGGGCCCATACATAAAATCAGAAATCGACTAAATGTTCAATAGCAACCAAAAATATCCATTAGTAACGTCCCAATAACACGTTCATCTAGATAAAATTGATAAATAGCAGATTTTTAGCGATGGGCCCAATATTAGATCCATAGGCCAACATTAGAGACCATTCCCCTATTTTGAAAGATTTCCAAGTTCGCAGATTTAAAAAAATATAACTATGGGTACTAGAGTCCTAATAGTCCAGACTCTGAGACTTGGAGGAATTTTATGGGGTTTAATCACTTACAGATCTTTCTACAGAATCCTGAGGACAAATCGTGAAATTTTAAGAAAAATTTAAAAGGTATTGATTGATTTCAAAGAAATGTTGACGAGGATTCCTAGATTATTTTGAAAGGAGAAGTTCTTAGCCGAATTCCTGAATCATTCTGAGATGAAGTCCAATGAAATGGTTAGATGCATTTGGAGTAATTTCTGTGAAGAAAAAAGGAAGTTCTAAATTAAATTCTTAGGTTAGAAGACTTCAAAGGATAATAAAAAGAAGAAAACTTCAAGGGAAATTCCTAGGTGATTCTGAGAATGGCGAGAAAAATGACAGATGAATTTTAAGGAGAAATCCAAGAAAATGATGAGGGGATTCAACAAGAAATATAGTTTTATTTTCTTCCCCTAATAGTGTTCTGGGATAATTTTAAATGAATAGTTGATGACTCACAAGATAACTCCAATAGAATTTCGTTTTCGTTTTCAAGCACAGAAGGAGATCGTAGGGCTAGGTCTCCAGTGAAAAATCACTGTCCATTCTGCACCAGGGTAGAGATAGAGATTTGACATCACAAAATAATAACCACAGGGGTCAAATGAATCCTACTTTACAATGCCGAAAGTTGTTGAATATAGGGGATAGTAAAAGTAACAGTGATATTAGTTAAAAGGTTGGAAAATAAAGAGGTTGAGATGGACGATATTCTATACCTACCGACCCTGTTCCATAACCTACAGCAACTAGATTTAGTCACTACGTTTCGTTATTGTTATCTGTAGCCTCATCATTCCCATTTTTACGATTGCTGAAGAGAATACAATTAATCCCTGATTCTGGATTAAAGGAAATTAATGTTTACAACATTTTAGCTAGTAGCACAAAAGTTGGATAATGGCGAAGACAACAAATCAAGTTGCCAGCATCCAAGCGACAGATACAGTGACGCTGCGCTTGAGTGAAGGTGGAAGCAACGCATAGAAAAATGAGCAAATACACAAACCCTTCGTCTGAGGATGTAATCTTTGCTATCAAATTCGTTCGAAGCATTTACCTTTAAGAGGCAGATGGCGCGATTGTACCTGTCTCATAGATCAGTGCACGGTCCCTAACCTCACTTTTTGCTTCCTATCATTTTGTCTGTGAGTAAAAGAGATGGCAACGAATGGGAGCCAAAACAAACCACCCAAAACTGTCAAAATTTACGGGAGAGGGAAGAGTGCGGCAAATCTTCGTGCACTGATCTATAGCGTTCGTATGAGAAAATGGAAGAGTTGCCAATCTTCTGATTTGTTACCTTCGATAATGGTCAATGAATAAATTACCGAAAATTTATTGCAACTAAACCTATGATTGAATTTTGTGTGTTCAGTTAGGTAGGCATATGCATACTTTCCTACAACTTCCATTTATTTTGAATTTTTAATTTCGTTCTAGTAATTGTACGATATGTTAAACCAGTATCTTTTCCAAATTAAACAATACTTCACAGTCTCCTTTGTAAAGATATGTTCTGCAACCTTGGATTTAAATTCTTCATGAAGTTTTTTCAGGCGTACTTTGGCAACTCTTACACCAGTAACTGAGGGTTTAAAACGGGTAGCGGTGAATTTCGACAAAAACATTACCAAACCAGAAGTTTCGAAGTTTTGGCCTAGATTTAGTATTCAGCAGCAGGACAAATCAGCTGAAGTCACTGTAAGGATCAACAATAGATTAAATAAATGTGTTAGGAAAAGCCGGTGTCTACAAAATCTCTTGTCCAGATTGCAATAATATCTACATTGGTCAGTCGAAAAGGACTTTGGAAGGTTGCGTGATGAACTAGCCTACAGGTAAAAATCACGATAATAAAAAAAAAGGGGCTTTGGAAACAGGGTTTAAGGAACACATCGCAGAGGTAAAAAGGCTAACAAAGAGATGTATAAAGGTCTTCATTATGAATTTAGATCCAAGGTGGCAGAACATATCTTAACCAAGGGGCACCATTTGACAAAGGATAATATTAATATCCTGCGGAGTGTATCGCACCCTGACATGGTAAATGGTATTCCAAAATGCCATAACCGAACATATAACAGGACACACAGCCATAACATGGAAGTATTCACAATTTTCAATTCAGCAATACATAAATGATTTATGATACCAACTGCAATATAGGTATTTTTGGTTATTTATTCAATGATAATTAATGAATGAAAAACAATAAAAGTACGTCACGCAATTGAAAAGTTCACTTTTTAGTCGTTATCCCTAAACTGTTTGGAATAGAGATAGAATGTACATTATTTAATCCAACTAGTATCGTCCAATTTAAGAGTGAATTGCGGCCAAACCCACTGGTATCCCACCTGATGTCAGTGCCTTTATATAAACGTACTACGACGTGACTAAGAATATGTGATATTAGCACTTCGGGGCACTGTCTTGGTCTCCAATGCAGGCCTACAACATGAGATTAAGCTCTGCCCTTCGACAAGGTGCATTAGAATAGTTTAAATGAGGGCTTTAAAAATATGGCTTTGAATTCGAAAGAAATGCTTAAAACTGCTCCAAGGGGTTTTTTGGAGAACATTTCGAAAGATTTCCGCTATTTTCGAAAGAATTTGTACTATTTTTATTTTTTTCCTTGATTTGTTTTCCGTTGATCTTGTTTTCCGTGCTGAACACCAATGCTAACGACGCCAGGGAGGCAGCTCCCACACCTGGACCCTACCTATCGACCCATCAACTCATGAACCGGGGACCAACGGCGTGATCAGAGATGTTATGCCTCAGAACATCCCGGTGGCGCCGACTGAGATTGAACCCAGGCCAGCTGGGGTGAGAGGTAATCACGCTTACCACTACACCACCGGCGCAACTTGGAGTTTGTACTGGAGTTAAAATAAAAATTGTGAGAAGAATTGTCAGAATAGGTTTCCATTTAAGAAGAATTCCAATCAAATTTTTAGAAGAAGTTTCAAGTAAATTCCAAAGAGAATCAAAAGGTAAATACGAGGAGAGTTTACTGGTCCGTTTAGCAACAATTCCATGACAATTATAGCAGAATTCCAAGTTAATTCTGAAATTCATATCATGGGAATTGTGAATAACAATATGCATGATCAATTTGATTTTGATTTGAAAATAAAAATAAAAGACCCAAAAATTCATAGTTTAGTTTCGGGTTTAAAAATACTTTTTCCTAAATCCAATTTTCTATCCACTTTATTTTTGACATTGGAATAGAACGAACAATCAATTTGAATGAAATATTTCTGAGTGATTAAATCAAAAAATAAGACTATTAAAGCAAGTGTTTCTTTTTATCTCATCGAATTTCCGGTTTTCCCGGTTCGCTGACCACCCTGAAGTCGATATTCCGCCTGATTCGATGTTAATCCAGGCTACATTCATAATTTGCCCGGTACTAATTTCTCACATTTACTTCCGTAGCTCGATATCCTCATTAACTTGATGGTTCCCTACAGTTGGTGCCCACAATTCCAGGATAGAGTCTAAACATCCATTGAAGAATATGCATCATTCTAGAACTGATCGACAGGCAATAAGATCAAAGAATTCCTGAGCCGATTTCCAGCATTGATGGAGGAACTCATAGAAATCCAGCCCAGAATCCATGATCATGTTCAATTAATCAATCTCGTGCTTGACCTTAGGTTGAAACCCTCTTGAAATCAGAATCACCTATTCACATCGTCACGAATCAAAGGATGATTTTGATCAAACACAGCGTAACTGATGCCGTGAAAATGACCAAAGTCATTATTTCTTCCATCAACGGCGCACCTAACGAGCTCTTCTGAACAGCCCCATCAACTGATTAATAGTTATAAAGCGAAGGAGAAACCAGCCGAGATCTGGCGTTAAATCAGCGACAATTTCACACATCGCATCATAATTAATCTACCTCGTATCGTTTACAATTCGAACTCATCCATACTACGTCTATTTCGCACCGGGGCGGGCGGCCTACCTACGAACGACAGAGCAAGGTGTGCAATGCATCCAATGGGTAAGATCGAGTCGAGCAAACGCAATTTCAAATTAGCATTGGCATTCCTGAGCGAAGATCCGGTGGACGTGCGAGAGCCAGGTAGTAGTACAATCAATGTGGGTTCACTTCTGGGATAGGGGGGTGTCATTAGAGAAGAAGAATAAGAAGGGTCAGACGGGAAACCAAACTCTTTCAAGTACTGTGTTTGTGGTCTTTTCCAGAAGAAATTAGCGTAAACTCCTGTGAGCTTTGATGTGGTTTAGTTGTAAAACCAACCGGTGCGGAGCTACGGTGGTGAGTTCAAGTTCAAAGCATCCACTCGGGGTACGGGCATCGAATGGCAGTTTTAATGGCAGTACAGCCGCGCAGCAATTGCGACGATTAATCCAATTAAGACGAAAAGAGAGAGCGTCGTCCGGCGTCGAGTGTACGTGCGGTGACCGGGCGGGGGGGCAGTTGATTTTTGGCTGTGTGGAAGCCATGTCATGCGTGACATTTCGCGTGCCAATGGCAAACGGATGGAATGTTTTGGGGAAAATGAGATCATGACGTCTCGGAAACATACTTGAGTTGAAGAAAACCTAACCGTTCTGCCTGACAAGTGATTGTTAGGATTCCAGCTGATTATAGATTTCCTGCCTATCAATTGAAATGTGACTACAGGCAGGTTGTATCAATCCGCAATCAAACAAATTCCCAAACGCAACCTAGCATTTCACTCTGAGCATGTTCTTTCCTTTTTGTGTTTGTAGAACATAGCTGCCTAATAAAAACAAACACACACGTGTGAAATGTTGGGCTGAAACTCAACTCGTACATACCTTGGTTTTATACAATTCACATTCCAGTGTGTTGGAACG
This sequence comes from Ochlerotatus camptorhynchus, assembly GCF_037179485.1. Taxonomy (NCBI): domain Eukaryota; kingdom Metazoa; phylum Arthropoda; class Insecta; order Diptera; family Culicidae; genus Ochlerotatus; species Ochlerotatus camptorhynchus. The sequence goes on from NW_027040988.1 coordinate 3,067,834, forward strand.
TTATGTAGGTATGGCAGATACTCATACTGATACTGACTTTCAAGCATGTGACTCGAGCTTCCACAGCTAATTAGTTGAAGAAAGACTTAATTTTCACCATTTAGGAAAGTGACAATCGGTCAGAGACTAGGGGACACCAAGCAAAATCCACCAGACCCTCGCTACCCGAGGACACATAGCCGGGTCGTCGACTTATCCAGCAAAGTACTGCACTGTGAAAGGGAAAACCACTTTCCCCGGTGCAGCATCAGCAAACGACTCACTCTGTGGTTAATATGTAACATCATGGGACCCCGTTTCCTACACATACAGAGCAATCACAATCTTGTTGTTGATGTTGATCGGTCTGAAAATGGATCTCATGCCCTAACGTCATAACGATTTTCTCCATTTTCGCGCATCCACGAGCACGCCATATCGCCTCGACTAGACCGACCGCCAAGTGTACGTCGTCTGCAAGTGTAGATATGCGCAATTAAAAAAGGTATCCCCCAGCTGACAATTATAAGGTAAATTTACCCATTATCATGCATGACCGGTAGTGCCAACCATCGTCGTTGGCCAACAGCAGATCTTTCCATAATTTAATCTAATCTAATCGGAGTAATGCTTTCCCCGTCGATGTAGGGAAAACAACCATTTTTTTCTACCTGCTTTACCGTGATAACCATGACGGTACTGAAACAAGCTAGTACGTAAAGGAGCATGGGTAAGCTTACAGTGTAAATGCGGAATGCCTATTTAAGTGGTTCTATTTTCCATGGCACTGGGAAAACTAATCGGACGGAATGAACGATGCGGAATTGCACTCGCATAAAAGAGCAGCGAGCTTAATTGTGGAAATGTGACTGCATTAGCTAAATTAAAACGGTAATCAGCGCTAAATGAGTCGATGAGCGTCAGCTGGATTAAGGATTACTGAGAGCAACTTGAAGTTCGTTTTCCATCAACATAGCATCAAGTATGCAAAAATCATCGTGATGCAATTAAAGTAACAGCCGCATCACATGTTCGTGCATTTAATCTCGTTTCTAAGCACTCTACCATCAGAAAAATCATTTTCCCCACAAACACCATAACTCACTTATGAACAAAGTGAAAACAGTTGGCACTTTGGTCCGCTGCCTCCGGTAGTTGTCCGTGTAGGTGCGACACGAGGAAAGCGTGAAACACAAATTAATCCCCTTGAAAACATCAAATTATGCACACTAATTGAATGCCGACTTACAAGCTGACATGATCAGTTCCTCCTCCCTACGGACTCCGTTACAAATTGTTATTTAAATTAAAATCGCTGAAAGAATAACTAACACGCTCCTACAATCACTCGCACACACACACACACACACCGGTTATATTTTAAATACAGAAAATCTGGACTGGGTGTGAAAATCCCTTCGGAAAAGAGCAACAACATGGCGTGCGTAGAGGCACTTTGAGACGGCCGTGGCCAGTGGCAGCAACATGTGTAGGTATGTACACCCAATGACCGAATGCTTTCAAATTACCGCAAGTGAATACTCGACGACGGCAACGACGACCGGGACATTTGTGACCAGTTTGTATATATTTATGTATCGCTTGTTGTAATAACGATAATCACACAGCTCGCAAACCACACACTTCTCCACCCTTTCAGGTTATGGGTTAGTCTCATCCTCTTGATGGCTCGCAGATTAGTTGCTTTTGAATCAGGATTTGTTACGAATGGAGTTGAATTGCTTATCTTTCCTCTTCTTGCATACCATTTTTTTTTTTCCAAGTCATCACCCTTATCAATGAACATTTTCGGTGCGTTTGATCCATGGTGTACCGATATGTTCTGGCATCGATACATTATTTCAAAATGGCTTCGAACCTTGACCATAGCGATAGGACAAAAATAAAATGGTTAAAAAAAAAAGGAATGGTCATCCTTTTCAAGCCATTCACAGGGCTGGTAGCGATTAACAGGGTGGCCAGGGAATTTTCATTTTTCTTGGTTTTCCCAGTTAAAATCATTCAAAAATCCCAGTTGTTAATATTCAAATAACAAATTACTTAACAATCTATAGAATCTAGCGAACAAACCCTGGAATTTTTAGTAAAATTTAAAAGAATTCAAAGTGTTGATTTCGAACAAATATTGAGAAGGATTCCCACACAGTTTTCGAAGGAAAAGTTCTGAGCAGATTTCCAGAATTATTCTGACATGAAAACCCTAGAAATTGTTAGATGAATTTGGAAGGATTTCTGTGGAGAATAATGCAAGTTCTAATTTATATTGTTATGTAATTTTAAAAATATTTAAAAAGGAGTTGTGAAAAACAAAACTCTTACGTGATTCTGAGGAGATTTATATGGGTATCGCGAGGAAAATGACAGATGAATTTTAATAAGAATTCCAAGAGAATTATGATCAGAATTCAACAAGAAACAGAGTTCTTAGAATGTTCTGGCAATAATTTCAACCTTAGTGTGAGAGATTCATCACTGAACTCCAACAAAATTGATTGTAAAAAAATGGCTGATAATTAGAAAGAAATTCTTTAAAATACTCCAAGGGGTTTCAAAATAGTATTTTGAAAGATTTCTGCTGTTTTGAATAGTTAAAATAAATTTTTGAAAAGATTTTTAAAAGGAATCAAAGTCTCCGGGGAAGGGAATTCTAAGAAGGATTCCAATTAATTTATTAGCAGGGGTTGCAAGGAAATTCCAAAAAGAATTCAACGGTAATTAATACGCGGGATGTTTTCTGGTTTATTTCAGAACAATTTCAAGATAATTCTGAGAGAGCAGAATACCAAGTTAATTCTGGAATTCATATCATGAGAATTTTGAACAACGAAAAATCAAAACCCCGGAGAAGAATAATTCAGTTCCGGTTTTTACAAATTTTGGTTTCCAAAGTCCAGCATCTTCAATATTTTCTTTTAAGGATCATGCACTTTACATCTGAAATTGAGACGACAAAAATCAATTTGCAATATTGCTGAGTGATTAAATTCTAAAAATAATAAGACGGGAAACTGAAGAAAATTATGCAGCAAATAGAGCAAGACATTCATTTGGCAAAGGATCTATCTGTTTAATGGTTTATTCTGAAATTCTAGTGTAAAAAATTGTTCTTTTGGCATGGTTAATTTAATTTTCCCGGTTCTCTCACAGCATTCCAGGGTTTTTCCCGGTTTTCCCGGTTGCTTTTCAAATTCCCGGATATTTCCCGGTATTCTCGGTTTGCTGGCCACCCTGCCGATTAATTCTGTCAAAAATAGTGATTTTAGTGACTATGTTGAAGAAATAAGTGACCAAATAGTGACTTATAAAGGGTGATACGGTCAAAATTTGGTCAATATCAACTTGACGTGTTTCTTTCAATTTTGCATTTAAAAAACCTGAACACCCCTCATTTTGAAGGTGTGTGTGTGTAGAATGTTGCTCCTATTTTGATTTTGGAATTCACTCTTCAGTTGTCAAAATGCCGTCCAAGCAAGAAGACCAGCGTATCAAAATTTTGCTCGCGCATCGCGAAAATCCGAGCTACTCGCACGCAAAGTTGGCAAAATCGCTAAAAGTTGCCAAATCAACCGTTACAAATGTAATTAAAGTGTTTGGGGAACGTTTGTCGACAGCCAGGAAGTCTGGATCGGGGGGAAATCAAAAACCGGAAGCCGCTGAGACGACAAAGAGAGTTGCCGGTAGTTTCAAGCGAAACCCTATCGTCTACAACCGTGCATCGAGCCAAAAAACGAGCCGGACTATCGACTTACAAGAAGGTAGTGACTCCAAATCGCGATGATAAACAAAATACGACGGCCAAAGCGCGATCCCGGAGGCTGTACACGACGATGCTGACGAAGTTTGACTGCGTGGTAATGGACGACGAAACCTACGTCAAAGCCGACTACAAGCAGCTTCCGGGACAGGAGTTTTATACGGCAAAAGGAAGGGGAAAGGTAGCAGATGTTTTCAAGCACATGAAACTGTCAAAGTTCGCAAATAAATATCTGGTTTGGCAAGCCATCTGTACTTGTGGCTTGAAAAGCAGCATTTTCATAGCTTCCGGGACTGTCAACCAAGAAATTTACGTGAAAGAGTGTTTGAATAAACGTCTGCTGCCTTTCCTGAAGAAACACGGTTGTTCCGTACTGTTTTGGCCGGATTTGGCATCTTGCCATTACGGTAAAAAGGCCATGGAGTGGTACGCCGCCAACAACGTGCAGGTGGTTCCCAAGGACAAGAACCCTCCCTACACGCCAGAGCTCCGCCCAATTGAGAAATACTGGGCTATTGTCAAGCGGAACCTAAAGAAGACCAAAAAACTGCTAAGGGCGAGCAGCAGTTCAAGGCAAACTGGCTTTCTGCGGCGAAGAAGGTGGACAAGGTGGCTGTACAAAATCTGATGGCAGGGGTCAAGCGTAAGGCCCGGCAATTCGGATTTGGAAAAGCGGAAGCCTAACTGAATATTTTTCCTGAATTTTATACTAATTGAACTTGAAAAAGAAATTTAATTTGATTTTTTAAATAAACGATTTCACCGATTTACACGCGTTTTCCCTTGACCAAATTTTGACCGTATCACCCTTTAGTTGTAAAAAAGTGACTAAAAAGTGACCTAAAGTAAGAAAATTAGTTGAAATAAACGTTTGATGTTTTAGAATTATTCAATTAGAATCTTATAAACACTTAAATATGTACGATAGAAACCTTCAAAACGAAATATTTAATAGAAAGTTTATGACTAAAACTCCAAGTGTCTACTGCCTGGAAAATCCTGAGAATCTTTCCATAGGATTTATCACTTTGTAGAATTTCAAGGCAATTTCTAGAGAAAATTTTAATTTGTTGGATAGTTGCGAGAAGTATTCTAACTATATTCTTATGATATTTTTAGAGAATTTCAGGGAATCTCTGAAATGATTCCATGAGAGTTTCGGGAGAATATAAGCGAATGATAAGAACTTCAAGCTAATTTTCATGCGAAATCTCCGTAATGGACTATTCTCTTCACAACAACTTGAAAGTTTCCAAAATATTCCTGAAGTTAATTAAACTGCATTGAAGTTCTTTTGTTGTTTGAGAACCTAGCCTGATGCTCACAATACTTCTCATCATTGTTTTAAACTTCTCTAAACATTTTCGGACTTCCTAAAGTTTAAACAATTTTCCTAACAGTCATGAATCTTCTCTTAAGTTTTAAAAATTCACGGAATTTCTCTAACTTCTTTAAAATTTATGTAATTTCGCTGCTCTGGAATATCTCTGCTCTGAGGATATCTGTTCTTTCTTGAAGATTTTTTTTTTTTTTTGATTTTAGCGAAATCAATATCTTTCTTGAACTTCTCGAAACTTCTCTAAAGTGTTTGCAGTTATCACGAAGCTTGTTGTAGGGTTAACTACCTCATTTCCGGCCTACTAAGCACAACCCGCACTTAGTCTTTTTTAATCTAGCGCAGTTTAGCACCAAACGGAATGTTATTATTACTGATGGCTTTCAAATTTATTTACCTTTCCGCATGTACCGCAAGATTTGAAAAAAAGAAACCAATTGTTGCGATGTTGTCAAAAGTCTAACGCTGCTTCTTGACACCAAACTCGTCCTACGGATTCTAAACTCGGCCTAACGCATTGAAACGCCATCGAAACGCCAATGAATTCACATCGGCCTATCGGAGGAAGATGAAAATTGATTCGGTCGGAGCGTTTCTTTTGTTTTGGAAATAATGGGTGCAAACCTTCATACCACGCGTTCTCATTGACTTCGTTCGGTAGCTTATTTACTCAAGTATCGTAACAAACGCATATTTGACTTGTTAACTCTGAAATCATGGATTAATTTGAAGTATTCTGCTCGATAGGCCCAAAATGGGCGATTAGGCCGAAGTAGTTCTCTACCCTACTACCCTGAATGTAATTGAACTAAATTCTAAAAATGTTTAAGCTTCCGTGAACTTCTGGACTTATGTGAAAGCCTCAAAAATTTTCTTAACATCTATAAAGTTCTCTGAAAATTTGGGAACTTCTTGAAATTTTCCGCTTATTTAGTGAAACTAATGGAACTGAACTCCCCTGGAGTTACCCTTTGTTTTTTTAGGTTTGCTAAACTTATTTGAAATGCTTTCGAAACGTCAATATAAGTTCCTGAAGTTCTCGGATCTTCCCTTAAGTTTCATAGACTTTTATGAAGTTCTCGAAATGTTTCTGAAGATCTCTGTACTTCTTTGAAGATTTCGAAGTTATTCTTAAATTTCAGGAACTTTTTTAAGCTCCTGCAATTCCAAGGAACTCCTTGTTAGTCACTGTAAATGTCCTTAAGTTAATAGGATTTTTGTGATGTTATCTGATCGTCCTTGAAGTATTCGGAACTGCACTATCTAAATTTCTTAGAAGTTCTCTGGAATTTCTTGAAAATATCGGTGCTTGCTCAAACTACTCGCATTTATTTTAATTAATGGAACTTCGTTGATGTTCTCTAATCAACTTAGCAAAATTTCCGAAAAATTAAGTCTTTAAATTTCCATGACATAACACCCTTGAAATACTCTCACATTTTCCGGATGTTCATATAATTTTTATTGCGTTCCAGAATTTTTCTGTAAGCAAACCGATGTTTCCCGATATTCCCGGAAATTTTCTTCAAACTTCCCTAAGGTTTCTGCAATTTCCTTGCATGTTTTTTAATTGCCCTTTAATTCTATGATCTGTCTTGATGCTTTTGGAGCTTTCCTAATGCTCTCAATTCAAATGAAGATCTCGGTTCTGCTTTAAAATAAATGAAATTCTCGTGAACACCTTTAAACTTCCCTGGAATTCTCGGGATTTCTGTGAAGTTCCTGAAATATTTCTGAAGTTTTCATAAATTTTCTGGTCTCTGTACTGAATCTCTCGGAACATTTTAAGGGTTCTCGATTTTATTTCAGCACATCATGGAATTATCTTGAATTTGTCTAAACTCACACTCATAGATTTTTTAGCCAATCCAATAGTCTGGGCTAAAATTTCGCGGACTTCCGCTTAAAATCTCTGGAATTTCCCATGATCTCTAAATCTAGTTTTTCTGAGATAAATAGAACTTCTTAAAAGTTTCCACAACTTTGCTAGTACGAAACTTCAAGACATTAAAAATGTTGTGATCTTAGACTTACTAAAATGTTAAGCGGTTTCTTTAAAACTGATTGTCATGTCTAAAAAACGTTTGTATTATTTGTTGTTGTTGCTTAAAAAAAGTAATATTTTTAACGCATTTCATAAATAGCTTTCTTATTAGAAATCTGGAAATTATCCGTCAAAGTTATGGAAAAATCTTGAAAACTCAGGGAACTATATTTAACCAAATGAGTCGATAGAGAAAGACGATTAAACGTAAAAAAAAAACTCTATACAAGGTCGTCAACTTCGAATTGTTCAAAAATTAGAACATTACACACTGCAAGAAGAATGATCAATATTGAAGTAAATTCACGTTAAAAAAAGTTTAAAATAGTGACTGATTACAAGAAAAAGTTACTTTAGTGACTTGGCCTTAAAAAATGAGACTTTTAAGTAACTTGCTTGACCAGTGACTACCAGCCTGCATTCACTAAAAAGTCTTCTTTTGTAAGGCCAAGTTACATTTTCAACTTTTTAACGTGAAGGTTTATGATTCTTCTTGCAGTGCGTAGGACCTGATAGTCCAATCGATCGTCTTTCTCTATCTACAGGACTTGAACGGATAATTTGAAGTTTTATACTAATTTTGGTAAAATAACAACAACAGCCATTAACGCAAACCTTATTTAATACATGACAAGTTCAACACTTTTGTTAGTAAGTCTAAGATGTCAACATATTCAATGTCTTGATGTTTCGTATTCCATGTTCTTGATATTGTGCCAGAACTAATTTTTAGTTTATTTTAAGTTTGTATTAACTTTATGAAAAATTAGAGATCTTCAGTAAAGTCCCATTAACTACATAATAATTGTAGGAACTTTACAGAAGTTCTGAGGAACTAAAGGAAGTGTTGAGAAATGCAAGGCAGTCTAGAGAACTTTAAGGAAATTCAGAAGCCTTTTGGGCAGTTTTAATATCAGCAGGAATGTCTAAACTATTGAAGAAGTTATGAATTAGTATCGATAATTTAAGGGCAGTGCCATGAACTTCAGACAAATCTTGAGAACTTCAGTGTAATTCATAGAACTATTTCAATTGGATTCTGTAGATCTTCAGAAACATTTCGCGAACTTCATAGAAAACTTAATGCCAGATCAGTGAACACGGGAACATTCATGAACATTAGCAAAACGCGGGAGCATTTCAAAGAAGTTTAGAGGGAGTTCAGTTCTATTAGATTCAAAAAAAAATAGTGGGAAATTTTACAAAGTTCCCAGAGTTTTAGAGAACTTCAGATATTTCCGTTTCAGGGAAAATAATTCGACACAACTGACAGCCCCAGCATGCTATTAAAGTTGATAATCTGATATTGAGGTCTACACATAACTGCATAAGTTCACGGAAGCCCAAATATTTTTAGGACAGTTTAATTAAATTCAGGGCAGTACAACAAGCTTCATGAGAACTGCAAAAACTTTAGAGAAGTTTCAAGAACTGCAGGAAAGAACAGAGAACCTCAGTGCAGTTCCATTAGCATTAAAGAAATCACAAAAATTTAAAAAAAGTTTCAAGAACTTCAGCGAATTGATAAAACTTTAGAAAACATCCATCGATCCGGAAACATTAGGAAATCCGAAAAAGTTCAGACCGGCCATGATTTATTTATTTATTTATGACTAAACATCAACAGGCGTCATTGGCCCAATGATGTAACCTAAATTAAACATGAAAAGTACTAAACCTAAACATCAATAAATCAATAGTCATCTCGTAAAAAAGGAACATTGTTAGACAAACTAAACTGATCTAGAAAAAAGAGTGGGTATTTATCGGTTGGGTAAAATCTGGGATTGGAAATTTGTTGATTCCGGACTTGTAGAAAATACAATTTGATGGGCTTGGAAAAGAACTTCTGAAAAAAGAAGATTCTACGACATGATTTTTCTATGTTTGTCGATGTTACCTTCAAAGATTTATCGAAATTCAGGAGTTTGAAAAAAATCACTTAACTGTTGACCCTAAACAATACAGTATGTAATATGTAGTAAGGTCAAAATATGTCATTCTCAATTGGAGATTGGAATTGAGAAGAGAAATGCAAGGAAATTGCAATGATGATTTTTGAAATAAGCTTAATAGAATCTTAACAGGATTCCAAGAGGATAATTTGGGAATGCTTAGCAAAATTACAAGGAAAGTATTTTTTTAATTTATAGTAATTTTCACACTCTCGGATCATTCGTGCTTTATCCGGGTGAGATTAGAACTCATGATTTTGGAGTGAGAGGAATGGATTCAGATCTTTATGTTTTCACAGACTAACCTCGGTATTCAAAGATGTCCTAATCTTGGTATCTGGTTAGCACAAAGTGCAGAAATTAATGTTTAATTTATCTCTATGTCCGGTGTTGAACATTTGCATGCTAAGCATGATCGGAGTTTGCAAGGAGTTTGAGACGACATGAATCTGCTTCTCTATCTTGAAGTAGCTTCGTAACAGGATAGTCTCGTTCAACCTTTATGCTGGGTTTAGACTAGGCAAGTCAAATGATCAACTCAGTTGAATTCAATTGACTTGAAAAGTTGAGCCTGGTTCAACTTTTTTCAATTCAAGTGAATTGATCATGTCAGTTGAATGGCATGGTTTACACGTTCAATTCGCGTTCAAGTCAGTTGAATTCAACTGACTTGATCAATTGACTTGCCCTGTCTAAACCCAGCTTTATACTAGAACTACTTCACTCGGAAAACTGTGGCAAAATAATTCAAGCAATGACATCATATGCATTCCAATCACATCATATGAAATTCTATAAATTTAGCTATCGTAGTAGGAACAACGACAAAATCACCGCTTGATCCGGGCGCGAACAGATTGCGAGTGAGAGAAAAGAATAATATCAAAGTTGTAAGCAAAAGAATATAATGATGTATGTGCTATAAAGTTGATTGATTTCAAGTAAAATTACAAGTTTAAAGGTTTAGAGGATTCTTCAAGACCAAATTATGGCCTACAAGACTAATATAAAATCAAAATTGTTACTTGGGATGAGTATATATGATCTTTCCCGGTGCAAATTGGGTTTTCACGCATTTTTCCCGGTTTTTCCCGGTAAATCCGAATTCCCGGTTTTTTCTCGGATTTCCCGGTTGTTCATGAAATGGTTGTTCATTTCGAAAATCAAAGACAGCATTATACTTTGCGCAAATACCATTTTGGGAAAAACCTAAAGGCCGCACACTGTATCAAATTCATTGATGTTACAATGACAGAAACATCAGCAATCAAAACATCCGTTCATTCCGATTTTGCAACGAGCAAAACCTGCCAACAGTGACAATGACATCCATCTGTCCAACCTAACGAATAAATGCACAGATTTTCCTACATCTGGTGGTTCCACCTGCACCACCACCCAGTGTCAGCCTATTTGTTTACATGTAATAACGAAATACGGAATTGACTGCTGCCACTACGCTGTTGACTGCCACCGAGCGATATTGGTCACGGGAAGGGAGAACATAAACAACCATCATAACAACATAACCACTCGCTCTCAGCGCGCACACATCAACAGCAGCAGCAGCTGATGGAAACAAGCAAACTAACATACGAAGCCACCTACCTACCTACCTACAATTGGCGGGTAATCACATGCCTTGTTTGTACATTCTCGTTTTTAATTTTAGCAATTAACATGACTTTTTCCACCAACTCCCAACATTGACTGCCTCGAAGCGACAGAGTTACTGGTTTGTAGTTAGTTTACGTAGTACGGTAGTAGTAGGAAACAACTTTGAAAAAAACACCAAAACGAGTAAAGCTCCAAGGCGGAGGTGTACAAATGGTTTACATTTCCTGACATTCGGTGCATTTACTGATACTTACTGGAGGGTTTATTTACCTACTCCCGGTACAACTGCACCCACGAGAGTTTAACTACCAGTGTAAACAAGCATCAACAACAGATTGTGTTGCATTTCAGAAATGAGCCGCACGCTGCATTCCAAGTGACAGTGCAAGTTTTATCGAGGTTTTAAAGCATTCTACAAATCTAAATCACGGTCTACAGACCCCTAAAAAACAAAAATTGTTACTTGGGATGTGCCGTTAGATTGGACAACTGAATCAAGGAACATAAAATCCCAAAAATATCAAATTGGTAACAGTTGAAGCTCAGGATGGTATTGTATTCTCTGACAAGTGACACCGAGCTATGATGGCCGTTTAACGATATTAAAACAAACTTTTCCAATGGCTAATCTAAAAAATCATCCACCGGGAAAAAGGGCTAAAAAATTACGAAAACTCTAAACCTCGTTGCACACTTCTACGCACCGCTAATCGTATTATGTAAAAAGTTTCTTTTTAAGACCCCTCCAGCTTGGGCTCCATCGCTAAAATGAGATTGTGAGTCGCTACTGCCGTTTTAATTAAATGTCGAGTTTTTTGTCAAAAATTAAATCACAATTTTTATTATTGTCGTCGTTGGACATGTGCTTTGAAAGACCAAATCAAATAGCGACAATGGTGCTAGGGCTCTGTGATGGATTAGATGGGATATTAGCTTTTAGGGTTAATGTCCATATTGGTCCCATACATAAATTTCGAAAGAAAGCATTCTTTTTACATTTTTTCACTAGCAACTAAAAACAACCAGATGACGGAATATTCTAAGAAAAATAAAAAAAAACTGAAGATTTTTTCGATAGACCCAATCTTTAGATCCATAGCTTAATATTAGAGACATTTCCCCTATATTGATAAATACTCTTATACTGGATGCTGTGTTGAGGATTATGGTTGTATCGCTAGGAATGCGTACGAATATTTGTGGTTGACACAAAGGGTGTGTTTCATTAAATTATCTTCTAGATAAATCATCTATAGTGATAGACACGCCAGGGCCACCATTCTTAGCTAAATATTTTAGATATACGAATATGCAAAAATACAATGACAGTAATGGTACTACAGAAGTCTCCGCCTTTAATCCATCCCAAAATGGCAACACTTTGCTCGACTAAAAAGGAAGCAAAATCCTCGTTACACTTACACTCATTCCAAATGAAACCATGTGCCTTGAGGTATCTGTAGTCTTCGTCGTCGGCGTCGGTGAACAACGTCATAGGCACAGCACAAATAAAAAACTGCCAAGAAACCACACCAAACAGCGAGGAAGAAGAACACAACTCCAAGCCGTGTGCGTGCCATCGTCGACATTCTGACGAGCGGAGCGGCTCTGTGAGCCTTCTAAATTTAATCCTCCCGGCTTTAATCAATCTAATTAAAAACAACGCGTCCGTGAATCTTAGAGCATACAGGGAAGCGCAGTGAGTAGGTACATGTAGGTACGCATCATACTCTGTACGAACACGTGGTGAACTTTCCCAGTCTTTGCGCGTTCGTGCGATCGTGGAATGTAATGAACTTTTAGTCTTCTTCCTTAGTTTCCTGGCTGTCAAGTGTTTTCCTGATATCACGAGAGAATGGGAGATTCGATGGGGCGGATAATCCTCAGCCGAGCACATCAAAATCCGTCACGATAATTTGTTTTATGTTTTAGAAACGTAGCTCATCGAGCGGTGAAAAGCAGGTGGTAAGTTGGCAGTTTGTCGTCTTGTTTCAATGATAATATTGAGAAAAGAGGAATTCAGGTTAGGTTAGGGTCACCATTACAATTAGTAAAAAAAAAAAATCAAGCGACTCAGGTTTTGTAGTGTCAGTGTTCTCCGTGGACTTCGGTTCAATGGTTATTGAGATGTCATAGAAACAAGATGAAAATCGTCGGAGAATTTTGCGCGCCGTCATGGAAAATCCGACTGCGACCATGAGATGGATCGGAAGACAACTGGGAATCACCCATACAACTGTGTCTCGGGTGCTAAAATCGTTTAAGGAGTCCCAGACGACCGAGCGGCGGGCTGGAAGTGGAAGAAAATCGAAGACAGCTGACCCTGTAAAGGCCCGGAAGGTGTTGAATTATTTCAAGCGTAATCCGAACCTTTCGATTCGTGACGCGGCTCTGAAGGCAAAGTGTTCCACCTGGTTCGTTCGGCAAACCATGAAACGAGCTGGGCTTCGTGTATTCAAGGTCCGGAAGACACCGAACCGGCGTGATCAACAAAACACGGCGGCCAAATCCCGCGCAAGGAAGCTGTATCGAGAGTGGTTAACGAAACCGATGTGTGTGGTTATGGATGACGAAACCTACATCAAGGCAGACGCAAAGCAGATACCGGGGCTGGAGTTCTACGTTGCCAAATCACGGTTTGATGTTCCGGAAGACATAAGGAAGAAGAAAGTAAACAAATTCACCAAAAAATACTTGCTCTGGCAGGCCATATGCCAATGCGGTAAACTGAGTAAACCGTACATCACAATGGGTACCATCAACAGCGAAATTTACCGCACCGACTTCCTCCAGAAGCGCCTGTTGCCCTTCCTGCGGTCCCACGGAGGCGAGACATTACTTTGGCCGGACCTGGCATCATGCCATTACGCGCGATCGACGTTGAATTGGTACAGAGACAATATGATGCTCTATAAATGATCTAGATGGAGCATTTATGCCAGGATCTTCAAGCTCTCCCGGACCATCAAAGTCCCGACATTTACCGTCTCCGAACAGGCTTGCATTATCAGGTGGCGTATCTCTTGGGTACTCTTCAACGAGTCCAAGCGATTTTACAACCAGTCCAAAACACTCACCCTTAAATCACTAACAGTCCTAAGTCAATCATTAATGCCGCGAGTACACTTGTATGACCAACTTTGAGCACATCCCTGGCCACACTTGTATAGTTTTTTGGATTTGCTCCTAATTTACTATACAAATAATGCACATGTTCATAGATTGTCATGCAAGTGTATCCGCGGCATAATAGTGATGTACGGAATACTGCTATTCGTCCAGGTATTCGGCGATTACACCAACATTTTATCTGATATTCGGCCTTTTCTCAGCTGGCCAACAAGGTGTTTGAGCGAAAGTTTGAGAGTGCAAAGCTTGATATTCGGCCTAAATACTTCTGATGAGAAGTTCTGGGAATTTTCGACGAGAAGCTCAGAGAACTTCCGACGAGAGATTCAGAGAACTTCCGATAAAAAGTTTACAGATTTTTTGACAATTTCAAATTTTTTTTTTTTTTTGAAGTTCAAAGAACTTTTGACGAACATTTCACAGAACTTTCCTGAATACCACAGAACTTAATTTAAATTCCCTTGAGTTCCGACGAGGAATTCAGAGTATTTCCGTCGAAAAGGTCAAAGATCTGCCGATGCCAAGTTCAACGAATTTTCTACGATATATTCATTGAACTTCCGACGAAAAGTTCACAGAACATCAGACGCGAAGTTCCGAGAACTTTTTAAGAAAAGTTCCCAGAACTTTCGGCGAAAAATTCACAGATTTTCATTAAATTTCCTCAAAATTCACAGAACATCATTAAAGTTCTCTGAAGTTAGAACCAGAAGTACAGCGAACTTCCATCGAGAAGTTTAGAAAACTTCCGACAAGAAGTTCACAAAACTTCCTGGAAGTTCCATCGAAAAGTTTAGAGAACTTCCGGCGACAAGTTCAGGGATTTTCTAAAGAGGTGTCCCAAGAAGTTGACAGAACTCCATTAAAATTCCCTGAAGTTCGGACGAAAAGTTCAGAGAAATGCCGTTGAGAAGTTCAAAGAACCGACAAGAGGTTCTGAGAACTTCCAATGATAAGTTCAGAGATCTTCTGACGAGAAGTCCATCGAATTTCCGAGGAGGAGTCCAGAGAACTTCCGAAGAGAACTTTGACGAGGAATTCAGAGAATTTCCAACAAGAAGTTCTTAGTAGTTCCGACAAGATGTTCATAGAGAACTTCTGAGGAGAAGTTCACAGAACTTCCGAGAAGAAGTCCAGAGAACTTGCGAGGAGAAAATCAGAGATCTTCCGAGGACAAGTTCAAAGATCTTTCGAGAAGTTCAAAGCTTCCGAGGAGACATTCAGCAAAAATCTAAGGAGAAGTTCTGAGAACATTCGAAGAAAAATTCAGAACTTCCGACGAAAAAATCCCAGAACTTCTGGCGAAAAATTCACAGAACATCCTTAAAATTCTCTGAAATTAGAACCAGAAGTACAGCGAACTTCCGTCGAGAAGTTTAGAGAACTTAAGGCGAAAAGTTCAAATATCTTCTAAAGAGAAGTTCCAAGAAGTTCACAGAACTCCATTAAAATTCCCTGAAGTTCGGACGGAAAGTTCAGAGAAATACCGTTGAGAAGTTCAAAGAACTGCCGACAAGAGGTTCTGAGAACTTCCAACGATAATTTCAGAGATCTTCTGACGGAAAGTCCATAGAATTTCCTAGGAAGAGTCCAGAGAACTTCCGAAGAGAAAATCTTAGATTTTCTGGCGAAAAGTTCTGAAAACTACTGACGAGGAATTCAGAGAATTTCCAAAAAGAAGCTCTTTGTAGTTCCGACAAGATGTTCATAGTACGTCCAACGAGAAGTCCAGAGAACTTTCGAGGAGAAGATCACAGAATTTCCGACAAGAAGTCACTAGAACTTGCGAGGAGAAGTTCAAAGATCTTCCGAGGAGAAGTTCAAAGCTTCCGAGGAAAAATTCAGCAAACATCCGAAGAGAAGTTCTGAGAACATTGAAAGAAAAAGTCAGAGAACCTCCGATGAAACCTTCACAAAATTTCCGACGAGAAATACAGAGAACTTCCGAGGAGAAATTCTGAGAATTACTGACGATAAATTCCGAGAACATCCTACTAAAAATTTACAGTTATTCCGACGAGAAATCCTCCAGAAGAGTAGCGTTATCAAAAGTATAATCCATCCCGAATAGGCAATAAGTTTCTTGGCAAACATGGAATAGGGGAAATATAATCCGCAATTTCATATTCATGCCGACACTTTCAATTATTTGCTGCTTCCTCTCGAATAAGATCCGTATAGATTCCGCGATTCGGAACAAGCCAGAGCAAACTTACTGGTAGCTGCAATCGGAACAGCCGCAGTGATAACCCTAATAAACAAATACCACAAACGAACTGTATCCCGGATAGGTCAACTATCCCACAAATTGTTGGGATGATACCCCGAACACGTCATTAAGCTCTCTTTTATGGTTATTTTTATTAGGGTAAGCGAATCGGATTCCGTAAACATACACGGCCATTGAGAATAACTCAGAGGAGAATAGGTTGGTTCTACTCACTTGTATAAGAAATTTCTAAAAACTGCAGAAACTCAGCGCTGAGATCCTGTCATTTTTAGAAATGTATCCATACCTCTGAGTGGAAGTGACTCTCTCTCTCTCTTTCTGAGTTATTCTCAGTGGCTGTGTAGTCAGAAAAATGACATTTGATGCTCGTGCATGTGAGTGGGTGAGAGCGGTTAGAGCAGATTTTGATTTGACTGAGTTATTTTTGAAAATCCGAGATTATATCCAACTTATATCCGAGATTAATATTGAGGATAATACGACATGGTGCTTAGCAAAATCGAGCACGATTCGAGATTGGCGTATTATCCTCGTTGGAGATTACCGCTATAAATGCTGCAGTAGTAAAACACCAGTAAACCCAGGACAACCTGTTGTCACAAACTCAATTTCGCTGCGACTTTTTTCGAGCAACTCGATAACGGCGCTGAAGTAGACGTCCAATTAACCATCGAATTATTGCTTGTGAAACTGTCAAACTCCGGACCGAAAGGAGTCTCAGTCTCAGAACAAATTCCTCAAATGTACCTCAAGACAGTAATTTTAGGACCACTGATTTGCCTTGTTCTCCAACGACGCGATGCTGTTAATTACTCGGACCTAACTCGAATGTTCATTTAAGTAGATAAACTGAAGATTGTCTGCAGTTTCTATCAGTCCTGAATCGTGTCGCTGACAGATGCAACCGTAATAAGCTAACTGTAAGCATCCCAAAGAGTGTCTATCAAACAACCGATGAATGGTATTATTCTTCAACATAACGTTTAACCCACAGCGTTCTGTATTGATCACTAATTGATCCGTATTAGCAGCTTAAACTATAGGAACACAGTAGAAGTGTTTTCTCGGTCCAGTTATTAACGAAAGAAACGGTCAATGTAGAATGCATCTTTTGCTATGTTCGTCTAGAACTGTGTCTGTCCATACTCCATACTGCTATATTTGGCCTAATTATAGACAGAGCACAGTTCAGCAGAATCCGACGGAATACATCCCAACCTATTCTCCATCTGTAAATAGTCCTGCTAGCTTTTAGTGGTAACCCTAGCCGGATCGTTTTGATCCGGCCGTTAGCATCGCGACACATCAAGAAATGCCGAATAATTTATAGAATCTCATTCGTCTGTTCTACCGGGTTCCTTCACTCCTCATCGACCATTCGCCGACCATCCAACCGACCAACCGCGGCAGCTGCTCCTGTCCTACAAACTGCCCTCAAGCTGATCACATTCTATTTTCTGCGATTTAACCATTAGACATACTTCGCCTTAAGTCTTCGTTCACACCACCAACCGGGATAGACACAATGGGACCCTCGGGAAGAGCAACGCAACGCTCCACCAGCTGCCCGTGTAGCAATATCAAACGTCAATCTGATTTACGACTGCATCCTCGCGAATGGTTAGCAATAGCTGCGTGTTGACTCTGTCTATAGCAGTAGTTTGGGCGGCGGTGGAGCATCAACCACATGATGGGTGAAGACCAATTTCTGCCTGAGAACTGGTCACCGCTTCTTCGATAGCTACCGGTTCTACCAAGTGCCACAGTTCGACATCGAGCTGACGAGTCTCGGTCGATTTTCGAAGAAAAATGTGAGGTTAATGTGGTGGCGATGCAAGTCGCAACGGGAATTGGATTCTAGAGAAGAAGCGGGTGATAGAAGCGTCTCAACTTTCACATTGTCGCTTACTTTTACGCGCGCCGTTGACGACGGTGATGGGAAATAAAATTAAATGAAATTCGAAACCCCGGGACGGACCGAGATTTTCGTTGTTGTTCTAACTCACGTAAACCGGGTGTGCATTGTCGGACCAGTGACTTTAACTAGTCGGCTCATTTTCATTTCGGTGACTGCGTTGTGGAAATAGTCGAACCGCTGCAGCACGTTGTCTTTGTGTCAGTTTCGTGGAATGGTGGATTTGACTCGGTGGCAACGTGTTCAATTAATTCCGATGATTGCGATGCATTTTAACGATGATACGCTGTGTTGATTCCGCGATCCGAGATACACAGATTGAGACGCACAAATTCACGCGATACATACCTGGAAAATAGAAATGAAAATTAGACATTAGTATTGTTATTAATGTGTATCGAGTGCGGAACGTAGTCGAATCGCAAAAACTAATCAAATATTCGATCGATTTCAAATTTGAAGCCACTCAACAGCGAATCGGAAAGCCACAATGTTTGAATAGAGCTTCAGTTTCGATAAGGTCACCGAAAATAAAACAAACATTGATCCTCGTAACTAAAGAACCGTCCCCAGCAACATCCAACTCCTTTCGTGGAAAACTATAGGCTTTTCTCGATCCCATTCGAACACTTTTTTTTTGCACACCTAAATTTTGTTGTTCTTACCCTCGTCTTCGATACGAGAAAAAATATACACACTCCGAAATACGCTCTTTCCGTCTCCAAATTTATTCAGTCTGACCGGTAAGTCTAGGTCTGAAATATATAACAGTTGACAAACACAGCCCCACTTCGCACCCTGCCCGGCTCAACACTCGACTGAGAGTGTTGAATGAAGAGCGTCTTGTTTGTCAACCCGAAAAACCGAACCACCGTACCGTACCGTTCTCCCCATTCAGTTTGTGTACTTAATTGAAGGTTGGTGTAGATATTTTCCAATTCGTTCTGGATGGCTCTGCTGGAGACGAACGGTACCATCAATGTTTGTGCAAAAATATTGTACTTCTGCCTACGTCGTCGTCGTCGTCGTCTTCGGTATCGACACTCAGCAGTCAGCACAAAAGTCAGATACCGTGAACATCGATGGACCGATAGAGATAGGAAAAGGTCGAACGCAGTTTGAAAATTGTAAATTGTTGGCAAAATAAGTTGGCAGGTCGAATTGGTGCGAGAAAATGGCTTTGAGATGTAAATTGTTAAGATGTAATTTGCATAGTCAAATTGGTGTCCCTTGTCATGGAAACTAGATTTCTGGTTGGTTGGTTGATTGCAAGAATGACGGCTTGGTGATGTTGATCCGAGGGACCGCACCAAAGTCACAGGGCCTGACAGTTCTAATTGGCGTGAGATTTGTAGCTGACCTGTCTGTCATAGTAGTTTGGGACACTCAACAATCGATCGAGATAAGCTATGTCAGAGTATGCACAAGTACGGATTTCCGGATAAACTACGGTAAAGTGATGAACTTTCGTATCTGCTATTTAACATCGCGTTAGAAGGTTTGATAAGAAGAGCTGGGATAGACACGAGTGGCACGATCTTCAGGAAGTTCATCAAGCTTCATGGCTTCGTCGATGACATCGACATCATGGCACGGAACTTTGAGACGATAGCGGAAACGTACTTCAGACTGAAGGCTGAAGCTAGGCGGATTGAACTTGCCATCAACGCATCGACGACGAAATCATGAGAGGAAGAGGTTCTAGGGAAGACAAGATTTAGATTGACGGTGAATAAATCGAGGTGGTCGACTAGTTCGTGTATTTGAGCTCACAGGTGACCGCCGAAAATGATACCAGCAGAGAAATTCAAAGACGCATTATGGCAGGTAATGCGTGTCTACTTTGGACTCCGCTGCGGACGAATAAAATTCACCGCCACACGAATTTGACTATCTACAAGACGCTGATTAGACCGGTGGTCCTCTACGGCCAATAGACCTGGGCTATGTTCGTGGAGGACCAACTTACTGTTTTAGAACAGAAGGTGTTCCGGACCATCTATGGTGGAGTGCAGATGGATGACGGAACGTGGAGGAGGCGAATGAACCACGAATCGCATCAGCTGCTGGGAGAAACATCCATCGTCCACATTGCAAAAATTGGGCGACTACGGTGGGCTAGGCACGTCGTAAGAATGCCGCACGACGACCCAGTGAAAATGGTTCTAGAAAGCGACCCAACAGGAACAAGGAGAAGAGGCGCGCAGCGGGCAAGGTGGATCGACCAAGTAGAAGGCGATCTGCGGACCCTTCGCAGACTACGAGGCTGGAATGGACCGAGAAGGGTGGAGACGACTTCTTCGGACAGCTGAGGACATCTAGGCCTTAGTCTGATTGGTAAGGTAAGTATATAGGGGAAATGGGTCTAATGTTGGCCTATGGATCTAAAGATTGGACCCATGAATAAAAATCTCATATTCTAAAATTTTTCTTAGAACAATGCGTCATCATATGGAATTCATATGGATATTTTTGGTTACTAGTGAAAAATTTCTTACAAATGCTTTCCTTCCTAATTTATGTATGGGTCCCATATTAGGGACATTTAGCTGTACATTAGGGACAATAACTCTACGGATTATATAATGCAGTCGTTCGATGATTTGTTAATGAACTGTATAAAATTAATGCTAGTTCGTTTTAGGAGCTCAGATGGTTTTTACTAACGCCCTAAACATCATCATGTGAAGCATTTATACGAAAATTTCCGGTATTGTCGAAACGTGCTACCTGCCTATTCTGCATTGTTTGACAATTGGTTTACAAGTACATATGTGTCTAAATTATGTATTAAATATATTTTTAAGATCGTGAAGATTTCCAGGTTTTCCAAATTGCAGGGTGGCAAGTAAATTTCCATTTTGAAATTCCTAGTTTTTCCTGGTTTTCCTGGTCAATGATTTAAAAATTTCCTGGTTTTAAAAACCATGTATTTAAAAAACAATTTTTAATAAAAAAAATAAAGTGAATCCTTGTAACATCAT
Organism: Ochlerotatus camptorhynchus; assembly: GCF_037179485.1. Lineage (NCBI taxonomy): Eukaryota > Metazoa > Arthropoda > Insecta > Diptera > Culicidae > Ochlerotatus > Ochlerotatus camptorhynchus. Next base: position 3,088,798 of record NW_027040988.1, read on the forward strand.
TCTTCGCGCAATGCGGAATTTCACAAACCAAAATAGGTATTAAGGTTCTTGTGAATGCCTGTGAAATCTTTATCTGATTGTTTGCTGTAAAGAAGCTAGTAAGGAGCCGCGCTACTTCGTCGTATCATGGCGCCTATTTCCGTTCTATATGCTAAAACTATAATAGCAAAGCGTTTTTACTCTTGTTTTTGCAAAAACATCTTTGCTTACAAGATTAATTACGATTGACACTGAAACATTTGCGATAACCCGTAAAATGAGCGATGTTAGGGGTGTATGACGAAGAAAAGCTGAGATACGGCGGAGCGTGGAGCCCTATCTAATGTCTGAAAATTAGATATCTATAAGCCCATAAATCTTGAGATTTCTGTTTTTGAAACTGCGATTTTTTAACTTTATTGTTGAGATTTTTAGTCAACGGGTGTGATATGAATGAGGACTCTTTAAACAAACATTTGCTTCTAAAAATTTTACGGATTTCCAGTTTGTTTAAATTTTCCGCAAATTGTCAAGGATTAAGGATCTTATTTAGCGGAATTGTGATTACAACTTGATTTCAAAATCATATGATTAAAAGTTTTCATAAACAACGCTGGTTTAATAACTCTTATTATTAAAAAGACTGACTGCTGAAGTTCATAGAAACTCCCTAGAGTTCGTAGAACTTCCCTGAAGCCTTAAGGTTTTTCCTTAACCTTTGGAATGGAAGGAACCCTTCCATTGAAGTTTGTATTGCCTGAATTTCATGGGACTTCCCGAAGTTTGAAGGACTTTTTTAAGATCTTAGGACTTCCCTGAAGTTCGGAGTTTTTTGAAATTCATATGAATTTCTTAAATATCGTAGAAGTACCACGAAGTTCGTAGAAATTCTCAGAAGTTCGTAAGACTTTCTTCAAGTTCGAAGAACTTTCTCGAAGATCTTAGGACTTCCCTGAAGTTTGAAGGACTTAACTGAATACATGAAGACCCTAAATTTAGAAGAGCTTCCCTGAAGTTCATAAGGCTTTAAATATCGAAGGGTTTTCCAAAAGTTTGTGGGTCTTTCCTTAATTTCTTGGAAATGCCCTGAAGTTTGGAGAGCTCCCATGAATTTCGTAGGACTACCTGTAGTTCAATCGACTTCTCGGAAGTTCTAGGGACTTTTTTTGAGGGTGGAGAACTATGTTCAGTTCAAAGGACTTCCCAAGAGTATTGGAGACTTCTCTGAAGCTCGAAAAAAATCCATAAGTGTCAAAGGATTATCCTTAAGTTTTAAGCAATGCCTAAATGTCGTAGAAGTTACATTAAATCTGTAGAAAATTCTGTAAAATTCGTAGTTATTCCCCAAAGATTAAAGGACTTCTCTGAAATGTGTAGTGATTAAAGGACTTCTCTGAAATGTGTAGAACTTCTCTGAAGGTTTGGAGAGATTTCCTGACCGTAGTCGTAGGTCATCACAGTAGTTCACAGGATTTTCCTGAAACTTGTAAGACTTTCCCGAATTTTGTAGAACTTGCATGAAGTTCGAAGGCCTTATCTAAAGTTTTAAGAAATAGAACATTTTTATTGAACATGTTGAACAGGTACTTCAAAGAAGTTACGCGTCGGCATTGCTTAAGTCTGCTATCAATTAAACAATTAATTAATTTATCTTTATTAGGGAGGCTTTTATCAATTAAACACAAATCATACATGCAATTGATTCGAGAAAAAAAATGAAATTAAAAATAAATACAAAATATATTTACTAAAGTCTCAGGGTAAATTTTGTTCATCAATGTTTAGTTGTGTGAAAGATTGAGCTTGAATAAAATGGTTAGTTTTGACCTGATTATAAAAAGAAACTTTGACATACATAAAATTTAAAACCTATTTAAATTATACAAACAAGATTATTTTCCTAGTGGACTTATAAAATTTCTGGTTCTTCCCGGTTTTTCCAGGTGAAAATAAATTCCCGACTTTTTCCCGGTTTTCCTGGTTTTCCTGATTCACTTGCCACCCTGAAATTGTCCTGGAGTAAAGATCTTGATGCTCTATAAGCTCATTTTGTATTGATACGCACTTTTCCAACATATTCAACACATCATCAAAGCTTTGTGAACCCTCCTGATGTACAACATGGAATGCGTTTAATGATTTCCAGACTATTCTGGAGTTGACATCTTGAAGCTCTACAATCTCAGTGAAGTCTTGAGCCATGCCCTGAAAATCTGATTAGGGTTCGCGGAGCTCAAATGAGCCTCTTGACAACATTTACATCATGGAATGGTATGATCTGCAACAGTCATGGCCTAAGTGCGGCCCGCGGGCCACACGTGGTTCTTCCTTTTCTATGATGTAACAACCTCAGCTTGAATTTATTTTTGCAATAACGAATGGTTGGCCCGAAATGATTGGAAAATACACACAATTCAACTTAAAATATGACCATCGAATAAAGATACAGCTATTGAAAAAATGAGCATGAGCACCACTGATTTACAGGTTCAACTAAGTCTTAAACAATGAGAATTTAAAAGCCAATAAGCAAAACAAAATTAATTTCAGACTCGACCTTCTCAAATGTGCATTAAATTTTGCAAAATTATCATCAAATAATTCACATTTGAGCTAATAGGGGAAATGGATCTAAGATTGGGCCTCCATCGCTAAAAATCTGCTATTTATGAATTTTATCTAGATGAACGCGTCATTGGAACGGCACTAATGGATATTTTTGGTCGCTATTGAAAATTTAGTCGATTGCTGAATTTATGTATGTGCCCAAATTAGGTGCATTTAGGCCGACATTACGTCCATTTCTCTTAACTATGCAAAATTTCATGCAAATCGGAGAAGGTCGAGCCATGAATTTTTATTGTTTATCCTATTTGGCCTGGAACTGGTCATATGGAATTCAATTCTGAACAATGACAATCTGATGAGTTAACCCTTTCTGGTGGAAAAAAAAAACTGCTGATTGTACTCTTTTTTTTTCCAACCTTTAAACCGGCTTTAGCTTTCGAGCGAAGCTTTTCCAAAGCCTACGAACTTCCAACCCTCCGATATTTAATTTCAAATAGGAAGGCATTCGCAAATAATTCTCTAAAATAGCGAGCAAGCTCTTCGTGACCCAAATTCGCCATAGTCATAAATCCGTGCTGAGCCGCCTTTGTTTATGTTTAGTCGCCGATATTTAGTCTATGGGATGTCTCGCATATCCGCAAGGAAACGGTCGACAGCAATCAACATGATACTCAAATAACAACACAAAAACAAACGCGATTCACGCGGAAAACAGTGATAACGAACCTGTATTCCAGCAGCGAAAATCAAGCGCGACACATTTACCAGCCAGCAGCCATCAGGCCATGCTCGAAAGATTCCATTTCGGTCCGTGTCAAGCCTATATAGATGTAGGTAGAGGGACACAGTTCTGCGGAAAGGATTCGCGCTTATTATGCTGTTCTCGGTGTGGCTGAATCGTTCCTATTATCCTTCGCTCGGTGCGATTCACCCGGATCACGATGAAAACTTTCAACCGAGGCGTGAATTTTTACACAACGACCGAAAAAACGGTTGACACTAATGGTGCTAATACGGTTCCCAGTTTAAAGTTCGTGAAGTTTGAGTTTTAAAAAGTATAGATTGCGGCGGATTCGTTTTTTTTTTCTTCTCTCCGTCGTTGGCGAATGAGCCACCAGGCGAATGAACGAGCTACTCGATGAAACCCATAAGTGTGTGTGTGTGAAGAAGCTCATTAAATATTTATTCGACTGTTACGAACAACGGGGGGAAATTTGAGAAGGATGAAACGAAGGTAGTGCTGTGAACTTCACATTACACCACGAGATGGTAAAAAGTCCTGGAAAATTTCGTCATAAAAACTGCAGCACTCAACCAAAGAGAAAGAAAGTCGAGCCACATATGGCATCTTTCAGCCTCTGGTTTTTCTTTCTTGTTGAAGCTGCTAACCGCAGCGGTGTGGTGCTCTATAGCTTTGTATAATAGCAGCGCTGGGAGACCGTCCTGCGCGCGTGATCTTTCCATAAGAAATACTTGCAGGAATCTACTTAGTGGTGCAACTTAAACTATCTCACGCATAAGACTACTTATACTTTTTGAATGAAGATGAAATTTGAAAGCACCGAGCCATTGAATAATCAAAATACTAACAAGTCCTAACCAAGCTCAAATGTGATTACAATACTACCCGATATTTGATAACCAGACTAAGGTGGCTGAACTAAGAAGGAGCTACAGATTATATGATGAATATTTTATGTAAAAGTCTTCTCTGCATTCTCCATCCCTCGTATCTGCAGCATAAGGATAAAAATTTATGTAGAAAATGAGGCTGCAGTCAGAGGAGCCATGCTGTTTGCCAAGCTTTCATAGACAAATAATAAAGAAGGAGAGCACTACTCACTCTTCTAGTAGGGTACTCTTTCAGCAGTGTATTTTGAAAGGCACAAAAGAATCAACGGTTGAGAGAATGTGAGGAATGGTAGCAATCCTGATTTTAATTGAGAAGGATTGAAGCTTTTTATGAGAACCATTAAAAGTGGATTAAGAAGCGCTTTTCGTGAGCATATATACCTATAGGTTAAATAGTGACAGTTAGTACAGCGAGGTACCGTTGTTTGAGGATGGAGTTTTAGGCGGTATTTTTTTCTGGATTCCTTGATATCTGGTTTTTGGTAATCAAGATACCATTTGCGGCCAGTACTATTACTCCCAAAGATCAGGCAGCTAGGAATTTGAGATTTGGTGAACATGTAAGTCGAGGTTGGGGTGATTCCACTGCGTCATGTAATAAATAGGTAGGGGAAATGGCCTATGGATCTAAGATTGGGCCCTTCGCTAAAAATCTGCTATTTAGCAATTTTATCTAGATGAAAGCGTCATTGGGACGGTACTAATGGATATTTTTGGTCGTTATTGAAAATTTAGTCGATTGCTGAATTTATGTATGGGCATAAATTAGGGGCATTTAGGCCGACATAACATCCTTTTTCTCCTATATAATTACCAGTATCTTAAAAAAAAAGCTATAATAAATAGCCGAAACGCCGGAGATTTAAACAAACTATTTTAAGCAATTAGAGACTGCCTATCAAAACAACAAATCACAATTATACAAAAAAAAACATCAGTAATATTCGATTCCATACCCAAATTTTGGCTCTAGAATTGACCTACGAGAGGATAATAGGAGGTCAGTTCTCTAAGTGATGAAAGCTTGAAAACTTCTTTCAATGCTTAACTTTTGTAGCTTGGTTTCCATTTCGTAAGCTATGTCTTTCAAGTATGACGTACCCTAATACAAGTACCGTGGACCCCCGCTAATCTGAACGACATTTCATTTCTATGAACGGGGTTCATTTTTGCCTCCCTTAGCTCAGTCGGTAAAGGCGCAGCTACAAAGCAAGACCATGCTGGAGGTGGCTGGGTTCGATTCCAGGTCCGGTCTAGGAATTTTTCGGGTTGGAAAATTTTTCGACTTTCCTGGGCATAGAGTATGATTGTACTTGCCACACAATTATATCAATGCAAAAATGGTACAGACATCGGAAGCGCTCAATTAATAACTGTGGAAGTGCATCTCTAGAACACTAAGTTGAGAGCACGCAATAAGCTAATGTGCGATATGCAATAAGCTTGAAATGCGAAGAAGAAGAAGGGGTTCATTTTTAATTTGAACTTCTAGTAACTCTATGAGCATCAGAAGAGCGTATTTCTGGTAGCCTTATTTGCTGGTTTGTTTTGATTCTGCGTTCCGTTTCACAAATTTTCCATTTTACTTTACTCCGTTCCATCATCTGAATGACATTTGGGCCATTTTTAGTTTGCACAGCGTGCGGATTAGCGTTTCAAACTAAAAAGTCTTCAGATTAAAAACGATCAGATTACCGGGGGTCCACTGCATAACGTACAGAAGTTGTAAATCCTGAAAGTTTTCGAAGCTCCCACAGAACCAAAACATTCCATGGTTCCTGACAGTTTATTTAGATTAAAGATCCCGAAATTCAGAACACCAAGTACTTTCAGAACTCTGAAATTTTCCAGAACTCGGCAAACAATCTTTTCAGTGTTCCTCGAGTTCCGAAAAATGTCAGAGTTAGTTCTAAAAGTACTTGGCGTTCTGAATATTCTTAGATTTAAAGGAGTTCCTAGTGAGCATTTCCAGACCAAATAAAGCAATGTTACAGAAATCTCTATTATGAATCCGCAAAAGCAATAGAATGCCAAATCCACGCCATATAGGGTGTCCCAAAAAGTATAAACACAGTTTATTATTGGAATTGGAATTTTTTTATGGTTTCAAGCTGGAGCTTCATGACAGCTTTGTTTTCAAGACTTGACCCATTTGAATAAATTTTGCTTCTATCTTACAGCAGAAGGACTGGCCTATGTTGAACACCGGATTCCGTGTGTATTGTTGATAGTTATAGAAAAAATGCTCGAACTCAGGAAACCATAGGAATTTCAGGGTCTTCTCGAAGGGCGGTGAACATGTCGGTACTTCGAAGCTTCGACAACTTCTGAAATTCAAACAAGCTTTCGGAAAATCTTGAAACTATCGAAACTTGGGGGACGTGCAGGGTTCTCGAAGTACCGGAAGCTATGGAAGCTTCAAATGGCTGGTTGAAAATGTTCTCGACTTCCCTGGTCATAGAGTATCGTTGCGATTGTCACAAAATAACCACCAATCAAAAACGGTGAAAGTGCCCAACGAACACTAAGTTAGCAAGCAAAAAGTTCAAGTTGGGCCACATTAGCCGTTCAGAACATGCTTGGGTTTTTACCCTTCTTAGATAGAAGGGCATGCATATCGCTTGGAAAACCGACTTTCACTCCGAGATCGAAAATGTTAGTATCCTGGGGAATGCGGTGGTTTTTAGTAAACAAAGAATTTTTATTTATGAATTTCAGTATTTTATGAAATAGAACTAACTACTCAATTACCGGCCTATCGAGCACAACCCGCACTTAGTCTTTCGTAATCAAGCGTAGTTTAGCACCAAACGGAATGTTATTATTACTGATGGCTTCCAAATGTATTTACATTTTCGATAAGGAGAAACAAATTGTTGAGATATTGTTAAAAGTCTAACACTGCTTCTTGACGCCAAACTCGCCGACGGATTCCTAACTCGGCCTAACGCATTGAAACGCCAATGAATTCACTTCGGCCAATCGGATGCAGATAATGATCGATTCGGTTCGTGCGCTTCATTTGTATTTGAGAATATTGGGTGCAAACGTTCATATCACGCGTTCTTATTGACTTCGTTCGGTAGCCTTTAAACTAAAGTATCGTACCAAACGCATAATTTACCAGTTAACGCCGAAATCATGGATTTATTTGATGTTTTCTGCTTGATAGGCCCAAAATTGGCACTTAGGCCGAAGTAGTTCTCTACCCTATTAAGATTAAGAAACCCAAAAGACTGAGGCAGACAAAGTTAAGAAGATGAGTCAGGAAGTGTATGCGGCGTACAACATTGACGAGTCTTGTTTGAATGGATTTGATGTCGAAAGGGCTCTGCTACCGATTTGCAAATACTTTACGCAACTTTATTGCAAGTTCCATCGAAGCGAGACAAAAATGATAAATTTCCACTTCCACTACTTCAGAAAATCCTTCAAACTCCCAAGTCTCCTACTTTCTAGCCTTCCTTCAGCAAGCCGAGGAAGAACACCGATTTGTTTTCGGTATAGTTCTGATGCGCTAAAGCGCCGAAAGACTGCTAACTTAAGACGAGGTCATTCCGTTAGCAAGTTGGCTTCCGCTACGCAAATGAAACTACGTGAAAATGGATCATTAGCTGCGGCAAAAGTGGTAAAGGAAGCAATAATGACAACTCCTACTCGAGCATGTAAAATGCTTGTTTCTTCGAGGAATTCCCAGGAGAAACAAACCGTTCAATATTGCGATCTGGAAGCTCTAGCACTAATCATTGATGCCAACTTAATCAAGTCGCAATACTTGAAAATCCAAGGAGACCCAAAAATTAGACATGTGATCCTTTATCCGTCCTACAACAAAATTGTCATTGCCAAAAAAGAGAGCTATCGGGAGGATCAGTTCATCGTGGTCGATGAACAAAAAACCGAAGTAAATCTTCAAAACTTTTGGACCATACCTCCAGTAGGATTGTCTTAGTGAACAAAGAGCGTCTTGATGATTTCTCAGATGATGAGCTTAAGAAGGTTGTACTTTTTTTTTCATTGAAGCGACTTTAAACAAAAGATTTATCTTCTTCAGGTTGAACTTTTGATAAAATGGGGATTCGGAGTACAAGCAAAAATTTGAAAACGATGGCGGAGAATCCAGTGATTCTAATATGTTTATAACTTCCTTAATTCCAATTAAGGCAGAAGCAAACGGAAAACTTCTGTTCCAAAATCCAAGACCATCATCAACACGATTCTGTAGGCCTGTGAGGATTCAGTTTTTCAGTGAAACGACGGAAGGGAAATATATAGAGAATCAAATTGACCAGCTCACTCCAGCATAGATCACGGTAGATGACAGATCCATTATTGTATGTTATAAAATGGTTTTGACGATGGTAGATGGAAAAGTTTACAATTCTGTTTCGGGTAATAAATCATCACAGACCTGCTACATTTGCAAGGCAACACCGAAACAAATGAATGATCTTGATTATGTGAAGCAACGAGAGGATAACAGTGAAACTTTTCAGTTTGGACTTTCTACATTGCATGCCACGTGTCATACCGTCTTGACATTAAAAAATGAAAGTTAGAGGAAAGGATGCTGAAGACATGAAGATTCGAAAGAAGCTAATTCAAAAACGGTTTAAGATCGAAATCGGGCTGATTGTTGACAAGCCATGTGGATAAAATCAACACAGAACGATTTTCCGATTATTGTTCTGAAACAGCGAGGTATCTGGTCCACTTATACCCGTGGTATTACATGCCAGCTTCGGTGCATAAAATCCTGATTCATGGCGCCCAGGTTATCAATCATTTCCATGTTCCAATTGGCCAGCTTTCCGAGGAGGCTCAGGAATCTAGAAATAAAGATCTCAAGCGATATCGTCGAGATCATACAAGAAAATGCTCACGAATGATCTTGAACCTTGACTTGATTCGTCGTTTGCTTGTATCATCGGACCCACTAATCTCCAGTATGTGACAAAACCCCAGGAGACAAAAACGTTTTCTCAAGATGCAAAGTTTTTGTTGAACATAGACAGTCGAGAAGAAAGTGATTCGGAGATTGTGAATGAAATTTTCGATGATGTTGAAATTTAGTTTATTTTGTAGGTTTTGTTTTGTTTGTTCCTTCATTTGCTTGCTTCCTGTTATTGTTCTTATAAATTAAGATAGAATTAACTAACTAGATATTTACTAAACAATAGAGCTTTGTAAAGAAGGATTTTCAATTTAACAAGCTTCTACATTTTCCTAGTTTAAAATCTCTTTAAGTATCAACGATAAAAAATGAATTGAATTGTGTGTTTTTTTTTAATAGTGCCATGAATAAATCAAAATATATCAAATCACTGCATTCCCTAGGATACTAACGGATACTTATGATATTTGCACAAAAATGAAGATCTGGTTTTAAACTTTCAAATGAAAGTTGTTGCAAGTGTAGAGGATTGCAGTTCGCTTAGTTATAGCGCATTGAAAAATGGTGATTTTTGGCTTATAAATTGCTATAGCTCTCACAAATGTAAACATAACACTTTAGTGTTTTCAACAAAGTTGCTTGTTACACTATTTTCTAAACCTTCGCAGAACATACCTAAGAGATACAACGTGATTAAAGTATATAAAAACTTAAAAAAAAAACTGGTTTTAAGGTACAACTGTCAAAGCTCTATTAGTTGAAATGAAAAAGTTAGGTTTCTGAAGTACAGTTGCACCTTAAGAAAAATTTAAGGTGAATACTCCAAAAGTTGCGGAAATGACAATTATGAAAATCATCAGGATCCAATTAAGTTCACGAATTTTCACTGTGCACTGGTGGATAAACTCAGAGTAACAAAAGTCCTAAAGTTCCAATAATTCTTCGAGGTTTTATCAAAGCTTCTGGTATTCCCAGAATACAGTAAATTTCTAAAGCTGTCGATATTTTCGAAGCTTCTATTGTTTGAATAGATATGAGATTCCTGAGAGTTCAATTAATTTTGCAAATTTCTAGAGCACTTGGAGTTGCGGAAGTTTCAAGAATTCCAAGTGTGGTAAGTAGTAGATAGTAGATTCCACTACTCACATTTCTATGGAGATATTGAGCTTGAGGCGCCTTTTGTGTTTTTTTTATTTTATCACGTTATAACTTTCCTATTCAAACTTCAAAATTTTCATTCCTCGGTTAGAATATTTTAAGGTCTTTGAATAATTTCAAACCTACGATCATTTCTTTGTTTAATATACATGATATCCTTTGAATCACCAAGTTCGTCTACTGAAAATACAGCTTTTACTAATTAATTGATCTAACGATTTCAACTCGCACTGTGATAACTTTCTCAATGACCAATTTAGACAAATTATTTACATACACAACACAAGGCTTCAACCACACATAATTATGGAGCATTTAGTTCAATGATGGATTAATCACTGTGGATATCATAAAGCATTCAGAAATCAAACACTAGTTACGGCCTCTAATGGCACTAGTCAATAAGACATCATAACAATTTATTGACTGACGCCATCGTACCCTCCCTAATGACTCCATAATAAGTCATACAACGTCGTCACTCGTCACACCCATTAGCAATAGTTGTTAATTATCATTTTTATTATTACATAAACAACTTCGTTAAACAATAGCCAGATGCGTAATCGTTCTAAGGTGGGGCTCGATTTCAAACGCGGAGCTAATCACTCCAAACATCTTGCCACATTTGCCCCGAGTCGATCAAGAGAAATCCACAGATTCCGGGAGGTCGCACCATCAACTGCTACCCGTGTAACGAAATGCCTCTTCAAAGAAAACATATCTCACTCGGTTTGTTACCAAATCCTGCCAACAAATAAGCATGATTTGTCAACAAACGCTTCCTGTCAACGCAACGAAGACGACGAGGTGGAGGAACCGCCTTCGCACCCGTACGCCGTTGAATTCCAAAATATTTCACTCTACACTAATTCGGACGTCAAGAACCACCGGGTGCTAAATCATCCGACAATAAAATGCTCACCTGTTCACGTCGCGATGTGCACTGCTCGGCTGACTGTTGGGTTTGGGAAAAAGCCGTCGTCGCATGGGTAAACAAACCAAACGTGAATCCTCGTGAGAAAATTAATTGACTCCGTGACGACGAGGTGCTTCTGCTGCTAGTGGCGAGATCGCGTCACTGTGGATTGACACAGTAGGTAAAGGGAGCAATCACACCTACGCATACGGGACAGATGTGTGCTCTCCGGTCGGTCCCGGGTGGAAGCAGCGATTCGGATCAACCAATCTTAAAGACAAATCGACCGTACAAGCCATTAGGTGGTGTAGTAATTTGCCAAAATTAATGTCTTCATCAGCGTGATCTGTAGCCGGTAAGCTGTACCTCCAGTATGAGTTAATTGAATCATGGGCAGGAGATAGACTAATCGTTTTGGATAACCTGGAGAGTGCCGCGTTGTCGATCATAAATTGACCATATCGTAGTGTAGTTCCTCAACGCTAGTTAACCTCTTGGAGCACCTTAAACCCCACCAAGAGAAAAACGTCATGAACCAACACCTTCCTACGGAATGTAGACATAACCCTAGAGAATTCTGTCAAGCAGAGAAACATCACGAAAAACCACCCGCCACTAATGAAACATGTGTAGTTTCGTCTTCTTTCGCGGGCAGTCTCTCCATCTGCTCAACTCTGCATATTTCGGCCGGTCGAGCTCATTTTCTCGAGGAATGACGCATCGCCATCAATCTCGATCAGCTCGCGGAACGAAACGGAACGGAAGAGACCGTGTCGCCCTGGTTGGGTGCGCGTGTTTCTCCACGCTCCATTCCCGTCACCACAACATCGTCTCGTCGCAGCACATCGCGATCGGTCGTCGTTTTCGGTGGCTAACCCGCCGGTATAGTTTAGTTGTTGTTCAAAAGCCGAAATACACGCGGTCCGAGGCACGTAAAAATAGATTATCACTCCACTTTGGGACTTGAAAACACACGCACTCACACACACGCACACACATACTTGTCCCCTTGGCCGTCACCGGATTCCATTTCCACCAACCTCCAATCCCTTTTGAACTATCGCTTCGCTACTGCTTCTTCTAGCTTTATTTCGTCCCTACTGGAACTTTACGCCGACTCTCAATCTAAGGTGTTTTGAGCAGTTCCACAGTTGTTAATTGAGAGCTTTTTAAGCCGGTACCATTTTTGCATTAGTATTATTGTGTGAGGGCAAGTACAATCATATTCCCAGTGAAGTCAATAAATTTTACAGCCCGAAAAAAATGCCTAGACCGGACAGGGAATCGAACCCAGCCGCCTCCTTACCGGCTGAGCAAAGGGAGGCCCACTGCCGATGATGATCCCCGATTGAGGGACGACATGAGTCCAGGTTCAGAGACTTGGCGTTGAAACTCCGGCTTCGGTCGGCGCGCAAAAAGAGGATTATCGAATTTAAATAGTTTTCGCGCGCACACTCGCGCTCTGCTGGTTTTTGTTCCATCACGAGTGTCGCGTCCTCGTACCCTCCGCCGGCGCGGTGGTAACAGACCGGGAACGCGAGGACAGAGTGATTGGCGTTTAAAGAGTTTTGAGTTTTGGCCGAGCTGCGATCGACAACCAACAACGAACACCTTGAGAAGGATGAAATGTGTTTCCGTATGCGGAAGTGGCTACAGGGCTGACCCTTGGTTGAGGTAATGAACTACGGTTTCGTCCATTCATGCCGTGACCTTGGGTTGCGGGCTGAGCGTTTGACTATATTCAAAAGGAAAGCATTGGAATTTAGTTGTAATTAGGCAAGGTGACAACACATTGGACATTTATGAACAACTATGATTCACTGTCTGAAAAAGTAATCCATTCCAGGGAAGTTGACCAAAATTCACATTTCCCGATTCCCAGGTGAACTGGTTCGACATCCCGGGAAACAGTTATTTTTGTATAGAATCCATGATCAACATAGATGCCTTCGTCGGAGGTGAAACGTTAACTACATTAATACATACAGATAAGATCGACCAGAAGGTATTGTTATGTAAGCTTTCCCGACTAGGAGTGCCTGAGCAGCTTAGGTCATGGTTACATTCGTACTTGACCGGACGAACTCTTCGAGTACGACCGTTTCGCTTCGTAGAGTAGAACGTATGACTGATCTTGGTGTTCTTTTGGACCCGAAGATGAACTTCAATCTGCACTATTCGTCCACCATCTCTAAGGCAAATCGTCAAATGGGATTTATTTCGAAGATTGCACGCGATTTCAAGGACCCTCACTGCATTTCGGCCTTGAGAATACATCTGTTGTCTAGTCTTCATACGAGCCATGTGCGGATTCTTCAAATAGAACGTGTTCAGAAAAAAAAATTGAGGTCGCCTACTACCTTGTAAATCTTGATGGTTTTGTGTTATCACATGGTAATATTTGTTTTAAAGTATCTAGAATTCAATCGGAGGATATCAAGCGTTTTATTAGATTCCCTTTTATTGTCGTAGCCAGCAGAACTCAAAAAGAAAAATCATTCCGCCAAAAACCAAGCTCAAGTCGGATCTCATCACCGGTATTGCGAGGAATCTTCTCCCCAGAAACCGTTTGCCGTCGAAGTTGGACATCATCGGCTACTTTCGATTCCAGCATGAAAACCAACTACTTTCAATCGGACAAAGCATTCAAATTGTGGCTACGGAGGTTGTGGAGATTTGGAATCAAGCCGGTCGGTCTTCCGCACCAGCGACAGTTATGAAATATACAATACAGTTCAAAGTTCGTATGTGTTGTTGAAGTTTGTTATGGGCCATACATTTATACTATATACCAGTTAAGAGGGCACTGTTAAATTTGTGACATTCCATAGTGGAAACAGTTCCGTGGTTAGGAGGGTTCCCAAGCTTGTTGTAACATGGAAAACGAGCTAGAAGAAAAAATTAGAACCATTGTCAGCGTTGACGATGTACAATATGCGGTTGAGTTATTCAACATAAGCGTGAACCACATCGAAGAAGAGCTACGAAACGATACTGTCCACGCAGTGTTCTGGATCCTACGAGAATATTGGCGATGAATTGAAACGGATGAGCGACCTGGATTTTGTTCCTGTGAGTTTGTGCACATGATTCCCACACTGAAGTTGCGTAGAGGATCGCAGGTGCTATGATTTGTTTGTAACCAGCCTTGAGAGGCGGGATCTGCAGCAAATCAGCGGATACAGCACCTAACCAAGGTGGAACACTTGACTACGGTTTTCTCCACATGGGAGCGGAATAGGAGCTTTTCGTCAAACAACATCCCGAGACAGGTTACTTCGGTGGACCACTTAACCCTTGTGCCATCCATGATTACAGTACAAGAGGGAGCCGGTTTTAGTTTAGGTGATTTCCGATGGAGGAACATGATTGTTTGTGTTTTGGAAGCATTGATTTTGATTTTCCACGTGGTGGCATAATCAGCAAAGGCGTCAAGACATCGTTGGAGCTTGTTTGTTATTTCGCGAGGCATCCTACCCTTGACGGTTATTGCGGTATCATCTGCGAACACGCAACCGTCTCCGAGGGGAGGAATGTCAGAAGTGTAGATGCTGTAAAGCAAAGGGCCCAACGGACTTCCTAGCGGAACACCTGCTGGGATGGCGAACGTGTTTGAAAGGCAGCCATTCAACGATACCCTGAACGACCTTTGCTGTAGTTGAAGTTACAAAGCTTGTATACAAGCCCATTGCACCAGACATGGTCAAACGCTTTCTCAACGTCTACCAATGCCATGGCTGTGGACTTGGATACAGCCTTGTTACTTCGGATGTTATTCATCACCCGTACTCTAGCTGATGATTTGTGGAGTGCCTCTTCCTGAACCCGAACTGTTCCGTTAGGAGAATGTTGTGTTCCTCCACAAACTTGAGCAAACGATTGAGAATAAGTTTCTCGAACAATTTACTCAGCGCTGAAAGGAGGCTGATCGATCTGTAGCTTAAAGCTAGTGGTGAGTCCTTCCCGGGTTTGGGGATAGGTATGATTTTCGCTGTCTTCCAGATACTTGGAAAGTAGTGCAGTTCCAAGCATCTGTTGAAGACAGCAGCCAGCAGAGAGTGAACCTTCATGCTGAGATTTTTCAATACTAGGTTGAATATTCCGTCAAACCCGGGGGCCTTCATGTTTTTGGTGCATTTCAGCGCTGAGCAAATCTGTTCCACTGTGATTCTATCCTCCGAAGGGATATCACAAGAGGAGGAATCAAGGTTGAGTACGCATTGCTCAACCTGAACTTCGAGCGGATTTTGGATGTTGAAGCCAAGCAAGTGCGATTTGCTTTGGTTCCCATAAACTCACGCAAACATAACATGCATGTAGAAGAGCAGTGCCTGAGATCGAAAGAGTGCGATGCTTTTTCTTCTTTTTATTCTATCCGTAAATTTGCTACCGAGAGAATACGGGCGCGTACGTTTCAGTTTCGATCACTTTTGACCGGTTTTTGTAGTGGTGTGCTGGTGCATTGTCTCCCGAACGATTTTTGCTTATTTTTGTCGGTGACGTCGAATTTGGTTCTTGTTGTTTTATTCCATGCTGCCGCTCAATTTCATATCCATTTTGTGAAAAAATCATCCGCGGAATGAAGAACGTCAAGCAGGGCCCCACAAAGTCACTTTCAATCGAAAATAGTCAAGTGACGATGAAGCTGTCAACCATCACTTTCAATCGTCTTCTCTTCGAGCAGATACCCGTCAACATCAACATAACCACTTTCGATCAATTTTCATGCTGTTTGTTTTGGCTTGACTCG
This sequence comes from Ochlerotatus camptorhynchus, assembly GCF_037179485.1. Taxonomy (NCBI): domain Eukaryota; kingdom Metazoa; phylum Arthropoda; class Insecta; order Diptera; family Culicidae; genus Ochlerotatus; species Ochlerotatus camptorhynchus. The sequence goes on from NW_027040988.1 coordinate 3,104,698, forward strand.
TGTTCATTTCTTCTTTCATTGTCAAATGAACTTTATTTTGCATTGAAGCGAAACTGTTCGATCCAAATTCGCGCAGTTTTTATTACTTTTTTTGATTGTTCAATCGGTTCATTTAAGCGTATGCGCATAGATCTGCGCACGTGGATGTCAAATTTTTCATTGTCGTGTGTTTTGTTTACCCATCAATATGGATATGCGACGCCATTTTGAACTCCAAGATGGCGGCTTCCAGCTTAAGAAAAATTGGAAAATGCTGTCAAATACTTATCAATAAACGAATTTTTGGAATCGGGATGATGTCTAGAAGATGAAAATCGATATCCGACGCGATTTTGAAATCGAAGATGGCGGCTTCCGATTTACGAAAAAGTGGAAATAAAGTCAAATACGCATCAATATTGGTATTTTTGTAATCGGTATGAAGTCTACAGATAGAAAATTGATATGCGACGTCATTTCGAAATCCAAGATGGCGACTTCCGATTTCAGAACAAGTGGGATATATTGTCAAATACCCATCGTTGATCGTTTTTGGAATCGGGATGGCCTCTAGAGACCAGAAATCGCTATACGACGCCATTTTGAAATCCAATATGGCGGCTTCCTATTTCAGAAAAAAATGGGAAATGCTGATGCCGCCCCATCAATATGGGTATTTTTGGAATCGGGGTGACGTCTGGAGATTGGAAATCAATATCCGACGCCATTTTGAAATCCATGATGGCGGCTTCAGGTTTGAGAAAAAGTTGTAAATTCTATCAAATACCCATACAAACGTTTTTTTTTTAGCAGCAGTGTAACGTGTAGAAGCCGGAAAGCCATATCCGACGCCATTTTGTAATCCAAACGGCGGCATTCGATATGCGGAAAAGTGTCAAATACCCTAAAATATGGTTATTTTCAGAATGCGGATGAGACGTAGATGCCGAAAATTGATGTCACGCCGTTTTTAAATCCAAGATGGCGGCTTTGGTTCAGAAAAACCGTGAAATACTGTCAAATATCTATCAATGTGGGTTTTCTGGAATCGGGCTGACATCTAGAAGCCAGAAATCGATGTCCGACACCATCTTGAAATTCAAGATGGTGGCTTACGATTTCAGAAGAGGTGTCAAAAAGTCTACAAATGGCATCGAATATCGATTTTCAGCTTCTACGCGTCGTCCCCGTTCCGAAAATACTCAGATCTTAGGGTATTTGACACTTTTTGTGAAACCCAATGGCCGCCGCATTGGATTTCAAAATGGCATCTACACGTTGTCCCCATTCTGAAAATACCCATATAGTAGGGTATTTGACACTTTCTGAACCCTGTTTGACGCCATATTGGATTCCAAAGTATCTGATATCGATTTTCGGCATCTACGCGTTGTCTCTGTTCCGAAAATAACCATATTGTAGGGTATTTGACACTTTTTCTGAAACCCTATGGATATCGATTTTTGGCAGTCACGCGTTGTCTCCGTTCCGAAAATACCCATATTTTAGGGTATTTGACACGTTTTATGAAACATGATGGTAACCATCTTGGATTCCAAAATGGCGTCGAATATCGATTTTCAGCATCTACGCGTCGTCCCCGTTCCGAAAATGAAAAGAGGAATGATCATCGTGAACCGATAACAAGAAACATGATGACATACACGAAAATTATATTGCTCGAAATGAAGCGATTCTGCGGAGAGTTCATTTTCTTTTCTTTGTTTCGAAAATGCAGAACCCTGACGTCAAGTGAGTGTTTCATTGTAGTATTGATTGATTGATTTATCTTTATTAGGGAGGCTTTCAGCCTGGGGCTGGTTCGCCTCCAATTTCATTGTAGTAGTGTAGAAGAGAAAAAGCGATAGAGTGAACACCATCGGAAATGTTTTGTGTTGGTGCTGATGTTGATGCGGACAACATCGAAGCAATGAAACGTGTTTCTGTGGTGATGCAAATTATGATTTTGATGACGCATGGCTTCAAACATTTTGTATATCCAAATAAAACATATTACATACTAAATACGCACAGGGCATCGTCTGCAGACTATTTCCGCGGGTATATCGTGAGAGTCCCAGGTACTCGATTCAAGCTATTGTTGGCGGCGGTGGCTCTTCTTGACCTTCGACCTTCTGAGTAGTAAATGTGAATAAGGGCGTCTATGTGATGTTTTGCTGTACCTGTTGTGGATATCTAGTGCATCCTGTCCCCTTAACTTGTTGAGGACACCCTATCTTGCCTCAAAAGTTACTCTTCGTCTTCACAACTTTAAGGGCACCATTACGGAGCATGAGATTTGATCATATTATTCGCAGTTATAGAGGATGACACACACATTAAAATAGGGGTAAGCTGCCTTTGGCAAAGTTTTTCTCCATAACATTTCCCATCTTACTGTTGTACTTAGTCATGATTGATACCCGCTTTTGATGATAAAATAAATGCCATAACCACACCAACCAGCGAGGAAGGAGTCAACATCGAACCAGGAACGGAAATTAGTGTGGATTTATCTCCCTCGGAAAACAAGAAAAACCCGGAAATCATGTACGAACCGTCGAAGGACGACCTACGGAAGGAACTTGCCGGTGAAGCACGGAATGAAATACGAAGCGTTGGAGAAAAGTCCAAGGGATTCCAAAAAATAAATCAACGGCGGCAGACATGCGGAAGATGGTGAGACCGGGACAATTATTCTTTATAAATTAAATGTACATATGGTTAGTGGGCACTTAAGTAGAATCACAAAATATTACGACATTCATTCTTACCTTAAAGTATTATCTGTTCACTGTTTCTATCAAAATTGTGCAAATGATTGCAAAACATTGTGTTTTGGAAGAAAGAGCATTTAAGTGCAATTCACTCAAATGAGAAGAAAAATAGCCGTTGGAAGCTTGAACAAGTGTTGATACTACCAAGAAGATTACTGCACATATACTCAGAATTGACAGCAGAACAGTGAATCAGGTGATAAACCGAGTGTAAACTCGAAAATGATGGATTAAAGGCTGAACGACATAGATATAAAATCAGCGAGAAATTGTTTTTGGCTTAGATTATCTAAATTGGGATTAATTTTATCTGCTAAAACATAGCTAAAATAATGTAAGGCTAGGAAGAAAATGATTGATTCGCTCTAGTAAGCAACCGCTTAACTATTACAAAAAAATGTACTTGAACACGAAACAGCAATTAACCACGGTATGCTCAGCTGTCAATTTGAATTATCAATTGTCTTCGCCGAATCCAATTCGAGAAAAAAATTGAAATTATATCAATAAGAAATACCTCTACTGAACACTTTAGGTAAGCTTTGTTCAGCAATGTTTTAATCCCAAGCTCCTCCTACCTAAAATCATTACAATGGTCGCATCACCTGCTTAAGTGAATCCTGACCCATACCCTACCCTACCATCCAACTCCGTAGCATGTTACATCAACAACACTGGCGTGCACAGGGTGGGGCAATTGCCCCCCCCCCCCCCTTTATAAATAAGATTTTTATTTCCACATTTACAAAATTATAATATAAAATATCTTGATTTCTTGATAACTTGATTTGAAGGTAAAATAACTTTATTTCATAATATAAGGGCAGTGAAAACCTTTTATTGTTTCAAATCCTTTGAGTGCCTGAAAATTGCACCACAAAGGTGCATGAAGGGACAAACCTCAATGAACTTTGTTGGTCAAAAAATTTCTGGTGTGATTTTTTTTTCAAGGGTGTTAATGGAGGGTTAAAAGAAGAGTGTAAATTTAAGATTGAAAAAATTCACCTTCGTAAATCAATGAAAAAGTTTTTTTTTATTGAATATTTCTGGTGTAAACATATCATCAAGGTGCTTCCGTGCTTCCGTCTATTAACGTCTCTTTAAACTGTTCCCCTGGTAGAGGAGAATTAAGTTCATTCGAGACGGCTCAGCTATCATCAAGGTGGTGCATGGAGGGACTAATCAAAATGAATAACTCTGGGGAAAATATTGAATCACGCTAAAAATTTGGAGGTGCACATTTAACTGAAAATTTCTGATAAATGCAAGCTTAATTGAAAATTTATGATGGAAAATCTGCACCATTCTGGAACATGAAGAGGTAAAGCCTGAAGCCACAAAGGTGCATGGTAAAACAAACTTCACTTACAATTTTTGGTGCACCGTTCTGGTGAATGGAGGAGCATGCTTTATTGAAAATTTCTGGTGCAAAATTTGCATCGCTATGATAAATGAAATGAACAGAAAATTTCTGATACAAAACTTGCACTGGTCTGGTAAATGAAGGTACAAGCTCTATTTAAAATTAAGCCACATTGAAAATTTCTGGTGGAAAATCTGCACCGTTCTAGTGAACGGATGGGCAAGCTATACGGAAAATTTTTGGTCTTAAATTTGCATCCTTCTGCAAAGCAGAGAAAAAAAAATTAATTATAATTTTTGGTGTAAAATTCTGATGATTGGAGGGAAGTTGCTGTACTGAAAATTTATGATGAAAAATCTGAAAATAGGTGCAAGCTTTATTTGGTGAAAAACCTGCAACATTCTGATGATAGGAGAAGCCAACTATATTGAAAATTTCTGGTGGAAAATGAAAAAAAGGAAATCTGCACCAACATTAACGGTGAAAATTTTGCATCCCAGACCCAGAATCAACTGAAATTTTCAGTGTAAAATTACCAGGGGGCAAGTTTGTATTGAAAATTTCTCGTGTAAGATTTGCAACAATCTGCTGGATGGAGGAACAAGCTGAATTGAACATTTCTGGTAGAAAAACTACAACGTTTTGGTGAATGGACGGACAACTTAAACTTGACTTCCGAGAAGAACCTCAAGGGTATTGAATTCTGAGGACAGTTCCAAAAGAAAATATTTCTGGGGATGATTCCATAAAAATTCTGCGAATAATTTCTAGTGAATCCTGCAGATAGTTCCAAGAATCAAATTTTGAATGAAATTCCAAAGGGTTGTTGGAGAAAATTTCAAGGGAATTCCGAGGATAATTTCTAGCTCATTCTGGGAAGAATTTTTGGAGAATACAGAGTAAAATCTTCTGAAACTTTAGGGGAATTTCAGCTCCAAGGTGTTCTGAGAAAAAAAAAAGTTCTAAAATATTCCGAGAATAACCTCAAGGATATTGAACTCTTAGAGCAGTTCCAAAATATTTCTGGGGAGAGTTCGAAGAAAATTCTGTTGATAACTTTTAGTGCATCCTGCAGATAGTTCCAAGATAATTTCGAAAATAATACCGAGAAAATCAAATTTTGAGTAAAATTCCAAAGGGATTTTAAGCAAAATTTCAAGCAAATTTCAAGGATAATTTCTAGCTCATTCCGGGAAAAATTTCTGAATCTCTAAAGGAATTTCTGTTTCAAGGTGTTCTGAGAAAAAAATCATGAAGCATAATTCCAGTGGGCTTCTGAAATAAATTTCAAAAGAGCTCTTAGGAGAGTTCTTTAAAAAAATCTGAGAAAAACCTCAAGCATATTGAATTCTGAGGACAGTTCCAAAGAAAAGAATATAAAAAAAAAATTAATTTTGAGCAAAATTCCAAAGGGATTTTGAGGAAAATTTCAAGGGAGTACCGATAATTTTGTAGCTCATTCCGGGAATAATTTCTGGATAATACTGAGGTAATTCTTCTGAAACTCTAAGGGAATTTCAGTTCCAAGAGCAGTGTGCATTGAAGAAGATGAACCACCACCGGAGCAAAAAAATAGATAAAATTAGCTAAATTGAACAGTAGGGAAACAGTGGTGGGTGGACAGCACCATCCACCACGCACTTTGGAGTACTCCCTATCCCCAGACTAAATGCACCCTAGAACAAGGTTGCAAATACTCATTTCAGCTTAAACAATGTTTTTCTAAATTATGAAATAATTATATGCCATGATCAAATTTTGAATTGGTAGGATACAAGAAGAGGTTGCAAAAAATGTGTTTGACATATTAAACCTGTTTATTTCACTTCATGAGAGTCACAATCAGCGATTTTTCACAAACTCACTCACTCACTCACTCACTCACTCACTCAGCGATAAGAAAAGCTGATTGTGACTCATAGAAAGCAAAATTTACAGGTTTTATGTTTCAAACGCATACTTTGTAACCTCTTCTTGTAAGTTACAAGTTAAACATGCCATCATACCATCTTTTGGTTTTATTATTACGAAAAACATTATTTTAGCTGAAATGAGTATTTGCAACCTTGCCCTAGAAGAAAAAAATGCCCCTCCTTAACAAAATTCCTGTGCACGCTAGTCATCAACAATATGCTTCCTTTCCCCGTAATGGAGAAGATGGGTGTGGCCAGCAATGGTAATTGTCATGACGTTACTGTTCTGAATCGTGATTGAAGAGCTATTGACTCTCAAATAGTTGATTGAGTAAACATTATAAGCGTGTTCAATTACATATACATATACATGACAATTTCCAGTATGCAATCTACGAATTACTCCGTTACAAACGCAACACAACGCAACTCTTTGTTCAGCAATGTTTTAGCTGTGTGGAAGTTTTCAGCTTGAACGAAATTATTAGTTATGACCTGATTATAAAAATAAACCATGATATACGTTTAGTTAAAACTTTTACCATTATCACCAATGTGAAAGTTAGGAGCTATTTAAATCAGACAGACTGGTAGATTTATCAAATTCTCCACTTTTTTTTCGGTTTTCCCTGGAATAAAATCCTGACTTAGTCCTGGTGCACTTGCCACCCTAAACGTTTGAAATTGAAGCTCGATTTCATAACTATTGTTTTACTTTGTCTACAAAGGTTTGAGGTTCGCGCGCGTATTACGGATATAGAGGACTGAATTTAACATTTGATAAACAAAAAAATGAAACATTGAAGCTTATTTGAAAGATGCCTTGAATTAGTAGTAAATTTTCTAGTTGAATGTCGGGGGTTCGTGAGCATTTCTGACGTTGCTGAAAATTACGAAAGCATCAGATTGCGGGGTGTATTAGAATGCTTTGTTGATTGTTCATAAACACTTGATTGCTGGGAATGCTTGTGAATATTTGAGGTGGACAAAAAGGTGAACAAAGAGGTGAACGCCTAAGCTTTTTCACATTTACATATATCGATGGGAAGCAACTGAAAAGTGTCGAGGGAATTTATATCTGTAACTGTAGCCAGTTCGGTTTTGATTGCTAATCGGGTTAAATGTTATACTTAATTATCTTAAAGATAAATCGTCCGGGCAAACCTTGGTAGGGGTAAGTAGTGGGACCATCATCATCATCATCATTATCAACTTTTCAATCTATATTATATTTATTTTAGGGCAATGAATTTTTATTTATTTTTTTTTTTTTTTGAACGAGGATTACTAGGAATTTTTCTAATTTCAATTTTCTCTTTAATTAAAACTAATTAAAAACTGCATTGATACAAATAATAAAAAAAATCTAAATTCCCGATTACACAATTGAATTCCCGCATTTATCCAAATGTTTCCGCATTTCCCGAATGGACGGCAACCCTGAAACATTACACTTCAAATACTAAAATTACTTGGTAACGGAATCAAACGGTATCGGAAAAAGTCCGATTTTCCAGGACGTTAAGCATCCGGAATAACAAATTTACAATTTAATGGTATCTTCGTAGGATTTCTTCAACGAGCACAGCGAACCGAAACACCACCCGGACTTGTTCAATCTCCTAAAGGATAATGGCGTACATGACATTGCAATATTGCTCTTCTACCAACCATCGTTGGTAGCGTAGATTTTTAAAGCGTGAAAATAAATCGATATACAACGGCACAGTACATAAATCTTTCGTAAAACTTTTCAACCGCAACCCATTTACATTCGCAAACCGTCGTCGACGTGGTCGTTGCCCGGCGCCGCTCTCCACAAACCGACCCATGAAGAATGATTAAACTTTCGCGCCCTCTCAATTAGCTCAACTATGTCGAATATAGTTAATACCTCGTTGCTATATATGCCCCGGTGCAGCCAAGACAGTGCAACGGCTGCGGGCACACCGACTGGCAACACAATCCTTGTTTACATATTATTTGTTTAGCACATTTATATTTACTGTTGACTTGCACACGAACGCCGACGGATAGTTATGGTTTGAGCTCGACTCCGATTGCCGATATTGAAGGTAACGCCTTACTTTACTGCGTTGTTTGCACTCAAAAGAACAGTATTACAGTTGGCTACTCTGACGAGGGCACGATCGTGAAGACATCAAGAACTGCAAAAGTGAAGAATCCATCTGGTTAAGTGGGTTGATATTAAATTGGCCTTCATAGGAAAACGCATTCAACCACCGACCGCTCAACCACGTGGCGGCGCAATGGACTTGCATTTGTTTTTTTTTTTTGTGCTTTGCTTACATCCGAGAAAGTACGTAATCAAAGGCTATTACTAGTTTATATGTTTATTATTCGAAAGACTTGGAGAATGCGTTGGTTTCGTATGACGCCGCCGGTCGACACCTACTGGTGCACAAACATTTTTTTCATCTTTATAGTTTTAGACGCTCCACTACGCTGGCACCTCGCACATTCGGAATCGGTGATCGCGCGGTGAATCTTACGATACGTTTCGCGCAATTTACGAGCAATTCAAACGAATCGCAGAAATGCACCGTGGTACCTTTCCTGTGCCTTCGCCCATTTGAGTTCAAGTTTGTTCGCATTTTGTCGTTACTACAGTTATAATCCACGCGCCTTCCGGACAGTGTGGTCAGTTCTAGGGGTTCTAACATTCTACGGGTATTCAAGTTTTTTGTTTGTTTTTAAATCACTCACGTTTAATTGGTTTAATTTTTGAATGGCGGGTTTTTAGCAATAATTAACGCAGCTGAAACAAATTTACCTTTCTACGGATCGTACTCCATGGAAAGTTAGCAACACTGCTTCCGGATGGTTTTGAATTAGTTTCGCCCGGTCCTCCGATTGCCACGGCGAAGGTAGGTCCCTAGAGTGCTATCGATAATAAATAATGGCCATTTGAATGCGGCGTGATTTAGGAGTTAAGAATGTCTTCTCTGCTGCGTTACATACTTCGTGAAACCGGTTCCGGCAATTTGCGAACCAGTTGTACCACCTACACGCGCACAAGGTATCAATTTGGGACACACAAGTCGATTGCGAAATGACGACCAACCAACCAATGCGACCAGAAGTGTTCCCTTTTACGATCGGCCTAAGCTCCTAAACCTGCACTGGTGTGCGAATTCTAAATCACCTTCAGACGGTGAAATATTTACTGAGAATTGAAGTCATTGAATGCCGATCGCTGTGGTAAGGGTAAGGGTATGCGATATGAGTTTTTTAAGGTCGATTCAAAACGAAACGGAACTTTTTTCAGCAAACATATCCGCGAAATGCACGAAACGAGATTTCTGATAAAAAAAAATGCAACAAGAAAGCGAACCGTAACTTTGGTGGCTGAATTTCGCGAAATCAAACGAGTTTTTTGTAATATTTAGTGGAATTTTTTATACATTACTTTTATTGTTGATAAACAAATTTTGTATACAAACCGACGCACTCAAGCAGAGGTGAGAGAAAGTTATAGCAAGGTGGCCACTGAACCGGGAAAATCGACATAACTGCGAATCGAAAATAACTAGGAAAAAATTTGAAAATTACCAAGAATTGGATTGGAACTTTAACATATAATTTTTCTAAGAAAATATTCAATGTTTGGTATCTTGAATATTACTCTTCGAATTTTTAATCTATCCCCACAATCTTGAACAGTTGTCTAAGACCAAGACCTTGAAATAGGTTCTCAACTAAAGATTTAGAATCTGGACAATTTGTTTTAATCCTGAATCTTAAATTTGTGTGTACTAAATTTCTAAAACTTAAACTTGACTAATTCTCCATACAAAAATAGAAATATTCTCCATAAAAATCGTAATTCTATGCAGAACGCTTGAAAAATTCCTTCCAGAAAATTCTTGAAATTTTCTCTTTTCTTTTTTCCTTGATTTGTTTACCGTCGATCTTGTTTTCCGTGCTGAGCACCAATGCTACCGACGCCAGTGAAGCGGGCTCCTACACCTGGACCCTACCTATTGACCCATCAACTTATGAACCGGGGACCAACGGCTTTACGGCTTGATTAGAGATGTTATGTCTCAGAACATCCCAGCGACGCCGACTGGGATTGAACAAAGGTCTGCTGGGAAGTGAGGTAATCACGCTTACCACTACAACCGGACCCGCTAAAATTTTCTCTACGTTTGTCTTTGTATTCTTGAACATTCTAGCGAGATTTTGCTTCAAATAATGTCCATTATATTCTTTACAGTTTGCGTGGAATATAGTTGGAAATCTCTTGACATAGCATTTAAAATTTAGAATACTTTTATTCTTAAATTTCCTTGGATTTCATCACAGAATTCCTAAGAAATTTTCCTCAGAATTTCCTTGAATTGCATCTGAAAATGCTCCTGAGAAAGATCTCTTGGAATGTTCGTGGAATTCCCTTGAAACTCTCCTTAGAATTCCCTTAGAAATTTCTTCAAATCTCCTGGAACACACCACTCAGAGTTTCATTGAACAGTTACAAATTATCTTATGAATTCTTTTCAAACTATCTTCAAACTAGCTTAAAATTCCAGAAACGTAATCTTTCAGCTATTCCTCAAACGCAATTGACCTGACTGTGATGCATAGATTTTATTATTATATTTAGAAAGATAATGGTCATGCCGACGACACCATGATGGCGTAGACTGATGCAAAATTTGAAATGTTCACTGCGCGGAACTCAAACCTTAGCCTCCCAAAATATTAACTTATTAATCTAGTAACTGGCAGTGCACAAACCGTTTGAAGGTTGTATGGATGTTGCTATGGATAAAACCATACTTTTTGATTATTACCTTTTAGCGTTTCCTTTGAGAAAAAGTTTGATAACATTTCCTCGACTATAACTTTGCTGAAGATAGTCTTCCAGCTTCTTAGTAATCTTATGACATGATCAAGAAGCTGCTTTGCAGGCAACACTTTATTGTGCAAAATGACATAGTAGCTATGATATTTGGCCTCTATTCCGCACGCCAGAAACACCAATGTTGCCTGCTGAGCTGTTTATTGTGCATGATCAAAGACATTCAGCCTAGTTGTAGCTGATAAAATGTTATACAAGCACTGCTATCAAACTTTTTTTTGTATAACTATATAATAAATTGTTAGAAAGATATGAACACAAAATTAACATTTCCCATAATAATGTCAACATAAACTTCAAATGGTTTGTGCACAGTTAGTTTTTAACTATATGTGTTCTAATTTTGGGAGGATGATCAGGACCCGATTAAACTAGCTTAAAATTCTAGATAGCATTTCCAATCAACTCTTAAAATTCTGTTTGGGATTTTTGAGCAATAAGAAGTGTTAGATTACATTGAAATTATTATCCATATTTCCTTGCAACTCTCTTCATTATTTATCTGTTAATAGGCTGATGTAAAATGTATTTATATTTTCTGATTTCAGTTAGTTTTTTTTTAAAGTGATAGTGAAAGTAAACAGTGAAAGTGAATAGTGAATTAGTGAAAATGAAAATGATACAAACACAGTCGAATTAAAAGGAAAAACAACGTAATAAGGTTCAGTCCACATCGTGCTCTCGTGGCGTGAGGATCTACTTGTTTTTTGCTTAAGGAAGTGTTACTACCTTTTCAGTGCTAAATATTACATGCAAATTTTCTACATTGTTCGATCCTCATAATCCCTCTTCTGATGAAATTTATTTGAGCAATCAATTTGATATGCTCACGAATGAAATATTCCATTAAACATTCCCGGCATAATGCAATGTGATAACCAGTTCCGATTCCCATGCTCGTCGCACGGAACTTTTCATCTTCTTCTTGTTCGCATTTCAAGCTTATTGCTTAGCGCATATTAGCTTATTGCGAGCTTTCGATGCCAATACCAATGCATGAATTTGTATATTGTGTGGCAAGCACAATGATACTCTATGCCCAGGGAAGTCGAGAAAATTTCCAACCCGAAAGATTCCCTCGACTGGACCGGGAATCGAACCCGCCGCCTCCGGCTTGGTAATACCGTGCCTTTACTGACTAGGCTATGAGGCCCCAAATACGGAACGTTTCAACTTCGTTCAATTTAAGTTTTCACTTCAAATTGGTCGTCGGGGTGAATGCCGTGTATTAGCTGAAACCATGGACGGATTCAAACGTCTTCTCAAGTATAGTATCTTGCTGAAAAGCAACACATTTCTTTACTTACGACACCAAAACTGAACGTCTGTTCAAGGTTGTTTTGAAAGTACTGCCCAGTGGTGAATCCCTGGATCAGATCAAAGATGAATTGAAAAAAATACTTGCAGTTGAGCCTGTAATCAAAATGAAAATCCCGTCCTCTTTATTCGCCTAACGGAATTACAGATGATTTTTATTTAGCTCACTTCAAGTCTAGTGAACTAAACAACCAGAAGGCCTTAGCAAAAGCTAGTCTTATGCTCCATGTACGAATGAAGTGGAAACACTTCAGGAAGACTGGAGGAAATTTCCAAAACCTCACCCAGTGCCTTCACGATAACGGAACAAAAAATTGCTACATGCCACCTAAATGCATGACTTATGGTGATTCCTCTAATACAAAGGACGACTGTGCTGTGAAGGAAGATCCCAAGACATTTAAAGGTTCGCTCCCAAACAATTTTACAATCTTTTTCTAAGCGACAGATAGGAAACACTCTACGTTCCCGACCAGGTACTAATTCCTCTGCTGTTAACAGCGGTCAGCGAGGAACAAATTCTACATTCGTACCCGTAGGTACAAACAGTTCACAAGCTTCAAATTCTTCAAAAACACCGCCCCCTCTATTTATTTGAGTGATGTCGGACATAAAATGAAAATAATATTAGCACCGGCCAATATTCTTTGAATCCTCTTAGAATGGTCCTTGAAATTCCTTCCGATTTGCTTTAGAGTTCCCTAGAATATAACTCATAATTCCCATATAGTCTCTTAGAATTCACCTCCTTACAACTGAAGTGTTTGACTAGGCTGAAATTTCAAGGCAATTTCCATTGCAAATATGCCTAGAACTCCTTCATAAATTTGCCTAGAAATCATCTACGAGTCTCTTCAAAACTCATTTGGCATTCTCATTAAAATTATCTAGCCAATGTTTCGCAGATTCCTGTCCAAGTATAAGAACTATGATCTCATGTAATCTTCAATAAAATTTCTTAATACTTCTCGTTTGAATTTGTGCCAGAACTACCTAGGCATTTTTCTCAGAAGTCCCGTAGAAATCTTCTGAGCATTAACCAGGAATCAAAAGGTGCTCAAAATTACCTTGAAACCATTGCATAGATTTTGATAGAAGTTCTCCTCAAAACTAAAGTGGAATTTCAGTCAGAATTCTCTCAGAATACTCCTTAGAATTTCCTGTCAGTTCACCCCACAAATTTTCAGAAATTCTCAAGGTAACGACACGAAATTCCAGAATCATGAGTATTTTCTTCAAGCTTATGAACCTTAAAATGTTGTATATGTTTTCAAATCTGGGATGTTGGAAATCATTTCAAGACCCGACATCTGACTCATTATTTTGAAATTTGAATTAAATCTCACTGTCTTAAAGATTCTTCAATCAATCAAATCTTAAAAATTTGCCTCGGATCTCAATCAATTCAATTTCAAAATGCCTGAAACAATTTCAAATTAACAAGTATTTATCCCAGTAGCGTTACAGACTTCGAAAAATGTATATGAAATTGAAAATATCAGAGATTTTGAAAAGCTTTGGATATCGTGCAATTAAAAAAAATCTAGTAGGTACCTAAAATTATAAAATGCTTCAATATTCTTGAACTTTCGAAATTTAAAAGGATTCTGAAAATGTATTAAGTTACTGTATTAGGGGTAGCATTCTTCCTGTACCCCTATTCTCTGATTTTATTTTAGACTTCAAGTCATTCATTCGATCTCGTTGCCACACCCAGTTCTGCATGCTGCCAACAATGTCAATTGATGTAAGATATTGGTCCAGCACTGAATTTCACTTCCGACACTGATATTCGTAGTAAACATAATATCAGGCGTACGGCTTTGATATTACTATCGATATGAATATCACTAGGGAGAAGTTGAAAAGAAGGTTTATCTCAATAAATAAACTTTTTTGTACAACCGTTGCATTGTTTTAATATTACTGATGAGTTTACAAAGGATCGGTACTCGATTAGTTTGCATATACAAGAAAAATTTGCGGCACATCTTTGAATATCAGTGGTCCCTTCACGATGTCAATGTCATTTGCGCACTGACATTGAGGCGAATGATATAGATATTTTTACTGTAAGAACTGATACTGACATCAGGTGGCTACTGAAATTCAGTATTTTGTAGGTATTGATATTGATATTTTGCAGCACTGGCCACACCTGGAACGCCTGTCATGATTGTTTTTGGTATGAATTAAATATAAAGACCATTTTTCCAAGGACACCAGAAACATGTTCTGATGTGACCGATTGGTTCTAGGTCCAGTTATCATGTTTTTAAAGATTCTTTGTTTTAACATCAAAATAACAGAATGCACATATCGAGTTATAGAAACAAAATAACACTACATAGAACATCGACCAAAGGAAGCGTCCACTCAGGAAATATCGACTTATAGAGAGTACGGTACATGGAAAAATGAAGGAACCAACGACTTATAGAATATCGAGTTGTGAAGAGTTGACTGTATATATAAGAAATAAATTAAAAAAAAAATAGAATAAAATAAATTTCACTTGGTTGGCCATATCTCTACCAGGTTTAGACGACAACATTTTCGATGAACTTCTTCGTTAACAGAAAAAAAAACCGTAAATAGACGAAATTCCGTGGCATTCCGTTAACATTGAAAACTTCGATAATTTCGAGTTTACGAAATTTTCGGCTCTAAGCTAAGATCAGAATATTCCGCGAAATTCCATTTCAAAGCGATAAACGGAATAACTCGACATCTCACATACCCTTAGTGTCAACGCTAGTTAGCGAAAAAAGTGGAATATAATGGAATGACTCCATTAATTTGCAGACCAATGTTGTTATGATCATGTTCGATCAAAGAAATGTCAATACAAATTATAAGTATATTTCATTTGAATCCAACTTGTTTGGACAGCTCACACACAGCCGCAAACAAATTGCACAACCAAGCATAGCAATAATCATTATCCCATCAAGTGCTCCTTCAAGTTGGGCGGAACAAAACGGCTTACCCTTGTGGGGATGGCGCACAAGTGTCCTCTCGAAATGTCTCATTAGTGCTTGGCTTTTATCTGTTGTATGTGTGAATTGTTCCTGTTGAGCAGTTCCAAGCGAAGTAGCGAAAAAATAAACAAATTTTAAGTTAACTAAACAAACCTCTAAGAATTCCATGAAACTTCGCATAATTGTTCGTTAGGGGCAATGAACACCAAGTTTGTGATGGAATTCGGCAATTTTGACTACCGCCTAATTTTTCAAAATGGCGTAATAATTTTTTTTTCAATAAATCATAGCACGAAAACGGCTCATCTAAACGAAATGACATCTGAGGCAAAGTAGTAGGAAACTGGATTGCAGATAAAAATACACACTGAAAAAATCAAAAAAAAAAATCGTCATTAAATTTAAAAAAAAAATACGTAAAAACATCAATGCAGACATTTTTTAAATTTTTAAACTAATATTTATTTGAAAGCTTATAAAAATGCCTACTTTTCTATAATGGACACAACGGAAAATCTAAAATCGATAGTAATCGTAAAACATAAACTTCTTGCATGCATTTTTTTCCCACAAATCATTTTTATTGTTTTTATTGCAGAAAATCGTTTCCTATGCACAGTATAAAAATCAAAAAAATACTAAAAGTTGATGCTCTACTATAAATTGTCCGTTGTGTCCATTTCAACCCTGTTCTCTACAACTTTGCATCAAGTGTCATTTCGATTAGGTGAGCCGTTTGCGTGCTATGATTTATTAAAAAATATCAAACACGCCATTTTGAAAAAAAAAACAGGCGCGAATCAAAATGGCCGAATTCCAGCACAAACTTGGTTCATTACCCCTAGTGAACAATTATGCGAAGTATCATGGAATTCGAAGAGGGAAAAATAAAATCGATTCGTCCGTTGGCGTGGAACAACTGCCCAGTTGTCTTTTCTCCATCTAGCACCCCATTAGCAATAATACCGGCGTACAAACACCCCATACTCTTATCTGTTGGACGACAACTTCTAACTTTTCTACAACACCTACCGCGAACAGACCAATATTCGTGGGGTAGGGCAGGGTAAGGTAGGTCTAGCTGTGACCGTAAAAAATTTACATTCCTACACACCGACTGCAGTACCGACAGTCACCACCGGTACAAAGTTAAGCTCAAGTGCCATTAGCGCCACACAGGAGTTGTCTACCTGGCTAAACCTGCGGCACTAATAGCGTACACTATGTAGTTGGATACCTCACCGAGCATGCTATTGCTGTTGCTGCAACAGATAAAGAAAGTCGTTTGGAAAAATACATAGGAAAATAAAACTAGAACTGTCAGCAGCGTGTGGGGAGGGAACTAGTTGCGAACTAGGTAGAAGCATTGTAGGATTTAATTAAAATTAAAGTTAACAAAAAAAGAACCACTGTCCAAGCGACGTTGCATGTTGTGCGTGGAAGATATACGAATGAAATGCTAGGATTTGCTGCAACCCCGGCCGATGCGGCATTATTCAAAGGCGAACCTGTTGTAGTCAAGGGTATGTATTAGTATTTATGCAAAATGTGGCGCCGTTTTTGCACTGCATGGAGGTTGATTCGTGATTAAAATTGATCGTGAAAGGGATTTTTTAGCACACATATGGAAGCAAGGATTGACAAGGAGAGAGCGGTTCAATACGGGCGAATGTATTATCTCCCATCGGAGCTACTCGACCGCGATCTAGCTTTGATTTGATTTTTAAGACCGGACCGGGAATCTAACCCGCAAACTCTGCTGGGTATTATACTGTGCCTTAACTGACTAAGCTATCTGAGGCACCCTTTAAAACTTCAACGTATCATAACAAAATCAAACACATTCATGTGGATTCGGGTTTAAATATGTGCGAGGTGCATATTTGAACGAGCAAATGAAAATCTCACCGATCGTGGAAGAAGAAGAAATAAACAAATGTGACGGAATTAAAAACAAGTGTTTCCTATGCAACCAGATGAATTCCTGCACCAAGAGAAGGCCTAAAAAAAGAGTAGGACTTGGAATCTTGATCTCAGCAATGACAGCATTCTAGTTAAATTTTATTCATGATTAAGAACTTTAGTCCAGAATAAATGAGAAATAAACAAATTGCAGCTGAGCAGCTCCACGCCAAATGACGAATAGGAAAAACTCGACCTTCTCCGATTTACATAAAATTTTGCATAATTGTGTATTATGGGCAATCATTTTCATTTTTGCCAAAAAAAAATTCGGCCATTTTAGATGAAGTTTTGCTTTTTTTTTCAAAATGGCCCTTTTGCCATTTTTCAATCAATTGTAGCACGAAAACGTCACTTCTGATTGAAATTACGTCTGGGTTAAAGTAGGAAAATAAACTCTTTCTGGTAAATATAAAATTGTATTTTGACGTCTACGTCTTTAATTTCTATACTGGGGGGTCACATAAAAAAAATCAAAATTCAGACATGTAACGAAAAATCCCAAACACGGACGCAACGATAGAGCGCAAAATCGAACATACGACACATTGCGCATGCCTAATTGCTCACATGAGCGAGCTCAAACCTCGGTTAACCGCTCACAATTTCACCAATGAAAGGAAGGGAGGAGAAAAGCAGCGGTAATAAAAACGCTGCCATATCGTTTTCTTCGTCATTTGCTTTCGAGCAACGGACGGATAAGCATCGAACACGACGTGCGAGTGGAACAGCACGCATCGCACCAATACGAAGACGACGGCGACGAAAACATTCACATCGACCGTAGCAAAGACTTCTCGCAATAGGCAGCATGGCTAGGCCGCCGTCATTAGGTCGCATAGACTTCCCTAATCAAAAATTACCATGAACGAACGATAACCTAAATAATAGAACTATTCCACAAATTGTTTGGATGATACGCCGAACACGTCGTTAAGCAAAATAACCATAACAATTTGATTAGGGTTGCACTGGTGTGGCCACCATTTGAAAAACAACCGGCCATTTTCAGGGCCACCAATTCAAAAACGGAAAGAGTTAAGAACTAAATGATCAACATATTTGTTCCGTCCACTAGCGGTCCTATGTCAAGCTTCCGTTCGTGCTCCTAGGCCAGACCTTTCTACTTTTTTTTCTTATAATTTTGAGTAAAAATAGGAATGATTATTTAATAATCTCGATCGTGACAATTAAAATTACATCATATTTTCAACAAGAGTAAACTGCATCTTATTTGATGCGGTAGTAATTTTTGTTTTTTACAGTGAGGTTTTTTTTTTATATAATAAAAACATTTATTCATTCAATCTCGTACCTTATTCTGTATTATCCATCGTCTCCACATGCGAAAAATTGACCACTTTGTCAAGCAGTTTTGACGTGATTTTCTACCAGCGATTTCACAAAACTGGACCAAACAATTTATATTTTTTTTATGAAACGCACTAATGTTGGCTACTTTTCTCGAGGTTCTAGAAGAAAAAATCTCAAAATAATGTTTTATTTCAAAGTTCGAGTGGTAGTAAACGTCATTTTAAGTGCTCGAATAAAGTGGTTAATTGTCAATGCTTTTAGTGAGTTAGACTCTTTAGTAGCAGTATGGGCATTTTCTTTTAAATCTGTGAATTGATAGATTTCTGAAGATTTGACTGCCCCGTAACGTGGATAGATCACCTTTTCGTGATACATTACGGGATGTAAGATCTACCACCCATTCCTAGTCCTGACTACTTCAAATTAGGGGAACAGGATTTTTTAGTAATCAAAGGAACACATCTTAGTCCTTTTTACTTTTTATGCCTTGTTGATAGTGACAAAATTCGGCTTTGTCCACCGAGGATGATATTGAAGCAAGGAAAAAATGAGTTAGTTAGTCTTCATCTATGTGATTTCTAATCTTCTATTCGTTGTTCCCTAGTTTGAAGTGGTTAAGACTAGGGTTCTGATGCATGGTCATTATCAGTGTCATTGTTTAATTTTGTTGCTAAGGAATCCGATTTTGACTAACAAAGGGGCGCGCTTTTAGAGGATGTTTCAACACTCCGAAGAGTATACATAGCAGGACCTTTCAATTAAAATCGGATCCTTGCGATAAATGCAAGAATGACAACTGTAAAAAAAATCGAATACTTCATCATTTCTCAATAGTGATGGAGTAATACGACTAAGGACACCGGATATACTACAATAGATTAAATTACTGGTCGCAGTGGTGTTAGGTCCCGAACAGAGGAAACAAGTCTTAATGAGGCCTTGGAAATCTTTCGAGATATTCAAGTCAAACTATTAACTTAATTTTAGGACTCATACAATCAGTTGAAATTAAAAAAAAAAAACAATTCTTAATGAAGTAATGAAATCGGGTTGTTAGCGGAATGCTTAAATAAAACAGCAAAAAAAAGGTTATCTTCCATTTAATTCCACTTAATTAATTGTGGTGGAATTAAATGGAAGATAACCTTATTTTGCTGTTCTATTTTAATGATTCGTGATCTAAATGGTTTTTCAAGATCTAAAATAATAATTTGTTTAATGCAATGAATTATGAGGAAAGTCGCTGAATAAAAATCTTTTAATTGCTTTACTTCCGTTCTACGCATATCTGTCCCATGTTACTTTTGGACGTTTTTCATTTTTGTTTATAAAACAGTACTTTTTTAGGTAAACTTTGGAATGAAAATAGAAAACCATATAATTAGTTCTGGGTTTGTATAAAAACAACATCAAGTCTAATTGTCCCATGTTGAAATTCTACGTATAACTGTCCCACAAAGATTTTCTTGACTGAATCTATCATTAACGGATCGATTTGTGTACACAAATTATTGAAACAGGATTTATATAATCAAAAGAAACGGTATGAACCATTTTAGGAAGTGAAAGTTATATTTTATGTTGATAAATATGAAGAAAAACGGGATTTCATATTAAAACACCAGCATCTAATTTCAAACAATGCATTATTAGACACTTATGTAGACACTCGCCACCCACACACTCTCCTATAGTGTCTATGTGTTTCATGAAAAGCCGCTTTTATAATATGATAATACGTAGTATAAAGGTCAACTCCGTACGGCAGAAATTTGCATGTGCATGTCAACTCTTCCAAAGTATTTCTTGAAATCATCAAAGCCCACGGTCAACGATCGTGTAACGTATTGATCTTTTGTCCACAGCATGTCAGCCGCCATAAATCTATGGTCGGACTCAAAATGATTAAGCACAATCTCCTTTAGTCCTACGTTCATCTTGCTAAGGAGTAGAACAAGATGTTAAGAAGTTTATGTTCTAAATAGTACATTCATCTTTAATTTCTTGAAATGCCCATAACTTTAATGGTTTTATAGAAGTAGCAATGCCAACAAATTTATTGTTGGTATAATTGAATGATGGAAAGCTATACAAACTATCCAGGATCTTCCAAAACTTCGCGGAGAATGCAAGCACGGTCATGCAAGCACAAGAGTAAAGACGTCAAACGCAACGTGGCCATCAAAGCAACACTGAAAGTAACAGTTCCTAGTGGGACTAACATGCGTAGAATTTCCTACTTCATTGCAAATTTCTAGGCATAACAGTCCCATTAAATATTATTCGTATAAAAATAAGCTTAACTGATTTCATTGAAGGTAATTTCTTTAGTTTTCACTAAAACATATTGATTCTGTTGAAATGTGAACAATGCGGTAACTTATTTTAACGTATATTTCTTCCAATGAGCAGAAATGATTCGAAACATTATTCGCGATTTTCTCAGAAGCAACTTTTGAAACATGGGACTGAAATGCGTAGAACGGCAGTTCAGCTGTTGGCTGTTTTCGATATACCCTTACTACGGTACTGTGTGTGACCCTCAGTTTACGTAGAAACTTTCCTGCTATATGCCTTCAACTGACCAGTTATAGGAACATGGTAAAAATTGATTAACGGGTTTAAATGTAATCTAATCTAAGCTAATACAAACGCAGCCAGTACGAGAAAGCATCCTGGAAAATAATTAGGTTAGATGAGGTCTAATCATTTTTCTTGTCTAATTGATGTTTACAGCATATCTGAGATATGATATAAACATCAATACGGCCAGGCCAACTTCGTTGTATTTGCCGCAAAGATGATTCTTGGAAATGAATGGGAACATTTCTTGAATCTACAGGGATGGAAGGATGCGTGGACATCTTCGTGGATCTTTCGATGCTATTTTTATTTAAATAACCAAACACAGCACTAATAAACACACGCGAAATTATTGAAAAAGTTTTCAGGTGTCGAAAATGCACCAGCTAAAGGACTTATTGCACTAAATTTTCAATAAACATCTCGGAAAATAAAGCAGCAGCAAATTCAAAACACGTCAGTTTCAATGCACGGCCTACCTCGATCTTAAATGTCTAAATTGAATTAGATGCATTTAATCCAATTTATGATAATCTTAAACATATAATCTTTGCTATTTAATGAAAAATCATGATGTGCTGTGTTTAAAGACAAAGCGTTGCACTGTGGTCCAATATGGCAAAAAATGTAACTTTTTTCCTATAGCCTGACCTTATTATTTTAGCCATAGGTCACGAATCACAAAGTGTCTTCAGAAGATTTGTTTTTACTAACATCCTCTACAATTTGAATGTAACAAAAATTAGTCATGTCTTACTATGATTGAAATTGCAAAACAAACTATTTTATTTGAAGATATAGAGGGATTATGCGTGTGATCGAACCTGACGTTTGTTTTTCCGTGGAGTTTTTTTTTATCTACAATCGGTTGCTGATCTGGCCAAAATCAGGCCCAGGAGATAATTTCTAGTTCCTCAGTGAGTTCACTAAGACAGAAGAAGCCCCGCGAGAGCTGCATCTCATTGTATCTAGTTCTACGTCCCTGTTATTTCCTGCTGAGAAGCTGTTCCGAAGCCAAGTAGAACCTCCACGAGGCGTTCCATCATTCATCCCATCATTAGTTCTATCATTCGTTGAGTCGCAGCGTTGAACCTGACTTTTGGCCAGGAATCAAAAATCGACTACTTACATCCGAACATTTGTTTATCTCAAATCGAAGGAAGACATTCCGCGCAACTACCATAAACCGGACAAGTTCATGTTAATCTTCGTCAAACTTCGTCTACAATTTGGACTCCTACATCAACACATTTCAAGCAGCTTTCAGGTTCAATTGGCTAAACTTGGTGAGTTCGTTCCTTTTTGTAAATTTTGTAAATCTTAAAAACCCAGTAACGTTGGGAGATCACCTTTTTGTGGTGCGTTACTGGTATAAGATCTAAAACCGAACGCTAGTCGTGACAACTTCAAACTAGGGAATCAGGATTTTTCAGTAATCAAAGGATCACATTTTAGTCCTTGTGTGTGTGTGTTCAATCTAACCCCCACTGGCCGGCAGTGGTATTATGGAAGAAATTTGCTTACAACAATCCTTGATGTAATAATTTAAAGCAAGTTTAGTCCGGGAGTTAGAAAGCGATAGCTCTACTGCAGATTCAGCAACCCATTTCAGAATGCCTGGTAATTCACGTCCATTCCGAGGTTACTTTCACATACAATAAGCTCCGCATGTAAACACTACCGTTATCATATGAATAATGGTACTGCAAACACACTTCCTGATTTCGAAATGTGATATTTCGAAATCTGGCGCGTATTTAGTAATATATGGAAATATGCATTTATGATTGATTATAAATCAGAAGGATCTCACCAAATTCTGCCTCCGAAAAAGCACCGGTTTGTTCACTCGCGGTAATCGAAAAAATCTTCCGCGTTGTTTTTACAACCGAACACGACATTTTGAATCACACGCGTAGTTTTTCATTTGCACCGAATTTTTGCCTGACACCTCATTTGCGTGCATCCTCCGGAAGGCAGAACTCCAGCACCAAGAGAAGAAAAAAAACCCGGTAAAACTCTTCTTGGGAGGGAGGCAAAGCACCAAAAAGCAAGCGAAAAGAAAAACCGACCAACGCGACACCACAGCAACACAGCTACTCGAAACAAATTCTTGTCCCAGATTTTTCACGTTAATTACAATATCACTAAACAAACTTCTTAAAACGTGATAGATCTTAATTTACACTTGTCCATACGCGAAAACTAATATTTTTTTGATTTGGTACAGTTAAAAAATATGCGGAAAACAGATGATCACATTTTAGTCCTTGTTACTTTTTTTGACTTGATAATAGTGACAAGACTCGGGTAGTGACCACCGCGCCGTTATGCATTTCTATATTGTATATTTCAAATCAAAAATATTGTTTATGTTCATAGAGTTTACATAATCCTTTTCCCTTTGTCCTTCTCCTTTTCCTTTCCCTCTTCTCTTTTCAGAAAGCGAGTAATGGCGCTATAGCCATAAGCCATAAAAGGCTAGGGCAAGAGTTAGTGCTCATGTCCCAACCGTCAGAAGAAAATGGAGCATCATTAAGCCTTTCTAGCTTTGATGCTTCCAATAACCAACCAATCATATAATTACCAAAATCGGAACGTACGGTACGAGATGTCCACGTTTCATCCATTTATTGAATTCTGAAGCATCGTCTTTAAATCTTCGATTTAAACAGGCCCGATGTTTTCTGAATTATCTTGCCCCTTAAATGCTGCACAGTAGGCCTGGCCGTTTTGATATGTGTGATGCATATTCCATGTGAAACATATATCAAATAGACAAGAAAAATGATGGATCATTTTCCATGATGCTTTCAAGAACTGGCTGTGTTGGTGTTAGATTAGATTAGATAAGATTAGTTGTAGAAAATGTTAACGCAAGCAACTGATGAAAATGTTAGTACAAAAAATCTTGTGAACTTTTTGAATAAAATGCAAAGTTCAGACAATAAAATTAAAGTTCCAATTTTTGCAATTTCGGACCACACTGCATTGTGAAAAAGTCGATAATTCCTAAATTTATGTTCACCCCAAGAACGAACATTGTCAGTCTAGTAAAAAATGTCTAATCCTATTATGGGCTAGTTCTAAAAGTATCTGGGAAATTCTGAAGGCACTGTCACTTAAACTGCTTGGTATTGCATTGTAATTTGATGTTACTGGAGATGATGAACCGAGAGAGCTTCATGAAAATGGTTTAATTTCAGCATACGAATTACTAAATAAGAGGAGAAAATGAGTCCAGGAACATTGTTGTTTATAAGTTTTAAAACACTCTCTAAATTTCTGGTGAATTTCTAGAAACAAATCTACAATAATTCATTTTCAACAGCGCCGGAAATATTGCGATCTCAAATCACTTTTCCACCCCTGAACGTAACCTCTACAATCTTCTGAAACAGACTACCATAAATCGCGTACCCATTCCAAACGATGTATTACTACAACCTTTTCAACTACGCCAGCGAATGTTCCTGATGATGATGAACCCTACCGATACTGCTCTCACCCGACTATTGATGCACCGCGTGATTTCTACATCGGCAGTTCTCTCTCCATCACCATCACTGCACCAGTAGTGTACTTTATCTTATTTCCTCAGCATTTCCTCCCACCTCATTTTCCATCCAGAAATGCATCAACTTCACATGTTTACCGCCGTCATCGCACAAACAGCTGTTACGAGCCACTACTGCTACTGCTGATGTGCCATTAGTGATGAACGCCAAACTTCTATACGCCTCGTCACCTGGCCCCATCGACCCGCATCTTATAATTGGTAGATGTACCTAACCTTACATCATATGCATTGGAAAGACCAGAACCAGAATCTGAACCAAGACCAAGACCCAGGAGGAGCCGGTTCGATTTCCCGATCACATTTCTGTGCACGTTTTGCATACTCCTATACCATTCCCTGCTCCGAAGTAACAAATTCAGGAATTGCCCCGCACCGCCGGCCGTGCCGAGAGTGTTCAAAAAACATGACTCAAAGCGGCTGCTGCCGGGGCGGCGTTCTACATCGTTCGTATTTCTACTACACACGTCGAATGAAAATAAAATAATTTATAAATATTATCTAACCAATAAAAGTGAAATATATGTGCAACATTAAAATGATGTAGTGCCGTTCGGTGTTAGTCGTAGTTTTGGGATGCTTTCGAGGCAGAAGAGATGGGCGGTTCAATCGGAAACGAAATGTACGCTGCGCTTTCGTTCGAGTGATAGAATCTTCTAAACGAGCGATTCCGCTTTTGCTCTGTGACTGTATGTGTGTCTGGCTACTAAATGACGAAGATGACGACGACGACGAGCAGGAGCAGTCAAGTCAAGTAGTCAATTAAACGGACCACTAGTGTTTGCTTGGAGAATTCCTGATGCTGGCTGGTATGGAACGATATCTGCGTACTGGTACTGACAAGACTGGCAGACAGGCAACAACCGACAGATTGATCGGGCCAGATGCCAATGCAAGTTGATCGGTTCGATGAAGGGAGAAAATATAGAAATCGAAGTCGGAAAACTGATTGGAATTCGAGATTAGGGAGTATGGAATTCTTCGGAGAAAAATCGAAGGGCATCTTGGGCACCGTTTGCACCAACAAACGCAATGAGAATGGGCACCGAATTACCTTAAGTTGGAAAGATAAAATCGTGACCCAGTTAAGATTTTTTTTAAATAAACGAGCTTAGAAGGCCCGTACATTCATGAAAATCAGATAGCTTTTCAAAGTGCGACATCATAAATATTTCTCTTAGTTTTCGAATAGAAATATATACCTGCATAGTTTGTTCAATCTCACTCTCAGGTCAGGAAATATTGAGCAATGTGTGAGTAAGCAAATGCTTAGTTTCTTTCCGTTTCCCATACATTTCCTCAATCCAGATCACAACCAAATTTGACATCGAGATATAGAACAAGATTAGCTTAAAAGACCGGTCCTCCGGTCTCAGATTTTTTTGCAAAAACCTTTAGGTGCTCAAAGGTTTTCAAAATCTTATCAGGATATATTTCAATACTTCCGGATGATGAAGTATTATTTTGAACATCTTCAACTGTTCAACAATTCAAATACCGTCTCTCAGAGATTCACTCGTGATATCAGCTGCCTCAGAAGTTATTACAAAGACATTCAGGTGCTCATAGGTCTCCAATCACATCTCTGGATATTTTTTCCAAGACATCCTGGTTCAGTGACCACTCTGCATGTTTTGACAGCAGAATCGTCCGGGACCTTTTCTCGTTGTTCGAACTCGTTACCTGACACTGGATTACGTTGTTTGTTAAAACAGGAAACATTCTTGAATCAGCAAACAAACTATGTACACGCACACATATGTAGGGATAAATGTGCATTGCGCTGATCGTGTTGCAGTTTCATTTTTGACAGTTTTAAAATTTAGAACTGTCGAGTAGTTTGAAACAATTTTGAACCTCAGCATTGCAAACGGTCGTAGCATTGCGTTTTATTTGATTCATACTTCTTTGGGCAGCGTTTCTCAATCGGTGGATCAGACTGAGCTAGAGGGTCACGGGTAGTCCTTCGATGGGTCGCAGAAATTGAGTCAACTTGGCCATATGTTGTTAAAGATTCTGGAAAAAAACATCTACATTCAAATTAATGTTTGGATAATACAAATTGATCTACTACTACAACGTATTGGTTAAGTTTTGCTAGTTGAACTTTTAAGAATAAAATTTCGTGAAAATGAAATGAAATTATCAATTAAATTTATAGGGGAAAGGGATGTAATGCCGGCCTAAATGCCGCTAAATTGGGCCCATACAAATTCAGCAATCGACTAAATTTTTAATAGCGACCAAAAATATCCAATAGTACCGCCCCAATGACACGCTCATCTAGATAAAATTTATAAATAGCATTTTTTTAGCGATGGGCCCAATCTTAGATCCATAGGCCAACATTAGAGCCATTTCCCCTGCATGAATTTAAATTTGCATTAGCTAATCTAAACCTCTTTTTTTCCCTTGATTTGTTGTCCGAAGATCTTGTTTTCCGTACTGAGTACCAATGCTACCGACGCCAGGGAGACAGCTCCCACACCTGGACCCTACCTATCGACCCATCAACTCATGGACCGGGGACCAACGGCTTTACTTCAGACATTTTATGCCTTTGCCCTTTGAAGTGTGAGGCAGTCACGCTTACCACTACACCAGCAGCGCGCTCGATTTGAACCTCTTAACGTAATAAAACTTTCTGAAGTATTTTGGCGTTTCAGAATCATTTAGGGATTTCAATGCCTTTTTTGTAATTAATGGATTGTGTGGGCGTTTGCAGACCATTACGGCAATTTAAAAGACATTTAGGCAATTTGACAGTCTTGATCATTTTGGCGATTTAGGGTCATTTTTGGCGTTTTTAGAACCATTTTAACGTTTCACGATTATTATGAAACATGTCGGTTTAAAGAATATTATAAGAGTTATTAAATTGATTTAAAGGGGAGTTTGGCGTTTTTAAAACATTTCAAGGCCATGTTAGTGTTTAAAAGCGATTTTGAAAATTATAGGCTAGTTTAGCGGTTGTGAAGCCTTCTTTAGTGTACACTGGAGTCGCTTTTTACGCGGTTTTTTTTTACACGGTTTTTTTTACGCGGTTTTTTTTTACGCGGATTTCGGAATTTACGCGGTTTTTTTTTACGCGGATTCCGGAATTTACGCGGTTTTTTTTTACGCGGATTTTGGTTTTTTTTTACGCGGATTTCAGAATTTACGCGGTATATCGCTTTTTACGCGGTTTTTTCTTCCACGGTTTTTTTTTTACTCGGTTTTTTTTTACGCGGATTTCGGAATTTACGCGGTTTTTTTTTACGCGGATTCCGGAATTTACGCGGTTTTTTTTTACGCGGTTTTTTTTTACGCGGGACGTATCACCCGCGTAAAAAGCGACTCCAGTGTATTGGCATTTTAAAGGTTATGTCGATGTATTCAGGATTGGTTTGAAAGTTTACAGGACATTTTTAAAAGTGATTTCAGGGCTAAGAGGCTTTTTCTGTGATTTGGTTATTTTTGACTTTACAAACTAGCTCGGAGTCGGGATTTTTATTATTATATTATCGTTGTTAACAAGAAGTTCACAGCTCCGAAATAAATAAATAAGTTTTGATTTTTCTAAAAATATTGAAAAAAAGGTATCTAAAATAATCAATTTTTTTCTAATTTTTCATAGAAAATTCACGTGCAAAAACATTTTTTATACCTCATTATGGCATAAAGTTGGACTCAAACAACCACAAAACATCGACTTTTTGGTTTTGCTGAGAGTCCATTTTTTTTTTCATGATGAAATAGAAAAAAATATTTTTACATATAATTTTTGACAAAAATCTAAGAAAGAAACTTATTTTCTTGGATTTTTGATAATTTTTCCGAATTCTTTTAGAAAAATAAAAACGTACCGAATTTTTTTTTATCGGGCCGGTAAACTTCCCCTTAAGGAGAAGCTCACCGGCCCAAAAATAAAAAAAATATTTCCGGTATGTTTTTATTTTTCTAAAAATATTGTTAAAAATTACATGCAAAATTTTTTTTTCTATCCCATCATGAAAAAAAATTGGACTCTCAGAAAAACCGAAAAGTTGATGTTTTGTGGTTTTTTGAGTCCAACTTTATGCCATAATGACTTATAAAACATGTTTTTGCACGTGAATTTTCTTTAAAAAATTAGAAAAAATGTGATTTTTTTAGATTTTCGATGCTTTTTTTCAATATTTTTAGAAAAATCAAAACGTAATTATTTTTTTCGAAGCGGTGAACTTCCCCTTAAGTGCTTTGCTATTTACTTTTATTACTACCTTGCCGTTTTGATACTTCCCACGCGTTAGTTTTTCAGTGCATTCAGATCATATTCGCACAAATAAGGATGCTTTAAGATTGACTTCGCGTTTTAGCGCAATTTTATCGTGTACATCAGTTTAAATTTGTTTTGTATTTTGTTGTTTTTAGGGTAATTAAGACCATACAACTTATTAGTTTGTATTCAATATTAGTGTGTCGCGAACTTATGACTTATGGAATTTCCTAAAATGGGTCGCAATCAAAAATAAGTTTGAGAACCGCTGCTCACACTCAACAGTACACACTTGGAAATTACAATTTTTACACGTGACGTAATTCATGTTTGACGAATATCATAGAACTAAACAAACATGTCGTGTAAAATTAAGTGTCCTCAAACTGGAACATAGTGCGTTTGATTGAATTGATTTTCCACATCTATGACACAAATCTCGCGCAACACGAGAAAAGGGCCTATCATTGTTGATCGAGTTCTTCATCGATTTTCTCTGTCTCGAATAACCCGACTGCAAATGAATTTTCCATTGAGTGTGTTGTTTCAGGCGCAAGCTAACATCATCTTCTGTCGAACTGTGCTGCAAGCTTAGCGAGAAACTCGTTTATGTTGCCGCAGTGGTAAACCAAAGAGAAAATCAATGAAGAGAATCGATCAACGAGGATAGGCCCTTTTCAAATGTTACACGAGAAATTTAATTCCCATATAGGGGAAATGGATGTAATGTCAGCCTAAATGCCCCTAATTTGGGCCCATACATAAATTCAGCAATCGACTAAATTTTCAATAGCGACCAAAAATATTCATTAGTACCGTCCCAATGACGCGTTCATCTAGATAAAATTGATAAAAAGCAGATTTTTAGCAATGGGCCCAATCTTAGATCCATAGGCAAACATTAGAGCCTGAAGTCGAAAAATCCTGGTTCTCTGGTTCGATTTTACGTCACCATTTGACAGCTGCTGCAAATATTCGCAAGCAAGCTCTGTTCATGCGTGAAAGTTTGTCGCGAACGGCGGGAAGGATTTTTAAAAAATCTTTATTGTGCCATATGCGTTGTTTACAGTGTTTAACAGGAATTATCGCTGCCTAAAAACGAAGTGCATTATAAGTGGATGTGTATGTATCAATTTATCTTATAATAATCTTTTTTTTTTCATTAAAAACTTTTAACGCGATATAGCCATGCGGCACACATGAATGTAGCTTAAAAACGTTGTCAACACTAACAGGCAGCTTCAGCGAGTCTTGCCAGGGATGTGTGATTTTCTCGCCTCTTTCAACTAATTCTTATATCAAAAAGGTCGCTTGCATGTGTCGATCTCAGGGCACCGAAATTTACATTACTTTTTCGCAGGGTATGCGGTAGAAGGCGGAATTGTACGGAATTTCACGAAACTTTTAGGTTATGAAAACAGCAAATTATGGAAGTACAACATGCGGAATATTGTTTTGGAAACTAGATCTCTCAGTTGAATATATTATTTCTGATTGTTATTGCCAGAAATTGAAATCTTCGTTTCGTTTCGTATCTTTTAGACAAAAATTGGTCAGTGCTAAATATGTCATTACGGAAAATTTTGAAGTAAATTATTCATAATTTTGAATTCATATGGTCTTACAGAACCACACTTTTACAAGCTACCTACCATCCCTTGAGAGATCTGGTCTAGTATGTAGCTCCACTTAATAGCAAGATCAATTTTAGCTACCGATCTGAAATCACAATATCGCTGTATGAAGGGCCAAAAACGGAGGGGTGTACCCTTAAACAGAGGCACTTACGCTAAATCCACGGGAATTTAAGAATATCCTTCCTATACGATACGATCCAATAAATCGAATAACACAATTCGCAATACTTATTAAGCTTCTTACAGGGTGGTACAGAACCACACTGTTGCAATAAGGTAAAAATCGAAATTGTGAAAGTTTCTATAGTATATAAGCCAAAATTTCGTTTTTGTTTCGCTGTTGTAGGGATTTCCGTTTAACCCTACTGAACACACTCTATCTAGCTTGGTAAAATCTCCAACAGCCGTTTACCTCGGCATTTACTTTTGCTGATATCTCTGCAAAATATTTGTTGGTTAACATAGAGTCTCGGCAATTGTTGTACTGAATCTCAGCAAAATAAATTGCAGAACTACTCGGCTATTGGAATCTCGGTAAAAATAATTAAGTGTGTGGGGTGTTATCACTTCACCATACAGAATTTCAAAACAGTTTCAGAAAATGGAATTAACTGAGGATTTTGAAGAACTTTCTTTAGAACAACTTTGTTTGAATGATTTTTCGATGATTAACTCATAAAATTTCCTCAGTATTGCTTCCGATTTTTTGAGAAATTTCAAGAGGTCCAACTATCCATAAAAACAAAGTAACTTTGTATCATGGATTTTGTCCGGAGTTTTTCATAAAATGATTCTTTTTTGCCAACGGTTTCGCCGAAATAACTGAAAAAACGAAGAATTTTCAATGTTTTTCAGAATTGTAAAAACCTGATTTGTGAAAACTTAGAGGAGACATGTCGCAATATGGGGTTTGGATTCGAGTTGTGTCATTTCGCCGACGATCGGTCAGAGTGTTTCCATTTCCCGGCCGTTTCTGGCTGCCCGGGAATCGAGAAACAGCTGATGGCTCTTTCCGGGAATTCCCGGGAATCATGAAATATGTTTATCCAGTGATCGAATATAGTTTTCGGTAGTTTTTTATTAGCATTAGAACTTTTGCTGGTCTACACAGCTAAAAAAAAGTAGTGTAAATTTCCGTTACTATGATGCACATAAATGGAGCGTCATAAATCATACAAATTTACATTATAAATCGGTAAATTTATGAGACATGTCATGCAATATTCCATATATTGTATGCAACTTTCCACTTTTGTTTGCAACATTTCTTGCAAGCTGCTAGTTTACGTGAAAAGGAAGTTTACATGCATGAATGTTTGCATGCATGGATGTTTACATCACCAGTAAAATTCAGATTTTTTAAGTGTGTACGAATGAAGCGTAAAACATATTTCAATAGAAGCTTCACACGATGTTCCCTCAGATGTTAATTCTGATTCGCTCTGGTTTCCCCTGGAAGATTTATTCGTCATCTTCTTCTCCATGAAGATTTCGACCAGCTTCTTTGGAAGGATTCTAATGATCTCTCGGAAGCTTCATTCGACTTTGCACGGGTATTTTTTACAGAATCTCCCTGAAGTTTTTTCCAACTTTCTCCGGAAATTTCTTCCATAGGTCAACGGAAGTTTCTTCAAGCTTTCCATTCCAACAGTATCTTCTGACTTCCCTCAAAATTCTTACTGACTTCCTCTGGAAGAGGCAAATATTTTCCATTTCACCCGAAAGCTCCTTCTACCTTCCCATGGAAGACTCTACTGAATTATTCTAAAAGTTTGTTCCGGCCCGCCCCAGAAGTCCCTGTGACTGCCTTTGTTTGTGTCTTCTGACTCCCTGAAATTCCTTTCCTGGAAGACTCTTCCAACTTTCCTCGAAAAAATTTTACAGCTTGTCTCAGTTTCACATGGAAGTTTCTTCGAGCGGAAGCATTTCTGATTTCACACCAAAACTTCATGCTACTGCGCTTGGAAGATTCTTCCAACATTCCCAGGGAATTTAATTCAACTTTCCCAAAAGTTATCCAGCTTTTCCCTGGCAGTTTCTTCCAGCTTCCCATAGTGTATACTATTTCTACATCTCCGAATTCTGAGTTACTCTCATAGACCGTGTACATATACGTACAATTTGAAACACTTTTGAGAACTGGGATTCGAAAATTTGATGAGATTTTTTTTTTCATTCAAAAGCTGCTTAAATTTAAAACATTAAAATTTCAAAATTTCTGGAGATTTTTCCTTCATTTAAACATATTCAATTCTTTGAGTTGCATTATTCTGGTTTTTAATTGGTTTTAATCTCTATGGCATACGGTCTTCGGCGATATGACGCAGCCGTTTATAAATACATCCAAACTTCCAAATAAATTATACCGCCCAGATAATTTTCGCCACAAAGCCGTCAACCATAACCAGAATTTAACCCTGGATCCATTCCACCAGATTTCAATACACTCATCGCTCCGACTAATGTGCATCGCAATTGCATCACCTTCATCCCAATCAGTACCAGCCTCACGCAGCTCAGCCCAGCCCAGCCTGGCTACTACGAAATGTGATGTGAAGAGCAACCATGTTTTCCTGTGTAGATTTGCACATTTCTGTTTTGCTCAACGCCACCGACGTCGTTGTCGTATTCATCCGTCCGTCCGTTCATGCCATGCACTCCACTGACTCTTCATAATCACCCGACGAGGGACGAAGAAGAATGTTTTCCTTTTGCCTTCTATCTACTAGTACACAGGGCATACCAAACCAACACACCGCACCGCACCGTACTTTACCAGACCTCTGACTGTGCACGAGTAAGTGCAAAATAAATGGAGGCAGAAATTAGTAACTGTCAAAAAGGGGAGCCAAATCGACATGCAGCTGTCTCGCTCTAACGGGACCGAAAGTGATATGTACCTTTCCCCGAAAGTAGAGTTGATCCAGCAGGAGGGGAGGAGGTAGGGAAGGCAGATCGAAATAATTTAAATTGAATCTGTTTGCTATATTTATTTGTTCAGTGATGAGTAAATTTACTCGAAGCGTACCGGAACGTCATGAATTATTGTCAGGTTAGAACCAACGAAACCGAGAGGCGGGGAATCAAGCGTCCCGCGATGTGCACTGTCAACTTCGATAAGTGACACTTTATGGTGGCAAGACGAGTCATGAGCGATGGAAAGCCACAGCAGCAGCAACAGCAGAGTGCCTGGAAGTATTTCGTAGTCAAGCGAAGTGACTTTGAAAAGATTAATCAGCGAATCGACCGAGCGATGCTTCGAGCAATTGATTGTACACAATTGGATTATAAAAGACGACTAAGACCTGATAAGGGCGCGCACGAGAGAGAACGGTTAGATAAGATAGTGAATAGGTTAGGTTGCCACTAAGGGGATATACCTTCTTCTTCTAGCGGATAGCAGACAGGAGGAATCGATGCAATAGTACGGTAGGCCGAGTGGTTTGACGTGCTGTTACACGAGTAAATTGAACGATAATTGAAAGAAAACATGTTGATATTGGGTCCCGCTCTATAGTTGTTCAAAAGTAGTAATGCAATGTTTTTCAAGATTTTTTTTTATGATTGAGGGGTTCTTATCTAATTTCTGTCATATACTTAGCACAACTCACAATTTAAAAAATAAATGTTTCTTTCGACAATAACTTTGTACACAAAAATAAACCTTTCCATACGTACGTATAAAGAGTCACACATTGTTGAGAAATTGTTAAAAATCTAACACAGCTTCTTGATTACAATTCCGTTATACGAGTTTCAATTCTGTTTCAACATATTGAAACGTCATTGGATTCATTTCGGCATACGAATAAAGGCAGAAAACAGGGATTCGTTTGAAGCGCTTCTGTTTTTTTTTTAGAAGAATAAATGTAAATAATCATGTTATGAGTTCTTATTGACTTTGTTTTGTAGCTTTTAAACTAAACGATTGATTAGTTAAGTGATAAATTTGATATTTCTGCTCGATATGCCGGAAATGGGTGCTTATGATCTCAACCCTATGGATGTAAAATTGTTTGCGAATGTTCCGAATAAATACTGTACCGTGGATTCGAACCAAAAAAAGTTGAATTATTTGCGTGGATTCCGGTTCAGCCATCCGTAACGCCAAAACAAGATGCTTACCTGTAAAGAAACAAGAACGAAGAAAATAGATTAATAAAATTCTACCCAATGTCACCCGGAGCAAAGAACACAAATTAACCCGCGCAAAAACCGTACTCCCACATCTCATGAAAATCCCATTGCTCCCGATGCAACTTTTGCACCTCGTCGTTGCAACGAACAAAATATCAACCCGAACAAAAACAAAAACGCAACCAGCAACTTGGTGCACTTTGTGCCACTTTGTTCTTAGCAGCAGAAACTCTCCACCAAAAACTTAACCTTGTTTCAGGCACACCGCTGCCGCCACCCACCCTCTTAATGTGCCCCCCCCCCCCCCTAAAGCAACTGCTCTACCTTTTTTTTGCGAAAAACGAATTGCACTTGGAACACCGTCTGGGTATTCAAACATATGAAAATCTCATTTCCCCTTGTGCCGGAGAACAACTTTCATTTTGGTTCCAACTTCAGACCATTCCAGGGCAGGGGTTGCAAATTTTTGCTAATTTCATTTTCCTATATGTGCTCGCCATATTTTTATCTCCTCCTGCTGCTAGGTCCCACTTTAGAGATGAGAGGTAAAACTACACATCAAGCTTTCATCATGATGAGCCTTCACACGGAAGAGATTGCGCTGGGTTGAAACTGGAATGGGCGGAACTTTTTTAGTCCCAGATCTGCTCTGGGACGACTGGAACTAGAAATGGACAAGCGAACCAAAAAAAAAAGAAAACTATGAGCACTAATCTAATATTCCGGATGTTGCGAGCGAACGAAGCGAGATGGGCCCCTTCGTGAGCTTCCGGCGGTAATAATAATTTTTCGGCATGCAAGCTCCGTCTTGTGCTGCTGTCATCGTCGTCCTCTCTTCGTTAGAGGGTCTTCATTTGCAGGAGGGGGAAAAACTATCCTAACGAGGGTTCATAAAATTTGGATCAGGTGAGGGATTAAGAACATTTTAACATTGTGCTACGCTCCTCCGGTGGAGATATTCTTCTACGAGGTATGTTTAAATATGTAGGATGTATGTGTAAAATATGGCGATTGCCATGCAGCGATTTATCAGTGCTGGACAAGGTTTTTCAAAAAATCTCGTTGTTTAGTTCAATTAGTTTGGTTAAACCAAATAAGTCAGACACAGTCGAATACCTCAAAATTGAAAAACCCTTAGACATCATCAGAGGACGTTCACACGCGTAACAAACGGATAATACATCAAATGTAGGCGAAAGTGGGGCAGTTTGGGTACCTTAAGAAAATCATCAACAAGCATACAAAATTCAGTGGAAAATTCGAATGATGTTTAACCAAATGGATAGTTACATGAATACAAATTGAAATTAAAAGTAAACTTTAGTGTTTTGTAACCGAAATTTATCCGTTGCGTTGGGGTAAAATGAGCACCCTGTCGGGGTGGTATGAGCGACCTTGTAAACAACGGGTAAGTATATTATGTTCTCTTGAGACTTTATGAAGGGTCAACAATGAACAGTTTTAGAATAAAAATATTTAACAAAAACAATTATTTTCTGTAGAATAAATTAAATTTAAGGAGTACTGCCTATTTAAGACTATATATTTTCCAAGGGATAATTCACTTAGCACATTGTGCCGAAATAACATTCGCTTGGGCACATCCATCGGCACATCTTCGGCATAATCTAGTAGGTACTGAATTGTAGTAAAGTCTGTTCCAGTTAATATTTAGCCGCTTCTTTATAGCTACTGTAGCGCCTCTAGCTGTCGTAGCAAGAAACTATTGACAGCGTTTTAATCCGGAAGGATTGTTTATTTAGTAGTGAAAATTTCATCAGGATTCATACAGGGGAAATGCAGGTACTGTCGGCCTAAGTGCCCCTAATTTAGGCCCATACATAAATTCAGCAATCGATAGCAACCAAAAATATCCATTAGTAACGTCCCAATAACGCGTTCATCTAGATAAAATTGATAAATAGCAGATTTTTAGCGATGGGCCCAATCTTAGATCCATAGGCCAACATTAGAGACATTTCCCCTACTTGTTCAAAAGTGATCGAAGATGGAACGTGACAGACGTGAAAAAATTCTACACACTCACGTGCAAAATCCAACGTGGTCAGGAGGAATGATTGCAAAGGCTCTCAAATTTCCAAAATCGACTGTAAATACTGTGCTTAAACGTCACCGAGAAACACTAATGTTGGATCGTGCAAAACAAAACAAATGTAGACGTGGAACATATGACCGAAAACTACGGGCGAAGGTCATAAAGGCAGTCCAAAAGAATCCTGGGATCTCTGGTCGTGATTTAACGAAAAGGTTTAGTGCAGCACACAGTACAGTTCGGCGAATCTGTATGCGAGAAGGTTTCCGGTCGTACCATGCCAGCAAACATCCCAACAGGACGTTGAAACAAAACCTGGTTGCCAAAAACCGTGCAAGGAAGCAGTACGAGCAAGTTCTGACCAAGTATAACGGATGTATTTTTATAGACGATGAAACTTACGTTAAATGTACTTTGGACAAATCCCGGGCCAAAAATTTTACTTTACTAAACGTAAGGTTTTTTTTAATCTTTATTTAAGAGATTTTAGCCATAGGCGTAAACGTAAGGGGGATGCTCCGGATAAATTCAAAATTTGTCTTTCCAGATAAATTCGCTCGCAAGTTAATGATTTGACAAGGCATCTGCAGTTGCAGAAAGAAAACAAAGGTTTTCATCACTGGAGCGACTATGAATGGACAATTTTACAAGGAGGAATGTTTCCAGAACATAATTTTGCCGTTCATTCATTTACACGAAGGTCCCGTAAAGTTCTGGCCTGACTTAGCCAGCTGCCATTACAGCCGCGATGTCATATAATGGTATAAGCAGAATAATTTCGATTTTATTGAGAAAAGTATCAATCCACCACATTGTCCAGATTTTCGTGCCATTGACAAATTTTGGGTAATTATCAAGCGCAAATTGAAGAAATGTGGCAAAACAATCAAAACACCATCTGATTTGGAGAAGTGGTGGAAAAGGATGGTAGATGAGGTTGACAGTACTACTGTGCAAGACATGACGAATGATTTTTGTTGCATTCTTCCGTTAGAGCTAAATAAACATCCTACAAAATGATACCTTTAGCGTTTTTGTACTTGTACGTTTTTGTACTTGGAGAAATGACCTATTTTGTGCGTGCATATTCTAAATGAACAGACTTTAAATAAAATGCTAGCACTGCTGGACAACTGTCATTGAAGTATGTAATTCACAACATTACGTGCTGTTTGACTGTATATTCAGGAACATCCTCTAATTGAATATACCAGAGGAACTCAGACCAGCGGTTCACTTCTCGGTACACTTATAGATTCAAACCCGAAATGTAGGTTCTAGAGTGGGCTCAAGAGAAAGAGGCAGTTAATCAGTACCCTTAATTCAAATAATGCTGCAACTCACACAAAACATATTATAGAAGTCATATTTATCATCCTCTATAGTCGGTCTCGAACAATGTTCCCCACCGGTTCCAACTCTTTCCGGCCGCTGATAGACCGTTGCTTTTCACATCACGAAAGGTTAGGTTTCTGATCTGCTTTTGAGGGAATAATAAAATCCAAATACACAGGACTTTTATTATCATATGAATACGAAACATCAAAATTTCGCACACCCGCCACTTCCCGCGTCATCCTCAATCCGATTTATCCTGGCGATTTCAAACCAAAACATTCAAGGTGTCGGGTATTTTACAAAAAATCGTAGATTTCTCTATGATCGGCACATCAGCACACCTGCGGCACACTTGTGACACACTGACAAAAAAGATGACCCAAGATTGGTGTACGGGGTGACCTACCTTTTGATATTTTCAGTCTTGTGAATGACTGATTTTTTGCTTTGGTAACGATGACTGATTTTTTAATGTTTCAAAACCTGATTTCATATGATAAAGGGTGTCCACGATGAAATTGCCACACACAAAATTGATTCGCAAAATTCGAGTTTTCATCCGATTGCCATCAAATTTTCAGGGATTGAGAAATAACTATTAAACTTCATTTTACCATTTTACTCGTATTTTATTTACAGTCCATACGCAAATGCCCGCACCTTGGCCTTAACCCCGGCCATAAGATTCTGCACAACCTGTGAATCAACCGTTTTTTGCATGTAAACCCATACTTTCTTCAGTTCCTCGACTGTCTTCACTACCTTAGGTCGTTTAAGAAGGTGCTGCTTCATAATCGCCCAGTACTTCTCGATGGGGCGGAGCTCCGGAGTGTTGGGAGGGTTGAACATTTTCGGCACGAAATTGACCTTATTGTCCGCATACCACTTCAGCACGTCCTTGGAGTAGTGGCATGAGGCCAAATCCGGCCAGAAGATTGTTGGGACGTTGTGGGCCTTCAGGAGAGGAAGCAGCCGCTTCTGGAGGCACTCTTTTATGTACACCTGTCCGTTCATCGTGTCCTGGGTCACGAAAGGTGCACTCCGCTTCCCGCACGTGCAAGATGGCTTGCCAAACCAGGAATTTCTTCGCAAATTTGGACATCTTCTGAGTGCGGACATGCTCCGGAACGCTGAACTTATCCTTGGCCGTGAAAAACAGGTTGCCGGGGATCTGTTTGAAGTCGGCCTTCACATATGTTTCGTCGTCCATGATGCAGCATTCAACTTTCGTCAGCATGTTGAGGTACAACTTCCTGGCACGGGTTTTGGCGGACTTGTTCTGCTTCTCGTCGCGATTAGGGGCCTTTTGTACCTTGAACGTTCGAAGCCCAGCCTTAGTTTTGGCCTTCTGGACAAAACTTCGGCTTAGGTGCAGCTTCTTAGCCACATTTCTAACGGAGGCGTTCGGATTTCGGTTGAAGGTCCCAACTACGCGGTTGTGATTTTTGGTGTTGTACGGAATACTTTTTCCTTCACTTCTGGGCTTCCGATCGGTGGTCAACCGTTCCTCGAACCGCTTAATCACTCGCGACACCGTGGAATTCGCGATTCCCAACGTTTTAGCGATGGAACGATGCGAGAGATCCTTGTTCTCGTGATGAAGGCGCAAGATTTTATCACGCACGAGCTGTTCTTTCGACTCCATTTTCGCGAGTTTTGATCACAGGACTTTAAAACTTGCAGGATGTAAATAATGCACTATGAACTAAATCCACCCAAATTTTCATTAAATTCTACCCAACGGTTAAAAAGTTAGAGCAATTTCATAGTGTGGCAATTTCATCGTGGACACCCTTTACAGTCATATTTATGAAAAATTAAAGAATTTAAGTTGAAATATCAGTGGTGCTCATATTGCCTCGAATAGACATAGAGTAATATTTTGTTAAGAAAATCTTTCATGTTTATTAAAATCTAGAAAAAAACATCGTGTCATATAAGAAAACAATGACCATTTAAAAAGTTGCTGAAGGAATATCAACGATAGGGGAAATGGCTCTAATGTTCACCCAATGGGCCCATCGCTAAAAATCTGCTATTTTTATCAATTTTATCTAGATGAATGCGTCATTGGGACGGTACTAATGGATATTTTTGGTCGCTATTGGAAATTTAGTCGATTGCTGAATTTATGTATGGGCCCGTATTAGGGGCATTTAGGCCGACATTACATCCATTTCCACTATATTTCGGAATTTTTGGAAATTGGCAATATACACTTCGGAAATTTCAAATTATAAATGTGCTAATTAGTTGGCCATTTTCAACCAGCCCGTCAATTTCCGGCAAGCGCTTCCAATAATTTGATATTACGTACACGCAAAATTCAGCATATCTGTAGTTCCGTGTCAAACATGTCAAAGTTGGCTAGTTTGTATGAAAATCAGCCTATTGTGCTAATTTAAAGGCCACCACTTTAAATCTACAAACAGGCTTGCCTAATCGCTTAACGTTTCTTACCTCGATTGACTCACTGATACGAGAAGAGTTGCTTCGCATGGAAATTTTCTCAACCTTAGAAGTTCTTCTCTGACTACTTCCAAACTCAACCCTAGGGGTATAAATTCATCCAGATCTCCTCCATCTTCATGGAGACCAGCAAATCTCGATTAGCAATTTCCCGGTTTTTTTCCCGGAATTTTGGAAAACTACCCTAAAGCTCTCTAGAAAATATTCTCTGAAATACCTTGGTGTTATCTCTAGAATTATTTTAAATCTGCTCAAATTTATTTTTGGAAAAAATTCGAAAATTCTCTTAATAGTTTTTCAAAGTTTGTTGATACTAGAACAATCGGGATATCTGGTTGATACCGCGTTGAATTTGGTATTAGCGAAGTGGAAAAATAACTTGCGAGTGTAAATATACAATTATTGCTGTTTTTTTTTTGGCTCTAAAACGCGTTTTTGAAACAATTACTAGGCCCTTAATGTTACGATCAATCAAGCGCTTTGGAGTTACAAGTACTGCATATAAATGGTTTGAAAGCTATTTGTGTGAAAGGACTGTTTTTAATGATTTTATTTTCAGTCATTTGGGGAATAACTTTGGAGTACCCCAGGGAAGTGTATTAGGGCCCCTTTTATTTATTATATATTAATCATTTGCGACGTGTTTTACGATATTGCGACTTTAATCTTTTTGCAGATGATACTGTGTTATTCATTGCAGCTAAGGATTTAGATGATTCCGTTTCACAACTGAAAGAAGATTTGCATTCTTCATGTAGATGGTTGAAGTATAAGCAACTGAGATTGAATATAAGTTAAACTAAATTCATGGTAATTTCGCGGAATCGAGTAAATGAGAACGTCTCCGTTGTAATTGATGATAAGGCTATTGATCGCGTCCGGGATGACAAACTTAAGTTCAACTCTCACATTGACAATGTCATCAAGAAAATTGCCATGAAGTATGGAATTCTATGTCGACTGAAAAACGATTTAACTATTGCCAGGAAAATACAGCTATACAAATCAATCATCTCTCCTCATCTCGACTTTTGCCCTACCATTTTATTTTTGGCCAATGCAACACAAATATCGAGATTACAGCGCTTGCAGGATAAAA
Organism: Ochlerotatus camptorhynchus; assembly: GCF_037179485.1. Lineage (NCBI taxonomy): Eukaryota > Metazoa > Arthropoda > Insecta > Diptera > Culicidae > Ochlerotatus > Ochlerotatus camptorhynchus. Next base: position 3,146,319 of record NW_027040988.1, read on the forward strand.
TAATGCGTTTGATTTTGAAATGTAATAGATTCACTTCCTCAACTTTGATGCTTGACGCTTTAAAATGGTTGTCGGGGAAGCAAAGAATTGTATATTTGACTATGGTGTACATTTTTTAAGTAGTTAAAGGTTTGCTGCCTCGATATTTGTGTGATCGACTTGAAAGAGGAAGTGATTTTTTACTAGAAACGCGGATGAAATAAGAACACCACATTTCTTGACCTATGCTTCACAAAATTCATTATATTTTAAAGGAATAAATGTTTTCAATTCGATGCCCAGACACATTAAACGTGCAACTACACTTACAGAATTTAAGAGACATTGCATTTCACACGTTAAAGCTGTTTTTGAACAGTTTTCTAATGATTTTTTTTTATGGATTGACAAATTATGTATCTTGACGAAGTTTTAACGGACAATTTTATATGGATAGCTGTCATAACGACTTTTTAATAAATATTGTAGCACGGAAAAATAATATTGTGTTCGCCAATGATGGATTTTTAATATTTGATTTAATTATATTAGATTTTGAAAAAAAAAAACAAAAAAGTAGTCTACAAAGGTTTGAGCCTCGCGCGCGTATTGCTGATATAGAGGACTGAATTTAAAATTTGATAAAAAAAATGCAATTTTGAAGCTTATTTGGAAGATACCTTGAGAGAGAATTGCAAGGGTATTTTCATGAAAATTCCGTAAGATTTCTGCAAAGAGTTGTGGCTAGAGGGGGGCGACCACTGCATTGTGATGAACATCCATACCTCTCACGCCAAAGCAACAAGATCAAATCTCACTCCTGGACAAGTCACGAAAGACCCAAGAGTGTTAAAAGTTACTATAATAATAAAAAAAAAGTTGAGGATAACGTTCAATGAAAATTCTGAGAAAAAATTCAAAAGAATCGAATTGAATTCTCAAAATGATTTTAAAGGAATTCACATGAGGGTTCCAATGATGATCTTAGGAAAGTTTCAAAGGGATTTCTAAGAGAATTCCAACGTAATTACGAGGAAAATTTTCTGGTTACTTTGAGCATTTTTAAAGAAAAAAAAATCTGGGGTTGAAGCCATGGCAATTCTGAAAAAAAAATTGACATGGTTATTTTGATTGCTATCGGAATAAAAAAAAACTTTTAGATAAGATTCGGTTTAACACATATTATTTTTTCCATATCTGCGGTATATTCACATCTGGGACGAAAAATCAATTTGAAATATTGTTGAGTAGCTAATAAATTAAAAAAAAAAAAACAAATAAATTATGGAAAATAAGTAGGGAAATTTACGTATTCTCGGCAACCTAAGCAACGACCTTCTTTCTATAGCCTTTTTCTCTAAGGAACGCACACATATGCAGTATTGGTTTGTTTACAATCTTTTGCTGCCAGCTGCTCTAACAATTTCAGTCGAAAGAATTGCCAAAAACTGTTTTGAAACGCTTTTACAAAGCTCCAATCTTCTCTAGTGAGAGCGAGTATTGTCGGAAACCAGTTTTTCTTCGGCAACCGTTCCATTTGAACTGCATGTAAATCTGTTGTTCTATTATCGGCAACTCGAAATCAGCTATAATTTGTAGTGCGTGTGTTGCATTTCAAGAAAACCTTGCTAGATTGCTTTTTCTCAGTGTTAAAAATATAGTCAAAGTGAAGCTGAAAGCATAAAGAATCGTTTGCATGCATTCAGCGAAGTGTTTTCGTAAGAAAATCCAGTGAAAATAGTGTTGCAATTTGTGTTGCCGAAAATAGTCTGTCATGCCGAAGCCGTCATTTCCCCTACCAAAAAGAGCAAGAGTTTTTTTTTTGGCAAAGGCTCACTCTGTTTCATTAATTGACTCTGAAATTTGAATTTATTTATGTTGAGGTTTTTTTATTTTTCCAGTTGAATTTCCGGGTTTTCTTGCTAGAATATCAGATTCCAATAGTGTATGTGGTCAGAAACATTATTGATCAGTTTAAAAACCTGCAACACAAATAAATTGATACAGAGAAATCAGATCATTTTGTTAATCAGATGTATTTATGCATCGCATGTATCAACTGGGGCCTCCCTTAGCTCAGTCGGTAAAGGCGCAGCTACAAAGCAAGACTATGCTGGAGGTGGCTGGGTTCGATTCCCGGTCCAGCCTAGGAATTTTTCGGGTTGGAAAATTTCTCGACTTCCCTGGGCATAGAAGTATGATTGGACTTGCCACACAATTATACCAATGCAAAAATGGTAAAGGCATCGAAAGCTCTCGATTAATAACTGTGGAAGTGCATCTAGAACACTAAGTTGAGAGCACGCAATAAGCTAATATGCGATATGCAATAAGCTTGAAATGCGAAGAAGACGAAGAAGAAGAAGAAGATGTATCAACTAAACTCGCCGGGCATTAAAATAATCTATAAAATTGGTATCTAACCTTTCTGCTAGACCAGATTCACTGTTGCAGCGAATAAATCTTTCAGAAAACCTAATGTTTCATTTTTGATATGAAATGAAACATCACCATCTCGTGTTGAGTGTACCCCTAACAAGTTTGTAGAACGCATGCAACACGTCGCCCTTCTCCTAGATAGTACATAAAACTTTCTACACACAACAACCAGCACCAGGCGTAGTCGCTGGCGATTGGCTATAAATCATCAGAACACGCTGCTGCATGACCGCACGAAACCGGGTCTCGGACGATTGGGTAGAGCCATAAAAAAAAACAAACAGCGAAAATATGACAAATCCGAACTTGGTCAACAGCCCGTACCTAGCTAGACATATACCTAGTAGAAAGCACCAACTCCAACATTCTTCACCACTCGAAAGTCCCCGTTGCGCCGAATCTTGGTGGCCCGGCGACGAACAATCGATCATTTTAGGTTCGGGTCCCGCAAGTAATTAAAAGAACTTAAAGTCATCGAGACCTACATATCGAGCCAAGTCTGGACAGTCAGGTTGGAAGAATGTGCCACTTAATTGAATAGCAATTTGATTGAATTCGATTCGCGCGCAGCAGCACCACCAGCGTTCAATATTGAACGCTCATATACAGGAGTGTCAGAAATCAACGAGTTGAGAAGCAAGGCTGAACAAAAAAAAAGCCTCTTCATAACTTCTTAGAGCTTACACGCGTATGAACAACTGGACGATTGAATTGCGGGCGAGAGCAAAAATAAGAAAATAGAAGTAAAAGAAACTAGTCATCGTTGACCGGTTTTTGCCATGGTGGCGGCTTGGCAGCGTTGTTGGTGGTTAACCTTCGATTAGTACCGACATGAGAACAAGAACAGCATGCATTCCCGGTTTAACTCATCTAGGCTGCGATCTGGTTGTGCGATGAATCTAGTGCTTGTGCCTCGCTGTGGACATGTGTTCCAGAATTGTAAGATCCGAGATTGGGAAATTGCTTCGGCAAGTTGAGATTAACCGCAAATCCGGTTTGACATGGGTGCTGCCCGGGCGGTGAAGCCGTTCAGGAATTATGAAAGGGTATTTAGCTTGGATTAAGTACATTTTACAAACTCATCCCGAACTATTGCTCGAAGAACAAGTTTCTCCAGTAAATTCTAGATCAGATACCAACAGCGGCCATACTTTTCCGGGGATGCCACTGGCAATAGCTCTTGACGCTGGCTGCCTCAATCCACTCGACTATTTATACAGCACCTATCAGGTATTATGTCGTAGTCATCGTTCAGCTATCAATTGAACATTTATTGCTGTTATCTCGGGTACTGGCAGCTCTGAACGCACGATAAGCCGAACCCTTCCGTTTTTCTTCGCCTCTCTCTCCAGCGATGACGATACGAACGGTTGTTGTTAGGTATATACATAGCTAATGTAGGACAAGCAGCCTGCAAATTGATAAAACCGAAACAGCATTTTGAGTACATACACACACAGTGAACACTGTCTTCATAGACTCCGTTCACCCAACAGCAGCAACAAACACGACACGGACGAGACAGCAGCGGTGTTCAATCGGTGTGTAGAACAAGCATGTTATTCGGTAAGGTTGTGACACCGCCCCCATCGAGGCATTCCCTGATAAGCTTTAACCTCAGGGGAATTACACCTAGCTTGCTAGAGGAAGCGGAGGCTATCACGTGGCCAATCCATTCAGGATGGCAGACCCCAAAAACTTTATAGAAATTAGCCGTCATCCCTAAAGTTCCATCTCGGGCAATGTAAAACTGTATTCTTTAGCAATTAATTGCCGTTTAATGATGACAAATGGCGGCGCAGAAGAATTGCCGTGATAAATGATGCCGGAATGTGTGGCCGGCCGTTCGTTGGTCGTTGTCGCGATTGGATATTCAATTTGGAAACGAATACCTACTGTAAGTCCAAATGTATTGTTGGCGTGTGAATTTTCGCTCTGTGTCTCGTTGGTAATTGATGTACTTGATAGGTACAGAATGGTTGTAAGGCGATAAGTCACTTTAGGGAAAGACATTCCGTTAGAATGATAAAAAACTGAATTAGCAAAAATATAAATGACCGCTTCTTTTTCATTTCTCCGGAAAAGACACACCAACTAGAGAACTGTGGCGGCGCCGGTGGTGTAGTGGTAAGCTTGACTACCTCTCACCCCAAAGGGCCTGGGTTCAATCCCAGTCGGCACCACCGGTATTTTCTGAGGCATAAAATCTTTGATCACGCCAAAGAGGGAAGCAAAGTCGTAAAGTCAGTACGGAAAACAATATCGACGGAAAAAACAAATAAAGGAAAAAAAACTTAGAGGACTGCGGAAGTTTTGAAAGTTCTCATACTACAAGCTTAAGTTCCCAGAAGTTTTACACGTTGCTGAAGCTCCTGAAGTGTTGAGAATTCTGCAGTTCTCAATGTTCCAGGAGTTCTACAATTCATACAGTTGAAGTAAAATTTCTTTGAGTTCCCTAGAACTTGAGCTTGAGAGCTTGAGTTCAGAAGCTTAATGCTCCAGGAGTTGTTCAGCTCTTGTCATGGTGACCAGCTGATCTCGATTAGCAATTTCAATGTTTCTTCCCGATTATTCCCGGAATTTTGAAATTTTTCCCAGTTGTGCGATATTTATTTAAATTAAGCATAAAACCGAATGCGATTGAGTCACTAAGTTAAATGGCTTATTTTTTATTCTGTTCGGGAAATAAATCCACTGCGACTAGTTATTTGATCTATTTTAGTATAAATGGGTCATTACTGAGAAAGTAATTTCCTGGATCTTGAAATTGCGAATCTGCGTTCGAAGTCGTCGAAATTTGTAGATGTTTTAACTATCTTGAAAATCAGAACTCTTTACAGGATTTCTTCGGAAAGTTTTCAAGAATATTCTTTTTTAATCTGAATTCTTTTCAGAATTCCTCTAACATAGAATTGAGATTTTCTCTGGGAATCCTTTGGAAATATCTTCATAACAGTCCAGAAATTTTCAGCAGAAAACTCATCAAAAGAATCATGGAATTCATCCAAAGATTCTCTTCGATTTTTGATCATTTTTACAATAATTCACTGAAGCTTCCTTCCATAATTCTATTTTAAATTCGAATAAATTCTCCTTAGAATTCCTATGCAATTCAGAATCGCAAAATTGTGGAAATTCATCTCAACTTTCTTGAAATTCACGTCTAAATTCTTCTGAAAATTTACTTCGAATTCTCATGTATATTCTTTAGAAATTCTTCTCCAAATGCCTTTGGAATTATCATCAGCCTTAACTCTCGGAGACCCTTTTCTGAATTCCTTCTGGAATTTTGATAAATAGCAGATTTTTAGCAATGGGCCCAATCTTAGATCCATAGGCCAACATTAGAGCCATTTCCCCTATCAATTAGAAATGGACCTGGAATTCTGTTCAAATCGTCACAGAATTTTCATATTCAGGCCGTTTTTACGTTATTGTTGTAATTTTAAGTTATTTTGGCGCCATTTATGGTGCCAATATTTGACGGCATTAAGATCATATTGGCGTATTGAGGGTTTTCAGACGTTGTTTTTAAGCTATTTTTGCGATTAAGACTAATGTTACCAGCGGAATCGCTCTAATCTCAATCTACCTGTTCAACCACTCTCAAAACGTTATGTTTATGTGTGTGTGTGTGTGTGTGTGTGTGTGTGTGTGTGTGTGTGTGTGTGTGTGTGTGTGTGTGTGTGCGTGTGTGTGTGCGTGTGCGTGTGTGTGTGTGTGTGTGTGTGTGTGTGTGTGTGTGTGTGTGTGTGTGTGTGTGTGTGTGTGTGTGTGTGTGTGTGTGTGTGTGTGTGTGTGTGTGTGTGTGTCTATGTGTGTTCCACAATTTTGGGCAAGGTGTTTCTCAGCAACTAGTGGACCGAATTGGACGCAACAACCGCCAAACACAAGGTCCAATTGTCTATTGTGTTCTGATCGAATCGTCCAGCTGGCTCCAGAGATATGGCCGGAACATGTTCCGGTGAATACGGTTCGTAAGTCTAGAAACGGCCTGAAACGTGTTAAACCCAATCAGACTCATCAGAACCCAAAAAGAAGGTCATTAATGGTTATATCAACTGCCCTGGACCACATTGTACACATCCGGGCATATTTTGAGTCAGTTTCTGACTTGGACTAAACCCCATTAAGCGACACATCAAATCAATCACATGAGAATTTAAACAACAAGTGCAATGGTGGCTATATTTAAGATATCCAGGATCACATTAAACACATTCGGACAGTGATGGAAAAGTTCGCGAAAACTCACTATGACTCACGAACTTTTCCCTTGGTGAACTTCATGAAATATCGCGAACTTTTCCAACAATGCATCCGGATATGTTCCAGGTGTACCTTCGGTAGTTTCCAGTTCCTTTAAAGGGCCGAAACCTATCATACGACACATGAAATCAATACGTAAGAAGAGTCAGATCTCATCATAGGTAGATAATTTCAGATTTTTCAGGTTATTTTCGGTATCCTTAGCTTTTAAATTTTACGTAAGTGTATGTAAGTGTTATTTTCAGGGTGTTTTCGAAAAATACATCGAAATACTATTTTCCATAAGAAACTCGAATTGTAGAATAAGCTTTTAAATTGGCCACTTGAAAAGATGTTGCGAGTCTTCTGATGGTCCAGCTCATGAGCTGCGGGAACCTACGTATCATCAAAAAGTGGACAACTATCTGCTTGTCAACTTCCCTTATGACATTAGCATGCTATCTCTTCAAAATGTAAATACTAAACTGTCAGCCATCGGGACGTCAAAATTGAACTTCTATTCGTCCAAATACAGTACATGTTTCCATGCATCCGTCCAAGAAATGTATTTTTCTGATAAATTGAACCGATTCAATTTATTCCGCTCTGTTTAGTTAGGTTTTCCCAGTCTTTTGCGCCACTGCAAAAATATTTTATTTTCGCCGCAATTTAAATAAAATTGAACCTTCTACTCGAATCTATCGCAACTCACTCGACACCAAAACAAATACTCTCATCTAGACCTCCAAAAATCCTATGAATTCGTATAAAATTAAAGAGCCTCTTGCAAAAAATGAGCCTAAATGTAGTGTTGGTATGTCACAAACCATATATCAATATAAGGCACTTGAGCAGGAGAAACGCAGTATTGAAAGTTCTTCAAATCTTCCTGGAGTTAAGATCTAGAAGTTCTATAAGCCAAGCAAAATTTTGTGGGATACAAGTTACCAAAATAATTATCATTCTCCAAATTGTCCTGGAGATATTTTACAGGTTAATAAAAATCTTGTTCGATTTGGCGTGAGAGGTATGGATTAAGATCTTTATATTTTACAGATCAACCAAAATATTCTACGAAGTTCTGACTAATATTATGTAAGTGGTTAGCACAAAGTGTAGACGTTATTTTTTTTATTTATCTCTGTACCAATTATCTCATGATTTATTTAGTTCGTTGATTGCATCCGGTGTCAAACATTTGCATGCATGATCGGACATGCAAGGAAATTTGAGATCGGACATTTTTTTATTGGAATGAATCTGCTTATCTATGTTCAAGTCGATATTCAAGTAGCTTCGTAACAGGATATATCACGCTCAGGCTTTATATTAGAACTACTTCACTCGGAAAACTATAGCAAAATAATGCAAACCCGTTTCTTCAAAAAGTAATTCTAAAAATTTACTCTGTTAGCAATCCCGGTAGGAACATCGATAAAATCACCGTTTGCCCCGTGTCCCAGCAGATTGCGAGTGAAAGAAATTAATGGAGTTTTTTTTTAAGGATTCTTGATACAGAAGCAGCAAAAACCTATGTAGGAGAGAGTAGGCTGTGCGTTCGTACGGATGTGACGTTTGTTTTCTCTGTCGTGTTTGAAAATTTAAATAAAAATTAAAATTTATAATTTATGTGTGATAGGTTGTCTCGTAGTTTGAGCTCATTTTTCGCGATTCGAAGATCCTGTGATTGACTGTTCAAATGAAATGGCGTCGTTCGGTGTTGTATTTATACTTGGATGCCGATCCGGTCTACAACTACCATAGATGGACCTGGAGTCGATTGCCCGGTTCTTCAAGATGTTGGCCAATCAACAGCAACGGAAGATCATCGGATCTCAGCGAGTTCAGGAGCTACAAGCTCTACGACACTGCAATATCCTCAAGCTCGTTACTGGAACCGCTGTCAAACCACCAAACCCTCAACGTCCCATCGTTCGGTACGATCATGTTGCCGAGGAAGGTTCCAGAATTTGGTTAACATTGGAGGCATTTGGTGAGATCCTTCCATTATACTATATTTTATATACCATTCATTACATCACATATTACTGTTAACCTAACGCTCCGAGTTAGATTAAGAGTTGATGTAACAGTGTTACATCAACTCTTAACCTAACTCGGAGCGTTTGGTACGATATGTCCACGCATCCCTCCATCCCTGAAGATTCACGAAATGCATTACTGTTTAAATATATTTATTTAAACTCGAATCCTTTCACAGAATTACACTGATAGGCAAAATAAAGTGCCCACCCCATCATTTTTTGAATTTCTCTCATTTATTTGGTTCAAATTAAAGTAAATACACTGTAGTATTTTTTATATCTTATTCTTTATATTCTTTTTAAGTTTCACTTATAGAATACCAGATAAAAAGAAGAGACTGACTCGAAGAAAAAAAAATCAAAATGGGTGTAAAAAAGAACAGTGACAAAAAAAAGTGCCCACTGCATTTTAACTCCAGAAAACATAAAATAAAGTAAAAGAATACCAGCCTAATAGTTAATGTGTCCTCCTTTGGCCTTCAGGACCAGCTGCAGGCGCTTCGGCATGCTCTCCACTAGATTCTTCAGGTGCTGTGGATCTAGTTCTTCCCAGGCGCGCTCCAGGGCTTCAAAATAGTTATTTTTATTGGTAACACCAGTTTTGTCAACCCTGGCATCGAGAATCGCCCACAAATTCTCGATGGGGTTGAGGTCCGGGCTTTGTGGAGGCCATTCCAGTGGTTTAATTCGACATGACCGGAAGAAAGACTTAGTCTTCTTGGCAGTATGCTTCGGATCGTTGTCCTGCTGGAATACGAATTTCTCCTCAAGGCCCGTCTGGATCAGCGAAACTTCCAGATTTTCCCGCAGGATGTCGATGTAGGAATCTGCCGTCATTATCCCGTCGATTTTCACCAGGCTTCCCACTCCACCCCACGAAAAGCACCCCCAGACCATCACATTTCCTCCTCCATGCTTCACCGTGCCTTGTATGTGGCGCTCCTGAAGCTCCTCACCCGATCTACACCACACACGAACCCGTCGCTTCCGGTTGAACAGTTCGAATTTTGATTCGTCCGTCCAGAGAACCGTTTTCCAGAACTCTAGGGGCTTATCAGCATGCTCCTTAGCAAACTTAAGCCGTTTGACTTTGTTTGCCTTGCTGATAAATGGGCGCTTCCGAGCAACTTTGCTGTTCAACCCCTGTGCTACGAGACGGCGACGAACAGTTCGACTGGAAACTGTTAGCTGAAGAGCCTCCTGGATCTCGCGGACAGTTACCTTCGGGTTCTTCTTCACTTCACGCATGATCTTGGTGTCCGTTCTCGCATCCGTTTTGCGCATCCTGCCTCTGCCAGGGCGATCCACCACTGATCCGAACGATTTCATTTTCTGCAGAATTTTCCCGACCGCTGTTTTGCTGATATTGTACTTCCTAGCGACAGACCGGTGCGATTCACCGTTTTGCACATCACGAACAACCAATTTTCGGATACACACGGGAATTGCTTTCGAAATCACTACGTCCTCCATTTTTTTCAACTGATTCAAATGCGATCACGTGTACAAATGCACCAGTTCCACCCGTTTGCTTCAATACATGTCAAACTTTCAAAACAAAAACAATCGAGGGGTTTTCCGATGGAAACTTATCGAAAACATACCGATTTTTGAAGTGGGCACTTTTTTTTGTCACTGTTTTCTTTTTCAATCCAAATTGATTTTCTTTTACTTCAAGTAAAACTTTATATTTTCAGTATTCCATAGGTGTAACTTTAAAAGAATAATAAAGGTAAGACATCGAAACAGACTACGGTGTGTTTATTTGAATTTGAACCAAATAAATGAGAGAAATTTCAAAAATGATGGGGTGGGCACTTTATTTTGCCTATCAGTGTATCTTTGCGGCAAATGCAACGCAGTAGGCCTGGCCGTTTTGATGATTGTGTCATATCTCAGATATGCCGCAAACATCAATGTTGACAAGAAAAAAGATTATGTCTTATTTAACCTAATCATTTTCCAGGTTGCTTTTTCATTCTGGATGCGTTTGTATTAGATTAGATTAAGGATTCTTGATACTTAATATGAAATTTGTGAACAGATTTTTTTTTCAATCTTTATTTTAGAGATTTTTAACCGAAGGCTAGTTCATTTCTTCGTAAACAGATGTGTAAACAAGAGAATATAATTATGTAGGGGAAAATGGCTATATTTACTGTGGGCTATGGATCTAAGATTGTGCCCATCGCTAAAAATCTGCTATTTATCAACTTTATCTAGATGAATGCGTCATTGGGACGGTACTAATGGATATTTTTGGTCGCTATTGAAAATTTAGTCGATTGCTGAATTTATGTATGGGCCAAAATTAGGAGCATTTAGGCCGACATTACATCCATTTCCCCTATATTTTCATTTTCATTTTCATTTTGCAGCCTTTGGTGGGGCAATGGGAGCGCAAGTCAATCCAAAGCCGAGGATAAAGGACGGGTAATGGCTGAATAGTCTATGCGGACCACTTGAACGCCATGGGAAAAGGAAGGGATTGAAGAGGCTGGTTATTGGGGGGTTTTGAGGAAATGACACATAGTGATGCCAAATGTAAAGAAACCGAAAATCCATCTCCCATCCTTTCACATATATATCAAATTGATATTTTAAAGCAATAATCAAAATAAACAGACAATACATGAAAAGGCTAGTTGCCAGTTGCTTTAAAGGCTAGTTGTCTCCCTAAGCGGACCCTCCGCATCCTAACTCTTCTGTTAATCCACTTAATGCTACTAGGCTATCTAAATTTTCTTATTTAAGTTCGTTTGATGATTATGATATCTCTAGTCTAATTTAATAAATAATTGAAATCTCTAATCTACCTACCATGCTTTATTAAGTACCTGCACTTGTGAATGTAATCTAAAATTTAACGTGTTTCAAGTTCTTTTTAACTTTGACCTATATTTAATATATATTAGTTCGTCCCAGGTGACACCTACAAGTGACTAAAATGCTTCACTTTGAAGTTAGTTTCCTAGCTGATTTTTAAATTACATACACACAAAATCACGGCCTCCCTGTTCGGTAATTTTTTACAGGGTTTTTGAACAGCTGAAAAAGTCAGTAAACTTAAAAAAATTGTAAAAAATTGTATAAAAGTGATTTTTTCTTGATATTTATACAGACTGTGTTCTTATTACATTTATTTGATGATAAAAATAAAATATGTTAAAATTGTTCGTTGCATTACGTGTGACCGTTATTTTCAGTTTACTGACTTTTTCAGCTGTTTGAAAACCCAGTAAAAATTACTGACTCCAGTAAAATAATCTCTGTGTGTAGGGCATATGCTTCAACTACGCTCACATGTTTCCACTATGTCGCGTTTCCAAATGTTTAACATTGTTCCCTGAGTAATACCTCAATGAAAAAAACAACGAAAGCTTGTCACGCAAGTAGAAGGAGCACTGAACCCAAATAAATCTATCTGCGTAAAAATAAATAAATTAAAAGTGATTTGCGGCAAAACCCGCCAGTATCGCACCCAACGACAGTGCCTATACGTAGGCGTACTACAACGCGGCTTTCAAATAAAGGAGTAACAAGTGTGATACTATCACTTCAGGCTAGAACTTTGGTTCTCTTATGCAATGGTTCATCAGAGAGGAGAAACTCAGTAATCCTCATCGCATGCTCATGACGCTATTTTGTCACGGCATGAGCCAACGATGCCGGACCTAAACCAACCGTCTCTAACGCTCCACTATGAAGCATAAGATTAGGCCCGCCCACCAACGTCCAGGTAAAAAAACTAGCCAAGGGGAGGGCATTACATCCATTTCCCCTATATGAAATAAAATCGAATGATTTCAAATACCACTAACTTGGGATGAGTATATACGATCTTTCCCTGTGCGATTTGGAGTTTCCCGCATTTTTTCCGGTTTTTTCACGGCAAATCTGAATTCCTGGTTTTTCCCAGTTTTCCCGGTTGGATGGACACCCTGGGTAGGGTACCTTTATACAGGGTGGTGCTATTTTTATCCCTCATTTTTTTACGAATTTCCATGACTTAAATGTAAACGTTCCATAAAACTACCAACATAATGAACCAAAAAGATGTGAAACAAATTACTTTAACATTCAAAACTGAATTCAGCAAATATCGAAAATATTGTTATAAAATATAGTGGTGCTATTTATGTTTCGTTGAGTGTATACATGAAGCCAGTGCACCTTTTGCACTGCCTTTCCAAACCCAACGTTGTTAAGAGCAGGTTCAGAGATGTGATTTTGTCGTCTCCCGCTGCTATTATTCATCGTGGATTTTTACAGCACATTCCTAGACGGATAAGTACAACGGGACTGTGGTCTGCCATATTCGATCAGCTTCAGATTTTTCCCTCCATTATAATCTTGATATCTTCATAATTCCTCTTTTGACAACATCATTTAGCATCATTCAGTGTGTTGTGTAAGATGAATTATGCATCTTCATAATTAATAAAGGGTGTACCGTTTAAAATCCGCACACACTCAACTTGCTCTAACTTTTGATCCGTTGGGTAAAATTAATTGAAATTTTTCGTAGACATAGTTTAATGTGTATTGTTTACACTCTGTGACTTGATTTCATCAGGTGCGCAAAAGTTTTGCACGAGTACTTCGAGAATAATGATTTGTCGCATCGTGCCATCGAAAAAAAAAAAGTTGGGAATCGCGAATTCCACGGTATCTGGTATCATAAAACGTTTTGAAGAACGACTGACTGTTTATCGGAAGCGAAGATCCGGAAAAAAAAACCGTCAGGTCAACGAGAACGATTACAAACGCGTGGTTGGGGCCTTTAAACGGGAATCGAACGCCTCTGTTCGAGATGTGGCTAAAAGTTGCATGTAAGCAAGACTTTCGTGCAGAATACCAAAACTCGAGCTGGACTACGTACGTTTAAGGACCAAAAGCAGTGCTGTAAATTTTCATATCATTCGATTGAAGATGAACCACTACAACCATTCAATCAATTCTGTGTAAACGAATTCTCACATGACCATAATTTGAAGAGCCCCTTTCTCATTCGAAGCTCATTGTCACTGTCAATTGAGTCACTCAGTATCATTTGATATACGACAGTGGAGTATGGAAGAAATCCAGGAAAATGGTCCCGAACAGACAAGTCGACCCGATGTCGGATCAATGTAAGGTTAATTTAAGGTCGATGTCGACCCAATGTCGTGTTAATGTCGGGTCAATTTTGGGTTTATGTCGGGTCAATGTCGGGTCAACATCGGGTTGGGGTTTGATAGAAGTCAGGTTGGTGTCGGGTTGGCTTAGCTTTTTCGCCGGAATGTCGACCAGAGCTCCGTTTGTGTGTAGGTTACACTCAATCGAATGATATATAGCGTTTCTCAAATGAGAATGATCCATGCCTTCGTCAAATGACTAAGCAACTGATATCACCCATTCGGAGGAGGTCCCCTTTGATAGCGAATAGCTACTTTTATCATTTTCATCAAAAATGTTCAAATGATTTTGAGAATTTACAGCACTGACCAAAAGTCCCCAAACCGTGCGAGAAATAGAATACGGTCGCAAAAAGCCGGAAGTTGTACGACCAGAAGTTAACGAAATCACACTGCTGCGTAATGGATGACGAGACATATGTGAAGGCAGACTTCATCCAGATTCCAGGAAACCTGTATGTGACTACCAAGGATAAGTGTGATATTCCCGAGAACCTCCGGACACAGAAGATGTCGAAGTTCGCCAAGAAGTACTTAATTTGGCATGCGATTTGTACTTGCGGAAAGCGGAGTACACCTTTCGACGACGCAAGCACCATGAATGGACAGGTTTATTTGGAAGAGTGTTTTCAAAAGCGGCTTCTCCCTCTCCTGAAGGCTCACGACGGTCCGACGATCTTCTGGCCGGATTTGGCATCATGCCACTACACGAAGGACGTGCTAGAGTGGTATAAGGCGAATGATTTCGATTTTGTGCCGAAAGCTCTGAACCCCCCAAACACTCCGGAACTGCGCAAAATAGAAAAATACTGGGCCATTATGAAGGAACACTTTCTAAAACGACCTTAAGTGGTGAAAAATGTAGAAGAAATGAAAAAAAGCATGGGTTAGTATGCAAAAAAAAACTGTCGATTCTGAGGTCGTGCAGAACCTCATGGCTGGGGTTAAGGCCAAGGTTCGCGCATTCCGATATAAAGGCGAAATAAATTAAACGAATGATGCCAAAACTAACTTTAATTGTTTCTTTTGTGGATTTTAAACGGTACACTCTTTAGTGAAGGCAATATGTTTGCTTGTTATTATTCCTTTTTCTCTCAACTAAATGTTCTTTGAGGCTTATTAGTTGAGAGCTTTCTAAGCCAATTTGTGCATTGGTGAAATTTACAAAACGAATATATTAAGGTCCAGAAAAGTGACAAAATCAATTCTTTTGAAAGCTTGTACCATAAGCAAAGCAATACAATTTTTATTCAATGCTATCGATAATTAGCTGTGAATAGTATCGTTAGGGTACTGATTATTTCAGCTGTATTCTAAGTCAGAAATAATATGCAAGAGCCATTTGGTTCAATTGAGACATGAGCAACAGATGTATCAAATATATTACCATTGTTTTTTTTTCAAAAAAACAACCAGCGCTAACCAATCCTAACAGAAGTTCATAGCGGGACACAACCCATACGTAGGCTACTGTAATTTTCGAGGTCAACCGGGACGTATGTACACGCCTTCACCGTAGTAGCAACAACCACACTGTGAGTCAGTCAGTCAGTCAGTTAGTCGGGGTAATCATCAGTTTCCGAAGCCGAAACGGTTGACGTAACATCACGTTTAGTTGCTTTTCGTTGTTGGATTATAGTCTTCTAGTAGGTATGGCTACACTTCTTTTTGTTTTACTTCGCTTTTGTCTTAAATTGCACATACCCCCACATGGACCGGACACGGCGGACACAGAACCGACTTATTCGGTGCTGTGATCGGAGTGTGTGGTGTTGTGCTGCTTCGCACTTTTTGGTTCGTCCACTTGTGTACGTTCACAGGTACAGTTAATTATGATTATTAAATTTCGATTTCAAGCCGTTAACCACCGGGACAAGAAGAAGAGGAATAAGGGTGTTCTGCAAACAGAAGACGCACAAATTATGACTAAACTCATTTGTTTGGTCAGAATGGAGACCGATAAACCCGTCATGCTCCATTTCCGAAACAGCTTTACCCGAACACACAAATTTAATAAACATCACGGACAAACTTCGAATTCTAATCAATCCCCGAAGCAACAGCAGCAGTCGGTAGATTCGGTTTGGCGGCCGCGCGCACCCGGAGGGACCACAAGAGCCATATTTCGTTAATGAGAAAACTTTCGGGAGGATATTTCCCACTGGTGAGTGCCGTTTGAAAATGTTCGTCAAATGGTAGGTACCCGTCATCGTTATCATCATTCAGTATCACCGATTCGTTTGGTTGCAGCAACAGCTACCCTTTTCCGGGAAATGACACTTCAACCCATGTTCCCGGGGTTGGGAAATGAAAGGATGCACCATTCGCTTGATGAGGTTCCCATAGAGGAGGAGATAAAATCTGTCACTTTTGAAAATGAGCTTGAGCAAAATTTCAAAACATTTGGGAATGCAACTGGAAGAAAAGGTTGATTAAAAAAAACGCTTGATTATAAAATATTATATAAATCACACGATACACACAAAATTCAGTTGGTACCATGGTTCATAACAACTGTTGAAGTGCACAAAACAACACTTACTTGAGAACCGGCGTCAAATCCAAGTGGGGACGTAATAAAGCCAACATGAAATCCTCTAAGAAAATGTGTTATTGTGCACTATTTTATTTGATAGAATACTATTTGAGTACATTTTTTAATCCACTTTTGTAACGGCATGCGGCCCAATCACGTTCGAAGTTTCTAGATCTCAGAAGCTGCCATTAATCTGGATTTACTAAATATCTCCACTGTATATTTAGAATTTCCCAGAATACAACACCTCCTAAACCGCCCATTGATGGTCCATACTAAATGAACCGCAAATTCAGAACGAAAATCCAACAACCCAAACCGAGCACAGCAACATTCAGTCAAAGTCAATACAATTCAATAAAGAAACGCTAATTTATGTAACCAGCTTTACCAGAGTAGGATATTTCCGCTTGTTCTCGAGAGGCAGAAAACTTTTTTTTTTGCTTTTCTAACCCACGTTTGTTTTGCTGCTCTCTCTCTCTGTGTGTTGTTTTCTTCTTCCGATTTCCAATAACGATGGCGCGCTTCGAGCGATAATCGATGATTCCCTCCCCTGCCGTTGCCCGGAAAAAAATACCATCGCTTTCGCTACAAATCTTTGCCATATCTCAATACCCAGTGCGGTACGGTTCCCGGCAGACCTCTCGGAGGAAATTCCTTCACTTCGCATCTGTTCACTGAATGGGAGGCTGTTGAAGGTGTGCGTGCGAGCAACTCTCCAACGACACTCCAATCTGAACTCTTGGGGTTGGTTGATGGAGTTGGCTGAAATGTTAGGCTAGATCGGTAAACTTTGACAACACTAAGAGAAGCATGAATGTAGATGCGTTTGAAATAGTCTGAAAACACCTCCCCAAAAGACAACAAGCAGTGAAAACAATCAGTGGTTTGCGAGGGAACTCATCGAAGCGAGTTGAAAGAAGAGTGGCCAGCGCGCGCCTTGCGATAATGAATGTGAAATATTTACAGCCGGTATACTAATTACCCGAGCGAATCGTTTGTTCAACACACACCCACTGGTTGATCCTCCCGCGGGTTCAGACCCTGAAATGCTGACCAGATTTATGGAAAACCATCAGCGCTACCTGTATGCACGTGTACTGAACTGTATTGCCCAGTCATGTATGTGCACACAAGAGACCCCATTCCCCACCGTCAACGATTGCACATATCATGATGGGCACCTACCACTGACACTGACTGGACTGGATTGCGAATATGAAACCAACAGAGGCAACGGGATGGGTGGGTGTGTGGTTGGTAGCTACCAACCAGATGTACGTGTGCCTGTGGGCTCTATATTAATAACCGAGCATGGGTGACCTCCACTAGGGAACAGGCGAAAGTCAGTATGTCTGTTTGAGTTAAAGTGTGCGTTTGCTGACGGTATCCGGGCCGTCATGAGGGCAAAAACATCCAGCTGGAAAGTTCGGTTACTCGAGGTTCCAGGATTGAGCAAACATAATCACACCTACACACTCACGGCAGAATCGACGCTCGCACGCGTAGTGCGGGCTCCCAAGCCATATCAACTTAATTGATAACCAGAAATATGAAAGTGATAATAGCCGGCCAAGTGATAGGCGTACTGTAGTGTGCGAATTTATGCAAACCTGAACCGACTGGGGAGAGCAGATTGTGATATTGGATTTGGATCGAGAAACAAGAATTATGGTAATGACCATTTTTCTGGAATGGGCTGAGCTTTTATCTGACTTTTCCACGGTAAGCGCATGGGACTTGGGACGCCGAGGCTCAAAAAAGCATTTTATGTCTGTTTTGGGCCGTTGCTTCTTGTGTAAAATGGTGCGACCTGGACAATAGGATTATTTTACCGTAGATTATTTTTTACTGTCAGTGATACGTAAATAGCCGTTACACGCTGTGCAATAACAATATTTACCAAATCTCCTGTTTTATCATTATGTGCCGTAATGCTCCGAATACCGAAATCCTAACATTCATTTTTTGTTTAACTTACCTAGTGCATTGGGGTAATTTTGGGCGTAGAAACACTGTTCGAATTTTTCCTAATGCATTAGGAAGGTTAATCATTGCGTCTACTTTAACTCTTCGAACACGATGCCTCCGGCAAAATGTGTAACGACCAACTTGAAATGTTTGAAAAATGATAGCTCAGTCATGTATTAGCATAGTATTTGATAGATTTAAAATCTATCAATAAATTGCTGAGTAATGATTTTTCAAGTCAAACAGATCCAAGGTGTTTATGTATATCATGGAGATCATCTAGTATACATTAAAATATGTAGTGTATGATGCACATAGACACTATGAATCTGTTTGGGTACATTTAGATACTGCAGACATTGCCTCAGTCTTAATAAGATAAAGGCAGTTCATTGTCGTCACGCCGCCATAGTTGTCGCTCTTCATTAATTTACTAAATTGGCTTGTTGAAATGGTGCAATAATCGATCAACCTGATCATTGCCACCCATGTGTAACCATATTCGCTTTTTCGGGTAGAAGCTTGCGTGTTTCGTGTCGACAAAACGTGAAAATAGTTTTTCGGTGATCTTGTCTATTGAACAATCAATTGTTGGTTGTGGAAGCCTTTCCATTATTGCACAATGACTAGAGACAGAGTGGATCACAGATGAAACCTGGCGGAAGATTGAGGAGCGTAGAGAAGCAAAAGCCGCGATAGAGCGGGCGAGAACCAGAGGAGCCAAGAACGAAGCCCGTCAACAGTACTCGGCTCTAGAGAAGGAAGTCAAGCGCTCTTGCAGACGGGACAAACGAGCGTGGGTGAACTACCTGGCCGACGAAGGGGAGAAAGCCGCAAACACTGGCGATATATGCCTCCTCTACGATATCTCACGACGCCTGAGTGGAGCAAGGATGAACCCGAGGATGCCGGAAGATCTTGTGTGGACCATATTGTCACGCTCCGCATCATCCTGGAGCAGGTCAATGAATTCCAAGAGTCCCTTTATTTGGTATTCATTGACTACAAAAAAGCTTTCGACCGTCTCAATCACGAGAATCTGTGGGGCGCCCTGAGACGCAAGGGAGTCCCGGATAATATCGTCAACATCATCGAAGCGCAGTTTGAGGCTTTCACGTGCAGAGTTCTGCATAAAGGAGCCTTGTCCGACCCTATCCGGGTAGTCGCTGGTGTGAGACAAGGATGTATACTATCACCGCTACTGTTTCTCATCGTAATCGACGAGATCATGGTAGGTGCAATTGACCGTGTACCGAACCGTGGGCTGCTTTGGAAGCCTATCACCATGGAGCATCTCAACGACTTCGATTTGGCTGATGATGTTGCTCTACTAGCACAACGGCGCTCTGATATGCAGAGTAAGCTCAATGACCTAGCCGAACGCTCCTCTGCGCCGGGTTTCACCATCAACGTCAACAAGACCAAATCGTTGGATATCAACTCAGGCAAACCCTTCCAACTTTACGGTAGCGGGGAAAGCAGTGGAGAAGGTCGAAAGTTTCCAATATCTTGGCAGCCAAATAGCGTTGGACGGCGGGACCAAGAGCGACATAGGTGCACGAATCAAGAAGGCTAGGGCTGCCTTTGCGAGTTTACGAAACGTATGGAGATCCAACCAGATAAGTCAACGCACCAACATCCGAATTTTCAACTCGAACATGAAATCTGTGTTGTTATACGCCACCGAGACGTGGTGTGTATCAGCGGAGAACACTCAAAAGCTGCAGGTCTTCATCAACCGATACCTGCGGTATATAATTCGTGCCTGGTGGCCGCACAACTGGATCTCGAATGCCAAGCTCCATCGTCGATGTCATTCGAGAGCGAAAGTGGAGGTGGGTCGGCCACACACTTCGACGGGGCGCAAACGAAATCTGCAAGCAAGCGCTGGATTGGAATCCGGCAGGACATCGCAGCAGAGGTAGACCCAGGGGCTCATGGCGGCGGAGCGTCAATAAGGAAATTAAGCAAGTCTATAGGAATCTGACCTGGGCCCAGGTCAAGGCAAAAGCGAGCAGCCGCCCAGGATGGAAGTCTCTCACGTTGGCCCTTTGCACCGCTGGTGGTGCACAGGACCCTTAAATAAATCTAAAAACTAGAGACAGTGTGTGTAAGGAATGCTCTCTTAGTATCGATCAGAAAGTTGATTGATACTGACTGCGTTGGTTTGAGCGAAAGAGATGTGATCGTTCTCTCATTGAATATAATTTGGTTGTGCGACGAGTATATAGACAGATTCCGGAGAGTGAGAGACGGCAGGGATAACAGAGACGGCATAGGATCTGAGCGAACGAAAAATCAATTGAGGATGAAGTAAGTGAACTGAAGCCCCGTAACGTGGGTAGATCACCTTTTCGTGGTACGTTACGGGATGTAAGATCTACCATCGATTCCTAGTCTTGACTACTTCAAACTAGGGGAACAGGATTTTTCAGTAATCAAAGGAACACATCTTAGTCCTTGTTACTTTTTATGCCTTGTTGATAGTGACAAGACTCGGGGTTGGCCACCGAGGATGGTATTGGACAAGGAAAAAAATGAGTTAGTTAGTCTTCACCTATGTGATTCCTAATATTCTATTCTTTGTTCCCTAGTTTGAAGTGGTTAAGACTAGGGTTCTGATGCATGGTCATTATCGGTGTCATTGTTTAATTTTGTTGCTAAGGAATCCAATTTTGACTGACAAAGGGGTGTTCCAACACTCCGAAGGGTATAAATAGCAGGACTTTTCAATTAGAATCGATTCCTTGCGATGAAGGCAAGGATGACAACTGTATCAAAACCGAATACTTCATCATTTCTCAATAGTGGTAGAGTAATACGTCATGCACTAAACTAAGGACACGGGATATACTACAATAGATCAAATTACTGGTCGCAGTGGTGTTATGTCCCGAACAGAGGAAAAAAACTAAAAGTTGCAGTTGCTGAAACCATGGACACTCTGGCTAACTCTGGCATAACAACATGATTCTTCGGTTGATCCTCCTTTGCTACACTCAACTCCAGTCTCGTAATTCTTGCTTCATGATGGAACCAATGCGTGCAGTACTATTGTGAACAACGACGAAGGCTTACAACAGCAGTGTGCAACGGACGACAGAAATTTCTCCTTGTTGCTAGCGAACATTGATATAAGCGTTGCTGAGAGTGATATTCATCAAACCGTAGCTCAAGCGCTTGGTTCTGAAACTCTCCATTCCGAATACATCGTACAACTACAATGGACTACAACTCATTCAAAGTTGTTTTTGATAAACGTTGGAAATCTAAAGCGATGAATCTCTCGACATGGCCTAAAGGGTTTAAGTTAAGGGACAACGAGACTTGGAAGTCTGTATTTTAAAAGTGTTGTTTATACAAATGCATGTGTTCTGATTTGTTAATTTGTCACTGTGAAACGATTACTGTGTTGAGTACCTATAATATGTCGAAGTTAATGTTTGGTGTAAATATTTAATCTATTTTTTTTTTTTTTTTTGATGAATTGTTGTGTTCTTAGAATTAAGATCTTCAATAAGACTATACAAAAGTCAGCTGAATTAAGAAAATAAATAAAAAAGATAATAGATCAAATAATCTGAACTCCAGGACGATTTGGCATGATTCACATAAATTCCATGCATCTATTAGGGCATATTTCGATACTACAGATATTGTTCCGCTCTTCATTGATCTAGTTCATCATCTGACTCAAGCTCCAGGACGAACCTAGAACACCCGGTATATATGACTATGGGTCTTACGTGATGCATATAAACCCCTTGGATCTGTTTGGGCATATTTCGAACCTACAGACTATGTCTAAGTCTTGGTTGATCTAGTACAACGAATAATGTTAACTCCAGGGCGATTTGAAGAAACTAGAACATAAGGTATATATGCGAATATATCGCAAATGGTGTGTATTGTTTCCACTAATCTACTTGAATATATTTCGATACTACACACATTGTGCCAATCTTGGTTGATTTAGTTCATCATCTGATTTAAGGACCATTAGGAGATCCTAGAATATCTTATAAACATGAAAATAGGTCAGGTATTATTCACATAACTACCATGAATCCGTTTGGGCATAATTCGATGCTTCAGACATTGTGCCAGTCTTAGTTGATCTGGTTCATCATCTGACTTAAACTTCAGGATTATTTGGAGAACCTACACATTAACCCCTTGGATACGTTTGGGAATATTTTGATTCTGTAGACATTGTTCCAGTTGCATTTGTAGATTAAATAGAACAAATCATCTGAACTCCAGCCTCAGAGTTCGTTGAAACTGGCCTCTGTAGGGATATTTGACCAAAATTGGCCAGGAGAATCATAAAACTTAAGTTGTACTACGTAGACAAGTATTTTCTTATAGGTTTTCACCGCAAACATAAATGGATCTCACTAGGGAGCCCAGGACCTGACCCAGGAACCCACAGGAATAACTCTTACCACAAGGGGAAAACAGCCCTTTTGATATTTTTCCAAATTAGGAAAAATTTCCCATTTGCACTGAAAATTTCATGAGAATATCTTAAAAATTGAGGACCTAGTGATTTTTGAACTTCAATCTTTATGTCGGATCGAAACGGGTTTAATAACGTATTGCAAAATAGAATAGCTTCAAATATCTTTGCCAAGGTAATTTGGGTTAGTTTGATAAAAAACATTTAAAAAATCAAAGACAATTAGATCTTAATTCTGCAACTTCGTGTTTTTGAAGATTTACTATGTTAAAAAATGTCAATTTTTTTATCTGTTTTCTCAAAAAAATTAGGTTCTAGAACTTGAAAAACATTCTAAATTATTTTAATAAAATCGATATTACAGGGGTCACCCTATGTTACTTATTAACCAATATTAAAAGTCAAGGAAACTACCTGAAGATTCCCGTTACTGAACATTTCAGGCCTAGCAAAGAAAATTGAGTGTCAAACTCGACTCTCACCGATTTAGATAAACATTCGAGGAAAAAAGTACTGTAAAAATCAACAATCTTGAGAAAAAAAAAACAGCAGAAATTTTAATTTTAATTTGCTTTAAACCACCTCTTTTCGTAGGACTTAAATTAAAGTAAAATGAGCTTTCAACCATTAAAAAAATTTGCCTTTAAAATTAAAAAAAAATGACATTTAAAAGCAGTTAACTGACAGAACCCCAAGGATGCAAAGTGCGTGGAGATGCTGTGAACAAGAACGCTTCTCGGCAAGAGGACAGGCGTGCTGTGTCACAGCATCACCAGGTACTTTGCAACCTTGGGGTTCTGTCAGTTAAATAAGACGCATTCTTGATCCGGGCTCGAAAACATAGTTGGTCGCTGTGTTTCTATATGAATTAAGGGGCTCGATGGTCTAGAGGCGACCGTTTTTGCAACTCAGCAGAAAATTCCTAGGCACCTTTACATTACTGAACTGTTAGGGTCACATTGCGCTTTAAGGTGATTCGCTGTGGCATCCTTATTCTCGTAACCACTTCGAAACTTTAAGTGCACACATATCAGCTTCTAAGACACGTGCACCGTTAAAAATTGTTACTCTACGTTTACGGCACTGATACATGAAGTAGCAATTTCAAAGGAAATGGGGCACTGATTTCCGAGATTTGTTTTTATTTTCCTTTGGTTTGTTTTTTTCCGTCGATCTTGTTTTCCGTGCTGAGCACCAATGCTACCGACGTGCCAGGAAGGCAGCTCCCACACCTGGACCCTACCTATCGACCCACCAACTCATGAACCGGGGACCAACGGCTTTACTTCCCATCCGAAGGAAGGCGTGATCAGAGATGTTATGCCTCAGAACATCCCGACGGCGCCGACTGGGATTGAACCCAGGCCTGCTGGGGTGAGAGGTAATCACGCTTACCACTACACCACCGGCGCCGTTTTCCGAGATTTGTGTAATTAAAAATTCGAAGTGGAAGTGCATGTATAGCTTACGGGGCCAGCCAATTGTGGACACTACAAGGAATCACCTTAAATAAATTTCATTCCAAGTAACAATTTTGATTTTATGATGGTTCTGTACATAATTTAGACTTTAAAACCTGCATAAAACTGGCACTTTAACTTAGGATCACTTTTATTTGTATGTATGTGAAATTATTCAGTTTCTTGTCAATCACGAAATAGCAACTACGAAAGAATCTAAGCCCAAGCTTAAACTCAAAATGATTGATTTTGTTTGCAACGGTGTGCTTGATCCGGGTTGAAAAACATTATTGACTGCTTTCGGGGACGTCATTTTATATGAATAGCGTTTTATCCGGCCTTGAAATATCTTCCGTCGCTTGTTGTGATGTAAATGGCACGGTGAATTTAGAGCAACCGTTTTTACTTACTGACCAGAAGATCATGGGTTAGCACCCAAACCTCTTTACATTACTGAGTTGATCGATGCCAGCCCTCTATAGTAGAAAGCCGTTATTGATATAATTCTGGTGGGTTTCATGATATATCGAGTTGTAGAGAGTTCCTGTATATATATTTTGAAGTAGGACTACGTCTGTGATTTCTATATGGGGGTACACTTTGCGAAAACCAAAAATGGAACATGTAACAAAATTATGAAAGATTTTGAACATTAATAACTCAGCTGTCCCTTGTACCAATTTCAATAATTTTATCACCAATCGATCAGAAATATTTCTACACATCAAAAGCAATGCTTCCGACTGATGATTTTCAACAAGAAAATATTGAAAAAGTGGTAATGTCAAGCATTTTCCAGTGTACGAATAAAAAGTGATAATGTTATCACTGTTTTCATGAAATAAACGTTCTTCCCAAACCCAGTCATTATAATCGAGTACTACTTGGTTGCACATTATTCTGCTTTAACCTGAAAAGATATGAAAGAGCGCTGCTGTCTAGCCTCAACTCATTTTCGCTTCGGGTGGCGTGATGAGCAGGCATCAGAAACATCAATAGCAGCAGTAAGACGGTGGTGGCAGGTTAGGTAGTCCACTCTTCTACCCAACAAGCAACAATGACTGGTCGTGGCAAAGGAGGAAGAGGTCTTGGTAGAGGAGGCGCCAAGCGTCATCGCAAGGTTCTTCGTGATAACCGCCATCTGTCGTCCTCTGAAAACGCCAAGCGTAAGCAGCCATGGATGTCGTCTACGCTTTGAAACGACAGACGCACTCTCTACGATTTCCGAGGTTAAATCATCACCAACATTGACAACAAAACGGCCCTTTTCAGGGCCAACAAGCTTATTACAGTAAAGAGTTGGAATAGAGTTTATCTGCGCCTGTTTGTTCATATTCAGAACCAAACGCCCCCAACGACCACACAAAATGCTCTCCAGAGTTGTAAACCTGAGCTCAAATTGAAATCTAAATTTGATGTTGTGATTTCGCTGATAATGATTACTCAGGTTGATGTCGTTTTGGTCATTTTAACGGTTAAAATATCAAAATCGAGAGCAAAAAAATCTTCCTGTGACATCACATTGAAAACTGTTTCTGCTATCAGTGAGACCAAACTGAAAACTAAATTTGATGTCAATTTTTCCTGTTGATAACAAAACAAGTATTCAATTTGATTTTATGATAAGGCAATGAAAACAAACCCGTAACAACATATTTTTGAAGAGCAAATGTTCAGCAAAATAAAAACAAAGTTTGGTATCAAATTTGTCAATTGCGTAAACTGAAATCAAATTATGATTTCAGTTTGATGTTGATATCAAAACTAGATTTCAATTTGCTGTCATTTTGATGCTGGACTTTGCTCGGGAATCTTGTAACCAAACTTGGAAGTAGGGGTGCAAGTGATTTTGATCAATTCTCTTCATCTTTCGTTAAAAACTCGTTAATTGCCCTTTGCTTTCAAGGTATTGACATTGACAAACTACGCAAACGGAGAGTGTCGCTTCTTGATAGCAAACTACTCATGCCGGGAAGAGTCTGTGTAGCTTACCGGCGTGTGTAAAAAGAAAATTTCATTTTGTGATTATTTCCCAAACACAGACATCATATTGAAACACCATTGTGATTATGCATTGTAGCATTGTAGCAAGTAAGTGCTTGAGTGTTTACACTCCTCGTTGGATAGAGTCAATATTCGAAGTGAAACAAGTGTTTATTGAGAAATTCTGTAAAAATATTCAAAATGTGTCAACACATGGCTGCTAAATATTTCCGCGATTATCGGAAGCGCGTGAGAGACCAGGAGGCAGGGAAACCTGCGAACCGGACGCATTCGAATGTGTCGAGCCAACAAGAAAGCGGCCATAAGTAATACTTATTTTAGGATTTATTCAATAATCGCCCAATTTTAAAAATTTGAATAATAAATAGTTCATTTTGGAGTTAAGTTACGTCAACAATGCGGTCGTGCTTTGGACACAACCCTTAACATTTTTAAACAAAATTGCAATTTTGCACCCGACATCATTTCCATAAAGGGAATGAGACAGTGTTGTGCTATTATTAATGGCAAAACATCGAATACGGTATTTTGGAAAATGAGACGAGAGTGAAAATGACCGATTTTCTGCATAAATATGAAAGATTTCCCATATCGAACAATTATGCAAAATTTCATGGAAAACGGAGCAAGTCATGTCAGTTGGTGTGAAAATGCTCTACTCAAGTATTTTCCTGGTAGGCGACACCCTGTGTATTTAAAAATATTCCAATGCACCGATTTAAACTTGCGCCCAAAGCTCCCACAGAAATCGAACTTGCAGTAGCCCCAAAAGTAGTTCAACTTTGCGCATGGACACAACGACAAACCGCATCGCAAAACTCGTTTGATCCATAAGCCGGTTTGCACTTTACTTTGCTCTCCTGCTCCAATTCGTCCATGTCCACTCCACATTATTTAACGCTTTTCGGGTGAAAGGGAACAACTGCCCGTTGCAAACCCGTTTTCCCGCGTGGCGTCGGACATGCAAGTTTTCATCAAAATATCAACAGTTTATGCGTGAACCTACTGACCAGCAGACCACATTTTGACGAAACAGGGTCAATCGGTGAAACAGAGATACGGCAAAAGAAGCAAAAAATCAAAAGGAGTACGATTACTAAATATCCCGTTGCTCCTCCAGATGAGCCCCCTTGCCGGCTGGTGCGGTTGAGGAGGATCCTGAAAACAGAGCGCAAATATGATTTGCTCTCTCAACTGTCCAGATCAGATGTTACGATGCGGCGTGGTTCAAATTTTTTGACAGCTTTGTTCCACATATTTTACCGCACACAGCCAGTGGCATCTTTTTCCTTTCTGTCTCTTTTTTCTTGTATTTCTTTTTTTCTTGTTACAAAATGGTCTTCTTTGTAGAGAACTCTCTCCCTCTCCTTTCCTGTTCACTTTTCTGTTGTTGTCGCTTCGGTGGCTTTGGCCTTTCGTTATTGATTTATTGGGTTCCCCAACGGGTTTTAGTAGCCCGTCCACCAGCACCAGTCTCACACAGCATCCTTCTTCATCGTCGGACTTTTGTTATCTTCGATCCCCCACACGCGGCCAGCTATGGTGCAAGTTTTATCAGATTTGTATGCTCAATCAAGCTGTATGTTTGTGTGATGTTAACCCAAAACTCCGACAGTAGTATGTTTGCGTGCGTCCTTGGAACAGAGTCTAGCTAGCAGATCGGATAAGTGGTGATTTCCAGTTCCAGCTGAATCAGCGCATACAACACTAATATGACGCCGTCGAGCAAACATGCGTCCTCCTCTGGAGGAAAATGAGCACGGCGACGACGATGAAGTAGAGCTAGTTGGATCGGTGGGTTGGGGGTGGCTTTATAATGTATGCAACGACGAACAAACAGAGCGCATATCGGAGATATCACACACCAACTCCTCTTCTGGTTACTGCTGCTGAGCACAGGCTACAAGCTGACAGTCCTAAGTTCTGACAAACGTCATAGCGGTGGTGTGGTGGCCGAGGGAGAACAGGGAGACGCGCGGGGTCATTGATCCGGTTCTTGGATGCTCTCCAGTGCGTAGCATTTAAAAATGGCCGGACTGCGCTGGGCTGTTTTGCTTTGCTTTGTTTGTTTCACTGTCTCTTTTGCGCCACCGCCGTCTGACTGGTTCGCTCCAATATTGTCTCTACATACGGTGCATGAGAATCGTTTATGCTTCTTTTGTTTGCTGTTTTCGTCGTCGTCGGTCGTCGATTGAGTGAGAGTTGTTGTAGAACTTGTTGTCCGGTTTTATAGTCTTGTCTTGGTTCCAGTTGTTGATGGGTGCATTTCTTGTGCTTTTTATTGCTTTTGAGATCCGTTGCTAATGTGGGTCACCGGAGCTGGTAAAAGTGGACCCGATTTTTGTGATACTTTCATATTACAGCGTTTACTACTTTATGTGTTCAATATTATTCTGTTGTTATTCATTTCTAGCTTTCAGAATCATAAGAGCTCTCTTAATCGATTTTTTTTTTTGTTAATAGCTCGGTTGGAATAACATTTCTTGGTGCGTTTGTTTTTGACCTTACAAGCCAATACAGCCTTTTACAGCACAGCATTGGAAATATTTCGGAAAATTGGTTCACTGAACTGCAGTAAATTAAAGAGAAAATCGAGAATCGATCATCAAAGTTAGGACCTTATGATTCTGAACACTACACGCAAACCAAAAATCTATTACAATGAATGTTAGTTCCATTTCCTATCATCCTCTGTTCATGAACATCGCAGCGAATGTTAGAAGTTGACCTTGCAGGCGATGTAATGGTTTTTTGCCTTATTTTATTTCGTGTTCTGTCTGTGCTTTCACCTACACAAGCAAGCATTTGCCTTGTATAACATGGTAGAACGACGCACACACTTGCCTCGAATCTCTCCAGCAGAAAAAGCATACGAAGTCGAGTGTGAGAGGAAATGAGCGCTTCTTGTTTGCTTTTAGGCTATCCTTATTCAGAAGCATGGAGAGATCAGTGGAGAAAGCACAGGTCTGATAATCGCAACGTTCGTTGTTCGAGTCCAGTCCGGCAACCTTTTTCCTATTTTTTTCGACATAATTAATTTACCTCACTAATACACTCTACATTTTTCGGTCTCCAATTTTCTTGCATTGGACCGCAGCTAGGTATATCGCATCCTCGGTTCATGCGGTCTCCACTTACATCCTCTGATGATGAATCCCACATAATTGTAAGCGAATCTTACATCCACCGGTTGGGTGTAGATTTCGACTAATCACGCTGCAGATGTTTGAATGAATTTCATGCTGCTTTTGTCTGGTAAACAAATTGTACCGCCAAATATAGTTTGTTTACCGAATAGAGACTATTTACGAAATTCATTGACCGTTTCGGCTCATTAGGCGAAGTAATTAAAGATAATGAAGTTGAAAAACGAAGTGCCAGTGCTGGAGTTCGGTTTTCCAATTAAAGATTTCATAAGATTGTAGGTTTGTAGGTACCCACCAGTCTAGGTTAAGTCTTGCCTTGCATGCCATTCCATTTAACTCGTGTATCAGTAGCACATAAGGCCAACGTGATACCATCCTGAGCGGCTGCTTGCTTTTGCCTCGATCTTGGCACAGGTCGACTTTCTTTATTTATTTGTTGATACTTCGTCGCCATGTGACCCTAGATCTGCCTCTGCTGCGATGTCCTGCTGGGTTCCAATTCAACACTTACTTGCAGATTTGGCATCCACCACTTCGTTGTCGACTCACCTATCCGTTCTCGAATTTCTGTTGATATCGGCTTCTGATGACGTCGTGGATGGAGCGCGGCGCCCGAGATCGAATTTTATGGCTACCAAGCACGAATATACCGCAGATATCGGTTGCTGAAGACTTGCAGCTTTTGAGTGTTCAGAACAGATTTCACGTTGGAATTGTAAATCCCGATCTTGGCGCGTTGATTAATCTGATTTGATCTGCAGATATTTTGTAAGCTCATATAAATGTGTGTACATATGCAAGGACTCAAAAAAATCATAAATCTTCCGATGTTTTACCATAAGAAAAAAAAACCTGAATTTATCTACCTATGGTGAGATCTGACAGTCCGCTTTGAGAAGCGTCCGAGAACGGTTGTGTGTTTTTGCTCCGCTGCGTGCTTTTTTTAGAGCTCGGGCTATCTTTGTGCTGCCGTGTAGTTTTTCGGTGCTCGCATTTGAATAGTTTTATGTCCCGGACGCGATAATGCTATTTAGAATAATTTGTGCTGATGTTTTTCCCCTGTTGCTGGTGTGCTCTCGCTCCCTTTGTTGACGGTGTGAATCGACCGCGCTGATCTATTATTAGGTTTTTGCGGTGTGCATTGCTTTTGTGCACAGAGTGACATGAAGAAGAAAAGTGATATTTAGTTATTGTGTGGTTGGATTCGCTGGAGGAGGAATTGTTTAAAAATGACTAGAGAAAATTAAGCATCGAGAATGCGCTCCCGGATATATTGATTTGGTGAGTACGTTCCAGTTGAAGATTGTTCTCTCTAAATATCCCTATTTTGAATACGTTGCATTAATCAAACATTATTGTATGCTGGGTTTGGGGGGGGGGGCAGCCTAAGGGTTTCAATGGATTTGTAGACTGGACAAGGGTTCGTGGATTTGCCAGTCCCTTGTCACGTGTTGATAGACGTACATCTTGTCGTTTGTCTTCCAAAGGTCTTCAATGAAGTTGATTCACCCTGCTGCAACAAACCATCAGGCAGAACTTTACAACCAGTGAAGTATCTGCAGTCATAGGTAATCCTTGCACTGATGGTGGGTTCTATTCACATCACATCACATCACATCACCTACGGTGAGATCTGACCCCTCTTATGAATTGATTGAATGTGTCGT
This sequence comes from Ochlerotatus camptorhynchus, assembly GCF_037179485.1. Lineage (NCBI taxonomy): Eukaryota > Metazoa > Arthropoda > Insecta > Diptera > Culicidae > Ochlerotatus > Ochlerotatus camptorhynchus. The sequence goes on from NW_027040988.1 coordinate 3,177,450, forward strand.
ATGATGGGTTTCGATCCTTGTTTTCCTTCGATCTTATTTTCCGTGCTGAGTACCAATGCTACCGACGCCAGGGAGGCAGCTCCCACACCTGGACCCTACCTACCCTACACAAAAAAAAAAAAAAAAAAAAAAAAAAAGATGTTATGTCTCAGAACACCCCGGTGGTACCGACTGGGATTGAACCCAGGCCTGCCGGGGTGAGAGGTAATCACGCTTACCACTACACCACCAGTGCCGCTGGGCTTCGACTCTTGAAAGTAACTGGAAACTACCCAAGGTGCACCCGGAACATGTCCGGATGTGTCCAATGTGATTCTGTGCACTTTAAATAACCACAACTGCACCTGTCTTTGAACTCTCATGTGTCCAAGTCAAAAACTCCCCAGGGCTACAAGGAACATGTCCGAATGTGTACAATATGGTCCTGGACACTTGATATAAACACCATTCCAGTTGTTTTTGAATTCTCATGTGAGTTGAGGTATCGCATAACAAGTTTTGAATAAAGTCTGAAACTGGACACTTCTCTGGGGTACCCGGAACATGTCCGGATGTGGCCAATTTCATCCTGAACGCTCAACATAATAACCATTGATCTTCATGTGATTTCAGATGTCACATGATGGGTTTAACACGATTCAGGCCGTTTCTAGACTCACGACCCGTATGCATCAGAACATATTTCTCCGGAACCAGTAGACCGATTCCAAAAATATGCAATAGCGTTCTAAGGGTTCATAATAACATTCATTTGGCGGTTTTGCGTCCAATTCTGTCCAGTGGTTGCTTAAAAAAAACGTCATCAAAATTGTGTAACACACTTTCACATCATGGGGACCAGCAAATCCCGATTAGCACTTTTCCGGTATTTTCCCATTTTTTTCGGGAATTTAGGTAATTTTTTCCGGATGTGCGATATGCATTGACCTGCATTCGGACGCGGCCGGCGCTGGTATTGCCTTTTAAATGTATGGGGTCACCAGTTTTTACACATTGAGGATGAATGCTAGTCCCAAGCATCATCTGTTGGTTCTCTGTGAAATTACAGCTGATCTGACAGTAACGGAGTAGCGGACGCGGGCGGTTAATCATGCTCATACTCATATTTCATGCAGCTTCTACCAAAGCCCTGACAGCTTCGTGTTGATGTCAAGCAGACTGTCTTCAGATATTTTTTTTTTTGACATGATATTTTTGATAACAGTAATACAGTTATCACGTAAGGAGGAAGGAGATACCTGCGATGGGTCGAAGAAAGTTTACGAGGGGACCTGTTGCTGTTGGTGAAGCTCCACTTGGTTATTTGGGCGAGATCATTCATTTTTATTTATTTATACAGTAACATCTCGATATCGTTAGGACATCAATTCAGCTTATCGTTTACCAAAACGAGCCCTGCTGCAAACCCTACCCTCTTCCCAGTGATTCCTCGTGGAAGTGCAGAGGATTTCTCGGCATTCATCAAAGCGAGTGTCACGTCAACACATTCCTACCCATTCCTTTCTTGACCTGCGTTTGGGCGCGGCCGGCGCTGGTCTTGCCTAGTTTGAGATCACCAGTTTTTACGCATTGAAGATGATTGCTAGTCCCAATCGTCGTCTATTGGTTCTCTGGGTAATTACAGCTGATCTGGCAATAACAGAGTAGCAACCGTGGGCGGTCATTCATGCTCATGCTCATTTTTTCCGGATGTGCGATATACATTTACATTAAGCAAACATATAAACGAATGCAATTGAGCCGAAGAGATGACTACACACTTAGAAATATCATCTTTTACACGAGACGTAATCCATATTGGACGTAAATCATGGAACGTAAACAAACATTTCATGTAAAAATAAGTGTTATCAAACCGAAACACAAGCAAATCGACGAAGAGAACGTTTGATTGAATTGATTTTCTCGTTTCTTTCAACTGATTCTTATGTCAAATGGGCCGCTTACATGTGTCGGTCTCAGGGAACCTAAATTTACATGATTTTTTCGTAGTGTGTAGGTTAAATGGGTCATTACTAAATCAGGAGCATTTTTCCCGGATCTGGAATTTGTTTCTGCGTTTGCAGTCGTCAAAATTAGTCTATGTTTTAACTACCATGAAAATTCGCTTAAAACTCTTTACAGGATTTCTAATAAATGTCAAGAATTTCATTTACAATCATTTTCCTTCGCAGCAGTCTTTTCAGAGTTTCTCTAAAATAAATTTTAGATTCTCTCTGAGAGTCATTTGAAAATTGCTTTCAACATTTACTAACATTTAAGAAATTCCCTGTAGAACACTACAAAAATATTAAGGAATTCATTTGCTTAAAATGTTTGATGATTCTTCCAGTGGCGTTTCCTTAACCTTAATCTACCTGTGCACCAACTCTCAAAACATAAACAATTATCAAAATATTGCTTGCAATGGATAGATATCGAGTAAGCTAGAAGATCAAGTGTATTTTTTTGAAGAGCCACATGTGAAAAGGGCATACAAATTTTTTTTGTAAACAAACCTTTGTAGGCCCTTTTCTCGTCTACCAAGGGTCGCCCACGCTAACCAACAACATCATCGAGAAGGAGAAAGTTTCCCCTACCGAGTGATGTTGATGGTTTTGGTGAGTGTCATATAGGTCGCAAGACAAGAGCATAAGAAGGTTTGTTTACAAAAAGCTTGTATGCCATTTTCACATGTTGTTCTTGATTTTTCAACCGATTCGAGTATGAATATGGCATTAAATCTGATTTTGAAAGTTGATGCTCAGGTAAAAAGTGAGATTACGGGACGCCACTGGGTACTACCAAGAATTAGCTGAAGCTTCCTTCCATAATTTTTATTTCTCCTTAGAATTCTCATGAAATTCACCTCAGAATTGTCTTAAATTCTGCTCAGAATTAACTTGGAAATCTACTTTAAGTTCTTCTGAAAATTCTTTTCGAGATGCCCTTCGAACTATGCTCGGAATTCCCAAAAAAAAAAGAAAACACTTCTCAAAATTCTTTTGGAATTGTTCCCTCAACATCCGATCCCCCTTGGTATTTATCGCTGAAATCCCTTGTAACTGTCTTAAGAATTCACTTGAAATTATCTTTCGAATTGCATAAGAATTGAATACGCTTGGAATTTTCATGGAATTCTCCTCCCAACACTTTTAAAATTATTCTCAGAACTTATTTAGAAAATTCATTGCAAATTGACCTGGAATTCTCTTCACAATTGTCATGGAATTTCCCACAGAACGATTTAAAAATGCTACTCCGAACTCACACAATTTACTTGGAGTTCTGGTGGAGTGTTGAGCTCTTAGAGGGCTTCAAAATAATCCATTGGTATTTTTCTCAGAAATACCTTGCTGTTATCTCCAGAAGTCATTTTAAGATCTCTTCATGACGGAAATGGGATCCCTATGACAAACTAGTGGTGAACCTTCCAAGGCTGTAATTTTATGTTAATGCGTTCGTTCCTCGTGAATCTTCAATGTGCGTGTCAGCCATTGTCATCATTCAAACGGTAATGCCACCGCCGTTGAAGTAGCTTATAATGTTATGAGGGGCTCCGTTTTTGCTCACTGCGCCAAAGATCAGATCGTGGGACCAATCCAAGGCTCCTTCACATCAAAGAGGTGTTTTCTCTTCTGCTTCTAATCACTAACACATGATTTATCAAAGAGACCTCAGATAGCCTAGTCAGTAAAGACACGGTTTAACCAAGCCGGAGGTGACGGGTTCGATACTCTGTTCGATCCAAGAAACCTTTCGAGTTGGAGTTTATCTAAGCATAGAGCATTATTGCCACACAATATACAAATACATGCATTGGTTGGCAAAGCTAGCCTTTAATTAATACCTGTGCTGCAATCGTTAGAATCGATACCTCTCACGCTAAAGGTCACGAGTTCAAAGCTCACCCCGAATGACCTAAAATGGTGTTAAAATGACTGAGTTTGATGACCTAGTGGCGACCGTTTTTGCTTACTGAGCAGAAAGTCGAAATTTGTATACGATAGATGGAGTAGAACTGTTTCAAACACACAGTTGGTACTTGAACGGGTCGGTTTTCATCTCTTTTTGCCAGTGGTGGCGGGGGGGGGGGGACACCCCTCACCATCCCTCTCCAAAGGGGGAGTTTGGTAAAGAGAGATCAAAAAAACAGATTTGTACCTTCCTTAAAAGTTGTCGTAGTTCGCTATTCTAATATCTATATACAATCTGCACACTGCCGTACTCTAACGGAACTATCAACTCTATGCTTTCATCTACTCCATCTATCGTATAAAAATTATCACTACAGTTTGTTATTTGAAATTAGCATCTTCAACTATGTATGATTTTGTTTTATCAAAAGTATTGTCCGTGTTTGCAAAACTCGAAATTTTTCACAATTCTCTTAAACGCAATCCCTTTATCCAACTAATAGCACAAACAGATGTTAAAAAATAGCATTAACTTTTAAATAGCATTTAATAATCTCATATAGACATTGCTATCCAATGTTTCTAGTTTCCTATTGAATGTTACATACGTCCTTTTGAAAAGTTGTGCTTGAAATATGTTCGATTTTACGATTACAAAATTCCAAATTTTTGGAAGCACATACCGGAATGTGAGCTACTAGGTAAAATTGTTCGAAATAATAGCAGTTTTAATAATTTGAATTACAGCTCAATTTTGAGTTTTCAAATTTTAAATTTCTCAAAATTCAAACAATGCCTACAAAATTAACAAATGTACATAATAGTTAAAAATGTTTAAAATATTTGCAGAACATAAATTTTCAAAACAAAAACTGCTATTATTTCAAACAATTTTATTTAGTGTCTCACTTTTCGGCAGGTGCTTCCAAAATTTTTTCGTAAAATTGAACATATCAAGACCAACAATTGAAAAGGCCTTAACTCCATTTTGTAAACAAACCTTGAAAGGCTATTTTCTCGCGAACCGAAACCTTCATTCACAAACCTATAACAAATTCGGGTAGAGAAGAATTTCCCCTACCTATTCATTTTGTTGGTTTGCGTTGGCGAACTTCAGCTCGCGGTAAAATGGCCTTACAAGGTTTGTTTACAAAATGGTGTTGAGGCCTTTTCAATTGTTGGTCTTGATATGTGTAGTTCTATGGCGAACGTTTTAGCTCAGTTGATTTTAAGAGAACAAATTTACAACATGTCAAATTTTGTATGAAAATCGGCATGCGCTGCTATTATATCAAACAGCACTGGATTTGCAATGTCCTTTTGACCAAAGTCCTGTTAGCGCTTTCATCGTTTAATAAAGAAAACTAGACTATTGTGGCCTAATTCTAGCTATGAACTGAGGCAGTGCTCAAAAGTTGGAAAGAAGCATAAGATCAGCTTCAGTTTGACAATGTGGCATATGGCATCTAAATTTATTTTTATTTTCCTGAATCAAACCAAACCCCTTCGATAGCTTCATCGATTCCGGAGCTTGTGTTTACACCAAATATCGGATTCTTGTGTGGATTATGGCTTCCAGTCGTGTTATTTTCGTTTCATTTCCAGTAAATCCCATCATCCGATACCAGGCCATCGCACATAACCAGAAGTCAAACTCAATAGGTAGGACAGACAAGAGGTACCGGATAATTTTCACCTTCCAAATGGGAAACCGAAAACATTGCCAAACACACAAGACCCCCCACCCACCGAGAGGGGGGAGAGAGGGTTAGGTGAAGACAGTAGGACATTTGTGTCTCATTGTCTTGTGCTTGTTTGGGTCCACCAGAATAGAGGCAAGAAGACGATTGGGAAGACTATAAAATGTGGCAGCTCCGACGCTACTATGCTACCAACACATAGACGCCGCGTGCATGCTTATTGATTTTTGTTTTGCTTGCTTATACTATTCCAAGAGCTTCTTTTCCGCCTAAATATTTACCAGTCTACCATCAACAACGCTCTTATTACTTCGGTTGGACCTTTAGTTGCCGATTCGGAATGCTCCATGGTCATTGGCTCAATCTGTGCGGGTAGCTTTACAAAAAGAACTTTCTGTGACCGGACCTAACAACACGTTGGTGAACTTTTACTTTTGTTTATTTTCCCCTGTTAATAACCAAGGTAGGTTGACCAGGGGAAAACTGACACTGTACCCACTATTAGTTCTGAGGAAAATATGGCTGGCGGTGGGTGGGTAAGCACAGATTTTGGTTGACTTCTGTTTTTGGAAATCAGATTACCTGTTATTGATTTCAGGCCTGGAAAAAGGAGGGAGAAGAAGCATAGTGTGTGGGTGGGATTTGCTGACGGTCAATATTGACAGTATCGTTTTACCGCAGGAAGGTGCGAACAATTTGCCACAAATCGGACTCGGCTTGATTCTAGGGGGAAATGAAGAGATATCCCGTGTACAAAGATATCCACCGTCGATATTGCATCAAACACAACTCGCTCACTCACTTAAATCAATAGCACAAATTGAGTGCCATTCATTCCTTGTTCGACCCTTTGTCCGTGAACAATTCGGCTCGAACATATAAGCCAAAGCGTAGCTACGTGATGAACTTTGCCGACACTGAATCATGTATTTAATGAACAATAACTTCATCACATATTCAACGTAAAAAATTCATGCAAGTAGCCTCATGTTTCATTCCTTACAAAGCTTAACGCGAAACAGCTAACCATTCAACTAAATTCGTCTCTTACATGACAGTAGCGTGACAGATCTGTCAACACCTTTGTACCTTGCGTAGCCGAAAGCCAACCAGGGCTGGCTGCCTGCATGCCAACAGATAGGACATGATTGCGTGGGTGAACTAACGAATGCGTTCCGTTTGCCGTGTCTTGTCATCCTCGCTGCCTATTCTACTGCTTCGGAGTAAAACAGCAGGAGCTCGCCTGCCTACTCACTAAATGAAGGACCTGCTCGAGTGCCCACTTTAACTTCTCCCCGTATCGTCCTCATCCTCGTCCTCGTCGGGTATTGTATTTACATAATCGGCATTTCCACTACCCAGTAGCTATGGCAGGACGCCTACTCACACAGGCGGTCGTATAAAGGCGGAAGGCTCTCCGCATCAACAGAATGGAACCGTGTTGCCAAATTGTTGGGGGAATTCATGGAAACGGCGAAGATTTCCTTACCATAGTGTTTTTCAGGGTATGGGGTACTATTTCACCGACGCTGCGTCCTGAAATCATGTAAGGTTATATACGCTTATATCTTGACCATTTAATCTTCTTCTTCGGCTTTATTTCGTCCCTACTGGGACTTTGCGCTGGCCCTCATCTGTTTTTAGCACTTTCACATTTATTAATTAACACATTACCCGGTAGGATGTGTAACGGAAAATTGGCAATGTTTGAAAAATAATTTCTCAGCAATTTACCGATAGATTTTAAATCTTTTGATACCGAATAAAGTCTGTAGTTTTTCAAATGGTGTAAATAGATTAACGTCAATAAATGGCTGTGCTTTGATTTTTCAAACATTGCAAATTTTCCATTTTACCAGAGGCATCGTGTTCGGAGTGATAAGAGCTTTCTAAGCCAGTACCATTTTTGCATTAGTGTAGAGAAGAAGAGATAATCAAACCAATAGCAAATTTTGCTATTAAACAAAATTATCAGAACATCTCCATTTGTTATTTGTTCAAATATATCAAAAATAATAAATTACTATTATTATTTAATTGAATTATAATATTTGATACATTTGACACTCCTGGTAATAAGTTTGGGGTCACCTAAAAAAAACATTCAAATGTGTTTTGTTCATATCTTTGTCATTTTACGTCGTTCTCCTTAGGTCATTTGAAAGGTATTGCAGGGTGTCGACTCAATGAAGAAAACTAAATTCCCTGATATTCCAGTAATTTTCAAAAGAAAATCCAGGTACGGTGTCTACGTGGTTTTGTCAACACGACCTCATTAGCTATTACTTTCCTTAGATATGTACTACCCAACAAACAATTCTAGCTGCAGACCAGCCTATACAGGCACAAGTAAGCTGCATAAGGAATTTTTTGAATGTATGATCTAATCTGCAGCCAAAATTATTAGTTGAGTAGTGCTTTCTGGATATTTTTTCATGAAATACCACATGGACCTCTAACCCATGAAGAGTGGTCCAGTACAATCTCAAATTGAATAAAGCGTTCGTTTTTATAGGATGCAAAAAAGACAGAAATCGCGTGTTTCCAAAAACGGGAAGGCACCGCATTTTTCTAAATTCACAAATTGTAATCGTGGTAAGTGACAGGGAACAAGTTCAATTCATGATTACTAGTGTTGTGTGAAGGAAACTGCAACCATCTCGATATGAATCTACAAACAAGGCTTGCTTAACCGCTTAAAGTTTGCAGCAAATTTGCTCGACTTACTTCATGATATGAGAAGAGGCCCTTGGCATGGCGATTTTCTCACCCTTAGAAGCAGCGTTAAAATTATTCACCAAAATTCTTCGTGAAATATCGTGAACTTTTTCAATCAACGCTAGGGTCAAAAATTTACACAGTTCTCATACATTTTGCATATGAAACACTTATCTTTAATCCCTTTATATTTTTTTCCCTTGAGCACAATTATTTGAGACCCAGCTCTATAAGAAAATTATTCCGGATAATACGCTTAACAAAACGCTAATTCACGGTCAGATTCCTAGGGTGGGAAATCGTAAAAACAACGCTTTCACCTCCAAAGTTCAGTAGCTTAACTTCATCGCAATTGCAATACTAAAACTTCACTGAGAAGATAATTTTCTAAGGTAATCATATTTACAATAAGACTTAGAATACTGAATAACGCCACTCTATGCTGTCGAGGCAATGTTAGTCTACGATTCTTGAATCATGAATCAATCGTTAAAGTGCTGTTCCAAGGCCATTATCGTAAATACTATTTAGTTTATTCTCTGAGCTAGTCAAGCTGTTGAGAACACAATAAGGAACAAGAACAAGAAGTGATCAGAAAAAATAATCTTCTTCTCTTAACCCTTTATCAGTCTTGAATTTGTTCAAAAGCGCTCCAATGCACCCAAAGGATCTACGTCAGACGCAATTGGGCGTAACATCTATAAAGAGACGCACATACCCATTTGGAGGTTATATTTTGCAACAAATAACAACGTCTAGCGTCTAAGGAAATAGATTTTTTTTTTCAAACCGCAGGATCTCAGTTTAACCCAGGATTATGTCAACACCCAGTAGGAGCTGAATTTATAGTAGGCGCAAAATCATTAAAATACCCTTTTATTTTAGTAATTCTTGCTCAACTCGCAAAAATGCCACATCAAGCATTGAGCAACCACAAATTCGCAACTTTATTTAAAATTTTAAACCATCCTCAAACTACACCGAGTAATTAAGTTGTTTTAAACTAGCAAAGTTTGTCATTCTTCTGTGGTTAAGAAATATTTCCCTGCATTTCAATTAAATTCCCTGAGATTCCCTGATTTTCCAGGTCCAAAAATGAATTCCCTGATATTCCCTGACTTTCCAGGTTTTTTTTTTCCAGGTAGTCGACACCCTGTATTGAATGAAACTTACTTTGTACATAAATGATTAAATTTATTTTTCAGATTATGTATACTAATTTATTCGGGGTCACCCCACAGCATAGTGTTTCACGGCGAAACACTATGTTTTGGGGTGATCCCGAATAAATGTTCTTAAGAATTAAATATGTTAATAATCTTTCCTCCAAATTTTCACAAAAGTATAGAATATAATACTACTACTTTTATTTCAAAATTTGGCCTACCCAATTCAAGTCATGGTTCTTCAGAGTAAATTTTGAAAAATGTTGTAATTTTGGGTGAACTATTAGTATACAAAATTTGAAAATTATATTAAGTCATTTACCTACGAAGAAAGTTCCTACCTTTAAAATGACCTAAACTATTGAAAAAAAATGTATTTTGTTCAAGAAAAATGAAAAACAATACCAAGTCGGCATATTAAATCGATAATCCAACTGTAAAATCCATACTGTAAACTCTTTTTACGCGGGTACATTTTTACAATTTTCTTCTTCTTTGGTGAAGTTAGAAAATTTCTGTACATACCATTATTTCTTTGATTTAGATTCATTTCAATTTCACATTTTTGTTGTTGTCATTGTTGACACTCATAACTGTTCTTTTGCATTGCTGCTAGTCGCGTCGGAATTAAATTAATCAGCGACGTACAGATTTTTTTTTTATCTAAATGAACAATATGTGTCAAAATTTTAATTTTTTTACAAATTTCTAGATGGACTATTACTGAAACAGCGTCATTTGTGAGAAAAAATAGTCACGAATAATTGATTAATGGCTTGCTTTAACATGACAGCTCGATTAGATAGTAGGTTTCCGTCCTCGGCGAAGTTGTACAAATGGACAATACTTATTGAATGATGGGCAGCTGAGATCAGAAATCACTCAACAGGTGGCGCTAGTAAGCCATTCGACTTAATTTTTTTGCTTTAGTATAATTTAACTCGAAGTTGAGTTCCGTCTACTAAAGTAAAGTAAATTTCTCGACTTCCCAGGGCATAGAGTATGATTGCAATTGCCACACAATAATACTAATGCAAACATGGTACAGACATCGAAAGCTCTCAATTAATAACTGTGTAAGTGCATTTAGAACACGAAGTTGTGAGCACCCAATAATCTAATAAGCGATAAGCAATAAGCTTGAAATGCGAGGAAGAATTATCTAATTTAGCGCAGCCTAGTTTGATATGCTTTCCTTCTGGAATCTCATCAATAAAACCGAACTCAATCGATCCTGGCAACACTCTGCAATTGTCAACCACCCATTGCATCGCATTTTCGTCCTGTCGTTTTCCACACACATTTTCCTGTTTTTTTGCCACCCCAAAAAAGCAGCTCTCACAAACACTACTGAAAAAGGGCACTTCTACACCGACTGAATGCGATAACTACTGACTGACAGAAGTCCTTTGCTGGAGCGAAGGAAACCCATGTAGCTATTCTCCCATTTTCCACTCTTTCCAGCGCTGTCCTACACGACGGATTCGATGGGATGTGAACATTCACATGAAAATGACAGTACATTTTCAGGAAGGGAAAGCTCATCTTCCTTTATGAATGGGCCGATTGTCGAAATTCCTTCAGTGTCATTTCCCACCCGTTGCCCTTCCGAGAAAAACATCAATATTTGACAGATTCCACCATCTTCTTTTTCCCGGATCTCCTCCCTTTAAATAACCCTTCCCACCCCATCACTAGGAGCTAGGACTAGGAACATGGGAAACTCCTCGTTTAAAGACAACCCAAACACTTACCCGGCTATTGAGCGGAACCGTCTCGATCATCTCCTGGCCGGTACAAAGGCGCTTGTTATGCGGCCCGTCCTGGCCACCGCCGGCACCGTTTCCGTTGAACGCCATGATCATTGAAATTGAGCTTTGTTTACTAGCACACACGCAAGCAAAGAGGAGGGTAGGGTTGAGAAAATGTCGCGACACCTCACTATGCTTTACTTATCACTCGGGACAGCCTACGATAATAACCGCTGTTGAAAAACCTGGAACTTTTCCCTACAAGACACACGAAAAATAAGCTTTATTTTTTTTTCTGCTTCACTTTCCTGCACTCTGGAGGCTTGCTGTTTTCACTTATTATCTTCGTTTGCCTTCCTTTCTTTTTGCTATTTTACTATGCAAGCACACACCACTATTTTCTGCTTCTCACACGCGCGACTTTCCTCCGGTATACTTTGCGATTCGCTCTTTTGCCTTTTGTATATGATTATTATTTGCTTTATTATTTATTTTTAGTTTTTTTTTTTCTTTTCCTTCCGACGCACTGACTTTTCCCTTCAATAATTTATTATGCTTTTTCGACTAGCATTCGAAGGAAAATATACCGCAGAAAACAATGGGGTTTGCTTCACCGTTCACGCACACACGCGCACATGCACTTGACAGCTCTCGTCGTCGCCTACTCTGCTACTGCTGCTCGGCTGAACGCGTAGGAAACTACTTTATGCAAAGATTAGCACGGAGGGTCAAAACGGCGTTGCTATGACACCTAGGGGTACACTCTCCAGCGTCAGCGGAATGAAGTATTGAGAAAGATACAAGATTAAAAAACTGTAGCAGTGAAAGAACGTCCGTTCTAGTACGCGAGACCGCCCAAAAGGAACACCGGAACCGGAAGAGTCTGTGTGATCCTTTGTATGCTGGGCCTTTTCCTGTTGTGTCGATGTTTTTTTTTGCCAAAGGATGATTTTTCTGTCGTGTAGTGTCTGCGTGCGAAATCGAAACAAGAGTGGAGCTAGAATTCCTCTAGCTCAGCAGGCTGCTATATGTTTGAACGGAAGAACGCAATTTTCCGTCTCTGTCTTTCCTATGGCGATTGATATCTGCTTTTGTTTAGTGGATTATGATAGCGTGATTGCGCTTCGGGTGGACGATTGTATTTTCCTATCGCCGAATGGCCACCCTTTTCTGATTGTAGTAAAAGGAATGGCTATCCCTGTTGAAAACGCACTCACTCAACGTAGACTCGTACTATTCTATCAACCTTGCGGGTTAGCTATAGAACGACACACCACCAAACTGCGAATTTGGAGCGCTTCAGGAAAATTTTCACTTCTGACTCGATCTTCCGAGAATCGAACACTGAATGACTCTGACTAAAACTGTCCGCGGCCTAGGTGAAACTGAAAGTGCTAGTGTGCTGAGGTAGTACTCTTCGCGGCGAACGAAAACGGAACGATCCGCTTTTGCAAAACCAAGACGATTCGGCTTCGTCGGAGAGCAATCCGGAGAAACTCGCTCACGGCGTCATGAAAATGACAGCTAGCGATCATATGGTTATCCCACTTCCCCCTACGGGGCTCATATCGGACCGCGTGCTTTCATTTCGTTCGCACGTGCTCTCTCTCATGGCAAGCATGCTCCGTTTTGCGCAAACTCGTGGTCGCTCTCGCGTTTTTCGGAGCAGGTGAGAGCAGAGCGAGAAGACTTGGATTGCGTTGTTCGGCAACAAACGAGACAAGATAAGAAGACCCCTTGAGTTTGTTGTGCGCTCTCGCTCGGCCAGGTGATTCGAGAACAGACATGCGTTGATAAAAGAGACGTCAAAAAAGAGCTGTCAGATTGTGTTGATTTTCCAGCCACCCCACTCCGAACGGAGAGCACTAGCCACTAGCAGAGCGCTCTGGTGGGAAATGAATGAAAATCTCACGTAATGTGGCCTACACACTTGATGAATATCCGTCGGTAAGGATGGATTTTTGATAGTTACAAAATGATCAATTATTGACTGCTGCTTAACTAAATATCAATAAATTATAGAATAGATTTTACCAATAATTTTAATTTTAATATTTTGATGTATCCCGGAAGATGTTTTTGAATTTTTACCAGTATTTTCCGCCGATTTCAGCAGAGTTTTAAAATTTTCTAATCGAGTTTCTAATTTCAAGAGTTTTATCTAATTTTTTAACTTCCCCCGGATTCTTAAAAACTTATCCTGCATTTTTTTTCTGTATTCCCTTGAAAGATGGGATGGGCACTGTAGTGATACAGAAATCGTAGTTGAACTCTAAAATATATTGTAGATAAAACCAGGTACATATTTATTATACAGAATTGAATATTTAAATAAAAAAATAACAACACGGTTAAATGTAAGCACAACCCAAACGCTCACTGCATCATGTTTGGCAACCAGGCATGTAATTAACGCAAAGCCTATGCGTTTTGGCAACATTTCCGGAATGTTCGGTCACATAACTGAGATGCGAATTGGATTCATTCTGTGTGCTTATTTCATGAAATAAAAGATGTGTAACGAAACGATGAACCACCACTAGCGTAAGACTCCTTAGGTGTGTAACGGAACGATGGACCACCACTAGCGTAAGGTTGTCTGCCACGTAGAGTTCGACTGCCTCCTCTCATTGATCTGTTTACGTGATGCTGGAAACCTCTCTGCGATGTATAATGACTCGTGTTCCTCGGAAAAGATGCACTAACGGATGCTACCACTCCTTGCTCGACATTCCGGTACTTTTTACGGACGTATTCTTCGTTCAATTTAATGGTTTCAATTTCGCGTACTTTATCGATCAGGTCTGTGAAACACTTATTGCGACTCAGCATTTTTAGTGCAGTCGTTCGGACATCTCGGTTTATGGCATGCTCGGCGATTGTTGCGACGATCTGTTCGAATTCTTTTGAGCCATCGAACTCGCAGAGTCTAGCCATTGAGCCAACCCGATTTATGTATGATAAGTCGGACTCATCTGGCTTCTGCGTCAACAATGCTAATTTACGCCTTATTAGCATTACATCTGATCCCGATCCAAAGTAGGATTTGAGCCTGGACATTGCATTCGTGAATGGGAAATAGTCAACATTCGGATCTTCATTCGACGACCTAGTGTTCTTGAAGATTTCAAGAAGTTTTGCACCGGCCTTAACCTTAAAAATTGTGAACTTAGTGAGTTCATCCTCCACTCCAGCCAATGTCATTGAGTCCACAAGAAGATCTTTCCAAGCTTCAAAACACTGGCGATGAATCTCACCGTCATCCGCAGGTTTGCATTCGGGTATGTTCACCGAGGCAATGGAGAGCTGATTAATGGACGTGTAGAACCTGGACTCTTCCAAGTGTGGTACAGCTGTCATTCTCCGAGTGCTGGAAAACCGGGTTTCCCTGTCAAAATCGGATCCATCAGCCTCTTTATCAGCTTGGTTAGCTAAGAGTTCCTCGTTGATTCGCTGACTTTGTTCGAGTTCTTCCATGAGCTGTGTGTTTTTAGCCTTTTCAGCTGCCAGTTCACGGGACAGATCTTTCATTTTATATTTTTTCTTCTGTTTCTCTACCGGAGGGGCGTTAGCATTTTCAACCGGTGTTTCACGTGTCATATCCTTCATCCTATAACCTTGTTTCTGCTTATTCTGCGTCTGCATTCGTTTCGCTGTAATTCACAATAAAAAACATTTTTTTTTTGTTTAGTTTCCGCGCATTTTATTTAAGGGCTGAGGCCGCATCACTCAACCATTTTTTTTTTTTTTTTTTTTTTTTTTTTTTTTTTTTTTTTTTTTTTTTTTTAGGAATTACCAAATCAATGGTTCTTTATTTAGCCAGTCTTAAATTTTAGTTTGTAGTGTTATGAATAAGCTTTATAACAAAAAAAAATCCAAGTACTCGGGTACATCGAAGTGCTTTGCCGTTCCAGTTCTGGGAATGTTTGGTGTTAACGTTATGAGATCCTTGCATCGAGATTCAGTGGAATAGTTGGTAGATGTAATCCTCGTCAAATCTTGCTGGTCGACTTAGAGTGTTCCGTTGTCGAAGATTCCTGAAGTCCCGTTGAAGCGATGGTTGATCGTCAGTAGATGTGCTATGTGTAGGCTGTGTATCACTATCATGCGACTCTTGCCGATCAGAGTGATTTAAACCTGGTGCTATTTTAATATCTTGGACATTCCTAGTGTACTGAATTCCAGATCTACTCATCACTACAACTTTTGCACCGTCTCTAGCAATAACTTCAAACCGTTCTGAAGAGAAAGTAGGATCTGTCTTAGTTTTTCTGTGGTGTGCAAGTAAGACCGTGTCGCCGCTGACAATATTGCTTTCTTTAGCCCCACGTACGTGATCAGCATACTGCTTCGATATTAACTTCGTCTCAGTATCAAGCTCTCGAACTTCCGCGCGGTCAAGTTCACTGGAATTTCCGTTAAAATCGGAAGGCTTCCATAGACCGGGAAAGTTACCCCTGTACTTCCAACCAACCATTAGTTCGAAGGGGGTAACTTGCAGCCGTGAATGCGGGATTAACGTGTTATGTCTGTGGACCAGTGCTGCAAAATCTCGACAGTACACGGTGATATTGACAATTCTGCTTTGGTCACTCATTAGAGCCAGCAGTCATAGTCAAGGCAAACCATGTCAATTGTCAATGACAATGCTGTCAGTGACGAACATGTGCAGATTTATTTATTAGCTAAATTTGTAACGAAATTAAATGACTTGAGCAAAACAATTACATGGATCCATTTTAGTGAATAAGTATCTACGTCCTGAGCTACTTGAATAACAATAATGTGACACAGAATGTACTAAATTACACTTTTTGTTACCAGGTGAATCTTTGTCATTGACGAAAAAATGAATGAGATTTTGACGAAGGTTTTTTCGAGGATCAAGTCTGTCAGTGACTATGTGACGAACAATTTAGTCAATATCGCGCGAAAGTCTGTCAGTGACAATGACAAATCTCAGCACTGCTGTGGACATACTGCTGTAGTGCTTTACGCCAGTTAGATCCTTCTAATTTAGACGCTGATAGGGCTTTAATGATACCTGGATTTTGTCTTTCAACAGCCCCATTGCTCTGAGGACTTAGTGGTACAGATTTTCGTACTTTAACTCCTCTGTTTTCCCAATATGAGATGAATCCGGTACTCTGGAATGGAGGTCCATTGTCACTTTGTATGACAGAAGGGTATCCCCACATTTGAAAAACATCGTTTAAGGCTGAGTTTGTAGCAATTGCATCCATTGACTTCATCTCTACTACAAACAGGTAGCGCGAGTATGTGTCCGTTACTACCAGAAATTCCCCGGATCCACAGGAGGGTACTGCTAGAAAGTCTATTTGAAGCATTTGCCAAGGTCCTTCAGGCAATTCTCTTGAGCATAGGGGCAATGGTGGATTTCGTCTCGAGAGTTGAACACAGGTGTTGCAGGTCTTCATGAAGCGAGTTATTTCCGCAGACATCCTGGGCCACCAGAAAAACTCACGCATTACACGCTTCATCGCCACCTCTCCTATGTGGCCTCCATGTGCTGAATCAAGTGCCTTTAGTCGCAGAGAGTAGGGTAGGATTACTCTGTCATCTTTGAAGACCATAGAACCACGACAACGCAAATTATTTTTCTGTGCCTCATATGCTCGCAGTTCAGATGGCCATTTGTTCGACGACACCGATTTTCTTACTGATAGTAATTCGCTGTCATTTTCAGACATCGTTTCTATTTCATCCCACGTAATGATCATATTACCAGTATCCACCCGAATAGAAATTTACATTAGCCCAACGTTTGATTTTGATGTCTACATCAGCATCGAAATCAAATGTATGCCTGATGTCAAACATTAGAAAACATTATGATTTAGTTGTATTTAAGCAACGTAACATGGTGTATACATCAGAAATTTTGGAACAAAATTTTGCCATTCTAATGTCGGTCTGACGTCAAAAATTTCAATCTCTTGACATTAGAACCAAACGTTTTAAGGATGTTTTCTGATGTACATTACGTTAGAACTAAACGTTGTTCGGATGTTTTTATATGTAAACGTTTTCTGATGTTTTCTAATGTAGATGTTTCCCGATGTTAAAACCAAACGTTTTCGGATGTTCTCGGATGTAAAAAACGTTAAAACTAAACGTTGTTTAAATGTTTTTATATGTAAATGTTTTCTGATGTTTTTTAATGTAGAAGTTTCCTGATGTTAGAACCAAACGTTTTTGGATGTTTTCGGATGTAAAAAACGTTAGAACTAAACGTTGTTCGGATGTTTTTATATGTAAATGTATTCTAATGTTTTCTTATGTAGATGTTTCCCGATGCTAGAACCAAACGTTTTTTGGATGTTTTCGGATGTACACAACGTTAGAACTAAACGTTGTTCGGATGTTTTCAATTTTACTTCCTGTTTGTTGTTCTCTGATGTTTTCAGATGTACAAAACGTTTAAAGTAAACGTTGTTTGAATGTTTTAAAATGTAGATGTTTACTTATGTTTTAAGAAGTACAAACACTAGAATCTTACTTTTCAAATGCTTTCAATTATATTTACAACACATTAGAATTAGTAACATAATCGTGTAAACACTACACACCATTGTTGTTAGATAACATCATAAAAATGCGTACATAACTGTCAATGCTGAAGCTCCCGTTTCCCACCAGTCAGTTAACTGACCTTAGCTAACCTAATGTCATTGCGGCAACTCTCTATGCGGCAGGGGAACTATGCCATTAGCGCGCTAAGAGTTATTAGACCACTGACATAGGCGCCAATTTGTAGGTGACGAGGCACTTGGTGACATTACAGCGAGCTTGACGATTGTTGCAGCATTTTTCAATCAAACTAACAGTTAAGGTGTGTAGTGTTTACAAGATCATGTTTCTAGCACTAATGCTTTGTACAATTGAAAGCATTGGAAAAGTTAATTCTCATGTTTTGCACAATCAGAAAACATAAAATTGTACAAAAAAAATCATCCATTCTGGTAGACTATCTCTTAAATGCATACAGAATAGCCATTGCGTAAGCTCCCGTTTCCCACCAGTCAGTTAACTGACCTTAGCTAACCTAATGTCATTGTGGCAACTCTCTATGCGGCAGGGGAACTATGCCATTAGCGCGCTAAGAGTTTTTAGACCACTGACATAGGCGCCAATTTGTAGGTGACGAGGCACTAGGTGACGTTACAGCGAGCTTGACGATTGTTGTATCATTTTTGAACGAACTACCAGAAAAAGATGCCTAGTGTTTACATAATCAAGTTTCCAAATCTACAGGGCCACCCACATTAGATCCGGATCTGGCGCGATGCAGCAAAGTGACAGCTAAATATATTGTCTAACTATAAAATTTACGACAACGCAACGCAAGCAGATCTAATGTGGGTTACCCTTAAGGCCTGTGGAAGAGTGAAAACTGGTGGCCGCGTGAAAGTTTAGGGAAATTCCCCAATAATTTGCAAAATTTAGCAAAACACAAATGCTCCGTCCATGTGTCGAACCACAAACGAAACTCGTCAGTTGGTGGTGATTGATGACTTCCTTGGTTGCTTTGGTGGTGTCATGCCTTCTTTCGAAAAGAAGCACAGCCGTGGATCCTGGCCCTTGAGTTGATGAGTCCAGGTCTAGGTGTTCAATTGCCTCCCTGGCGTAAGTGGTTGCCACTCGGTTGCAGAACATAGAACGATAGAAAATAAACAAGAACACAAAGCCAAATTGAAGATTAATCCAGGGATTTTGCAGTAAATATTTAGATGAGCTAAGACTAGAGAATGCTAGAGAAACTGTGAAAGACTATCAAAGCAAACTATGCACCTAGATCCAAATCTTTTCAGAAAACTTATCAATACGCATAGTTTGAACCGATGTATAAACATCATGCAGACATTGTTGTCTTTGAAATGTCTACGAGCCAGGTAAAGGGCCGAACCCAATGACACCAGGACAGCGGCATAGCGGTATAGCGGTAAATGTACATTTTAAGGTTAGTTAGAAGAACTACTAGAACTTCAGGGTAGTTCTATAAACATCAGAAAAATACCAGATTTAATTTAATTTAAGTTAATAATTATTCTGAAGACCTACAACTGAACAGAAGTTCAAACGATGTCTTTTTGATATTCTTTGAATAGTTTAAATTGATCAGGTATTATTCTGAGAACCTACAACTGATCAATAAATCAATTGAAACTTTTCGGATATTACTACAAGAGATCAAAATAAGCAGGAATTGTTTTGAAGACCTACAACTGATCAGAAATTCAAATAAAGTAATTTAGAAAATATTCGAAGTGGTCAGGTTGATAAGGATTAGAAATTAAAATCTTGAGATATTTTTCGAAGAGGTCAAGTTGATCAGGAATTATTCTGAGGACCAACGTCTGATAAAAAATCGAATTGAAGTCGTTTGAAAATTTCTTCAGAACGTAGAATAATCGGAAATTGTTATGAAGATCTTACTACACCGAAGGTCGTAGATCTTCAGAGAAACTAGCAGAACTTTAGGGAAATTAAAAAAAAAACTTCAGAGAAGTTTTAAAAAACTGAAATCTTTAGAGAAATCAAAAGAAAATCAGGGAAGTTCGTAGATCTTCTGAGTAATTTACAGCACTACAGTAATGTTTGTCGTCGTTTCAAGAAATAATCACTACTTTATGGATGTTCACAGATCTTCAGGGAAGTTTGAAGATCTTCAGGGAAGTTTGAAGATCTTCAGAGAAATTAACAGAACTACAGTGATGTTCGTAAATTTAAAGATAATTTTTTAGTTCCTAAGGGAAATTTATAGAACAGAATTTCAGAGAAGTTCGCAGAACTTTAGATAAACTCACAGAACTTCAGGGAAGATCACATAAATTTAAAGATCCTCGTACATCTAAGAGTTATTTTCAATACTTCAGGGCAGTTCACAGAGATTTAGGCAAATTGGCAGAACGTCAGGGAAAAATACTGAATTTCAGGGAAGTTTGTTGATCCTCAGAGAAATTTGCAGAACTTAAAGGAGGTCTTCAGATAAATTTTTATTGCTTCAGAAAAAATTGCAGAAATTCAGGAAAGTTTTGTAGACTTTTAGAGAAATTTTTAATGCTTCAGGGTAGTTCGAAGATCTTCAGAGAAATTCACAGACCTTCTGGGAGTACACAGAACTTCAGGGAAGTTCGAAGATCGTCTAAGTAATTTGCAGATTTTTAGGAAAATTTAACATAACTTTTACTTAACTTTAACTAAACTTTAACATAATCTTAACTTAATTTTAACTGAAATTTATTATAATTTAAATTTTAACATAACTTTAACCTAACATCAACTTACCATATCTTTAACTTCACTTTAGCTTTAACATAAATTTAACTAAACTTTAACATAACCTTAACGTAATTTTAACTTAAATTTAACATAACTTTAATCTAACATTAACTGAACTTTAACTTAACTTAAGCATTAACATAACTCTAAATTAATTTTAACATAACTTTAACTTAATTTTAACTTAGCTTTCACATAACTTTACCTTGAACATTACTTCAACTTTAACTTAACTTGAGCATAACATAACATAACTTTAACTTATCTGTAACATAACTTTAAGATAACGTTAACGTTAACTTAACTTAACTTAGCATTAACTTTAACTTAACTTTAACTTAGCGTTAACTTAACTTTGACTTATCTTTAACTTAATCTTAACTTAACTTTAATTTAACTTTATCATAACTTAACCTTAACTTTAACTCATCTTTAACTTAACTTTAACTTCTCTTTAACTAAACTTAACCTTTTTTTTTACTTAACTTTAACATAACATTAATTTAATTTCAACTTAACTTTAACATAACTTTAACCTAACATTAACTTAACTTTAAATTAACTTTAGCATTAATATAACTCTCACATAATTTTGACATAACTTTAACTTAATTTTAACTTAGCTTTCGCATAGCTTAACCTTGAACATTACTTTAATTTTAAAATCATTTTAATTTTAACTTCACTCTAACGTAATTTTAACTTTACTTTAACTTAACTTTAACAAACTTTAACCTATTTTTAACTTTAACATAACTTTAACCAAATTTTAACTTAACTTTAACACAACCTTAACTAAATTTTAACTTAAATTTAACATAAATTTAATTTAACTTTAATGTAATATTAACTTAACACATCTTTAACTTGACTTTAACTTTATAATAACTTTAACTTAACTTTAACATAACTTTAACTTAACTTGAACTAAACTTTAACATAACCTTAAATTAATTTTAACTTAAATTTAACAGAACTTTAACCTAACATTAACTTAACTTTAAATAACTTTAAATTTTATCTTAAATTTAAAATAAGTTTACCATTAACATAACTTGAACTTAACTATAACCTAACATGAACTAAACAGATCTTTAACTTAACTTAAACTTTATAATAACTTTAACTTATCATTAACATAACTTTAACTTAACTTGAACTAAAGTTTAACAAAACCTTAAATTAATTTTGACTTAAATTTAACATGACTTTAACCTAACATTAACTGAACTATAACTTAACTTTAAATTTAATCTTAAATTTAAAATAACTTTAACATTAACATAACTTGAACTTAACCTAACATAAACTTAAAATATCTCTAACTTAACTTTAATTAAACTTTAACATAACCTTTACGTAATTTTAACTTAAATTCAACATATCTTTATCCTAACATTAACTGAACTTTAACTTAACTTAAGCATAAACATAACTCTAATTTAATTTTGACATAACTTTAACTTAATTTTAACTTAGCTTTCACCTAACTTTACCTTGAACATTACGTTAACTTCAAAATTATTTTAACTTTAACTTTAACTTAAACTTAACTTTAAGTTAACTTATACTTAACATAACATAACATAACGTTAACTTAACTTTAACGTAACTTTAACGTAACGTTAATTTAACTTCAACCTAACTTTAACTTACCTATCACAGAACTTTAACTTTAGTTTAACATAACTTTAACTTTAAAATAACTTAAACTTAACTTTAACAAAAAATTAACTTTAAAATAACTTAAACTTAACTTTAGCTTTAAAATAACTTTAACTTAACAATAACTTAAACTTAACTTTAACTTTACTTTAACATAATATTAGCAAAACTTTAACTTAAATTTAATCAAATATAACATAAATTTAATTTATTTTTTGCTTAACTTTACCTTACCTATAACATATAACATTAAATAAAGTTTAACATAACATTAACTAAGCTTTAACGTAACTTTAACTTTAAAATTACTTTAACTTAACTTTGACACAACTTTAACATAACTTTAACTTATCTTTAACATTAATTTAACTTAACTTTACTATAAAATAACTTGAACTTAACTTTAAATTTAAAATAACTAAAACTTAACTTTAACTTTAAAATAACTTTAACTTAACCTAA
Source organism: Ochlerotatus camptorhynchus (assembly GCF_037179485.1). Taxonomy (NCBI): domain Eukaryota; kingdom Metazoa; phylum Arthropoda; class Insecta; order Diptera; family Culicidae; genus Ochlerotatus; species Ochlerotatus camptorhynchus. The sequence goes on from NW_027040988.1 coordinate 3,200,111, forward strand.
ACTTTACTTGAACCTAACTTTAGCAAAACTTTAACCTAAATTTTACCAAATCTAACATAAATTTAATTTCTTTTTAGCATAACTTTAATTTTAAGATAGCTTTAACTTACCTATAACACAACTTTAACTTAATTTTAACATAACTTTAGCTTTAAAATTACTTTAACATACCTTTAACATAACTTCAACTTAACTTTAACTTACCTTCAGCATAACTTTAACTTAACTTAAACTTTAAAATAACTTAAACTTAACTTTAACTCTAAAATAATCTAAACTTAACTTTAACTTAAAAATAACTTAAACTTTACTTTAACTTTAAATTAACTTAAACTTAACGTTAACTTTACTTGAACATAATTTTAGCAAAACCTAAATTTTACCAAATTTAACATAAATTTAATTTATTTTTAGCATAACTTTAACTTTAAGATAGCATTAACTTACGTATAACACAACTTTAACTTAAGTTTAACATAACTTTAACTTCAAAATTACTTTAACTTACCTTTAACATAACTTTAACTTACCTCTAACAAAACTTTCACTTACCTTTAAATTACCTTTAAATTAACTTTAACATAACTTTAACTTAAGTTTAACATAACTTTATCTTTCCTTTAAAATAACTATAACATAACTTTTTCTCTTACATAACTTTAACTTAACTTTAAACTTACTTTAACATAAATTTCACAAAACTTTAACTTAACTTTAACTCTACCTTAACATAAGTTAAACTTAATTATAACTTAACTTTAACTTTAACATAACTTGAACTTTATTTTAACAAACTCTTATCTTAATTTTAGCTCTCATTTAATTTTAGCTTAACTTTAACATAACTTTTACTTTAACATAACTTTAACTTTACCATAACTTTAACTTTAAAATAACTTTAACTTTAACTTCAAAATAACTTTTACTTTAACATCACTTTTATACTTAATGAATGATTCAAAAAAACTTAACATTATCGTAAAATCAACTTAACTTTAACTTTATAATAACTTTAATTTTAACATAACTTATACTTTAGTTTGAATAAACCTTAACTTAACATAATTGAACTAAACATGAACTTAAATTGTGCTTAACTTTAACTCAATTTTAACTTAACTTGAACGTTACTTTAATTTTAAATTAATTATAACTTAACATTATCATAACTTTAAATTTAACATAACTTTAACCTAACTTTAACTTAACTTTAACTGAACTGCAACATAACCTTAACTTAATCTTTACTTAACTTGAAATTTTAACTTAAATTTAACATAAATTTAACTTAACTTTAACCTAACATATACTTAACATATCTTTAACTTAACTTTAGCTCTAACTAAACTTTAACATAACCTCAACGTAATTTTAACTTAAATTTAACATAACTTTAACCTAACATTAACTGAAGCTTAACTTAACTTAAGCATAAACATAACTCTAACTTAATTTTAACATAACTTAATTTTAACTTCGCATTCACATAGCTTAAACTTAACATTAACTTTAACATAACATAACTTTAAATTAACTTTAACTTATCTTTAAGATAACTTTAACATAACGTTAACATAACTTAACTTTAACTTAACTTTAACTTAACTTGAACATAACTTTAACACAACTTTAATTTTAAATTAATGATAACTTAACATTATCATAACTTTAACTTAACTTTAACATAAAATTAATTTAAATTTAACGTTAACATAACTTATACCTAAATTTGAATAAACTTCTACTTAACATAATTTTAACTTACCGTTAACTTAACATTAACTTAAATTTTACTTAACTTTAACTTAACGTTAACTTAACTTCAACATAACTTTAACTTAACTTTATCTTACACATAACTTTAACTTTACTTTATCTTAACTTAAACATAACTTTAACTTAACTTAAACATAACCTTAACTTAACTCTAACTTACCTTTAACGTAACTTTAACTAAATTTTAACTTTTACTTTAACATAAGTTTATCTTACCATCAACATAACTTTTATTTTAACATAATTTTAACTTAAATTTAGTTGTTACATACTTAATTTAACTTAACTTTAAATTTTACTTAACTATAATAAAACTTTAACTTAAACATAAACATCGGGATTCGGCATCGGAATGCGTTGCATCAGTAAGGATGCTTAACTCAGCCGGATTCCTCCTGCGGATCAATTTTGGAAAATAGTTACATCAAAATTGATCCGTTGGAGGAATCCGGATGAGTTAATCATCCTTGTTGATGCTTTGCATCAGTCAATTAAATCCGCCGGATTCCTCCAGCGGATCAATATTTGGAAAAAAAATACATCAAAATTGATCCGCTGGAGGAATCCGGATGAGTTAAACATCCTTACAATAAGGATGCTTAACTCAGCCAGATTCCTCCAGCGGATCAATTTAAAAAAAATAATTACACTCAATAACAAATTGTTCAATACTTACCTCTATTCCCGAACACCTCCGGAATTATTGGAAGCAGCCGGCTGAAAAAAAAAACAATTACAAAATAATCAAAATTTTGGATCTGTTTGTTAGAATTTGTAATTATTTTTCAAAATTGATCCGCTGGAGGAATCCGGATGAGTTAAACATCCTTGTTGATGCGTTGCATCAGCAAGGATGCTTAACTCAGCCGGATTCCTCCAGCGGATCAATTTTGAAAAATAGTAACATCAAAAATCCGTTGGAGGAATCCGGATGAGTTAATCATCCTTGTTGATGCTTTGCATCAGTTAATGAAATCCGTCGGATTCCTCCAGCGGATCAATTTTTGGAAAAAAAGTTACATCAAAATTGATCCGCTGGAGGAATCCGGATGAGTTAAACATCCTTATTGATGCGTTGCATCAGTAAGGATGCTTAACTAAGTCAGATTCCTCCAGCGGATCAATTTTTAAAAATAATTACACTTAATAACAAACTGTTTAACACCTACCTCTATTCAATTTCCGTACCCGTCCCTTAATCCGGAATTATTGGAAGCAGCCGGCTGAAAAAAAAAATACAAATTAATCAAAATTTTGGATGTTTGTTAGAATTTGTAATTATTTTTCAAAATTGATCCACTGGAGGAATCCTGATGAGTTAAACATCCTTACAATAAGGATGCTTAACTCAGTCAGATTCATCCAGCGGATCAATTAAAAAAAATTTACACTTAATAACAAACTGTTCAATACTTACCTCAGCTTACCTCTATTCAATTTCCGAACACCTCCGGAATTATTGGAAGCAGCCGGCTGAAAAAAAAAAAACAATTACAAAATAATCAAAATTTTGGAAACAGATCCAATTATTAGAATTTGTAATTATTTTTCAAAATTGATCCGCTGGAGGAATCCGGATGAGTTAAACATCCTTGTTGATGCGTTGCATCAGCAAGGATGCTTATCTCAACCGGATCAATTTTTGAAAATAATTACATCAAAATTGACCCGCTTGAGAAATCCGGATGAGATAACGCATCAATTTTTTAAATTACAAATAATAACACTAAATATAACAAATATTTGAATACTTACTGTTAAAGTTGCTAATTTCCTTCGCGGCTCGGGTGAAGGAATTTGCGGTGCGCTCCGTGCACTCAGCCATCTTGTCTAGTTTGTTTATAAACAAACCAGACAAGATGGCTGAGCGCACGACAAAAAAAAACACACCAATTTAAAAACGTCAGTCTTTAAGTCGCCCAATGTCAAATGACGTCACTTTGTCGCCGGCAATTCGTGTGTAAAGCCCTACAGTAAAAGTATGGACGTCTGTCAAAAGTTGTTCCAATCGAACCGTCAAAATGCACCGCTTTGCTCGATTGGAACAGCTTTTTTCAGTTTTGTGGTGTCAGTCGTCCATACTTTTACTGTAGGGCTTTATTCGTGTGGGGTGCTGTATTCGTACACGGTAAGAAAAAAGTACCCAACGGCCAGTTCACTTTTACCTACTTTTGACTAGTTTGTCTCCTTTTCTCCTTCTAATGTTGTCAAAAACGGAGGAGCAAAACCACCCAACAGGGGTAGTAACAACAATCAATACGAAACTAACGATTTTAAATTGGCTCACCACTTTAGTAGCCTATTGGTCCCAAGCAAACGATTAACGTACCCTATTCTAGTTGAAATTCTATTACTACACTATGTTTGTTTTGATTCGCTATGAAAGTTTGACAGATAACATCAGGGGTGTGTGGATTCATGCAGAACATGCAGGGGTGAGTGAAATAGCTTGGGACTGCTTGGGACCGTTGTTCTGGTACTGAGTGAGCCAAAAATAATAATGATTTTCTTCGGGACCCAGTGGTCTTAGAGTTACCTCTATGGTAGTAACGTGTGGGAACCCAACGTTGAGTATAATAATATTTACCTACTGTTGGGTACAACTAACTTACTTTTGCGTTGAAAGCTAGTGGAAAATTCCATACGAATTGCACACAAGTAAATGAAAACTACTTTGACCCTGAGTGGTGCGGAGAAACACGAAATGGTTGTCAAAAAGAATCCAACTGGTGCTGTCAAAAAGAATCCAACGATCTAGAGCTGCTAAAAATGATACTTTTCTCATACAATCCCCGTCGGCAGAGAAAGTATTGTGGTCAATGTTGAAAATATTGTCATTTCGGCATTTTTTTACTAATATTCTTCAACAAAAAACTTGCTCAAATACTCGGATGTAAACAATGTAACGAACGAACGAACCTGCACGAACTGCTGAAGGAAGAATGCAAACAAACTTTATAAGAGTCATGTGGGTAGGTGCACTCCCAACACCATGTACACGTTATTTATGGAGCAAAGGGTGAACTTTCGACAGCATGTATATGCAAATTGTGAGCAGTGCATTAGCAAAACAATTTGTGATATCGGAAAATTTTCAAGTTGTTTCCTGCTGACTTGCAAAACAAAAACGGCTGTGTTCGCAGTACCCAGCTTTGACCCACTTTACCTATTTTTGGGTTCCTGCACTATAGTGCCGAGATGAGTGAAAAGAACTTACTTTTGGGTACTTTTTTCTAACCGTGTACACGGATGCGGTATACACGCTAACTTGAAAGTACTCATTAATGAGTAAAAAAAAAGACCCATTTTGAAGAAAAGTGGTTTAACTCATTGATGATTAAATGATTTTACCCATTAATTAGTATCTGTTACCCATTAATGATTAACAATTACTCATTAATGGGTAACAGATACTCATTAATGGGTAAAAAATTTACTCATTTAATGAGTTAAGCCACTTTTCTTCAAAATGGGTCTTTTTCAACCATTAATGGGTACTTTCAAGTTAGCGTGTACAGAACAAGAGTAAAATCGGTTTTCAATTGAAACGATAATAATCAATTAAAACACTAATTAACTCTTGCACTGTAACGTCACCAGGGCATTGTTTTACATACAAATAAACATTGCCCACAGGGCATGCCAAAACTTCTTTCAGTGATTTGAGGCTATGTCAGTCGTGCAAGAGTTAATGGTGGTAAGCTCTACCTTGTAATCGCAATGTGCTATTTTATATGATTGCGTCGAGGATCGCGCATTGGGCACATTTATGAGATTATGAATGCGGAAACACTAATAAAAGTGCGGTTTTACGTTAAATTGTTGTTGTGTCTTCATCGCACATACCGTTCCGATTCAAATTTCGGACACTTTCATTTTTAATTAAATATTACATCCAGTTAGAAACAAAGTAATAATGTAAGATGATCGTGGAGGGCACTAGTCAAAAAAATTTAAAATTTACAAGACATGTGGATCATATTCGACCGAGATAATCAACTTTTAAAAGTGTCCGAAATTCGAGTTTAAGTGTCCGAAATTTGAATCGGCACGGTATTCCTTGGTGAATGAAGAATAAGTGCGCAGAAGGCGTCAAGACGATACAACGTCTAAGTGCACTTTTATTAGCGTTTCCACTCTTCTAAGGCTCTGAACCATTTGGTGGATTATTTTAACTTTTGGTTAAAATTTGACAGATGGAAAGTTATCGATTAACCCTGCTATCCGAGCATGCACTGAACTAACGAGAAACGTAAATTTCACCTGAAAAATCAGGTAACCTTTCAAAAATAGAAATCCAATAAGAATTACATGCTGCACATAAATATCAATGGCATGGTAATGAATTCCACTAGATTCACTGATGGAGTTCAAGTGTTATACAGATAAATGTTAAGTGAAGTTCACGTAAATTTTAAGTGACCTCATGATGTGAAAACTGTTTTTGTGTATTTGTTAGTTCAAAATGGCGCCGGTTGAAAATATGTGATTTTTGTTACTAGGAGATTGGGGATTTTTAATGTTTGTGAGCTTAAGTTTGATTAATATCAATATATGAATCCTGATTTTCAATACCCAAAATAAATTGAGAGCGTAAAATCGGATTGAGCAGTCCTCACAAGCTTAATCGCCAAACTACAGGAGTGCTTACAACAAAAAGACGTCTATTGGAGACATGATGTCCTTTTCGAAGTCATCAGTTGTTGGAGGAAAATAAATGTAAGGATTAAACTTAATGTTTTAAATAAACCAATAACCAACTTTAACTTTATTCAGAAGCAGCAATTATTATAGAGCATTGAGGAGCAAATTAATGTAGAACGATCAATTTAACAACAACCTGTTGCACTGGGTATAGGTTTAAGAATAGGTTTGTTACTAAAAAGAACAATTTTATGTTGATTATAATAAAGTAAAAATTCAACAAATAAGTTAAATTTTATTTAAAAAAATCCGGACGATATAATGCAATACCACTGCATCAAAACACATGAAACATACCACAAATTCACATAAATATTACTACAAAATCCAGTGACGATTACTAAAAAATTCACGTAACTTTTAAGTGAAGCTAATTTGACGATCATCGGAACGTCCGATAAAATTTACGTGAAAATCACTTGATTTTCATATGAATCACTTGAAACAACATTTCATTCCCAAAACACGTAATATTCACCTGAAAAGTACGATGGAAAATATTTACGTACCTTTTCAGGTGAATATTACGTGAATTTTATTTGCAGTGTGGTTATTTCTGACAGACAAGAAGTTAAATTTTGACAACTGTGGCTCAAAAACCGGTCGATCGACAGCACGGGGATTTTCGAACATAGAAAATAACTTTCGAAATGTCACTTTTAACCACGAGTTAAATTTAACTCGGCAAATGGTTCACACCCTAAAGAGTTCAATTTTATTTGCAATTGATAATGTCACAAAGCTATGCATACACAGCAAAAAAAATGTAATATCGATCAACGTAATTCAAGCTGATGCATGAAATAATCATGTAATAGCAAAACGCAGATACAATCCCGGAAAAAAATAACCATACAATTACCATAAAATAAAATACAGTTACAAGTAAATCTATTGCCAACAATCGATCTTATTGTGTGTATATAGTACACGAAGTTTTAACATATTGTTATTACAATAGATGTACAATACGTCCCATATAGTAAGAGTTTTCAACAATAGAACAACAATACAATTGATGGTAAATGGTTCAAGTTTGTTCGGGAAAAAGTGATTTTTCGTATGGTTAAGATACATAACAACCCCCTTAATCTATTGTATAATCCCCCATTTACCATAGATTCTATTGTAGAAACAATACATTCTATTGTTATTTTATCGTTGTGGAGAATACAATTTATTGTAAATACCATAAACTCTATTGTATGGTTACAATACATTTCATTGTACCTCTACGGTTCTTTTTTTTACGGGATATTACATCAATGGATGTAATTTTGTTCGCAAAATCGATGTACATCGTACAATGTGATTTTACACAACCGATGGATTGACCTGGTTGCAGCAGTTTCGATGTAATATTCAACAACTTTTTTTGCTGTGTAGGAGGCATCACTGCACTGCAAGCCACTTTTTATTGTTGTGTCATATGATGTATTCTAATGTTTTATGCGTGCAACAATTTACATCGTGATGAAGTTTGATTCTAATGTAACGTTTGGTTCTGTTGTCATTTGATGTATTCTGATGTTTTATGCGTGCAAAAAATTACATCGTAATGAAGTTTGATTCTAATGTAACGTTAGGTTCTGTTGTCATTGGATGTATTCTGATGTTTTATGCGTGCAACAAATTACATCGTGATGAAGTTTGATTCTGATGTAACGTTAGGTTCTGATGTCATTGGATGTATTCTGATGTTTTATGCGTGCAACAAATTACATCGTAATGAAGTTTGATTCTAATGTAACGTTAGGTTCTGTTGTCATTGGATGTATTCTGATGTTTTATGCGTGCAACAAATTACATCGTGATGAAGTTTGATTCTAATGTAACGTTAGGTTCTGTTGTCATTGGATGTATTCTGATGTTTTATGCGTGCAACAAATTACATCGTGATGAAGTTTGATTCTAATGTAACGTTAGGTTCTGTTGTCATTGGATGTATTCTGATGTTTTATGCGTGCAACATATTACATCGTGATGAAGTTTGATTCTAATGTAACGTTAGGTTCTGTTGTCGTTGGATGTATTCTGATGTCAAATTTTACATCGTCAAGACGTTTGATTCTGATGTAACGTTTGAGGCTAATGTATTTTTATGTACTTGGACGTCACACTGAAGTCTGAATACATTAAGGGTACAGCAATATACGTTAAAATTTAATGTATTGAAGATGTCTGCTGATGTTTCCTACATTACAATTTCTATTCGGGCAAAGAGTATAGGTAGTGAGTTTCTTCTTCTACTTCAAATGGGATAGCCTCTTGTGTAGCTGGTATGAGTCGAGACAACGCATCGGCTACATTTTGGATTCCGGGTACTCTTTGGATGTCATAGTCGTAAGGCTGCAATCTCAACGCCCAGCTCTCCGCACGTGAAATTGCTCGTTTTCCCAAACGGTGATTAACGTTGAAAATATATTGGATTGCTTCCGCGTCTGTCCGAATAGTGAACGGCCTAGTCAACAGATAGTAGGCAAATTTTTCTACACCCCAGACAACTGCAAGTGCTTCCTTCTGTGTTTGGGGGTAACGTTTTTCTGCAACGGATAACGCTTTAGACGCACAAGCTATAATCCGTGGAATGTTATTTCCGTCGATTTGAGTAAGTACCGCCCCCAAACCAACAGGTGAGGCATCCACAAATAATTCTATGCGGTCTGTCAGGTTGTAGTATCCAAGCCTCTTAATGGATTCCAAAGCTTCGTTTGTGATTGCAAGGGATGCAAAAATTATTTGGATGATGTGTTGGTGTTCGGGAAAACCAAGGAAGAACATGATGAACGGTTTATAGAGATTGCTGACGTTTATCGTACGCACACTACGTCACGTATACATATACGCAAAATGTTTTCATCGAAAAAAAAAAAAAAAAACTTCATAGCGGAAAATTTTCTTGATGAAAACAAATCACTGACACAACCATACTTTAGCGAACCCTTTAGCCTTTTGTAGACCTTTTGAAGTTTGGTGACGCAAGTCAATGACATTTATACACTGGAACAAAAAACTTCTTTTTTTGCTGGGATTCACATTCGACATAAATAATAAAATTTATTAGTATTAATAGTATTCACAATAAATCATAATGTCCACAACAATAAACTAACCATATAATTTAATGTTTTCACTATAGAATCTATGGTAAATGACGAAATCTACAATAGATTAAGGGGGTTGTTATGTATCTTAACCAAAAATCACTTTTTCCCGAACAAACTTGATCCATTTACCCGAGCATTTACCACTAATTGTATTGTTGTTCTATTTTTGTAAAATCCTTACAGTATGGGACATATTTTACATTTATTGTAATAACAATATGTTAAAATTTCTTGTACAATATATGCACAATAAGATCAATTGTTGGCAAGAGATTTAGTTGTAATTGTATTTTATTTTATGGTAACTATATGTTTTTTTTTCGGCAGGGCAAAAAAAAAACGCATTTATTTTCAGTAGTATTTATTAATAAATCATTGAATGAGAATTTTATTTTCCGATACTTATTTTTTTAATACACGTGATCTAAGTTAGAAAGCAAGTAAAACGCTGTCCAGACTGTTGAGGTATAACATGTTATAACGGTTGTCGAATAATTGCAACACAGAAACCACCATCAAGATAGCACTATAACATGTTATAATAACTCTGTAGTCTGAACGTACTATAAGAAGGAGTACTGTTGGGGGTAGATGTAGTGATACAGAAATCGTAGTTGAACTCTAAAATATATTGTAGATAAAACCAGGTACATATTTATTATACAGAATTGAATATTTAAATAAAAAAATAACAACACGGTTAAATGTAAGCACAACCCAAACGCTCACTGCATCATGTTTGGCAACCAGGCATGTAATTAACGCAAAGCCTATGCGTTTTGGCAACATTTCCGGAATGTTCGGTCACATAACTGAGATGCGAATTGGATTCATTCTGTGTGCTTATTTCATGAAAGCAGGACGTGCGTTTCAACGTGGGATACGACCTCGGATACGACAGGCACCACCGCTTGGTATTTTATTTTGCTGGATCTCAGTGAAAAAAACAACATCCAGCGAACAAACGGGAATTTTACCGAGATCTCAAGTAACACATATAAATTTTGTTGAATCTCGGCGAAGACAATCAAGAAGACTGGCAACTTTTCCAGAATCAAACTGACAGATACAATAGCCCTGCGCTTGAGTGAAGGTGAAAGCAACGCACAGAAAAATGAGCAAATGCACAAACCTTTTTCTGAGGATATGATCTTTGTTATCAAATTCGTTCGAAGCATTTACCTTTGAGCGGCAGATGACGCGATTGTACCTGTCTCATAGCGTTCGTATGAGAAAATGGAAGAGTTGCCAGTCTTCTTGATTTGTTGTCTTCGATCTCGGCAAGTTTTTCACTGAGATCTAGCAAAATAAAATGCTGATCTGCTCGGTAGTCCCCATCTCGGTAAAAAAAATCTGAGTGTGTACCTTCCGATCACCACTCGCTTGCCTTCCAGCTATCCTAGAATATATCATATTAGCATGCTTGGCATACACAGTTTTGATCGCAAACTGCTCATTTGTTAATAAGTTTGGAAAAAGTTGACGAAACATAGTTCTTTTTGAAGCAGTAGATAGAATAGAGTTTAAGCAAAGTTTAAGCTTGTTATATATACGTAAAAAAAATTGATTTTAATTCTAGTAATAAACTGTATTTGTTTTTGCGTTGTAAAAATTAAGTGAGAAATGCTCGCTGCACATCTCGGACTTAAAGAGTAAAAATTCATTGATGTTGATTCAAATGTTAAGATTTATCTTATGCATATCTATGCATATCAATAGCACAGAGAACAGACGTTGAAGCTCGGTCAGAAACTTGTGTAAAATAAGTGGAAACGTCGCCGTTACGTGGTGTTAGCATCTCCTGATTTTCTCTCTAAATTTTCCACTTTCGACCAATTTGGCGCTAGTATCGATAAATTTTCTGTTGAAAATTGCCACTTGGCGCTACTAGCACTTAGTGTCTAGTGTAATTTGTGCAACGCCAGCGCCATCATGTTGTCAAAGAGGGTTTTTAAGTGGGGAAGTCGCCGTTAGTGGTGCTTAAGTCAAATAGGAATCTTTACACAAGTTTTCATAGAAATTTTGTTCGAGCCTCCATGTCTGTTCTCTGTGATAACACTCACAAATTGTTCATCGCACAAGCATTTAACGGTCAATTTAAAAGTATCTCAGTTGGTAGTACTGCCACATGTGGCGCGCATAGTCAATTCCCTTGCGTTTGACGTTTACACACTACCGCCATCTGTTCAGCGTACTACCCACCACAGTGTATTCAACAGATGGCGGTAATGTTTTAGTGACGATGTTTTACAATGAGAAATATTCAATGTGTTATGTCTGTTTGTCTGTGGTGACAGTGTTGTGATTATCGTAATTACTAACTCATTTAATGCTATTTAAGTTACTTGTATCGAGGAAATCCTAATAATATTTTCACTAGACTGATGCAAAATTTGACTTTTTCGCTCCACAATGCTTAAATGGTTTCAAATCGGGTCCTGATTAGCCTCCCAAAGTTACAACTCATTTGGTTAGAAACAGACTTCGCACAAGCCATTTGAAGTTAACATGTAAATTACTATGGGAAATCTCAACTTTTTTTCATTGCCTTCTAGTCTTTTTTCCATATTGAGCTGCGAAACAGTTCGATAGCCATTCTTATAGAAAATTTTCTCAGCTACAACTTTGCGCAAGATCGTTTCTATGTAAACCGAGACAGGAAATAGTTATTAATTATTTAAGAGATTGGTAAACTTATGACATGATCAAGCAGCTGCTCTGTAGGCAACACTGTATTTTGCAGTGTGACATAGTAGCCATGATTTTTGTGTCCTAATCAACGCCCCAGAAACACCAATGTTGCCTGCTGAGCAGTTGATTGAGCATGATCATAAGACATCAGCGCATTGAACCATTGAACCATTGATAATCCTTGCATTTAATCAAAAAGTGGTATTGAGCAAAGTTGTAGCTGGGAAAATTTCCTACAAGTACAGTTGAAAGCTGTTGAAGCTTACCGATATGGTGAATTATTAAGGCCCACGCACATTAGATGCGGATCGGACACGTTGCGGCAAAGTGACAGCTAAATCTATTGTCTAACTGTCAAATTTACGTCAACGCAACGCAAACGGATCTAATGTGGGTGGCCCTTTAGATTGGCGTCTTGCAGTGAAACTTTTCCAAGCTTTCGCCACCTACATTTCGAAGTGAGAACTACTAGAAGGAGGATAGTTTCCAACTTTTCCAAGTAAAACAGACGCTTTTTGGGGCAAATCGGTCCATAAAGAGAAACTTATAATTTCCCGTGGAAACTTCTGCTTGAATAGTGTAAGAAAACGTGTTTGAAAACTATTTGTTATTATTTCGGTATGGATCGGAGATGTTTTCATGACAAATTATGCATAACAAGTTTGCACCCACAGCACAGAGAACAGACGTTGAAGCTCGGTCAGAAACTTGTGTAAAATAAGTGGAAACGTCGCCGTTACGTGGTGTTAGCATCTCCTGATTTTCTCTCTAAATTTTCCACTTTCGACCAATTTGGCGCTAGTATCGATAAATTTTCTGTTGAAAATTGCCACTTGGCGCTACTAGCACTTAGTGTCTAGTGTAATTTGTGCAACGCCAGCGCCATCATTTTGTCAAAGAGGGTTTTTAAGTGGGGAAGTCGCCATTAGTGGTGCTTAAGTCGAATAGGAATCTTTACACAAGTTTTCAGAGAAATTTTGTTCGAGCCTCCATGTCTGTTCTCTGTGCCCACAGGGAGAGGTTACCTCCTGCGCAGCTGCATTTTTCAGAAAATGGTAAATATGTGCGATTTTCACTAAGATGAAAGTGGAAATTAAGTGAATTTACTTAGGAAAGGTTGTATCATGCTGGTGGTAATAGAGAGTTGGTTGTATAAGGACGCCAATATTCAATAAATGTTCATTTAGGCCTTTTTTAAGCAAACATATTGATACACACAAAGAAAAGTCGTTTATAAAATTAAAAAAAACCATTGGTAGATTTAAAAGTTTGCATTGGTTCTTTTTGGTAGGAAGTGGTTAGCTTTCAAAATAAAAGTCAACCAACCGTCAATTCAGAAGTTGTCCGCTCGATACTGTTAAAAGTTCAAACTTTCAAAAGGAATTATAGAACTGTCAAATGAAAAAATGTATTAGTGTTGAAATTAATGGAGGATTATTTTTGACTTGAAAATGTGGCATAGTTAAAATTAAATGGGCCTTTTCAATTTAAATTAAAATAATTTTAAAAAAATGTTTTGGTTTTTATTTTAGTGGATAAGTATTAAATATTCTTTATTATTATTTTTCAATAAGATAATTTTTTTACATTGTTATTGTTATCTTTGTTGATGTTTACGTTATTGCGTCTTGGAGCTATTCTTGCTTTGAGTAAACCTGCTACAGTAACAGGTACATGGTGATGTCACAGATGCAGGGTTATGGACAGAAGACAACCTCCAGCATTGTTAGCAGCGTGATTGTATACCGGTGTAGATTTAACGGCAGCGGATAGCGGAAGGAAGGTGTCGATTAGATCGTTTTCGGTGAGGGTTTCTGTGGAATAAGGCATTTTACGAGACAGATCGAGTCAGCTGATTTTATTCTGTTTACTAATTTTGACATTTACTGGCGGGCCGAATATCTTCATTCGCAACTACACGGCCAGCAAAAGTGACTCACGGAGTGTGTTTAGCTTGCTTACTTTTGGGTAAATCCGTGGCAAGCCCATACACTCGTGAGTTACTTTTGTTGGCCGTGTAGAGAATCAAAACAAAAATATCAGACGTAAACAATAACAATGCCACGAGCGGACCGCCAGGAACTGTCATCAAAACGTCTCGTAAAATGGTTTATATTAAATATATTGTTATATACCTTTAACATCTACTGTTGTAGTAGTCGTCGAACACTCACTTGCATTCCGAGCCATCTTGTCCGCTCGCAGATTAATATTGTTTCGAAAATTTTCCTTCCCAAGTTTTCAACGCTCTTCGAGAAACTTCTGACGTCAAGCCAAATTAAGCGGCAAACCGAGGTCCAGTGCTGCCAAAAACTTTTCCTAGAAAATTAATTTTTGACAGTTGAACAACTTTCATTTTAAAAAAATGCACTTTTAAAATTACAAGTCGAACCTGAAAGAAACACTTTCAAACCAAAAAAATAATTTTTATTTTGAATATTTTCGTTGTTAAAATGACGAAATAAAAAAATTTGAAATGGACATAACACTCGCAAGTTGTTCATCGAACAAGCATTTAACGGTAAATTTAAAAGTATCGTAGTTGGTAGTACCGCCACCTGTGGCACGCATAGTCAATTCCCTTGCGTTTGACGTTTACACACTACCGCCATCTGTTCAGCGTACTAGCCACCACACTGTGCTCAACAGATGGCGGTAATGTTTTAGCGACGATGTTTTACATTGAGAAATATTCAATATGTTATGTCTGTTTGTCTGTGGCATTATTTTTATTACAACAATTTTTGTTTTTTGTGTGTACTCACAATTTTCGAAGGAAAACGCACCGGAACTTGATTTACTCAACACGCACCATACTATAAAATAAATGTTTACCATAATATTTACGATGCAGCATTGATGGAGCCGTGAAATGAAATGAATATATCTTATGAAAGCTCACCTGGAAAAGTCAAAGATACACATAAGTCTGATCGTAAAAAACGTTTTCTTCTTCAATTCGAATGTTATATTGGAAGGATTTCACGCAGGCTTGATGAAAATTATGATTTAATGCTAATTTTCACGAATTTTATATGCAGTCTGTCAATATTATCATCATGCAGTGGCGACATCTGCGTTGAGCTTTTGTGGCAATCTTGCAATAGACATGAACAAAAATCTTGGTTTTACGATAGTAATTCCCATACAAACTTCAAATGGTTTGTGCCATCTCAGTTTCTCACCAAATGGGTTCAAATTTTGAGAGGTTAGTCAGGATCCGATTTGGAATCGTTTAAGTACTGTGGAGCGAAAATTTCAAATTTTGCATCACTCTAATATTCACCCTACCGATGGCATACGGTTGTTTGCTTATATTCATCTAAATCGAAGAGGAAGAGGTGACAATTGGGTTCTTTAATTTTGAAAAATATATCCGTTTTTATATATAATCTGAAAGAGCTTCGTTTTCTGAGCACAGCGATATTTTTTATCGAACCCACACACTTTCATCTCGATTTTTAAATCAAGATTTAAAGCAATATAATAAATTCACTGTTTGACTAAGGTGAATAAGGTAATTTTTGCAAATGTAATCATACTTATTTAAAATACTTTCAGTGTACTAAAATTTATGAAATTTTGGGTATGGGCACGTATGGGTTCCATTTTTAATCCAGATTACGAATATGCATTTACCTCAATACCCTTAAGGAACCCAATTGGCTTCTTCCTCTTTTATTTCTATCTCTATCTCTATCTTACGCACATGAAATCGGCCAATCAGGAGCTGGTTCACGTTTGACAGAAAATTGGTTCATTTTCGCCCCCGTATTGTCGACAAACCGACATGAATGACCATAACAAAAACAATAAAATTTCTGACCAAAGCACACTACTGACATCTGACCACCGAAAAACCGACATGAATGACCTTACAAATTACCATGATCACCCTAATAAACAAATACCATAAACGAACTGTATCCCGGATGGGTAAACTATCCCACAAATCGTTTGGATGATACCCCGAACACGTCGTTAAGCTCTCTTTTATGGTTATTTGTATTAGGGCAAAGCACAAAACTGACATCTAACGCCGTGTTCGCGAAAAATGTTTATTCTAGCCATGAACACGCGTACAAACTATATGAGTTGGTTCGTGTCTATTCTATCGCGGACAAATTATTTTTATCTAGATAAAAAAGAATTCTATGGTTTTGACACATGCGATCGCTGCATATTTGAATCGGCCGTTACGAATTCTCGTTCAAGAGTTATGTTTCAGTTTCATGTCGGTTTGTCGGTGATCTGACTCCGTGTTCGCGGGAAATATTTAGCTAAACCACGAACCCGCATGCAAAAGTTATGAATTGGTTCGTGTCTGATCTATTCTGGACAAATTATTTTTATCTAGATCAAAAAATCCTATGGTTTTGACAGTTCGGATCACTGCACATTTAAATCGGCCTTTTACGATTTTCGGGCATAAGTCAAAATTAAGTGTCATGTCGGTTTGTCGGTGGTATAAGCATTATAAGAGCTGACTGTATTCACCTTTATTAATTTAGCAATATTGTAAAGCAATGTAATTAAATCTAATAATTGAGCTAAAAAAAACATTTATTAGGCGTCTTATAAATCATGTTATTAAATCAATTGTTAAGTGTTGAATTACATCGTCGATGTATGTACAAATTACACTTATTCAGTTTGTTATTAGATCAAACTTCTAGTGTTGAATCGAGGAAGACAGTAAACTTTTATGAAGCTTTTATACCCCGGACAGACTATGGCTTATATCATGTAATATAGGCTGGCTTGCAATGAGCACTCATATATAGGATTTCCAGTGAAAGCTAGATGTATGAGTGCTCATTGCAAGGTAGCCTATATTACATGATATAAGCCATAGTCTGTACGGGGTATAAAAACTTCATAAAAGTTGACTGTCTTCCTCGATTCAACACTAGAAGTTTGATCTAATAACAAACTATTTTTTTTATGGAAAATACGGTTCGAACGAAACCAAGAATAATGGGTGATTATATTAGTTATGAGTTAGGTAACACAGTAGGTTTCAAAACATAAGCTCTGGCCTTTGGGTTTATGTGGGAATATTAGTTGCGTTTTGGAAGCGTTGCCCACTGGGGAAAAACGTAAAAATGCATCAAAATTCAACAACTCCCTTTCGTGCTAAAGGAACTTGATCAAATATAGTGTATTATGTAAGTCGAGTCGAGCATCACTTCTTGTCACTGGTATTGCTTTCAGTTTTAAACGTCCGATTTTCATTAAATTCACTCTTTCACTGGACTGGACTGGAGCACCATGCCTTTTTTGACATTGTGAACTATGACCTTCTGAAATTACAACCGATGTTTGTAAAATTATTATAAAATTCTATTCTTCTATTATCTGAAGAAAATCCAGGCCAATATCTCAAAGGCACTCTAGAGATATTCCCCCTTATTCTGCGCCGCGAGTGAAGTGAGGCGACTCGCTGTCACTAGTGAGGTGACTCTCCGTGCAAATCAAATGGGGAGTTATCTCACTCGCGGTGACTATTGTCAACTCACCTCACTCAGCGCAGAATAAGGGGGACTGGTTTTTAAAATTGATTATGCCAAAACACTCTGGAAAGGAAAGGGTTATTACGAAAAAAAAAAATACCAACCAATCAGTGTCAATCACATGGACAGAGGTTTGTGATAGTTACTCCGGAAAAAATCATAACAACCCGTATTTTGTTATCTTTATTAGTATTTTATTGTTTTTAATTTAAATTAATCATAACTGTAATACGATTGTTCGTTTCTGCATTTTTTGCTGTATGTCAATATTCATTCTTTTGTATTTCCTGATGATGACCGCGCACACACACAAGGGAAAAGGAGCAGCGAATCGCGCAAGGAAGCCCGCGAAAGGACAATTTTATTAAACACACGCTTAAATAAATGCTTGCTAAGAAACGCTTCCTTTCGCCTTCCTCGCCACGCAAATGAAAAGAAAAACGGTTCGCATGCAATAGTGTTCATTGACTCGTACTTTCCCTGAACCCTTGCCAGATATTCTTAACTACTACACGCATCTGATCCTGACTGACTGCCGTGGCTGAATCCGATTTTCTTCTACTACTGGATGACGATACTGATTCACGCTCGAGACAACAAAGCAATCGTGCAAAAGGTGTTCTGATTTTGCTTATGAATTTCTGAACCATTGGTTTTTGATAATTCATTACAGTTGGTTTTATTGGTTGCATCAATTTACTGTTCAGTTAGTGGTTGTTTTTACTTTATTTTTCATTGTTCTTCACTACATTCGCTCCCATGTTTTTGTATGCTTCCTATACTGTTGTGTTTAATATTTCAGTGTTCGTGTATTTCTGTATGTGTGAGTCTGTCTGTATGCTGTCCGCTAATCTGTTGTAGATATTTTTCTGTTGTTGTTGTTGTTGTTGTGTGCGTAATCTTAAGTATGGATAATCTTATTGACGATCAGTGGCGCGCAGCTTCTCTTCGACAGCTTCTCGGGATGCTTCAGAGAGATCGGTAGCCTGAATGTACTTCTGGACGCCAACGAGCGACTTCTTCAGAGCGTCGAAAGAGCTGGAGTACAACATCTTCTTCTTGACCTGGAAGTAGAAAGATGAGAGGGATTGTTAATAATGAGCTGCATACACATTTTTATGACCCTCTTCTTCTCCAATAGTAAATATTATTTGAGAAAATATACTATACAGTACGCTAATGTATGATCCCATCTAAGCAATTTTCAAGATGTGAGAATTATCTTTTAAAAACAACCGAGAAAATTTAATTTCTTTCCCACTGTTTATGAAATTAAGAAATACATATTAGAATATTTCATCGCTTTAAACGATTTAAGGTCATTCAGAATTTGATTTCTGGTTAACAATATTTAGTTTATTCTGTTTGTATTAGAGGAAATGACGGCTTCGGCATGACAGACTATTTTCGGCAACCCAAATTGAACGCTAATTTCATTGGATTTTCTTACGAAAACACTTCGCTGAATACACTCTAACGATTATTTAGGCTTTCAGCTTCAATTTGATTATATTTTTACCACTGAGAAAAAGGGTTTTCTTGAAATGAAACACACGCACTACAAAATGCTGCTCATTTCGAATTGCCTATGAAAGCACAGAACTGTGCACGATGGTCCCCCGGCGAGACAGGGGGTTGGGGCAGGCCCAACGGCTTGCCCTGGAAAACATATAAAGTTGCGAATACCGAAGAAAGAAATACGGATCCGAACAATCGGCACAGACCTACACGACGAAATAAGGACTACGATTGGAAACTCGGAATATAGAACTGCAAATCGCTCGGCTTCCCGGGCTGCGATAGGTTAATCTATGACGAACTTCAACCACGCAACTTCGAAGTCGTAGCACTGCAGGAACTTTGCTGGATGGGACAAAAGGTATGGAAAAGCGGGCATCTAGCGGCAATTTTTTTAGCAGAGCTGTGGCACCACCAACGAGCTGGGAACCGGCTTTGTAGTGCTGGGTAAGATGCGCCAACGCGTGACTGGTTGGCAGCCGATCAACGCGAGGATGTGCAAGTTGAGGATTAAAGGTCGTTTCTTTAACTACACTGCCCACACGAAGGGAGACCCGACGACGAGAAATAAGCGGTCTATGCGCAGCTGGAGCAGGTCGAAGTCGAACGCCGCGACCCAACATTGAGCAATTACGGGACGCCGGAGTTGCTCAGGATTACGCGCAGCAGCTGGAAGTTGCACTACCCACGGAAGCGCAGCTTGTCGCAGCTACTCTTGAAGATGGCTGGAGGGACATCCGTTCCGCCATAGGTAGTACTGCAGCAGCGGCACTAGGTACTGTGATCCCGAACCGAAGGAATGACTAGTTTGACGGCGAATGCAACGGTGATGCAGCCGAAAACGAAGGTGACACGGTAACAGACCTTGGAGCACGCACAGAAGCCGACGGACTACCAGCCCTGATCTTCAAGAAGTTGAGGAGGAGATCGGTCGGTTGAAGACCAACAAAGCAACTGGTGTAGATCAACTACCAAGTGAGGTATTAACATACGGTGGTGAAGCACTGGCTAGAGCGTTGCACTGGGTAATCGCCAAGATTTGGGAGGAGGAGATATTACCGGAGGAGTGGATGGAAGGTGTCGTAGGCCCAATCTACAAAAAAAGGGCGACAAGTTGGATTGCTGCAACTACCGCGCGATAACACTACTGAGCTCAGTTGCTATCCATCTCTCAGACTGATTGGACGTTGTATCACCAGACAATCCCCCCTATTCTGCGAGTCACGTGACTCTCTCTCACCGGTGAGGTGACAATAGTCACCTCGTGTGAGGTGACTCTCCATTTGATTTGCATGGAGAGTCACCTCACACGAGGTGACAATTGTCACCTCACCGGTGAGAGAGAGTCACGTGACTCGCAGAATAAGGGGGAATACTTTCGAGCATCTTTTGTACGACGCGCGTGTGTGTTTTTTTGCCATGCGGGCTTTAAGAGCAAATTGTGTCGTGTTAGACACATCAATTCTTCCGAAGCGACCGTGTATCTCGGATATTAAAAATTTCTTGGACAATGAGCTGCAGCTCGACATGTCACTGGTGAAAAGTATCCAGCCACATAATGTCAAGAACGTTGTGTATTTGGGTATGAAAAGTGACGTAGTAGCAGAAAGAATCGCTTCAGCTCATCACCTGAAGCATTTCATGGAATACGAAAGGAAGAAAATCTTGATTCCAATTTACGTCGAGAGCAGTGCGGTCGACGTGCGCTTGCATGATCTTCCGGACGACATGGATAATGTGGCTATCATTGATCATATGCGTCAGTATGGTGAAGTGATAGCCATTAGAAGCGAAGTCTGGAAGAGTTATTTTCCAGGCTTTAGTAATGGAGTACGCGTTGTGAAAATTAAGCTTACTCTCCCCATCCCATCGTACATAACCGTCGACGACGAAATTACGATGGTATCCTACCATAATCAGGTAAAAACATGCCGTAATTGCGGGCGCAAATCCCATCCCAAACAACGTTGCTCTGAGGTGGCAACAGAAACTGCAAACGAGGACAATAACCCCCAAACTGATCAACAGAATAGAGGCATCAACAACAGTAACAGCGTGAACAGTCAAACAGTCAACAAACAACAATCAAACGCAGCCAACGGTAAGCAGTGGCCCTCTCTTTCCAAATCAACACCTATTGCAGAGCAACAGCACAACAATAAAACTGAAACAAAACGCCAAAGATCGATCGACTCGGACACTACGAACAATGTAACGAAAAAATTGAACGCAAACGACTCCACCGAAAGTGATAGCAGCTTGATCCCAGTGAGTGGTGATATTTGTCCCTATACGCAGCGCCCATATAGGATTCCAGATGTTTCACACATTGAAGATCCAGAAGAACGGTGTGCATTGATCGAGGAGAACAAGAGGAAAATTGATGCCGCCTATTTAGAGCAGCTAATGCACAAGAAAAAGAAAAAAAGTGCTTCATAATTAAAATAAATTGTCTGTTTGTTCATAGCATTCGGCTCCGTTGAGTCTTATTGACATTTGAGCCTAATAAAAAAAAAAAACGTAAGAAAAAAAAAAAAAAAAAAAAACACTACTGAGCGCCGCCTAGAAGGTACTCTCCCAAATTCTATACCGCCGCCTGTCACCATTTGCAAGAGAGTTCATGGGGCTATATCAGGCGGGATTCATGGGTGCCCACGCTACCACGGACCAAATTTTCGCGATTCGGCAGGTTCTGCAGAAATGCCGCGAATATAACGTGCCCACACATACGACACAATCGATCGAGATCAGCTATGACTGATTATGCACGAGTGCGGATTTCCGGATAAACTGAGGCGATTGTTCAAGGCGACGATGGATCGAGTGATGTGCGTTGTTCGAGTATCGGTGGCACTCTCGAGTCCCTTTGAATCTCGAAGGGGGTTACGGCAAGGTGATGGACTTTCGTGTCTGCTATTCAACATCGCGTTAGAAGGTGTGATCAGAAGAGCTAGGATAGACACGAGTGACACGATCTTCAGGAAATCCATCCAGCTTCTTGGCTTCGCCGATGACATCGACATCATGGCACGGAACTTTGAGACGAAGGATAAAGCTAGGCGGATTGAACTTGCCATCAACGCATCGAAGACGAAATACATGAAAGGAAGAAGTTCTAGGGAAGACAATGTTAGCCTCCCAACGGCGCCGGTGGTGTAGTGGTAAGCGTGATTACCTCTCACCCCAGCAGGCTTGGGTTCAATCCCAGTCGGCGCCGCGTTCTGAGGCATAACATCTCTGATCACGCCTTCCTTCGGATGGGTCGATAGGTAGGGTCCAGGTGTGGGAGCTGCCTTCCTGGCACGTCGGTAGCATTGGTGCTCAGCACGGAAAACAAGATCGACGGAAAAAACAAAACCAAAGGAAAAAAAAAATGTTAGCCTCCCACCCCGAGTTTAGATTGACGGTGACGAAATCGAAGTGGTCGATGAGTTTGTGTATTTGGGCTCACTGGTGACCGCCAAAAATGATACCAGCAGAAAATTCAAAGACGCCTTATCACAGGGAATCGTGCCTACTTTGGACTCCGGAGGACGCTCCGGTCGAATAAAATTCGCCGCCGCACGAAGTTGACTGTCTACAAGACGCTGATTGGACCGGTGGTCCCCTACGGCCACGAGACCTGGACTATGCTCGTGGAGGACCAACGCGCCCTTGGTTTTTTCGAACGGAAGGTGTTGCGTAGCATCTACGGTGGAGTGCAGATGGATGACGGAACGTGGAGGAGGCGAATGAACCACGAATTGCACCAGCTGCTGGGAGAACCATCCATCGTCCACATTGCAAAAATTGGGCGACTACGGTGGGCTGGGCACATCGTTAGAATGCCACACGACGAGCCAGTGAAAATGGTTCTTGAAAGCGACCCAACAGGAACAAGAAGAGGCGCGCAACCTGCGGACCCTTCGCAAACTACGAGGCTGGCAAAGTGTGGTCATGGATCGAGTAGAGTGGAGACGACTTCTTCGGACAGCAGAGGACAACAAGGCCTTAGCCTGATTTGTAAGGTAAGAAAGAGAAGTACCATAAAAAGTGCTGAACGACGTGTTCGAGATACTTAATCTAGGATTGCTGGATATTTCCTGATCATCGAAATGAGACCCAATCCGAAGACAACATATCAAGAAGACTGGCAACTCTTCCATGTTCTCGTACGACCGCTATGAGACAGGTACAATCGCGTCACCTGCCGCTCAAAGGTAAATGCTTCGAATGAATTTGATAGCAAAGATTACATCCTCAGAAGAAAGGTTTGGATATTTGCTCATTTTTCTATGCGCTGCTTCGCTCAAGTGCAGCGCTACTGTATCAGTCGCTTGGGTTCTGGCAAAGTTGCCAGTTTTCTTGATATGATGTCTTCGCCCAATCCTTAGCAAAGACATCAAGTTAAAGTATCTCAAATGACGATCGAGATGGACGGGTCGTGACGGTTTACTACCCAAATACAAACATAAAAATCAAAGCAGTAAATCTAGATTTTCCATCAAGAATTGTCCACATTCTTTCCAAATCCACCCATCGTAAATAGTAACATCACGTGCTACATTTGTCCGTCGAGTTGATACAAAATTACAAAACAGTTTTTTATGTACTATTGCACCAAGATTTTCTAATAATGATTGCCCACTAGACTGATGCAAAATTTGAAATTTTCGCTCTACTGTGCTCAAACGGTTCCAAATTGGGTTCTGCTTAGCCTCCCAAAATTTGAACTACTTTAGTAAGAAACTGACTTGACATAAACCATTTATACCAGTTTATATGGGAAAACTTATGTTTTTGTTTATATTTATCTAACAATTTACCACATCACTGTGCTTTTAAAAATGATAGCAGGGATTGTAGCAAATTTTCTCAGCTACAACTTTGTTGAAAACCACTTTTCAATCAAATGCACGGAACAAAAGTTAATAATGATTCAGCAGGCAACATTGGTGTTTCTGGTGAGAAGAATAGAGCACAAATAGCATGGCTACTATGTCACACTGCAGGATACAGTGTTGCTAACAGAACAGCTGCTTGATCATACCATAAGATTTTCAATCTCTTAAACAATTAATAACTATTAAATTTGACATTTAGCTGAAAAACGATATTCCGCAAAGTTGTAGCTTAGAAAAATTCCCGTAAGAATAGTTATAGAACTTTTCGAAAAAGCAATATGGAAAATGGGTAGAAGACAATGAACAAAAAGTTTGGTTTTCCCATAGTAATTTCCATACAAACTTTGAATGATTTGTGCCAAGTCAGTTTCTTACCAAATGATTTTAAATTTTGGGAGGCTAATCAGGACCTGATTTGAAGCCGTTTGAGCACTGTGGAGCGAAAATTTCAAATTTTGCTTCAGTCTATTGCCCACTTCTTTTCTAAATCCAGTTTTTCTGATCAATGTACAACTACACGACTTTCTTGACAATCGATGTAATGTTACAAAACATTTGCACTGTACATCTAATTTACCGAATCAATTGCTTTACTCACCTTAGCGGTATCTGGACACCAGGACATCAGGAACAGCTTCTGCTTCTTGGAACTTTCCGAGGTGCCTTGACACTGGTGCATGTACTCAAAGTCGAACAGTCCATATCTGAAAGGAGCAAACGCCGAGTGAAAAATGGGTGTAAACATGATCCAAACCTAAGAGCAATAACCTACCGGCACTCGCCTGGTCCACCCTTCTGGATATCCTCGAGGAATTGGTCATACTCGGCGTTGCGGTCACCGATCACCTCCACATCGATCTGTTTCTCGTCGCGGATGTAGAATATGACATAGCGATGCTTTTTGTCTTTTTTGATTTCCTCGTATGTCGTTTTGCAAACATCTGATACGGTCACTCCTGAGGCCTGTCCGGGGTAAAAAGGGGTTGAAACAATGGAAACACATTAGACAACATGATTACGTGAGCTGTGGGATTAGGTTGAGGATTTTTACGGTGTTTCTTCTTTCGCTACAATCTACATTAAAGTGCGCTTCTCCGGTCTAAAAATATCACCGTTGGTAACATACATGCAGTGTGGTGCAGCCCTCCACAACCATTCAAGTGTGTCGTACGGAAAATAAATGTCACCGTTAGAAGGGAATTGGTCTAGTTTTAGAATAAGAATTGAGAAATTGCGGTTTGGACGAACCATGTGAATCAACAAGAAGACAAAATTACACATGACACAAGAATTGTTTCCAACAATTACCAAATATGAAAATCAACAAGATCAAGATCGAGACCTTGCATCCAATCGATTGGTCTATGTCGAAAGGTTCGCAATGTATGTAAACATTGGTATACAATGAGATACAAAGTATTGCCTCCTCCTTCTCGTCGCAGACCACGTTGACCACGAAACAACAGAGATCATTCGGAAAATTTACGTGAGAAGCATCCGAAATGAACGAGCACCCATCGTCGTCATCATTAATCCACTTTTCATTGGCGTCATTACTGTTGTTGCATGTGGTATAATAAAAGGCGTACGGTTTTCTGGTTGCGTTTCGAGTCAGTCTGACTCGAAAGAGAAAGAGAGAGAGAGAGTGGGGGCGTCTTCAGCGCACTAACGAACGAAAGAGGAATGCACTCACGTTGCACTTGCGCGCTTTCCGTTGGCAGGCATGTTAGTGGCATAAGTGAACGAAACACGTGTTTCCGTCCGACGACGGGTTTAACCTCAAACTTGAAAATAAGACGATGAATTGAATGGAGAGCACAATCCACAATCGGTTCGGTGTTGTTCGGTCTGGTTCTGGTTTTCATCAACGTGTCTAGTTGGGAGCTCTAGGACTCGGAAACGTTGTTTTAATATGTGCGTTACGCTCAATTTGAGCTTAGCCATTTGGCCATTAAAAAATGGTTAATGAAAATGGGTTGTCTTTTCGGTGTAGTGCTATGTCTGGCTTTGCGTGTGCCATAACTAGCACCAGCAGGCATAGCATTGAATACGTTGGACCGATAACTGGTGAAATCCAAAATTGAGAAAAATGTTACACTGCCCATAAATGCATAACAGTCCCATGTGACTTTTTGGCATAAATTAGTTATTTTCTGAAATCGATTTTTGACAGCGGCGCCGGTGGTGTAGTGGTAAGCGTGATTACCTCTCACCGCAGCAGGCCTGGGTTCAATCCCAGTCAGCGCCGCCGGGATGTTCTGAGGCATAACATCTCTGATCACGCCCCGGGAAGTAAAGCCGTTGGTCCCCGGTTCATGAGTTGATGGGTCGATAGGTAGGGTCCAGGTGTGGGAGCTGCCTCCCTGGCGTCGGTAGCATTGCACAGTGGTCCAGAATGCAGATTTAGGTGGAATGATATGTTTTGAACCTGAAAACAAATCACATGAGAATTCGAAAACCATTTCAATGGAAATCATTTGGAGTGCCCATGATCACATCCGGACATCTTCCGAATATCCTCCCAGTGGCTAGTTTCTATTAGGAAGATGGGATAGATCTCACCAAAGGCGTATCAATTCGGGTTTTTTTTTATCATGATCGGTTCTTCAAAAAATATGTTCAAAAGAAGACGAAATACCCACCAAATGATAACTTTTCCTTCTTTTGATCATGATCTGTTCATTTCCGCATTTATGCCAAACGGGGTACTCCCGTCCCTCATAATAATAAACATTTGACATTTCGACTACAGTAGGTAGGGGAAAATGAGGCAAGATGGCCATCCTAACGAAACTCGAATAAAACTCCACAATTTTGACTAGATAATAATTCTTCTCTATAACCCTACAGAAGCTATGCTTGAAGAACAATCATTCCAAATTTTTTTTATTCGATTATAAGTCAAAAGAAAATTTAAAATTTTCAGACAATGTTCTTTTAAAAAATCTTCCGCTCTAAAACATAACTAAAATCGACCACGTTACGAAAAGTGGTTAGGTTTTGAACCACTTGTAACTCTGTCAATAGCGGATGTATCTTAATTCTAAACAA
Organism: Ochlerotatus camptorhynchus; assembly: GCF_037179485.1. Lineage (NCBI taxonomy): Eukaryota > Metazoa > Arthropoda > Insecta > Diptera > Culicidae > Ochlerotatus > Ochlerotatus camptorhynchus. The sequence goes on from NW_027040988.1 coordinate 3,227,354, forward strand.
GCCAATCGATTGGATATATTTCTAAAATCTGCAAAAATGAACACTATCAATTGCATTCGCACAGCGAGCTGCAGCCCACACGAGCGTCCATTCACCGAAGAAGCCGCACCGCTACTGATCGGATTCAGTAGCTCTTCGTGAGTCACTGTGAACCATCTATTACAAGCGCGTCACCCTCGTCCCAAACAACATACAGCTCACCAAGCCTCATCCGTGTTGAACTCCCTAATAGCTCAGCATTACTCAACTATCACGACAAAACGGTTCTTTTCAGGACCACCATAAATTTGTTGAAGAGTATTTTCGGGACATTTGCCAAGGTCATCAATTGGATGCCAGTTCCGATAAGTTTAAATCTAACATACCATGTATTTTTAATGCAACCTTGGGGGTGCAATTTCAAAAAACAAGTCGGCCGCGGCTTGAAAGTGGTCTGATTTTGATCCAGAGATGATGGATTTTAATTCTTAATACGCTAATCGATAGGAAATTTTTCTACGAATCTGTTAAAATTAAGACTATTAATTTTCAAACGATCACTATGTGCAACTATTGCTATGATAATTAAAATTATCACCGATTGCATGCCAAAAGCGCTTTCCCTAACACAGATTTCTAAATCGAATTCCATCTGGTCTCGCCGAATGGTGTTTAGGGTAGGAACTACTTCGGCCTAATCGCTTATTTTGGGCCTATCGAGCAGAAAACTTCAAATAAATCCATGATTTCAGAGTTAACAAGTCAATTATGCGTTTGGTACGATACTTTAGTTAATAAGCTACGGAACGAAGTCAATGAGAACGCGTGATATGAAGGTTTGCACCCATTATTCCCAAAAACAAAAGAAGCGCTCCGACCGAATCAATTTTTATCTTCATTCGATGGGCCGAAGTGAATTCATTGGCGTTTCAATGGTGTTTCAATGCGTTAGGCCGAGTTTAGAAACCGTAGGCCGAGTTTGGCGTCAAGAAGCAGTGTTAGACTTTTGACAATATCTCAACGATTGGTTTCTCTTTATCAAATTTTACGGTACATACGGAAAGGTTTATAACATTTCGGTTGGTGCTAAACTGCGCTAGATTAAGAAAGACTAAGTGCGGGTTGTGCTTAATAGGCCGGACATGGGGTATTTAACCCTATTCAATCACCACGTGTAGTGAGTGGCGGTGTCCGGTCGTTATCAGCAGCAGCAGTGCTTTCAACGCGTGGCGTTGAACATTTTTCTCCACTACACAACGAAAGGCTCCCCGCAAGCAGCTAGCTATCAAGGATGTCCTCAAGAGCCCACGATTCACCGAAGAAGGAGGAAGAAGCCTCACCGCTACTGATCGGATTCAGTTGCTCGTCTTGAGCCGCTGTGGGCCATCTATGCTAAGCGCGTCACCCTCGTTCCAAACAAGATACAGCTCACCAGCCTCATCCGTGTTGAAAACCCTAATAGCTCAGCATTACTCAACCATCTCGACAAAACACAGTTCTTTTCAGGACCATCATAAATGATTGTTGTTTTAAGAGTTAATTTTCATTGAACGTTCGCTCGCCTTACTGCCAGCCACATCGTCCCCAAAGCTCTTTAATAATACAGACAGCAAACGTTTGTAGTCAAATGCGTAACAGTATTGAAGTGGTACATACAAATTCTCACAATGACCGCAATGAACACATGACCTTGTCAATTAACCAGAAACACTTCGAATTAAGGTAAGCAAAAAAATCTCGAATTTATATGATTGATCGCGAATACCTCGGGATTGGAAAATTTAGCAAGAAATTCCTCCTATAAATTTCCGCTGTTTTATTATCTATTGAATAAACCAAAAATTCCGTGCGTTTTATGCAGAATTGATGGGAAACAGTGGTTTCCCTAACACAGTCGCCGAATATTGATACCGAACACGTAATCATAAGTAAAATGTACGGTCATACATTTTTTTTTTTTTTTTTAACTCTTTATTTGTTCCAAATTCAAAATAAATTACATTTCATTTTTAACCTAGGTGCTCCAGTTACTACAGTAACTTACCAGCCTTAATTGTTATGATATATATCTAAGTGTTTTTACATTGTTCCTGTCTTGGCAATTCAGTATTTTAAACAGGTTTTTTAAACCTGCATGTCAGTATAACAATTGATAGCTTAAAACTAAATAACTAAAACTAAATCTTATCTAAGTATAAAGGGAATTAATCGTTGCAATTGAGGATTGTAACGATTTTTGCCGGAAATTATTAATTATTTTGTTGGACATTTGTGCTAAAGTCTCAACATTCGAAATTCTATGTACTTCGGTAGTACTGTACCAGGGAGGCAAGTTCAAAATCATCTTCAGAATTTTGTTCTGAATCCTTTGAAGTGCTTTTTTCCTGGTAGTGCAACAACTAGACCATATTGGCACAGCGTAAAGCATGGCCGGTCTAAAAACTTGTTTAAATATTAGAAGTTTATTCGTCAGGCAAAGTTTGGATTTCCTGTTTATAAGAGGATACAAACATTTAATATATTTGTTACATTTGGCTTGAATGCCCTCAATGTGATCTTTAAAAGTTAATTTTTGGTCAAGTATTAATCCAAGATATTTCACTTGGTTTGACCAGGAAATTGGAACTCCGTTCATAGTGACTATGTGACTACTACTAGGTTTCAAAAACGAAGCTCTAGGCTTGTGTGGAAATATTATAAGTTGAGTTTTGGAAGCGTTGGGAGAAATCTTCCATTTTTGTAAATAAGAAGAGAAAATATCTAAACTTTTCTGCAGTCTGCTGCAAATAACACGAAGACTTCTTCCTTTAGCGGAAATGCCTGTGTCATCAGCGAACAAAGATTTGTGGCAACCCTGAGGCAAATCAGGGAGGTCCGAAGTGAAAATGTTATACAATATAGGCCCTAGAATGCTACCCTGAGGAACTCCTGCTCTAACAGGTAGTCGATTAGATTTGGAATTTTGATAATTTACCTGCAGAGTTCTGTCAGTTAAATAATTTTGAACTAATTTCATAATGTAAAGTGGAAAATTAAACTTTTTCAATTTAGCAATCAAACCTTCATGCCAAACACTGTCGAATGCTTTTTCTATGTCTAGAAGAGCAACTCCAGTTGAGTGGCCTTCAGATTTGTTTGAACGAATTAAATTGGTAACTCTCAAGAGTTGATGAGTAGTTGAATGCCCATGGCGAAATCCAAACTGCTCATCTGCAAAAATTGAGTTCGTATTGATGTGAAGCATCATTCTATTCAAAATTATCTTTTCAAAAAGTTTACTTATTGAAGAAAGCAAACTTATTGGACGGTAGCTAGAAGCTTCAGCTGGATTTTTATCCGGTTTCAAAATTGGAACAACTTTTGCATTTTTCCATTTATCAGGAAAGTATGCCAAATGGAAACATCTGTTAAATAATTTTACCAGGAAAGACAAGGTACTCTCTGGGAGTTTTTTGATGAGGATATAGAAAATTCCATCATCACCTGGAGCTTTCATATTTTGAAATTTTTTAGTTATAGACCTTACTTCGTCCAAATCAGTCCCCCAGGAATCATCAAAAATATTTTCCCGAGAGAAAATATTCCGAAAATCCCGAGCAACCTGATTCTCAATAGGACTAGTAAGACCCAAACTGAAATTATGGGAACTCTCGAATTGCTTAGCAAGTTTCTGAGCTTTTTCCAAATTTGTGATCAAAATTTTACCACCTTCTTTAAGCGCTGGAATAGGCTTTTGAGGTTTTTTCAAAATTTTTGTGAGTTTCCAAAAGGGTTTGGAACTCGGGTCTAATTTAGAAACATTATTTTCAAAAGTTTTGTTTCTCAGGGCAGAGAATCGCTTTTTAATTTGTTTTTGCAAATCCCGCCAGATAACTTTCATGGCAGGATCGCGTGTTCTTTGAAATTGTCTCCTACGGACATTTTTAAGACGGATCAAGAGCTGAAGATCATCGTCTATTATAATTGAATCGAATTTAACCTCGCATTTTGGTACTGAGGCAGCTCTTGCTTCAACTATAGAAGTAGTCAGAGATTCAAGAGCATAATTAATTTCATCTTTGGTTTGCAAAGGAATGTTTGGATCGAAGTTATATTCCATAAATGTTCGATATTGCTCCCAATCAGCCCTATGGTAATTGAAAGTAAAGCTGTTGGGATTGGAAATTATTTCTTGGGATATTTCAAAAGTTACTGGAAGGTGATCAGAACCGAAGTCAGCATGGGTAACCAATTGGCTACAAAGATGACATGAATCAGTTAAGACCAAATCAATAGTTGAGGGATTTCTTGCAGAAGAAAAGCATGTTGGGCTGTTTGGATATTGAATAGTGTAATAACCTGCAGAACAATCATCAAACAGAATATTACCATTGGAATTGCTTTGAGCATTATTCCATGAGCGGTGTTTTGCATTAAAATCACCAATAATGAAGAATTTAGACCTATGACGGGTAAGTTTCTGGAGGTCACCCTTGAGAAAATTCTTTTGCTGGCCTACGCATTGGAATGGCAAATAGGCAGCTATAAACGTAAGTTGTCCAAATTTTGTTTCAACAGAAACTCCCAAAGTTTCAAAAACTTTGGTTTCAAATGAAGAAAGAATTGTATGCTTGATTCGTCTATGAATAATGATGGCAACGCCACCACAGGGTCCATCAAGACGATCATTTCTATAAATCAAGTAATTTGCGTCCTTCTTAACCTTATGGTCAGGTTTAAGGAACGTTTCAGTTATAACGGCAATATGCACGTTATGAACTGTCAAAAAATTAAATAGCTCGTCTTCATTATCTTTAAGAGATCGAGCATTCCAATTTAAAATGTTTAATGCTTTAAAATCCATTACTGAATTTTAAAGTCATAACAATATTATTAGCAAATTTTACTCCAGTTTGAATAGCATCAAACATGGAGTTAGATTTAAGCATATCAGAAATCATGTCAATTAATGAATTCTGTAAAAATTCCATTTTAGGGGCAGTAATGCTTCCTAAGTCAAAATTGTCAAAATTTCCGTTAGAACGTTGGTTAGTATTTTGATTTCTACCCGCTGCAATAGCAGCATAGGTAGCTCCATTAACTCGCTGAACATTGTTAGCAGCGAGGGGAGTAGGTACAGATGAAACATTTGAAGCAGGGGTGATATTTGTACCTACGGGTACGAATGTAGAATTTGTTCCTCGCTGACCGTTGTTAACAGCAGAGGAATTTGTACCTGGTCGGAAACGTGGAGCGTTTCCTACCTGTCGGTTAGAACGAGATTGTAGGATCGCTTTGCGAGTCTTACATTCCCAAAAATTGGATTTGTGGTTTTCACCACAATTTGAACATTTAAATTTCTTAGGATCTTCCTTCACAGGACAGTCGTCCTTTGCGTGAGAGGAATCACCACAATTCATGCATTTAGCTGGCATGTAGCAATTTTTAGTTCCGTGACCCCATCCCTGGCACTTACGGCATTGAGTGAGGTTTTGGAAATTTCCTCCAGTCTTCCTGAAGTGTTCCCACTTCACTCGGACATGGAGCATAAGGCTAGCTTTTTCTAAGGCCTTAAGGTTGTTTAGTTCACTAGACTTGAAGTGAACTAAATAAAAATCATTAGAAATCCCGTTGCGCGAATCGCCAGGACGGGATTTCATTTTCATTTTGATTACTTGGAGTGGCACAACTCCAAGTAATTTTGCCAGTTCATCTTTGATCTGATCCAGGGATTCACCACTGGGCAGTCCTTTCATGACAACCTTGAACACACGTTCAGTTTTGGTGTCGTAAGTAAAAAATTTGTGCTTCTTCTCAGTAAGATACTTGAGAAGACATTTAAATCCGTCCAAGGTTTCAGCCAATACACGGCATTCACCCCGGCGTCCAATTTGTAGTGAAAACTTAACTTTCACGAAATTCAAAAGTTCCATGCGAAGAGCATGGAAATCGGTAGTGGTTATCACAATAGGGGGAATCTTTTCCTTCTTGGCATTAAGCCGGGAAAGTTTACTAGAATTTTTCTTGTATGATGGATCATTCTCATCATCCGTGAGCAAATCAAATTGATTACTCAAATTAATTTCATCAGAAGGGGGGTCAAGAGTTTGCCCCTTTCTTTTGCGTTTAGGCGCCATGGCGGCAGTAAATTTTTTATCCAAATCGACTTCCAAGCAGATTACTATAAGAATCTGAAGGATCGAAGAGGAATTTTCCAAATCGATATCCAAGAAGGATTACCTCGGGTAGGGTCCAAACAAGGATCGAAGAGGAATAAGAGGAGTTGAACAAGGTAGAAAATTTTAACAGGTTGAGCACTGAAAAGTGCTGTTTAAATTTGTTGTAGCTTTAGGTAGTAGTAACACTTCCTTAAGCAAAAAGAAAATAGATCCGCACGGCAAGAGAGCACGATGCGGACTGAACGGTCATACATTAGTCTTAACTGTGCTTTTTGTAAAACTATCATGACCAACTTGATCAATATTATAGTATTGAATTGTTGTGTATGGGATGAATTGTAAGCATTGCGGGGGTGACCTCGGCGTAGTGGTTAGCATCCATACCTCTCACGCCAAAGTCACGTGTTCAAATCTCACCCCGGACAAGTCACGAATGACCCAAGAGCGTTGAAGTGACTATAATGAAAAAAAAAAAAAAAAAAAAAGTAAGCATTGTTACCCCCCTCCCCCCCCCCCCTTATCTTTCCGCATTACTATTTTTGAATCATCATATTTTCAGGGCTGTTACAAGATTTTCTAAATTTGATCCGCGAAATCCGCGATTTCTCAAAAGAAATCCGCGACTTCAAGTACTAATCCGCGACAACAAAAAAACTGTTTTCATTGCCGAAAAATAGCATTACAAGCTTAGTGCTTATAGCACACTAGATTTTTGCCTGCTCTCAACTTAGTGTTCTTTGAAGTACTTTCACATTTTAATTGAGAGCTTTCTATGCCTGTACCATCCTATGCCCAGGAAAGTAGAGAAATTTTCCAACCCGAAAAATTAATAGACCGGACGGGAATCGAACTCAGTCGTCTCTAGCATGGACTTGCTTTGTAGCTGCGCCTTTTGTAACTATTGAATTTTTTTAATAGCATTGTATCATCTTCAGTTATTTATGTAAAGTATAAATTCTGAGTAATTTGTGAACATAATAAAACACCCTTACATTATGAGATTCTATTGAATAATACCGGCCTAGATTTGATGAAACATTATTTAAAAATAATTAATGCATTTTCATTTGAAATGAAAATTTTCTTGAAAGATAACCTTTGCGTATCTTACGTATTTTGGTGTCCTAAATGTTGTAGTTGATTTGGCTCTAGTTTTCTCAATTTATTTCCGATTCAAACCAAACACCCTGCACACAATCGAAAAATTATCAGAGATTCGTAAGTCACACTTGTTGGTCACGTCGCGGTTGTGTATTTACACGGGTATTCCTTGGGTTCCTTGGTGAGACATTTTCATATTTTTTTTTATTTCTAATACGAACCTAGCACTTTTTGGTGTCAAATCATATTCGAATCGTATATATGTGACTTTGTGAATCATGTACGACTTATTACTATGTACCTATACCGGAAATTATAGGTTTTCCAAATCGTCCAGGACATCAGTTGATTTGTTCTACTAGATCAACCAAGACTGCAATAATGTCTGTAGTATCGAAAAATGTCCAATCAGATACAAAGCGTCTATGTGGATCATGCATGATCTATTTCCGAGTATTCCAGATGTTGTAGGTTCTTCAAATCGTCCTGGAGTTCAGATAATTTGATCTACTAGATCAACCGAGATTGGGACAATGTCTTTAGTATCGAAATATTTCCAAACAGATGCACAGTGTCTATGTGGATCATGCATGAACTATTGTCATGTATACCTGATGTTTTAGGTTCTCCAAATCGTTCTGGAGTTCAGATGATTTATTCTACTAGATCAACCATGACTGGGATAAAGTCTGTAGTATCGAAATATGTCCAAACAGATTCATAGTGTCTATATGGATAATGTTTAATTATTTCCACGTATACCAGATGAACTAGGTTCTCCAAATCGTCCTGCAGTTCAGATGATTTGTTTTATTAGATCAACAAAGACTAGGATAATATCTGTAGTATCGAAATATCGATTTGGAAATCCTAGAACATTTGGCATACACGGAAATAGGTTGGCATGATCCACATAGACACTGCTGATTTGTTTGGGCATATTTCGATACTACAGATATTGGATTAGTCTTGGGTGATCTAGTAGAAAGATAATCTGATCTCCAGAATGATTTCAGAACCTAAAACATCTTGTATACGTAGGAATAGGTCGGCTACAATCCACATAGACATTTCGAATCTGTTTGGACATATTTCGATACTACAGACATTATTGGAGTCTTGGTTGATATAGTGGAACAAATCAACTGAACTCCAGGACGATTTGGAGAACCTAGAATATCCGGTATACATGGCAATTACTCGCAATTATACGATTCGTTTATGATTTGACAACGAAAATTGCTATGTTCATATTGGATATAAGGAAAATGTGTCACATTTGACAGACCTCAGGGAACTATAATCCGGGACGGAACGGTTACAATGAATTCCACAATTTTTGTGACAGCACATCAGTCCCTTCGCGATTTTCGCGACATCATTAAATGTTTCCGCGATTTTCGCAACTGAAAGTTCAAATCCGCGACAAATCCGCGAAATTCGCGAAATCCGCGAAGTTCGCGAAATCCGCGCTTGTTGTAACAGCCCTGTATTTTATATAATTTATTAAAAGCAAATTTCAGTATGGCACCTCTAACACAACAACAACACAAGTGTGAACAAGGGTAACATTATCTTGGTGACCAGCAAATCGCAATTTTAAATATCCCATTTTTTCCCAGGATTTTGGAAATGTTCCCAGTTTTGCTATATACATTTAAATTAACTATAAAGCCTAACGCGATTGACACAGACATCAGCATTTTTGCTGGTTCTCCAAAAATTCTCTGCAGAACACTTAACAAAAATTTATGAAATTCGTCTTAGATTCTCTACGAATTTTAAACTTTTTTTTTTCCTGGATTTTGAATTTAGTTCTACGGTCGAAATCATCAAAATTTGTCTATGGAAATTCACTCAAAACTTTACAGGATTTTATTTGATTGTTCTCCTTAGAATTCTTATGTGATTCACCTCAGAATTGCTCAGGATTAACTTGTACCTATGCACTAAATTCTTCTAAAAATTCAAGTGAAATTCTCCTTAAAATTATCAAGAAATTCTTTTCGAGATGCCCTTGAAAGTATCCTCGGAATTTCCTTGATGCTTTTCGCACAATTACTTTGGAATTGTACCCTCAAAATTCGATTCCCTTGGTATTTTTAAAGGGTCCTGGAAGAGGATTCACAATCGCCATGGAATTTTTCACAGAGCTATTTAAAAAAAAATCTGAATTAATACAATTGACTTGGAGTTCTAGTCAAACCTCTCTTAGGCCGCTGCCATAGTGAGAGGAAAGAGACGCGCGAAACGTGAAATAGAATGTAAGGAATAATATCAATAATATGAATTATGTTGTATAGAACGCTAAGCGCGCCTCTTTGCTCCCACTATGGCAGCGGCCATAGACTACATCCAAAAGCGCCCATCTTCTCTGAAATACCGTGATGTCCAGAGGCGTCTCGTGACTAAAAGTTCTACTTGTTCCACAAGTTACACGTTTAAAACAATGCGCTAAATAAAGTAAGTACATACATTAAATTATACTGGTTACTTTTTTTTATTGTAGACCGAAAGCAAGGATTAATTAATTAACACAAATAAGTGTCAAGTTATGAAATTCTTTGATTTCCTATATAGATTCTTGGCCATGACCAATTCTGGAGAGCTAAGCCATTTCCTTGGTATGAAGATACAATGTACCGACAAAACGGAAAGATGATGGTGTCTCAAAAAGCTAGTCTAGAGAAGATCTTCCAGAAGTTTCTTCTTCTTCACATTTCAAGCTTATTGCATATCGCATATTAACTCATTGCGTGCTCTCAACTTAGTGTTCTAGATGCACTTTCACAGTTATTAATTGAGAGCTTTCGATGCCTGTACCATTTTTGCATTTTGAATAATTGTGTGGCAAGTCCAATCTTACTTCTATCTATGCCCAGGGAAGTCGAGACATTTTCCAACCCGAAAAATTCCTAGACCGGACCAGGAATCGAACCCAGCCACCTCCAGCATGGTCTTGCTTCGTAACTGCGCCTTTACCGACTGAGCTAAAGGAGATCCTCTTCCAGAAGTTTGGCATGTTGGAATGCAACCCTTCAAGGACTCCAATGGAGAAAGGATTGCATCTTGATCATCAAGTTTCCGAAGCTACTGAAGTACCGTATCGTGAACTACTGGGAAGCCTGAATTATGCGATGGTATCCATGTCGGATACCTGGGAAGATTCCAAGCATAACCCGGACAGCAGCACTGCATAGCGAGTAGTGCGTTACTTGAAAGGAACGGTGGTTCATTGCTTGGCTATAATCCAAGACGTTCAAGCAAAACCACTAGTTCGATTCGCAGATGCAGACTGGGTTACCAATGCTGAGGACAGGAAGTCAGTTAGCGGATTAGTCTTGGATGTTTGAATCGACTTTTGTCTAGTCCAGTAAAAACACGAACTATAGTGGCCACTTCATCAAGTGAAGCAGAGTATGTGGCATTCGCCTTGACACCAGTCCCGAAGTGACATTTCTTCACACACATTTTGACAGTTTCTTATGGGGTTTTGCGTTGGAGTAAGAGAATAAAAAAAGTCCGCCATGTTTCACACATAGACTGACAGTTACATATGAGATTTCTCCATAGGAGTAAAGAGTTACAGAGCTCTCGTCAACGCCAATTAAGCGCTGCAACATCGGAAGCCATATGGCTGACTAGGTGATTTTGGATGAAAAGAAGATCGAGCCGATAGCCATATATGAAGACAATCGTGTATGCATCTAAGAATGTGGAGAGCAAGAGAGTGAAGCATATTGATATCAAGCAAAATTTTTTTCGAGATCTTGTCACCGTTGCACTATGGGCAAAAATGGGTCCAAAATTACCCAAAATTCAATATCTCAACAGCACGCTGAATTCCGGCCATGAAAAACGACTTTTCCGAAGGGAAATCGTCCGGGGAATCGATTGCACGTCGTCCCATAGACCGGAGAGCCTTTTAGGTATGTGTTTTGGACCATTTTACCCCATTTTCCCCTACTTTTTGGAGGAAATGTTTTTTCACAGCTCTATTTTTCGTAAAACATAAGCACTTTATGCATGGTTTTAGAATACTATGCCTTTAAACAACAGTTCATGAGATATATGGGGAATACGGGGTACACTTTACAGGGGAGTAAGGGGTAAAATTGAACGCTCGCTAAATTTATTTCAATTCAATTCATTTTTGCCCATAGTGCGTTGGGAAACTGTTGGTAGAACCGACAAAGCCTTTGAACGCTGGCCGATTCGAGGAACTAAGGACGAAGCTAGGAGTATCCTAGCGTTTTTCCACATCAAGACATTGAAGAGAGCAGTCACATTTTTATCGTTAATAAAACTTGTTCATTGTTGCGGGCTGTCCTGATTGTTTCCTGTACATCCGCACCATATTCCTTCAATACCGTTATTTTAAAAGCATTATTCACGAGGATTTTGCTCGTCAATTCTAAAACAACTACCTTGCATTGCAGGAAATTACCGAAATTAAAAATGCTTTTGAGGGCATTAAATTTGGCATCTTGTCGCATTAAATCTAGATAGAGCTGGAATTAGGGCGGAACAGCTATTGTAAACAATGACTTCTCTTGATGATTTCTCGGAAGCCATGGTTCTCCCTGGCAAATCGACATCACCATCGAGTAGAGGACGACTTCTCCTAGCCGATGGATATGATGGTTTGTGTAGGCGTGCCTTGAATTCCGAGAAATCAACGAGAGAAGTCATTGTCAGACTCTCATTGCAGGGGGTTGTACTACAATTGTGCATGCAAAGTTTAGATAATAATCTGTACCGACTGTGTTTTAACATAAAACCAGATAAATCCTCGTAAAATACATAAACCAAGAACAGCCATTAGTCAGCAATTTCAACGATTATGGTCACGAAAAGTTATCAAAAAGGCATGCGTAAAACATATGGAATCACATACATGACCATTCTAGACACTCGTATAATATTGCTTGAAACAGCGGATGCAATGATGTGATGATGTGGGCCTTTACATTTTCGTTAAAAAAAAAACAATTAGAGTAAGTGGACCAGTTTTGGCAATACCTCAGAAAATCGATTAAATCACAATGTTCGTGCATTTTGTGGGCGATATATAGGGTAGTTTGCCAATTGTTGCTCAGCGAAGCACGTGATTTTTGTTAAGTTTTGATTTTACGAGATTGAAAACGTTTTTGAAATAGGAATTCTTCAAGAAACTTTTGAATGTGATTCATGAAGCATTTTCAGCGGCCATCATCAGCAATCAGCAAGAGTCCAAAGGTGATCCAATTATTGAACAATATTATTTTCTCTGTAAATTTTACATGGTTGATAGATTTATTGCAGTTGATCGTTAGATCAAAGAATAACCAACATTTTCCAGTAAAGATTACTGAAATTAATTTAATTTTGAGCTAGTAACAACTGAGGATTATTAGCTGAAAAATAATAAATCGCCTGGAATGATATGCACAATATTGAAAATATTTAAAACATGTTTTATCATTCAACAAATGATCACTAATCAGCATATCACCATGATCGGTCATGGATAAATGCTGTACAGTAAATAATGTGAAATGTGCAACAATTGGCAAATTACCCTGTATGTACCCCAAATGATTAAGATTTGAATAAACAATCCAAACACAACATAAGATCTCAAACATGTAAAAACCCCGAAATATCATTCAAACATGTCTAAAATAGGTGCGTTTCTCTTAGGCTCAAGATAAAGCAGACTTCTTCCCAGTACCAAATTAATTTTCCGTAATGGAATAATAGATCTGTAGGACAAACAATCGTAAAGTTTGCGAAAAACAACCCAACGATATCGATAATTTAGCGGGAAAAAAATAAACTTTCTTCCCATTTACAAGCTCGGTCCAACACGAATTCCGAACTGCTACCGGAGGATCGTGTTTTTCCCTCCGTTTGCTAAATTTTCCTCAATCAAACAGAACTCTCTTGCTTGTAAACCGTTGTGCGAGTTTTGTTCCAAAAATAAATTTTAAAATTAGAGAAGGCTAAGTTTTTGTGTGTTGGATCTCTTCTCCGCAAAAAGCACGCGCTCGCTCCGTCAACGAACGGCATCGCCACCGCCGGCTGTGGTCTATTTCTCTTGTTTTTTTTTTTTCATTTCCACAATAGCATGTGGGCGAAATTTTCTAAAACTCCGCAGTTTTGCATCACCGGGAAGAGAAGTGGGTTCCCGTCCCCGGTGGATCCATGAAAGAAATGGACATTGCCATAGTTGGTAATTGATTATCCATCTCTCATACGTCAACACGACCAGACAATCTGGCGTTTAACCGAGGTTGACATCTCAATCCCGATCGACCAACAAACCGTAGAATTTCGATCCAAAAACCCGTGCAAGAGTCAGCGAAAAGAAATAATCGAAGGTCAATACCATAAATAGTCATCCGAATCCAAACTGGTTTTTCACAACTCCATGCTCACCTATTCACTGCAGATAGCACAGAGGACGTTTTTCCAAACTTAGTCAACCATGCATGACTCTGTGGGTTAGTAATTTTCGAGGATCCTTTCAAAAAGCGACGATGAGTAACGGGGACACGACCAAAATAAGCAAGTCATGACTCAATTCGTTCATCGCTATCAATAGAGAAAGAAAAGGAAGCCCTCTCAAGTGAGTACCCACACTTCGATTCGTAATCAGACCCGCCTTGTGTAGGGGTGAATCACTGCCATATCGACAGCAGGTGAGTTGGTTTGGTGGCACAAAATAGCCGCATACTCATACACACTCGCATGCCGCGGGCAATATAACCATTACCGTAAAAGTAGCTACTCATTGAAAATACGGACAGCAGATCTACCGCCTTGTTTGCTTCGGTGATTTCAATAACAGCATAACAAGGAGCTGTAGTTGGTTCGTTTCGGCTTCGAAGGTTCATCTCCAAATTTGGGGCACCTCCTGCGATCAGCACTCACGCGATGTGCCTTTGTGGCAAACGCCAAAATAACAACCGTAGGAAAAATTCTCGCGTAGCATTTGAAAAGGACCTATCTACTTTTGTAAACAAAACTTGTTGGGCCCTTTTCGCGCGAAACGAAGTACGCCCACGCAAACGAACAACACCATCGGGTAGGGGAAATTCTCCCCTTCCCGATAGTGTTCTTGGTGCAAAAGCTTATTGGCCATTTTCAATTGTTGATTGAGTATTTGTTGACAATTATTAGCCGGTTTTCTTGTTTTTGCCAACTTGATTCTGTCGCAAACAAGCTTCAAACGCATTCATGAATGACGTTTTTGGCATAACCGTCCTATTGTCGGTATTCGCCTGTTCATTCATCGTTGTCCGCAGACTTGTGCGCATGTGGCAGCACTGTATTGGTGAGTTCTGCAATATGCAGGTTGTATGGGTAGTCGGCCAGTGGCAGAAGCAAGACAAGTTGACTGTATGAATCATATTTTTTTTTCTTGTCGGATAATTTCCCGTCACGGAAAACTTTCAATTGACTACCGGACACTGAGAGGTTGAAAGACAATTTACGATTGAAGAACTGAGATATAGAACCGCTCTTCCGGTAGATGTCTCCTCCATCTACAGTCCATGTGCATATGTCTAGTCAGTTTCCGTCGGTCAGAAACCATTCGACCGACCGACCGATCAACAAAGCCCATCACTCACAGCGAGCTTCAGTCGTGTGGAATGCGTTCTTTCCATTTAGCCGACAAGAATGCCAAATTTTGCCACAATCATCGTGTTTCATCGTACCGAGAGATGAGAGCGAGAGTGTTGTTCGACATCGAAATGAAAGATGAGACGGGAGAAGGTTCGTTGAACTTGACAGCCAACCGGCGTCGGAGACAATCATCCACTCCAATCCAACACAGTCAAGGGTGCGACGGATGTAGATTTGAAAAAAAATAATCGAACCCTCCTTCACTGCATTCATTGGTACGCAAAGGAGTCAAGAGGATGAGCAGTGATAGTCGAAAACATTGAGGGTGTGGCGAACTAGAGGAGCGAAATGACCTTGCTCCTGTGTCTGCCAGATGAGTCATGAGGACGATGAATTCAATGGAAATGATGAAAGGGTAACAACAACACTGCATGACTGTTCGAAATTGTATACTTTATGGCTACTTTTATAATTAGACCAAATATTTGTTTTATATATTTCAAGCACATCAACTATTGATAAGAACGAAACGTTCGTAGATTCGCTTTCGCGGGTGTACTCGAAATATATCTATTCAGTTCGATTACACACATTAAGGTGGGGCTTTCTTCAGGACGCTAATAAACATAACAAAATATATGGGGTGCTCAATTATGCACCTATTTTTAGCGAAATTTTGCAATAGATTTCGAATATCTTTAGAATCAGGACTTTTTAGCGAGAAATTTCATACATCAACAACAACAAAATTGACTATTATATTATATTACTTTAATTTGATTGGGTACGTTTTGTGGACGCACATCCATCATTTTGCACAAGAAAACAAGGCGTTTCTGTGGTGTGAAAAAACTGATTACTCTATCACAAATTTCAGATTTCAATACTTAGCACTGAAACAACCAGATGGTACTTATATTTATGCTATTAGATTCGAATGGTAAGTTCCTCCTTTTTTATATACTCGGAACAAAAATTATTTCTAAGCCCCACCCCATTCATAAAAACGGTGAGAAATCCACATTAGAACCGGATCGTTGCGGAAAAGTGACAGCTAAATCTATTGTCTAAATTAGTAATCCTATATACAGATATGCACGGAAATAAAGGGTGTCCACGATGAAATTGCTCTAACTTTTTAACCGTTGGGTAGAATTTAATGAAAATTTGGGTGGATTTAGTTCATAGTGCATTATTCACATCCTGCAAGTTTTAAAGTCCTGTGATCAAAACTCACGAGAACAAGGATCTCTCGCATCGTTCCATCGCTAAAACGTTGGGAATCGCGAATTCCACGGTGTCGCGAGTGATTAAGCGGTTCGAGGAACGGTTGACCACCGATCGGAAGCCCAGAAGTGAAGGAAAAAGTATTCCGTACAACACCAAAAATCACAACCGCGTAGTTGGGGCCTTCAACCGAAATCCGAACGCCTCCGTTAGGGATGTGGCTAAGAAGCTGCACCTAAGCCGAAGTTTTGTCCAGAAGGCCAAAACTAAGGCTGGGCTTCGAACGTTCAAGGTACAAAGGCCCCTTATCGCGACGAGAAGCAGAACAAGTCCGCCAAAACCCGTGCCAGGAAGTTGTACCTCAACATGCTGACGAAAGTTGAATGCTGCATCATGGACGACGAAACATATGTGAAGGCCGACTTCAAACAGATCCCCGGCAACCTGTTTTTCACGGCCAAGGATAAGTTCAGCGTTCCGGAGCATGTCCGCACTCAGAAGATGTCCAAATTTGCGAAGAAATTCCTGGTTTGGCAAGCCATCTGCACGTGCGGGAAGCGGAGTGCACCTTTCGTGACCCAGGACACGATGAACGGACAGGTGTACATAAAAGAGTGCCTACAGAAGCGGCTGCTTCCTCTCCTGAAGGCCCACAACGTCCCAACAATCTTCTGGCCGGATTTGGCCACATGCCACTACTCCAAGGACGTGCTGAAGTGGTATGCGGACAATAAGGTCAATTTCGTGCCGAAAATGTTCAACCCTCCCAACACTCTGGAGCTCCGCCCCATCGAGAAGTACTGGGCGATTATGAAGCAGCACCTTCTTAAACGACCTAAGGTAGTGAAGACAGTCGAGGAACTGAAGAAAGTATGGGTTTACATGCAAAAAACGGTTGATTCACAGGTTGTGCAGAATCTTATGGCCGGGGTTAAGGCCAAGGTGCGGGCATTTGCGTATGGACTGTAAATAAAATACGAGTAAAATGGTAAAATGAAGTTTAATAGTTATTTCTCAATCCCTGAAAATTTGATGGCAATCGGATGAAAACTCGAATTTTGCGAATCAATTTTGTGTGTGGCAATTTCATCGTGGACACCCTTTATCATCAGAGGATTTGACAACGTGATTTGTTTTGTTTACAAAAACTGCCAACACTTGCCGCGGAGCAAAATGTTCCAGCTTTGTGCGTGACTTTATCGTTTACGTTGTTTGAATTCTCAGTAAACTGGTGAAGTATGTTTGCCAAGTTTTGCCCTAACCGCGGTTGAAGTGTAACAATGTGAGTTTTCCGAAGCTCCGGTTTTCGAAAAACACTGAACTTTGCAACAAATGGTTGGAGTTTTTCGGACTACCGTCGGATGTTTCCCTAGTGTATTCTATGCGTTAATACATTTTATGTTACAATGATAACTATTTGGTCTAGTTAAAATTTAATCTAGTACCACTTAAACAGAGTGTCACCTCAACGAAGAAACGAAATTCCAGTTGTTTTTCAGAAAAACTCCAGGCACAGAAATTTACAGGTTTAAGACATGTTATGAGCCCGTAATCAGTTAAATCAGTAACGAGTGTGTTACTTTGATTGATAATGATGTGTGAATGAGACTGCAATTATTTTTATCTAAAACAGGTTGCTACGTTTTAATCTACAAGAACTTGAAGATAAAGTTCATTCATCATAAACGATCGGTTTAATCCCAACAGCATGCATTTTCATCACTAGACTAGCTTGTTCGCCAGAAAGTGTTCAACAAGTTCATGATCCCCTTATTTCCTCAATTTACTCCATTTCCTCTCCTTGACACCTCAATTTGTTTACCCTTATCGGTTTTTTTTTCTGACTGTTTCTGGAAATTCCGTTAGGAATATTTCCGCATATGAAACACTTGTCTTTAATCCCCGTTATAAAATATATTCCCCAGGCCAGGGCTGGCAAATGTCATTTTCAATTAAAGATCTCACGCGATATTTACAGAGATACTTCTGTCACTATCATCGGATGAGAAAACGATGATAGAGAATCTCTTCAAAATCTCATCGTAGTTTCGTCTCGTGATAGTGAGAGGACCTGTTTTCTCATTGTCACGTGACGGGCATGATAGTTACGAGCTCTGCCCCAGGCACACTTCAATGCCCATCCCATCTCCATTGAACATTTGTTACGGATAACACTTTTAACCAAACGCTTGATCGCAGCGGGATACCTCCGTTGGGAAATCGTTTACTAGAATATTGCATGTTTTATTGAGGTTTTAAAGCACTCTACAAGTCTAAATCATGGTCTACTGAACCCTAAGAAAACCTAAATTGCTAATTTGGATTGATTTTGCTATGTAAAGTTAACATACGACTAATACAGGGCTTCGGCAGATTATTAGTCGGATTATTATTAAGCAAGTTTGTCGGTTACTTGGGACTGCCCCCACTTTCTTTCCATTAGCATAATGATATTCAGGGTTGAGCATTCACAAAATTACAAATTTTATTCCATGTGACCCTGAGTTCAATATTTAGTCATAATCTGCTACTCTTCAATCAAAAAACTCGTCCATCCAAGCAGGATCATAGTTCTAATTTTTTATTGGATACCTTAACGTCTAAATTTATCCGGCACAAAATGAGGAACTAGAACTACAAGTATTCGGAAATATATCTCTTAACTCTTGAATTTACACAAAGACGCTCCAACCCATTACAGAAGTTTAATATTTGTTGAACCGAACTAAACACAGCGCCACCCAGAAACGAGCTCCACTTGGAGCATGAATTTTGTGCTTTACTCTAAGATGTAAATGGATTTTTACCGTCCTTCTGGATCCCACTTTAACTCAGGGGGACGGCCCAAAATAATCAAAATTCAGTTCGCCAAGTAGAATCTAACGAACATTCGCGTGTAAATTCATAGGATTTTGACAGTTCTTACAGTCATGCATCTGCAATTTTTAAACAATATATATGCAGCTGGAGAAGACTATGATTTTTGTTTAATCAATTAATAGAATTAATTTGAGCACCCACAAGCTCACAATTCTATTGAAGATTTTATTAACTTACAAACATCCCAAAGCTACACCGAGAGATTAGACTAACGAGATCAATAATACTTTTAGAAATTCCCTGATTTTCCAGGCCTGAAATGGAATTCCCTGATTTTCCAGGTAGTCGACACCCAATTGTATTTTGCTAAATAATCAAGAAATATGGCTAAAAATAAACAGAAATATTTCGTACAGTTTTATTGAGCACTTCACACCAAACTGGACAAATATGCGCGTTTTCAATCATTAAAAATGATGATAAAAGAGCGTCTAATCGTGTTGGTGTCTTCGGTGTACTCATTCCTTACGACACAAGTAATAAGTGCTCCGAAGACCCAAAACAATTTGACATCGAATCGTACATTTTTGGGACTGTCCAGTTTCAGGTGCAATCAGCAATATTAAATGAACTGAAAATCTATAAAAATTATCCATTCATAATTTATTATATAATTGAGTACTTCAATTTTGAAAAATATATCATCTGAACTGCCTATAATCCCATATCAGTCCCATATGGAAAAAGTAGGCATTGAGAAAATGGCACGAAGTGCGATTCTCTTGCAAATATTTGAAAAATCTTAGTGAATTTATTAATATTTTTTCAAGTTAAAATCAGTTGCATTGAAGCTTGCATGTTATGTTATTAAAGCGAAAAATATGACAACTCGCAAAGCAAAACTGTAAATTCACCTCTGGGCGATTTAATTTAAGAATGGGATTGATTGATGGGACAAACTGACTTGATGTTGTTTTCACATTTTCCATGATCAAAGTCCGTAGTTTTATCACATAATATGAAGGTAGATGCTAATTGATAGTGGATAACGTTGTTATATCAAAATAGACGAAAATCCATATGGGACTGATATGTGATTACAGGCAGTGAAAGAGCTTCGTTTTCTGAGCACTGTTTAACACTAACACTAAACTAACGAATTGACAGCTCGCTCCCATGCAAAGTAACACCGAGGGGCGCTATGATGGTTGGTAATAACCATTAAAAAACAAAATTCAAGTCTAAGAATCTGTATTGTTATTGAAGGTAAATCCACTCCACAATGGTGTATTCGATATTTTGTAATATATCATAGCCCGAAAATGGCTGCTCTAATCGAAATGACATCTTAGACAAAGTTTTAGGAAACTAGATACACTTTTCAGATAAAAAACACACGGAAAGTCAAAAATTAAAAACTGAAAAAA
The DNA here is from genome assembly GCF_037179485.1 of Ochlerotatus camptorhynchus. NCBI lineage: Eukaryota > Metazoa > Arthropoda > Insecta > Diptera > Culicidae > Ochlerotatus > Ochlerotatus camptorhynchus. Next base: position 3,247,677 of record NW_027040988.1, read on the forward strand.
CTAGCAAAACGCACATTTAAAAAAAAAATAAACCTATGTTTAATTGAAAGCTTAACCAAAATGCTAACTATTCTAATATTGGACACAATGGACATTTTTAAATTGATCAAAATCGAGAACATAAACTTTTAGTAAAAACATTAAACTTGATATTCGCAAATAATTTTCGTTAATTTTTTTTTTGGCGGTGAACAATTTAGTCCAAAAACTCGTTTTCTATGCACAAATTAAAAAAAATTTGCAGGAGAAAATAGGTCAAATATTTTACATAAAGTTCATTTGCGAACTTCTGTTTTCATTGGTGAATCGAACTTTTGCCAAAAATTCATTTTGAGCACTGTTAGATTTTACCTCTCCTAATTCCATGAAATTTCGCATAATAATTGTTCGCTGGAGGCAATGAACCAAGTTGGAATTCGGCCATTATGACTCATGCCTAATTTGTCAAAACGGCGTATTCTATTATTTTTAATAAATCATAGCACGAAAGCGGCTCATCTAATCGAAATGACAGCTGGGAAAAATATCTAGGAAACTGGATTGCTTTTCAGAAAAAAGAAATAGGGAAAATGCAGGTAATGTCGGTCTAAGTGTCCCTAATTTGGGCCCATACATAAATTCAGCAATCAACTAAATTTTCAATAGCAACCAAAAATATCCATTAGTAACGTCCCAATAACGCGTTCATCTAGATAAAGTTGATAAATAGCAGACTTTTAGCGTTGGGCCCAAATTAGGGACATGAAGGCCGACATTACCTACATTTCCCCTACATACTTAAAAGCTTCACCTAAGATTTAATTTCACTGTATTTTCTCATCAAAAACACTTCGGTGAATGTATTCACACGATTCCTTAGTCTTTCAACTCCAATCTGATTCCAGTTTTGCGACTGAGCAATCCCGTTATGCCACATTTCATAGGCGTCCCGTAACCTCACTTTTAACCCGTACAATTGTTTATGTTTTGAGAGTTGGTGCACAGGTAGATTAAGCACAGACAAACAGACATAACACATTGAATATCGCTCACTGTAAAACATCGTCGCTAAAACATTACCGCCATCTGTTGGGTACACTGTGGTGGGTAATACGCTGAACAGATGGCGGTAGTGTGTAAACGTCAAACGCAAGGTTATTGACTATGCGCGTCACAGGTGGCGGTACTACCAACTACGATACTTTTAAATTGACCGTTAAATTCTTGTTCGATGAAAAACTTGCGAGTGTTATGTCTGTTTGTCTGTGGATTAAGGTTAAAGAAACACCACTACATATTTTTCTGTAAATTTAATATGTGCAATACAAAATACGACTGATTTTGAATTGCCGATAGTAGAAAAGCTAGTTAACACGCAGTTCAAATGAGCCGAAGAAAAAGAGGCTGCCTAGGAAGTTTAGAGCGTTGTAAAAACGTTTACAAAGTTTTGGACAATTCTATCGATTGGAATTGATAGATAAGCAAGCAGTAGATAGTTGTAAACAAAGAAACACGTCATATGTGTGGAAATACTAATAGAAGCGCTGCTTAGAATGACGGGAATACGTAAATTCCACAGATTTTGTTTTTCATTTTTTGACGAATATTTAATTTTTTTTTCTAAAAAGGCAGTCGGGCCTCCTACAACTTTATCTGGAACGTCATTTCGATTAGATGAGTCGTTTTCATGTTATGATTTGTTCCAATACTCCATTTTGAAAAAATTAGGTATGAGTTAAAATGGTTGATTTCCGGCACAAAATTCTAGTGAATGTTCATGGACTTCGGCGAGGGAAAATAAATTAGATTCATCAGTTGGCGTCGAACTACTCTAAAGGCCCACGCACATTCGATCCGGATCGGTAGATCGGAAGTATGATTGTACTTGCCACACAATTATACTAATGCAAAACTAGTACAGGCTCTTAATTAATAACTGTTAAAATGTATCCAGAACACCTAAGACAAAGCGGATATGCGATAAGCATTAAGCTTGAAATACGAAGAAGAAAATGAAGATGTCTCTCAAACTGTATCAACAGCACCATCTGAAACTGAAGATATCCTCTCCCCTATCTCACCTGTTGAGAATCAGTTTCAACACAATAAATAAGAGCCGATCACGAACAACATAGTTTTAGGGGTGAGTGAATGCGTTCTCGAACACAGACATCAATTTGAAGTACCAACACATATAAATTAACATGTTTCTACCGGATGAGGGGAATCTGTCAAAACTGGTAGCTCACCCAAACAAACTAATCACTGCTAATAATCACTAATACGTGAGGATTACCCTAACAAAGCCATCAATTTCAAGTACCTAAACTGACGATCAAGAGCATATCGCAAGAACATATGCAGATCTGACAGTCACGAAAGCAAACTTCCCTAACACAGCAAAGTAGATTTTCGATATTTTACTATCAATATTGTTGACTTTATTTTCGAATCTATATCGGTGTTCAATTACACACCTTTTTCGACATTGATGAAGTGCACCGTCCTCGAAGCTGTTGTAACCGTACAAAGTGCGGTGACATACGACTTGCAAAACTAATTAGACCTTTTTTTGGCCAATATTTAGGGGAAATGACGGCTTCGGCATGACAGACTATTTTCGGCAGCACAAATTGAAACACTATTTTCACTGGATTTTCTTACGAAAACACTTCGCTGAATGCATGCAAACGATTCTTTATGCTTTCAGCTTCAATTTGACTATATTTTTACCACTGAGAAAAAGCAATATAGCAAGGTTTTCTTGAAATGCAACACACGCACTACAAATTATAGCTGATTTCGAGTTGCCGATAATAGAACAGCAGATTTACATGCAGTTCAAATGGAACGGTTGCCGAAGAAAAACTGGTTGCCGACAATACTCGCTCTCACTAGAGAAGATTGGAGCTTTGTAAAAGCGTTTCAAAACAGTTTTTGACAATTCTTTCGACTGAAATTGTTAGAGCAGCTGGCAGCAAAAGATTGTAAACAAACCAAACCTGCATATGTGTGCGTTCCATAGAGAAAAAGGCTATAGAAAGAAGGTCGCTGCTTAGGTTGCCGAGAATACGTAAATTCCTCTACATCTTAAAATAGACATAAACATCACGACACGAAAACTGTGCAATTGTCCATCTTGCTTGAACTGGACGGGCGATCGCTGCTTGTGCATGCGAAATCATTGCATTCAACCTAATTATCACTGAATAACCCAATGAGTGATGAGTGGCTAATGTTGGACCGGGTTGCCAGATTTTCAGTGGTCTCAACAGAAGCAATATTACAAAATATTTTTACTGTTTAAGATGATTCAGGAACCACAGCATCATACATTTCCGATTTAGTAGTATATGCTGAAATAACCACTGCTTCGAAATAATGAGTTTTGAAAAGGGCTGAAGTCATTGGGTGGTCAGTCATGAATTCTTAACTCTCGAGGATGTCATAGACTGCATGTCCTCTTAATGTCATTTTATTACGCTTCCTAGAGCAGGAAACGAGCAATTAGAAGATGAATAGTGTAAAAATATATAATAGCATGCTCTACCGCCGTCATCGATCCATCTCTGATCCCTAATCACTCATCGCATCACTGCAACAAAACGAACGCTGTAGACTCATTATGACAGGTTTTATCCGACGATTATTCCACCCTATTACTAATCGTGCGGAAACGTGAATGGGTTCAACAAACGCGAGCGCTGTGTCATAAAAATCGCTAAGGCCGACAACATAGTAGAAGCGATTCGAAGCGATTCGATTCGTTGGCAATAAGCGGAGCGCTTGCGTGAAAGCACCCTCTATGAGCGTTCTATGGGAATCGCCCAAACCAGCCATAGTGAAAGCGATGCGAAGAGGTGTAAAGCGTTCAGCAAAGCGACAGAGCTGTTCGTGTTGTGTTTTGACGCCTTCGAACGCAAGTGGACTGATTCTAGTGAGGAAAAATGGACACCGAAAATTTGAACAAATATTTTGCACTGCGCGCGCGACTGTAATGTTTTCAAAAACGCTTTCACTATGTCCTAGGTTGCTTCGCTTGCCGCTGCATTTCGCTTTGCCAATTGCTATCGCATCGAATCGCTTCGAATCGCTTCTACTATGTTGTCGGCCTAACAATCGCTGCACACCGGAACATAGGAACTGCGGTGAGCGTCTGGTGAGATGTGATTCCACGACCAGGCAGGCAAACTCTATAGCATCGATGAATCCGATGGATATAAATATACAACACGTGTTGTACACTAAGGAGAAGTGTAAAGAAAAACAGAAATAGCACTAGAATGTGCTTTCATTTCTGGTCTATGGTAGTCGCGCTAATAGAGCCACATTTTACACACAAAATGGAAGATAATGAATGGTGACAAGAGCATAGATATCGTCGGTCGTTTCTCGTTCGGTCGTTAAGGAAAGAAACGTTTTATTATCGCAACAGCTGTCACGATATTGAGCCAATAATGTATACAATTCGTACCCGGCCAGATTGTTTTTTGACAATTTGACGTCATGCGAAAGTGGTTCAAGTAAAAGCATGGAAGAATTTTCGACTTACTTCGAAGTTGACTTCAGGTGCACTTGTTGCCCTTGACAACATCCCACGGGTTTTTTTTTATTCGAGTGGACCGACAAATATGGATAACACGTACCAAGTGTGGAAATATGACTCGATTGAGTGTTTTCCTTTTCTTGTTTTGAGAGGCCGTTCCAATGTAAGACAGGTGGTGCCATAAATGCGAAACGCTTGTTGAAGAGTATCGAATTTACCCGCACCTGGAGGTGTAGTAGAGCAGCGAAAAACAAAATATTTCCTATATTGCTATGTTTATGCCATACGCAAATCTTGACCCAGTCGAGATGTGATAATTTGCTAATGAACGGGAACGTTTATTTTAAATGACAGTGATTGTCTTTTAACATTTCTTTAACGCACTGCTCTGACAGAATGAGGCCGTACTGAAAATAATATTCGAATTTTTATGGCATTCGGCCGCGTGTTCAGTTGTAGGCAGTAAAATCAATATTATCTATGCATGAGCAATTTAAATTGCATTTTGAATATACTAATTTATATTATGCGAAATTTGTATTCAATGCCTCCTAAGAAATGTAAATATGGGATACCATAAAAAAGATCACTGCAAAAATGAACCAACCCACAGAAATCCAAATTACTGTAGCAACATCCCCATCCCAATCTTGCAAATCACGATAAGGTCATTTCTTCGTATCGGATAATCCAACGTTTTCTTCCATTTTCGGTATTCATTCGTTCAATGCCTCACTGAGTGAGTGCCTGGAACAGAGAGAGAGATATTGAGTCAACGAGAAGAGATTGCCGGCTTTTCGCTGTATCAGCACAGAAGAGTCCCAATGCTTGCACCAATACATGCTCAACAGTCTGTCAGTTTTTAGGAATGTATTCGTGAGATTGCATAGAAAGCCCGCTTCGAAAGCACCAATACCCATAAATAGTCAATGCCGGTCACATCACTACGGCACCGAGAGCCAGAGTAGGTATGAGTAATTCAATTCACGAAAACGTATCTCTTTTTCTACTTTGACCATATATGGTAATTCCATACAGTGTTCCACACAGCACAAGCCGTGAGCTGTCTCGGATGATGCAGCAACACACAACACACAGATTGTGATTGATATTGGCAAAGGCCACAAAGGCGTTATTACATCTCGCCGCTTATGCCTTTGAGTTCGGTTCAAGAGTACCTTCAACTTTTATCATCCGGCATTATCGCACCAAGCGGTACTATATTTTACGCCATTTTTTGCGCTAGGTCCCTTGTATGCCAACGTATCATGGATTTTGTTTATCAGCAAATTTTGAAACCTTTCATACTGGCGAACTCAGTGCGGCGAACAATACGGGTTCGGTTTCGTTCAGAGCCGATCGACCATGTGGGAGAGATTTTCTATTTTTTCCTCCTCTGAACACAACACAGCAGTGTTGATGATCTTCGTCGCATCATCGTTTCAGGCACGGCAACGAGAAAAACCGGGTTGGCAAGAAAAATAAAAACGAGCACCTCCTCCAGTGCCATAGGATGATTTGTGCAAGTGGGTGGGATGCGGTCGTGGTTTCGGAAAGGGGAGAGAAAAATAGCAATGGCTGTACACGTCCCCGACCGAAAAACGGTAGGCGAAGGTTTTCCGTGCGAGACCTTCCATAGACGTAGTTCGAACACACGTCCCGCCTCCTTAACGTATCTTCCCTTGAGGTGCCGCCGTCTGGAGGAGCTCTTTGCTCTACAAGAAGCAGCGTCCCGTTTGTCCATCCCAGAGATTCAAGATTATCCACCACCTATCGGTACTCGGTACTCATGCAATGTAGTCACTGTTTTAGCTGTGTTGGTGCGCGTTGCTAGTGTACTACGATAATTTTTCAACAAATCGACCACCACTGAGGGGAGACACGGCTGTGGCTTATGAGCTACGGATATTTTGAATGTGTGATGTGTCATGCCGTGATGATCGGTTTCCAATTCTGACCATTTAAGGATATGAGTCACATTAAATTCACGATAACGTTTGGTGATAAGGATTGTTTTTCGTTTTCCTCAACATCATCTGAATCTGACTTAGCTCAGCTGCCAACTTTTGAACATTGCTAGGTAATAGTTTAGCATGATGTCGAACCATCGAGGTTTACTTTACATCAATTCCACGTCACTCGTTAAAGCAATTTGGAGCACTACGAGAAAGGTTTGGATCGACTCACAATCACGAGAATCTGTGATCACTGCACGAAAAGATCAGCAATACTTCAAATGATAATTGAATTGCTCGAGTTCTTTAACAATATGCTTTCGAATTTCGGATAATTGCCTTATAGTTGAATTCGTCGTCAGCTGATGAGGATATCCATATGCCGATGCTCATCAGCTAACGACGAATTCAACCATAAGGCAATCATCCAAAATTCGAAAGAATATTGTTAAAAGATGCGATGTTTATTTGAAAATGGACTGATGATATGACATAGCGATGACTATGTTTACTCCTCGCGTGCTCAGTTCAGATCAACAACTGACGTACGATTGAATTATTTGCATTCTTGTTTTGAATGGACCAATGAGGGGCTGAACCAATATCATATGCATTTAAATTTGAGATGTCAATCATTCTGCAGAAAGTATTACGTATTTCAACTGAAGTTCCGTTCGATTTTCGCGTATCAATTTTCATCCTGTATTCGAGATGATCATTATCTGATTTCAAAATAACCGTTATTCGGTTATATCTATTATTCGCAAAAGCAATTTCGATATGAATGGTTGGAGGATTCATACGAACAGAGGATGATGTTTTGGTACAGTGGAGACTTTCAAGTGCACATTTCTGCGTTCCCAATGTCGATCCTTACTCACACAGCATCATGTATATACACTAGGCTTCCGCTTCCTTTAACAAAGCACAATAAGGAAGACCAGCACCATGTCTTCAATTCAATCGGCAAGGTAGCAGAGCTTTCTCAATAGGGATTTTGACAGGATTGATTTTCGTTCCAACATCTTGGGCTTTACTTTAACCATACAATGACGTCTCCAACTTGAAGACTAGTTTTTGTCTGACCAACACCCGATCTGGAACCGGCAGGTATACGTCTTCTTACCAACTTTTTTTTCTCCAAGAGAATTGCTCTCTGGACTCCCTAAAAATGGGTGGCATGTTTCTTTTCGCTCGGGTGCTGTCAGTTCAATCGAAGATGGCGTCGAAACTGCAAGTACTCCGCGAGCGTGTTGTACGGTTTTACGAAACGCATGGTCATCGTGGAAAAAAGTTTACGGTAGACCACTTTAGCGTTAGCGTTGTTATGATATACTTCGTAGATTGGATACTAGCGGCACTCACGTCCCTTCTGAAATTCTCAGTTAGACTACTTTCAGGAATAATACTGGGGAGTAAACATTGAAAAGTTTACGGTAGACCACTTTCGAGACGAAAACGTGCCCAGATCATGGCATCCCTGAGCGTGGAGCGGAAGGCCGGTAGCGGCTGTCCGGTGAAGATAATGACGACGAAGAAGAAGGAAGCGTGAAAAAAGCTGTTCGACAACAAGGACGGAACGAGTTTGCGTGACGTCGGCCGAAAATATCACTGCTCCAATACCTTAATTCACCGAACCCTCAAGATGGAGGGCATCATCTGCCGGAAGAAGACTCGGTCCCCCGAGTACACGGACGAGGCGATAGCGACCGTGAAATCGCAGTGCCTGTGGATGACGAAGAACTACCGCGGGACGTCGTTCGTGCTGGATGACGAAAGTTACTTTCCGCTCTCGAAGACCCACATTCCAGGATATGACAGCTACTATTCCAGCGACAAGTCGGCCACACCCCCCGAGGTATAATATAAGTTTAAGCATAAATTTGAAAAAAAAGTTAAGCTGTACATCGCCATATCGGTCAGAGAGATTTCAAAGTCGTGGTTCAAGCCGAGCGGTCTGGCCATCAATCAACAAGTGTAACAGGAGGAGTGTCTTGAGAAAATTTTTCTGCCGTTTTTAAAGGAGCATCATGCGGATGGGAAGTACGTCCCGCATAGAAAAGAACCATTTCTAGAATAGTTCAAACTTCACTGAAACCTTACTAACTATATTAACTTTATACAAAATAGTTTTGTTATGGTTTATGGAATGTAATAAACAGAAAAGAAACATTAATTTACACTGTTACAGTTTCTGGTATGTTCCAGCTACATTTTGTTACGGTTGATCAACTTTACGAAACTATATTGAACTGTTTCAAAACATTACGAATAAAAGTTGTATACAACTTGTACAATGCTTACGTGTTTCGCTTATGGTTGCTTTATGTTTTTACAACTGGCACAAACAGAGGAAAATGCTTTTCTTTGGAACGGCGGCCATGAGTTCACGGTGTTTTTTATGCTTTATTATTTTATTTTTAAAACTTTACTCCAAATGGAAAACCTGTTTTATCGTAGAGAAAAATGAATAACGTAAGTAATACCAGCTTAAAGTATAAAGTATTTCTAAAAAAGCATGTATTTCCTATAAAAATATCTAGGGCCTTTGACAATCCCAGCCATCATGGATAAGAAACAGCGGTCTACATGGGTTGGAAATTTTGATTCTTCTGGCTCACATTAACCCAAACAGGAAATCGAAGCAGGTTCAAATAGAATGAAGGTTCGTATTTCAGGGTGTATTTCTTTTAGTGCTCTGTTTATATGAAGAACAATAAAAACAATTCCCAAGTGAAGGGAGAGGTATTCACAAAAAGCAATCTTGTAAACCACATTAAAATTAAAGAACAAACAATATCTGCTGAATTCCATATAAACTACGACAGTATTATAACGTCAATAAGTATGGTCGTTTCTACCCGTTCATAGTATATATTGAAGTTAACAACAATGGTTGGTTCTAAAACGTACTACCTTATTCGAACATTAATGGAAATAGGTTTCACATTTCCAACTTTAACCTTTTCTGATGTGGTTAGGCTATAGTTTCTCTGCAAAAAATGTATGGGAAAAAGTGAGATTTCGTATGGTGAACGTTCTTAACCACCCATTATTCGTATGGTTAGGTCTTCGAAAACCTTAATCAATATGGTCAAAACTTTATCTAGGTATGGTTCGATTAAAGTTGACTGAACCATTCTCATTATGGTTTTCACAGGAAGATAAACCATTTTCAATGTGGTAACCTTATGGTTGTGATTTATGCGGGGTCTTCTGGCCGGACAATGCGTCTTCCCATTACGCCAAGAAGACGCTGGAGTATCTTGAGCAGAAAAAGATACCGTACGTGCCGAAAGAAAGGAACCCGACCAACTTGCCCCAGTGCTGTCCCATTGAGGATTTTTTCAGCTCCCTCTCTTGGCGGGCCAAGGATACGAAGCCGTCCAGCGCTCTTGTGAGAGCATCGCGATTAAGTTGCGTTGTACGGCTGACCAGGGCCCCTCCAATATTCATTGACGTTTTTTTGAAAAAATAAACATTTTGTTTTTAATAAAAAATACTGAATCGTTGAAATTTTTTTTTCACTAGTCATTTTTTATCCTCATATTTTATTGAACACCCGTTAGAACGGTAAATTTTGACATTTCAGGGATTTTTTTACCATTTACCGAGTTTTCAGTTAAACCAAAAACTATTGAGTTGATTACTGAAAACTCAGCTGTTTAAAAACCCAGTAAAATTTTACCGACTTCGGTAATCTAAACTCTGTGTGTATAATTTTTTTAGATTCTGTACGAATAGTGCTTAAGTTTCTCTATAGTCTTCTCCTGCGTGCTGCAGAAATCCTTTGGAAAGTGTTATATTTCAGAGTACACGTCTTGTGACTGAAAAACTTAATGAACTGGTATATTCCAGTCGTTAGGAACAATCAATAGAAACTGGTATGCCGTGTCCCGCCAAGATCTTCCCCCTTTAGAAGATCATGTAAACCTTCAGGAAAACAAGAATACCTCGGAAACTGGTTTATTTCACTGGAGCGGTTGCAGCCGGTCGTCTTATATTGAGACGTCGTCTGATAATTCTTCTTGTGATTGATCTGGAGCAATTCGCATTGCGGTTGCTTGAGCATATCCAAAGTTGTTCGAGTCTTTCTTCCCAACATTGCTTCCACTGGCGACTATTATTATTATTATTTATCTTTATTAGGGAGGCTTTCAGCCTTGGGCTGGTTCGCCTCCATCCACTGGCGACTTACCATCGGGAATAAACTTGTTTGATGTGAAACTTTGAAGCGTTCCAAGTGCTTCTTCTACTATTTTTTTTTAGCCCTCCATCTTTTTTCAGACCGCATTTCAACTTGCCCACTAATCTCTTCACTTGACCATTAGATTGCAGATGATACAGCGGAATTAAGTGATTTCCTTAAAAAAAATATTGCCAAAGATCTTCATTCCTTTATTTAACGTCGGTCTCTGTTCCGCAATCTAGTGCCAATCACCGACGAACATCGATTGCCATCCAATGACGGGAATCGAATGTGCAGGAAGACAGCTTCCACACCTGCGTAGGATATCGCACCCATTCAACACACATGGGCCGGGACCAACGGCTTTACTTCCCTTCCGAAGGAAGACGTAATCAGAGATTTTTATGCCTCAGAAAAATCCCACCGACCTCGGCTGGGATTGAACCCAGACCCATTGGGGTGTTAGAAAGCAGTCACGCTTACCACTACACCACCGGCGCCGGCCTATTGCCAAAGATGACGCTGTATCTTTGGTAGACATCGTTGAAATTCAGTATGGGAGTAGAGAGAAAATCAATTATTTCCAATAATTCCAAGCACTAATCAAGAATTCACGTGATGGTAAATATCTACCTGCTCGGAACTTTAACTTTAACATTGACTCATTAATTTACTGTAAAATCAATAAAACAGTTGATCCCCATACACACTTAATCTAGCTCAGTAAAATTTCCAACAGCCGATTACCTCGGAATTTACTTTTACTGATAACTCAACAAAATATGTGTTTGTTAGCTGAGATCTCAGCAAAATTTTATGTGCTAGCTTATTCTCTGCAACTGTTTTACCGAATCTCAGCAAAATAAATTGCAGAACTACTCGGCTGTTGGAATCTCGGCGAAAAAAATTAAGTGTGTACCGTTTACTTTCAACCTTACTACCAAGAGAGTAAACTACTTTGTCTCTCACAAGCTCAATTTCTCTACATCTCATGTGTTTTCTCTCTCACAGACATCTTAATAAAGTACCTGGTACTGAAAAGGATGTTGGTACCGTTATTTATGCGGTAAGATTAACATCCCAAGTTCCTCGGAACAAAACATACTTTCTAAACCCCACCCCATTAAAGGACTTTCTAGGATTGTCGAAACCACTGTTCTCTGCAAACAACTTACGGAAAGCAGTTTATGCGTAATTTCGGACAATGTCGTTACAAACAACAGTAGTGACATCTGATGGCTAATAAGCGCAGACCATAGACTTCTCTGGTGTTTGTGAATTGCACAAGTATTAGTGCAGAACTTTTGGTAAATCCAAAGGTTTTCTTGCACTAATACTTATAATTTACCCAAAGTTCTGATGAGGTAGATAATTTGTTAACAAAACGCCGCAAACTGGCTTGACTCGAACGGGATATCGTCAGTCCAGAATGGTTTGCGAAAATTGGATATTCCGATTGCATGCTCTTGAAGCTGGCTTCCAAGTGAGTGTTTGCCTAACCTTGATAAAAAAAAATCCGCATAGAAAAACAAATTGGTTGACCCCTAACCAAGTTGTACAGTAACATCGCTAAGACCGAAGACAACAAATCAAGAAGACTGGCAACTCTTCCATTTTCTCATACGAACGCTATGAGACAGGTACAATCGCGTCATCTGCCGCTCAAAGGTAAATGCTTCGAACGAATTTGATAACAAAGATTACATCCTTAGAAAAAGGGTTTGTGTATTTGCTTCCACCTTCACTCAAGCGCAGTGCCATTGTATCTGTCGCTTGGCTTCTGGCTAAGTTGCCAATCTTCTTGATTTGTTGTTTTCGCTAAGACCCACAGTTGAAGTCGATTTGGAGTATGAACTGCAATACCCATCTTATCAAGACGTACTTGGGTCCAAAAATGGAGACTAGTGGTTTGTAGCAAATGTCAGTGACAATGCTTCTTTTTCTCCCTGGGTGAACCTCGTCTTTTACTTATTTCAAAATTATGGAAGCATGGCAAATTGCGTTCATTGCACCATCCGGAAATCGATGGAACAGAATCGTACCAACTCGACTGCTTGAAACGTTGAAAAAATTGCTACCACTCTGCTGACCTCTTCTTCAGTAGACCGTCCAACGGTCGTCTGAGATTGTGCATGCCTTGACAAAACTTGCTATAATAGTACTAGCTATAACACTCTAGACTTCTGAAAGCGAGCAGAAGGTCGTGGGTTCAATTCCAGACCCGTATCCTTGTGTTGTTTAACTTTGCTTAGTTCATATTCTTCTTCGCATTTCATGCTTATTGCGTGCTCTCAACTTAGTTGTTCTAGATGCACTTCCACAGTTATTAATTGAGAGCTTTCGATGCCTGTACCATTTTTGCATTAGTATATATGTGTGGGAAGTACAATCATACTCTATCTCCGAGTCGAGAAGTTTTCCAACCCGAAAAATTGCTAGGCCACACCGGGAATTGAATCCAGCCTCCTCCTAAGCTAAGGGAGGACCTCCTCTTACTAGTAGTATTCCCTTATGATTTGCTCCAGAATACTCTTGAAAATCTATTTGAATTCACTCTGTAGTGCTCTTCATACTATTAATATTTTTTGCAGTATTACCCAGTGATTTCCTCTGAAAATTTGCTTGGATTTCTCCCTAGCATTAAATTTGTATTTCTCATGGCATTCACTTGGAATGCTCCTCGAAATTTCCTTCAAATGATCCTGAGCATTTCATTAGAACTATCCTGAGTTCAATTCGCTCAGAATTAGCATGAAATTCTCATCAGTAAGAAATGCTTTGAAATTATTCTTAAGATTTTCATTGAATTCATTTCAGAATTCCCTTTGAATTTTACTCCTTTCCTTTGAATTTCAAGTCACAAGTATGAAAGTCTCTTAGGAATTCACTTGCAGTTATCCTCAAAATTTGTCTGGTATTCATGTAAGCAGAACTCTCCTGGAATTCCTTTGAAATTCTCCTGGTTTTAGTCTCAGATTTAATTATAACCCTCTTTATTAGCGAACATCTAAAGTTTTCTCCAAAATTTCGATGGAACTATACTCCAGATTCATTTTTTTTTTTTAAATAAATTTCATGAAATTATTCTCAGAATTCCCAATGGGTTCCTCATTCGAATTGTCTATATATTTTCAATAAAATTTCTTTTGAATTCCATTCAGGGTGTACTTGAAATTCTACTCAAGTCTCCTCAACTATCTTGGAAGCAAATTTCACTTGATAATTTCCTCTCCATCTCCAATTTGCTTATAAATTGTCATCAAATTCGATGAGCATTAAAAATTATTTTGATGTTTTTTTTCAAATCTGTGATCCTGGAAAATATTCTATGTCCCACACTGTTGGAAAATGTATCCAAATATTTTTTTTGGATCACAGAATTTCAAAAATATATATATATATATATATCAAATAGTTTAAAATTTTGTGAAAAATAACTTTGTTCTAGAACCTTTTATTTTATTTTTTTTTTATTTTTCAATTAGGGAAAAAAATCCCTGCGAACTCGAGGATTTCCAGGTAATAGACACCCTGATTCTCCGGTTTAGAAATGAATTCCATTAAAAATTTCATGTTGAAAACCTTAATTTTTCGTGAACAAACCACCCCAATCTAGCAAACACTCAAGATGCATTTTCGAAAAAATTAATTTTGTGATTTTTGCTTAAGTACCTATGATCAAATGTCTGCAAAGATAGTTGCCTGTAAAACTGTGCAGGCTTTCAAAAGTGACTGGCAAAATTGTATTTGTAAAACCGGACAAAACGGCAAGGCAAAAATAATTGATTAAATTTATTCCCTGTAATCCATTGTTGCACCCCCCCAACTAATATGCATCGCTCGTAAAACGATCCAGTCTCTTGGTGTTTGCGTGTGATTCATGCATTCTCGTGTACCACTACACCTGAAAGTTATCCACAGTTTTCCCCGATGATAGTATTTGTGTATGAGCAAAAGGGGCAGAAATAACGCTCGCACACATTCACCCGGTAGTGAGTGGGAAACAGCACACTGCACCCGGTCCGCGACAGCAACACTGACTGACTGACGAACGGAACCGAGAAGAAGAGAGAGTAGCAAAGAACACCAATATGGTGAGTGCTCGCCGTTTCTTTTTCTCATTTTCACTGGGTTGGTTTTTTTTCATTCGATAGGCCGGCACGGCATGCGGTTTTTCGCACGAAAATTTTGTCATGGTTAAATTTATCTTCCCGGCACACACATCCACGAGTACATGTAATTTTTCTCGGCTCAAACTAATCGCCGGAAAGCTCGAAAACCGGCTGTTCCCTATCGAGCTGATCGACCAACGCGGAAATCATATCATTTTCTAACGATGCATGAAGCAAAGTGTGTTTATTGAAGCGAAAGAGATAACTCCATGCAATCAGGAGCGAAGACACCCAATTTGCTAGTAACATTGAAAATACAGAAGAAAAACTTTCACCTACCATTTTTGCACGAACGGTTTCTGGTTCTCACTTATTTAAACAATAAACTGCAAAAAAAAAAGAGAACAGAATTTCCAATCAGAGACGTTGGGCTTCACTTGCTGAGACGGTTTTTTTTTTTTGCTTTGGATGAACAAAATTGAGCTTTTCGCTATTCTTAACACACGCGTATCGTGGAAGGGGGCGCTGTCTGTTCTTTTATTCAACGATGTACTGCTGTTTTATTCCAACGCTGAGGGAAGGAGGAAGATAAGCCCCTGTTTCTTTTTATTATCACCAGAAATTCTTCACGCCCTTATCGGCAACCGATAAAATCCTCACCGCACCTGATAAGCACAATTTAGTTCCACGATTTTTATTGAACGGTTGGGAAAAATATTGAAAATTAAAAATTACTGCCGCGTACACGAACGAAAAAGCGACTGCCAGTGAGTCGCCGCTGACTTCGCTAAAAACGTGTCAAAAAGAGATAGCGCAACCGCTTTTCCGCCTTTATGTGTGCGTTTTCCTTCCTCCTCCTTCAGCGCAGTGCTTTTATCCACTCGACTGTGACCAGGGAAGAAAAAAAAAAAAAACTAACCGACTGTGTAGATCAGAGGATATTCTTCTTGTTGTTTGTTTGACTTCTTTTCTGATCTTCCTGCTGCTCCTCAGGCGAGAAGAGACAGATAACTACTACGAGGCGAGAGAGAAAGAGAGACAGACACCGGATTCTTCTTTCTTCACGCGCACCACGGATTCGAACAGACTAGGGTTTGGATCAGAGAAACTGAACTTACTTCTTCGGCACACTGAAACGGACTGGCACTTTTGCCGACTCGGCTCGGTTGTTGAGTGAAGAACAGTCAGAGCGAGTGCTTTTTGAAAGTGCGCTTAGTGCCCGCCCACCGTCCGGTGTTGCCCTAATGCCCGCCTCCAAGAGGTGTATAAGTACGAAGGTGACTTGTTTTAGAAAAGTACAGTATCCCCTCGCTACTCCGGCTCATGTTAATATCTTATACGACAACTTTAGACCAATAATTGAAATAGGCGTAACAACCAAACGTAAAGAATGGCTTTAAACGCAAATTCCTCGATAATCAAAACACATCGGCGCAATCTAACACCACTATCTGATAGAGCAAACCGAGAGCAAACTTACACGAAGAGAAATGATTTTTTAATTCAAATGGATATAGTTTTGGCTCAGGGCCTAATATATTTTTGGTATTGATTCAAATATATTATGCGGTTAATTCAAAGAAAAATATTTTTGAATCAACAAACCGGTTGTAGAGTCAATAATCTGTTTGTTGATTCTAAAAACCATTTTGTTGATTCAAAAATATGTTTTGTTGAAATAGTGATACAATATATTTGAATCAATAACAAAATACATTATGCCTTGAAACAAAAATCAATTTTTCTGCGTGTAGTTGGCGTGGGAGTGGTTTGATTCTCGAGGAATTTGCGTTTAAAGCCATTGTTTACGGTTGGTTGTTCCACCTATTTCAATTGTTGGTCTAGAACTAACGGGTTCTTTCATGGAAACAAAGGAGGCCACATTAGTCACCTACGATAAGAAAAAAGGACCCAACGGCAAGTTCACTTTTACCTGCTTTTGACTAGTTTGTCTTCTTTTCTCCTTCTTAGGGGTCGTCCATTAATTATGTCACACATTTAGGGGGGAGGGAGGTTTTGAAAACTGTTACGAGCCATACAAAAAAAAATTAAGGTCCATACAAAAAATGTGACAAAGGGGGGAGGGGGGTTGAAAATGGGCCAAATTTGCGTGACATAATTAATGGACCATCGCTTATGTTATGTTGTCAAAAACGGAGGAGCAAAACCACCCAACAGGGGTAGTAAAGTGTGGGAACCCAACGCTGAGTATAATCATATTTACCTACTTTTGGGTAGAAATCTAGTGGAAAATTCCCTAAGAATTGCACATAAGTAAATGAAAACTACTTTGACCCGAGATTGCGAAATTAAAATATCGCAATAAAAATACTCAAAAATACATCGATATGATATTACCATAGAGGTAACTCTAAGACTAGTAGGTCCCGAAGAAACGTGCTCAACTTTTTGGCTCAGCTCTGGTACTATCTTCGGTCCCAAGCTAATCGATTCACCCCTCGAAACATAGGAAAATCAACTAACCCCTCATTTTATCTGTCAAACTTTCATAGTCAATCAAAATAAACATTGTGTAGTACTAGAATTTTGACTAGAATGGGGTCCGTTAATCGATTTGCTTGGGACCAATAGGCTAGTCAAGTCGAGGGGGGCGACTCTATCTAAGATGCAGGAATTTTTTTGCTTTGCTGTTGTAAGATGCACTCGCGCTTAATAGATAGAAATACAATTGATTATGATTTTGAAGATTTCTTGCAAAAAGGTGGAGAGCGATGCAAGTAGATGGGTTTTGATGCAAGAGATGAAAAAAGATTTTTCGTAAATTGATTCGCTAGTGAGAGATTGTTCGACCATTTAAAATCGAGATTTAGATGTGTCGCACCCCTCGAGTCAAGTAGTGAGCCAATTTAAAATTGTTAGTTTCGTATTGATTGTTGATATTACCAACAATCAATACGAAACTAACGATTTTAAATTGGCTCATTACTTGACTAGCCTATTGGTCCCAAGCAAACGATTAACGTAGCCCATTCTAGTCGAAATTCTACTACACAATGTCTGTTTTGATTTGTTATGAAAGTTTGATAGATAAAATGAGGGGTTAGTGGATTTTCCTATGTTTCGAGGGGTGAATCGATTAGCTTGGGACCGAAGAGAGTACCAGAGCTGAGCCAAAAAGTTGAGCACGTTATTTCGGGACCTTCTAGTCTTAGAGTCACCTCTATGCTATTACCAACCGGTGGAAACTAACGATTTTAAATTTGCCCACTACTTGACTAGCCTATTGGTTCCCTCGTTGGTCCCAAGCAAATCTATTAACGTACCCCATTCTAGTCGAAATTCTAGTACCACACTATACTTGTTTTGAGTCACTAAGAAAGTTTGACAGATAAAATGAGGGGTTCATGGATTTTCTTATGTTTCGAGGGCTTCATCGATTAGCTTGTGACCGAGGATAATATTAGAGCTGAGCCAAAAAATTGAGCACGTTTCTACGGGACCTTCTGGTCTAAGAGTTACCTCTATGTTATTACCCTCTTTTTTTTTCTTTATTAGAGTGACTTTCAGCCACTGGCTGGTTCGTCACTTATGTTATTACCCTATTACCACAGACAAACAGACATAAATCATTGAATATTTCTCACTGTAAAACATCGTCGCTAAAACATTACCGCCATCTGTTGCGGTAGTGTGTAAACGTCAAACGCAAGGGAATTGACTATGCGTGCCATAGGTGGCAATACTGCAAACTACAATACTTTTAAACTAACCGTTAAATGCTTGTTCTATGAACAACTTGCGAGTGTTATGTCTGTTTGTCTGTGCTATTACCAATTGTAGTGCTAATATTGACTCACTGTAAGAAAAGACCTGCCATATATCGAATGATTCGTCATACGGTGGGTTAACAAATGCCAATTTCTTGTTTTCGAATGAAACCAGCTACAAGTGAAAAGTATACCTAGCATAAAGTGAAAATCATTTTTAAAGTAGATGATAACGGACGTTAAACTTGTATGAATTAAATATTGTTTCCGGAATGTACCAAACCAAACGAACATAATCTCAAATCTGAGAGATAAATGTATCATCAAAGGCCCATAACGAAAATCATTCATTTTCCTAATGAACTGTTGGTGTATGAAAAATGTGATTGAAAATGCAAAAAATCAACAGCTATCTGACAGACATGTCGAAAAGTACGTAACTTTAATTTTTCAAATTGAATTTTGAGTTTCTGTAGGCTGTTATCTTGAACGATGGGTAAGTTTTAGATAAGTTTATACTTCGGTTTATATTACATTAATCAATATGGTTTCAATTTAAGATAATTACACCACAGTGCAGTGCAGATGATTGTTCGCCACATAATTGTGCACAGAAAGAAGTTTTCTGAACGTTCCCAGCAGGAGATGCAGGAACGGTAGCAACGAAAGCTGCTCTACAATGATGCCGTTCGGACGCGGGCGCGCGGGAAGGTATCATGGACAGTTTCCTAGAGACACTGCAGACGGGATCGGTGTTCGATAACCCGGATCAACGATAACGACGGGTATCACGACCTGCGAGAGCGGAGCGGAGGGCGCAACTGAATCGAAGCCGATCGCACTCAGGAATCACATTCAATGCTTACTCCAGTTGGAAGATGCTCTCGGAGCTGGTGGGACCTTCATATCGCACTTATAATTATAATAAAATAATGCATTGTACATAATACTTAAATATTATCTATTTTCAACAGAAAATATTGCTACAACTAGCAATCAATATAAATAAGAATAGCATTTATTTAACTTATTATATTCATTAGATTTACGTCCACCTATGCTTTCAAACATTGAACTAAAATCATCCCAGATTAGGATGATAAGCATCCAAGTTGTTGTGGTTTTAACAGATGATGAACTGAATGACAATCATCTCAAACTCATCTGATAATAGTAATAGGGCTTGGGTGAAGCAAAAATCATTCGATCAAAGGATGATGTTTTGGTTCAGTGTAGAATGGGGTACCCAGACCCAGACCAGGGAGTGGACGGTACAGCGCAAATCAAAACACGAAGTGGTGTCATCATTCAGGTTCGGTAGCTTCCGTTTGCATTTGTATTCGCCGGCATTGACAAATACTAGAGTCGGTGTATAATGAGCCACGCCAAGAGTGAAGCCAAGTCTACCTATCGAACTGTCAAACCAGCTACCTATCTTGCAAAGTAAACAAACATTACGATGCTATGAAAGGTCCACGAAAGGTATTGCAATAAAATATAAAATATAATCGAATGAAATAATAAACACGCAGTGAGCATTCAATAGAGTTCTCTATCACCGTTAGTATTAGCACAGACAAACAGACGTAACTCTTCATTGTGTATCTTCGTTCATGCATTTAACGGTTGATTTGAATATTATCAGTTCCGCGAACTACTCGCCGCAGCGCTGGCATCGGATCACTTTGACGTTTCTATCCATTCTATAGAACTTTTATGCAATATTGTTTACGAGTTAGCGAGCAAGCTTGTTTTCCGCGAGAAGCCAGAGAGATGTCGTTACTGAGGTTATATGTTTTGAGATACCATGTTTTCAAGAACAAGTTTTTCAAAGAGTTACGTCTGTTTGTCTGTGGTATTAGTGAGAAGTTTCACTAATACATGCATTTTACTGGTTGAAAATAAAAAACAAACCGCTGTCAAGTCGAACACTTTGACAGCTAATTTCGTGGTTGAAAATAATAAACAAATCGATTTTACACGGCTACGCTCGCTAGGTTGGATTAGTGAGATCTTGTGTCGAGAAGTCAATTGTCATGGGATACGTTTGGTAATGATCAGTAATGAGAATTTCTACTATTTTTTGCTAAGATAATTTGACAAACTCAATGATATAATGATTTACTACAGCCGCTATTATTTTTTTTCGCTAGAAGTCATTTGAAGTTGATGTAGAAATCCTCTGTTGCCTAGTTAAAAGAAATGGAATCTTTCGAAAACCGTGATGCGAGTTCAACTGTTTTTCTCTTGGCGTGACTCATTATACACCGACTCTAACAAATACCTTCCTAAAAATATGAAAGTAATCATTATTCCAATATGATTTTTAAATTGCGTGCGTGCTGCGTTGGCCAAGGAAGACGACATATTTTATAATGTTTGAATGATTTCAATACGTTACAGTTCCAGTGACTATAGGGTGTTGGAATAATAGAGATTGCTGGCGTTTATCGTACGCACACTACGTCACGTATACGTATACGCAAAATGTTTCCATCAGGAAAAAAAAAACTTCATAGCGGAAAATTTTCCTGATGAAAACAAATCACTGACACAATCACACTTTAGCAATCTCTATGCTTAATGGAGAGGGAATATTTTTTCATGTTTACTTCTTATAAAGATTATTTAGAACAACAGCTTCGCAAATCATCAATTACTATTAGAGATTTGCATCACCGGTATCAGCGGTGGTGATATTGAAAACTCTTTCATTCGAAAGCAAAACATATTACAAGCCCATCATGATTGTTTTCTAAAGTGTTTTTGTTGCGTATAAGGTGGCAATGATTGAAAATCGGAGCAATCACAAAAAAGCGAGAAACTTGTTATCGCAATATAATGATGATAACAACGAGGTTGATATCATCCTCTTCTCTCGATTGATCATCAACGTCCGCGCTGGCATCTGACACTTTACACTGACAGCCCTGGTGGTGAAGTTAGCTGGGGACTCCCAACAGTTTCAATGTGCACTCACCAGATGGAACTGCGATCACATAAAGGCCAACGCATAATAGATACATTTTCGGGTTTTTTGATAGATTGTGCGCCGGTATCTATTGTGCGCCGGCCTTAAGGGGTGGTGTATCCATTTTCTTGTTCGAGTAATTGATTGTTAATTAGATATCTTTGCTAACACGCTCACTAGAGTGATGCAAAATTTGAAATTTTCGCTCCACAATACTTACACGATTCCAAATCGGATCCTGACTAACCTCTCAAAATTAGAACCCATTTGGTGAGAAACTGAGATGGCACAAACCATTTGAAGTTTGTATGGGAATTATTATGGTAAAACCATGATTTTTGTTCATGTCTATCTAATAATTCACCATATCGGTCTGCTTCAAAAATTTTCAACTGTACTTGTAGGAAATTTTCCCAGCTACAACTTTGCTGAAGACTTTTTAATTAAATGCAAGGATCGAAAGTTATCAATGGTTCAATGCGCTGATGTCTTATGATTATGCTCAATCAACTGCTCAGCAGGCAACATTGGTGTTTCTGGGGTGTTGAATAGGACACACAAATCATGGCTACTATGTCACACTGCAAAATACAGTGCTGCCTACAGAGCAGCTGCATGATCATGTCATAAGTTTACCAATCTCTTAAATAATTAATAACATTTTCCTGTCTCGTTTTACATAGAAACAATCTTCGGCGAAGTTGTAGCTGAGAAAATTTTCTATAAGAATAGCTATCGAACTGCTTCGCAGCTCAATATGGAAAAAGACTAGAAGGCAATGAACAAAATGTTGAGATTTCTCATGGTAATTTACATGTAAACTTCAAATGGCTTGTGCGAAGTCTGTTTCTAACCAAATGAGTTGTAACTTTGAGAGGCTAATCAGGACCCGATTTGAAACCATTTAAGCACTGTGGAGCGAAAAAGTCAAATTTTGCATCAGTCTAACGCTCACACATGCATATCGCACCAATACAACCGGACTTGAAAATCTCTAGAGCACGATCAAACAGCAATTGTGTGCTGGGCAGCACGAAATATTGTGCAGTATGACGTATACGAGTGCACCGATTCCATCACTCGAGAAAAAGTGACACAGCTTGGCAATGTTCACTAAACATGCACACTACATCACAGACAAACAGACCTAACACTCACAATCACATTTATCCCAAATAAAATTTTCGTTGTCCCGTGGGTAGATCACCTTTTCGTGGTACGTTACGGGATGTAAGATCTACCACCGATTCCTAGTTCTGACTACTTCAAACTAGATGGAACAGGATTTTTCAGTAATCAAAGAAACACATATTAGTCCTTGTTACTTTTTAGCCTTGTTAATGGTGATAAGTCCTCGGGTTGTTTGAACCGAGCATAATCTATTCGTTGTTCCCTAGTTTGAAGCAGTTAAGACTAGGGTTCTGATGCATGGTCATTATCGGTGTCATTGCTTAATTTTGTTGCTATGGAATCCAATTCTGACTGACGAAGGGGCGCGCCTTTGGAGGGTGCTCTCACTCTTCGAAGGGTATAAATAGCGGGGCCTTACAATTAAGGTCTACCCACATTGTCCACCTAAATATATTGTCTAACTGTCAAATTCATGTGAACGCAACGCAAACGGATCTAATGTGGGAAGAGCAGTGAACTTTTTTTTTTTAAGTATAGCTATTTCCGTAGCGATTGGAGGAACTTCGTTAAACTTCATAGAAGTCGAGCAATTTTTTTAAAGTTCAAAAAGTGTGGAAAATTTTCTAAAAGCTTAGCAAAGCTCGTAGAAGTTCAGGAAATTTCATGAATGATTAGGACATTTCGTAAAAGTTCAGCAAACTTCTAAGAACATCAGTCAGGGTCCCTCAGGGATCTTCGTATCAGTTTTTCTGGGAGCTAAAAAAACCCAATGAAGTTTTTGGAACTCTTTTAATTTCTGGGAACTTCCCAGATGTTCAGTAATATCCTAAGATCTTGAAAAATAAATTGAACTTGGACGAAGTTCTGGGAACTTTGTGGAAATTGAGGAGATTTGTATAACTTATAATAGGTAATTCGTAAAACAGGGCACATTGTATAACGTATAGGAAATTCGTACAAGTTCAGCAACTTGTTAGAAATTCAGTGAACTTCCTAGAAGTTTAGGAAACTTTGTATGAGCTATGGAAAACCGTAAGTCACCTCACCTCCCTCGCGGCGCAACTGTTCGATACATTATAATAACGTTTACACCCCAAGGTCCCAAACGGACAATCTCAATTATCAGATGAGGTTCAATGTTTTTAGTTGTCAATAATATCTTTATTCACTGGTTTTATTCAGTAGTAAAAACAGAAGTTGGAGGAAAAATGGCATTGATTTGTTTTGTTCTCTCTGTTCGTATGGGATAATTTTTTATACAAAAACTGATGTACTCCTTTTCCGTTCTTTCTTGTCAACTCAACCTTTTCCCGTTTAACCACGTTTTAAGTCTTATTGAATACTATTGGATGTATTTTTTTTTGTTGCTCTGTTTTCTTCTGCTGCTGTCCACCTGTTTAACGGGTTAGAATTTTCGTTTGTAAATCGTGCGATTTAAAAAATAAATTGCTTATTCTGGATTTTATTTTATAGTAGGTCATTTATTTCTGTTTCGACAAAAAATCGGGCAAGTAGGTTTACGAAACGCTATACAAAAGGTTCTTGATTTCGAAAAAAAAAATCTACTAATAAAAAAAATGGAGCAAACAATTTGTTTGACCTTTCCTCTACTTTCTGCGTACGCCAAAATTCACAATCTACGAGATTTGTCTAAAATATTCACGTCTATCAATCGATCGGAACGACCCTACAAACATAACCTCACTTGCATTATTTTTAACCGTAAATACTCGTGTTTTGTTGTTCGCTTGGTGATGTTGTTGGTATTTTATTGTTCCATTCAGTGGAGCATTTTGGGTTTTAATGTCGACTTTTGTCATTCATTGTCATAATTAAACTTCAACTGTGTATGATCATTCGCAATCATCTCAAATAAACTCTCCAGAACTTATTATTTTGTTTTAGTTTAACATACACTAATGAGAGTTTCTTCTTGTTTTAATTAATTCCATCTACTCTAGTGCATCTCAGTATCTCTCTATTCAGTTAGTATTAGTTGCCGTTCAAACAGTGTTTAAATATTTCGCGTTTCAACTGATTTTTTTATGTTTACTTCAATATAGACTTTGTTCATTATGCTTTATTTTCTTTAATAAGTATTTATAATTACATACTTCTTTACTCTTGCTGTTGCTTACGTTCTATTTTCTTTATTTTTAAGTTCAATTTGAAACGAATACTTTCTTCTCCACTGTCGTCTAAGTTAAAGATATATATTACACGTTTTTTGTTTTTAATTTTCGCTTATTTTCATTGTTCTTTAGAAATCCAGTTGCTGTAATATCATTTCGTTAAAAAAAATAATGATGACAAAACGATATTTCTCTGCTTATTAAGGTAGGTTGAAAGAAAATGGAGCTTTGTGACAAGATGGGGAAAATTTTCAAGTAAGTTCTAAAAACACGTACCTAGCCTAGTGTTCACAATTGGACATTGATTTGCCTCAATAGTTGATTTGGTTTATTGACAAAGACAATAAGAGGAAACCGACACGTTACAAAAAACGAATATTATAAATATAATAACACCTACAACTTGGCGGGTTATCGAGAAACAAACCAAAAAAATGAGAAAATTCGTTCAGAATTCACGTTTCCAACTGTCACCGAGATATCCTTCCTATAACCATTCATTCGATACTGGAGTTTGGTTGAAATCTTTTAATATTATTTGTTGTCTCTAGCGTTGTTGTTGTTGTTGTTATTGTTTTTACTATTGTTCTTTCCCTCGGTGACAAAGTGTGGCGTGCCGCCGTCAGAAACATGAACACTATCTACTAGCTATTCTCAAAATGGACTGGAATCCGAGTCACGATCCTGTATGGCTGTTATCGATTGTTGTAAGGCATTAGGAGTCAACCATTCTCTGGAAGATAGTAATTCAATAAAAAAATCAATCAATTCCTATCCATCAGTAAAATATGACTTACTTTGGTAAACAGCGCTGCAGAAAAGGTACGCAGGAGCTGAAGTGAGCCAGTCGATTCACCCAACTTGGAATCTCTTGCCCGCAGAGAATCTGCGAAGAAAAGTGCACAAGTGTTTTATTTGATCAATGAAATTAAAAAAAAAATAAGTCCAAGTGCTTACCTGAGTGACTGCGCCGGTGAAATGGTTGCAATTGTTGTTCATCAGATGATACCGATCACCTCGAAACTGATTCCCTAGCTCTTCCACAATTCGACGGACATCTTCCTCGGTGAAATCTGTGCAGCCAATTTGTATACTTTGTCTGTAAAATAACACCGTTATATTTTTATGAATTTTTTAGTTAATAGCAATTTTACCTAAATCGAAACTGTTCACCAAGTTCGTCATGGTCCCGTGGGGATATCTCGAACACACCGGTGAACGGGAACGGATGACCTCCGTAGGCGAACTCGGTTCCGAATATTTCCACACCCGAGTGGAACACTCCTAGTCCGATCGAGGTTGTGTACTCGTTGATCCAGTACTGTAGGGAAGGATTGGAAGAAAATTAGATATAATCTGTAGGTTTTTCTCTAGTTCTTGTTTTACGTAACTGGATATGCCTATACCTATGGCTGGGCTCCCTACACATATTAAATTTGGATATAAAGAGAGCCAAAACAGAAGAAAAAAAAATCCTTCTTTCTTGCAAAATTTCGAATACAGATAACAGCGCTACCGCTCTCGGTGACGGCCTAACGTTGAACTGTACTGCCTATAATCGCATATCAGCCTGTTTTATCCATATGGGACTGATATGGGATTATAGACAGAATAATCAGTAGCAGTTTCATAATTCGTTTTATCCGCGATCGAATTTTTCCTCTTACCATCTTTATATGAAAAAAACAAATTGAAAAATAAGAAGAAAATCAAATAAATACCTAGGGGAAATGGATGTAATGTCGACTTAAATGCTCCTAATTTGGGCCCATACACAAAATTCAGCAATCGACTAAATTTTTAATAGCAATCAAAAATATCCATTAGTACCGTCCCAATAACGCGTTTATCTAGATAAAAAGGTAAATAGCAGATTTTTAGCGATGGGCCCAATCTTAGATCTATAGGCCAACATTAGAGCAATTTCCCCTATATGGAATCTGAAAAAGAAAGCTGAAGCAACTCGACTGAAGAGTCCAATCACAACAGTCTAGATAATAAATTGATATTAATAACATTACATTAGTTTACATTAGTCACTCGAAATACTACGGTTGTCTTTATTCATCCTTCCAAGGGCCTTTGCTTAATTGGAGCGATACCGTAGCAACCGAAAAACAAGAGTGAAAATTTTCAAGTTCATGTTTCAACGTCGCCGGTGGTGTAGTGGTAAGCGTGATTACCTCTCACCCCAGCAGGCCTGGGTTCAATCCCAGTCGGCGCCGCCGGGATGTTCTGAGGCATAACATCTCTGATCACGCCTTCCTTCGGATGGGAAGTAAAGCCGTTGGTCCCCGGTTCATGAGTTGATGGGTCGATAGGTAGGGTCCAGGTGTGGGAGCGCCTTCCTGGCACGTCGGTAGCATTGGTGCTCAGCACGGAAAACAAGATCAACGGAAAAAACAAACCAAAATAAAAAAAAAAAAGTTCATGTTTCAAGAATTTTTCCGTTTTCAAATAAGGTAAATGGCTCTAATGTTGGCCTATGGATCTAAGACTGGACTCATCGCTAAAAATCTGCTATTTACCAATTTTAACTAGATGAACGCGCTATTGGGACGGTACTAATGGATATTTTTGGTCACTATTGAAAATTTAGTCGATTGCTGAATTTATGTATGGGCCTAAATTAGGGGCATTTGAGCCGACTTTACATCCATTTCCCCTATCAAAGCGAAATAGAACTATTGGGCATTATCAAGCTTAATGGATCCAATTATTCAACCTGGAAAACCGAAAGTAGAATTCCTGCTGATCCGGGCGACCTCTGGAAATACGTAACCGAGAAACGACCAGAGCTCGGTGCACAACCTAGACCAGCCTATGTAGCAGCAGTTGAAGCGTGGGACAGCGGAGACCAGAAGGCGCGTGCGACAATTGGCCTTTGCTTGAGGACAGCCAGTTAAACCTTATCAAAGAGTCCAAAACGGCAAAGGAGACATGGGACTTGTTGAGAGGCACTATGAGAAGGCAAAACTAACCTCGAAGGTGTCGCTACTCAAGAGGATTTGCGATAAAAGATATTCTGATGGCGAGGAGCTTTTCGAGCGGCTGACGGTGGCGGGCCAGGAATTAAACCAAAGTCTCCAGGTGACCATGATACTCCGTAGCTTCGGAATCTTTCAACACTTTAACTACGGCGCTGGAGAGCAGAGCAAACGATGAGCTCACTCTACACGCAAACCAAAAATCTATTACAATGAATGTTAGTTCCAGTTCCTATCATCCTCTGTTCATGAACATCGCAACGAATGTTAGGAATTGACCATGCAGGCGATGTAATGGTTTTTTGTCTTTTTTTATTTCGTGTTCCATCTACGCTTTCGACTATACCAGTAAGCTTGTAGAACGACGCACATTGTAGAACATTGTAGAACGACGCACACACTTATCTCGAATCTCTCCAGCAGAAAAAGCATACGAAGTCGAGCATGCGAGAAAATGAGCGCTTCATGTTTGCTTTTAGGCTGACCATATTCACAAGCATGGAGAGAGCAGTGGAGAAAGCACAGGTCTGATAGTCGCAACGTCCGTGGTTCGAGTCCAGTCGCCAACCTTTTTTCTATTTTTTTCGACATAATTAATTTCATTCACTAATACAACTCCACATTTTTCGGTCTCCAATTTTCTTAAAGGGTGTCCACGATGAAATTGCCACACACAAAATTGATTCGCAAAATTCGAGTTTTCATCCGATTGCCATCAAATTTTCAGGGATTGAGAAATAACTATTAAACTTCATTTTACCATTTTACTCGTATTTTATTTACAGTCCATACGCAAATGCCCGCACCTTGGCCTTAACCCCGGCCATAAGATTCTGCACAACCTGTGAATCAACCGTTTTTTGCATGTAAACCCATACTTTCTACAGTTCCTCGACTGTCTTCACTACCTTAGGTCGTTTAAGAAGGTGCTGCTTCATAATCACCCAGTACTTCTCGATGGGGTGGAGCTCCGGAGTGTTAGGAGGGTTGAACATTTTCGGCACGAAATTGACCTTATTGTCCGCATACCACTTCAGCACGTCCTTGGAGTAGTGGCATGAGGCCAAATCCGGCCAGAAGATTGTTGGGACGTTGTGGGCCTTCAGGAGAGGAAGCAGCCGCTTCTGGAGGCACTCTTTTATGTACACCTGTCCGTTCATCGTGTCCTGGGTCACGAAAGGTGCACTCCGCTTCCCGCACGTGCAGATGGCTTGCCAAACCAGGAATTTCTTCGCAAATTTGGACATCTTCTGAGTGCGGACATGCTCCGGAACGCTGAACTTATCCTTGGCCGTGAAAAACAGGTTGCCGGGGATCTGTTTGAAGTCGGCCTTCACATATGTTTCGTCAGCATGTTGAGGTACAACTTCCTGGCACGGGTTTTGGCGGACTTGTTCTGCTTCTCGTCGCGATTAGGGGCCTTTTGTACCTTGAACGTTCGAAGCCCAGCCTTAGTTTTGGCCTTCTGGACAAAACTTCGGCTTAGGTGCAGCTTCTTAGCCACATCCCTAACGGAGGCGTTCGGATTTCGGTTGAAGGCCCCAACTACGCGGTTGTGATTTTTGGTGTCGTACGGAATACTTTTTCCTTCACTTCTGGGCTTCCGATCGGTGGTCAACCGTTCCTCGAACCGCTTAATCACTCGCGACACCGTGGAATTCGCGATTCCCAACGTTTTAGCGATGGAACGATGCGAGAGATCCTTGTTCTCGTGATGAATGCGCAAGATTTTATCACGCACGAGCTGTTCTTTCGACTCCATTTCCGCGAGTTTTGATCACAGGACTTTAAAACTTGCAGGATGTAAATAATGCACTATGAACTAAATCCACCCAAATTTTCATTAAATTCTACCCAACGGTTAAAAAGTTAGAGCAATTTCATCGTGGACACCCTTTACATCGGACCGCAGCTAGGTATATCGCATCCTCGGTTCATGCGGTCTCCACTTACATCCTCTGATGATGAATCCCACATAATTGTAAGCGAATCTTACATCCACCGGTTGGGTGTAGAATTGATTAAATTCAAGCTAGTGGACGAGGTGTCGAAGCGCTGTTCCGGAGCACGTGGTGAATCAGGATATTGCCATAAACAAAAAGATTATCGCGCAACGATGAAACAAGCAGAAAGCCAGAGCAAGTGTAGTGCTCAGGGTGAAAGCGGTTCGTCGAGCAATCCGGTGCAAATCGGAACTGGAATACTCGTTTGAGGCAAGGAGTAGGAACAATCTGAAAAAAGCATGGGTAAGCAACCTCCCATATGTGTGCGAATTTGGATTTGTTTGAGAATTTTGATGAGAGCGTGCAGAAGGAAGCCATTTTGGCGGACGGCAAAAAAGCGTCTGCAAAAGGAATCGGATTGTTTTATCTGACATTCCTTTCTCCCGAGGGTGAACACTTCAAAGTAGCCCTCACAGATGTGTTGTACGTGCCGGATTTGGAGTCGAACCCTTTGAGCCCTCTCGGTGCTACTATAGTCTTCGATGCCAATGGATGCCGTATTTTGAAAGGTGAGAAACTCGTCGGTCGTGCTACATCTTCTGGTGGGTTGTACTACTTGCCTATTGCTCACGAAGCGGTTAGCGTCAAGAGAGCACAAGCACACATCAAGTTGTCAACACACGTGGCACCGCATCTTAGGACACCGTGATCATGATGCCGTTCGAGAGCTCGAGACCAAGGAATTGGCAACTGGAAGAGACCAATCAATATTATAGACTGTAGCTACCGTGCCGTGTGCGAATGTTGTCTAGAAGCGAAGACAACATATCAAGAAGACTGGCAACTCTTCCATTTTCTCGTACGACCGCTATGAGGCAGGTTCAATCGCGTCATCTGCCGCTCAAAGGTAAATGCTTCGAACGAATTTGATAGCAAAGATTAGATCCGCAGAAGAAAGGTTTGTGTATTTGCTCATTTTTCTATGCGTTGCTTCCACCATCGCTCAAGTGCAGCGCTACTGTATCTGTCGCTTGGATTCTGGCAAAGTTGCCAGTCTTCTTGATATGATATTTTCGGTAAGCTCTGTTCCCAAAAAGGTCCAAACGCACGTCAAGCCAGGTGCTGGATCTTATTCACTCGAACGTATGCGGCCCTATGCGAACACCAACACCGAGGGGATGTCACTATGTTTAACTCTAATTGACGATTTCACCCGTGTATTGCCTGATAAACTAATCAGAAGTTAGTGACCGGATTAAGGAATATGTTCCTGCAGTTTTAAAACAAATTAACAATCAATACGAAACTAACGATTTTAAATTGGCTCACTATTTGACTAGCCTATTGGTCCCAAGCAAATCGATTAACATCCCCATTCTAGTCGAAATTCTAGTACTACACTATGTTTGTTTTGATTCTTCCTTTGGTTTGTTTTCCGTAAATTCCGTTTTTTTTTCCTTTGGTTTGTTTTCCGTCGATCTTGTTTTCCGTGCTGAGCACCAATGCTACCGACGCCAGGAAGGCAGCTCCCACACCTGGACCCTACCTATCGACCCATCAACTCATGAACCGGGGACCAACGGCTTTACTTCCCGGGGCGTGATCAGAGATGTTATGCCTCAGAACATCCCGGCGGCGCTGACTGGGATTGAACCCAGGCCTGCTGCGGTGAGAGGTAATCACGCTTACCACTACACCACCACTATCTCTATGAAAGTTGGCAGGTAAAATTAGGGGTTTGTGGATTTACCCATGTTTCAAGGGGTGCATCGATTAGCTTGGGACCGAAGATAATACCAGAGCTGAGCCAAAAAGTTGACCACGTTTCTTCGGAACCTTCTGGTCATAGCGTTACCTCTATGATAGAATTGCTTTGAGGTTCAAGTTTCCCATATTTTCTGGATGTTATTTGTCTTTATGTTCCCGCAGTTTGTTTATGAAGTTTCATTGAAATTCTCAGCATTTCAATTAAAGCTTCAGAACTTATGTAAAGTTCCTACAATTGTTGTGAAAATTTCTTATCTTTCATAAAGTTAATTACAAACTTGAAATAAATCTTTTTTTTTCCTTAGGGTTCTTCATTTTGACAATAAAAGAGATGAATTTTTGATAGGCTACCCCACAGTTCGCTTCATAACCCCGAAATATGAACCTATGAAAAAATTGGTAAAGATTGATGAAGGTTTAGAGGTTGCGCCAATGATTTGAAATTTGTATGGGAATTACTATGGAAGAATTTTTAAAAAAATCGCTCCAAATTTGCTTCTACTTGTTCCAATGTTGTTGCTATCGAAGTGAGCAGTAAGTCTATTGTTGTTACGATCAGTTTTACAGAAATCTGGTAGTTTGAACATTTTCAATATGTGTTCAATAAAAAATGAGAATGATTTCAGTGCCGTCCAGCGCTCTTGTGAGAGCATCGCGACTAAGTTGCGTCGTACGGCTGATCAGGGCCCCTTCTCCAATATTCATTGACATTTTTTTATAAGAATAAACATTATGTTTATAATAAAAGATACTTCATTCGTTGCAAAACATTTTTTTTACTAGCTATATGACTGAAAAAATTCTCATTTTTTATTGAACACCCGTTACATGGAATACGAAACTTCAAGACATTGCATATTTTGAGATCTTGAACTAACTAAAATTAAGTTAGTGTTAAACTTCAACATTTAATGGATTTGAATGTAAAGCTGTTTCTTTTTAAACTGATTATCATCTATTGTAAAAATGTTTGCGATAATTGCTGTTGTTGTTTACCAAAAAAAAACCTACAAAATTCAGGGAATTGTATTCAGTCAAATGAGTAGATGATTAAACGTCGAAAAGCTCTATAGATGTATAACACATTCGAATTGTTCGAAAATTGGAACCAAATGCAGTCATCGATTGAACTACACTGAGGCAAATAAACTTAAGAATTCCATAAGGCATGCTTATGAACCTAGACAATTTTGATTTCATAAGACACTAATGTATTCCATAAACACGACTTATAAATGATTATGGTAGTACATTATGTGGTTTTTATACGCCTTTAGCAAATCCGATTTTTCAAGCATTGATAAACGTGAGAGCTAATCACAGACTCAATAATCTGAACGCTCAATGTTCAAATCCTGTCTGCTCTATTTTATAATATTCAAGTTTGATAAGCTGTTTTATAAATTTCATTAATTTGATTTCATTAGTCAAACTTATGATTTCCATAAAAAATTCTTGTAGCGAAAAATCATAAGTGCCGCTTATGGAATCCTTAAGTGTATTTGCCTCAGTGTATCATACCCTACACACTCACTGAACCAATTTGACATATTCCTGTTATGTGGAAGTCTAATAAATTTGCGCTATAAGATAATCCATTGAAAATGATATGATTGAAAATGTGTCAGGTAAATTCTATATGAATATCCGATACATTTACAATGCTCATAATTTGGTAACATTTATATGATCATCATATGATAAATGAAAATCGGTCAAATTATAATAATTAACTGAAATGGATTTGAAACCCATAAGCATAAGCTTTACTTTTCACCACAATATAATATATGTGTCATAAATCAATCGAAGTAAAGTTTATGTGAAAATCACATGAAACTTACTGCTTCTTTTGACACATATATTTAATCGATTTCTAAAAATAAATCGAAAAATAAACATCAGGCAGTGGGAGCTTTAACAGTTGTGTCTTTTTTTTATTGTAGCTGATTTGGGATTCGATCCAGAACTGTTGAGGTGTGATGCTTTCGGTGTCTGTGCTCGATTCCATTGGGCCACGGCTGACTTTAAGATTGAGCTCGTTCAATTAGCATGAAGTAAGAACAGCTCTCCCGACATGGAATGTAGTGCAACGTTATGCTCACTTTGCTAGAGTGAAGGAAAATAACACTGTCAAATTTATGCTCCGTTTCGGTGGTGTCGTGTATTCAAATCTTTCTTAATGCTCCTGTGTGCAATAAAACAACGACTACATTATATGAGTTCATGGAACTCGTTTATGACACTCGAGTGTGAAGATTTACAATTAGAATCTTAGCTAATTAAATATTGCAGTAGAATCATTTTTTTTTCAATCTCAATACATTCTTTTCCGGAACCCCTTATCTTATGAAACAATAACAAACAAAGATTATTCAATACAGTCTCATTGTTGTTAGTAATATTTAGTTCCACTAATCATTTTAATGGGAGCGATATTCATCCCAGAAAACCATGCCAAAACAAATGTTTGCTGTTGGATTTATTAAAAGGCAAATCTATATGACTATCTAATGATTGGGATAGATCTGTTTACAATCTTTATACCTCAAAAATCAAAGGAAGCTGTTCCAATGAGATATATATGTTTTCCTGTACTGCAAAGTTAAATGACAATCCAATAGTTTCTACATGTCTGTTTACACGCGACATATCAACAAACGTCAAAAATCGTTAAAAGCAACTCCAATAAAATATACATGCCTATCTTATAAGATATATCTTTTAGTGAGCAATATTGTTCATGAAAACAGGTATATTTTACTGAGTTTTCTCATAGTGCAAATTT
Source organism: Ochlerotatus camptorhynchus (assembly GCF_037179485.1). Classification (NCBI taxonomy): domain Eukaryota; kingdom Metazoa; phylum Arthropoda; class Insecta; order Diptera; family Culicidae; genus Ochlerotatus; species Ochlerotatus camptorhynchus. Next base: position 3,281,905 of record NW_027040988.1, read on the forward strand.
ATATGATTTTCCATTAGTTTCTAGATATCTGTTCCCACCCATGACATATCAACAGTTTTTCACCATGAAATATATCAGACAATATTCATATACTTTTTACCTATCGCTAACCACGTTCGAAGCAAAGTATTATCAAGTACTAAGTATGTGAAATTATGATAGAAATCATTCCATATCGCAGTCATAGTTTTTAAGTGATAATCCAATGGAATCTATCAATCATCACATAGAATTAATAAATCTGCTGACATTGCTATGTTATCAGATGGATCCAATAAACGGTACATGTCGATTTGTTTCAGTGCTGCATGAAGAGTGATCAATATTGAAATAAATTCACGCTAAAAACGTTGAAAATAGTGACTTTAGTGACTGGCTGGAACAAAGTGACCAAGGTGCAGAACCGGTTATGATGACATCGATCACGCAGTTTGGTATTTCCCGGGTAATGACGCCTCCAGAGCACAACTGTTGGATACCCTAGTGGCCCGAGGTAGACAACCCTTCCGTGAAGTAAGAGATGTATTGGGAACCCGTGATCTTCCCTACATGCAGGCGATCTACGAATTCCTTTGTTTGTCTGAAGTTAAAGTTTGATGTGACCATCCCCTCCTTTCCAAACAATTTCCAGCCATTTTGTATCAGTCTTATTATCTGTGCTAATTGCCCCTGCCCAGCCAGGATTTGGTCAGCCGTCCGAGAGTAGTATCTGAAGGAGGCTTCAGAAACCAGTTTCCTACACGAAACGAAAATCAATTATTTTATTCATGTGTTTCACTTATACATTTTTGCCAAAACATCAGCCTTATACATTCCATAAGACAAACTACATAGGTCCTATAAGAATACAAAAAAGGTATGTGTGACCGCTTATACATTTCATTTAACACATGATCTTCATTAACTTTTTGCTTATTAGTTGACTTATACATTTTATGAATAATCAGCAATAGAAATTTTCCAAAAGGTATAAGGAGATTTCTATCCGTGTACCTAGCTCCTTCCAATCGAAATTGTTACCCATTAACCTCGAGCTCGCCACGAGTAATTGGTACCCAAAACTAACCTAAAACTACTGCTGTTTAAAATGAAAATTCAAACATTACTGATTTTTGGCTCCGCAAAGTGTCACACACGACTGAGCCTAATAAATAAACGAACTAGTTAAAAAACAAAGTGATCAAAAGTGACTTGCCACCAGCCCTACAAATATTAACAGATCAATAAATCCCTTCTTCTTCTGCTTCATTTCAAGCTTATTGTTTATCGTATATGAGCTTTTTAAGCTTAAGTAATATCATAGAGATAACTCTAAGACTAGAAGGTCCCGAAAAAATGTGCTCAACTTTTTGGCTCAGCTCTGGTACTCTCTTCGGTCCCAAGCTAATCGATTCACCCCTCGAAACATAGGAAAAACCAATTACCCCTCATTTTATCTGTCAAACTTTCATAGCGAATCAAAACAAACATTGCGTAGTACTAGAATTTTGACTAGAATGGGGTACGTTAATCGTTTGCTTGGGATCAATAGGCTAGTCAAGTGGTGAGCCAATTTAAAATCGTTAGTTTCGTATTGAAATGGCAGCACATCGAACAAAAATTAATCGATTAGTTGTTAATCGAGTAATTAAAAAATGGGACATCTCTGATTTTGGTGTGATTGTTTTGATAAAAAAAAAGTGCGCAAAATTGCATCCCTACCGAGGGGGCATCAAAACCACAAAATTACCTTGCATACGGGGGGTATTCGTTGGATGAAAGGGACCGTGAAAGAGGACACTAAAATAGAAAGTTTTTCTTCCGACAGTGTCATCTTAGTATTCATCTTTGGTAATACTGCGCAAAGACTTTTTGCGAATCCTGAGACTAGTTTCGAACTCACGAGTGAATTTGGAATTAATTAAAAGGCTCCGAGACTTTATCATTATGAGTTCATGTTAACAGCTTATATATCTTGAAAAAATTGAATCTACTGTATAGTATAGCTCGAACAGCTCAAGAAGCATGGAAGAAGCTGCTTTCCAGGATACTGATAAACATCGAAAAATCAATTTCCTGCGGAAGCTCTAGAGAATGGAGAAAATGTCGATGAAATCTTTACCACCAGCCAAAAATTACAAGATATTGGATTCCCTATAGACGATGAAGGGCTGCTGTTGCTTTTCTGATCCATCTGCTTCACTACCACTAGCTAGTCATCTGGTTCAACTGGCTCGGAAAAGCAACAGTAGCCGTTCGCGCTCCCGCCGCAATTTTCTCAAAACCTTCCAATAAGGCAGAGCGAGCGAGGGCGATGGATTCTGATTTTAAGATGACGTACAGTGTGGTTCCTCAGAAACTTGCCCTTCCGCAGATTTTTTTTCATTTCGTTTATTTGGAAGGCTCAAATGTTATAAAAATAACTTAGCGGAGCCGAGTTCATAAAATACCAATTTTGGTACTCAAAATACAAAAAAAAATATATAAAAATGCATTTTATCATAGGATTTTTCTGGGTGGCGATCGAAGCGGCGACAAAGCGATCTTCTCCCGTGCACGCAACTTCTTTCTTTCCCGAATTTGTTCCTCATTTTCATTGAACCCGAATCGTGATCGCTGCTGCTGCTTCTGAACGTCGTTTCCCGTTGCATGCTCTCCGCTACTCTCGTCGGTCGTCGGGGTCGTCACGTCCATTTCGTTATTTTCATTCAGCATCTCCAACCTCGTGTCCGTTTCCTGGTCGCTAATGACTAGCGACGCACCTTCCACCACTACACCAGCATACGTACTGCTGCTGTTTTGTTTTCTTTCACTTTGCTGCTTTCCTTTTTCCTTAGGTTGCCTCTCCGCTTCCTTCCCAGCCTTCCGCATGGGACAGGAAAGCTTCCGGTGTCCGTCTGCCTTGCACAGAAAACATTTATCTTTGTTGCCATCATAAAATATATTTCCTTTGCGATTGATGAAATGTAATGACGTGGGGATTTCCTTCTTCACATCCATATAAAGGGTGATACGGTCAAAATTTGGTCAATATCAACTTGACGTATTTCTTTCAATTTTGCATTTAAAAAACCTGAACACCCCTCATTTTGAAGGTGTGTGTGTGTAGAATGTTGCTCCTATTTTGATTTTGGAATTCACTCTTCAGTTGTCAAAATGCCGTCCAAGCAAGAAGAGCAGCGTATCAAAATTTTGCTCGCGCATCGCGAAAATCCGAGCTACTCGCACGCAAAGTTGGCAAAATCGCTCAAAGTTGCCAAATCAACCGTTACAAATGTAATTAAAGTGTTTGGGGAACGTTTGTCGACAGCCAGGAAGTCTGGATCGGGGGGAAATCGAAAACCGGAAGCCGCGGAGACGACAAAGAGAGTTGCCGGTAGTTTCAAGCGAAACCCTAACCTCTCTCTCCGAGATGCCGCAAATAAGCTGGGTGTATCGTCTACAACCGTGCATCGAGCCAAAAAACGAGCCGGACTATCGACTTACAAGAAGGTAGTGACTCCAAATCGCGATGATAAACAAAATACGACGGCCAAAGCGCGATCCCGGAGGCTGTACACGACGATGCTGACGAAGTTTGACTGCGTGGTAATGGACGACGAAACCTACGTCAAAGCCGACTACAAGCAGCTTCCGGGACAGGAGTTTTATACGGCAAAAGGAAGGGGAAAGGTAGCAGATGTTTTCAAGCACATGAAACTGTCAAAGTTCGCAAAGAAATATCTGGTTTGGCAAGCCATCTGTACCTGTGGCTTGAAAAGCAGCATTTTCATAGCTTCCGGGACTGTCAACCAAGAAATTTACGTGAAAGAGTGTTTGAATAAACGTCTGCTGCCTTTCCTGAAGAAACACGGTTGTTCCGTACTGTTTTGGCCGGATTTGGCATCTTGCCATTACGGTAAAAAGGCCATGGAGTGGTACGCCGCCAACAACGTGCAGGTTGATTCCGTCTCGCACGCTGAGCCGATCAAGTCGCATCGGTCTCGTTGTACGACACTATCATTTGAGTTTTGAGTTTTTCCCCACGCGAGGGTTTTTTCTCGCCAAAGTTAATTGGCATAGTGTTTAGACGACTAGTGCGCGAGTGAGGAAGCCGTTAATGATATGCCGAGTGCTTTCATTACGGTCCAGCTTTAACCCAGCATCATCGCAACATCATCAGCAAAATCATCACCACTATCGGTACATCACCCCATCGATAGCAACAACGAAAGAGCGTCATATTGCCTACCGAGTCGACCGAGGCACACCAGCATCGAGGTTATTGACTCTGCAGCCGTTGGATCAAACAATTATATCTCTCCAGTCTGCTGCCGCCTCAGTGCGTTAGGTATAAATCGTATCGTTTGTATTGTTCTCGCCAGTATAGCATCTTCCTTGTTTCCCTGGTCCAATATTAGATTGGTGTTTAATTAGGGTGATCCAAAAATCCAATTTTTTTTTTCGCTTGATTTTTTTTTCTTGATTTTTTTTTTCTTGATTTTTTTTTTTATTATTATTTTTGTATTACTTAGGGTGATCCAAAACTCTGTAAATAGTATATAATCATTTTTTTTTTTTTATTTTTTTTTTTTGATTTTTTTTTTCTTTGCATGTATTACTCGTTAGTAGAGTGAAACTTTATATATATATATTTTTTTTTCTATTTTTGATATTATTTGAAATTACTGCAATTATTTGTAAATTTTTTTACAAAAAACACCATTGCGGCGATATTTAACCGCAATGGATGAAAATGATAAAGGCGGGGGATGGTCGCTTTCCATCTCAGACGACGAAACTCTTGATTCCACCTCACACGAAAGTCTCGAGGAAGTTGTGGAAATGGAAACCCTTGACGTTCCAGTTGACTCGCTCTCCAGCAAAAATACTGGAGCATATCCCAAGAAAAGGTATCGCCCACAACCCTCTCCCCCACCATCTCCTCCTCGTCCACCTGCACCCCCCACACCATTGCCCCCAAAAACCTCTGCGCTCCCCCGCCTAAAGGCTTACCCAGAAGCCTCGAAAGGCCCATGGGTTGTTTTTTTCCGGCCCAAACAAAAACCTTTGAACATTCCGAGGATCTCTAAGGATCTAACAACACATTTTTCGGCCGTTACCGATATTTTCAAGGTAACACCAATAAAACTGCGCGTTACCGTTGATGACCGGAAGCAGGCTAACCAAATTGTTGCGTGCGAGCTTTTTTCACTGGAATACCGAGTCTACATACCCAGTAGTGAGGTAGAAATTGAAGGAGTGGTCACCGAAGCGAGTTTGACTAGTGATGATTTCTTGGGTCCCGATTCCTTCGGAATCTTTAAAAACCGTGCTCTGCCGAAGGTGAAGATATTGGACTGCCTTCAAATGCAGTCAGTATCCGTAGTAGGCTCCAAAAAAACTTATTCCTTGTCAAACTCGTTTCGTGTGACGTTTTCGGGTTCAGCGTTACCTCACTACGTCGCTATTGGCAAGGTTCGGCTGCCTGTACGCCTGTTTGTACCTCGGGTAATGAACTGCTCGAAATGTAAACAACTTGGTCATACATCGGACTACTGCTCGAACAAACCACGCTGCGATCAGTGTGGCGAGCAACATCAAGAGGGCCCTTGCGGTGCCCCACCAAAATGCGTGTACTGCAAGGAGAGCCTGCATACCCTGACTAACTGCCCGAGGTATAAACAGCAGGGAGAAAAACTTAAGCGGTCTCTGCAAGCTCGCTCCAAGAGAACACTAGCAGAACTCTTGAAGAATACCGCTTCATCTTCTCAGACCACACCAAAAAACAGTAACACGTTCTCCATTTTGCCAGTTGATGATCTAGACTCTGACTCAGAGGGCGGTGAGGGTAGTCCGTTTGTCTTTAAAGGCAATACGAGAAAACGAGCAAAACAACACACCACCGAAAAGCCTCGTAAGGCCACTGGTACGGACCACCCTTCCACCTTGGAAAATTCAAGAGGTAACGGAAATACACCGAAACCCATTCCACCGGGTTTTAAACCTTGTAATTATGACAAGAACTTTCCGTCACTTCCAGGATCATCTAAAACCCCAGATGTCCCAGTTTTTCGGCCAGAAAAGCAGCTGAATAATCAGCAAGAACATGCCCCCATGTTCACGTTTTCTGGTATTGTGGATAGCTTCTTCAGTATATTCAATGTCTCTGACTCAACGAGGAGCATTATTAATTTAGTGCTGCCAATGGTGAAAACTCTTTTGAAGCAACTAGCTTCTAGGTGGTCCTTCCTTGCATCGATCATATCTTTCGATGGATAATTCTCCGAATGAGGTCGGGGATATGATCTCTGTTCTTCAGTGGAACTGTAGAAGTCTTATGCCAAAACTTGACACATTTAAATTTTTAGTTAACAACTCACTCTCTGATGCATTTGCCCTTTGTGAAACATGGCTCTCTTCAGACAACGATCTTGCTTTCCACGATTTCAACATTATTCGCCTTGACCGCGCAGATTCGTATGGAGGGGTGCTTCTGGGGATCAACAAGCTCCATTCCTTCTACAGAATCGATCTGCCTTCGGTGACAGGCATTGAAGTTGTTGCATGTCAGGTTAATATTCGAGGTAAATGCCTCAGTATTGCCTCAGTATATCTTCCACCGCGAACTGCGATTTCTCGTCAAAGTTTCTCGGATATCTGCACGGCTATGCCGGAGCCACGGTTGATCTTGGGAGATTTTAACTCTCACGGTACAGGCTGGGGGGAACTGTACGACGACAACCGCTCAACCTTGATATACGACATGTGCGACTTCTTCAAAATGACAATTCTGAACACCGGGGAAGCAACACGAGTAGCCAAACCTCCAGCAAAAATAAGCAGATTAGACCTCTCACTTTGTTCGAGTTCACTATCGTTGGATTGCTCGTGGAAAGTAATTCAAGATCCCTACGGTAGTGACCATTTGCCAATCAAAATTTCTATTACCAATGGTTCATCTTCTACTCGTTCGGTCGACATCGCGTACGATCTTACAAAAAACATTGACTGGCGAAAATTCGCGACCGCGGTTCTTGATGCCAGCCAATCGGTTGACGTACTTCCTCCGCTGGACGAGTACTCCTTTCTCGCGCGTCTTATCATCGATTCTGCGCTGCGAGCACAGACGAAACGTGTTCCGGGTATTTCCGTCCGCAAGCGACCTCCCACCCCGTGGTGGGATAAGGATTGCACCGACGCGAACAGCGAGAAGTCCGCCGCGTTTAAACGGTTCCGCAAACACGGCAAGGTCGGGGATTTCGAGCGGTACACCGACCTCGAGAAAACTTTTAAGGACTTAATTAAAGCAAAAAAACGCGGTTACTGGCGTCGGTTCGTCGATGGTTTGTCGCGAGAGACTTCCATGAGAACACTCTGGAATGTCGGCAGGAGAATGCGAAACGCGTCATCACCGATTAATGAAGACAAGGAGTACTCGGACAGATGGATTTTCAGCTTCGCGCGGAAAGTTTGCCCGGATTCGGTACCGGTCCAATCCAACGTTCGTGATCGTCCGTCGGGTAATAACGAAATAGATTCCCCGTTTTCGATGGTGGAATTCTCACTTGCTCTCCTTTCATGTAACAATTCAGCTCCAGGAATGGATAGAATCAAGTTCAACTTGCTTAAAAATCTCCCAGATGTCGCGAAGAGACGCTTGTTGAACTTATTCAATCAATTTCTGGAGCACAACATTGTTCCGGATGACTGGAGGCAAGTAAGAGTTATCGCCATTCGAAAACCCGGTAAACCCGCGTCGGATTATAACTCGTACCGTCCCATCGCGATGCTGTCCTGTATACGGAAATTGTTGGAGAAAATGATTCTTTTTCGTCTAGACAAATGGGTCGAGTCGAATGGTTTACTTTCAGATACGCAATTTGGATTTCGGAGAGGCAAAGGAACGAGCGACTGTCTTGCGTTGCTTTCAACTGAAATTCAACTGGCCTATGCGCAAAAACAGCAAATGGGTTCAGTTTTCTTGGACATTAAGGGGGCTTTTGATTCTGTTTGTATCGATGTCCTTTCGGATAAACTCCACGATAGTGGGCTTTCACCAATTATGAACAACTATTTGAGCAACTTGTTGTCTGAGAAATATATGAGCTTTTCTCATGGAAACTCGACAACTTCACGAATTAGTTACATGGGTCTCCCCCAGGGTTCATGTTTAAGCCCCCTTCTTTATAATTTTTATGTAAAAGACATTGATGGTTGTCTTGATGAAAATTGCTCGCTAAGGCAGCTTGCAGATGACGGCGTTGTATCCGTTATAGGGCCAAGTGCACCGGACCTGCAAGGACCATTGCAAGATACCTTAGACAATTTGTCTACTTGGGCTATGAAGCTGGGTATCGAATTCTCTCCGGAGAAAACTGAGTTGGTTGTTTTTTTTAGGAAGCATCATCCTGCACAGTTACAGCTTCAACTAAAGGGTAGAACAATCACTCAAAGTATATCTTTCAAGTATTTAGGTGTCTGGTTCGATTCCAAAAGCACATGGGGAAAACATATTGCGTATGTGAAACAAAAATGCCAACAAAGAATCAATTTTCTTCGTACAATCACTGGAACTTGGTGGGGAGCACACCCGGAAGATCTGATCAGGTTGTACCGAACAACCATCTTGTCGGTTCTAGAGTACGGAAGCTTCTGCTTTCAATCCGCGGCGAAAACACATATCCTGAAGCTGCAACGGGTTCAATACCGTTGCCTCCGAATCGCGCTTGGCTGTATGCACTCGACGCATACGATGAGCCTCGAAGTACTCGCGGGTGTTCTCCCACTGACAGATCGTTTCGCGGAACTGTCCTTCCGGTTTCTTATCCGTTGTGAAGTAATGAACCCATTAGTAATAGAAAACTTTGAGAAGCTGCTCGACAGAAATCCTCAAACAAGATTCATGAGTCTCTATTACGAGTACATGACGCTGGAGATTGGCCCTTCTTCATTCAATTCCTCTCGTGTTTGCCTCCAAGACTTTTATAGTTCCTCTGTAAATTTTGATCTGACCATGTTGCAAGAAATCCGTGGAATACCAGATCACCATCGATCGATGGTTGTTCCCTTAATTTTTGCAAACAAGTACCACCATGTTAGTAACAATAAGAGTTTTTTCACAGATGGGTCAACTATAAACGCTTCCACTGGATTTGGAGTATTCAACGAATTTCATAGCGCCTCATATCAACTGCAAAAACCCTGTTCCGTATACGTTGCGGAACTAGCAGCCATATTTTACGCAGTAGAGCAAATTGCCTCACTACCATCTGATCACTATTTTATTTTTACTGATAGCCTTAGCTCGTTGGAGGCTATTCGATCAATTAGGCCGATGAAGCACTCCTCGTATTTCCTGACCGAAATCCGAGCAAAATTGAGTACTTTATCTAACTGCTCCTATACTATCACCTTAGCTTGGGTCCCATCTCATTGCTCAATTTCGGGTAATGAGAAAGCGGACTCGCTAGCTAAGGTGGGCGCTATGGAAGGCGATATTTTTGATCGACAAATCGCCTTTGCGGAATTTTTCTCAATTACCCGTCAGCACGTCCTCACCAACTGGCAACAAAAATGGAATGAGAGTGATCTGGGAAGATGGTTACATTCTATTCTCCCACAGGTGTCGAACAAGCCATGGTTCAAAGGATTGGACATGAGCCGTGACTTTATACGTGTCATATCAAGGCTCATGTCCAATCACTACTCGTTAGACTCGCATTTCTTCCGAATCGGGCTCGCAGGCAGCAATTTGTGCGCTTGTGGTAGTGGCTATCACGATATCGACCACGTGCTTTGGTCATGCACCCTACATTGTGTTGCTAGATCCGAGTTATCCGCATCCCTTAGGGCCCGAGGAAAACAACCTATGCGGCCCGTTAGAGACATCTTGGCGAGCCGAGATCTCGAATATTTTAATTTAATTTATGTGTTTTTAAAACGGATCGATCTGAGGATTTAGTAGTTAGTGTCATCTTGTGTTCCCCCAAGTTGTTAGCTGCCCATCGGTGTACCCCCATGTTTGTCTTTTTCGTCAGTTGGTCGCTTAGTTCGAGATAAAAAGCACATTGCTCTCCAAACCTTGTGTTCTCAATCCCTACCCTGCCATCCATTTGTTACAATTTGTTACCCCTAACCTCGAGATAGCCGCGAGTAATCGGCCCCCGCTTTACTAACGTTAGTTTTAAGAAATTTTGTCATCCAAACAATGAATATCGGCTCCGCAAAGCTACGGCAAATGAGCCTGGAAAAATAAACGCATTAAAAAAAAAAAAAAAAAAAAAAACAACGTGCAGGTGGTTCCCAAGGACAAGAACCCTCCCAACACGCCAGAGCTCCGCCCAATTGAGAAATACTGGGCTATTGTCAAGTGGAACCTAAAGAAGACCAAAAAAACTGCTAAGGGCGAGCAGCAGTTCAAGGCAAACTGGCTTTCTGCGGCGAAGAAAGTGGACAAGGTGGCTGTACAAAATCTGATGGCAGGGGTCAAGCGTAAGGCCGGGCAATTCGGATTTGGAAAAGCGGAAGCCTAACTGAATATTTTTCCTGAATTTTATACTAATTGAACTTGAAAAAGAAATTTAATTTGATTTTTTAAATCAACGATTTCACCGATTTACACGCGTTTTCCCTTGACCAAATTTTGACCGTATCACCCTTTATATACCGCGTATCCCTGTATATACCTCAAAACACAGATCAGATGGAAATTTCTCCCGGATGATGCGTTTAATTTTTCCATATTTCCCCAGCACTTTATCCAGCTCGTTGTCGGGTACCTCTGGTGGCAAGTCATACACACGCACATATTGAATGTATTCACCAGCATGCGACATGCGTACCTTTGCCGTCGTTCCATTCGCATAATGGAAGATTAAATCCTCCGAATTGAACGTCAGAGCATGGAGCATCGCTTCCTCTGATTTGAACTTGATGAATACTCCCCTTTCCTCACCAATGCGATAAACAGCTTCCATTTCACTTCAATCCGCGTCGAGTGCTTTGGCGAAATTTACAATCTCTCCGATGTTTGGTTTAGCATCATCGTGGCTGAAGCTAAACTTGATGGTGTTTTTTACTTCACACATCTTGCACCGTAGCAACAAAAGGCACCGAACTGCTAGCAACAAACAAAGAGCAACTATATAATAGCGAGTCTCGAAAACAGGCTATCGCGTGGTTCACACCGAAATAAAAAATCGACTGCTGCTGTAGACAGCTGTGGGACAACTGTTCCGCAGGTTAGTAGTTCTGATAAGCAACGTTCACCAACGCCTGAACCGGTCAGCACTGTACTCCCATCACACTTGAAAGATGAAGCTATTAATTTGCAACACGATTATGAGAAGTGGCTGGTAGCGCCCAGTCCTAGACAAGTGTAATGACGATTTCATTTGCAATAGCAATTCCCCGCAGGCTATGATTGATCCACAGAGAGTACAAGAGCCTCTGGATCGCACGGATCGCGATCAATGGATAGCAGCAATGCAGTCAGAGTACCACGCGTTATGCAACAATTAGACGTGGTGTCTCGTTGATCTCCCGGAAGGACGTAAGCCATTGAAGAACAAGTGGGTATTCAAGTTCAAAACAAATGCGGACAAAACTTGTGATAAAAGGTTTCTAGAATGTTAAGGGTGTGGATTCCAACGAGACTTATTCGCCTGTCGTCCGTGCAACAATTTGATATCTCTTGGCGCACAGTTGGATCTCCAAGTGCATCAAATGGACACTGTGACAGCTGAACGGCGAGGAGATATATATGGAACAACCAGGATTCCACGACGAGCATGTATCAAGCAAGGTTCACAGATTGAAGAAGGTCATTTATGGTCTGAAGCAGGCGAGCAGAGTGTGGAACTGGAAGCTGGACAAGAAACAGAAGCGTATATGATTGATCCTTTGAGGACACCTGTGTGTACTATCGCATCCTCGATAGCAAGCTAGTCATTATTTCAGTTTATGTCGACGATTTCCTCCTTTTCTCTAACGATGGACGGTTGGTTGATGACATCAAGCGGCAGCTCAGTGAAGAGTTTTAGTTGAAGGATTTGGGACAACCGAACCAGATTCTAAGTCTGCGCGTGACTAGAACCAGATGTGGAGTTTCCATGGAAAAAGAACGGTATATCGATGAGTTACTTGAGAAATTCAAGATGAAAGATTGCAACCCAGTATCAACTCCTTTTGACGTGAACCAACAGCTATCTAAGGAGAACGAGAAGGAAAAGATAAAAAAAGTTCCATTTCGTGAACTGATAGGAGGCCTTCAGTTCATTTCACAGTGCACAAGACCAGATATTCGTCACGCGCTCAGTGTAGTAAGCAGTTATTGCAGCGATCCAGGATTTGCTCACATGGACAGCAGCAAAACGGATACTTGGTTATCTCCACGGCACCAAAGCATGCAAGCTGTCGTACCGAAAAACTGGTGATTCCGGACTATCAAGCTATAGTGATGCGGATTGGGAAAGCGATCCTGAGACGAGGCAATCCTTCAACGGCTACGTCTTCGTTCAAAGCGGCGGTGCTGTATCGTGGAGTTCCCGAAAGCAATGGACTGTTCCTTTATCAACTACAGAAGCTGACTATGTGGAACTCTCAACGGCAACACAGGAAGTCATCTGGTGCAAAGTATTCTTGAAAGAACTACATGGCGCTAAGGATTCAATTACCATCAAGTGCGACAACAAGAGTACCCTCAGTCTTGCTGAAAAAGAAATTTGCTATTCAGCAAGAACCAAACACATTGACATCCGAGAACAAGTGGAACTGAAGTTAATCAAATTGGAACACGTCCCATTTAATCTTCAAGCTGCGGACATCCTCACTAAGGCACTACCTGGCTTGAAGCTAATTGAAACCCGAAAGCTATTGAGTGTTGAAGAAATTCCGCTTAAGGGGGAATGTTAACACAGTAAGCGTTGTATGATAATCAATTAATAAAAATCATTCTCTGCTACAACCCTCACTTGACTGCACACACTTTTCTATCATTAATCGCTTTCTAGTATCCACAGATTTAGTGGTTAATGTTTAATTTGTTTATCAAACACTTTTTGATTACAAAAAACTTCCTTGTATGACTTATTTGATGCCCACTCATGAGCATGAAACAGTTAAAAAATGACTGAAAATTCTACTAAAAAAAAACTTAACAATTTTATAAAAAATTACAACCTTGGATTTGGATTTAGCACACAAAAAAGTATTGAGTACATGTACATGTAACATGTGTTTGTATTGATTTAAAGACGATTTTATGTTTGACCTGCTTTTGTTTGGAATCACCCCACTGTGCAATGTTGTTGGTCACAGTGGTTTATGGCCCAAAAAAAAAAAACAAAAACTAAATACAGTTCAAATTCAATCAACCATTTTGGTGTAAACTATGACATGTTAAATGTTTCAGTTAGAACATAATGCCCAAGGAAAAAAAATGCTTACACGCAACGTTCCCGAAACACAAGATTGATAAGGAAGGAAATTCAAATAACCTCGGCCATGTGAGAAGTGTAAATTAACAACAAAAAAAAAGCTAAATATAGTTCTTTGTCTACGTCGTGCATATTCGGTTATCCGTTTTCCCCGTGTCCAAGACCATTTCTACAGCTATTCACTAATTTATTACAAACGAATTATGAATCATCAGCATCATTGTTTCTCTCACCACGCACGATATGAGAAAGCCAAACCAATTAAACTTAGCGAAATTCATCAAGCCCTTTCTCAGCCTTCAGGAGTCACTTAATTGGACGTAATGAAGAGTCATTACCCTTTCCTTAACATAGCTCTTCTGTGTTCTCTTCACCAGTTCATATGCGTAAGCACATAGCAAAACCCTCGAACTTAAACGGTATGTTACTTACCATATCGTACACGTTGAGTATGACCGGTTCGCGGCTTCCCATCGCTGTCGGCAGCAGTTCGTCGCTTCCACTATCCTTTGGCACCCCGAGACAGCTGGGAAAGGGCAGATTGCAGGGAAGCCCGTTAGAGAACATCACAACATCCAGCGGCAACGAGACAGAGCAGCAGAAGATTCCGCGGTGGCACCAACGGCACAGTAAGATAATTTATAAGATCTCCGTGTTTTGTTTTCTTTGTCTTATTGTTTGGTATGGTACATGTACAACCAAAATGGATCAAGCTAGATGGGTGACAACGGTGATCAATTTTGATACGATGGATCCGAAATATCACGCAATCTAGACCCGAAATGAGGGGTATGTTCCGAAATGATGATTTGTGCGGGGCGGGAAGATCTATCAGCTGGATGATTCTAGCTCTTTACTGTGTATAATGGTTTGGTGGGCTGGACAGAAGGAGGTTGTAACTAAAATAAAGAGGAGAGAAAACCAGAAAGATGAGGAAAATGAGAACGATTATCATGACTACGGGGATCTACACAGAATTTCGAGGGGAGTCTGGGGATGAACGGTTTCTCAGGCACTTACGCATTGCAACAATAACAAAATAATTAACATTTTTTGCCTTCCAAAGCTACAGAAAACCAATCACCCCCCACCCTCCACCCCTAGTAGTAGTTAGGAAAGAAAACAAAAGAAAAATTACTCACGATTGGCAGGGTCTTCGAATTAGATCTTTCCTCCCTTTAGCTAATTCTCCAGCCACCGATTAAGTAAGAATATTTCCCTCGGATCTCGCCGTTGATATCGGATAGGGTTGGCCTGTATTATTATGGTTGCTTCGATTTTGTCCTCGGGTTTTATTTGTCGTATGGAGATAATGAAGAACTGGATGTTGCATTAACTACTACTGATTTGTTGTTGCTGTCGCTGCTGGTTCATTACTCCACCACTTTCGTCCAGTTTTGCTATGTGATTCTGTGGAACGGGCGAGATTCTTAGGTACTGTGGACACGATTTAAAAGCTTAAAAATTAAAAATCTGTCGACATCGGATGGTAAAAATTTTCGACACAAAAATTTTATCTCCTTCGTCTCCGTTTTTCTCTTCTCCTTTGACCTTTTCTGACGGTTTTGAGATGCAATTTGACAGTTTTGACAGAAAGGGTTTTTTTTTTTATTTAAAAGGCATTTTCGACGTGCAGGGGTGAATCAGACTCAAGCTTATTAGTAAAGGTAGGAATAGAGGTGAGAAATTTTATTAATATCGAGTTTAGCATTTTTTGAGGCATTTCCCACCATTCAGGATGAATCTCGAGAAAACATTTAAACCAACGTAAGCGCAACCGTACCAGTAGTTGCCATTTGTTGCACTATGTGACTTACGCACAGTGTTTCCATTTTGGCTTAATCACTTCTCTCCACACCGGTCGTTGCAATCAAAGTCACAATTTAGACGAGACCTCGGGCGAAACTTTAAGTTACACTGATAAAATTTCAAAGATTGTTTTATGTTTCCCACACATGAATTTTTGCAATGTGATCAACAAATGATATCTTTTTTGTTTTTCTTTATTAAAGAGACTTTCAGCCTTGGGCTGGTTCGTCTCCAAATGATATCTTTATGTCGGACACTTACTTAATATGTGTACACATAAAAGCTATGTGTAACCACACATACTATTCATTTGACTCATAAAATTCATGTGTGCTTCTGGGTGGATTCTGTTTATGTGTGGTCACATGAAAATCATGTGGAATTTTACATGGAAATTCATCAGTAAAAATGTGTGGAATTCTATTACTGTATCGTTTTCCACACCGGCCGGAACGAAATACTTGAAATCTACAGGTTTACTTGGTGCTTGTGAACATCTCACCGAATCGAACATGGATCATTTTATGAAATTCTCGCTTCACTTTTCAAATAGACCAATAAATAGACCACCATTTTGAGAATATCGAAGTTGAAGTTTTTTTTAGAAACTGTTTAGAAACAATACTATTTTTAATGTAGCCAGTGAATAATAACGTGAATAGTTGTTCTCTGATTTACGTACATGCCACTGCAGAAATTGAAAATACGGGTAGATAAAATATAATTCGTATAGGGAAAAAACCGAGGAAAAAACAAACATCGAATGCCTGGCACATGAAGGAGCAGAACGTTTGGTCACTGACAAAAGTTTGGCGTCAGATTATTTTTCGGATTATTGTACCGTCAGAGTAAAGAGGCTGAATTTATAAAGAGACGACATGACAAAATTGGAACAATCGATTGTCTGTCAAAGTCATAGGAAAGGTCATTCCAATCAAGCAGAAGACCTGTCAAATGGATAAGATGTCGCCTCTTTATAAATTCAGGCTCTTTACGTCAGAGCCTAGGGGAAGTACAACTTGATATGAAGTAATATTTGGTGTAAAAATTGCTCAAATGGATAGTTATTATAGTTTTTAGTATAAATATTAATGATATTAACTGTCAAGCGGAATGCTACAAAGTACAAAAAAATAACAGTGTAACTTTAACGCATACACTCAATGACGTTTCACGGTTGTTGTTTATGTTTACAGCAACTTTCTGTTTGTATCATTTTTGCCAAGATTTTCTTTTTCGATAGCTCAGATCGTTTTCGGCTTCAACTTTTGATGCTAAAAACGGCACTGGGCGTTCCCCCAGCAGCAAATCTCTCCAAGTTGCAGGCTCATGACGAATCGAGCGTAATACGACCACGGAACCAACACTCTGAGACTCCGTTTACAGGGCCACCGTTGTCAGTAAATTCCCATTCCATAGAATTACAGCATATTGGTTCGCAGACGTTCAAGATTTCGTTTAAATTAATGACTATTTCCTGGGAAAGGAAATGTGGCCGGTTATGTGCACTGAGATCAGCTATGCCGAATTTATGAGAAAAAGAAGTGGATTTCGGTGGCGGTGGCCAGAAAGATCATCAAGGAATGATTTGCCTCTCGTGTGAAATCCATTTATGATAAAATGAATGTCAATTGTACACTTAAACCCAAAAATAGGCAAAAAGAAAATAAAAACAACCGTCAGACTAAGTATAAGATTCGCAAATATCACACATATTAAAATATATAATATTTCCACCATCGGTATTGATGCTGATATTTGAAGCTGTCCTTCCCCTAGGTCAGAGCATTTACCAATAATCAGTAAGCTGAGCTTCCTGTCTATTAAAATGACAGACACGCTATCTGACAACAAATTTCAACTTTGTCGCTCGCTGATTGATGCCGATACTTGCATCTTGCGATGTCTTCAGCCACGCAATACACAGCGCTTCCTCCTCTTGTGTGGTTCAGTTTGTTCCTCGTTTTAAAGCACACATCGGTTATATTTTACAGTTCACAAGAGTGCATTGACTATCGAGTACTCGTTATTTATTGTAATTACCGAAATGATCGCCGAGCGCTCTCCTGTTCTAATCTCGTCAAACAAAATACTGACGGTCGAACTCCAGACGAATCTAGAACCGAACTACCATTTATACTGGCGACAACGCTCTGATGAGACAATGAAAACACACCCTCGTTTTTTAAATCTATATTTTAGAGATTTTTAGCCGAAGGCTAGTTCATCTCTTACCGCGAGTATTCGGCCCAACTTCTGCTAGACATATAATTAAGTGAATTTTGTTACAAAAATTAAACATTTAATTATCAGCTCCGTAAAACTGACGCGATTGAGCCTTCCAAATAAACGAACTGGATAAAAACAAAGCAAAATACTGAGTTCGACAAAAAAAAAAAGTGAATGTATATTTCACGTCCGGATAAAGTAGTCATTCCCAACCGAGTTCCCAACTTTTCTCAATATCCACACGGAGATGAAAAACTACCCAAAATTAAGTACTTTTCCGTCAATTCCCGGGTTCAGTAAAATCCAGCTTTCCATGCTCGGTAATGGCGGCCTGTTTGTACGAATAAATGTATCATTCACTATGCTTTTTGACACTACATGGTAATCGGTAATCATAAAACCCTTTTATGACTATAAAGTACGCATGTTTGAAAGGAAACGGGATTGCCCATAAAATTACTACAATTTTACACATTAATGCGTAATAAATGGTGTAAAAAATACACACATTTTAGGTGTAGACCCGTTTTAGTCCAATATGCATAGACCTTTTTGACATTTAATTGCCTTTCTCTATCTAGCACACATGCATGAATGCACTGTTTGTTTTCCCACTAATCTGTTTCCCTCTTGCTCGCACTCGTTCGATTTAAATGGTGCAGTAGGATCCGCCGATTAAACGTCAAAAAGTTCTATACTTTATACTCGACTTTATAGTCCAAATTGAGTCCTTTATAGTCATTTTTGCGTATTTTGAGGTTTCCGTGTAACTGGAGGGCGTATGTTGTTCTATTTTCTTCTGTTTCTGGGAGAGGTAAAGGGAGGGATCAAAATCCGAACCTCCAGATAGTGTCAAAAAGCACAGTGAAGGATTCATTTCGACAGTGAGCATGCATAAGGGCCTATACGCGATGATCGATTCTCTTCGTCGATTTTCTCTTTTGTTAATAACTCGCTAGATTTAACGTTTTTCGGTGCGTTTGCTGTTGCTTTTGATAGCCAATACAACCTGTTACTACTCTGCATTGAACAAATTCTAGAAAATTGTTACGCTTAGCTGTAGCAATGCAAAGAGAAAATCGATGAAGAGAATCGATCATCGCGTATTCGCCCTTATACATGCTCACTGTCGATTTATTCATACTAACAGGCCGCCATTACCGAGCATAGAAAGCTGCCCACATAAACGCGAACCATATCGTGACCTTACCGAAAATGGTTAAAAATTGTTTATAATCCCTGCTAAACTTTAACTGAAATGGCTATGGAACTTTACATGAACGTTTGTGTGATAAAGTCGAGGATAAAGTTTTAAACTTATGTTTTATGGCTTTTTGGAAGTGAACCTTACAAATAATGGGTTGTTAACCCAACAAACAATTTGAGTTGATCAACAGCTGATTAAGCTATTTTTTAGCTGAAGAAGCTTGTTTTTGCCTGAATAAGCTTTTATTCAACATTCAATGTTTGTTGGGAAGAACCATTAAATACCATTCAAAATTCTTGTTTTTTTTCCATACATGTTCGGAAATAAAACTATATTAGAACCTTTTTACTTATGGTTTGAGAATTTTAATGGTAATAGTTATGGTAGTCAGTAAGGTTCATGGATGGTTTTGTACTGTTGGTCAACTTTACGTTGAATATATCGCGAATTGGTAATCATTAATTTAAAGGCAACCTATTCGCGATATATTTTACATAAAGTTGATCGATGTTACAAAACCATTCATGGATCTTACTGAATGCCATAACCATTGCCATTAATGTTCTAAAACCATTAGTGAAAAGGTTCTAATAAAGTATGGAGAAAACAAGAATTTGGAATGGTAATGGTTCTTAACAACCCATTATTTGTAAGGTTCATTTCCAAAAAAAAAAACATAATACATAAGGTAAAAACTTTATCACACAAACGTTCATATTGTAAAGTTCCATAATCATTTCAGTTAAAGTTTAGCAGGGATTATAAACAATTTTTAACCATTTCCGGTAAGGGCAAGTTATGGTTCGCGTTTATGCGGGTGGATAACGCAAATTCGAGTAAATCGCATATAGTAGTTTCCATTTAAGACCAGCAAAAAAAAAACTTACTCTTATCACAAAGAACAAATATTGTTTTAATAAAAATAATGCATTCTTAAATTGAAAGTTTCCCAAAATTCGTAATTTCAACTACGAAAAAATTAAAAACCAAAGTAATGCTTTTGATTTAAAAGTGTTTCTTTCACCTTCAACTTGTTAATGTTAAAAGTACACTTTTTAAAAGAAAACTTGTTAAACTGTTAAAAATACCTCTTCGTAGCGACTTACTGGCAGCATTGAACTGAGCCGGCTCATTTATAGTCTTTATGCCAATCTGACCGCTAGTGGAAATTAAATAATAAACCCCAAAAATCTCGCATTTTTGTTACCATTTCCAATGTTGGTCATGTTTCCATACAATAACTACAGATTGTTATTGTTCCTGTTTACCTTTAGGCAGGTAAGTAAAATTTTAATGAGATGTTTGTTATCCAAATTAATAAATTTTATTTAATTCTTGTTCTGCCCGATTTCAGGTTATGATTATACCTCTTCCATAAATTCCATTCACCACGCGTTAATCCGGATCTCCTATCTAAATGTCGAGTCGGTCGTCAGGTTGAAGGGAGTTCTCCTCCAGCCAGGATCGCGATCTACATAGTCCGCATAGTTGCTTTTTGGTGGTTTGGATGACTACACCGCAACGGAATTTGTTTTCTCCCTATGCTACTTCTAGCCACCATCGGATTTAGCAAGCCATTTGCATGACATAGAAAATGTAAAACCGCGAAGGCGAATCGAGTGTTAAATCAGCTATGAAAGGTTAGTATTTATGACTAGCAAATCCCGTACCAAATAGCTAAACGATGTTTTGACGTTGGATAACGTCTTTCGGCAACATACGGGGGTACAAAATTGAAAACAGTCATTTTGGATGCGTTACGAAAAATTAAAAGATTTTGAACGATAATAACTCAACCGTCTCTCGATAGATTTACGAGATAATGGCATCAATCGATTGGAAATATTTCTAGCAATTTGCTGAATGTTACAAAACTATTGATTTCATTCTGTAAACTATTGAAAAATGGTTAAAAATAAACCATTGTCTAAAGATGGTGAAAATCGATTGATTTTTTTATATTCTTATACTTTCTCCAACCAAGACATCAGATGCGAGTATCTGACACCTCTGATATTTTCTGTTCTACTATATAAGCGTCCAACAAGGTCGCCCGTTCCATCATTGTCTATCCGATCGTCGACCCAGCAGCAGAGCAGCAGAGCAGCAGTACCAGAGCAGCAGTACCAGAGCAGCAGTACCAGAGCAGCGGAAGCAGAGCAACGGCAGCAGAGCCTGGGGGCGAAAGGGCAACTACGCCGAGTGCGTTGGTGCCAGTATTCCGGTATACTGGGCCGCCGTCATGGAATGCCCAGCTGCTGCAGTTCTCAGTCGGTCGTATTCACCGTCTGCTCCGCAAGGGCAACTACGCCAAGCGCGTTGGAAAAATGGCCCTTTTCAGGGCCACAACATTATCAAGAAAGAGTTTAACGATTAATTTTCTAATGCCTTTCCGACACTTGAATATCGAAAGTTGAATCTTCGCAGAGCCGTAGATTCCATTTTTTTTTAATTCTTTATTTAAGAGATTTTTAGCCTTACCCAACAAACAATTGAGAGCTCTTATAAAACACCTGAGTTGATCAAACGTTGAATAATAGCTTCCAGAGTTGAACAAGAATGTAGTTGTATTGCCGTTTGATTAAAAGTTTTAAGAGCTGTTGGAGCACTCTTAAATGATTGTTTACATTCGGTTAAACTGTTTGACAGGAGCCATATAGGATGTGGAATAAACGCATCAAAACAAATCATTGGGAGCTCTTATAAAACACCTGAGTTGATGAAACGTTGAATAAGAGCTTCCAGAGTTGAACAAGAATGTAGTTGTATTGCCTTTTTGGTTAGAAGCTTCAAAAGCTGCTTGGAGCACTCTTAAATGATTGTTTACTTTCGGTTTAACTATATGCTTTATAAGACCTACGATAACTTTTATAGCACCTTTGTTAAACTGATTGACAAGAGCTATATAGAACGTGACATAAACACATCAAAACAAACCATTGGGAGCTCTTATACAACACCTGAGTCGATCAAACGTTGAATAATAGCTTCCAGAGTTGAACAAGAATGTAGTTGTATTGCCATTTGGTTAAAAGCTTGAAAACTGCTTGGAGCACTCTTAAATGATTGTTTACTTTCGGTTTAACTATATGCTTTATAAGACCTACGATAACTTTTATAGCACCTTTGTTAAACTGATTGACAAGAGCTATATAGAACGTGACATAAACGCATCAAAACAAACCATTGGGAGCTCTTATACAACACCTGAGTTGATCAAACGTTGAATAATAGCTTCCAGAGTTAAACAAGAATGTAATTGTATTGCCATTTGGTTAAAAGCTTCAAAAACTGCTTGGAGCACTCTTAAATGATTGTTTATGTTCGGTTAAACTGTTTGACAGGAGCCATATAGGATGTGGTATAAACGCATCAAAACAAACCATTGAGAGCTCTTATATAACACCTGAGTTGATCAAACGTTGAATAATAGCTTCCAGAGTTGTACAAGAATGTAGTTGTATTGCCTTTTTGGTTAAACGCTTCAAAAGCTGCTTGGAGCACTCTTTAATGATTGTTTACGTTCGACCAACCACCAACCACAATTTTGTTGCTAAAAATAGCACAAGTGATAGGCACGTTTATATGACCATAAGGCAATGATTATTAGACTGCAAGAGAAGTCACTCCAGATGAGCTTCATATACTTCTCTCATACACAGCAAAAAAAGTTGTTGAATATTACATCGAAACTGCTGCAACCAGGTCAATCCCTCGGTTGTGTAATATCACATTGTACGATGTACATCGATTTTGCGAACAAAATTACATCCATTGATGTAAAATTGTATCTGCTTTTTGCTATTACATCATTATTTCATACATCAGCTTGAATTACGTTGATCGATATTACATTTTTTTTTGCTGTGTATGATCAAAATATGTATTCAATAATAGAGCAGATGGAAACAGAAGCGGCTGGCAATCCGGGGATCATGAGTTCGAATCTTGCTTCGAGAAACCCCTCGGTGGAGTAGAGGTAAATTATATATAGGTGTTATTAATAAATGCAAACATTAATTTAAGACATATATCATATAATCAACGATAACATTTCTAGATCAATTCTCTCAATTAATGATTAGAGAGATTAATTGAAAGAATATCAATCAAAGATTAAACAGATGCTTGTTACTACTTCCTCCATGATCACAGAATGTGAATTATGGCATAATTACATATTTTTTCAATGTGCACAAATAAATTAAATTAATAAAAACTGTACAAGCAATTATTTTGGCGTACCACGACAATTGTTAAACTAATTTTAACCTGTGAATATTGTGAGTACTTACACATTGGTTATTAAGGATTCATTAAAAAGTGCTATAAACGCTTTTCACCGCTTGCTGTATAGTGATTATTTAGGAGTCATAAAAGAGTGTAACAAACGCCTCTCAGGTTCAATCTCTAATACATTTCGAAGCAGCTGTTAGGAGGTGTCTACACAGCAAAAAAAAAATGTAATATCGATCAACGTAATTCAAGCTGATGTATGAAATAGTGATGTAATAGCAAAAAGCAAATACAATATTACATCAATGGATGTAATTTTGTTCGCAAAATCGATGTACATCGTACAATGTGATATTACACAACCGATGGATTGACCTTGTTGCAGCAGTTTCGATGTAATATTCAACAACTTTTTTTGCTGTGTACAAACGTTGTATTAGAGCTTTCACCAAAACAATAAAGCTTGAGTTTTTAAATATGTATCTATAAACGTTGTATAAAAGTTTCTTCTATCCGGTTATTAAGGAGTCATTGAAAAGTGTTATAAACGCTTTTCATCGCTTGCTGTTAAATTAATATTTAGGAGTCATAAAAGAGTGTAACAAACGCCTCTCAGGTTTACTCTCTACTAAATTTCAAAGCAGCTGTAAAGAAGTGTCTACAAACGTTGTATAAGAGCTTTCACCAAAATAATAAAGCTTGAGTTTAAATATGCATCTATAAACGTTGTATAAAAGTTGCTTCTACTCCTATACCGCGTATACATATAATGCTGTAGTTGAACAGGTTCTCCAAACCAGTGTAAACAAGAGTTTTACAGAAGTTGTAATAAACAAATTGTGCAGTTATTATTCAGCATGCAGTTGAATAAAATCACAATGGAAGCGTTTCTTCAACAAGAAATTGATTTTGGGTAAACGTTTTACTGAATACGTTAGACAACACCTTTGTGTTGCAGTTGTATAGGTTCTCCAAACCAGTATAAACAAGGGTTTTATAAAAGTTGTGGTGAACACACTGTGCAATTATTATTCAACATGCAGCTCAACAAAATCAAAACGAAAGCGTTTCTTCAACTGGAAATTGTTACTTGGGTAGACTAATTCATCTCTAAGATTCCATTTTTATTGCATTTCTACAAAACTTATTTCAGAATCGAACTCGTCTTCACAGACTGTGTGAAGAAGAACGATGCATCATCGAGCACAACCCGTTCCGTTCCAAAATTGTCCTCATCACAACCTCCAAAACAACCATCTACCCTCTCGACATCTCGAGTGGATCTCCCGGTTCATCATACCACCTAGCACTGTTCTACTGATTGGTAATAATATTTACCCGGAGTTCACCGCACTCGTGGTTGAAGCAAAGTGCCCGGCATGCAAACCGCTCATCAAAATCGCCATCGCCATCCGGTACCCATGCTCGGCATAACCATCATTCCAAAACCACAACCAAAACGGCCCTTTTCAGGGCCACCAATAATTGGACAAAGAGTTAGTTTTGAAGACAATTTCTTTCCAGAATATTACAGTTACACTTAAATTTGGGGACTATACTGGGGTGTGGGAACGCTGGAAGGGGAGATGCTGTCTGTCTTCGAACTACCAACATCATTCCAAAGCTCCTCCAGGGCGACAGAGTAGAGCAAACCCAACAACATCAGCCCAACAAAACGGCCCTTTTCAGGGCCACCAAACTTTCGCAAAAGAGTTATTTAGGAATATTCCTAAAATATAATATACACAATTAAGTACAACACATAACAGACGTTATCCAACGCCAACCCTGCGGTCGTATCTAGTATACAACCCTTCCAACTTTTTCCTCCAGGTGAAATTATCCCTATAGACGAGATGAAAATCCCATCCGCGATCGCGTTTTCAGTGTCCGGATCAAAGGAAGGAGCTGTTTTAACAAGCGAACAGCCCGGATTTGCCTATAGTTAAACGTAATGTTTAAGCCGAACGGAAACCTTTCGCTATGTTCCAATAAAAATAAAAATAATATTGTTATGTTGAAAATGATTTTATTTGGATCGATAGTAGTAGCATAGAGGTAACTCTAAGACCACTGGGTCCCGAAGAAAATCATTATTATTTTTGGCTCACTCAGTACCAGAACAACGGTCCCAAGCAGTCCCAAGCTATTTCACTCACCCCTGCATGTTCTGCATGAATCCACACACCCCTGATGTTATCTGTCAAACTTTCATAGCGAATCAAAACAAACATAGTGTAGTAATAGAATTTCAACTAGAATAGGGTACGTTAATCGTTTGCTTGGGACCAATAGGCTACTAAAGTGGTGAGCCAATTTAAAATCGTTAGTTTCGTATTGATTGTTGGTAGTAGCTCATTTCATTTTAACTATATTAAAGTTTCTTTCGAAACAACAATAATCCAATTTTATTTCAACACTGTCATGCTTTTCATTTGACAGTAGTACAATTCATTTTGAAAGTTTAAACTTTTAAAAGTAGTGAGGTGACTACTTTTGGTTTGAAAGCTAACCGCTTTCTACCAAAAAGAACCAACGCAAACTTTTAATTCTACCAACGGATTTTTTAATTTTAGCAACGATTATTTTTTGTGTGTAAGTATGTTCTACCCAAAATTTAGTTTAGTTCACGTAAATTTGAGAATATGCAATTTACTTTTATGTTATTTATTGGGCTGAAATATATCGTTGAGTCGAATCTCTCGTTCCTTTTTTGACAACATTAACGAGTGCAAGTGAGAGGCCGAACTCAAAATTAAGTTAAAATGTCTCAAATTTTGGGTGGTATTTTTTCTCAGCATCCGCAAGCACCCGACCCTGCGGTGAATGCCGACGAAAAAGCCTTTCTAGAAAAATTTCGTTTTTCTCACCCCTGAAGAAACGATGGGAAAACGAAACACGGGTCCGCGAAAAAATTCACCGCGCTCGCCTTGCCTGGCAAGGAACGATGAGAGATTGTTGTTGTCATTCTCGTTTCAGCCAGGTAGGATCACGAACGATTTTTTGGTGGACCTTTTCTGCAATTTCCTCCGTCCGGAACCTATCCGATTGGTGTTGAAAGGCACACCGGAAGCAAACTTCATCCACTCGGATCGGATGAGGCAGTAGATTGTGGTTGGATTGCGATAAATTTGCTGGTTTTTCCTCCGCCTTCGACAGACCCAAGCCAGCATAAGAGGTAAGTAGCCTTTTTTTTCACTGCATCATGGGGGCCAAAAGCTGACGTTAACTGCGCTGTTTGATGCTGTTGGCGATTTTTTTAAATGTAAACTCTATTTTAAAAAAAATAGAACGTAAAAACTTTGTAAATTGTGTGGGAAATGCAATAAATGGAAGTTTGCGCTGTGTTTGTTTACGATTTATTGCACAGGAACGCATTCGGATTGCCGAGGGGGCTTTCTCTTGCACAGGACCAGGGAGTGGAGGGTTGTTATTGAGGAAAGAGGATAGAAAATCGCAATCCAAGATGGTGAAACGAAAGACTCAACCACTGATCGATTCGGAAAGCAGCAGTGATTCCGGGTCCGGATCCGATCTGGACTCAGTGAGTGGTTTTTGAATGTTATTGAGAGTTCATTGGAGGTAATTTTATTGCGTTTTGCTTTCATAGGAGCTGCTATCGTTGGCCAAGAAAAAGAAAACAACCAGACTGGCATCGAATTCTCCGGGAGGGAAGTCATCCGATTCGGACTCGGAGGATGATTCGGAGCCAGAAGCGGCATCGCAGCGAAAGAAGCATGGTGCAAAGCCAGCATCGTCTTCAGAGTCCGAAGAAGAGGAAGAGGAGGAAGATGAAGAAGAAGAGGAGGAAGAACCGGAACAGGAGGTGAAACCCGCGATCAAAGGTAGTGTGAAGCGGAAGCAACCAGAAGATGAAGAAGAAGCAGAGGTAGAGGAAGCTAAATCGGAACCAGAGGAGGGCCAGGTTTCGTCTGAGGAGGAATCTGGTTCCGGTTCCGGTGATGACAGCGACGATGAAAGTGGAAGCAGCAGTAGCAGCGATTCCGAATTTGATGACGGGTATGACGAGAATCTGATGGGCGATGAAGCGGATCGGGCTAGGCTGAATGCCTTGTCGGAGAAGGAACGAGAGACGGAAATTTTCAAACGTATCGAACGGCGCGATGTTATGAAGACGCGCTGGGAGATCGAGCGTAAGTTGAAGCTGGCCAAGAAGGCAGAGCGTGCAAAGGACAAGGAATCGCAGCCACCGAGGAAGAAAAAGAAGAAGGACAAGAAAAAGAAGTTGGCGCAACAGAAGGAGCAGGAAGACAAGAAAAAGAAAGTCAAGGAACCGACTCCGGAACCAAAAGAACCATCTCCGCCGCCTCCAGTGCAGCAGCTAGATGAACCTTCCGAGGGTGAGGCCAGTGATACCTCACTTTCTTCGCCGGATAAATCCAAAGAAGCTGAATCGGCTTCCGGAGCTTCGGACTTTTTCGATCCGAAAGAACGATCCAAGGAGCGCAAGAAGAATGTGGAAGCTAATCGAACCGATGACAAACGAAGCAATGCCATGGCCATGTTGAAAGCTAAACGAGAAGGTAAAGCCAAGCGAGAGGAGGAAGAAGCCAAACGGGAAGCTAAACGTAAGGCCGAAGCCGAAGGCAAGAACAACTTGGAAGACGTCCCCGGAGGCAAATCCTCACAGAAGCTGAAAGCATCGGATATCTATTCGGACGACTCTGGAAGTGATAGCGACGACGAGAAGAAGTCTGATCGTCGATCGAAATCTGGTTCCAGTAGTGGCAGCGGAAGTGACAGCCGTTCGTCGTCCGAGAGCGAAACGGAAGGTGAGCCAAAGGAAAAGAAAATATCTTCTAGTTCCAGTTCCACCTCTAGCAGGAAGCCAGTGGCCATCACTAACCGTGACGAGCTGAACAAGTTACGAATCTCGCGACACAAGATTGAACGCTTCATTGCACTTCCGATGTTCGATCAGATTGTGCTGAACTGCTTTGTGCGAATCAATATCGGAAACAACAACGGAAGACCAGTCTATCGGGTAGCGGAGATCGTGGGAGTCGTGGAAACGGCCAAGATCTATCAGTTCGGAAAGTGTCGTACGAACAAAGGATTCAAATTGAAGCACGGCAGCCAGGAGCGAGTATTTCGATTGGAGTTTGTTTCGAATCAGGACTTTACCGATAGCGAGTATCAAAAGTGGCTCAGCGTTTGCGAAGCCACAAGTACTCCGTTGCCCTGTGTGGACTTCATTGACAAGAAACAGGATGAAATCAAGGAAGCGATCCAGTACGAATTCAAGGATGCAGACATCGACAAGATCATCGAGGAGAAGAATCGATTCCGGGCATATCCGACCAACTACGCCATGAAGAAGACGCTGCTCATGAAGGTGAGATTGGTTGGATATTTTCCAGCAATGGCACTGGCTAAAGCATTGCGATTTATTTTTTTTTTAGGAACGAGACGCCGCCCAACTGCGTGGGGAGGACGCGTTGGCCCGTGAACTCAACACCCAGATACAGGAGCTTGAAGAACGCGCCAGCATTCTGGACAAGAAGCGTAGCAGCAGTATTAGTTTAATTTCCTACATTAACGACCGCAACCGGAAACGCAACGTTGAGGATGCCGAGAAAGCCATCAAGGAGGAGATCCGTGCCTCTCGCGGCTTGAAGATCGAGGATCCATTCACGCGACGACAGACTCAGCCACGGATGTCGTTCAAGGCATCAGATAAGAAGGATGAACTTCCTATGCTTATGATGCCGGCACCTCCACCACCGGGTCATAAGAAGAAAACGGACGACAAGAAACCCACGTCCAGCGCGGACAACAACCTGTACTCGTTGCATGATTTCGAGATCGATCTGGACGTTCCCCTACCTGGTAAGTGCTACATAAGTGCTGAGACCATTGGTGGTTTTAATTTAATCCCTTTGTCTTTCTTCTGCAGTCGGCTCGGTTAACGTACTTCCGAAACCAGTTGAGAAAGCGGTCAAAGAATCCGGTCCGAAACGCTCGCTCAATCTCGAAGACTACAAGAAGAAGCGAGGTCTAATCTAGACGATTACAAAACGTACCCCCTTACCGAACAAGTACTATCGGTATTCTCTTACTATTATTCTATAGAAACTACTGGTAACGAAATGAGTAGCATTGGATCTTGAAATGTGACGCTCATACACACACACACACAAAAACCCTCAAACTCACAAACAGACAGACAGGCTACAACTAAAGAAAACTCAAGGTAAATACCTAGCTGCTACTTATAATATCGAAACGTTACTATCTAGGGAGTTGGCATGGATACTTGTCCACTATTTCAGAGCAGTTACTACTGCAAGCTTTGTTCTTCGTTAAATCCTCGTTTAAAACAAGATAATAGCCATTGCAATAGAACCACCAGCAGGATTGAGTGAACCCGATGGAGGAAGTAAAACATCAACATTGATAAATAACTATACTTAGACTGTCTTCGATTTTAATTTATTTGTAACATCCTTTTTTACGAATATCGATTATGATGAAGGAACTTATTATTGTTTAGGATAATCAAATTAATACTGCTAAAAAGTAAAATCAGCAACAAAAAAAAAACAAGCAAAAATAAGGTCATTAGTGCATTGCAAGAAGGCAGGAATAATAATACCGAGTGATTAAGCGGAAAATATAACAAATGTATTGTTATGATTGAGGCAGAACATCTACGAACTTGATTGAAAGAAACGTCCGGAAATGTGTGATATTTGGCAGACAGTTGTGTAATGAACAAATTGCCCGTACCTTACATCTGCTTAGAAAAACAGTTCTCTGCTGTGCTTTTCATAAGGGCCAATGTCGTAAGCGTAATTTCTTCATCCGCGAATTTCTCGAGAATGAAAACTCACCCAAGTAAACCATCCCGATGATTTTGTAGAGGAAGTAACGCCCTATTCGATAGAATTGGTAACTTACATGGATGGCTAGACTTTGAATTACGAGAAATCTACGAAATAAGCCTTTGTTTACGTTTGCGACAGTGGTCCTTATCAATACGCAGTGTCGAGTTATACCGTCGTGCGGCCTTCTTAGGCTTGGGTGAGCTACTCACCCGTATTCTTGTTTTCGTTCGAACCGTATTTTCCATACAAAAAAAAAAGTTTTTTTTTGTATGGAAAATACGGTTTGAACGAAAACAAGAATATGGGTGACTGTCGACACGTTCATATTTTAAGGAATTAGCAGGCTCGCATAAAATAATCATCTAACTTTGTTGTTTAGTTCCCAGCATTAAGAAAAAAGTTCAACCTACGTGTTTAACAAAAATTTACCTATCCTCCACAACATACAATTCAAAATCGTCGATGTAGATGTATATAAAAAAAAACAAAAGAGTTATCTCTTTTATAGCTCTAGAGTACGCATTTTTGATGGGAAACGGGATCACCGACAAATCGTCGTGAATGACCATAACAAAAACAATAACATGTCTGACCAAAGCACACTACTGACACCGGCTCCGTGTTCGCGGGAAATATTTAGCTAAGCCATGAACCCGCATGCAAAAGTTATGAGTTGGTTTGTGTCTGATCTATTCTGGACAACTTATTTTTATCTAGATCAATAAATCCCATCGTTTTGACAGTTCGGATCACTGCACGTTTAAATCTGCCGTTTACGATTTTCGGGCATAAGTAAGAATTATGTGTCATGTCGGTTTGTCGGTGACGGGACCACCGACAAACCGACATGAATCATCATACAATTTACAAAGAAATTTCTGATCAAAGCACAAAACTGACATCTGCCGCCGTGTTCGCGGAAAATATTTATCCTAGACACGCGTATAAAATGTATGAGTTGGTTCGTGTCTAATCTATTTCGGACAAATTATTTTTTATCTAGATAAAACATTTCTATGGTTTTGACAGATGGGATCGCTGCACATATGAATCGGCCGTTATGGATTCTCGATCAAGAGTTAAGTTTCAGTTTCATGTCGGTTTGTCGGTGGTTCGCACGCCCACTAGGTTGAACAGCTGACAAGAAAGCCCACATAACATACCCGATATCTTCACACAACACTGTCGTGTCGCCTTGATCAGTCTGGTCAGTTTCCCGGGAAAATCGTTGTCGTCCATAATCTTCCATGGCTCTTCACGGTCAGCGACCTTGAATCCGACCAGTCCTTCCACCCTCGCTTGTCCCGTCTGCAATAGCGCTCGACTTTCTTCTCTAGAAGCGAATACCGTTGAGGGGCTTCGTTCTTAACTATTCTGATTCTCGCCCGCTCTATATCTTTGGCTTATCTTCGGTCCTCTACACGGAAACCACAAAATACGCAAACATTACTCAATTTAGGCTATAACACATTCGAGGGAAAACGGGACATCCCTAAAATGTATATATTTCTTTTTCCTTTTATGAGCATCTGTTACTCATAAATTAATAATTTTTATTCATTTTTGTTCTAGCAATTACTCATAAATGCGTAAAATTTTAGTCATTTTATGAGTAGTCCCGTCACCTTGACGGGACCGATATGACACTTAATTCTGACTTATACCCGAAAATCGTAAACGGCCGATTTAAATATTCAGTGATGCGAACTGTCAAAAGCATAGGATTTTTTGATCTAGATAAAAATAATTTGTCCAGAATAGATCAGACACGAACAAATTCATAACTATTGCATGCGTGTTCATGGCTTAGCTGAATATTTACCGCTAACACGGAGTCAGATGTCAGTAGTGTGCTTTGGTCAGAAATTGTATTGTGTTTGCTATGGTCATTCATGTCGGTTTGTCGGTGCTACCAGTTCGTCTTCACAGCCAGGTTCACACAAGATTGTGTCGAACAAGAGCAAATTTTCATTATGTCGTAAGTAACATTCGCACCAATCCGAGAAAAATAAAGTTTTGTTTTGATGACCGAAAAGTAATTCCTATTTCCAATTAAACACATATAATCCCATAGTGATAGCAATGTTTAACATATTTAGCAGCGTTTTAATCATACAAATGCAAATCGCTAGCTTTCATGCTAAAAAATACTGGTTTTTGAGTCAAAAGTTATTATAC
This sequence comes from Ochlerotatus camptorhynchus, assembly GCF_037179485.1. Lineage (NCBI taxonomy): Eukaryota > Metazoa > Arthropoda > Insecta > Diptera > Culicidae > Ochlerotatus > Ochlerotatus camptorhynchus. The sequence goes on from NW_027040988.1 coordinate 3,313,809, forward strand.
GTCGTTTGGTGGCCCCTATTGTTACTTAAGTCAAAGTGTATTTACCAGGATATTCGGGAGAATTATCAATTACGTCTCCTTACGTGCAGCCCATTCATCATTTTAGGACCACCGAAATCATCTTAGCAACAAACAGTTCGATTTATTCACTTTAATAATAAGAAAGCGAAACGACGAACGTACACTTTTCACGGGTTTCTCAGTGCTGTTACTTAAGTCAAACGGCATCTCCATAGAAATCGGGTGACTTAAGTAACATCGAAAAATATTCTGATCGGTAATAAATTTAAAAATGATATGTGATCCTATATTCGGACAGTATATAGTGTAATAGCAGGAGAATCGATTGACACTGATAGCTCGACTTTATTTACCTTTGTTACTTTCGACGTAATGAAAATTTGCTCTTGAATTTTCTTTGCTTTGGTTTAAGCAAAAATGATTTTTTTTAACTTTATTTTTGAGATTTTTAGCCGTAGGCTAGTTCATCTCGTCCATTAAAGGTGGGGCCTCAGAAGGTGGACCCCCAACAGAGCGAGCAACAGAGTATTTTTCTACAGTGTTTACTTCACCGAAAATTGGTTCCTGGCTCGATCGTACATTTACGCAACATATTAAAGACACAACACACAGAAAAAAAGTTGTTGAATATTACATCCAAACTGCTGCAACCAGGTCAATCCATCGGTTGTGTAATATAAGGTTGTACGATGTACATCGATTTTGCGAACAAAATTACAACCATTGATGTAATATTGTATCTGCTTTTTGCTATTACATCATTATTTCATACATCAGCTTGAATAACATTGATCGATATTACATTTTTTTTTGCTGTGCATTAAAATCCGAATAAGACAGAGCACCACACCAGGGGAACCGGGAGGGCCCCCACCAGGCAGAGATGTCCCAACAGCCGAAAGGATTTAAAAAAGGCTAATACCAACAATCAATACGAAACTAACGATTTTAAATTGGCTCACTACTTTAGTAGCCTATTGGTCCCAAGCAAACGATTAACGTACCCTATTCTAGTTGAAATTCTATTACTACACTATGTTTGTTTTGATTCGCTATGAAAGTTTGACAGATAACATCAGGGGTGTGTGGATTCATGCAGAACATGCAGGGGTGAGTGAAATAGCTTGGGACTGCTTGGGACCGTTGTTCTGGTACTGAGTGAGCCAAAAATAATAATGATTTTCTTCGGGACCCAGTGGTCTTAGAGTTACCTCTATGGAGTTACCTCTATGCTACTACTGGATTGAACTAGCATTTTCACCAAATGTACTGGAATGTTTTGGTTCTATCTCTTTCACTCTACTCAAAACTGAAATGCATAAAAAAATGACAAAATGATACGCACTCTTTGTACACTGTCAAAGAATCATTGTACACAAAATCAACTTTGTTCAAATCAAAACAAAAAAACTAACCCATCTGGTGGATGATGGCACAAGCTTCCAAGAAAATTCTATTACAGTGAACCACATTATTTTAATGGATTTCTTCGCCAGTTAGTCGTCTGTCACTTCGTTTGTGCTAATACCACCGGTTGGAAACACGATTTAAAATTGGCTCACTACTCGACTAGCCTATTGGTCCCAAGCAAACGATTAACGCACCCCATTCTAGTCGAAATTCTAGTACTACACCATGTTTGTTTTGATTCTCTATGAGAGTTTGACAGATAAAATGAGGGGTTCGTGGATTTTCCTATGTTCCGAGGGGTGCATCGATTAGCTTGGGACCGAAGATAGTACCAGAGCTGAGCCAAAAAGTTATGCACTTTTCTTCGGGACCTTCTGGTCTTCGAGTTACCTCTATGGAGTTATGTCATCAGCTACACGCAGAAAAAAATATTTTAAACGTAATAATATTTGACGTAAATGCAATAAGAATTTCATGTTGTTTTGGCTGCAAAAAGAAATCATTATTGTTTCAACAATCCAGTATTGTTGTCCCTTAAACCCATGAATTGTTAAATCAAAAAGAAAATCTTTTCGAATTTACAAGAGCTTTCATGGTTTTGACGTAAGCTGTCAAATTTGGCAGCTGGGTCAACAAGAAAATATGTTTGTTTTTAAAAGAGATTTCTTGTTGATTCAATCAAATTTATTTTATGAAGGCTGACAATTCACGCAGTAGAAATAACAATATGTTTATTTATTCAAAAATAATGTCGATTTTTTTTTGTGTTTTGTTTTCTTTTTGCAACAAACAGAATTGCAATTGAATTTTTGAGGCATAAAATTACTGATCACGCCTTCCTTCGGGAAGGGAAGTAAAACCGTTAGTCACCGGTTCATGAGTTGATGGGTCGATATGTAGGGTCCAGGTGTGGGAGGTGTATTCCTGGCGTCGGGAGCATTGGTACTCAGTACGGAAAACAAGATCGACGGAAAAAATCAAGGAAAAAAAACTGAAAAATTGATTATATTTAACAACTGCAGCTTGAACTGCAGCTTACTTGCTTACCTCAAGTCTCAAGATTTTCGGAAATCTCGTACTTATTTCCCGAAATTCACAATTAAAAACAATACTTAATCAAATGAGAAATTTTTTGTTATTGTTTACATTTTTGTCCGGGTGAAAACGAGGGAATGGTTGGTAGTTATTTTTGTATTCATGGCCCGTGGAATGGACACAGCAAATAAATGCTAAATTAAAATTAACTATTGTTGGCTTAATAATAGAATATTGTTATTTTTACAATAGTTGCAATTGAAAAGTGGCTTATTAAAACAAAAAGAATCTTATGTTGAATTTATTTGAATAAGTTTTATAGAAACAATAAAATGCAAGATAATTTCAACCGGAATTGTTTGTTTAAATACAACTAAAGTTTTGTTTGGTTCAATGCAAACAATTTTCTGTCCGTGTAGCATGTCGCGTATGCTATTTGGAAGCCCGTGGAATTCCCGCAGGTTCTGATACTGAGGGCATACGCATAGAATGTGCTCGATTGAGGCTGGAGTTCTACAACCGACGCAAGTCCTGTGGACGCTATCTTCTGATCCCGCTGGTTCAAATGTTCTGTCCATTTCCTCGTCGTATCTTTGATCCGTCTGATGAAGAGGGAGCGGTTTTGGGCCCACTCTGCGTCCCAAGCTTCCCGTACTTTGCTCACGATCCACCGCTGGACATCGTGTAACGGTACTTCGTTGGTATAGCGAGGGGCAGATGGTCCTGCCCCAGCCAGAAAGGCAGCTTAAGAGATGCCTGGTATTCCGCAATGCCCCGGAACCCAGTAGAATACCGTGTTTGGTGGTGTGGACTTAATCGTCGCCTGTACCCAGGGATGAGTCGGGGCCTCAGATGTTAGGGCTTGTATGACGCTGTGTGAATCCGTGAAGATCCTCGTTCCGGATGTCTTCGAGATGAAAGCAGCGGCTTTGGTTGCGATAGCTGCGGTTATACGGAAGCGGAAAGGCAGGATGCCAGCGTCGATGCATGCAGCGTCAGCGGGCGTGGATGGCAGCAGGCCAGAGACAATTCGGACTTAGGTGTTGTAGACTGGTGCTAACTTAGCTAAAAGCTTATCCGTTGCTATGCAGGTCATCTACAACCCGTATAGAAGGCGACTGTCGACAATTGCACTCGCCATGTGAAAACGGATGCTGCGGTTGTTCGATCTATTCTGTCGGGAAATGGTCCGGATGAGATTCACTCGGCTGCGGCAATTTATATTGACTGCACTGAAATGCTCAAAGTTGAGGAATCGGTCAACGAGAACACCCAGAACTCGAACGGTCTTCTTCAGCGGTATGGACTGGTCGTCGATTAAGATCGGTGGTCCGCTAATTCTGTGTCGAGAAGGGCAGACATGGCACCTGATGCTTTTAGAGGCTGAAAATTCAAAGCCTACTGAGTGGGCCCACCTGACGACGACGGAGACTGCCGCTTGGGCTCTCATCCTTGTACGTACTGGCGTGGGTCCGGTGCGAGGTCCGGTGGTGACGATGCGTATGTCGTCAGCGTAGACGAACACATATGTTTTTCGGTAGTTGACGGAAGACTCCGTTCATCGCCACGAGGAACAGGGTAACGGCGATAACCGATCCTTGTGAGACACCCGTTTCCTCGTGGAAAAGCCTGGATTTGGTGTTGCCGACTGCGACTCGGAATGAGCGGTTGGACAAGAAGCAAAAAAGACCAACAGCTCTGCATTTCATTATCAGTTTCTCAATTCATGTCAGAAATTCGAACACATCGTATGAATACGCTGATAGACTATGGCCTTAAACGAAGTGACAGATGACTAACTGGCGAAGAAATCCATTAAAATAATGTGGTTCACTACAATAGAATTTTCTTGGAAGCTTGTGCCATCATTCACCAGATGGGTTAGTTTTTTTGTTTTGATTTGAACAAAGTTGATTTAGTCACCAAAGTTTTCGAGCCGCTCCGTCTGTCACTTCGTTTGTGCTATGACTTTACAGCATACATACGCCAGGAGACGGCTTCAGTAAGTAACCATCTTCAAAGGCAAGTTGTGAGTGATGGCCAACTGATCACTGTGGAATACCCGGAGGATGTTTTCGACGATGCACTTTTTTTAAAAACTCTGAAAGAAATCAAATTTATCATATTGATGGATATATTCTACTGCATAAGCTGCCTGTATTTTGTGGTAATATACGAGCAGAATGCACATAATTAATTAATATCTCCATAATACTAACTTGAACCGTGATGCTGTCTTGAGTAAAGTTGTTCCTTATAGCTTGAACTGCGTGTGCTAAAATTCTGAGCTTAATCGAGTTTGCTGAATCAGTTATATGCACGAAAGAGTACCTTTAGGCTGAGAGAATCCATTGCCGTACAAAGTTCGATCAACTAAGTATGACCAACAATCAATACGAAACTAACGATTTTAAATTGGCTCACCACTTTAGTAGCCTATTGGTCCCAAGCAAACGATTAACGTACCCTATTCTAGTTGAAATTCTATTACTACACTATGTTTGTTTTGATTCGCTATGAAAGTTTGACAGATAACATCAGGGGTGTGTGGATTCATGCAGAACATGCAGGGGTGAGTGAAATAGCTTGGGACTGCTTGGGACCGTTGTTCTGGTACTGAGTGAGCCAAAAATAATAATGATTTTCTTCGGGACCCAGTGGTCTTAGAGTTACCTCTATGGTATGACAGTCGCTCCATGACAGTACCGAGGACAGTACAACCATAGAGGTAACTCTAAGACCACTGGGTCCCGAAGAAAATCATTATTATTTTTGGCTCACTCAGTACCAGAACAAAGCTATTTCACTCACCCCTGCATGAATCCACACACCCCTGATGTTATCTGTCAAACTTTCATAGCGAATCAAAACAAACATAGTGTAGTAATAGAATTTCAACTACAATAGGGTACGTTAATCGTTTGCTTGGGACCAATAGGCTACTAAAGTGGTGAGCCAATTTAAAATCGTTAGTTTCGTATTGATTGTTGGTACAACCAACCGGTCAGCACTCGTGTTTATTTCAGTTGCCGTGGGGACGTAATTTGTGATTAGCCCTGGTCCCTTTTAAATTGTATCATTATTTATGTACGGTCCTTATATTTGAAATGACGTTTCACATTCATCTAGTGGTGGCCAATTTTCATTCCAATAATCGATTAATCGAGTAAAATATTTGTAATCGGTTATATCATGCCGATATGAGCATTAACTTCTCTAGAGGATCATCACCCATCGTTTCAAACATATGCTGCATCTAGTGCTGCACTCTCATTGGTGGAAAAATTACAACACAACGAACAAAAAAATAATCGATTATTTGTTAATCGAGTAACTTAAAAAATCGAACATCCCTGATTTTGGTGATTGATTTGATGAAAAAACGTGCGCAACATTTCATCTCTACCGAGGGGGCAGCAAAACCACAAAATTACCTGGCATACGGGGGCATTCATTGGATGAAAGGAACCGTGAAAGAGGACACAAAAATAGAAAGTTTTTCTTCAGACAGTTTCGTCTTAGTATTCTTTTTTGGTTCCAGTGTACCAAAATAGATGCAACTTTGGATTTCGGTTCCATTTTTAATGCAGTTAACGAATAAGTTTTTACCTCAATACCCCTAAACAATCCAATTTGGGTTATTATCTCAACTTTATGTGTTATGGTCGTATCATCTATGATATCGTTAGTGTATGGTACCCGTTTATAAAAGAATCCTTTTCCTCCCCCGATGACCGTAAATACGTGGTTAGCAACGTTATTGACCTTGAAAGTAATGATTTACCGAATTTATCACATCGCGAATGGATTGCAAATTTAACGGCGCCGGTGGTGTAGTAGTAAGCGTGATTACCTCTCACCCCAGCAGGCCTGGGTTCAATCCCAGTCGGCGCCGCCGGGATGTTCTGAGGCATAACATCTCTGATCACGCCTTCCTTCGGATGGGAAGTAAAGCCGTTGGTCCCCGGTTCATGAGTTGATGGGTCGATAGGTAGGGTCCAGGTGTGGGAGCTGCCTTCCTGGCACGTCGGTAGCATTGGTGCTCAGCACGGAAAACAAGATCGACGGAAAAAAACAAACCAAAGGAAAAAAAATGGATTGCAAATCTCAAGCAGTATACAGTTTGAATAACAAATATATTTTTGAGAGTGGTTTTTATCTTTTCACTACCTTAAACATGTTTCAAACCACAGGGAAATGTTTAATAACTTTCAATATGCTGAACTAAAACGTAAACAATCCAATTGAGTCGACTCGATCCAATTTCGAGATTGTCTGATCGACCGTGTAAACTTAAAGCATTTTTGTTGAAACTGAAATCTCGGCACCCTATCGAAAGCTCCTATGAGCCTCGATGAGCTTTGCCACCCGAAAGCTTATGCAATGACATGTGCAGGCATGCGTTTGTGTGGGTTTACCGTCTGGCAGCTGCACACATCGCAACATAAATGTCAAATTCATGCCTTTCTCTTTCCTCTCCATCGCAAGCTGTTGTGCTTCTTTTGGATAGTTTCGGAAAAAAGTACTGCAAACATGAACCTGTTTGGAGCGTTCGCTTGGTATCTTTCCATGTGGAAATTTGGATTTAACGTTTCGATGCATCATTTAAATACAGTATTACGTGAATATATTGTCATCAACAGCTAAATATGGCATGATGATTCATGTTCGTTGCGAACTTTTAAACTGCCATCCACAAAAGTCACGCATTGGTTCGAGCAGTTCGAAATGTATCGATGTGTCATGTCAGCAATCTCGCTGTGCGAAAGGTTCCAAGGAACAAGAAGCAAAGTAGCAGACATCCCTTGGAGAACCAACAAAAAACGAAATACAGTGGCGAATAGTAAATAAATGGCAGCTGTTCCTGGCTGGCCAAGTGTAAATCCATCCGAATTTCCACCTGGTTGGATTCCTGTAGACCATTCGGCTACACCGTGTTCCGGAAGTGGTTGCGTGTTGTGGTAGTACTCGCGTGTAATCTTTTTTTTTTACCTCACCAGGAGTTTGTGTTGTTACCGTTCAATTTTCCCCCTCCTGTTGCTTCAAGTCCGAGTGAGCAGCACTAGAGTAGGAAAAAAATTGTACTTGGACCCCCAACGGAGATCCGGGTTCTCTGTTTCAAGGTCCTTATCGTTAAATCGTGCATTTTGTGGTATTTGAGAAGAATTAACGTAACGTAATCGCTAGCCGATTGCAACAGGTTCCGGAAATTATCGCGCAATTAAAATGCTCTGAGTGCGGTGTTCTTGGGTTCTAGAATATTTCGGTGTGTGTCCTAGAAATAGGATATTTTTATTCCACGGTGAAGAAGGTCCCTAGAAGTGGTCCCCATGAGGAAGATGGACAATCGATTGAACCTTGATTCCGAGGTTCGCGAGCTGAAGCTAGGGTCGACCTTTACGACTCCGTCGCCAAAAACCGTGTTCCACACGATAAAGTATGATTTCAAGCCGGCCAGTGTGGACGTCAATAAGCCAGCTTCCCTGGAGGTCGGGAGCAACAAACAGGTCACAGTGACGGTGCCACATTTGGGTATGTTTTGATATGAATGATGCGAGCGCAGTGCTTTGCAAATAATTCGGCTGATTTATCTCCTAACAGATGGATCCGGAGTACCCAATACAGTGTTCAAAGGAAACCAGAGGGACTATAGTAAGAAAGAATGTGTGCTCATTATTGATCGAGTAACAGGAGAAATCACACTTGAAAAGCTCAACAGTAATGTACAGGTCAAAAAGACCAGGTAAGTGACTTGACTAGCATCCTACTCTGCCGTTGTTTGAATATGTATAACCATGTTAAAGGGAAGTTTCATATAGAATATACTTAAATTGACCAGTCACGCGTATAGTGGATTTTACCCCTGTCTTGTGTGTAAATAATGCTTACAATTAAGGATTACATCCTACAACTTTACTGAGCGGTTGGATCTAAAAAAGGTCTTGAGTAACCGAAGTGGTTCGAATTAATCTGGTGCTGGATCAGAATTTTGTCGACTGCTTCTAGTTCTTTATTGACCTCAGGGTATACTTCTGCTGCGATAATTACTAGCTGGGTGACCCACCAGTACTTCAGTTCGACTATCGGAAATACGTAGACGATGACGATAATAACACAATATCGTTATCGCAGATATTGCTGATTGTATCTGAAACTGGACTGTTCCAAAAATGCAAAAAAAAGTGCATGTTTCTGTCAAATAGTGTTGGTGTCTTGGGAGCACTTATTGCTTGCATCATAAGGAATAAGTGCACCGAAGTCACCAAGACGATTAGACGGAAACTCGAACTTTTAATCAGTGAAAACGCACTTTTTTCTCCAGTTTGTTGTGAAATGGGCAATAATTTATCGATTTGGTAAATGTCCGAACATTCCCAACATCTGGGGTTCAACAAAAAGTGTCAAGAACCCAATGAACTTGGCCACTGCCTCCCCTTGGACATGGAGGTTGATGTTATGTAAAGGGTTATGTTTAGTCTCTTAATACATGTTTGCAACAATCATAATATTCTTTAATGGATCTTACGAGATAAACTACCCAAAGAGCTAAAAATTAGTGGAACATATCTCCTTCATAATGCTTCAGTAAGCCTCAAACGATTAATTCTTGGTTGTTTATTTAATAGAACTTTCTTGAGATTTTCTTGCAGACTGAGCAATTATGATCGTTGTATCAGATTTGTATCGTAAGCAGAGGAATTCGGTGGGCTTATTAGAAACTTCTCACCAACAAAGTAATAATTTTCTAGTAGGTAGTTAGCATTGAATTTCGATTTTATTTATATTATTTATGTTACAGTGCATTAGTATGTGATACAAGAGATTCAATATTAGGTTGGTTTTCTTTATTCAAAAGACTTTCAGCCGTAGGCTGGTTCATCTCTGGTTTATATTAGTTGCTCGTTTTTACGTAAAATAGTCTGTCATTCTACGTTTTCATTGATTGACTTTCAGTTGATTTTCAATTTCATTTGTGCCTTTTGTACGTTTTAAGCTTTTAGTAATATGATAGATTTTCCAGATTGGTTAGAAGTTTCGAAGCTAAGGCATGTCCGCATACTCAATAAAACGATAGGTAGAAAAAGAATGGGTGCTGCAGATACACTTGCAAGAATATAATTCGGATACATTTGTACTCACATTTTGCCTGTAGTCAATATTATATTTTTTTTCTGTATTTATCATGGTTTTATAACACTAGCCTGAATGACAATAGCCCGAACATAATAAATATTTATTTCAATAATGAGCAGTTCTTTATCCCCGACTTAAGAAAACTTATGAAAATCAGAACTCGAATGTTAATTGTACCTTAATATCATAATTTAATAATTCTAAGAGCAGCTCTTTCGGGTTGTGCCATGCCGCGAATAAAGTTTGCATTTGAAAATTTGATATTCCAAGAATGTGATAGTGCTAGGATTTGAATGATTGATGGGAAAACTAGGGTTGTTACAACCGACGTGGATTTGTCGCGGATTTGAGCTTTAAGTCGCTAAAATTGTGGAGGGACTGTTCTGCCCTTTCCAGCATACCGTATGCGTGATAATGTTTGCACCATCGTACACATAAGGTTCCCGTTTCACCTGTGCATACAATGCCTTGGTTTTCTTTGCATGCACGTAACCTATAGTTCAAGGTCTGTTCTAAACGCCACCCGAGTACAGCAAGCCTCAGACAAACATTGACCCGTATCTGGAGAGAAATGGATCCAGACTACATTATTAGAATCTGCCGTGCATTCCGGAAGCATGTGGAGGCCGTAATTGCAGCAAGTGGAAACTCGATCGATGATTAACATAGTTTAACTCTGAGAAACATACCCCCTTTGAATAAATAAAAAAAAACTACAAGGGACAGCCTTTGGGGTTGTGCGTAATGGTGACGTAGGACTACGTGGTCCTATATAATAAATTTTATTCGTTAACTGTAACTTGTGTTTTGTGTAAGAATAGGAATTTGAGCGTTTATACTCTTTAGTATGACGTGCATGACCCACAGTGACTCACGAAGCGCTACTGATTCCGATCAATAGCGGTGCGGCTTCTTCCTCCTATGGATGCTCATGTGGGCTGCAGCTCGCTGCTTGCAGGCAGCCTTTCTGTTGAAAATCGATTTCAACGGGAAGTTTCCAAAATTATGATTCTCACTACTTAGGCCGGAAACGAATAAAACGCACGATCCGATTGGTGTTACTTGATGTGAGAATATAATTTTCCTAGCAAATAACAATAATTTCAGATGTAATTAGTAATTATGTATATATATATATCTAAGTTTGCTAAATATTGGCAATAAATCGTTATAGATTTCAGTGTACTTCATGTGTAGAATGTAAATTTGGTTCATATCTGTAGTTTATATATATGGATGTATGTTTGTATAACATTGTTGATCGTTCTCAACTATTTTTGTTCGGCCTAGATGTAAGTTTAGATAAGAAGTACTCACGTTTAGTTCCCCTTGGAGTATTCCAGGATTTAGGTTTAGCCTAGCACGTAAGTTTTAGCTGTAAGTCCTAGGTAAGTTGCATTAGATTAAGTATTTGTAAGCTTCCATTAGCAATTGATCATTCTCACCGATTCTGTTGTCTGGTGAGACAGTTAATTAGCTGCGATTCAATTGCACAGAGTTGTGGATTACCTATTTACACGCAAAATATTCTTAATTTACAGTAATCTTAATGCAAAAAGAACTTACAAGTTTCTTCGGTGAGTAACACTAGATTTAGGTATTTAAACTATATTAGAATTTTAATTAAATAGCACTGAACTAATTAGGGATAGAATGGCTGTCGATTGTCCGGGTTTTATGTGTTTTCCTACTCACCCGGTGTGACAGATTGATACCTGTCACTCCGCTTGTCATTTCGCTGCTGAACCCGCTGCAGGGATGTGCTGATCCACGTAGGCACCAACGGTAGGTGCGCTGAGGCCAGTGTGGCCAACACTCCCCCCAGGGTACGACAACCCCTGGTTGGCTTACTCTCCGTCGCACCGGACGTCTAAAACAGCAAGCTTCGTCGCCGGGCGGTCGTAGATACCACTCACTGTTCTTACGGTTGCGGACCGAACCTGGTCGTCCTGGCTGACTTTAATGCCGATGACTTTCCCCTTCGGCCAACAGTTGCGGGGCATGTTGGAATCGGCGATGACCACTATATCGCCCACGGCAATCGGCTTTACCCGACGAAACCACTTGGTACGGCGGGTAATCTCTGGCAGGTAGTCCGATACCCAACGCTTCCAGTATTGGTTTGCAAGTATCTGCGATGTGCACCAGTTCTGCCTTAGGATCGCACCGGTATCATCAAAGTTAACAAGCGGTTTTGACCCGTTGGACGAGCCAAGCAGAAAGTGGTTCGGTGTCAGTGCTGGTGCCGAATCCTCGTCTATCGGCACGTGCGTTAGCGGTCGCGAGTTCACGGTGTTCTCCACTTCGATCAACAAGTTGCGGAGTACTTCGTCGGACGGCCTCTTCGACGAACATACAACCATCAAGTTGTTCTTGACGGTGCGAATCAATCGCTCCCAACTGCCACCCATATGTGGCGACAGAGGTGGGTTGAACACCCATTCAATTCCGGAGCTCGTGAACTCTCTCATCAGTTCGTGTTGGTGGACTGCTTCGTTGGCTTGCTTCAATTCCCGATTTGCACCGATGAAGTTCGTGCCACGGTCACTGTAAATCTTCTGAGGAGTACCACGCCGTGCAATGAAGTTGTGGATCGCCATGATGCAGGAGCTTGTGCAAAGCGAGTGCACGACTTCTATGTGGATTGCTCGCACGGTCAGGCAGGTGGCTAACATTCCCCACCGCTTCTCGACTCTCCTTCCGACGACGACTTCAATCGGCCCAAAGTAGTCCACTCCCACATGTGTAAATGGTCGCGAGAAAGCAGCGAGGCGGGCTGGCGGAAGATCTGCCATGTAAGGTGGGCTGGGTGCTGCGTGCTGGTTCTTACACCACTGGCAAGTTTTCCTCACTCGCTCGTAACAGGTGCGTAAATGAGGGATGCGAAATTTCTGCCGTATTTCGTTGATAACGGTCTCGTGGTTCTGATGGTGGTATTTGAGGTGGTAGTATGCTACGATCAGGGTGGTGGTGTGGTGATTTCGATGGAGAATAATTGGGTGCTTCGCGTCATCAGTAGCATATTGACAAGCAGCGATACGAGTTCGCATACGCATGATTCCATGGTCGTCCAACCATGGTGTTAACGGGTAGAGTGAGCTGGTTTTCGGGATAGTACTTGTGCAGGAGTCAGGGCATCGCGATGCCTTCTGAAGAACAGCAATTTCGTCAGGATATGTTTCCCGTTGCGCGAGCCGTATCAGCAAACACTCGGCGGAAAGCAGGTCGTTTGCTGTGAGTGTTCCCGTGAGAATCGGTCTCCTGGCGTGCTTCAGGCGACAATTACTCGCAAAACGATGAACGAGTGCTGCAACCTTGACGAGCCTCTTCCAGCTTGAGTAGTTGCTGACACTTATGACGGGTTCCAATAGTTCGTGATGAGCCAGGAAGGAAGGGCGAAGTTCGTTCTCTGTAGAACCACTAAGTGTTGGCGATGGAGGCCAATCTTCTTCAGCGCGCCAGAGAAAGTCTGCTCCTTTGTACCATCTATGATTAGATGACATATCTGGTAGCCTACTCCACTTGGTAGCGTCATCGGCGCAGTTCAGCTTGCTCGGGACCCACCGCCATTCATGTGTTTCCGAAATCTCTACAATCTCACTGATCCTGTGAGCAACATATTGGCTATAGCGGCGATGGTCCGAGTTGATCCAGCATAGGACGTCTCGAGAATCTGACCAGTACACCTTTCTGCAGATGTGGATGGACAGCGATCTTTCGACAGCGTGAGCCAACCGGGCGCCAAGGACTGCAGCTGCTAGTTCCATTCTTGGGATCGACGTGAACTTAAGCGGGGCGACTCTCGTTTTTGCGGCGACGATGGAACAGATGATCGTTCCGGTCTTGACGAAACGCAGATAGCAAACAGCGGCCATGCCGTTTTCACTGGCATCCACCATCGTATGGAGTTGGATATCATCAGCTTCCTCCGCGGGGTATTTGGAGTTGTAGCATCGAGGGATTTGAATCTGTTCAACCCTAGGTAGAACTTGCAACCATGTGTTCCATTTTTCGTATGCATTGTCGTCGATTTCTTCGTCCCACTGCACACCGGACCGCCAGATTTGCTGGAGCAGGATCTTCAGGAACGATAGAAAGTGGGAAATCAAGCCAAGTGGATCAAAAATGGTCATTAGGACACGCAGCACTTCCCGCTTCGTTGGACGTCGTTGGCCTCCTAGCAGAGCAGGGTCGTAGCGGCTCCATCCCACTTTGTAGGTGAAGACGTCGTAGCTCGTGTTCCACCACATGCCTAACACCTTCTCGGTGGCCAGCTCCGGAGATAAGTCGAGACATTTTTCGTCGGTGTCTGTCTCCTGTAGCGATTCAAGTACTTTTCTCGAGTTACTAACCCAATTTCGGATTTCGAAGCCGCCCTGCTCGTGTACATGCTTAACGTCCTTCGCCAACTGGATGGCTTGCTCTTCAGTATCCACACTAACGAGCATATCGTCTACGTAATGCGACTTCGTGATAGCTTCGCAGGCAGCTGGATATTTGCTCGCGAATCGTTCCGCATTGGTATTTTTCACGAACTGAGCAGTGCTGGGGGAGCAGCAGGCCCCGAATGTCATCACTCGCATCACGTACACCACTATAGCTCCATGCTCGTCTATCCAGAAGAAACACTGACATAACTGGTCTTCGGCTCGGATCAGTACCTGATGAAACATTTCACGGATATCACCGGTCAGTCCGATACGGCGTTCCCGAAACTGGAGTAGAATCGCGAGGAGAGAGCACAACAGATCCGGTCCTTTTAGCAGCGCTGAGTTCAGGGACGTTCCATAGGCGATGGCCGCTGCGTCCCACACAATTCGCACCTTCCCAGGTTTATTTGGGTTGGTTACGGGAAAGATTGGCAAATACCAGCGGCGCGGAACCTTCTGGTTGATTTCTTCGTCGGTGAGCTTCCGGATGTACTGCTTCTCCACATACTCGGCAATTTTCGCTTGCAGGGTATTAGACAGTTGTGGGTCCTTCTCCATCCGTTTCTTCAGGCACTGGAATCGCCGCAGCGCCATTGATCGACTGTCAGGCAAGCGGGCGTCATCGAACCGCCAGAGCAGCCCGGACTCGTATCGATCATCTTTACGACGGGTAAGCGACTGAAGCAGTGATACTGCACGTTCATCTTCAACGGACAAAAGCGCCTTCTCCGATTTAACCAACCCGAGACTGTCTATTGAGAAGTAGTCCTTCATAGCTTGGTGTAAATCCTCGTCTGACTTCACACTACAGGGGCAAACGTGGAAGGTGTAATGGTGTAGGCTCGCTTCGTTCTGGGAAGTCCATCCTCCACACACGGTCCATCCGAGCCGTGTCTTCACAGCAATTGGTTGACCGATTTCCCCTTCTCGATTTTTCAGGCCAAGACTGAGCAGGGCGTGCTTCATCCCTATTAGAATGCGTGGACGAGCGTCGCGATAAGAATCGATCGGCAGATTTCGAAGGTGTGGGTACAGCTGTGACAACTTAGCCATGTCCATCGTTTGCTGCGGCAACAGTAGCTCTTTAACCGTCCTAACATCGCTCAAGAGGAATTTCTTGCTTTCGTTCTTGCCACCAGCAATGTGAAGATTATAGATGTGAGAATCCGCCTCGTGTCGTTCGGTTCCTCCAGTCCATCGGAGACGCAAAGGGCTTACAGTGCCATCAAGCTGCAATTCGTTAGCTAGCTCTTGATCAAGCAACGTAAGCGCAGAACCCTCATCCAAGAATGCGTACGTGCGAATAGCTGTATTTTTTCCATACAACACTACTGGGAGATAACGGAACAGTACTGAGCTGACGGTTGTCTGGTGGGTGTTGCATCCGGACTTGCTAGTGCTGGATTGCGAAGATTGCTCACGTTCAGTGGTACTTCCGGTGTTTTTCGGATTTTCCTTCGAATTGTTGTGCAACAGCTCGTGGTGCCGGTAGGTGCATCCATCTTTACCACATGGTTTTGCTTTGCAGTATCCTTTATGGATGCGCAGACATGTGCGGCAGAATCCAAATTCCCTTATGACGGCCCAACGTGATTCCCTGGACAGTTCCAGAAAACGTTTGCACTTGTCGGCCGACTTGCAAGTTCCCTTGCAGATTTGGCAGGATTCCTTCCCCGAAGTTGATGCAACTGTAGTCTGTTCTTCCGAATCGCTACTGTAGTCTTTAGGACGAAACGTTTCAGAATGGGCGTTGAGGTACGCATTTCTTTTCTTAGTCCCCCGCGCTTCGTTTTCAGTTGGCTTCCCGTCATGTGTCGCCGGTAGGAATACGACGACACTCGCTGCTTCCGCCAAGGCATAAATCCACTCACTGAAGGTCGCCAGATTGACCAGTGACAGTGTTCGACGATGCTGTGCCCAGTTGAGTTTGAGCGATGGCGGTAGCTTGCCGACTAGCTGGTGTAGTAGAGTGACATTGTACATATACTCCTGCAGTCCACACGCGTCTACAGTGGCACAGAAGTTTTGGACATTCACCGCAAAGTCCACTAGCGTTTCCAGCTTGTCTTCTCGAATCGACGATAAAGAGCTCACCTTCCCAATTAGCGATTGTATGATCACCTCTGGTTGACCAAACAGCATCTTCAAAGTGGACAGAATGCCAGGAACGTTTCCGGAATGCATCAAGCGACTCTTGACAGCATCGTAAGCTCTGCCTTTTAGGCTTTTCTGCAGTCGAACTATGTTTTCATCCTCCGTAAATCCGCACATCGTGGTCGTTCGATTATACATGGATATGAAAACTGGCCACTCCTCTGGATTGCCCGAAAACGTAGGCAGATCTTTGGATACTGCTTGTCGTGCTGCAACTTGAGAGCGGGAAAGTTGAAACTGGTCATCATCATCCACAATCGACGAGTTTACTGAAGGCCCTCTATTTCTGTCGCCTGTATTCATAGAAGGTCTATGCGGATAATACGATTCTCTCGGATGAAGTTGCGTCGACTGCGGTAGAGCGTCTGGAAGGAATTGTCCAGGTTGCTCACGTATCGACTCTCTGCATGACTCTGCTTCGAGATTCACCGGTGGAGGGTTGAGTTGTGGTTCTGGCATCTGGTTGCATTGAATAAGATTTCCTGGTCGTCGCATGACCCCTTGACCATCCGCTAGCTGTTGTTGCTGGTCGCGTAGAATTCTCTCCTGTTCCAACTGCTGTTCCCACATCCGATTGATGGCATCCGCTTCCTTCCTCAAATCTTCCTGTTGCTGTCGCAGAAGACTCTCCTGACGTATTTGCTCTTGCCGCTGCTGCTGTTGATACTGCCGAAATTGCTGCTCTCTCTCCAACTGCTTCTGCTGCTGCTTCCGTAGCTGATCTGCGTGCAACCGTTGTTGCTGATGTTGTTCTTGCAGTGTCGCTTCCTGCTGCTGTTGTTTTTCTCGAAGCTGTTCTTGCCGCAACCGTTCCTGCTGCTGTTGCTCGACAAACTCTTGACGCCGATGTTCCTGCTGTTGTTGTTCTTGCAGGCCGTCTTGCTCCTGAGCGGCGGTTTTGGCTGTGTCTAAGGGTGTAGGGTTAGTTGCTTGCACCCATTCTTCAACCCGACGACGAGAGAAGTTAGAGCTCCGACTCGATCCTCGTTCGCTCGCTAAATCCTCCAGAATCTTATATTTGTTGTCCAGATATTCCTTATACTCCTGGGCTGCCTTTTCCTCAGCGATTCTTCTGCGCTCTTCTTGCTGCTGCTGAAATGCCCGTTCTTCCTGCAATCTCATTAGTTGAAGCTTGGCGCGGTTTCTTGCAGACTTTTGTGACGAGGAGATGGACATTTCAGAAATCGCTTCCTCTGCATCGATCACTGGCAACACTACAGCTGGTAACGACGACTTCTGCTTCTGCTGGCTGAACCCTAGATCTGGACACGTTTGGTGTTTACTGGCCAACGAAACTGGTAATGACTTCAAATATTTTTGCGACGCTGGATCTGAACGAATTCCAGAGCCAATCAAAGGTATATCTATGCTATGTGTCGAAGTCTGCTGCTTCTGATCGGGTACTGGAACCAGAGGTGCTGGATGATGGCTGGTCAACGGAACTGTCAGCGACTTAGCTGACTTTTGTGATGTTGTAGCTGAAGGAATTACTGGATTGCCACGGGTGCTTGTCACGATTTTTCCGATGCTTAGGTCTTGCAGCGATCTCCGATTCTGGATGACGTCTTCCTTTATTGGTGCTCCGTCCGAAGCTGCCTTAGTTCGCTGGACCCATTTCGCAGTCACGCAGTTAGTACAACTCCAGCTCTTGTCGGCAACTTCCTCCGATACGCCTACACAGGAAAAGTGGTGCCATCGATCACATACGTCGCACTGAACCATCTCTTCGGTGTCAGGACCTTGACAAGCTCTACAGGTATGTCCTTCCACGGTTTCCTCCAATATCACCACTTCCGTATTACCACCAGCATCACCACCAGCAGCATTATCTTCACTGTTCACACCATTTCTACGAGTGCTCTTCGAATCGGATTTACCATCACTTCGCGACATTTGACTTGCACCGACCGTACCGTTTCAATAAACGAAAATTATATTTTGTTGAAAATCGATTTCAACGGGAAGTTTCCAAAATTATGATTCTCACTACTTAGGCCGGAAACGAATAAAACGCACGATCCGATTGGTGTTACTTGATGTGAGAATATAATTTTCCTAGCAAATAACAATAATTTCAGATGTAATTAGTAATTATGTATATATATATATATCTAAGTTTGCTAAATATTGGCAATAAATCGTTATAGATTTCAGTGTACTTCATGTGTAGAATGTAAATTTGGTTCATATCTGTAGTTTATATATATGGATGTATGTTTGTATAACATTGTTGATCGTTCTCAACTATTTTTGTTCGGCCTAGATGTAAGTTTAGATAAGAAGTACTCACGTTTAGTTCCCCTTGGAGTATTCCAGGATTTAGGTTTAGCCTAGCACGTAAGTTTTAGCTGTAAGTCCTAGGTAAGTTGCATTAGATTAAGTATTTGTAAGCTTCCATTAGCAATTGATCATTCTCACCGATTCTGTTGTCTGGTGAGACAGTTAATTAGCTGCGATTCAATTGCACAGAGTTGTGGATTACCTATTTACACGCAAAATATTCTTAATTTACAGTAATCTTAATGCAAAAAGAACTTACAAGTTTCTTCGGTGAGTAACACTAGATTTAGGTATTTAAACTATATTAGAATTTTAATTAAATAGCACTGAACTAATTAGGGATAGAATGGCTGTCGATTGTCCGGGTTTTATGTGTTTTCCTACTCACCCGGTGTGACAGATTGATACCTGTCACTCCGCTTGTCATTTCGCTGCTGAACCCGCTGCAGGGATGTGCTGATCCACGTAGGCACCAACGGTAGGTGCGCTGAGGCCAGTGTGGCCAACACTTTCGTTGTGTACTGGAGAACACCACCACTAATCACGCGGTGATTGAATAAACACAGTTTGGTGAGACCGGATGGAATGCAACATTGAAATCTGTGTTAGGGAAATCGCTTTTCGCAAGCAATCGGTGGTAATTTTAATTATCATAGCAACAGTTGCAGTTTTTAATTTTGACTTTGTTCAATGGGGCAGACATTATCACGCATCCGGTACTACTATTTTTGACCTAAAATGGTAATAATTTGGGGTGATTGGAATTAGGCACACAAATGAACGGAATAAGGAACAAGGCCATTTTTGCTGATTGGAATTAGGATCAAAAACGGATTTAGTTTGTATGCATTATCAAATCAGCATGAGCATGATTGACCGACGGTTGCTACTCTGTTATTGCCAGATCAGCTGTAATTACACAGAGAACCAATAGACGATGCTTGGGACTAGCAATCATCCTCAATGTGTAAAAACTGGTGATCTCAAACTAGGCAATACCAGCGCCGGCCGCGCCCGAACACAGGTCAAGAAAGGAAGGGGTAGGAATGTGTTGACGTGACACTCGCTTTGATGGAAGCCGAGAACACCTCTGCACTTCCACGAGGAATCACTGGGATATTGGGTAATAGGGTTGGGTTTGCAGCAGGGTTCGTTTTGGTAAACGATGAGCTGAATTGATGTCCTAACAATCATATAACGCGAAGGAGCTTGGGATTGAACCCACGGTCTTCTGCTCAGTAAGCAAAAACGTTTGCCACTAGGCAGACGAACTCCTTTTTAATCATCGAGTTGCTGTTATTACCATATAGCCATATTAACAAATAAAACGATTGACGAATCTTGATGCGGATGGGCTTGAGATTAGACTCAGGATGTTCTGCTCAGTAAGCAAAAACGGTTTCTCTAAGGCCACCGAGCCCCTCATATCACATTATAGCGTTACTCAAGTTTTTATGACTATTCAGACCCGGCACCGACGACAACGAAAAGTTTTACAAAATACACGGTAAACAAGCGATCTAACCATACATTTTTAATATGAAAGGATCTGGGACCGCGTTTTTCTGCTTAGTAAGCAAGCCACTGCAACCGACGATTTTTGAAATCCTTAAAATAAAAGCTACGAAAGAGGCCTTTATTAAGATACATTTTCACGCGACATTAAATGTTTCGATTTTCTCTTTACGCATGGTTCAGGTAATCATAACAAGCTATGACCGACGTGACGATTGCTTAAGACCTAGTTGAACAAACTATTCAAATGAAATTACGTTCTCGAATTTTACTTGGCATGTAATGAACAACAGAAATACGCGATAATTCATATTTTCAGCGGTTGGTGGTTAATTTTAAATATACTAACGGTACTGCCTACGACTACGACGGCGATTACGACAGCGACTACGACGGCGCCTACGACAACGACAACAGCGAATTTGTAACTTACTATTTGTCTAGGATGAACAACTTTGCCCGGCACCTTCACTGGTTCTTCATGTCCGCTATCTGTCACTGTTTGCAAAATATCTAATAGCAATTTCCTTCCAATACCAATACTTCCTGTATTGCCATGGTCATCTGGGAGGAGGGTCGCATCTAGTGCTTTCCCCAGGAACCGTTCACGGCCGCCAGCTACTGCCCGTCCAGTCTTGGGCGTATCCAGCGAGGCATCCTTCAATGCACGGAATGCACGAATTTCACCACACCCAACTACGAAACACGTTTAGAAGCACTTTTGGTACACTTTCGTTCGAAAACACTTAATTTTTTTTCCAAAATAGTTGCGAGTCAACCAACATCATCACCGCGTAAATAAACTAAAATTAAAATTATCGCTCGCGATGTCACAAATTTCTGGACCGGTAGAAAAAATCAAACAACGCAGATAGCTTCAAATCTTCTGTTGCTTGCAAACATGATGAATCATGTTTTCTTTCTCGATTCTAAAACTTCTCGGAAAGCGAGAAAACCACCACTCACACACGTATAACCGTCCGGGAGGCAGAGTGCCAGCGCTAATCCGGCAAATGCAGCCGAAAACTATGAAAGCTAATGCACGCACCAAACAGAGAAGAAACTTAAGACACAACCGTATCCAAAGGCGTTCGAAACTCGATTCCATTATCAAATCAGAAGTACATTTACTATTGAATAAACAGAATGTGGCTTTCAAATACGAAAAGACTATTTTTTTAGAGCACTTAGACATAGTTTACTTAAAGAGCCTGAATTTATAAAGAGACGACATGTCAAAATTGGAACAATCGACTATCTGTCAAATTCATACGAAAAGTCATTCCAATCGAGCAGAAGACCTGCCAAATGGATAAGATGTCGTCTCTTTATAAATTCAGGCTCTTTAAGTTCACTGTCTTACGTGAACGGAATTAGGGCACAGCACGGTATATTAATTAAATTCGCCGTATAGGATCTGTTATTGGTTGCAATATTTATTTTCATATCTAATATCAAATTTTAAAGAATATTACGAACATAACTCCGTGAAGCGTGGTCTCGAAACCTTTCAGCAAATATTTCAAACTTATTTTCTAGAAAATTTTAATGGGCATTCTAATGCAGTATGGAACTTTTCCTCTAAAAATGGCTGTGATTACATGTGATTACAATGGATAAAAGGCATGGTTGATTTTTACAACAGATGTTGCTAGTATAAAAAAAGTAACAACGCTTTATTTTGCATACAGCATACCGGAAAATGTTGATTTTAACAAAATATGGACCGGTGATAGGTTCTTGTAATTTTTTACGCATCACCATCATTTTCTGTTTTCGCTTCCAAAATCGATATGAAAAATGTTCAAATCTTCATACATGATTTTTTCCCCTGTCCAAAGATGAGGGGCTTGATGATGATTTGTCAAGTGTCGCTATGATTTTTTTTTTTGCAATTTGATAAAATTGTAGTTTTTCTCCAGTTCATTGATTTGAAAGGTCAGTCCGCTTTGAGAAGCGTCCGAGAACGGTTGTGTGTTTTTGCTCCGCTGCGTGCTTTTTTTTTTAGAGCTCGGGCTATCTTTGTGCTGCCGTGTAGTTTTTCGGTGCTCGCATTTGAATAGTTTTATGTCCCGGACGCGATAATTCTATTTAGAATGATTTGTGCTGATGTTTTTCCCCTGTTGCTTTGGTGCCTGTTGTGCTCTCGCTCCCTTTGTTGACGGTGTGACTCGACCGCGCTGATATATTATTAGGTTTTTGCGGTGTGCATTGCTTTTGTGCACAGAGTGACATGAAGAAGAAAAGTGATATTTAGTTATTGTGTGGTTGGATTCGCTGGAGGAGGAATTGTGTAAAAATGACTAGAGAAAATTAAGCATCGAGAATGCACTCCCGGATATATTGATTTGGTGAGTACGTTCCAGTTGAAGATTGTTCTATCTAAATATCCCTTTTTTGAATACGTTGCATTAATCAAACATTATTATATGCTGGGTTTGGGGGGGCAGCCTAAGGGCTTCAATGGATTTGTATGCTGGACAAGGGTTCGTGGATTTGCCAGTCCCTTGTCACGTGTTGATAGACGTACATCTTGTCGTTTGTCTTCCAAAGGTCTTCAATGAAGTTGATTCACCCTGCTGCAACAAACCATCAGGCAGAACTTTACAACCAGTGAAGTATCTGCAGTCATAGGTAATCCTTGCACTGATGGTGGGTTCTATTCACATCATCACATCACAGTTCATTGATTTGAAAGGTTCATGCGAGTTAATTTCACGGAGCCGTAAATTGTAGTTTTATCATAATTTTAATATTAGCATAAAATAAAATAGTAATTTTAAATTCGCTTTTGTAATGCTAAGGTAAATAGTTTGCTTTGAGTGTAAAGTTAATTTATAAGAAAGTTCTAACGGTTTTTTTTTGCACTTCGAAACTTGACGGGTCATACCTCTAACATAGTAGCAGTGACAGTGTCGCATGTCCTAACAACAACTGCCTGCGACTAGTGTTCGAGGGGCCGACTGGGCTGAATAAGGGTCAATACTAACAAAACTCTAACACTAACATGACCCCGAAACTAATAGCGAATTCGTTTATTATTCAGTTCCAACCTGGATCGGGTATCAAGATTGGGTCTGCTTGTTTTCTGACAAACGTCAGTTTGCTCGTTTGTTTCAAAACCTAGCTCAGGTTGAGATTCGCACTGACAAAAAGTTCGGTTTCGCACTGGGTTGGAACTGGTGTTAACCCCGATAATAAACGAATTCGCTATAACGTTCATCCATTGCACTAATATTTATAATGTAGTTGTACTTTCCTAATAACCTATCTATCACAGACAAACAGACATAACACTCGGTTGGACAGGTTGTTCATCGAATACGCATTTGACGGTCAATTCGGGTGTTTTTGGTTGGTGGTGCCGCCACCTGTGGCGCGCACGGTCGGTTCCCTTGCGTTTGACGTCTGCACACTAGCGCCATCTATTCAGCGTACCATCCATCACGTGATACTCGACAGATGGCGGTAGTGTTTTAGTGACTATGTTTTCTGGAGAAAAATATTAAATGTGTTATTTCTGTTTGTCTGTGCATCTATGTTTCTTTTTCGTTGTGTGTGTGGGGGTGGTTAATGTAACCAATACTAATACCTTTCTTTCTGTTCTTTTATTCGTTTTCTATATCCCTTCACCATCACCCCATATCCCATGATTTTGACGAGAGATGAGTTACTTGCATGGTGCATGCCCAAGTCGTACTACAGCTACAGGATAATATGCTGAGCGTGGTTCTATCACAAATCGATAGAACTGAGGAATAATGAGGTAAATTCTACACAGTATTTTAAAGGAGCCAACTCTAAGCAGGTAATAATAGCAATTTATAATCAAACAACCATAAAAAGGTAAGAATGAATTTATTTATTTTAAATACAGTAATGACCCGATTTTGTCAGCCCCTCCGCGCTTCAGATTTTTTTTTCACTAATTTCACATAATAATAAATCTAAATTTTTCTCATTCGTCATTCGTTAAGAGGGATATTTAAAGTATACTTTGGTGCAATAGGTTCAAGAAGATTACTGAAAAAGGGCATGGGTTTTGTAGAACATTGGAAAACATTTTCAAAAAAGGGGGCTGACAAAATCGGGACATTACTGTATTCCATTGACATTTACATGATTTATCACATATTTCGGGAGAGCTTCGAGGTTGGAGCGTAGTTGCTTTTGTAGATGGGCACGTCGTTTGTCGGTTTCTCGCGGATTGGGGCTCAGTCTGGAAAAAACTATTAACACAAACAGGTAGAAGAATAGTTCCTCTATGATTTGTTATAGTTTGTTTGCAGGATTGTTCTTTTGTTCGCGGGAGGCCGACGATTGACGTGTTTGTTTGCAGGGGCGATTGCGCCCAGATCTCGGGGTTCTCCGGATTTATGGTCGTAATCTAATACACACAGTTGACCACAATACGAGCCTAAAAGCTGCAGTGACCTAGTGAGCACCATAGCTCGAGTCGTCTGAAAGTATTGTGTATCGCATGGAGAGCCCAACCGAGATTCTAGCCTATTAAAACTGCAGTTGGTCAACTCTCGAAAAAAAAAATCTTCATACATGATTTTTTCGGTTAACTTTTTGCCCATAGGAAGGTGGCGCTTTGCTGTCAGTAGTGGTGAAATCATAACTGACAGTATACAGTATTCCATTAAAAGTTTGATATTCGTTCGGAAACGAATGCATTTTTATCGCACATATAATTGCGATAGTACTACTTAAAATAGAAACAATGGTTTCCTCTTATTATAGGACCAACATTACAGAACCTTCCACAACTATAAAAAATGGTGCCTATTATTGGATGACGAGCTTAATAATTTGCTTTATAATTAAACCATTAAGTTATAACCGACTACGAACACTATGGATTATCTTAATCAGTAAGCGAAATTAATTTTTGGACTTCATTTATTTCTATCACTCCAACCATGCCTGGAATTTTTCAGAAACACGGTTGGAAAATCAGGGAATATCAATGAATTTATTTTTCATCATTGAGTCGACACCTTGCCTTGGAATTATACCAATAGTTAAAATTCCATGAAATATTCTTCCTGTTAGATCATCCAAAATACTTGATAATTTTCCAGCGCCCAAAATCTTGATTGGGATTTCAAATATGTTATGTTGTCTTCAAAATCCGGGACTTGGGAAATAGCATTCTTGCAAGTGATTGTCAATCAACTGCGCCACACTAATTATTATATATTTCCTTCTTCACAGAATCGAAAGTAAGGTTGTTCAGCCACCTCCGCCACCTCCTCAAATCAAGGTCGAGAACTCGACGGCGCGGCTAAGTTCCAAAACCAAAATCACGACCGGTTCCCGCAAGAGCACTCCCATCAGCTTCGTGCCAAAACATTCGCCATTGCAGAACTCGCCTTCCTACCACCCGAACAAGAGTCCCCTGGCGGCGCCAGTGTAAGTCTCTGCCTATTCCTGCTGGTTTGCCTAGATAACAAGTTTTATATTTTTATTTTGCAGATGGAACGCCAACAATACTCAACAGACCTTGCCAAGCATCCCGATCATTGGGCTGGACGATGGTAATGATTTCATGACGGTGCCTTCGTCCTCTTTGCCATCGGCTCAGCAGCATCAACAGCAGCAGCATCAACAGCATCAACAGCATCAACAGCAGCAGCAACAGCAGCAACAGCATCAACAGCAGCACCAACAACAGCAGCAACAGCAGCATCAACAGTCACAGTCAATGCATCATGGCAACAATGCTCACAACACCAGTGGTGGTAGCAGTAGCAGCAGCGGCAGTAGTAGTGGGGCACCCAACTACAACACCAACAACAATCATCATACCAGTAACAACAGCAACAGTAGCAGTAACCATAACAACCATCAGAGTGGCGGCGGTGGTATGCATGGTCTTGGGAGCAATAGCAATAGTCACCTCAACCCGTACAATAATCATCATGTCGATAGCAACGTGGAGATTAATCTACCGTCGCGGGCACAAGCTTCGCCTCGCAGAGATACGGAATTTGTGAGTCCCTAATTATATGCTAGGAGGGCATTGTTTGACTAAATTTGACTTACTTCTCGTTTCTAGTCTACTGCTTTGCTGACTTCTTCCAGCTCAGACTCAAGTGGTTCTAGTGACAGTGATAGTGGCTCCGAGTCGGACAGCACTACCGAAGACAACAATGATTCTCCGGCTAAAGGTAAGACCATTTTTGTAATTACTTTCCTACATTTGTTCTGCGTTGGGATTTTTTTCTTCTTCTTGGTTACCTACTTAACTTCTAGCGATTGACTATCCTCAAAGTTATAGTTTTTTTTCACTTACAAGCTCGAGCACCACAGAAGCTAAACGGAACTGTTTTCTATCTCTTCTTTTCCCCACTTTTAATTGCACTTGCGGCGTTGATCTTCGCCATGTTGGTATGCACATTACGCTACTAAATGGGATCGCACGGATATGGTTATGGTTGGCACATTGCACTTCTATCTTCGACCCCTGTACCATGTGAAATCGGTGGGAATCCGCTCGTCCTTTGGCAATCTACCTCCAAAATGATAGAATCGATTTTCGGTATAGGTGCAGCCCGGTCGGACACGCTCAACAACCGGTCGCTTCCTACGCATCTGCTGACGGAGGATCTGTGCCTGTCGGAGTCCAACTCCGATTCGGATTAGAAGCCAATCATCGGCACCTGTACGAATGCCGCGCATCAAACAATAGGAAAGAGCTGTGTCTTCGGACAGCAGAGAGCGGAAAGAAAGCTGGAACACTATTTTTGTAGGAAAACTATTTATATTGAGATGAAAATATACCAATCGCTAAGAAAGAGAGGAACTAATTCTACAATGGAGACAGACAGTGGGCGGGTTGTTATTATCGACTGATGAAGAAGTAAGGCTTAACAAGAAGATAAAGAGAGAGTCATTCTGGTTTTAAGTATGGCTGCCACTAATTGCTTGTTCCAATACGAACGAAGGCGCTGCCAAATACAAAGCGGAGGCACGGTGACAGTTGGATTATATTTTTCTTTTCGCAACTATTTCTCATTCTCTTGGGAGAGATATCCGTTCATTTGTATGTTATTTTATTTTGTTTTCTTTATCATCCCTTAGTTCGTTCATATTTTCGCGCTATTTACGGTTAGTTTTTTTTGTGACCTTAGGTACTAAATATTTAAATGAGAATATGGTAGTCAAAGAGATCCTCTGTCTGCTGACAAATAAGATACAGCTATTATTGGATGAGAAGAGGAGGTCTAGCTTTTGGGTGTAGTCATGTCCTAGATAAAGCTAATGAGAGATTGAGAAGAACCTCAACAGCACACTCCAACGCCACGAATCACATTTGTGTGTGTGTGGGGTGTGGGTATGCTTAGGGGAAAAGATTTATTCTCAATACAGTAACAGAAAGACAGAATGGATTTTTCTCGTCGTTTGTTTTTTAAAAAAAGCTTTAGAAATTCTCCACAAGGAAGAGGGGGCTGTTAGCTAATGTGTACAGCAGAAGACAGATGTGTATGCTAAATTAATAACTTACCATAATTATTACAGAAAACTACCATAAACCAGCAAATAAAAATATGTTAATTGATTTGAAGACAGGGAGTTTAGCCGTGATGTACGTAGAAGATGAAAGAAAGCCTTATACATAAGTCTGGTGGCAAGGACTCCTGGCCATTTCTGTTGAAAAAGATTTGCTTCGACACTTCACAGGGTTGTTGCAACTTCGCAGATTTCGTGGATTTACATATCCGAAGTGATTTGAGATTTGAGCGTAATTGATTTTGTAAACAAACGCTTCAATTGACGATTATTCGCGAATAAAAGCTCCGTCTAGAAAATTCACAACACAAACAGGTAGAGGAATAATTATTCATCTAGCATGTGGTATAAATTGATCCCGAGATTGAGCTTTTATTCGCGAGAAATCAGCAATTGACATGTTTGTTTAGAAAAGCAATTACGCCCAAATCTCGAAATTCTCCGGATATCTGATTGTAGTTTGATTCTGGCACCAATTTAGCGTGGACTAGAAAATGTACTATCAAGTTTACGATGTTTAGAGTTGGGAGGAAATGCTATACTAATATCAACATGAAGCTTTATTTTTATAATTTATTAGCTAGATAAATTTCTGAAGAGGATAGATTGATAGTTTCGTTAGAGTATGGCAGTGTGAAAATGGAACAGAAGATGAAATTGAGCGAAGGGTCATTAATGCGAAAATACTTATCAAATGCGCACTCCTTTACTTAGCTCACACTTGATTGGTGAGATGATTTGACTTTCCTACAAAAACATGTTCTAATCTAATCTTATCTAATACAAACGCAGCCAGTATGAGCAAGCATCCTGGAAAATGATTAGGCTAGATAACGCCTAATAATTTTTCTTTTTAACATTGATGTTTGCAGCATATCTTGAAGATGATTCTGTTAAATGATTCGAGTTTGAATAAAACTATTTAAACAGTGATTCATTCCATGAATCTACAGGGATGGAAGGATGCGTGGACATACCGTACCAAACGCTCGGAGCTATGTAAGAGTGAATGTAACAATAATATGTGATGTAATGAATGGTTTATATAATATAGTGTAATGGAAAAATCTCACCAACAGCCTCCAATGTTAGCCAAATTCCTAATGTAAAGATAAAATTGGAATGATCAAAATTGGTCAACTTTTCCGGGCTCTGGAAAACTGCTATGAAATGTCACAAATAGATACCTCCTTCGGTCACTTCTTCTTGATGTGGCTGCATCGGACGATTGGATGTTGGAGATTTAAGAGAGATTTCTATTTTTCCGGAACTGCCACTTGGTCGGGAATCCAGCGGTTATGCGAGGGGGTAACTCGTGGACTCTGATGGGGATATCTGAAGTTTAGCGTAATTTTGACGTAGGACTACGTCTGTGATTTCTACATGAGGGTACACTTTTTTTTAATGCGTTTATTTTTCCAGGCTCATTTGCCGTAGCTTTGCGGAGCCGATATTCATCGTTTGGGTTACAACATTACTTAAAACTAACGTTAGTAAAGCGGGGGCCGATTACTCGTGGCTATCTCGAGGTTAGGGGTTACAAATTGTAATTAACGGATGGCAGGGTAGGGATTGAGAACACAAGGATTTTTCGAGCAATGTGCTCTTGATCTAGAACTAAGCGACTTACTGGAGAAAAAGACGAACATGGGGGTACACCGATCGGGACCTAGCAACTTGAGAGAACACAAGATGACACTAACACAAAATAATCGAGATCTCGGCTCGCCAAGGTGTCTCTAACGGGCCGCAAAGGTTGTTTTCCTCGGGCCCTGAGGGATGCGGATAACTCGGATCTAGCAACACAATGTAGGGTGCATGACCAAAGACGTGGTCGATCTCGTGATAACCACTACCACAAGCGCACAAATTGCTGCCTGCGAGCCCGATTCGGAAGAAATGCGAATCTAACGAGCAGTGATTGGACATGAGCCTCGACATGACACGTATATAGACACGGCTCATGTCCAATCCTTTGAACCACGGCTTGATCGACACCTGTGGGAGAATAGAATGTAACCATCTTCCCAGATCACTCTCATTCCATTTTTTGTTGCCAGTTGGTGAGGACTTGCTGACGGGTAGTTGAGAAAAATTCCTCAAAGGCGATTTGTCGATCAAAAATATCGCCTTCTATAGCGCCCACTTTAGCCAACGAGTCCTATGTCAGCATTGCGTACAACCGCATAGGGTTGTCCCTTGTCGTTTTTCAAACTTTTTCCAGAATTTAACTATAACTAACGGAAACACCAGGACTCTATTTATCCATGAAAAATAAACGCGGAGCAAAAGCACAAACACGGTATTCTTCATAATAAATATAGATAGAATGATAAACTTTTAAAATTACATAAAACTAGCTGTAGCGAACTTCAAGTTTCTTCGAAGCTACACACTCCCGCACAAAATGTATCTTGACGTCGGTGTGCTTCAAACGCTTCGAATGTCCGGCTGATTCCATGATAGCAATGGTTGATTGATTATCTTCATATAAAAGTGGCGGCTGCGGTTCGAGCACCCCCAAATCCTTCAAGACCTTGCCGATCCAAATGGCCTCGCACGCTGCTTCTGCTAGAGCGAAACATGCCGCTTCGGTCGACGACAAGGATACGGTGCTCTGCTTCCTGGTACTCCAACAGACTGTGACTCCGTACAGCTTGAACAGGATTCCCGAAACCGAACGCCTGTCGTTGATATCCGTAGCCCAGTTCGCGTCCGCATAGCCAGTCACTTGCCGGATGGGACCGGTCGACTGGTCGTACACCAGTCCGTGGTCAGCTGTCCCCTGCAGATACCGCAAAATCCGCTTGGCGTGCACCCAGTGATCTTCGGATGGATTGCTCTGGAACTGACTGAAGTAATTCACCGCTGCGCTGAGATCTGGTCTGGACGTCACCATCAAATAGTTGAGGCAACCTATCAGCTCACGGTATGGCTTCTCCAGCTTCTCGTCCGTGTCGTTCTTCACAAGTTGTAGACCCGCTTCCATGGGAGTTGATACGGGCTTGCACTTCTCCATTTCGAATCGCTTCAGGATCGATTTCGTGTAGTGTTCCTGACTTAGTCGCATTCGTCCCGACAACACGTCCCGGTTAATCTTCAATCCCAGGAACATCTTCGCTTCGCCCATGTCCTGCATCGAGAACTCCGACTTCAGCAGCTTCTTGATGGTACCAATAACACCCAAGGAACGAGAGACGACGAGGATATCATCGACATACAGCAGCAGGAACACCTTCTCACCATCACGCTCACATACGTACAGGCAGCTGTCACTCTCGGACCTGCGAAAGCCGATCCGGGATGCAAACTCGTGAAAATAGTCGTTCCACGCCTTCGATGCCTGCTTCAAACCGTAGATGGATTTGTTTAGCTTACATACTCGATCCCCCTCCTCAAATCCTGGAGGTTGGCGCATGTAGATCTCCTCCGATAGATGACCGTTCAAGAACGCCGTCCGGACGTCCATCTGGTGGATCAGCAAATTCTCCTGGTTTGCCAATCCCAGCACCATTCGAACCGTCGACATCTTCACCACCGGAGCGTAGGTTTCAGAGTAATCATATCCATACCGCTGCGTGAATCCTTTGGCAACCAATCTCGCCTTGTGCTTGTCTACGTTGCCATCCGGCGTCATCTTTAGCTTGAACACCCATTTGCAATCCACCGGTTTTCGTCCCGACGGTAGATCCACCAGCTCCCAGGTATTGTTTTATGCTGGTGATTTCAGTTCGTCCTCAATGGCTTCACGCCACCGCGGCCAATCCTCTCGCGACTTCATCCCTTCAATGGTTTCCGGTAGGTTCTGCACGTAGTTCTCCGCATTCAACGCGTACACCAGGCATGAGTAGTCGCCCAACATTGCCGGGGCCTTCCGTACACGTACGCTTCTTCTCGGGTTAACCTCTTCTTCTTCATCATCATCTTCTTCCACCAGTGTTTCATCGTTGTCGTCATCCTGGTCGTCGTTTGGAGGATCAACTTGTTCATTTGCTGGCTCAATTGCAACTACTGATTCATCTGGGACCACCGCCTGCGATTCCGGTCGGGTCCAAACCGGTTGCGCTTTGTCGTCTTTGACATTTTTCACAGGTTCTTCGCTGGTCGACGTATACCTTGATTCATTCACGATGACGTCACGAGCAAGAAACACCTTCTGCTTGTTGCTGTTCCACAAACGATACCCGTTCGTACCGTAGCCCACGAAGTAACATACCTGGCTACGCGTCTCCTTGGGAATTAAGCTGTAGGCCTTGCTCCCCCAGTTGCGGAGTTTAGACACGTCTGGTTGGTGCCCGTACCACATCTCGTACGGCGTCTTCTTGTTCAACGCCATCGTCGGGCTCCGATTGACGATGTACACCGCCGCTTGAACTGCTTCGCCCCAAAGCTGCTTCGGTAGGCCAGAATCTTGAACCATCGCCCTCGCTTTGTCCAGGATCGTCCGGTTCAAACGCTCGCTTACGCCGTTTTGCTGTGGCGTGTATGGAACGGTGTACTCCACTAGCATTCCACGGTCTCGGCAGTATTGCTGGAACTCGTTGCCGACGTATTCTCCGCCGTTGTCGCACCTAAGGCGACGGATATTGCTGTCGAAATGCCCCTCAGCCATGCTCGCGTACTGCTTGAAGACCTCCAGTACCTCATTTTTCGCCGCAAGGATGTATACGGCGCTAAAATGGGTAAAATCGTCGGTGAATGTAACGAAATACCTTTTTCCGTTCCAGGCTGTCGGGGTCAGGAAACCGCACACGTCGCTGTGTACCAGCTCCAACGGCTTGTTGGATCTCGGAACTGGTACGTCTCCAAAAGGCTGTCTCGCATGCTTCCCAAGCACACAAGGTTCGCACACTTCGTTGTCTTGAAATGCGTCCTTCCTCAGCACCATGCCGTTGACCATCTCGTTGCGCACCAGAGTCTTCAGACCACTCTTGCCAATGTGGCCGAACCTCCGATGCCACAGCTCGTACTTGTTCACCGGCAAGACTACCAGCGCTCCATCCACTGGTCCACGCTTCACGGTGGCGTTCAGCACGTACAGATTTCCACAGCATGACCTTTAAACGTCACACGCATCCCAAGCTTGCCGATGCGCCGAATGGAAAACATGTTGTACTGCAGTTCCGGCACGTACAGGACGTCATTCACCACGCTGTTGATTTGACGCTTTCCGACCATCGAGACCATGCTTACCGTGCCAGAGTGATAGCTGTACACGACCTTCCCGGAGGCCACCACGATTGGTACCGGATTGTCCAGCTTCACCACGTCTCGAAGGCAATCCGCTGACTGCACCATGTGTTCGGAGGCGCCTGAATCGAGAATCCACCAGAACTGACTCAGATTCCCACGTTGGTGTTTTCCTTCCTCTTCGGCTTCCCGGACGACTTCCGTTGGTCCAAGTCCTTCTTCATGGGGCAGTTTGCGCGTTTGTGACCCACTTTGCCACAGGAAAAACACTTCATCTTGGGCCGCTCACTGAAAAACGCCGACTCACCATTCGGAGTGCCTTCCGGTTCGCGCTTCACGTTTTCATTCAGCAACCTGGCCTTCACAAATTCGAGTGTGCACTGCTTCGCCGGTAGGGTTTCGAGGACTGTCACCAGCTGCTGGAACGATTTCGGCATGGTTTGCAGCAAATTGAACACCACCAGCCGCTCGTGCATCACGATGTCTGCCGAGGCCAGCTCCCGGATGATCCTCTCGAACCGCAGCAGGTGCTCTTCCATCGGTTCCGCTTCGCTGTACTTCATTACGGCCAGTTGCTTCAGTAGGTAAAACTGGCCGGAAATTCCTTTCTTCGCGAACAAGTTCTGCAACGTTGCCCAGATCGACTTCGGAGTAGACTTGACCTTGATGTACTCCAGCTGCGAATCTGCAATCTTCTTCACCAGCAACGACTTGCAACGAGCTTCCAGAAGTTTCCGCTCCGCCAGCTTCGTCTCCTTCTGCGCCTTTACCTGTGACGTATCCGTTTCAACCGCTTGGATCTCCGGAATTTCGTCCGCTTCCCGCCGGATGCAATCGATCAGCTGCCGCTCCTCCAATAACGTCTCCATCCGGAAACTCCAGTTAGGGAAGTTCTTCCCGTCGAAAAGGTAGGGCTTCTGTTCCGCTTGCATTCTTCCGGTTCTTCGTGAAAAAAAAATTCTTCGACTAACAATCTTCCGTTTCCAAGGGTTACAGGATGGCTGGGCCCATAACCTGTCGTGATAGTAGAGAGTTATGGAAAGACGGCTACTTCTGTCAAAGGATAATTAGAAGAATGATTTATTCAACTTCAAACTCGAACTCATATCTACTACGATCTAACATATCTTAATAGAGCTACTACGATCGGTTTGCTCGTTCTTGACATTGTACGTATCCCCCCCCTTTATCTAAGGGGCTAACTTCAAACTCGAACTCATATCTACTACGATCTAACATATCTTAATAGAGCTACTACGATCGGTTTGCTCGTTCTTGACATTGTACGTATCCCCCCCCCCCCTTTATCTAAGGGGCTACCCCATCTGACCTCCACATGCAAAATTTGGTTCCATTTGCTTGAATAGTTCGACAGTGAGCATGCATAAGGGCCTACACGCGATGATCGATTCTCTTCGTTGATTTTCTCTTTTGTTAATAACTCGCTTGATTTAACGTTTCTCGGTGCGTTTGCTGTTGCTTTTGATAGCCAATACAACCTGTTACTACTCTGCATTGAACAAATTCTAGAAAATTGTTTCGCTTAGCTGTAGCAATGCAAAGAGAAAATCGATGAAGAGAATCGATCATCGCGTATTCGCCCTTATGCATGCTTACTGTCGCAGTTCTCGAGTTATGCAGAAATGTCTGTTTCATTTGTATAGGAGCCCCCCTTAAAGAGGGATGAGGGGTCTCGAATCATCATAAGAACCTTTCCCGACCCCAGTAGTTTCCGAGTCTATAACGGTAGACAGACAGACAGACAGAAATTCATTTTTATATGGGGGAAATGGCTCTAATGTTGGCCTATGGATCTAAGATTGGGTCCATCGCTAAAAATCTGCTATTCATCAATTTTATCTAGATGAACGCGTCATTGGGACGGTACTAATGGATATTTTTGGACGCTATTGAAAATTTAGACGATTGCTGAACTTATGTGTAGGCCCAAATTAAGGGCATTTAGGCCGATATTACATCCATTTCCTCTATATAGATAGATTAAACGGTCTCACCAAAACGGATGGTTTGCACGACTGTGATTGATCATCACAAACATTTTCATCTCCTCTCTTTTTGTTCTGTCAGCCGCTCACTTCCTTGATGATAAGATTCGTCCTGCTTCTATTCAAGTCACCCTTCAAGTTGGAAACGACCACATGTCCTTTTCCAGACCAATCTTTCACAGTTATATTGGTAGCGCGTTGCCACCTGGCAGACACTCTCAACTCTCAACCGGTCTTTTCTCAAATCGATAAAACACACGCGCATAAGATTCACTACAATACCCCTGACAATACCATGGGATTGAAACATTATTCCGCGGAAAAACAGATAAATTCGTGACAGCTCATTAAAACCCAATTGTCTGTGGGCTGCGCCGACTGCGATCAATCTGACTTTTCTGCAAAAAAGATGTTTTCCTTTTATTATTTCGCACAAAACGACGAAAGCTGATCTGAGACATCACCAACATCAACACCATTTTTGAAATTTTTATTTACTCACTAGGTCACTTTCGGCTTAAGGGGGGACGCTGTTGAGATCTCTGAAAAAAGGTATTTTTTGTTAATTTAGGGAACCCTTTCTTGTCGTGTTTGTTGTATTAGAAGGAAGTTATTTCGACAGTGAGCATTCATAAGGGCGTATACGCGATGATCGATTCTCTTCATCGATTTTCTCTTTCGTTAATAACTCGCTAGATTTAACGTTTGTCGGTGCGTTTGCTGTTGCTTTTGATGGCCAATGCAACCTGTTACAACTCTACATTGAATAAATTCTACAAAATTGTTTCGCTTAGCTGTAGCAATGCAAAGAGAAAATCGATGAAGAGAATCGATCATCGCGTATACGCCCTTATGAATGCTCACTGTCGATTTGCTTTTTCATCGATATGAGTGCTAACATTAGTTGGAAAAGACTCAACATAGCCGTGAGGATACCAATAGAAAGTCGACGAAGAGAATCTGTAAATGTTACTTAGGACCATTGTTCAGTTTGAAATGGTTTCTATCGCCGTCGCCAGTTCTACCAATGTTACGTAAACGGAATAAGTATTGTGAACCTCATAAAATCTGGTAAGCCACCGTAGCACAATACATATGTTGAAAAAGCGACAAGCGGATACTATTCAGCAGGGAACACGAACGAGAAAGACTGGGAAGACTTCGCATACGTTGACTTTTTTCAGTCATGGAGGACAACAAATTAACAACTTAAAGGGGTTGGTTCAAGGACTCTCCGTTCGGCTTATATTCAATGGATTTAATTATTTATTTTCCAACTCTAGTTCTATGTTACATACACATACACACTGTACAAAAACAATAGCACACAGAGAAGCTCAATGTTCTGACCGGAAACGATTCCACTGTTCAGGTTAGCGCCGTATAAACCTTTATAGTCAGTCACCTCATTGGTGATCTCATTATCCGTTATGCTGGGATATTCACTCTCGCTTGGATAGTCAATGGTTTCCGTTGTTTGGTATCCCACGTCCATCAGTTCAACTAAAATTGGAAAAATCATAGGTTCTCATCCACATGGTTGTAACAATACCATCCCTACCTTCACCGCCGGTAGCAAATCTTAATATGTTACTAACAACGCTCCACCCATAGCGATTCCTGGCCAACACCTCAACCTCGTACACGCTGGCAGGCTCGAGTCCCTGTAGCGTGTAGCCGGTACTGTACAACGGACCGGAAGATCCATCCGACGGTATAATCAGCTCACTCCAGGGAAGATTCGGATATCGCTTGTTTGGCGTAACGTTTCCCGATGGAATCTTGCGGAATTTTAACTTGTATTCGATTACGGTCGAGAAGCTCTCCACCTGCCATACGAGGTTGTGCGTCGAAGGTGAAGACATTTCAGCAGAAGGTTTGAATAAGGCCGGCATCGGCCGACCCGTCAGCTCGAGGTGAGCTCCCTTAATTCCGATCTTGTTTTCAGCTTTGCATTCGTATTGACCCAGGTCAACGTCTTTTACGTTCCGAATGACGAGAACGTGCCGGTAGATGGTGTGGTACTGCGGTGTGCTGACGATACTGTCCTGTTTCATGAATCGTCGATCAGATGGCAGGGGCAACCCGTTACGGAACCAATGGACGGCAGCAGTCGGGGCGGATGTAACGATGCACTCCAGTTGAGCATTTTGACCGATCTTTGTGTGGACGGGTGTCGTTTTGACGGTGACTTCCGGTATGACTGTTACGAGATAAGAATGTTACAGGTAATGGCCATAATTTTGAATAATGAAAATACTAACAATTAACAAACACTTCTAGGACTACACTGACTGGTTCGCCAACTCCGTTGGTCGCGGAGCATTCGATTGGACCGGCAAAGTCTTTGTCCTCGATCAGTACGCTCATTTTTCGACTATTGTCAAAGGTAGCACTAGCGTTATCATTCTAAAATCAATAGGAATAATGTTTAATTCGTTAGATTTCAGTGGTTCGTGGCCCTTACTCTGAAACTCCACGTGACGTATGGCTGTGGAATTCCTGTGACGTCGCAAATGATCTCCAGAATTTGACCAACTTTAACTTCGACTCGGTCCGACGGATACATCAGTATGTTTGGAGGATCTGTAATCGTTAGACAATAGGTAAGTGTGTTGATAGTTTGACATCCTGAATCGCTAAAAAAAAAAGACTTACACTGTACTTCGATGGCATGCTTCTGGACTGCCTTTCCGCTTCCGGTTATGATTTCACACTGGTAGTCTCCGGTGTCGTCCATCTGCACCTGGCTCACCTCCAGGCTTCCGTTGGTCCACATTTGAATCCGCGGCGGAGGTGTTAACTCTGGATATCTCGAATCGACCAGTAGCATATTGTCCCGTGACCATCGAACGTACCGGTACGGCGCTATATACAGTCATAACAGTTGGGATGGGAAGAACAAATTGTGAGAAAACATCGATGAACTCAGTGTGTTGAATGCACACAGCCATTTGTCGTTAATCAGAATTATCATCTTCAAACGGTTCAATGTGGCTGCCTATTGTCAAATATTTGGTCCATACATTATCATAATTCTACGCAGTGGCTGCTGTTAAATTGGTCCCATTCAGATGGTGATGTGATTTTCATAGAAACGGCAGAGCTT
The DNA here is from genome assembly GCF_037179485.1 of Ochlerotatus camptorhynchus. Taxonomy (NCBI): domain Eukaryota; kingdom Metazoa; phylum Arthropoda; class Insecta; order Diptera; family Culicidae; genus Ochlerotatus; species Ochlerotatus camptorhynchus. Next base: position 3,351,611 of record NW_027040988.1, read on the forward strand.
GCGAGACAGCAATTCATTCGCAAGGCTTAGAATGGACTACTAGCGCACTCTTGAAGATTATAAATACATGCGGTATGAAGGGTATGCAGTAATCCGCTGGGTTTTTTTTTTTTTTTTTTTTTTTTTGTTTTTTTTTTTTTTTAACTCTTTATTTGTTCCAAATTCAAAATAAATTACATTTCATTTTAACCTAGGTGCTCCAGTTACTGCAGTAACGTACCAGCCTTAATTTTTTTGATATATATCTAAGTGTTTTTACATTGTTCATGTCTTGGCAATTCAGTATTTAGGTTTTTTAACCTGCATGTCAGTATAACAATTGATATCTTAAAACTAAAAACTAAAACTAAATCTTATCTAAGTATAAAGGGAATTAATCGTTGCAATTGAGGATTGCAACGATTTTTGCCTGAAATTATTAATTATTTTGTTGGACATTTGTGCTAAAGTCTCAACATTCGAAATTCTATGTACTTCGGTAGTACTGTACCAGGGAGGCAACTTCAAAATCATTTTCAGAATTTTGTTCTGAATCCTTTGAAGTGCTTTTTTCCTGGTAGTGCAGCAACTAGACCATATTGGCACAGCGTAAAGCATGGCCGGTCTAAAAACTTGTTTAAATATTAGAAGTTTATTCGTCAGGCAAAGTTTGGATTTCCTGTTTATAAGAGGATACAAACATTTTATATATTTGTTACATTTGGCTTGAATGCCCTCAATGTGATCTTTAAAAGTTAATTTTTGGTCAAGTATTAATCCAAGATATTTCACTTGGTTTGACCAGGAAATTGGAACTCCGTTCATAGTGACTATGTGACTATTACTAGGTTTCAAAAACGAAGCTCTAGGCTTATGTGGAAATATTATAAGTTGAGTTTTGGAAGCGTTGGGAGAAATCTTCCATTTTTGTAAATAAGAAGAGAAAATATCTAAACTTTTCTGCAGTCTGCTGCAAATAACACGAAGACTTCTTCCTTTAGCGGAAATGCCTGTGTCATCAGCGAACAAAGATTTGTGGCAACCCTGAGGCAAATCAGGGAGGTCCGAAGTGAAAATGTTATACAATATAGGCCCAAGAATGCTACCCTGAGGAACTCCTGCTCTAACAGGTAGTCGATTAGATTTGGAATTTTGATAATTTACTTGAAGAGTTCTGTCAGTTAAATAATTTTGAACTAATTTCATAATATAAAGTGGAAAATTAAACTTTTTCAATTTAGCAATCAAACCTTCATGCCAAACACTGTCGAATGCTTTTTCTATGTCTAGAAGAGCAACTCCAGTTGAGTGGCCTTCAGATTTGTTTGAACGAATTAAATTGGTAACTCTTAAGAGTTGATGAGTAGTTGAATGCCCATGGCGAAATCCAAACTGCTCATCTGCAAAAATTGAGTTCGTATTGATGTGAAGCATCATTCTATTCAAAATTATCTTTTCAAAAAGTTTACTTATTGAAGAAAGCAAACTTATTGGGCGGTAGCTAGAAGCTTCAGCTGGATTTTTATCCGGCTTCAAAATTGGAACAACTTTTGCATTTTTCCATTTATCAGGAAAGTATGCCAAATGGAAACATCTGTTAAATAATTTTACCAAGAAAGACAAGGTACTCTCTGGGAGTTTTTTGATGAGGATATAGAAAATTCCATCATCACCTGGAGCTTTCATATTTTGAAATTTTTTAGTTATAGACCTTACTTCGTCCAAATCAGTCCCCCAGGAATCATCAAAAATATTTTCCCGAGAGAAAATATTCAGAAAATCCCGAGCAACCTGATTCTCAATAGGACTAGTAAGACCCAAACTGAAATTATGGGAACTCTCGAATTGCTTAGCAAGTTTCTGAGCTTTTTCCAAATTTGTGATCAAAATTTTACCACCTTCTTTAAGCGCTGGAATAGGCTTTTGAGGTTTTTTCAAAATTTTTGTGAGTTTCCAAAAGGGTTTGGAACTCGGGTCTAATTTAGAAATATTATTTTCAAAAGTTTTGTTCCTCAAGGCAGATAATCGCTTTTTAATTTGTTTTTGCAAATCCCGCCAGATAACTTTCATGGCAGGATCGCGTGTTCTTTGATATTGTCTCCTACGGACATTTTTAAGACGGATCAAGAGCTGAAGATCATCGTCTATTATAATTGAATCGAATTTAACCTCGCATTTTGGTACTGAGGCAGCTCTTGCTTCAACTATAGAAGTAGTCAGAGATTCAAGAGCATAATTTATTTCATCTTTGGTTTGCAAAGGAATGTTTGGATCGAAGTTATATTCCATAAATGTTCTATACTGCTCCCAATCAGCTCTATGGTAATTGAAAGTAGAGCTGTTGGGATTAGAAATTATTTCTTGGGATATTTCAAAAGTTACTGGAAGGTGATCAGAACCGAAGTCAGCATGGGTAACCAATTGGCTACAAAGTTGACATGAATCAGTTAAGACCAAATCAATAGTGGAGGGATTTCTTGCAGAAGAAAAGCATGTTGGGCTGTTTGGATATTGAATAGTGTAATAACCTGCAGAACAATCATCAAACAGAATATTACCATTGGAATTGCTTTGAGCATTATTCCATGAGCGGTGTTTTGCATTAAAATCACCAATAATGAAGAATTTAGACCTATGACGGGTAAGTTTCTGGAGGTCACCCTTGAGAAAATTCTTTTGCTGGCCCACGCATTGGAATGGCAAATAGGCAGCTATAAACGTAAGTTGTCCAAATTTTGTTTCAACAGAAACTCCCAAAGTTTCAAAAACTTTGGTTTCAAATGAAGAAAGAATTTTATGTTTGATTCGTCTATGAATAATGATGGCAACGCCACCACAGGGTCCATCAAGACGATCATTTCTATAAATCAAGTAGTTTGCGTCCTTCTTAACCTTATGGGCAGGTTTAAGGAACGTTTCAGTTATAACGGCAATATGCACGTTATGAACTCTTAAAAAGTTAAATAGCTCGTCTTCATTATCTTTAAGAGATCGAGCATTCCAATTTACAATATTTAATGCTTTAAAATCCATTACTGAATTTTAAAGTCATGACAATATTATTTGCAAATTTTACTCCAGTTTGAATAGCATCAAACATGGAGTTAGATTTAAGCATATCAGAAATCATGTCAATTAATGAATTCTGTAAAAATTCCATTTTGGGGGCAGTAATGCTTCCTAAGTCAAAATTGTCAAAGTTTCCGTTAGAACGTTGGTTAGTATTTTGTTTTCTACCCGCTGCAATAGCAGCATAGGTAGCTCCATTAACTCGCTGAACATTGTTAGCAGCGAGGGGAGTAGGTACAGATGAAACATTTGAAGCAGGGGAGATATTTGTACCTACGGGTACGAATGTAGAATTTGTTCCTCGCTGACCGTTGTTAACAGCAGAGGAATTTGTACCTGGTCGGAAACGTGGAGCGTTTCCTACCTGACGGTTAGAACGAGATTGTAGGATCGCTTTGCGAGTCTTACATTCCCAAAAATTGGATTTGTGGTTTTCACCACAATTTGAACATTTAAATTTCTTAGGATCTTCCTTCACAGGACAGTCGTCCTTTGCGTGAGAGGAATCACCACAATTCATGCATTTAGCTGGCATGTAGCAATTTTTAGTTCCGTGACCCCATCCCTGGCACTTACGGCACTGAGTGAGGTTTTGGAAATTTCCTCCAGTCTTCCTGAAGTGTTCCCACTTCACTCGGACATGGAGCATAAGGCTAGCTTTTTCTAAGGCCTTAAGGTTGTTTAGTTCACTAGACTTGAAGTGAACTAAATAAAAATCATTAGAAATCCCGTTGCGCGAATTGCCAGGACGGGATTTCATTTTCATTTTGATTACTTGGAGTGGCACAACTCCAAGTAATTTTGCCAGTTCATCTTTGATCTGATCCAGGGATTCACCACTGGGCAGTCCTTTCATGACAACCTTGAACACACGTTCAGTTTTGGTGTCGTAAGTAAAAAATTTGTGCTTCTTCTCAGTAAGATACTTGAGAAGACATTTAAATCCGTCCAAGGTTTCAGCCAATACACGGCATTCACCCCGACGTCCAATTTGTAGTGAAAACTTAACTTTCACGAAATTCAAAAGTTCCATGCGAAGAGCATGGAAATCGGTAGTGGTTATCACAATAGGGGGAATCTTTTCCTTCTTGGCATTAAGCCGGGAAAGTTTACTAGAATTTTTCTTGGATGATGGATCATTCTCATCATCCGTGAGCAAATCAAATTGATTACTCAAATTAATTTCATCAGAAGGGGGGTCAAGAGTTTGCCCCTTTCTTTTGCGTTTAGGCGCCATGGCGGCAGTAAATTTTTATCCAATTCGACTTCCAAGCAGATTACTATAAGAATCTGAAGGATCGAAGAGGAATTTTCCAAATCGATATCCAAGAAGGATTACCTCGGGTAGGGTCCAAACAAGGATCGAAGAGGAATAAGAGTTGGAACAAGGTAGAAAATTTTTACAGGTTGAGCACTGAAAAGTGCTGTTTAAATTTGTTGTAGCTTTAGGTAGTAGTAACACTTCCTTCAGCAAAAAGCAAATAGATCCGCACGGCAAGAGAGCACGATGCGGACTGGAATAATCCGCTGGGTGTTTTTGGACATGTTTTGATCACAAGCAGAAATTAAAATAGAATTAAAGTGTTTATGAGAGCTCTCGTTCGCGAATCAAAGTACTGCGCGCTTTGCAGGGAATAAGTATACAAGTGTATTCAGACCTGAGCGTGCATGAGAGAGATAACTTAGTGCTTTTCTCTCTCTATTACCAAACGAAAATTCCGCCCCGCGCGTGCCAATGTCGCTCAGATCTGAATACAGGTTAAAATAAAAAGTGAAACATTGGGATTTGGTAAGGTGCTCGTACCTACTCAAATGGAAGAAAGGATTATTTATGGATATATTAATAAATATAATCCAGAGTTAAACATATATTTCACATATTTGAAAATTTCTGCATATTAAAAAAAAAATCTCTAATCTGTATATTCAGATGTCTATATCAAAATGTTGAGACAAATCTGTATTATTACATATAAATCTGTATATGTGGCATCACTGAGACGACGAAGAAAGCACCCACATCGACCGGAGGAATGGCTTCCCGAAATAGGAAACATGACTAGGCCGCCGTCATCCGGTCGGCATTGACCGGACTGGCGTGGCCACCATTCGAAAAACAACCGGCCCTTTTCAGGGTACCAATTCAAAAACGGAATGAGTTATGAACTAAATGATCAACATATTTGTTCCGTCCACTAGCGGTCCTACGTCAAGCTTCCGTTCGCCCTAGGCACAGGCCCTTCTACTTTTTTATATTGTGCTTCATCCTTGTATTTCTAAAAGATATGGGGTTTTATGCATCCGGACAGTATATAGTGTAATAGCAGGAACATCGATTGACACTGATAACTCTATTGTGTTTACATACATTTGTTACTTTGGGGCTGTTCATAAACTACTTAGACCGGTTTTGAGAAGTTCTAGACACCTCCTCCAACATCACCTACCGAAAGAATTCCATTCCTTGTCTAGTAACTCTTCAATCACAGTAGGAGCATTTGCTTTTGCTTTACTTTGTATGCGGTACGAGCAATCACATCTGATCGGAGGAAAGAATTTGTGTACAGAGAGATTGACTTTTGACACTTTGACATAGAACATGTGACCCGCCAATGGACGATTTACTTTCGAATCATCTACGACACGAAGCCGTTATGCCTATAGGTAATTGACATTCCCCATTAATTCAGTCGGTCGTTTTGTTTAGTTCGTAAATAAGTGAATAAATTGATAGATGAATACAAATCTGGAATGGGATTTGCCTTACAATTGTGGTAGCATGGAAGCAGGACGGTTTCGTTCTCGTACGTTTTGACCGTCGTGGGTACGCTTCTGAACTGTTGACCGCAGAGGGCGAACGGTCGGAGGAGGGTGGCTACGAGCAGCGTCGCGGAGATCCAGTTGAATGAATGTTTGGCACTGATGCTAACGATCGAATCCATTGCGTTTTGTTGATGCGAAATTTTTTAATCTGCGAATCGAAAAGAACAAAAACACAAGCTGTAAATTAAAATGTATCAACTCACAGTCACACAGCATGGCGTTGAAACTGGATATGGGTCGTTGATGGCGATGACGTTTATTTTTCACACATTGCGTTCATTTAAATAATTCCACTTCAAGGTCTGGAGTTGAATTTCATTTTGCTCATCGCGCAACACGTCACCGGTATTAAAACTGTAAAACGGTGGATATTCAGTAATCCACTATTAGCATGCAATAAGGTTTTATGTTGGCGGCATGGATGCACTTTTATAGGAATTTGTTGGTCAACATCTCTCTGTGCTCTCAATATCCTATTACATTTTACATTCATATACTTAGGGGCAGTCCACAAACCACATGGATAGTTTTTGAGAGGTAGGGCTTTCATGACTATATGACGGAAAATAAAAATATATATTTAAAGCATTTCTCACGTGAAAACACTTGAAGATTACACGTTATATGTTGAATTTATCTTTTTTACACATATTTATCTAAAAAAATTAACGAAAACGGGACATAACGCATATTAACCAAATTGAAAAAGTGGTGAAGAGTGTTCGTGAGAGGAATTGAAAGCCATAAGGCCGGAACAAATCACAAGTTGTTCTTTTGTCACTCCATGCTCGACCAGTCGAGAGGGGGGGAGGGGGGGAAAAAAAATAAACCAAAAAAAAATAAACATTTAAAATTAGTTTTACATTATATCTAAACAATCATACAAAATCTAAGCATAACTTTCAAAGGACAGTATCAAAATCCAACTTAGCAGAAAAGGAAAACAAAAAAAAAACTTTTCGAATTACAAACCCGGATCAATCTTCACGTATGGATTCAGCAAGGTCCATTCTAAAAAATACAAGCCTATTTTTCAAAGATATGAGCCAAAATGCAATTTGGCAGAACCAAAAAACCAAATATCTATGAAAATACGGATGGATTCAGCAATTCGGTAAAATCCACTCCTATTTTTCAAAGGAAGGAGCCTAAATTCAACATGGCTGAACAAGAAACCCAAATTTCTATAAAAATACGTACTTTTGAGAATTAAAACCCAGTTTTCTAAAAAAATTGTGCATGCTTCAAAAAATTTACCATCAGGTATGGATTCGGCAAAGTCCATTCTATAAAATTCAAGTCTATTTTCAAAGATCGGAGCCGAAATTCAACTTGGCAGAACAGAAAATCGAAGTTTTATGAAAATATGTACTTTTGTGAATTTAAACTCGGTATTCTCAAAAATTGAAGAAATTCAACCCTCACGTATGGATTCAGCAACTTCTATTAAAATACAAGCCTATTTTTCAAAGATAGAAGCCAAAATTCAGTTCGGAAAAACAGAAAAATTAATTGTCTATGAAAATACCTTCTTTTGTGAATATTAACCAGGTTCGTCCTTCCGGTATTCAGCAAGTTCCATTCTACAAAATCCAAGCACAAATTTTAAAAAGATTGAACCGAAATCCAACCTGGCTTCAAAACGTATGAACTCACAAAGGTCTATTCCATAACATCCAAGCCTGTTTTTCAAAGGACGGAGCCAAAATCCAACTTGGCTGATCAAGAATCCCAAATTTCTATAAAAATACGTACTTTTGTGGATGTAAACCCAGATTTCTCAACAATTGTGCTCGCTTAAAAAAAAAATCTACCATCAGGCATAAACACACGAAGGTCCATTCTTTAAAATCTCAGCCTAATTTTCAAACGATGTGAATCTCACAAGAATGAGGAAGGGATCTAAGGGAGCGGAATCTACGTTAAAAGTTAGGTAAATCACTTCAGGAAAGCTCAGACTAACATCACTCAACAGAAAAGTTTGGACTCCCTAAGGAAGGTTTTGAACCACTTCAGAAAAGGTTGGACACCATTTGGAAAATTTAAGCTAAAAAAATTGTCGGTTCACTTCGGAAAACTTTCTACACTTTCACTAAGCAAGATTGTGTCCTTGCCAAATGCTAAAAATCTGGAGCTCACTTAGGAAAATATCAAACCCGTTTTGACTAATTTGGTTTCAGTTCGGAAAAAGTTGAATCAATGCAGGAAACCTTGGATTCATTTAGGAAAAGCATTAATCAGCTAATGTTGCCTCACTTCAGAAAATGCTAATCCAATTCTTTAAAGATTGGATTTGGAATATGTTGAATCATGTCAGGAAAGTTTTGACAACATTAAAAAGGATTGAATAACTTAACAGAAAAGTTTAGACTCAGTTAGAAAAATATTTATGACTTATTCGAAAGTTTGAACTCACTTAAAAAAAGTTCAGACTTAGTTTTGAATCTGCTTTGAAAAGTGTCACCTCAGTTAGGAATTTCCTGAATCGTTTCTGATTTGGTCTCACTTCTAAAAATGTTAAACCAATTTTGAAAAGATTGGATTTAGCTCGGAAATTGTTGAATCACTGTAGAAAAGAAGTGAATCATTAAGTATCATTGCAGAAGGTTTGTAAGTTAAGAAATGTAGATTGAATCCAAAAATCTGGCGACTACGGTGGGCTGGGCACATCGTAATAATGTCGGATAACGACCCACTGAAAATGGTTCTTTGTAGTGGTCCGATTGGGACAAGACGAAGATGTGCGCAACGAACAAGAGGGATCGATCAGATTGAAGGTGGCTTACCTAGTGAGTTGCCAAACAAGATTAGGAATGATGTTCGATAAAATCCGTTTTCAACAACTGAAACCGGCTGATCCGATTTTAAGGACCTGTCATGCCGTACTGGTCAAGTACCAATTTATGTGAAAATTATTTAAAACAACAACAACAACAACAATAACATAATAAAATCTAGCAAAGCGAGTATCGATACTCAAATGAATTTGCGAAAAATATATATACACTGAAAGTTTTATTTTATTTCCCCCTTGGTGATATTCCAAAATTTTGAAGGGGGGGGGGGGGGGCGGAGACAAAAGAAAAACTTGATATTTGTTCCGGCCTATGAGGTTTCGTTTAACTAGAAAATCGACGTTACTTGTGTCGTTTTCGTTTTTTGCGGTGTAGCTACACCGGTGCTACACCGCAGAACACCGAAAAAATTCAGGTGTAGCTATCGGTTTCACCTTTGTTTACAAACAAATGATGATGAGCTGTCAATGACTCGCGCTTATTGCTGCTTACACTACACCGGTGTAGTGTAACAAACACGAAAACGACATTACATTGAAAGCTTTGATCTAAGCAACGATGAGAAGATCCTCTTTGATGGTGGGCGTTATTTAATACTCTAGTAACCTCAAGTCCGTGCTCTGTCACAATGTTTCATTGTGATTAATCAACACTCAATGGGTAAAATATCAAATTTGGGGTAAATTTGAAAGAAATGGAACTTGGAGTGCAGAGCGCACTGCCTACTGGACGATTCTGAAACCTGGCCAAATAAGTGGGTTATGGGTTTAGTTGTTTGGACGTCATTTCCAATTTATATATTGATACATTCAAACCATGGGCATTTGGTATTTGAGATAAGACAGGGATAGGATGCGAGCCCTCCGCTTAGGGGGAGCATAGTTCAGATACGCTAGAAATAACAGGTTCATAGTGAGAGAATGTACCATATGGTGCCCGTGTACAGATCAAAATCAGATTCACATCGTCAGGCCCTGCCCACAAATAAGGGGATTGACGATGATTTGTCAAGTTTTATTTTGCATTTGCATATAATTGTAATTATAAGATAAATAGATTATTTCAATTGAAACATTGAGTTGTATAAATTTGACGAATCATACATCTAACATAGTAGTAGTTACAGCGTCGCATGATTTAACAACCACTACCTGCAACTAATGTTGGAGGGGCCGGCAGGGCTGATTGCGGATCGAAACTAACATAACTCCAACACTGAAATGATCTTGAAAAAAACGCTCATTCATTGCACTGTAAGTCATAAAGTAGTTTTGTTTATTTTCGGTGCACATTCGCCAAATTTGGATTTTTCATATATAATCCAAAAAAGGACCTAGATTATTTAATGGTCTAGTAACCTCAAGTCCGCGCTCGGTAACAATTTGTATTGTGATTAATCAACACTCAATGGGTAAAGTATGATATTTTAAATGTTTCAAAAGGGAACTTGGAGTGTAGAGCGAGGGGGCGACTCATCTAAATCTCAATTCTAGATTCTCAGAAAATCTCACACTAGCGGATCAGTCTTCAAAAAATCTTGCGTCGCGCATCATCTTTTTGCAGGAAATCTTCAGAATCGTGATCAATCTTCTTTCTATCTACTCAGCGTGCTCGCAGCTAGCCACAGAAAAACACAATCTTTTCTGCATCGTAGATAGAGTCGTCCCCCTCGGTGTAGAGTGCACTGCCCACCGGTTGAAGAGCTGAAGTCTGGCCAAGTAAGTGAGTTAGAGTCTAATGACGTCTATTTAAATGGACAAGTGCAGGTGAATATTTTATTTTACTCTCTCTATATTATAATCTTTGAATCAGTTTTAGGTTTTTGGGTTAACAGAGGCAGAACGCAGAGGGACCACTTAGGGAAAGCATAATGTTTACACTTGAAGGGTTCAGAGCGGCTGAGCTTTTCGATGGTAGTTTGACCACAGACAAACAGACATAACACATTGAATATTTCTCAATGTAAAACATCGTCGCTAAAACATTACCGCCATCTGTTGAGCACAGTGTGGTGGGTAGTACGCTGAACAGATGGCGGTAGTGTGTAAACGTCAAACGCAAGGGAATTGACTATGCGCGCCACAGGTGGCGGTACTACCAACTAAGTTACTATTAAATTGAGCGTTAAATGCTTGTTCGGTGAACAACTTGCGACTGTTATGTCTGTTTGTCTGTGGTTTGGCCTTCTTTTCAAAACCAATTTGACTCTAGAACAATTTAAAACTTGTTCTGCATTATTCACATGTTGCAATTCTAGAAAAGAGTTCGATAAAGTATTGTAAATTTCTGTCACTATGATGCACATAAATGAAGCGTCATGTATCATTCAAATTTACATTATAGATCGAGAAAAGTTATGAGACATTTCATTTAATATTTCAAAGATTGTATGCAACATCCTTGTTAGCAACATTTCTTGCAAGTTTCTAGTTTACGTGAAAAAGATGTTTTCAATGTTTTCATGCATGAATGTTCGCATGCACGGATATTTACATCACCAGTAAAATTCAGATTTTTTTTATGTGTAGCTTAAAACTTAAAGTAATTCCAAAATCTTACCGTTACCGTCTTAGTTCAGCTGTTCTGATTTCGGTAGAGTTTGTTGAGATCGGGTGTAGTTTTTGACAATTCGAAAAAGTAGTGTAAATTTGTAAATAATGGAGCGTCGCATATCATATAAGTTTACTAATACATCATGTAAAGTTCTGACACATTTCATGCAATGTAGCAAATATATATATATAAACCTTATCAACTATGGTAAAAAAAAATACATTCAAGCATGGTCATAACATAAAAAAAAACATTAAAAAACGTATATCTTATAGTCAATATCTTAACTCCTACCGGCGAAAAACAGAAGAAAACTTTCGACGAAGCGCATCACGGGAGAGATGAAAGTCGAAAACAGATGCAACTCTGTTGAATGTTCTCTGCAGTCCGCTAATCGCACCGTACGCTCCATAATTTGTGCGACGTAGAGGCAGTCTTAGCATAAGGTTATTACGAAGCGGTCGGGGTTGAACATTCAGGTCAATTTGCCTCAGGATAGCCTCACAATCTGTCCTTCCTTGTAGGATATCGGCCACGGTAAGGGCTCTGTTTGTGTCTCTTCTAGTCCGGAGAAGTTCTAGGTCGATAAGTTGACAACGGCTTTCGTAGCTTGGTAATCGAAACGGATCGTTCCAAGGCAATCTACGCAACGCAAAACGAAGAAAGCGACGTTGAACAGATTCAATTCTCTCGGCACCGTTGTTGTAGTTTGGGTTCCAAACCGCTGAACAATACTCAAGCGTCGATCGAACAAGCGAACAATAGAGAGATTTTAGACAGTAGATATCAGTGAAGTTTTTAGCTATCCTAAAAATGAACCCTAAAGTTCTTGACGCCTTATCAACAACATATGCAATGTGTTGCTTGAAAGAAAGCTGCGAATCCAAGATCACACCCAAGTCTTTCACCTGATTCACGCGTTCGATTGTCGAGCCAAGCAGGTCATAGCTAAATATTATCGGTTGTTGTTTTCGTGAGAACGTAATAGCGGAGCATTTGGCTGGGTTCACTACCATTCTGTTTAACCTGCACCAACTAGCGAATACATTCAGTTGACGTTGAAGAAAGTGACAGTCAGCAATGGAGCAGATTCGTAGGAAGATTTTGAGGTCATCTGCATATGATAACCGAGGAGCTTCGATGACCAGATGCACGTCGTTGAAGTACAGTATAAAAATTAACGGTCCCATGTGGCTTCCCTGAGGTATACCTGATGTGGCGAAGAAGCTAGCTGATCTGCAATCTCCTATGGCAACTTTTAGTTGCCGACCGGTAAGATATGATCGAAACCAACTCAGAAGATTACCGCATACACCGAGCCTGCCGAGTTTAGCAATCGCAATAGCATGGTTCAACTTGTCGAATGCTGCGGATAGGTCTGAATAAATAACGTCCGTTTGAACCCGATCCGACATGCTTTCGGTTATATACGATGTGGGACACAGCAGATTGGTAGTTGTAGAGCGGCCGACAGTAAACCCATGTTGATCAGCACTCAAATACTGCTTGCAATGGGACAGCAACGGTTCCATAATCACTAGCTCGAATAGCTTCGAAACGGCACTTAACGATGTAATTCCTCGATAGTTATCCACAGCTCGTTTCCTTCCTTTTTTGTGGACGGGAAACATGTGCGCAAATTTCCAGCAAGATGGAAATATGCCACCTGAGAGAGACATTCGGAACAGGCGAAGAAGCGGAATTAACAAGCTAGCAATATGTCTCTTCAAAAATACAGTTGGAACTTGTGACCGCTTATACATTTCATTTGACACATGATTTTCATTAACTTTTTGTAAGGTGTCTGCTTATTAGTTGACTTATACATTTTATGGATAATCAGTAATAGAAATTTACCAAAAGGTATAAGGAGATTTCTATCCGTGTAGTTCAGCTGTTCTGATTTCGGTAGAGTTTGTTGAGATCGGGTATAGTTTTTGACAATTCGAAAAAGTAGTGTAAATTTGTAAATAATGGAGCGTCACATATCATATAAGTTTACTAATACATCATGTAAAGTTCTGACACATTTCATGCAATGTAGCAAATATTGTATGGAAAATCTCATCTTTGTAAACAACATTGTTTACAAGTTGCTCGGTTGCGTGAAATGAAATACAAGTTTTCGTGAATGAATGTTTACATCACAATTAAAATTCAGAATTTTTATCTGTGGAGAGTAATAGTTTTATTGCTAGGGAACGTTCATCGGGATCGTCTTTTCTTCATACATTTCTCACTATTCATACTATATTGTATCGTGATCAGTCTTAGCAAATGTTATATGTTTGCGCCCGGTTCTAGATTAGTTTGTTATTAATATCTTTTGCATTTCAACTCGCGAAAGGTTACCAAATATGGATTCTCTTTTTCATGCACAATAGTTTGAGGAGAGGGGGCGAGTCAAACGTTGCGATCTGAGAGCGAAATAGAGGCAAATAAAATAGGGAACAAACCATGACCCAAATGACTAACCAACGCATGCGGCTCACACTCAACTTGTTCTATTTCTTTCTTCCTCTCATGTACCAATATTAACTACCTTAGAACATTTGGGAACACGGCCAGATTTTCAATAGGAGGAAACATAGCGAGAAATCATGAACAAGAAAAGAATAATCAAATAAGACCTGCACTGCCGTTCTACGCATATCTGTCCCATGTTTTAAAAGTAACATTTGAGAAAATCGCGAATAATGTTTCGAATCATTTCTGCTCATTGGAAGAAATATAAGTTAAAATAAGTTAGTGCATTGTTCACATTTCAACAAAATTAATTTGTTTTAGTGACAACTACAGAAAATACCTTCAATGAAATTAGTCAAGCAACAATTCAGTGGGACTGTTATGCCGAGAAATTTGCTATGAAGTAGGAAATTCTACGCATATCAGTCCCACTTTCCGTGTTGCTTTGATGGTCACGTTGCGTTTGACGTCTTTACTCTTGTGCACTATGAGGCATTTTCATACAACCAGGCGGTCAAAAATATTTCTATCATTTTTTCACAATTTCTGCTATTATTCTTCCTTTGTTTCATCACTTTTCAACATTTTCACGACCAACTTTTGAAAAGGGCCTAACTTTTGATTAATTAAAATTTAATTTTTACGATTTTATAACGGTTACAGTTTCAAGCTTGTTTTCATAGAATAAAATCTATTGAACAAAGACAACCTACCATGGTTTTATTGGGGGGAACACCGTAAAAAATTAAAAAAAAAAACTTTTTTTTGGAAATATGTTTATTTTTTTCAACAAATCTTCTGTAAAAAATATACAAAAAGCCATGATACAATAATCAAAATCAAATATGTTTCAACGAATTTCTTTTTATTCCTCTGTTACAATATCATCATGAACAAATTCTTCTTCAATTTCATCGACTGCTTTCATAAGTTCCTCCAAGGCATTGAAGTTATTAGTATCGACTACTGAATCACTTACAGAATTTTCAAATATCATGAAACTTTTCACGATGTCGGGATAATCCAGGGATACTTTTGTCTGTCGTCTTTTTGCCATCCAAATGGAACTGATCAGTGGGTCCGATTCATTAATGGCACGAATAAAGACATCATGTAAATGTTCTACTCTTGATCGTTTTCTTGCATGATTGGTTCGATGTTTTTTCAATTGTTTATGTTGACTTTCTGCTGCCTCTTCCGCTAATGAACCAAGTGGTGCTGGTGAATGTATGATTATTTCTCCGGCATGAGCGAGAACTTTATGCACGGTTGCCGGAATTTTGTACCAATCATACAATTTAAGATAGAGCCTATATGTTTCCTTGCAATATGCATAAAATTTTTCCGGGTTTATTGGCTCTTGACAGTTAATAGCAATTAATATATTCCGGAATCTGAAAATTAACTCTTCATCAATGTTCAGCACGGAGCTTAAAAGCTTGGGATTTCCAAATGCTCTTCGACAAACGTTTCCTGTAGTACTGGTACCTGCTCCACCCGATCGTGGTTGATCTACTCTTACTCCAAATTTTTCGTAAAGCTGTGTCGTCACATGTTTTTTTTCTTTGTTCATATAGTTCTTTCAACGGTTTCGTTACCTTCCATTTTTTGATATCCATTCTGTATGCAATATGCAAAAGGCATTCGAAAAATCTTATCCAAGCATGAAGTGGAGATATGCCATAATGCAAGGCTTCTTCGTTTGATATAAATCCTTCCTCGAATTTCTCTGCATCATTCATTACATTTGGTGTTGCCCCACATATTGTACAATTCTGCATCGACGAATTTCCAGTGATATAAGTTAAGACTTTTCCGTCTATCATACTGAGGACAAAATCAAAATCAAGTTCAATTTTCACTGGCGTTAGTTCACTCATTTCTTTTTCTACATCCTGTTTTGTAGCCAGAATAACTTCTTTACTCTCTTTAATGAATTCAAGGATGAATGGCCTACAAAATCGAATACTTTGAGGCATGGGATTAAACCACATAATTTCCTTTCGATCATTGTACATGAACAACTGAATTGGTGTTAAAGTGGACGAAAATACATCTGAATCGTCCTGACATCCTTCTGGTAGCACTTGATGATATTGCGAATATCCAGTTGATCCGTCCATACCCCAGCTACATAGAAGAACCAGTTCCGTAGAAACTAGATCGTTGCTATCCATATACTCGTTGAGCTCTGCATCAATTATTTGGACGATTCGTTTCACTGTATTTTCCATCAGCGCCTGGAGTTTCACTCTTATTTTCAATGCACTTTCTTCGATGAATTCACTAGGAGGGGCGCATATTTTTTTTCACTGCTCCGATCACATAGTAAGGTGGAAATCTTGAAGGTGGTTCACTATGTATTACTTCGTATTGAAATCTACTCAATCCAGCCTCGATAAGTACACTAAAAGCCTCTTCTGGTGACATCATTCCTCGTTGATCAGTTAGTTGAGTCTGGTTGATCCGTAAGGTCAGCATGGTTTTAGAGCTTTTTTGGTTTTTTTTTTTAAATATGCCCAATAACTTTAACTAAATTAAAATCCTTTCGATTATAAGCGGTCCGTCTTGCAAATAACAAAGCTTTCTCGATGGTATCGAATTTTTGATCAACTGCTTCTTTATCGATGACGCGGCGTTTTCCTCTTTCACTCAAATCCATGAAAGGTTTTGAAGGTCGTCCACGTTTTGTTCCCTAGGCCGAGGTTGAGGCAACACATTGCTCCTGTTCGATGAATTCCTCGATGCCAAATTCTCCATCAAGTCAATTCCGAAAATACGACTCAAATCGCTCTTTCGTGCGATTAGCTTCATGCCATTTGTTGATGTATTTAGTAACGATTTTATGGATCTTTTCATCGAGACGTTTACGTTTTTCCACCGAGATGTTATAATTTTCACAAATGAATTCAATGGCTCTGTGAACATTGTCACTATGGCTTAATTTTGCGTCTAATAGATTAATAATGGTTCTATTATCCATGCTCACACTTGGTCTCAACCGTATATTTGAATTACACTGTAGTAGTTTAAATAAAAGCTACACAAAATACACTATGGCTTCAAATTGATACTACAGTAGGTTAAGTACAGACTTAGGTATAAATTAAACCCATCCGCGCATATGCGTAGGTACATACTTACGCATATGCTTCTATAATCGTCATAACCCAGGTACTTACTTTAGAATAAAGCATAAACGAATGTAGTTTTACGTTCATCCAACAGTGAACTTTATGATAATGATGACTTCTTTTTGTACAAAAGCTTAGGCCCTTTTTAAAAGTTGGTCATGAAATATTAGAAAATGTTCTTTAACAATATATTTCGACTATACCAACCGAATATAACTCCAAAAGTTGCAAAATAATTGTTGAAAAAGTTTGTTTCCAAGCCGGCTCTTGTACAATTTGAAATCTCCCATAATAACCGAAAACTTTCAAATCGCTTATATTTCCAATGGGGCAGGTTGGGGCTGGCAAACTCTTCAGTACTTGTTAGAGTACACTCAAAACTTCATCCAGAGCTGAGAATTAGCCTGGGAATGTGCGAGACTCGAAAGTTTGTGATCAATAAAGTTAAATTTTCATTAATTTTCAATAATTTTTTTTCTATTTTAATTTTTAATTTATTTTGTCTCCATCAAATTTCCAAATGGATTTTATTTTCGGAAAGCTTATTAAATTACCTTTCCAACGATGTATAATGATGTGGTAGTTATATGATAAATAGTGGATGAAATTATATTTGAGTGGTAGTGTATTTTTGCGGCAAAATTTGTACTTTTCTTACTCTTTTTTGACTTCGACATCCGATATCTCAGAAACTAAAACTGCTAGAAGCTTGAAACTTTCAGATTCTCTTAGTTGAAATGTTTACTATCGACCAAAAATAACGAAATAAGGATTAGCGAAAGTCGATTTTTTGATTTTTGACCGCCTGATATCTGATAGTGCTGTGGTTGTGGTTGTGTTTACATGAGCGTGCTTGAGTTCTCAGTGAAGTTTTGAAAGTGGATAGTTTGCATAGGTGTGCATCATTAACTGAAACCAACAATAACTGAGTTGACATTGCTGCAATCGTCGTTCGCTACATATATAAAGCCTATAAGCGCAGTATGCTATAAGTATGGGCATCTTCAGAAACAAATGATGAATGCTCTGTGCAGAACACAGTAAAATTGTCGATCGATGATTTCAAGAAAGACTTTGGAAAAGTTAACATACACAGTAAGGATTTCATTATATTCAACCAAATGCAACATTCTATCAACTCAATTTACGGAAGGACGATACGACAACGGATTTTCTGAATCAGTCAACAGGAACCTTATTTTAACTACAAAAAAAGGTAGCAGCTATCAACTTGATGAATGAAGACATCACGTGACAGAAAGTGCCACCATTGTTATCTGCGTTGCGTCGAGTTGTTTTAGACAATAATACGTACTTTTTTAATCATACCAATATTGGAAGATGTTTATACATCGTTGCTACATACAATTGAATTTTAAATCATGTTATTTTGTCTTTGGTTTATTTTGAGACCATTATACTGCTGCTTATCAATTTATTATTATTACTGTAATAATGCGCAGTTTGAAATCTGAACTATAATCTGGTGTTTTAATATGAATTCCTGTTTCTCTTAATGTTTTTCATCATAAAATAAAGCTTCTACTTCTATTTTTCATCATAAAATAAAGCTTCTACTTCCCGAAATGACTCATTGAGTTTCTTTTGATCATATAAATCCTGTTTCAATCATTCGTGCACTCAAATCGATTCGTTAATAAAAGATTCAGTAAAAAATTCTTTGTGGGACAGTTATGCGTAGAATTTCAACATGGGACAATTAGACTTGATGTTGTTTTTAAATAAGCCCAAAACAAATAACATGTTTTTCTATTTTCATTCGAAAGTTTACCTAAAAAAGTACTATTTTATGAACAAAAGTGAAAAACGTCAAAAACTGGAAGGGAACTGGTAAGTAGGATAAGAATTGTAAAAGGTGTGTGCTTGCATGATTTACCTATTTTAGAATTACCTATAATCCACCTAAGAACCTCATTTCCTTCAATTACTACTCCATCGCAGCACACCCCTAATAATGATCACTAACCTTCATATAGTTTCAGCATTATCGATATTATAATCAAAAGGTGAGTTGTAAAGTATTGCATAGAGATAAGTTAATGTACCAGAACTTGGATGGACATACGATCCTACCCAGGAAAGGACCCGAATACGACCACCCATGTGTGTCTAGAGTATCGCACGGGCTGACGAGTGCAACGGGAAGGACAGTAGTTGTATAAATTAGGGGGGTAAACCCTAGATAAGCCAACTTAGCGGTTCGCACAGCCTATACATA
Organism: Ochlerotatus camptorhynchus; assembly: GCF_037179485.1. Classification (NCBI taxonomy): domain Eukaryota; kingdom Metazoa; phylum Arthropoda; class Insecta; order Diptera; family Culicidae; genus Ochlerotatus; species Ochlerotatus camptorhynchus. The sequence continues at coordinate 3,370,669 of NW_027040988.1, forward strand.
AAACAAATACAATTACACTCTGAAAAAAAAAACAAATCTTTGGACATTTTTGAAGACAATTCGAAATTTTAACCAATTGTTTTTAGTTATCTTATTAAAAATAAAATTGTTTCTGATCATTACACCACTTAAATTTTACGCTTTATTGTAGTATGAGCTGGTTGCATAATAGAGGATTAAACCGCTGTGCAATGCAGGAATTGTGAACAGAGTTTTTTGAATAATCAAAAATCCTTATTTTGCTATGTTGAATTATTATAATAATTATAATAATTTAAGTTTCTAATGCTAAGTGGATGTTTTCAAATAACTCTAAATTGCAAGCTGGCATACCATTTAAGGATTATTACAACGGGCGAAGATTTTTGATTTAATGATGTAAAATGAGCTCACCTGTTTTAGCGGTAGTGATTCTAAATTGGCTGCGATCTCTATATTGTATTTTGGGTGATGAATATAAAATGCTATCACAGTATCTTAATAACTTAATTTATTTAGATTGATTTGGTCACTTTTTATGTCATGGGCCACCACATTATTTTCAGTTACAATTCTTCTGCTATCGTCGGAAGGAAGTGGATCTCCGTAATTAATCACCATTCAACAGTTTTCATTTACAATTATTCCCTTTCGACACGTTTTTTTTTTGTCACATTTCTCTCATTCTTTCCCTTCGTTGTCGTCGTCGTCGGTGACAAAAATTATACGGGTTCACTTAACCAAAATCACGCAACCATTTAATCCCTGCACTTCTCACGTATTTTTTTTTATTTGGTCACACACCACTGGTTGTCGTTGTTACTGTCATTCACGTTTTCTCGCTTCTAAAAAGGCACGTCCAGATCAGTTACCGAACAGAGAAAGGAACAAGAACGAGAACAACTGCGGTCTGTTGTCCTATGATGGTACCCGCGCTTTCTTCCCTTTCATCGACAAATAGGCTGCATGCTGTCCTCTTCGACCGATTGATCTGATTCCGACTAGCAGCATAAATCACACGGTTCTATTCTTTTCACTAAACAACCAAAAAAAAAAACGTTGTAGGCTGTTACACTTTCACGCGTGTGTTGACGGCTCGATCATCGAATGGATACTGACCGGCCGGAGCTTTCATTCATCATCGTCAACCCTCTACTCTGCTTGCTGGCCACCGAATTGCGCTCCATATTGACGTAGGTAACATAGGGAAGAGAGGGCACCATCAATGCCGGTCCGGGTCAGATGACCATCCGTCATCATCATCCGCCATCATTGCGCACTAAGTTGACTGGGCGTTCTTTTGAATCATATAGAACTCGGCCAACAATTGCTTCACAATGGAGAGAAGAGAATGCAATCATGGGTGAGAGTTTTGTTCACGCGGATGCACAATTCATGAACCGTGATCGAGTGATCTAACGGCTTTGGTCAATGGGTTTTGGGTGTTTAGTTTTTGCAGATTGTGAAATTTGTTTCATCCACAGAGTGTTAGGGTATGCTGAATTTGGTGCGTTTGGTTGATCCCCAATGACGAACCAATCAGACTGGACACATTCCGATTTAATGGAAATAGTTCAGTGTACTCAAATCCGGCCAATTTTGTTAGAAATGTAACTCAAGAATTACCGTAGATTGTGGTAAGCCATGAATCGCTGTTATAACCCAATTAAACCGCAGAATTAATCAATCGTTGCAGAAACCTTTCAACAAGCAGATCTTTTCCTTTTTAAACTCTTTATTGTTTCAAATTTAAATCAATTTACATTCATGTTTTAACCTAATGGTGCTCCTGCCAGTGAGCTAAAAAAACAATTTTTCATTCACTGCACAGTGGTCCAGAATGCACATTTAGCTGGAATGACATGTTTTGAGCCTGAAATTGAAACTTTAGACTAAAAGTCTCTTCTACAAAGTTGTTCCTTATAGTTAGGCCCTCATTTTTATGACATTGAATTCTAGGGTGGTTCCTATTATCATTAAAATCAAAAATCTAACTTTTTTGTTTGAATAAATTAAGGAATACATTTTTCGGCAAAGTTATAGCTGAGCTAATTTCAAGCAACTGTGGTGAAAATAACTTTTTTGTATCTCTTAAATTGGCCAATTTAGAGCTATTTTCTTGAATTGAGTTAGGGTGGCTCTCAAAAAAACAGTTTTTTTGCTCTATTTTTCTTATTTCGAATTTCTCAGCAAAGGTGTCTTCAGATAACTTTTAGATCTTAAGAAGGCGCAAATTTTTGCTGCACAAAGCTTGCCAATATCTTTCGCCGATCAAGAGTTATTGATTTTTTTTATACTAAAATTATGCACTTTTCAAATGTTAATATCTCTGGTTGGGGCAAACAAAAAAAAAGTTTTTTTGCAGCATTTGAAAGGGCGTATGTTATTCTCAATAATATGAAAAAACTGGAGGTATGTTATTTTTTAAACTCGTATAAAATCAATTTGAATTTATTCATATTTTTTACTATATTTGACTATATCTTTTTTATTAGAAGAGATACAGGCAACAAATTCAGCTATAAAACATTCGTCTTAAAGAGTTTTAAAAGTCTCTAGAAGATGACTTTCATGATAAATTTCAAATAAAAAAGTTATTGGCAAAAGATGGATTTCATAGGACCACTCTAATGACAAATTTATATAAAATGTGCTAGTACATTTGTTTCAATATTTGGACATTTAGTGTAGCTATAGCTTACTGCTGATGTGTCACAAACGGGAGTCTACGGATGAGAAGAATTTCTGCGTTTGCTCGAAACGTTTCAGCAGGGCTTGTAAGCTGTTAACGACGAACGGTGCCATTAATGCGAGGATTGCCACAGGAGTTTCCAGGACCGTGTGTCGCTAAGATAGCATCAGGAACGGTTCTATATGGGCTGGACTCCGGCGTTGAAGGTTGATCGCTGTTAAGGGCGCTGTTTGCATTGTGATGTAATCACTAATAAAATCGGTTTTATGTTAGGATAATATTGTGAAAAAAATTGATTGAATGAGAAAAAATAAGTCAATTTGGATAAGACAAATGCAGTTTTATTGAACAAATAGGAAATCACTATGGAACCTCCTCATCATCGGCTTCCTGAACATCCAGATCGTCTTCGAAATGGTATTCTTTGCCGGATTGCTTTTTTCATCCTCGCTTGGCAGGCACTAAGTTCTTCAAAAGCGTCTCATATTTAGTACGCCTTGTTGTTTATGTACGGTTGAAGGTTCTTTAAATCCTCTAGTTTTGCTTGTGGAAGAGGCAACGGTGTCGTAGTGATTGGTGTGAGGACTGGAAGGGGTGTTTGACGCAAATCATCTTCTGAAGCTATGACGAATTCCCGGAAACACTCATCATTTGGGTCAATCTTATAAAACACCCTTCCCATCGCTGTTGGTCGGTACTCGAATATCATAATTTGCTTAAACTGGAGTGGTTGTCCAGCCACGTTCGATTTTGGGCGTTTGTAGCGGTGCTCTAATTCTTTAACAGCCAGGAAATCAGATTGGCTAAACTCCTTTACAACGAAGGGAACTCGCCTGCGCACCTGCGATATAAAAACCGCCCAATCTCGGGGAGTCTCTATATCCATGCTGTTTTTGTCTTCTTAGCTCTTTCAATGGCAGCGTGCACGGAATCGACTTCCATGTGCGAGTGACCAGAGACCATAAATTTATGAGTGATGATTATATTATTGCCTTCTGCAGTCAACCATTTTTGCAGATGGCGAACATAATAACCATCACAAAATTTAGGTTCTGGCCACCACACCTGTCGGAAAATAAGATCACCTGGCGGATCGGAACTTCTCTGTTTGACTCAGCATCACTCACAAAGCATCGCACGTAGCTAAAAATGCACGAGGCGATTTCCTGTGCGCCACGACGTGCCTTTGACTCGTCCCACAAAAAGCAGTAAGCCAGATTCTTTCCCCGGTTCGTCTCGAATGCTGTTAAATTTAGCGTATACAACTGCCTGTTGTAATACGCTTGTCCACACGTCAAGTGAGGTGTCGGTATACACTTCTGCAAATCGAAAGAAATCGTTACAACTCCGTCGTCTTTCTTGGCATCCATTACATCCGCTTTTTTTATTTCGTAGACATGTTTAGCCTTCAACTGATGTTCCTCCTGTGATTGCTTCAGTGATTGCAGCTCGGTTTCGTTGGTGGCATGCTTGATTTTGACACTGAATTTGTCACATTCCCTGCACGTATCGGCCTTTGGTTTCCGGAAGCTGAGATTGAAGGAGCGGAATATTAATCTATATGTATTGTAGTGTACAGGTTTGATGGAGTCAGCCTTGCATTTTGTACAATGCATATCGTAAATTTTCGTAATATTGAGATCGGCGTTCAGATACAGTTTAGATGATTTGCCACAGCCGTAATGGGATGTGTACTCAGGGAAAGATTGGATGTGGCGGAAACAAAAAATTACACTTTGCACTTGTGTACTGTTGATATTCTACATCACTTACCTGTTGAATAGCGTATCTTTTTCGATTGATTTTCGATGATTTTCTCTGTTTCGTTTCCGGTTAACGAAATATTCGCGTAAAGATATAAACTAGTAATTAATTTTGTAATAACGAATATGTAAAGTGCTTAGCATTTGATTCAACATTTTCATCAGGTGCATATTCATTGAATCCAATTATGGATTCGTTGCGGTATGGTTCAAAATATTCGATAGAGAAGTCATTCATCATGGTGGCATCTCCAAACTTACTATCATCGCCGTTGTCTGATTCAGAGCTATCAGAAGAAGCAGGGTCACAATTTGAATTATTCGCCTGTCCTGTGCCTTGCTTAATGCCCATGATTTCACTACGAGTCAGATTAACTCTAGGACCACTTCCATGAGCTTCGCCGACCAGGCCACCTTCTGTGGCATCAGAAGCGACTGAGATTGCAGGAGTTCTGGTTTCATTGTTGATGACACCGACACGTTTTTCCACATTACACAAGGGTTGGACTAATTCTCTATAAGAGATGTTCAGAGGATCGCATCGACTGTCGAACTGATCCACATTGCATGATATTGCAACTGCCTCTGTATTCTCGGGGTCGAATTTGTTTTCCGGTACCACAAGATCTGGTATTTTTTTTAATTTATAGGGCAGCCAGGAGGAGTCTGATAGCGCTTTCAATTCAAGACCAACAATTGAAATGGCCTTAACTCCATTTTGTAAACAAACCTTGTAAGGCCGTTTTCTCGCGAACCGAATTCCGCAAAGGCAAACCAACATAATGAACATAAAGGGGAAATTCTCCTCTACCCGATTGTGGTTTAAGTTTGCGAATGAAGATTTCGGTTTGCGAGAAAATGTCTTTACAAGGTTTGTTTACAAAATGGAGTTAAGGCCATTTCAATTGTTGGTCTTGAATTGCTGTAGTAACCACAAGATCCAACGGTTCAGAGGACACATCCAAGTCACCGTCTCTCATCGAAAAATTTAAAAGTGACTCATTGTTGGTCATGGTACGAGATAAATCTAGAGCCACTGACCATCGTGGATCCAGAAAAGTTTTCATTGGCATTGAAGAACGAATGTTGGCAAAGGAAACGTTGAAGCTTTGAAATGAGATACTGCGATGGGATACCTCCTCGTATCGCGCAACTGACATATTTGCAGCGTCAAGCGTCTCCAAGTGCTCCCCATGTTCTTCCTTATCTAGTTCTTCAGCCGCAGCTTAAAAATAAATTGGAGAATGTCAATAGTTAAACGTGATACATTACTGACTATATTTTTGATTTACGGTTTAGCGACTTTGCAGTCAATTTAATTGTTTATAGGAAAGTTTGAACATACTGAGAGGTAAGCACATATCATCGGTAAGAGACGTGTGTGTGAGAAAATTTGCGAAAAAATCTAAGGGCACCGGTGGGATTCGAACCCACAATTCCCATTCAGTACACTAGGGTGGGGAACGGATTCGAAACTCAAATGTCATTAGCCAAAATTAATCCGTTACCATCATAAGGCCTTTTTCAACCAAGGCCTTATCATGATATATGAATATGCTTGTGGTAGGCCCTTTTTTAAATCAAGACCAACAATTGAAATGGCCTTGACTCCATTTTGCAAACAAACCTTGTAAGGCCATTTTCTCGCGAACCGAAACCTTCATTCACAAACCCAAACCACAATCGGGTAGAGGATAATTTCCCCTTTATGTTCATTATGTTGGTTTGCCTTTGCGGACTTCGGTTCGCGAGAAAATGGCCATACAATGTTTGTTTACAAAATATAGTTAAGGCCATTTCAATTGTTGGTCTTGAAATGTTAAATATTTTTTCAATCAAATTATTTTCATAAGTGATTTTATTTATGTAGCAAAAGCTATTCATGGTCCATCGAATAAAGCTATAAAACGATTTCAACGATTTACATTTAGGTCTTAGGTCCTTTTCAATTGTTGGTCTTGATTTTATTAAGGACAATGTGGTAAATGGGGGGTGGGGGTATATGTGAGTGATATTGGGCCAAAACATAAATTTTAATTAAAATATGATCAACCTTAGTGTGTTCAAACTTTTGTCTGCCAGAGGACTTTTTTTTAAAAAGCGTGTTTTTGCTGCTATTTATGACACTTAACTTGACTGCACTATTCAAATAAAACAACTGGTTAATGTTATCAACAGTTTAATTCAGAAGTTGAAAAACATTCAAGTAATCATTTTCTGCACATTCAGGATATTTGCGTTAAAAAACATTTGTCTAATTTGGCCCAATGTCACCCCCTATGCCCAATTTCACATTCGTCTTACGGTACTACTGTAATGATTAAGCACAATCACCTTTAGTCCTACGTTCATCTTGCTAAGGAGTAGAACAAGATGTTAATAAGTTTATGTTCTAAATAGTACATTCATTATTAGTTTCTTGAAATGCCCATAACTTTAATGGTTTTATAGAAGTAGCAATGCCAACAAATTGTTGGTATAATTGAATGATGGAAAGCTATACAAACTATCCAGGATCTTCCAAAACTTCGCGGAGAATGCAAGCACGCTCATGCAAGCACAAGAGTAAAGACGTCAAACGCAACGTGGCCATCAAAGCAACACTGAAAGTAACAGTTCCTAGTGGGACTAACATGCGTAGAATTTCCTACTTCACTGCAAATTTCTAGGCATAACAGTCCCATTAAATATTATTCGTATAAAAATAGGCTTAACTGATTTCATTGACGGTAATTTCTGTTGTTTTCACTAAAACATATTGATTCTGTTGAAATGTGAACAATGCGGTAACTTATTTTAACGTATATTTCTTCCAATGAGCAGAAATGATTCGAAACATTATTCGCGATTTTCTCAAAAGCTACTTTTGAAACATGGGACTGATATGCGTAGAACGGCAGTACAGTAGCTTACAGTAACTTCCGTCGATCTTGTTTTCCGTACTGAGTACACTGAAAAAAGTTAGAGGTTATATGCAAGACACCGCCGTAGATTTGACGTACATATTTTCGTGCACAAAATTTGCCCGGATTTTTTGGTTTACTCAATAGATAGTTAAAAAAGCGAAAATTGAATGAAGAAATTTCTTGCTAAAATATGCCAATCGCGAGATATTCGAGATCAATCATATAAATTCGAGATTTTTTGCTTTTTTCTAGGGTCTTGGTGAAAACCTTACCTTAACTAGAAGTGTTTCTGCTTAATTGACAAGATCATGTGGTATTCGGTCATTGCGAGAATGTGTATGTAACACTTCAATACTGTTACGCATTTGACCACAAACGTCTGATTGCTGGGTACATTATCATAGAGCTTTGGGAGTGATGTGGCTGGCAGCAAGGCGATCGAACGTTCACTGATAATTAACTCTTAAACAACAATAATGTATGGTGGTCCTGAAAAGAACCGTTTTTTTCGTGATGGTTGAGTAATGCTGAGCTATTAGGGTGATCAACACGGATGAGGCTGTCGAGCTCTATGTTGTTTGGAAGGAGGGTGCGATCAGTAGCGGTGCGGCTTCTTCCTCATTCTTCATCGAATCGAGGGCTCTTGAGGGCAGCCTTGATAGCTAGTTGCTTGCGGGAAACTACTGCTGCTGCTGATTAAATAAACACCGATCGGTGAGACAGGATGGAATTCGATTTTGAAATCTGTGTTAGGGAAAGCGCTGTTTGCAGGCAATCTGTGATAATTTTAATCACCATTGCAACAGTTTGACATTTGTGTAATTTTCAATAGTGACCTATTGAAAATTTATTAAGTGTTCATTTCAGCTGCTTTGTAGGAAAAATTCCAATCGATTGGCTTGTTTGGAACTAAAATCCATCCGCTATTGACAGAGTCGACAATTTTCGTAACGCGATCGATTTTGATTTTTTGAAATTGCACCCCAATATATTGCCGAAAGACATAATCCTACGTCAAAAGTCCACACGTCTGATCGAAGTGTTGAAATACTGCACCTTTCAAATTCACAATCACATTTATTTGAAGTGTATTTCACCTTAGTTCAATGTATTATACGCGTTGATGTCTAATGTTTCAAACTTTGAAATGTTGAAAATCTTTCACTATCAGTTCAAGTGTATTGCACATTGAATCACACTTCTGGTCAAAACAAATGGATTTCGAAAAGAAGAGTTGTGACCTCAACCAGCCAAATATATGAGAACAACCGTGGTCCAGTGAGATCGCACGAAGACAACTGTAGCAGCATACACCAACAGTTCTCAGGATTGACTCTCAAATTTGACGCTTTGAAAAAGGCATGTCCATAAGCTCTTGGCAGCTTTGTTTATATATTTTTCGAATCATGTTTAGCGTCGGTAAAGCAGAAGTCGATACAGAAGAATATTGTGTAACATTGAACTGTGATGTGTGAGGCACATAGATACCAAGTGCGTCACAATTCGAATCAATAGTATTCAGGCATGATTCATACCAACCAATGCTACCGCCCACACTCGGACCCTACCTATCGGACCCATCAACTCATAGATCGGGGACTAATGGTTTTACGTCCCTTCCAAAGGAATGCGTGATCAAAGATTTTATGCCTCAGAAAATCCCGACAGCGCCGACTGGGATTGAACCCAGGCCCTTCAGAGTGAGAGGCAGTCACGCTTACACCACCGGCTCCGCTAACTTACTAACCTTATTTGTTATGATATATCAAAGTGTGTTTGTTTACATTGTTTTTGCCTTAGCAGATCAGTATTTTAAAAAGGTGACTGGTAATTCGTGTTACACCCGAAAGCAGGTGAAAGTAGACCACATTTGCGGCAAAAAATTGTATGGCACTCCGAGCAAAGTCTGAGATCAAATTGAAATCTAAATTTGATGTTGTTATTTCGCTGATAATGATTACAAAGGTTGCTGTCGTTTTGGTCGTTTTAACGGTTAAAATATCAAATTTGAGAGCAAACAAATCTTCCTGTGACAGCACATTGAGGACTATTTCTGCTATCAGTGAGAGCAAACTGAAAACTCAATTTGATATCAATTTTCTTCTGTTGATAACAAAACAAGTATTCAATTTGATGTTATGCTAAGGCAATGAAAACAAACCCGCAACAACATATTTTTGAACAGCAAATGTACAGCAAAATGAAAACAAAATTAGGTATCAAATTTGTCAATTGCGTAAACTGACAAATCAAATTATGATTTCAGTTTGATGTTGATATCAAAACTTGATTTCAATTTGCTGTCATTTTGATGCTGGAATTTCCTCGGGAAGGGGGCAAGGTAGGTCGACTGGACTGTCTATATATACTGCCCATAAAAGCATAACTGTCCCATATAAATAAGAAATCAAGCAAAGATGGGACAATTATGCTTTCATGTGCAGTATAGACAGTCCAGCTCAAACAAGTAGTCGATCAGATTTGGATTTATGATTATTTTCCGGCAGAGTTTTGCCGGTTATGATTGAAATAGGGTAGAGAACTGCTTCGGCCTAATCGCCCATTTTGGGCCTATCGAGCAGAAAACTTCAAATAAATTCGTAATTTCAGAGCTAACAAGTCAATTATGCGTTTGGTACGATACTTTAGTTAATAAGCTACCGAACGAAGTCAATGAGAACGCGTGGTATGAAGGTTTGCACCCATTATTCCCAAAAACAAAAGAAGCGCTCCGACCGAATCAATTTTTATCTTCATTCGATAGGCCGAAGTGAATTCATTGGCGTTTCAATGACGGTTCAATGCGTTAGGCCGAGTTTAGAATCCGTAGGCCGAGTTTGGCGTCAAGAAGCAGTGTTGGACTTTTGACAATATCTCAACGATTGGTTTCTCTTTATCAAATCTTTTGTACGTGCGGAAAGGTAAATAAATTTGGAAGCCATCAGTAATAATGACATTCCGTTTGGTGCTAAACTGCGCTAGAATAAGAAAGACTAAGTGCGGGTTGTCCTTAATAGGCCGGAAATGGGGTAGTTAACCCTAATTTCATATTTCGTGATGCTGCCTCGCAAAGATCTGTAGTTTTTTTTAATGTTCTAGGTATTTTAACTGTGGTGTATTTAATGCTTTTATTTTAATTAACTTTCACCTAGTTTTAGATTGAGAAAGTTTGTTATTTTTAACTATCACGGAACTCTAGCGAAACGCGTTGGACTTGTGCTATCGGAACTATCACACACTACTTCTTTACTCCTCTGGACTGGTAATATAATAGAGAGACTCTATTGTTTAAGCCTCTATTTATATAATTCCTCGTATCGCATTCCGGAAAGATGCCGTTTCCCGCATTCAGCATCTCAGCAGTTGGTAGTTGACCATTCACTGTTGACAGTTGCTCGATGCTGGCAGTTTTATTGTTAGTACAAATTGATGGGCTTTGGTTGGTGATGTAAATAATGTTGAATTTGAATTTAGTTATAATTGACTTTTTGCTAATTGACTCGATTGCATGCATAATCGTAACAATATTTTATTCTAGGCACTTACCTTACCAATCAGGCTAAGGCCTTGTTGTCCTCTGCTGTCCGAAGAAGTCATCTCCACTCTACTCGATCCATGGCCACACTTCGCCAGCCTCGTAGTCTGCGAAGGGTGCGCAGGTCACCTTCTACTTGGTCGATCCACCTTGCCCGCTGCACGCCTCTTCTTCTTGTTCTTCTTAAGACGTGCCCAGCCCACCGTAGTAGCCCAATTTTTGCAATGTAGACGATGGATAGTTCTCACAGCAGCTGGTGCAATTCGTGGTTCATTCGCCTTCTCCACGTTCCGTCATCCATCTACACTCCACCGCAGATGGTATCAAAACCAGGGTGCCTTCCATTCATTTTGACTAGAAAAATGTTTTAAGAAATTATGGAATAATAAGATATTATGAAATTATTTTGATTGTGTAAACAACAAGAAGAGATAGTTAAGTTTGTGTTTGACACATAATATCTGCCAATTTTGCTACATGAGAGTCGCAATAAGCCATTTTGTAATTTATCTCACCCACTCTTCGCTCTTCACTCTTCGCGAAGAGGCGATCAGAAAAACGCTCATTGTGACTCTGTCAAAGCTAAATTTGCAGATTTGATGTATCAAACACAAACTTTACAATGTTTTCTTATTATTTACACATACAAAATAATTTCATAAAACATTTTTTTAGTCAAAATGAACGGAAGGCACCCTGATCAAAACCTTGCGTTCGAAAACACCAAGGGCGCGTTGGTCCTCCACGAGCATAGTCCAGATCTCGTGGCCGTAGAGGACCACCGGTCTAATCAGCGTTTTGTAGATAGTCAAGTTCGTGCGGCGGCAAATTTTATTTAACCGAAGCGTCCTCCGGAGTCCGAAGTAGGCACGATTCCCTGCCATTATGCGTCTTTGAATTTCTCTGCTGGTATCATTTTCAGCGGTCACCAGTGAGCCCAAATACACGAACTCGTTGATCATCTCGATTTCGTCACCGTCAATCTGAACTCGGAGTGGGAGGCTAACATTATCTTCCCTAGAACCTCTTCCTCTCATGTATTTCGTCTTCGATGCGTTGATGGAAAGCCCAATCCGGCTAGCTTTATTCTTCAGTCTGATGTACGTTTCCACCATCGCCTCAAAGTTCCGTGCCATGATGTCGATGTCATCGACGAAGCCAAGAAGCTGGATGGACTTCCTGAAGATCGTGCCACTCGTGTCTGTCCCAGCTCTTCTGATCACACCTTTTAACGCGATGTTGAATAGCAGACACGGAAGTTCATCACTTTGGCGTAACTCCCTTCGAGATTCAAAGGGACTCGAGAGTGTCCCCGATACTCGAACAACGCACATTACTTGATCCATCGTCGCCTTGACCAATCGCGTAAGTTTATCCGGAAACCGGAATCGTGCATAATCTGCCATAGCTGTTCTCGATCGATTGTGTCGTATTCGGATTTGAAATCGATGAACAAATAATGTTGTGACTGTGGCATGACCAGACACTCCCGGGTAAACTAGCTCAGTAGCATGAGACCCCTGAACTGTGTCGCAGGGCCGGCATGTTACTGGGTATTCGGAGGGGCTACGCGGACAAAGTATGAAACACACAGGAATATTCACATTTTCTAAAACATTTATTTGCCCTTTTCTGTGGCGTGTGGGTGTGGGTTTTCACATATATGTGGCGTGTATGCGAGAGTTTATGAACGGTACGGTACTCACTGTTGCAGCAGATTCTCCTTCGGCGTCGCGACGCTGGCGTTGGCCCACACGGCTGCTCCTGCACTACCGTGTGGCCGGAAACTTGCGGCGCGGGCTGCAGACAGTGTAGTTGCCGCTTTGGGAGAATGGCGGATCTGGTGGCGTTCATCAGCCACATACGGCTCAGCAGGCGTTGCTGGCTAGTTTGGCTGGCAGGCGTCTTCCGTCGTTGACGGCATCGGCTGACCGTGGCATGGCCACCTTGGTCGAGCCGAGACGGGACCCTCCTTGACAATTAAGGCCACCGGTCTGAGGGAATCGTCCCTGACGGACGATCGAGTGTCATTTACTATTAGGCTCGGAAGCCATCTTGACTTTCGAGCCGAGCCGTGTAAGACCGTTTTATTTCGGGTACGAGGTGTACAAAATGTACAAAAGCACAAGAGCTCCTGAGAATTATCAAATTCAGTCAGGGAAATTTCCGTCAGGATAATAAAAATCAATTACCTGAACGGAGGTAGGCTTCCCAACCCAAACCCCGCAAGGGGGGGGGGGGGTATTAAATATGCACTACACTTCACGATACCGGTCTACACGGACGCCTGATTACTTCTGCCTAATCTTTCAAATCTATGATGGCTAGCTATTCATCATCCAATTTGCGCATCCATTGTTATTTTAAAGCCAAGATTTTCCTTCCTTCAGTAACGTTACGTTGTTGTTTGCAGCGGCACAAACCCTCTCGCTCTTGTGTGTGTCTACTGTTTTAGGTTTAACAAAACGTGAATTTTCCAAACAACAACAACTCATACAAACGAAAATCCACGGATTGTAACCAACTGGTTACAATGTGTGGGCACGTTGTATTCGCGGCATATCTGCAGAACCTGCCGAATCGCGAAAATTTGGTCCGTGGTAGCGTGGACACCCATGAATCCCGCCTTGTATTGCCCCACGAACTGTCTTGCAAATGGTGACAGGCGGCGGCATAGAATTTGGGAGAGTACCTTGTAGGCGGCGCTAAGCAGTGTGATAGCGCGGTAGTTGCAGCAATCCAACTTGTCGCCATTTTAGTAGATTGGGCATACGACACCTTCCATCAACTCCTCCGGTAATATCTCCTCCTCCCAAATCTTGGCAATTAACCAGTGCAGCGCTCTACCCAGTGCTTCACCACCGTATTTTAATGCCCCCTTTGGTAGTTGATCCACACCAGTTGCTTTGTTGTTCTTCAGCCGACCGATCGCCTCCACAACTTCTTGAAGATCAGGGCCACGCGTGCTCCAAGGTCTGTTGCAGTGCCACCTTCGTTTTCTGCTGCATCACCGTTGAGATGCTTGTCATAGTACTGCTTCCACCTCTCAATCACCTCACACTAGTTCTTGGGAAGGTTACCCTCCAAGGCCTTGCACATATCAACTTGCAGCACGTAGCCTTTGCGCGAACTGTTTAGCTTCTCGTAGAACTTCCGTGTGTCGTTTACGCGGTACAGATTTTCCATTGTCTCGCGATCTCGGTCTTTCTGTTGACGCTTCTTCCTACGAAAAACCGAGTTTTGTCTGTTCCGCGCTTGCCTGTATCGTCCCACATTCAATCTCGCTCGTGCTGCATTATTCTCCTCTACTAACAGTTTGCATTCGCCATCAAACCAGTCGTTTCTTCGGTCCGGGAAGTACCATCGCAGTACGTAGTGCCGCTGCAGCAGTACTATCAACCGGTGGAATCTAACGATTTTAAATTGGCTCACTACTTGACTAGCCTATTGGTCTAAAGTACATCTATAAGAGTACTCCATTTTAGTCGAAATTCTAGTACTACACTATGTTTGTTGTGATTCGCTATGGAAGTTTTACAGATAAAATTAGGGGTTCGTGGATTTTCCTATGTTTCGAGTGGTGCATCGATTAGCTTGGGATCGAAGATAATACCAGAGCTGAGCCAAAAAGTTGAGCACGTTTCTTCGGGACTTTCTGGTCTTAGAGTTACCTCTATGGTACTACCTATGGCGGAACGGAATGTCCCTCCAGCCATCTTCAATAGTAGCTACTCTTCCGTGGGTAGTGCAGCTTCCAGCTGTTACGCGTAATCCTGGGCAACTCCGGCGTCCCGTAATTGTTCAATGCTCGATGAACATTTCAAATGGTCCTATCTGCTTTGATTGATTCTCTTCATCGACTTTCTCTTTTCATAACCACTGCTATGCAAACAGATTTCGCGCTAATTCTACCACATGGTTTGATAAAGGAGGTTCTTATCTAGCGTTCAAAACGTCAAATACAACAGGGAAAGGTTCTGCAGCTGAGTTATTGACGAAAGAGAAAGTTGATCAAGAGAATCGATCAATACAGATAGGACCTTTTGAAATGTTTATCTAGAATGTTGAGTCGCGGCGATCGACTTCGACGGGTGTTATGCACCGTCGAGTGTTTTGAGAGCATGCATACTGCAATTAATTAGTGGTCCGAATTTATGTTTGCACTGCTGTACGTTGATAATGTCGGAGAAGAAATTCCTGTCGATTATAACGTGATCGATTTGGTTTT
Source organism: Ochlerotatus camptorhynchus (assembly GCF_037179485.1). Taxonomy (NCBI): domain Eukaryota; kingdom Metazoa; phylum Arthropoda; class Insecta; order Diptera; family Culicidae; genus Ochlerotatus; species Ochlerotatus camptorhynchus. Next base: position 3,385,772 of record NW_027040988.1, read on the forward strand.
CTGTGTGTTGGTCAGGTGATCTCCAGGTGGCTTTGTGGATATCCTTGCGGGGGAAAAAGGTACTTCGGATTACCATACCCCGGGAGGCTGCAAAGTTCACGCATCGTTGGCCGTTGTCGTTCCATACGGAATGCAGGCTGTTTGGCCCGATTGCCGGGCTGTACATTGCCTCCCGTCCTACCTGAGCGTTCATGTCGCCGATGACGATTTTGACGTCCCGTTGTGAACAGCCGTCGTACATCTGCTCCAGTTGATCATGCTGTAGTTGAAAAGACGGCCCTTAATCCTCAACTTGCACATCCTCGCGTTGATCGGCTGCCAACCAATCACGCGTTGGCGCATCTTACCCAGCACTACAAAGCCGGTTTCCAGCTCGTTGGTGGTGCTACAGATCAGGTAGAGAGTAGCCGCTCGATACCCGCTTTTCCATACCTTTTGTCCCGTCCAGCAAAGTTCCTGCAGTGCTACGACTTCGAAGTTGCGTGGTTGAAGTTCGTAATAGATTAACCTATCGCAGCCTGGAAAGCCAAGCGATTTGCAGCTCCATGTTCCGAGTTTCCAATCGTAGTCCTTATTTCGTCGCGTAGGTTTGTGCCTCCCTTAGCTCAGTCGGTAAAAGCGCAGCTATAAAGCAAGAACATGCTGGAGGTGGCTGGGTTCGATTCCCGGTCCGGTCTAGGAATTTTTCGGGTTGGAAAATTTCTCGACTTCACTGGGCATAGAGTATGATTGTTCTTGCCACACAGTTATACTTATGCAAAAATGGTACAGGCATTGAAAGCCCTCAATTAATAACTGTGGAAGTGCATCTAGAACACTAAATTGAGGGCACGCAATGAGCTAATATGCGATTTGCAATAAGCTTGAAATGCGAAAAAGAAGAAGAAGAAGGTATATGCAGATTGTTCCGATCCGTATTTCTTTCTTCAGTATTTGCAACTTTGTTTTTTTTTCAGGGTGGCAGGGAGTTGGGGCAGGCCCAACAACTGTCTCGCCGGGGGACCATCGTGCCCAGCTCTGTTTAGAGTCCCACGCTGGCACTAGGACGGTGATCAGTCGCTCCTGACATGGAGAACAGACGCCGTTTTGAGCCGCACCTCCATGGTGAACAGACGCTCGGGTTTTGGTGAAGCATTTCCTCTATCACCGTACTATGGTTACTGCGCCAGTGTTCGCGTCGCACCTTTTCACTTTGCTATTGCCGGACTGGTAACATTGCCACCCAACTGTGTCCATGTTTCAGCTGGTAGTCTTTTGTTATCATATGACTCGAGGAGGCGAGAAGTAGGAACTTCTGAGAACCTGAGCTAGGTTAGGTTAAATTAGGATAGTTACGTGGGTTATCAAATTTGTCAATTCAGTAAAATTACCGACCCTAAAGGGGGAACAATGGAAACTAGTTCTTGAACGAAACATTATTTTTAAACAGTTTAAATCCAAACCTATAGATGAAGAGCGCTCATTAGACTTAGGCAAAATTTTAAATTTTTGCTCAACAGTGTTCAAACGGTTTCAAATCGGGTCCTGATTAGCCTCCGAAAGTTTAAACTCATTTGATAAGAAACTGACATGGCACAAACCATTTGAAGTTTATATGGAAATTACTATGGGAAAACAACACTTCTTGTTCATTGCCTTCTAGCTTTTTTACATGTACATTTACAGTACACATTCTATTTCTATTCTTATGGGAATTTTTATCAGCTACAACTTTGCACAAAATAGTTTTTCAGTCAAACGTCAAATTAAATAGTTATTAAATGTTTAAGAGATTGATAATCTTATGGCAAGATTAAGCAACTGTATTGTGGGCAACACTGTATTCTGCAGTGTGACCTGGGTGGGGGGGGGGGACGTGCTGTCAAATCAGCCTACTGATCATCTTGTATGAAACTGGTTCCAAACGTAAACAAACGCTGTAGGTTTCTTATGGCTTGTTTACGTTTGGAACCAGTTATGCGAGGTAGGCGACGATTGTTCGAATTTGACAGCCACCTCCCCCCCCTTGAGTGTGACATAGTAGCCATGATTTTTGTTCTCTATTCTACGCGCCATAAACACCAATGTTGCCTACTGAACAGTTGATTGAGCATAATCATAAGACATCAGTGACTTGAATCATTAATAATTTTTGTTCCTTACATCGAGCCTTACATTTGATCGAAAAGTGGTCTTGAACAAAGTTTTAGCTGAGAAAATTTTCAACAAGCTCAGCTATCATTTTCTAAAGTAGAGTGAACTGGTGAATTTTGAGATCGATATGAACCAGAATTATGGTTTCTCCATAGTAATTCCCATATAAACTTCAAATGGTTGGTGCCAAGTCAGTTTCTTACTAAATGAGTTCAAATTTTGGGAGGCTAATCAGGGCCCAATTTGGAACCGTTTGAGCACTGTAGAGCGAAAATTTCAAATTTTGCATCAGTCTAGCGCTCATGCTACTTTCTCTTAAGATGTAACAACAAATGTACCGTCATTTTACTACTGCGCACGGTAGGCATTTATAATTGATGAAGTGTCCGGATTTGTGAAATAGGTGTTCGGATATCGATGTTTTATAGAATTGGATACAGATATCAAGGCATCAGATATACGTAAGTGGAAATCAATAAACATTTCCAACAGTAATGTATTTTTTTCGGAAAGAATTTAGACATGTTTTTATTCGTAAGCACTGAGCAGTAAGATTTCAAAAGCTTCAAATATTAAAGTTGGTTTTATTAGGTGGATTAATCCGTGTCGTTGTATCTCATTCGTCAAATTATGATGCCATCGCTAATTATTTAATTGTCACATACGATTCAGACTCACCGGACAGTGTGCCTCTTTTTCCGTATTTCTGTCTTTCACTTGATTTCCCAAGAAGAGAGCAATTTCATTACACTGTGTGACAAACTGGAGTTTCGTTTTCTATGATAGAGAAATCAAACCCTATTTGACTAATTTGTAATATTGAAAATGTATTCAAACTTCGCAAAAAGCAATCTTACCCTATGTCCTAAAACGTGAAAACCTTTAGGAACCACCCTCTTTATTAATTAGGATATTATTCCCGATATTGGCCATTTACTGCCAGCCTAAGCACGTGGTATTATTGTTGTTCAAGAACTATTTGTTGAACATAGCTCAAGTGACATTTATCTAGAACATGTTTGAAAACCCTACCTCTCATTTCGGTGATATTTTTAATACTTAGACGGTGTCTTTCAGAAGCATCTCCGAGTTGCAAGCTCGCTGATCTCATACACGCCTGTAGGGCGTTGCAACCTCATAATGATTGCTATTCTATACTGAAAATCAGAGGATCATAAGAAAGTCAAATATATGGTAACACAAATTCTGTTATACAGAAAGTCGTGTTGCACAGTGTCACTGCTAATTAAGCTCTAATTCCACATAAAACTGCCAAGCCCCGAATGGATCCGATAGTTCAACGAAGATCCAAACCGCGAAGGTCAGGTTCGCCAAAAGTGGGCATCGTAGTCGTTACTGAGATCATTTCCAGAATCCAGAACTGTCTTCCTGAAGAGATATTAATTCTTATTACAACTTGGGAAAAGAAACGATAACGAGATGGTATATATCTTGCTGCAGTTGTTTTTCTTTTTGCAATAATGGTTACGCTGTAGTGGCAAACTGCACAAAAAGCGGTCGAGAGTCAGCGGGAAGATGAGTATGAGACCTCCATTAAATCTAATTAAAATTGTATAATTTCATCGGATCTGTTGTGAAGTCGGTTCTTGGGATAGAGCAAACCCGCTGGCTGCGACTAATTGATCAATTAATTAATTTACGATACAATCGGCGCTGTAAGCCTTCTATGGGAAAGTGTGACGCGCATAATTGCAGTTCTACTAGTGTACAAAAAAGCAATACAGAACCAACGAACCAATGCGCGGGGTGCGATTCTCTTTTGCGAGGGTTGAAATTTCGGTGCGGTCTGCAAAAGGCAAAAGGGCCCACTAATTGTGTCGTTGGACGACGAAATGACCCTCATATTTTGTTACATTAGCTTTTTGTGTTCAAATTTGTGACATGACGCGAATACGGGTTCGTTGTCATTTATGAACTTAATTAGTAAAAAAAAAAACAAGTTTTCGCCTCATGAATTAGGTGGCGGACAATCTACATATGAGCCGTGCTATTGTAGGAAGTCGGATTAGAAACCTAAATTTTATAGCTATACACATAGTCATACCATATGGTAATGACTGTGGAATCGCTAAAAGCAGATTTTCAATCTGAGCGCAGTAAGTATGTTTTAGAAGCCAGGAAGACAGGAAACATAATTCTTTACTTATATATTTGGAGACACACAATGGAGTATGATTTGTTCAATTATTTTACTACATATTTTCGTAGTAAATTTATCATTTAATTAATTACCCAACTGTTCGATAAACTTACTACGAGTTAAGTCAGTATTTGCTCTTTCGGGAGGCACATTACGCATAAATCACAGCCATACGATTACTACATTGAAAATGGTTTCTCTTCCTGTAAAATCTATAATGAGAATGGTTTAGTCAACTTTAATCGAACTATACCTAGATATAGTTTTGACCCTATTGGTTAAGATTTTCGAAGACCTAACCATACGAACAATGGGTGGTTAATAACGTTCACCATACGAAATCTCACTTTTTCCCATACAGTTTTTCCTATGGAACTATAGCCTAACCACATCAGAAAAGGTTCAAGTTGGGTACGTGAAACCTTTAACGTTCGATAAGGTAGTACGGTTTAGAACCAACCATTGTTGTTAACTTCAACATATACTATGACCGGGTAGAAATGGCCGTTATAATCTGTCGTATCTTATGATGATGTACCTCCCACCACAGTCGAGCCATTCCAGCCAGCGTTCAGCAGTCGTCCCGGCCCTGCGTGTGGGAGTAGTGCAGGGGTCTTCCAACTCGACAGCATAGGCAAGTCAACTTCTGTTATCGATTCAACGACTCCTGATCCGCTCATTGCTTCCAGCCAATATTCGCCTGCACCATCAAGGCATCCTTCGCAAGTTGCTCAGACTCTAGGACGTATTGAAACTATACCTGCTCCTTCAGACTTGCTGCTGTATTATCAGAACGTCGGTGGTATCAACTGTGATGTCGACGATTTTCGCGTAGCTACCTCGGATCTTTGCTACGACATCATTATTCTCACGGAGACATGGTTGGATTCACGCACGCTCTCTCGTCAGGTGTTCGGCGACGATTATGAAGTTTTCCGTTGCGATAGGAATGCTGCTAAGAGTCTGAAAGTTAAAGGTGGAGGTGTTTTAGTGGCTATAAATTCTAGGTTTAGAGCGAGGTTACTAGAAAATAATGCTTGGACATGCTTAGAGCAGGTGTGGACGTCGATTAAACTGGGCGATCGTACCTTGTTTCTCTGTGCGGTTTACTTTCCTCCCGATCGTATACGGGAGCGTGACCTCATCGAAACCCATTGCCAATCGGTTTTCTCTGTTCTGGATACCGCCAAAGCAACCGATGAAGTTATTGTGTTTGGTGACTTCAATCTCCCGGGAATTTCATGGAAAAAAAACTAAAAACGGCTTCCTCTATCCTGACATGGATCACTCTGTCATCCATTCCTACACTTCGCTCCTTCTGGACAATTACAGCTCAGCCACTCTTTTTTTTTTTTTTTTTTTTCTTTGTTCGGGACATAACACTACTGCGACCAGTAATTTGATCTATTGTAGTATAGCCCGTGTCCTTAGTTTAGTGCATGTCGTATTACTCCATCACTATTGAGAAATGATGAAGTATTCGGTGTTGATACAGTTGTCATTCTTGCCTTCATCGCAAGGAATCGATTCTAAATGAAAGGTCCCGCTATTTATACCCTTCGGAGTGTTGGAATACCCTCCAAAGGCGCGCCCCTTTGTCAGTCAAAATGGGATTCCTTAGCAATAAAAACAAGCTATGACACCGATAATGACCATGCATCAGAACCCTAGTCTTAACCACTTCAAACTAGAGAACAATGAATAGAAGATTAGGAATCACATAGATGAAGACTAACTAACTCATTTTTTCCTTGTTTCAAGATCATCCTCGGTACAGGCAACCCGAGGACTTATCACTATCAACAAGGCATAAAAAGTAACAAGGACTAAGATATGTTCCTTTGATTACTGAAAAATCCTGTACCCCTAGTTTGAAGTAGTCAAGACTAAGATTCGGTGGTAGATCTTACATCCCGTAACGTACCACGAAAAGGTGATCTACCCACGTTACGGGGCCACTCTTACTCAAATCAACCATGTTATTAACCAGAACAACCGCAGTTTGGATCTTTGTTTTGTAAGCGCCCAGGGCTCCTTTCTTATGCGAGGCGCCCACTCTTCTGGTGAGACTGGATCGTCACCACCCGCCGCTACTGGTGACGTTAAGTACTAAGCTGATGCATGATTTTAATATTTCACCTGCCACCGTTTCCTACGATTTTCGCAACGCCGACCATGGTAGTATCGCCGAGTTACTCTCGACTTTAGATTGGGACGACTTATTGAACACCGTTTACATTGAGTCCGCCGCTCAAACTATTTCCAATGTCTTGACATATATCATTGACAGACACGTTCCGAAAAAGATTCATCATCATACGACCCATCCACCATGGCATACGAGCGAATTTCGTCGACTGAAATCCAGAAAAAGAGCCACTCTTAGGAAGTTCACCAAGCACCGCACACTATCCCTTCAACGTGACTATGTCAGGATCAATCACGCATACAAACGAGTTGCGAAACGGTGCTTTCTTCAGTATCGACGTGGATTGCAGAGAAAGCTTAAGCCACGTCCCAAGCAGTTTTGGAGGTTTGTCAACGAACAACGCCATGAAGCTGGTCTGCCGTCGTCTATGACACATAATGGTAACGTGGCCTCATCTACGCAAGATATCTGTCAGCTGTTCTCTGAAAAATTTTCTAGTGTCTTCACGGACGAGAGACTAAGTGACGACCATGTCCGACTGGCTGCCAGTTACGTACCACTCTCTGGCCAAACCATGAGCAGAATTGACATCAATCCCGAGATGCTTTTCAGGGCTTCCTCGAAACTCAAGTTGTCGTAAAATCCGGGTCCTGACGGAATTCCATCGGCGTTCCTCAAAACGCACTTGGACAGTTTGTTGTCTCCACTGCTGCACGTTTTTCAACGGTCTGTGGACTTTAGAGTTTTCCCATCCTGTTGGAAGCTAGCGCACATGTTTCCAGTACATAAAAAAGGCAACAAACAGGACGTTGGCAACTACCGTGGCATTACTTCGCTTAGCGCTGTTGCTAAATTGTTCGAACTCGTTGTTATGGAACCGTTACTCGCTGACTGTAAGCCGTATATTAGTATCGACCAGCATGGTTTCTTGGCTGGTCGCTCCACTGCCACTAACTTGCTGTGCCTTACTTCCTACATCTCTAACAGTTTGCCGGATCGTGCTCAGACGGATGTCATTTATACTGACTTATCTGCTGCCTTCGATAAATTGAATCACCGCATATCAATCGCTAAACTGGCTTGGTAACCACAGCTGCCTTTTGCAATGGTTTCAGTCGTACCTCATCGATCGCTATCTTACTGTTGTCATTGGTCATCACCAGTCCCGTACGTTCGCTGCCACATCCGGCATACCTCAGGGTAGTCACCTGGGACCGCTGATTTTCCTGATTTATTTCAACGACGTGAATCTGGTAATTGAAGGACCACGATTATCTTACGCAGATGACCTTAAACTCTACCTCCGAATTCACTCAATTGAAGACTGTTGCTTTCTTCAACGTCAGCTGAATGCTTTTGCTGATTGGTGTATTCTGAATCGTATGGAGGTTTACCCGTCCAAATGCTCGGTTATCTCTTTTTCGCGCAAGAAAGAGACTATTCTGTTCAAGTATGTTTTGTTAGACACTGAAATTGAGCGCGTCAGCCAAATTAAGGACCTAGGCGTGATTCTGGATACAAAACTCTCTTTCAAGCAGCATATCTCGCACGCCGTCGACAAAGCTTCCAGAATTCTAGGGTTTATCATCAGGATTGCCAAAGACTTCACGGATATCTACTGCCTTAAATCGTTTTACTGCTCTTTGTCTCGCTCCATATTAGAATACTGCTCGGTTGTCTGGACTCCTCACCAGTGCTGAGATTTGTCATTGTCATTGACAGACTTTTGCGCGATATTGACAAAATTGTTTTTCACGTAGTCAATGATAGACTTGATCCTCAAAAAAATCTTTGTCAAAATCTCATTCATTTTTTCGTCAATGACAAAGATTCACCTGGTAACAGAAAGTGTAATTTCTTGCATTCTGAGTCACATTATTGTTATCCAAGCAGTTCAGGACGTAGATGCTTATTCACTTTAATGGCTCCATGTAATTGTTTTGCTCTTGCCATTTAATTTCATTTCAAATTTAGCTTATAAACAAATCAGTACATGTTTGTCACTGACAAAAATGCTACTGACAATTGACATGGTTTGCCTTGACGATGACTGTTAGCTCAAACGAGTGTCCAAAGCAGAATTTTGAGTATCACCGTGTATTGTCGAAATTTTGCAGCACTGCTCCTCACTACAACAACGGTGTCGAAAGAGTTGTTCAGCGACGGTTCCTGAGATATGCGCTACGTAAACTGCCGTGGACGGATCCCTTCCGATTGCCTAGCTACGAAAGTCGTTTGCAACTGATCCATCTGGAGGGCCTGTCGGTCCGAAGAGATACAGCAAGGGCATTGCAAATTGCGGATATTTTGCAAGGATGCACCGATTGCCCTTTCCTCCTTGAGCAAATTGACATCAATGTTCAACCCCGAGCCCTACGGAATAATTCAATGCTGCACCTGCCCATACAGCGAACTAATTATAGCATGTTCGGTGCAATCGGTGGTTTACAGAGACTCTTAAATAGGGTCTCCGCACTGTTTGATTTTGACCTGACTCGTCAGCTGCTTCGCCGGAGGTTTAGTTCGTTTTTTTGCTCTTTGCTTCGGAATATGGATAGGCTTAAAACAAACAAGAAGTGCTCATTTCCTCGCATACTCGACTTCGTTTGCTTTTCTGCTGGAGAGAAGCGAGGCAAGTGTGTACGTCGTTCCACCATGTTATACATAAAAATCAAGGCAAATGCTTGCTTGTGTCGGTGAAAGCATATACAGAACACGGAATAAAAAAAGATTAAAACCCATTGCATCGTCTGCAAGGTCAACTTCTAACATCCGCTGCGATGTTCATAAACAGAGGATGATAGGAAATAAATTTTTGGTTTGCGTGTAGGACAGGCATTATGTGTTATTGAAAAAACATTACTATTTTTTAACATGCATATTTTGAGCTCGCTTTCAGCTGTGAACGGATGCATCAACAGTTGCATCTCTCGGTATCGATAGTGCTATCAACAGTTCTATTCTCCAACAGGTCATAGTTTGGTGTGGGGAAAGACAACCGCAACTCGGTCGTGTGTTTGCTGCTGGAGTAAAAACTGACGGCGTTGAAGTTAAGCTGGGTTTAGATAGGGCAAGTCAATTGATCAAGTCAGTTGAATTCAACTGACTTGAACGCGAATTGAACATGTAAACCATGCCATTCAACTGACTCGATCAACTCACTTGAATTGAAAAAATTTGAACCAGGCTCAACTTATCAACTGAATTCAAATGAGTTGATCATTTGACTTGCCTAGTCTAAACCCAGCATTAAGAATTCTATCAAATTCAGCTTTGGGAATGGTGCGGGAAAACCGTTGGGCGAAATAGTTGATTTCGCTAAGGCGCTGGACGCGTATTCTTTGCAGATGGAAGCTATATAGAGCTGAGGAGAAATCCTGTTTATCAAATTTAAGTCCAGTATCGATGCTGCACAACCCTGAGCAAAGAATTTTCTATTATGATGATGGAATGGCAGTCGAGCTACGTATTTCAAATGCGGGGAATATATCCAGTATGTGCGAGTGTATGATCTGCCACCTGGAATTCATGTGGTCACATTAATGTTATGTGAAATTCAAATGAACATCATTAATTTTGTTGAACTATTTTCGGGTGTATAGCTCAATCATCAAAAAAAAATGTTACCACGTTTTGTACCATCTCCGTTCCTTCCCATGGGTCATCGATGTTCATTGATCTTTTCGTATTTTTAAATGCGTATCCTTCCGGATAGAAGGGAACTCGAATGATATTTACTTGTATAGGGGAAACGCTCCTATACGCTCCGTTAGTACGGAGTCTTCATACACAACTATAGGAACCTAGCGCTTCTAAGTTCCCGTCTCGAATGAACTAAATTCTCCTCTTGTAGGGGAACAGTTTAAAGAGACGTTAATAGACTTATCCTTATCCTAACGCTTCTAAGCTGGGTAAAGCAGGTGCATAAGAACGCCTTTCAATGGTTGTTGGGTTCTGCCCTGACCGGCGATTTGCGACCTCTGTGCACCTGAACTCCGATTCTTATCTCCACGCGGTGCCCGGTGGGGTTGCTGGCGGTGATATTTGCCGTCAGTAATGCGAACAAGAACGGGGGATCATTGTTGTCACTAATGCACTATTGTTTATAAGTCGCTAGTGTCGGTGATGACGATGATAGAGCAAATAGGTTATAGCCAACTCTAAGTAGCCCGTTATTATCGCTACCTGGGGATGCTAATCGGCTGAGTGCTGGTTGCGACTTGGCCGTCCTGAACCTCTTTAAGGTGGTTCGTTTAAAAATACGTTAATAAATGGAAGCTAACGCTTCTAACGTACGTCAACTATAGGAGCGTTTACCCTAGGGTAGGTATACCAGCAATGGGAATTCCATATGCCATAATTAAAACACACCATAATAGGAACGTATAGCCATAACTGGTACACTTACCCTATGTATGTATCAAATGTTCAAAGTGTATTTACATTTCTAAGCTGACACGTGCTACCTACATCAACGATAAGCATTTGAGCATAAGCAGAACATAACAAGATGAACATTTCAAAAGGTCATGTCTGCTTTGATCGATTCTCTTCACCAACTTTCTCTTTCGTTGATAACTCAGCATTCATTCCCTGTTGTGTTTGCCGTTCTGGACACTATACATAGGAACCTCCTTTATGAAACTATGTAGCAAAAATGTTTGTAAAGCTGTGATTCTCAAAAGAGAAAGTCGAAGAAGAGAATCGATCAAAGCAGATAGGATCCTTTGAAATGATCATCTAGATTAGATTCAACCACTTTTAGTTTTCCTCTCTTTGACATTACATTCTCCAAACAATAATAAGACACCCATATGCAACAGCATGACGCATCATGTCTTCCCGGTACAACCACTGGCTGACACTTGAATTGCAAGCATTTTATACGGCACGCAGCTGTCTCTGTTTGTCTTCAAACAGTTCCAATGCAATGGGATGCGATTTAATACTAACAGGGTTGTTGAATTATTTTGTTTGATCTGGTCAGTTTAAGTTTATTTTGACTTTGATGGAGCGATCGAATATCATTGAACCCTTTTGCAGTTACCCATTTATAAGCCATGTGTGCCTTATGGAGAATTGCGTTTGGCGAATCATTAGGGGAAACGCTCCTACACGCTAACTTGAAAGTACTCATTAATGAGTAAAAAAAGACCCATTTTGAAGAAAAGTGGCTTAACTCATTAATGATTAAACAATTTTACCCATTAATGAGTATCTGTTACCCATTAATGATTAACAATTACTCATTAATGGGTAACAGATACTCATTAATGGGTAAACAATTTACTCATTTAATGAGTTAAGCCACTTTTCTTCAAAATGGGTCTTTTTCAACCATTAATGGGTACTTTCAAATTAGCGTGTATAGTTGCGGTACGTTTGAAGCGTTAGGTTCCTATAGTTGTGTATGGAGTCTCCATACACAACTATAAGAACCTAACGCTTCTAACGTACCGCAACTATAGGAGCGTTTACCCTATACAAAGAATAATTTGTGTGTTGCGCCCTTCGACCATTTGCCATGATGATGATTTGCCGACCAAAAAAACTAAGGTTGTGTTCCATTTGGAAAATTTTCACTTAGATTTGACACTTCGAAAATAAATTAAGATGTTCGAAAATTCCTCTGTTGTAGATCGGCCGATTTTCGAGAAAGCGTCCGTCAAATTGATTCCTTGTCTGTCAGAAATAAGTCTGTTGGAATAGCAGGTTTATTTGAAAATATTCCATCTGTCAACTTTACGTAAAATTTCACCAAATGGAACACAGCCTTAATAACTTGAGCACAGAATCGTTTCTTGTTGTGGTTGTCGTATTAGATGCTAGATAAAAACTTCTTTTATCGATTTGTGTGCTGAAAATACCTGGGCCTAGTGGATTCAAGGAGAAAGTCGACGAAGAGAATCTTGTCAGTGTTACTTAAGACCTAATGCAATGTTCAGCTTGAATTGTTTCGCTTAGCTGTAGCAATGTAAACAGAAAATCGATGAAGAGAATCGAACATTACAAGTAGGCCCTTTTGAAAGCTCACTGTCGAATTTCAGAACCTAGCACTGGAAAAAACTCGACGTTACCTCTATTTATGCTAAGAGAAGCATTGCAAGTCCCTCCTACTAGAAGAATTATGAAATCGAACGGCTTGCTATGCCTCGCCCCCATCAGCAAAAAAACTAGGGTTGTAAAAACCGTTCTATAGCATAATTTTCCAACTAGGAGGGACTTTCATAGTTAATCTAAAAGCATAAATAGAGGTACCGTCTTCAGTGCTTGGTACAGAAAACTGTAATCTGTGTAGGAAAATCCTTTTTATGACCACAGAAACACCCCGTTCTCGTTTACTTATGCAAAATAATGAATGTGCGTTCAAAAAACGCACGAAATCTAAAAAAAAAACATTTTAAGATTTTTTTTAATTCAATCAATAGATTAAAGATGTACCGAGAATTAAATGGAGGGATTTCCAGCTAAAATGTTCTGATCGCGAAATATTGATGATCATGTCGCATAAATATCCAACCCGTTTTGTGTGGTGTGTGCTGCTGATTTTCAGTTTTGCCCAATGATTAGGGAACTTTCATAAATAACGTAGTAGTTGAGGTAGGAGAGGGGTTTCAGAAGTTGGGACCGGCCATGTATTGCAAAACACGCTCCGAGGGGGGAAGGCGGGTTAATAGGTCAAAAATATACGTAATTTATGGATGGTTCTAATTTTACTTCCAAGGCTGTGCCGCAATGGGCGAGTTAAATATTAACGCGTGGTTAAAAGTAACAGATTAGTAATCGAATAACCCTGCTATACGAGCGTGGTTATTTCGGACCGACTAGAAGTTAAATTTTGGTAACCGCGGCTGAGTTCTGTTTGAAAACTGATCAATTTCCGGCATTGAAAATAACTTTCGAAATGTCACGTTTAACCACGAGTTAAATTTAACTCGGTAATTGGTACACAGCCCACGAAGTATTTCTCGATTACTTTTTCGTAGGGACGTATCCGCTTTTGTAAACAACGCATTTGATCGTCGATTTGGCGTAACTGGTAGGATAGAAGAAATTTTCCCCTACCTGATATAGTGGTGTTAGTATGTGGGGCGAGCTATCAGTTATGCCAAACCGACGATAAAATGCGTTGTTTACAAAAGCTGATATGTCCTTTTGAAAAAGTAATCGAGATTTGTAGTTATCATTCAGGCAAGGAGCGCTTGCGCCTTCGAGGTGACGCCGCTACCAGCAGCCAGAAATCTCGACGGGAACGACGCGCAAAGTTCGAGGTGCAAAACTCGAACGCTGCGCGCTTGACAGGAACCGCCTTCCTACTGCTGCTACTGCTACCTGATTACCCGCCGTCCGAAGCGGAAATGAGTTGATGCACTTGACTTAAAATGATCTTTATTTCTTGTGTTTGTGTGGTTTACATTTATGAATTTTTCAAGTGACACAGATGCGTCTTTCCAACTTTAGTTCATTTGAGATTTTAATTATTATTTACAGTTACTAGTCCTATCAGGCCCATTTTAAAGTATGACCACCTTGGTGGGATTGGTTTGATTTGAATTGGAAAAAGGAGACTACTTATAACTACTATTTACAACTACAACTAACCTACAACTACTATATACACCTAACCTATTATATACAAATTGCTTATCAAAGCATGTTCTGATAAATTACATTTTTCTGCAAATTTAGTCTTAATTTCGTTAATTCTTGAATCTATCACCCCTATTCTGTATTTCGTTTCGAACGAAATTCTCATACAAAAAAATATTTTTTTGTATGAGAATTTCGTTCGAAACGAAATACAGAATAGGGGTGTATATTGGCAATTCTTGCCTCTTCGTGTAAATTTGTTATTCTAGTGTCGAAAGGACGATCAAGAACCATCCTCAGCACTCTATTCTGTGCGACCTGAATTTTGTTCCTGTGAGTCTGTGAACATGATTCCCACACCGGAGCTGCGTAGAGGATCGCAGGTGCTACGATTTGTTTGTAGACGGCCAGTTTGTTCACCCTTAAGAGGCGAGATCTGCGGCAAATCAGCGGATACAGACACCTAACCAAGACAGAACACTTGATTACGGTTTTCTCTACATGCGAACGGAATAGAAGCTGTTCATCGAAAAACATCCCGAGATAGGTTACTTCGGCAGACTACTCAACCCTTGTGCCATCCATAATTACAGTACAAGATGGAGCCGGTTTCAGTTTGGGCGATTGCCGATGGAGGAACATGATCGCTTGTGTTTTGGAGGCATTGATTTTGATTTTCCACGTGGTGGCATAATCAGCAAAGGCGTTAAGGCATCGTTGAAGTTTGTTCGTTATTTCGCGAGGCATTCTTCCTTTGACGGCTATTGCGGTATCATCTGCGAACAGGAAGAACACGTAACCGTCTCCGAGGGGAGGAATGTCGGAAGTGTAAATGCTGTAAAGCAAGGGGCCCAGCAGACTGCCTTGCGGGACTCCTGCTGGGATGGAAAACGTGTCTGAAAGAAAACCATTCAACGATACCTTAAACGACCTTTGCTGGAGGTAGTTACGGGTGATTTTAATAAGATGTAAAGGAAAGTTGAAGTTACAAAGCTTGTACACAAGGCCATCATGCCAAACATTGTCAAACGACTTTTCAACGTCTAACAAGGCCATGGCTGTGGACTTGCATAAAGCTTTGTTACTTCGGATGTTATTCATCACCCGTACTAGCTGGTGATTGGTGGAGTGCCCCTTTCTGACTCCAAACTGTTCCGGAAAAAGAATGTTATTTTCCTCGACAAACTTGAGCAAATGATTGAGAATGAGTTTCTCGAACAATTTGCTCAGCGCTGAAAGGAGGCTGATTGGTCTGTAGCTTGAAGACAATGTTGGATCCTTACCGGGTTTGCGGATTGGTATGATTTTTGCTACTTTCCAGATGCTTGGAAAGTAGTGCAGTTCCAAACATCTGTTGAAGATAGCGGTTAGGAGAGACTGCACTTTCATGCTGAGTCTCTTCAAGATCAAGTTGAATATACCGTCAAACCCGGGGGCCTTCATGTTCTTGGTGCATTTCAGCGCTGAGCAAATTTGTTGTACTGTAATCATATCCGCCGGAGGCACGACACAAGGGGAGGCATCTAGGTTTTGAACGCATTGCGCAACCTGATCATCGAGCGGACTTTGGATAGTCGAGCCAAGCAAATGCGATGAAGCGACATGCTTGCCGATCGCATTTGCTTTCTCCTGTGGGGTGATTAAAAGCCGATCGTCATCATTTTCGACTTTGAGAGGTGGAACGGGTTTGGAATGATTTTTCAGGACCTTGGCTACCTTCCAGAATGGTCTGGAGCGGTCGTCCAGATTCTGGACAACACGCCCGAAACTTTCATTTCGGAGTGAGTCCATTCTAGAAGCAATCTGCCTGTTCAGATCGGCCATTTCACGTTTTTTGCCCAGATCTCCAGTCCTCTGAAACTGGCGTCTACGAACATTTCTCAGGCGAATCAAAAGTTGGGTGTGGAAATCAATGGCAATAAACTTACCCCTCACAGGAACTCGTCGGACGCACGCCTCGTCAGCCACGGTTATGGCTTGGTGGAGTCCCTCCAACGCTCGGTCGATGTCCTCCACGGTGTCGAGCAGTGGATTTTCATCGATGTTGCTGTCCACCATTCGTCTGTACTGCACCCAGTTGACATGGTGGTAGTCTTTACGCAGGCAGCTTCTAGCAGGAACCACGTTGACACCGACTTCAGTCACCACCGGTTGGTGGTCGGAGCTGAGATCGTTGTGCGCCTCCGGCTTGGATAGTACGATGTTTGACAGGAAAAAGTCCAGGGTGGACGGATTTCCCGCCGGAGAGATAAAAGTTGGTTCGTCTGGAAACTGCACAGTGTACAGTCCATGTTGTGCGTGGTCGAACAATAGACATCCATTCCGGTTCCGCTGGTAGTTCCGCCAAGCTTCAGGTCGGGCATTCAGGTCGCTCCCAGCGATTAATCGGGTGCTTGTACGGGTGATGGCGGTCAGGTCGTTCTTGAATTGGATGCCTAGGCCGTTGCTTGTGGTACACTGGCGTGGGCAGTAAACAGCGATAAACCGGACGTTTCCAGTTGGTGATTCCACCTCCACACTAATGGCCTCGATGATAGAAGTGCGGACGTGGGGCAGAGTGCAGAACTTGATTCCCTTTCTGACGATGACCGCTACACCACCCCCCCCCCCCCCCCCTGGAGCTGGTGCGATCAAGCCGGATAATGTTGTGGTCAGGCAACCAGAAGCTGTCGCCGGACTTTAGATGGGTCTCGGTTAGAAGGCCCACGTCGATGCTGTGCTTGCGGAGGAAGTCGGCAAGCTCAATCTGTTTTGCTTTTACAGAGCAAGCGTTACAGGTAGCGATGGTTAGCGGTTTAGACACCATACTGGATGATGAACTTACCGAGCACTTGGATCTGTTCGGGTTTATTGCGGCACTTACGAAGAGCACCGGACATGTTGACGAAAATTTCCATCAGTTCATCCGCTGAGAACAGATCGGGGTTGTTGTTTTGCGCTGGTGGTTGTCTCCAGAATCCAGGGGGGGATGGAGAGCTTTGGCCAGCAGAATCACCAGAAGTTGCTTGAGCGGAATGCACCCGCGAATTCTCTTGCCTTTGCTGAGGAGCACGAAGAGGCGGGAAATCCTCCGTCCGAAATGCCGGGACTTTGTCCTTCTTGCGTCCTGGTTGGTTGTTAGTTGCCGCCTGTTTTCGGATGCGTTTGAAGTCCTCGCGTTTGGAGCACTGTCTGTCGGAACCTTGGTGAGCACCACCACAGTTGGCGCATTTTAACGCCACGGCTCCATCCACAGGGCAGTCGGAAGTGGCGTGGTCTTGAGCGCAATTGGCTTAATGTTGCAGTTGCGGGTGCCGTGTCCAAAGTTCAGACACCGTTGGCACTGAGTCACATCACGATGGCCGCCACGGTATGGCTCCCAGCGGACGATGATGGAATTGATGGAGCGGATGGCCTTCAGCGCGTTGAGCGTCACCGTTCCCTTCTGGAAGTGTACCAGGAAAAGGCTATCCGGATACGCCTTCACATTTTCGTCCTTCCTTGTCATCCGATAGACGGCACTTGGGGCCAGCTTGTACCGGTCTCTGATTTTAGCTTCGATAAACTTCGGGTCGAAGTTTGGTAGGCCCCTTATGACGACCTTGAATGGCTTCTCACCGGGAATGTCGTGGGTGAAGAATTCCACCTTGGAAATCCTCAGGTGGGCGACGACCAAGTCATACTCCGCTTTCGTACGGAGCACCACCTTGGTGCCGACTCTGCCCAACTTGTATTCGGCTTTAACGCCCAGCATCGCTAGATCTGCGATGAGCTCATTAAGATGGGCATTTTTCACTACCAATGGAGGTAGCTTCACTTTTGCCGAACTCGGGCCGGCAGAATTTTCGTTGCCGATGGCGTCGCCGAAATCACCGATGTCGCTGGCGTTCGTCGCAGTGACATCGGACTGGCCTCGATTCTTCTTTCTCTTCTTGCTGCGTTTTTCCAACACAGCTGGCTGGATATTCCCAACCATGGGGAGAACAGCAAACCTGTTCGAGGTAGGCACACCGGAGCTTCCTTCACCGGGGTTCTGGACCTTCGCCGGGCTTCGCGACCGATGCTTCCCCATTTCGGGGCACACACACACGCACGACAAACCGCGAAAGAGAGCGCGAACACTATCGCCACGAACTTTTCAAACAACTCGAGAGAGCGAGCTAACACCGAACTGAACTGCTTGACGATCAAGCAGAGAATGGTCTGTCATGAGTTGATGCACATTAGCAGCGCTGTTTTATAACTTTTCAGATTCAAGCAACACGATGTGCAACCAAATGGTACTCGATTATCACGACTGGGTTTGGGGAGAACGTTTATTTCATGAAACAGTGATAAAATTATTACTTTTTATTTGTACATTTTTAAAACAGTTTTTATGAAAAATTGAAAAAGTGTTCATGTAACAGCTTACGAGAGTAAATTCCTATCGATTGGTGTATTTGGATTTTAATTTCATCTATAAATGACAATTTTAGATTTTCGATTTACCTCCAGTACCTTCCCGTAAGACGTAGTCTTCGTCAAAAAATGGTCGATGAATTTGACTGTAAAGGGCCACGCACATTAGGTCCGGATCGGACGCGTTGCGGCAAAGTGACGGCTAAATCTATTGTCTAACTGTCAAATTGACGTCAACGCAACGCAAACGGATCTAATGTGGGTGGCCCTTAACTCACTGGTATGATGATGAAACAGGTCATCGATGCTTTCTTTTTCCGTTCCACGACAGAAGAACCCCGGTCCCGTCACAACGAGCAAATATTTTTCAATCATTTATTTGAAACATTTTCTTCACTTTATTTACTTTCTGAGAAAAAAAATCATAATTATAAGTATGTAAAAAAAGGATTAGCCATCACCACAATTGTATGTTTCTCTTTCCTCTCTGTTACTCGCTTTGCTTGTGTGTTTGTAACTGTTTCACTCTTCGCTTACTGAAAGCATTGTTACACTCTTGTGTTGCAATAATAGATCTCCGCGGATTGATGCTCATTCCAGTAGGTACTACATATTGTAGTAATGTATGGAAAATCATTGTTCAAGAAAATATAGGAAAGGAGGGGGGGGGGGGGGTGTCCTGGGAAAGGATTTTTTCACTTGCTTTGGCCATTAACCTTCGGAAACGATTCAAAGCAGCAGAAATCGGATTGCAAACGGGAAGGAAACCGGAAGCTGTTGAGAAAAGCGTAACAGATTTGCTAATAAAATAGGAGGAATTGTAAAAGAACTTAACTATAATGCGTTTGTTTTTCCTCGAATAAGCGGGATGCAGTATAGGCAATTATCGCTAAACAAAAAGAAGAGAAAAAAAACGATATTCTTGAGACGGGTCGGGGGAGGGATTTACATTTAAAACATATTACACCTAGGGATTCATTTGCTTCGCTTCAGCCGTTTCAGTATAGATGTAGGCATTCCGTTTTTGCTCAGCTGCTGCTATTTTTAATCTATGTACATTTTTCATCAAGAGTTTGGGTTTTCGTTTGTTGGCTAATCGCTTTGTTTGATTTGGGAAGAGCACATTTTCCCGGCTGGCGCTGTGTCCGGCTGCCGACCGGAACGGAGGAGAGGGTAACTTTTACTACTACGGTACAACTAGGAGAAGTAGGCGCAGACTCTCGTCCCGGAAGCAACACAAAAACCGAGGAAACAGCGCCATCTGGGGTCGATCGGTCGCAGAAACCGACAGCATGCTGCTTTCTCTTTTCGGAGAGTAAGCTTCCAGATGAGGGTGTGGGTGTGTAAAAGCTGCATGTGTGTGTGACTACTCTTTCTTGGGGTTTTTTTTGAGTAACTGTTTTATATGTTTGTATTCGTGTATTGTAAATGTGTGGAATTTTAGGGTTTATGAAATTTCTTCTGGTTTGCTTTTGCTATACGTACGTGTGTGTTTGTTTTTTGTTTGTTGTTGTTGCACTTTTGTAATCTAACAATAACTAGTTTTTTATATAGTTTTTATTTATAATAATAATAATGTTAATATTCTAGGTTCGCTTGTTTTTTTTTCTTCTGTTTTATGCATAAGTTTCATGTGTTCTTTTTTAATAATTTCTCATCGTGCGGGGGAGCTTATCACTTGTTTACGTTGAAGAAGATATCAATTTGATCTTTCCTTTAAAATTTTATCCTTCACTCTTCCCATCGAATGATGATGATTATTTATATACTTCTGGATTAGAACATTATGTTAGTGGTTGTTCTAGATATTAACAGCTTACGCCCAATGTACAGATCTGATTTGCGTCCACTTGTTTAGTGTTTCATCAACATGTCGTATCAATTGATTCAGTGTGTTAATTGTTTAGAAAATAAATAGTCACTTTTCATTGCTGCTTATTCTCTTTTTCGCCCAATTTTTGTTTAGCTTTAAATTTTCTCTAAGTTCAATTTTTCCATTTTCTTTCTTAAATTGTATAATTTCTTTTTAATCAACCATTCATTCCTTTGCTCATTGTGTTTTCATTTAAGTTCTAAACTCTAATCACTCTAACAGTTAATGAGATTTACATGCTTATTTCTGTTTTTGTTTTTAATAACTTTCATGAGAGTGGGTATATGTTTGTCGAAAATGTATGAATAGTTTACGTGGTGTTCAATTCAATGTTCAAATGAGAGATGCAACGTTAGGATATGAGGAAAAACTGTGAGCAGATAATTGGACACCCGTTCCCAAGATGGTGGCCTTCCTGGCACTTGGCATTTTCTAAAGCATAATTCATCAATTAAAACTTACAAAATTGCACTAAATTCAATAGCAGACGGCACTATCGCTGTAAGCGAGCATCAATTTGCAACGAAACGTAGTATTACAAACTATCAAAACGTATTGGAAACGGAAAAAGCTACTTACGAACGAGCGACTCACAATGCGCCATCTGGTGGAAGTTTTGCTTGACATTTGACAGCCCGCCGTGCATCACGTGGAAACGAGTGCCTTCTTGATGTTGTTTCCTGATTAATGGGTCTTGAATCTATGAGAAAATGTACACTGAATGTGAGAAAAACCCACTGAATATGACCTTTTACTTGCACTTAACTACTCAGTAAGAACGAGCTCTCATTAGTTTAAATTCACTTTTAGCTGAATTAGTTCGTTAGCTTTGTCCCGGAAAAATACAGGAACTCTCAACCATTCTGCCATCCACTCGGGTCCATTCGTTCCATTCGATCACACTACTGCTAGAAAACAAGTCCTACTACGGATATTCTAGTGCTACCAAAACACTAACACGCACGCACACTTTCGCACAGTTCGGATTTGGGTAGCGAGCCCTCTCTCCTGGAGGCGAAAGCGGGAAGCGATAACAGGGTGACATTTATATTGGCGATACATACTTTTTTTGGTTTTTGTTTATACAATATTACGTTCTGATTCGTCTCACTGCCTGTGGGGCAACAATTAAATCAGGTAAATTCGACCTAGCTACGTGGGAGACACGTGTGATGATGCGATACTACAGTTCTACAAATGTTTTTACACGAGATGCTGACGGTGCTGTACTCTACGATAGACAATACGCGCGAAAGGTGTGCAGTAGATGCGGTTGTAGTAGGTAGTGTGTAGTAGATAGATTCTGTGGGTTCGATTCCGAACAAATCCCACGGATAAAATCAGTCATTGTTTTATGTTTGTTCCTAGAAACGGGAGCTTCCACTTGGATAAGTCTTTTCTCAGTTGTATTCCGCGGTAGGAGCATAGGGGAAACTTTGAATGGGGTTGCTTTCGCATAATTCGAGGTGATGATGGTGACATTGTCTTTTGTTTGTTTTGCTGTTGCTGTTAAAAGGCATTTTCGTTAATTTTGTGTTCTTTGCGTAGGATTAGAATAGTTCATGACCGTGAGTATGGGTGAGCTAGTTTGATATTAAAACGCATATATGCAACTATTTATATAAATGTCGTTCACTCGACTCATCGCAGTTTGAGCAGTAGTTTACCGATATAGTTCTCCACAAATGAGTGAAATTCGATTAGAATTCAATAGAATTGAAAAGACACTACGATTAAAATTCTGGAAAGTCAATAACGAAGGTTTCGAATTAAAGGTGAAAGCAATCGTTTACCTACTGCTCGTGTGGGGAAGATATCTGTATACGGCACAATGCACTCATTTGTTTTAGGTTCTGAATTAGCTAAATATGTCCCTTTGATTAATGGTTATCCTTTCAACGAGAATACTATTTTGTAACGGATTTGTGTGTTTAATCTTCTACCATCATGAACATCTGTGTGTATATGTGTGTGTGTGTGTGTGTGTGTGTTTATAAAAAATGGCTCCATTGCAATACGATTTTCCTTCTAGTTTATAAGTAAACTGTCAACACTCTAAAAACTTGACAACACTCTGTTAAACAACTCCGTCTCTAGAACTTCTCCCTCATTCTAAAGTGTAGTAGTTCTCAGCAACGATGCAAATATATTGTTGTAACCAACCACCTTGTCACCATCACCTCCCTTCGAGGTGGGGGAATCTTCCGCCTTTGCCGCTTTGCCATCATCACGGACTGTCTTGTAATTATCGCCCGGGTAGTAGTGGTTAACGTTGAAACCATCGTAAGGTTTAGCATCGCTCACCGTCGTCATGTATGTAGTACCAGTAGTACTAGTACCACCATATCTACAACCACCGCTTCCGGTGGTATTTGATGTGGTAGTAGAATTTCCAATAGAATTTTTCCTATAGCCACCGTCTTCTCCCGCGGTTGTAGTTGTTGTTGTCGTATCATCACCATGTTCGATTCCACTGCTGTCATTGTTGTCACCATTGCCTCCGGTGCTGCCACCTCCGGTGCTACCACCTCCGTTGCCGCCATCATTGCCATCGCCGTCGCCCTTATCACTACCATCCGGTGCATCGCTACCGACCGAGTGGTACTCCTCCGATTTTGTATCGAGTCACAGACGTAGATCGTACGCGATCTTGGAGGCAATGTTCTTGAAGCCGATGCTGGTGCCTAGGTGAACGAGAAAACGGAAGTTGTAATAAATTAGATTGCCAACAGATTTAAGTGTAAGTCCTACTAAGAATAATTCGCACAGAAACTGGGTCACTAATTGTAGAAGTGCTTCAAGAGAGTTTCGATGACCGTTCGAAAATTTACATTGAAAGCAGTGTGAAAATCTAGATCAAAAGACCCTGCCACCCTGCCACCCTAGTCAGTAATAGGTTGAGCAACCAGGTGCTCCATCAAAACCGCATTTGAAGTGAAATCACATTACCCGAAAGGTGATCCACGGGAGACTTGAACGTGACGTTACAAGACTAACCTGCCGTTTAATCAAATTGTAACCGAATTTCGTGATACAACCATTTAGAGGATCACAATTGTAAGTTTCAAAACAGCAGATGGTTTACCCGAAATCCAGAACTATTCCGGAAATATTCCGATAGTCACTAGGGGTCACGCTAGTACCGAATGTGGTAAGAGCTTACGTTAAAACAAACGAAAAAAATAAGACTAGTGAGTCTTATTTGGTTGAGCTGACCACTACGAAATACCGAAAAAATTTCCACAAGGGCCTCTTCTTTAGAGTTCTTTGTACAAGTCAAGACTATTTTTCACACAGATGGCGCTGCTCCATTGGTAGAAAGTAATAAAAATCCCCATGTAGAAATTTATTAAAGGAGTAATAACACCCCTAATAAACAAATACCATAAACGAACTGTGTCCCGGATGGGTAAACTATCCCCCAAATGGTTTGGATGATACCCCAAACACGTCGTTAAGCTCTCTTTTATGGTTATTTTTATTAGGGACGCTTTTGACGTATATTCAGGTCAAAAAAAGTTGACGACAACCTAAAAAAAATCATTCATGGACTTTGTAGTCCGCATCGTGCTCTCTTGCCGTGCGGATCTATTGGCTTTTTGCTGAAGGAAGTGTTACTACTACCTAAAGGTACAACAAATTTAAACAGCACTTTTCAGTGCTCAATATATCTGTAAATTTTCTACCTTGTTTGACGCTTATTCCTCTTCGATCCTTGTTTGAACCCTACCCGGGGTAATCCTTCTTGGATATCGATTTGGAAAATTCATCTTCGATCCTTCAGATTCTTATAGTAGTCTGTTTGGAAGTCTATTTGGATAAAAAAAAATTACTACCGCCATGGCGCCTAAGCGCAAAACTAAAGGGCAATCTCTTGACCCCCCTTCTAATGAAATTAATTTGAGCAATCAATTTGATTTGCTCACGGATGATGAGAATGATCCATCATCCAGGACAAATTTTAGTAAACTTTTCCAGCTTAATGCCAGGAATGAAAAGATTCCCCCTATTGTGACAACCACTTCTGATTTCCATGCTCTTCACACGGAACTTTTGAACTTCGTGAAAGTTAAGTTTTCACTGCAAATTGGCCGTCGAGGTGAATGCCGTGTATTGGCTAAAACCTTGGACGGATTTAAATGTCTTTTCAAGTATCTTACTGAGAAGCAGCATCATTTTTTTTACTTACGACACCAAAACTGAACGTGTGTTCAAGGTTGTCATGAAAGGACTGCCCAGTGGTGAATCCCTGGATCAGATCAAAGATGAACTGGCAAAATTACTTGGAGTTGTAATCAAGTAATCAAAATGGAAATGAAATCCCGTCCTGGCGATTCGCGCAACGGGATTTCTAATGATTTTTATTTAGTTCACTTCAAGTCTAGTGAACTAAACAACCTTAAGGCCTTAGAAAAGACTAGGAGACAGAGTAGGCTGTGCGTGCGTACGGACGTGACGTTTGTTTTCTTTGTCGTGTTTGAAAATTTAGAAACATTTATAATTTATAATATATGGACCTGGATTCGATTGCCCGGTTCTGGGTTGCCACCAACGCCGAGATTCAAGATGTTAGCAGCTCAATTCCTGGTGCAAATGACCAATCATCAGCTACGGAAGATCATTCATTCGGAACTCAGCGAGTGCACGAACATCGACGGTGTGCAGGACCTACAAGCTCTACGTCTCTGCAATATCCCCCAGCTCGTTCATGGAGCCAATGTCAAGCCACCAAACCCTCAAGTGCCAGAAGCTTACAGCTGACAAACGTCAAATGGAAATCGGGAATTTGGTTAACATTGGAGGCATTTGGTGAGATCCTTCCATAACACTATATTTTATATACCATTCATTACTGTTACATTCACTTTTATCCTAACTCGGAGCGTTTGGAACGGTATGTCCATGCATCCTTCCACCCCTTAAGATTCACGAAATGCATCGCTGTTTAAATATACCGTACTAGCACCATATTCGACACGTTCCTAATGATGACGCACTCGCATCTCGATTATGACAAGAATTTGTTATAACCTTGTTACACCATCGTCCCTAGAGCACTGAAACTTATATTTGCAGAAGTAACATTTCAATAATACTTATTGAAAATAGTCTAACATTATTGATTGCGTCGATTTAGGAACTGCTTCGAATATGGTACCTCCACGGTTTATTTAAACTCGAATCCTTTCACAAAATCATCTTTGCGGCAAATGCAACGCAGTAGGCCTGGCCGTTTTGATGTTTGTGTCATATTTCAGATATGCTGCAAACATCAATGTTGACAAGAAAAATGACCTACGATCCTACAATCTCTAAGTGACAGGTAGGAAACGTTCCACGTTTCCGACCAGGTATAAATTCCTCTGCTGTTAACAACGGTCAGCGAGGAACAAATATCACGAAATTGGAACGTATTCAATAGCGTTGTTTACGTACAGCCTTGGCTGTATGCATTCAATACACAATATGAGCCTAGAGGTTCTAGTGGGAGTAAAACCCTTGCAAAACCGTTTCTGGGAGCTCTCATTAAGAATATTGATCAAATGTAGTGTCAGTAACAACCTTGTGATTGAAAACTTCGACGAAATGCTTGAACGGAGCACCCGGTTTATAATTGTTTCCTTGATTGGTTTTCTCTCGATATTATTTTCCGTGCTGAGCAGCAATGCTACCGACACCAGGGAGGCAGCAGCTCCCACACCTGGACCCTACCTATCGACCCATCAACTCATGAACTGGGAACCAACGGCTTTACTTCGGCGCCGACTGGGATTAAGCACAGGCCTTCGAGGATGCGGTAAAGAAATAACAAATGCACAACAAATGCGTTATAAAATAAGTTCGCCGGTACAGTGTCACCAGCGACTGTGCAGATCAGTGATGCAAAATATCATGACACTCACGTGACACTCGTCTTCGCATCAACCGAATATCGCTTACAGATCGTTTTGTCACACAGTGAGAGTTAGAGCCATGGCAAACAACAATCACCAGTAATGGTCGCTGCTCACAAGCAAAACGTTACACTCACTGCTGATGATGAAAAGCACAACGAAAACAGTGAAGACTTCTGCAGTACGATCATGAGAAAAAGCGAAACGACAGAAGAAAATGAAAACAATGCCTACGCATTCCAAATTCGTCTCGACGAGCACGACTGTGTGAGTTACAAACAAAGCAGGCAACATTAAACGGAAGCTGTTGGGCACACTCACCAACACACTCACATTAGCAAGCAAAGCAGCAACTGCTTCAAAACGAGCACAGATGAGTGTCGTGATTGTCGGGAATGACCAGATCGGTGATGGATCACAACAGAAGACGACATTCACCAGTTGCTTTTTACTTCTTTCGTCAACTTGATGGATGGTCATGGAGAGAGCTTCGACGAGCACATTGATAGGAATGTACAAAGCGATACTACCATCAGCTGTTTGGCGATCGTGATTGTGATAGGTCGCAACTCTGGTGCAGATCATGATGGCAACGATCACAAGTAAAGTGCGACAGGTCGTTCGAAACGGTGAAATGTAATAACTTGTTACACACTTATCCAGTCAGTAATTTTTACCGAGTTTTTGAATTGCGGATCTGTTCGGTAAAATTTAAAAAATCTGTGAAAAATTCAAAGATGCGAAAATGTGTTACGAAAATTTATAGACTTACTTCTGTTAACCCCAATTAATGATGAAAAATAAAATTTGTCGATTTTATCGAATCTTTACGAATAACGGTCATTTGAATTACTGACTCCTGTAACAAAAATCTAAGTGTGTATATATCGTTTGAAAACTGAATAAAACCCCTTTTGTTTGACGGTTTGATCAACCGTGTATGTTGTTTAATTCTTGAGTTATGATCACTTGAATGCGTCCAAATTTACTTTGAATTTCCAGGCATACGACCGAGGCTCCACCATCAAGCGACTCTTGTGCCACATGTAAGCAATACAGTGAACATCTTCAGCTAGCCAAAGCATCCGGTGCGGAGTACCGTGAGGATGATTTGCAAAAGATATTTCTAATGAATAATCATAGGTGGTTGTGATTGTGAACTTACGTTAACCATTGTTTCCCCTTTAAACAGGACATTCAGCTGCCTCGTCTAGATGGATTGAAGAGAGTTGTGTTCTCACAAAGGCTAATAGCCTTTAATGAAACCTTCGCTCCTGTCGGGAAATACACGCAGACCATTCCTGTTCTTGCATGTGTGTGAAATGAAGCTGTAAGCGGCCGATCGTCTAACGGCCTAGCTGGGTGTTTTCATAGAATTATCACCAGATTTAGCGGTGTGGAGCCGCTTGCTTTGTGGCTGGACAACTGTGCGTCCCAAAACAAAAATTGGAATCTTTTCCTTCATATAAATTCCAAAAATGTTCAGATGAAGGAGTTGGTTCTAAAAATTTTAGAATCATGACACACTTTCATGGCAGCAGACAGCTTCCTCGTCGCAGTTGAAGGTGCAATGAGACGAAACCCACCGGTGACACACCCAGACTTTATATCTGTGGTTGAAGGCGCGAAAAAAAAGTTGAGGTATTGGACATGCTTCCACAGCATTTGTTCCCCAACGTTTTCACTCTCTCCCAGTACGTGCTAAACAAGCTGAGCCCTCCACCATACATCGAGAAAATAAGAAGTGTTGTCGTCAAGAAAGGCTGCTTTAATCTATGTTATAGCAGCTTTGTGAACGGTGATGATTTGAAAAGCTGTAAGATATTAACAGCCAAGCAGGAAAAAGTGGTTTCAGTGGGGCACTTCAATCTGGAGGAATATGTGATAAAGAGAAGTCAATCCAGAGGAATTGACCTGGACAGAAAAACTGCATTGCTGAAAAATATTTTGCTATTGGTAGAGGAAGGAAAAAACAGTTCTGGGAAGAGTTACCTAAAGCCAGTCTTCAAGGTGCAGCATAGCAGGCTTTTGCCCTTACCACTCTATGTTCACGCATGCACTCAGGTAAATGAACTTGCACCCCAGCATGAGTGCAATGTTTACGTTAGAACATCGCTTGCTTCAGCGTTTGAAAAACATCGTTCGTACTCAAGCGCTCGTGTGACTAGCAAACGCGATACATTCTCAGCGGCTGTTATTGTGAAGCTATCATGTACTATCAGCTATCAGCTGCCATAAGTAAATAAATTTGAACAAATCCCATAAATAATTCTCCTACTGGTTATTTGATGTTGTGTTTCACAATTATATGACTTTGGTAATTTGGTTCATTAAATAATTCAATAAATAGTTTTCTACTAAACCTTGACAAAATATGTGGACGAACTTTGACGTTTAGTATAGAGGACGTTTCAAATATGTCGTGCACAATATTTGCAAGTTGTTAACCCCCCTCTTATGTCACGCATCTTTCCATACTTATCATGTAAGACCCCTCCCCACTTTTTGTTCCCTCTGCATATCTTTTTACTCCATTACTATTGAGAAATGATGAAGCATTCGGTTTTGATACAGTCATTTTTTTTTTCAAAGCAAAAAACCGAAGTTAGAGCTCCCTCTAAATACACGCCCGTTTATCAGTCAAAATCGGATACCTAAGTAACAAAATCAAAAAATGAAACCGATATTGAGCGTGCATCAGTACCCTAGTATGAACTAGAAGTGGGCAAAACAGCTCATCTGGCTGAGCGGATCAGACCCGTCCAGCTCACTAAGGCGAGCCGATTATTTTGAACAGCTCATCAGCTCACATTGACATTATAGAAATTTTGACACAAATTCAAGATTGGAAATAAGAAATAAGTGGTTTTGTTGAACCATAACCAATAGAGCTATACTGCCACTATTCGCATAACAATCCCATGTCCTATGGATTTCCTATCTACATAGGACTGTTATGCAAATAGCGGGAGTATAGAGGCTTAAAACTACATAAAATCTTAAAAGTAGTCTAAACCAATATATCCGTAGCTTACAACATGGCTCAACTTTTCTATTGAAAACGCCACCTACACAAAAACTGAACGCGTAAAGCTAAATGCGCGCAAATGTTCCAACAACATATTAGTAATCACATGCGATGATATCTATATGATTGACATCGCTTTTTCTCATGCTATTGAATCCAGTCTACATACAGATGTGATTGCTGATGTTAAATTTTCCAGCAGAATTGCTCTCACTGTTCTTGGCTTGAGCTCGGTCGATGATTCGGAGCCGAAGCTGAGTTGTGAGGTTGAATATCAAGCCGATTTGTCGCGAAACACCAACTAAATCAATAATGTTTCGATTATTAGAAATCATTCGATTGGAATTAGAAAGCTTCACAATATTTGCGTTTGGGTGGATCTTCCGCTCCCGATGAGAATGATGGGAGGAGAGTTGCGAGCACATATGCTGGAAGAATAACATCAGCAATAAGAGCCGGGTAAGTAAATACTTTGAAAATACCAGTAGAAATTTAACATCATGTAACACAACTACATATGTCTCTCTCTACCATACAGCCGCTTGGAAGTTTGCTTTTACCGTTGATGCTATCGATCAGTAGGCACATGTTGTATTACGCGCGCATCTTAGTTTACGCGGTGGCTGTTCAATGCGTAAGTGTAGTAATAAGTCCTTTTTTGAAAAGCTCCGCTATGAATGATGGATTGAATGGTTTAGACTTATGATATCAGTGAGCTGATGAGCTGCGGTTCCTAAAAAATGAACCGCGGATCATTAGCTCACTTTAGTGAATCGGGTCTTTAGAACAGCTCGGGAGCGGATCGCCCATCTCTAGTCTGAACCACTTAACCAACTTCACACATAAGCAACGTGCACTGAAGAAATTGAAACTCAAGCTCAACACCGTCTATGTTTTGTGAAGACTGCCTAAAGCCCATGGAAAACAGGACGGCCAATTTTTTTTCATCGCTTTAATATGCCATTATTATTTTTCCTTTGTTTTCATTCAATATTATACATTAAACAGCACGAAAATAAGAATCCATACTAAAAATACTTGCACACTTAGTTGTTTCTACCGAGCTCGGCTGTGCAAATCTCGGCAAAAAAGTTTTACTGAGATTTCAGCAAACATTTCATTTGTTTGCTGAGATTCAGCTAAGCATTATCCGAGACCAGCGAATCCAAACACATAAAGCAACAAAAGATACAGACAAAACGGTTGCTACGACTACCATGAAAAACTCGCTCTGTAACATAGCTCGATCCGAGTGGTAGAAGGATAATGATATATTGCTTGCCTGCTTTGTTGCAATATACACGGATGAGGACATAGCTTGATATGAATCGAGAAAAGGCATAACAAAAAAAAAATCCCATTAACACACGTGTATCATGTTCGGCTTTCCTTCGTGAAGCAGCTTGCCAACAATTTGCTCGTTTCCTTCTACCGCCCCGAGTGAGTTGTGTCGCACGGGCTGCTTGTCATGAAAAAAAATATTGCTTTGCACTTCTGACACAGCGTTATTATTCGGTTCGTTGATCGCTTGTCATTTTGTCATTTGGAGATATTTTTGATTCCTTGTCCGAGACTCAACAATCAAATGTCACTTTTGCTGAGATCTCAGTGAAACTTATTTTTTCTGAGATTTGCGCAGCCGAGCTCGGTAGAAAAAACTTTGTGTGTGCTAAATGCCTTTGGTTTTTGTTATGTTTATACATTAGTCATGCGATTACTCTTAAGATGCACACTTAGTGTTTTCTACCGAGCTCGGCTGTGCAAATCTCGGCAAAATAATTTGCACTGAGATCTCAGCAAAAGTGACATTTGATTGCTGAATCTCGGATAATGCTTAGCTGAACCTCAACAAACAAATGAAATGTTTGCTGAGATCTCAGTAAAACTTTTTTTGCCGAGATGTACACAGCCGAGCTCGGTAGAAAAAACTAAGTGTGTGGGACAAACAGACCTCATCTTTTTTCCTATTATTTCAGAACAAACAACTCGATTTTATACTATGTAGATGAAGAATAATAAAAATTAGGCCCATTAGTGCACGTATCTCAAAATCGTCGAAAAGTCATATGGGACTGATATGCGATTCTAGGCAGTAATACTTCAGGCGTAACATTTGATAACGGCACAAAAGCTTTTGTAAACAAACGTTTTAAGGCACTTAACACGCGAACCGAAGTACGCTCACGCAAACCAACAACATCATCGGATAGGGGCAACTCTCACCTTCCCTAAAGTGGTATTGGTTTGCGTAGGCGTACTTTGGTTCGCGTGTAAAGGGCCTTAGAAAGTTTGTTTACAAATGATTTTGTGTCGTTATCAAATGTTACGCCTGACTTCTTCTATCCTACTCAACTTGGTTCGCTTTGACGATTTAACAGCTAAAAAAATATTCGATTTTGTGGCCAGTTTCCGCATCACCCTGAGCCCTCTAGTAAAAGTTTGTACATCTGTCAAAAACTGTTCCAATCAAATTGTCAAAATGCATTTTTTTTCAATTAAAGTAGCATTTCAGGCATAACACGAGGGGGGCGACACATCTAAATCTTAATTCTAGATGCTCAAAAAATCTCACACTAGCTAATCAATCTTCGAAAAATCTTCAATCATTTCTCGCATCTACTTGCATCGCATATCATCTTTTTGCAAGGAAATATTCAGAATCGTCATTAATCTGCATTCTATCTACTTAGCGTGCGCGCAGCTAGCCACGGCAAAACACAATCTTTCCTGCATCGTAGATAGAGTCGTCCCCCTCGGCATAACATTTGATAACGGCACAAAAGTATTTGTAAACAAATTTTCTAATGCCCTTTACACGTGAACCAAAGTACGCCTACGCAAAACAATACCACTTTAGGGAAGGTGAGAGTTGCCCCTATCCGATGATGTTGTTGGTTTGCGTGGGCGTACTTTGGTTCGCGTGTTGAGGGCCTTAGAAAGTTTGTTTACAAATGCTTTTGTGCCGTTATCAAATGTTATGCCTGATTTTTTCAGTTTTCTGGTGAGCGTCGTCCATACTTTTACTAGAGGGTTTCACATCATCCATGTCATGACGAAAGGGTGATGATCAAATCAAGGTAAAACCCTCGTATTTACTAGTGACCCTGTTTCTGCGAGAATTGCTTCTAAGAAGATATATGATGATTTGACATTGCTTACGTTGCTAACTTTACTTAGAGCAATGTGTGTCCTTACCTGATATTCTCTTAAACCGCACACCGTTGAGCGATAGCCGTGGCAGCTTGCAGACCTCGATTTCCCATTGCACCAGCGAGTCCGTGTTCGGGTCACCGTGCACGCACAGCAAAACAAACCTACAATCGATTGAGAACGGTTATAGCATCTTGATCCCTGCTCATTTATGTGCTAGGTAACCCTTACCTCTCCCGCTGCTCGTAATCACAGTTGTTCTTGTCCAGCACGGACCGAATCTCGGCCATGATTTCGTCCGGCAACCGAGGCGATGTCGTCTTCATCGACCAGGTGAAGCGTAGCACCCGTGGCTTTACCGGTTCCTCTCCAGTCGAGCCACTACTTAATGGGATTATTGGAGAATATCGTTGGATTTTTTTTTTGATTCGTCAGCATTTCGTCGGTTCATATTTGGTGTTCGGTTTCATTTGTTTCAGGGCGAAATAAATGAGGTGCATACAAATGGTTTCGGTAGCATAAACGCAGGAGCGCACGGAAAGCAATCGTGTTTGGAATTCAAGGTTTCATATGTTTTTTTTTCGGGGTTTTGTTTCGGAGGAGCGAGCGAAAATGAGAGAGAAAAAAGAAGAAAAACGATTTTTTTGCGATTAGCATTCAACGGGTTCCTAGGGCTGATACAGGGTGATCTTTTCTTGTTTTCTATGTGTATGTTGCGTAGCTGTTCTGGTGTTGGTGGTGTCTATTGTTTACCGATTTCTATCTCCGGAAACTTAAAACAAGTGTAACTATTCAATAGAGGGAGTTAGCTTACCTATTGATGTTTAAAAATAAATTGTGTAAAACAAACTAAATAATCAGTAGGCCTTGGAACGCTGGTGGCGCCGCCTACGGCATTGCATTTTCGAATGAATAAATGTGTGTTTGTGTGTTTTCATTATTCCTTTACTTAATGGTTGCATTGATGGAAAAACAAGCACATATACTTTCACACGCTACATGCAACATAACCACAATCGACTAATCGAGGATGCTTGAACCGGGAAGGATTACAAATGCGAATATAGTAGTGCATCAGCGTACACACATACAAAGAGAAAAAAATATGTTTCAACAAAGCTAACTGACATGAATAAACAAAGTATTTACATTGAAACATTAACAAACAGTAAACATTTAACAACAAAGGATAATATAAAACGTCAAACAGTTGATTGGAGTTCATGTAAATAACTTCCACTGTTGGATGCCTAGATGACGCGATAATCGCTAAGGAGCGAAAGCTTTTAATTTCTATTGTTTATTGGTATTGCTTGCAGATAACTCCCTCTACGAGTGATGTATTTCTATACTTGGGCTATGTTTTCACTTCTAACAACCATTTTATTTGCTCTATCAGGTACGTATGTAATGTATGTTGGTAGTGTATGTGTGTGCGGGTGTTTGGATAATACGAAATTAAAATACTAGATTCAAGCAAGTAATATTTCTACAACAAAAGATATTTCGAAGCACTATGTGGAGGGTGTATTGTGTGTGTGTGTACATATTTTTGGTTCTGTTTTCGATCAATCATATATTTACCTATTTGATGAAGTATTTGCTTGGCCTTCGTTGGGCCTAAAACGAACGGAAAAATAAAAGAGAAAAACGCAAATATCGGTTAACAACGAAACGAAAACGACGGAACGAACGGAAGAAAGTTAGAAGAAAGAACGAGACAGGCAGAGAAAGAGAGATAGAGAGAGAGAGAAAGAGAGGGGGATAGAAAAAGGCGATAAATTATTTTTTTTCTGGTACAATGATATAGAGGTGCAACGAGGTTAAAAATCAAAACGGTGTTAGTTTGGAATTCTAATAGAGATGGAAATAAGGGGTGGAGAGAGACAGAAAAAGAGATGGTGGGAAAGCTTTGATTCGGTTAAATTTGGTTGCAATTTTGGCTCGGCGATGGTAACACGATTTGACGCGAGATTCGGCTGGGACTATCGTTTTAGTACAGGTTTGGTTCCCCGCCAAATAACCGCATCCCAGCAGTTTAACACTACAAAACACACTCGATCGCTACGATCCCGGATGTGGTTAAACGTTTTAGTATACATTGATAAAGCAGAGTTATTTACATGAACCATCGATCGGCAAACATTTCTACTAGCGAATGACGGAGGAAAGCTTTTGGAATTTGATTTTTTTTCTTGTTTTACTAAATGATTGTATGTGTGTGATTGTGCCATTACAGTAAAAACTTAAGTTGGTGCAGACAAAGCCAGAAACTAAAACGCAAAACAACACTATAATGATTTGTGCAAGCATTCGCCCTGATAAAGATGGTTTTCTGTTTCGAAACGTCAGTTGAGGGTTGCAAAAGTGCCCGCCTGGCGGTGCTGCGCTCGGTGTATCAAAGGGTATCATCATACATGAACCGTATCACAAAAAAATCGATGTTTGGCGTTTGTACTGTTTACAGTGAAATTACAGCATTGTGTTTTATTGATCTTAAAATTACACAGTATGTATTGGTTAGATCGAATGTTGTTTTTTTCTTTTCTTGTTGTTGTTACAAACAATTGATTCGTAGGGCCTAGCTACTACAGACAGAGGACCGAAAAGCATTCTCAGGTGTTGCGCGGTAGAAATCGATCGCTTCGAGCTGTGCCTTTTTTTTTCAGCGCTGCGCCTATTTACTCACACTAAAAAAGACCGTAGGCTCCGTGTGTTGGAAAGCAAACGTAAGAAACTAGTGATTAGCTAAAATCAGTAGCTTAGATTGCGTGTTTGTGTGTCCTTCTTCCGCTTGCAGCGCTGCAGTGTCGGAGTGATGAGTTATCGCTATATACTAAGATTTCGTGATTTTTTTTTCTGCTAAAATTCTACAACTTTGCGTTTGATTAAAAGTATTGATGAGTAATAATTTATTTCATAAATGATAAGAATTTTGCTAAAAGTTTACAAAACTTGATTGAAACTATACTAAGAAACTGAAGAAGAAAAAAAAATACTATATCTTGATAGTCGCCTACAGTAGTGCTAACTTTCTGTTCTGTTCACTTAACTATAAATGGATACTAAGTGTTATTGATTGGTCAAATGATAAACAGGTCTCTATCCTTAACGCAACAATGCTTTCTCGATCTTCCGGAAACGTTTCCATCTAAACTTTCATTTTTTACTTCATCCATATATGTATATATTCTAACATTCAACAATTTTGATTCGCTATCACACTCGCGCGTCTATTTCGCCACCTGTCTCACGATTGTTTTTAATTTTGAAACTAAAAAAAGAGAAAAGAGAAAGAAAACGAAGAAAAATACAAATAAAAGTCAATCGGGGAAAATGGAGGGGGCCGAAGAGTAGACAATTGAATCGAATCAAGACAGAAAGGAAGAGATTGAACAATCTGAAGAATAAGAGAAGTAAGAACAAAACAAAATTAAATTTTGTTAATTACTCGGCAGGTGTCGTCGGGTGACGAATGATGGGAATGAAATACATTTTACAAAAGGAAATCCGGGAGTTTTTTTTTGTTCTACCCTCACGACAGGACTAGACTCTACTGGAAATTGGTTTGAAGGCCCTCGCGAAGATTCCCGCAGGAATTCGAAACGTTTAGCTCACTCAAGGTGACTCATTTCTGTTTACAACTGATGGAGGGAACGAAACAAGACAGGATAGTTTCAGTGCGTGCCAATACTATCACCTTGAGGTCGGTGTAAATGCTTCTTCACCTGATCTTCCGTTCACATATTTATAGCCTAATAATACACAACTTTTAAGTACATGGTTGCATCCTCTCACATTTCGACCAAGAATATTTCAGCTCAAATGACTTGTGCTTCTCTATTCAAATAGAAAAATAGACACTTAACAATTGCATTTGTTCCTATCTAAATTTTGACGACGTTAGAAAGTAGACCAATATATGCACGTATGTATGTATGTATGTATGTATTTGTGTTTATATCCAATCCGTTGTCTTTTTGCTTTTGCTACATCAGTCCATTAGATAATAGTACAAAAAAGTAAGCAATGAGGAACGACCAAGTCTTAAAAAATAATCTCCATTGATTCCGTTTGCGTCGTTTGCAATGTGTGTTTGTGGCATTGCAGCAGTTGCTATTGATCGACTGGAAAACTTAATTCATACATTTTTTTTTGTTTTTCAAGCGATCTGTTCACTTTCGCTTTCACGTTTTGGGGATATGAAAATCGTCTGTGGTTTCTACATTAACTACTATTTATTAGTCTCATGATTCAGCCTAGAAAAGTGGGGAAGAAAGAAAAGAGAAAATTTTGCTTTTAGAATTTACAAAAAAATATGACGTGTTGTTCGGCATAATCTTACAATCTTACGGGTAAGAGAGATAAAAAATAGGAGAAAAAGAGTAGAAAAACTTTTGGCTTGGCTTTTGGCGGGTTAGCGCTACAATGCTTCCAAACATAGGCGTTGCGCTCTATTTTTGATGAAACGTGAGTAAATTTTGACTTGTTTTGTTTCAAGAATGGCCGAAATATTTTACAATCTGGTCAAGAGTGAGAGGATGCACAATGTTTTTCGCTGAATCTTGGGTTTCTTTTCAATTCATTTGTTTTTCAATGTTGTTTTACCTGTCTTGTTTTTTTTTATCGTACATAGAATGGCTGTGATCGATTTGATGTGGGAAGGTTCCATTTTGCTATTTTATACAATTAACAACGACTGATGCGACACAAAATGCCTCCAATTGTGGAGTTTGGAAGCCAAACAGGACAAATGGATACGATTTTCAGAAATACTGAGCCTGGATTTTCGCGAGCCGTTTGAATGTGTTGGAGAATGTATTCGATCCTGACTCCTATTGTCTTGAAAGCCTACAAATTTTTTAAATGAACTTGCATTCATTAAGGGAAAGCTTTAAGATGTCTAATGCTTATGGGATTTTTCGGTGGTGTGTCCGAATAAGAAACAATCCGCCATGTTTCATACTGACTGACTAACTTGTAGGACTAAAGAGTTACAGAAGTTTCATATGGACGCGAATGTTGTTTCCTACCCCGTGATACCATTAATGGAAAAATTATCAAAAATCTCATTTTTCGATTCCCGGGAAATAGCTATTTGTTTACAAAAGGCATGCTGAATATAAATTAATACTAAAAATAAGCTACGAGGCAACGGAAAAGGACCTATACCTATAATTTCCAGTAGAAGTTGGAGGAAACTCCCGGGGGAAGTCTGTACTCATGGGAGTTGAAAGAGACTTAGGGGCTGTAAAAAAAACACACTAACAACTTAAAGAGGGCGACGGTTGGAGAGTGTCTACGGTCCATAAAAATTTACAAAAAATTTTATGGAATGGTCAAAAACCTCTAAAAAATGGTCTACGTAGGTTATGAACAGCCCCTTATGGGAAAGCAACTTTCGGTGAACGTTGACAGAAACTCTCAGGAAATTTAGGAACACATTTTCGGGAATAGTTCGGAAGAATCCGGAAACCAGAAATAATTTTGAGGGATGTTTGATTTTTTTCTGGTGAACTTGGCAGAATTTTCCGAGGGAAGTAGGAAAAAAAAATCAGACAGAATCAGACGAAAGCATTTTTCGGGCAAAGTCAGGCGGAAATTCTGGGGGAAATTGAAATGAAATTTTCGGAAAAAAAAAGAAATATTGATGAAGCCAGGCGAAACTTTCGGAAGAAGTCGGAAGTCAGAAAAACTTTCGAGGGGAGCAGAGAAAACAATTACCTAAGAAGTCGAAGGCCCCCAAGCAACATTTCAAGTTTTATTGTGGTTTTAAACCATTTTACAAATCTAAATCATGATCTACAGACCCAGCAATTCACAAATCGTACAAGGATGTTCGTTTAAAATCGTATAAATATCCAAATCAAGTTGAAGTTGCATGAGATGCAATTCCAAATTGGTTGAAATTGTTTAAGTTGAAAAATTGTGATTCAACTATAATCCGGAGTGTTCACTCGGCTGTCGACAGAAGCAGACCACTCTCGATGTGTGTCTCGCGATCGTCTGTTTACTCGGCAGCAACCATTGTGTGGTCCTCCTCATTGTTCTTCATCAGCAGTTCTTTCAGTCGATGCGTCGTCGACTTTGGAAAGCAACCGGTTCGTGATGAGTGTGTGAGTGCTGACCAAGTTTTGCGTCCATTGCTACAATGGAAGCGCTCTGCCCACCGTTGGCTATACTGCCATACAGTAGAACCACTGGAAACGGCTCCCGTTCTGGTGGAGGAGGCTTATTGGACAGCGGAAGATAAAATGTTTATTGTGTTGTATCTTTTGACTATAGTTTTAAGATGTTTTGTAAACTGAACAAGATTCCTCGGCTCAGTAAAGTTAATTCAGTTGAGCCTTATCAAATAAATTGATAAACAAAAAACTATAATCCTCTTTGCGAGATTATATATGAGTTCGATTGATGTCAATAAGGAATTATTAAACGCGTTCTAATTTAAAAATGTTGATGATCATATATATGTGTACATAAGTTTCAGTCATTTCGTTAGTTGTCAAAACAAACGATTGGACAATAACAAAAAAAAAGTATCAGCCAAATGAATTCCTTTGTGATGAAAAATAAATTGACTGCAAAAGCACAACAAAAAAATGAAGGGTGCATACAGAAAAGAAAAATCTCGATTTTTCACCTCAACCACTGCCATATTCCAACTCGCTAGTTAGTTTCAACGAGCCTGTGGATGATTTGCCTACACTTGATGAGCTTCCTGATATGATCTATAATCATCAACCTTCTGAAGGTATTTTACCAATTAACAACAATATGGTAGTTGTATCAACTGTGTTTTAACATTTTCCAGTAAACCTAACGTCGGAAATCCGAGAATGGGCTTCCAATTCCAAATATCCCAGGCCGCATTAAAATCCTTGACTGATATCTCAACATTCATTTGCAATGTGACCTTCCGAAAGACCCTAGGAGACTGACGAGAACTCCTAGATATCTAGAAATAATAGATATGAAGGATAACGGATATTGGCACCATACTCTTCAAAATCGACTTAAACACCACCGATATGTTTGTATCTTTGGGGGCCTCATAGCCTAGTCAGTAAAGGCACGGTATTACCAAGCCGGAGGCGGCGGGTTCGATTCCCGGTCCGGTCGAGGGAATCTTTCGGGTTGGAAATTTTCTCGACTTCCCTGGACATAGAGTATCATTGTGCTTGCCACACAATATACAAATTCATGCATTGGTATTGGAATCGAAAGATCTCAATTAATAACTGTGGAAGTGCATTTAGAACACTAAGTTGAGAGCACGCAATAAGCTAATATGCGCTAAGCAATAAGCTTGAAATGCAAATAAGAAGAAGAAGAAGATGTTTGTATCCATCAACATAAATATTGATGGACTTCCTAGTTCCTAGAAGTAGTGCTAATCATTTATGGCCAATTGTTGTCAATATTCATGAGCTTCCTCACATTCAGCCAATAACTATAGGAATTTACTATGGAGCAAGTAAACCCGTGGATGCTGATGAATTTTTTGACCGATGATACAAGAGCTACTGCTAGTTTGGGATTCAGGAGTACTCATAAATAACCACCGGATTTCATTGAATATTCGAGCATTTATAAAAAGCGTTGAAAACTTAAACGGAAAACATGGTTGCATTAAATGCACTACCAACGGGAAATATTCTCCCGATACGAGAACCCTGGTGTTATGACCAATTTTAAAAGTGACAGTTATTCCGAATCACCCTGTACAGATAAGATAAGGTACCTCAGAATACCGATTTTTAAATCATCATATTATTATTACCTGCCGCGCTCAAATTTCAGAGAAAACTATTGTGAGATGCTTTTATATTTTTGAATATGTCAAATATTTTCATCATCCAAAAAGTCTTATGCTTGATATTCTTTCGACTAGTGTTTCCATTTCCTCGCCGCCCAAGTAACATTTTAAGTTTTATGAAATACTACAATCCCAAGTAACAATTTTGGTTTTATGAGGGTTCTGGAGACCATGGAAGCAGTTACTCAGAAAGTGTGCGATACTGTTGCATTTCGCACAACTGCAACCTCAATCATTCCCGAAAAAGATCCCCTTCTTCCGGATGGTTCTGAAAGTTCACCATCAAACGATGCAAGAATGTACGGTTGAATGAAATTTTTCGATGAGATTACCCTTCCGCCGAATTCCGCTGCCATGGATCGGAAACCAACCAATGTCTGCTAACTGACAGTTTCGGTGGTTTGCAGTTGGTACTGATGCAAGTTATTCCGATCGTCATCTATTCGCAAAGTCTGGAGAAGGCTGGTCTGTTTTCAGACTGTTTTGACATGTTCAGCCAGACGTGCTAATACTAAATTTTACTGAAATCGACTTCCCTTCGGTCGTTGGCATCGCTTGAATTGTTCATCCTACTTCGTTTATCCTTCGAGATATCCTTGTCATAAATTTGGCTTTTATTCACTATGTGGATCCATCTTGAAAGTTCAATTTGTAAACATGATGTAAACATTGATAAATCATTTAAAACCTAATGGTTTTATGGTTGCTTTTATAATGATAGAACACGTTTATAGAGTATTTTATCAAGACATTAATAAAAAAAAAATCGCTAATGAAGTTTATGATTGATTTATAGAACAGTTTTATGGTAGGATTGAGAGCTACTTTAAATTTAATTTTAAAACAAGACAGTTTTTAACTTCTCGACAGACCTTAAAAGGTTTTCAAAACATCGAAAAGTTGAATTACTAAGCAGGAATGTTTACACTGTGAAATGCTGTGTTTAAAATAAATGGATTGTTCATTACCATTATAAAACCATCATAAATCCGTATGCCAAATGATTGGAGAATTGTTACTTGGGCGTTCTTTGCTACCAAGGAATCGAGAAACAGCTGATAACTCATTCCGGTATTTCCTGGGAATGGGGATATACTTTTATCTATTATGTGAACAAAAAGGTCCATCAGAATGTTCATTTTTTAACTTTCTGAAGTTTATTCAATCTTCCCTTGAAAGATTCGTCTAGCTTTTGCCTGGAATTTTTCACCACCTTACCCCGTAAGTTATTTTCCGATTCATTCCGGAAACATATTTTGGCATCTTTCCAGCACAAACAAAAACGAATTTTAATCACTGCGTAAAAAACCGCATAAGAATTATTCTCAAGAAATATAATGATAAGAAGATTCATCTCGTGATAGTGAGAGGACCTGTTTTCTCATTGTCACATGACGGCCGTGATATTTACCAGCTCTGATCCTAAGATTGCCCTACTTCGAATCTTTAATGATTCTCCTAACAGTCAATAGAAGCTCCTTTCATGATTCTATTCAAAATTCGCATGAACTCTACAGAGAAAACTATTAGAGGCTTTTCGGAGCACTAAGCCCTCCGTTAAGCACTGTTTGTATACCACTGTCTTAGAAACATGTTGTGCTTATTATTGATATGCCCTTCCAGTTTGCCTCATATTTTAAAGGAATTATCTGAAAATGCTTACTTAAGTTTGCCTTCATAATTTTGAGTTTTTTTTTTATTGATTTCCGTGCTGAGCCCCAATGCTACCGACGCCAGGGAGGCAGCTCCCACACCTGGACCCTACCTATCGACCCATCAACTCATGAACCGGGGACCAACGGCTTTACTTCCCTTCCGAAGAAAGGCGTGATCAGAGATGTTATGCCTCAGAAAATTCCGGCGGCGCCGACTGGGATTGAACCCGCTATAATTTTGAGTTCTCCATAATTAAAAGAATTCTCATGTTACTCTTCAGCATAACGTTGTCTGAACATTTTAGTATTATTATAGTATTATTTCGAATTCCTTTGCAATTCTCCTCAGAATTCCCTTGGACATGATCACTGACATTTCTGAAAATTCTCCTCTCATAATTCCATGACATTCTGCTTAGAATTACTATGAGTTAAATGTTACTCTTTTATGGTTATGAAATACGAAAAGCAGCTGTGTCGCAATTATCTCTCCAGAACTATCTTGAAATACTTCTAGTAACTAATTCACCAGAAGTTCTGTTCTAAATTCCCTTGTACTGTTTTTTATTCATAATCTCTTGAAACTATCCCTCGAATTGTTTTTCAATTCCTTTTAATGTTCCTTTGGAACTCTTCTAAAGATTATTGAAAAACAAAATCAAATTCTAAGAACTTTCAAAATATTCCATTATTTTTAAAGTGCAGATTCATGGATGTTTTTTTTTTTAAGTCCGATACCATGAATGTTTCTGTAAGTCCTATTGACGCAATAATTTCTCAAAATATGTATAAAATCCAAGTCTTGAAATCATGAAAATTTCAACAAGTCAAAATACTTTTCTTGGAACTTATTTTTTTTTTATTCAAGGATTCATAAAAGCATATTTGATCGATCACCATGATCCAATATTTGGGTCGCAAGACCAAAGAAGCCCAGAAACGTTAGATCTACTGCCCTTCAAGTGTCTGCAACTCAAACATATTAATGATGAGACTTAGAAAATTTTGACTTGAAGCTTGAAAATGTTCTTTAACTTACAAAATAAAAATTGTTGCAGAGGCAAAATTCCTGCCCCCTTGGCTACGCCTATGATGAATAGCTCATTTTTACATGAGATTTGGGAATCTTGGTTTTGTGGCCATTTTCCTAGATATGGATAGGTTTTAGGTACTAAACTAGCACTGTGGCTCGACAAATTTATGAATTAAAAACGGGAATACTATGAAAAACCGCATCGGGCGTTTTGCCCGGGTTGCATTTTGGGCTGTTTTCATCTACTTGGATAAGTATAGATACAAAACAACCAAATTTGAACAGACGATCATCTGTTAATATCATTCCAAACAAAGCAAAAATGAAAGTACATTCAGCACCTTATTTACTCCTGTCGTAAAAATACTTGATTATCTTCTTTCGTTTATTTAAGGTCGGTTTCTGTTCCGCAATCGCCGACGGACATCGATTGTCATCCATTGACGGCAATCGGATGTGCAGGAAAGCAGCTTCCACATCTGTGTAGAATATCGCATCCATTCAACAAACATGGGCCGGGACCAACGGCTTTACTTTCCTTCCGAAGGAAGACATAACCAGACATTTTTTTATCTCCGAAAAATCCAACCGACTTCGGCTGGGATTGAACCCAGACCCATTGGGGTGAGAAAGCAGTCACGCTTACCACTACACCACCGGCGCCGGCTACCAAAATTTTCAACACGAAATAAAAAACAAAATGACTGTCCAGAAAAATAAAGTAGCAGCTAGGGTAAGTGTGTCAGTTTTGGCTCTAGTGCTGCACTTTTTGGCCCTAGAGGCTAGCTCAAATTATAAAGTCTGGTCCACTTAGAATCCGGAAACTTTATTTATTCTATAGCAGCGTCTCTAGTGGTCGGATTTGGAATGTTTTGACAGCGATTTGTTTTGAAAGACACGTGTTCCAGTGGTGCAAGTTTCGTCTCATTACGTACCCGACGGGGTCAATTCGAAATATCGCGAAAAAGTTGAAAATTGCCGATTTCAGGGTTCAAGGGATAAAAATTTTATCAGACCGGAGCACGGGGTGGCCCAGCAAATTCAAGTTCGTTTTCACGGATAAATTTGCCTGGAATCTGATGATCTGGCAAGTCATTCGCAACTGCGGAACACATCTTAGCCCTTGTTACTTTTTACGCTTTGTTGATAGTGATAAGACTCTGCTTTGTCAACCGAGGATAATGTTGAAACAAGGAAAAATGAGTTAGTTAGTCTTCGTCTATGTGATTCCTAATCTTGAATTCTTTATTTTTAGTTTGAAGTGGTTAAGACTAGGGTTCTGATGCATGGTCATTATCGGTGTCATTCCTTTATTTTTTTGCTAAGAAATCCGATTTTGACTGACAAAGGGACGCGCCTTTTGAGGGTGCTGTCACTCTTCGAAGGGTATAAATAGCGGGACCTTTGAACTGTATCAAATCCGAATACTTCATCATTTCTCAATAGTGAATGAGTAATACGACATGATGCACTAAACTAAGGACACGGGATATGCAACAATAGATCAAATTACTGGTCGCAGTGGTGTTAGGTCCCGAACAGAGGAAAAAAAACCACCCAACTACCCGCAATTCTGCTCAATTGAAAAGTATTGGGGAATTATCA
This sequence comes from Ochlerotatus camptorhynchus, assembly GCF_037179485.1. Classification (NCBI taxonomy): domain Eukaryota; kingdom Metazoa; phylum Arthropoda; class Insecta; order Diptera; family Culicidae; genus Ochlerotatus; species Ochlerotatus camptorhynchus. Next base: position 3,430,242 of record NW_027040988.1, read on the forward strand.
AGCGGAGGTTAAAGAAAACTGGAAAGACGATTAGGACGCTGCACAGATGGCTCGATGTTGGAATAAATAACCGCTGAAGTTGACCAGTTCAGTGTGCAACAGATGATAGCGGGAATTCCAAAGAAAGTCCGTGTTCATAAGAACGCTGTTGGAGTAATTTTGCATTTTTTTTTATGAAAGTACAATAAAATACCTTCGTTTTGACTAAATTACATTTTTCTTACGTCAAATCAATCCCAAGAAACACCTGGTTTTATGTGTCTGGATTCGAAGTGGACCAGACTTTAAATTAAATGTTATGGCTTAAGAAGTGCCCTGAAGTTTCTTAAAATAAACCAAAGTTCCCATAACATAAAAGAAGTTTCCGAAAACTTGTTTTCCCGAATTTTTACAAAGGACCCTAAATTTCTTTAAATTATCGAAAGTTCTACGAAGTTCTAAGAATTTATATTAAATGATCGGAAATTCTACGAAGTTCTAAGAATTTATATTAAATTTCCCGAATTTATTGATTTATTTATTTATTGAATTTATCTGATTCCGCACAGTTCAATGATTGTCTACAAAGTTTTCGAAAGTTCGACGATGTTTCTTGAAGATCTATGAAGTACCTTGTAATTTTACAACTTTCCTTTTACTTTCAAGAAGTTCTCTGAACCAGGGCTCTATATTTTCCAAACTCAAAAATGAACTCGAGTTTTGTTGCTCTCATACAACGTGTTCAACGCTTCATTTATATAACGCCTACCCGAGCAAAGTCGGTTAAAAAAATGAAAGCAAATCGATATTAAAGTATGAAGTTCATATCATAATGAAAACTAATTTTGATTTCAATTTTTGCGACAGAAGGCTGATACCATATTGTGCTTTCATTTTGAAGTCAAGAGTTTTTAAATGAAAGCAACTTAACATGAAATTCTGCTGAAAACGTCTTGTTTAAAATTTAATTTAAGTTCATCTGTCGTTGAACTAACGATTATTGTTTATTTATTTTGTTTCATACATTTTAGGTAATTCGTGACTTGCCCGGGGCGAGATTTGAGCTCAAGTCTTTCAGCGTGAGAAGCATGGATGCTAACCATTTACATTTGCACACTCACGTGCAAAATCCAACGTGGTCAGGAGGAATGATTGCAAAGGATCTCAAATTTCCAAAATCGACTGCAAATACTGTGCTTAAACGTTACCGGAAACACTAACGTTGGATCGTGCAAAACAAAACAAACGTAGAAGTGGAAAATATGACCGAAAACTACGCGCGAAGTTCATAAGGGCAGTCCAAAAGAATCCTGGGATCTCTGGTCGTGATTTGGCGAAAAGGTTCAGTGCGACACACAGTACAGTTCGGCGAATCTGTAAGCGAGAAGGTTTCCGGTCGTACCATGCCAGCAAACATCCCAACAGGATGCTGAAACAAAACCTGGTTGCCAAAAACCGTGCAAGGAAGCTGTACGAGCAAGTTCTGACCAAGTATAACGGATGTATTTTGATGGACGATGAAACTTACGTAAAAATGGACTTTGGATAAATCCCGGCCAACAATTTTACTTTGCTAAACGTAAGGGGGATGCTCCGAATAAATTCACATTTGTTTTTGCAGATAAATTCGCTCGCAAGTTGATGATTTGGCAAGGCATCTGCAGTTGCAGAGAGAAAACACAGGTTTTCATCACTGGAGCGACTATGAATGGACAACTTTACAAGGAGGAGTGTCTCCAGAACATAATTTTGCCGTTAATTCAATCACACGAAGGTCCCGTAAGCCAGATTCCATTACAGCCGCGATGGCATAGAATGGTATATGCAGAATAATGTCGAGTTTATTGAGAAAAGTATCAATCCTCCAAATTTTCCAGCTTTTCGACCCATTGAAAATTTTTGGGCAATTATCAAGCGCAAATTGAAGAAATGTGGCAAAACAATCAAAACACAATCTGATTTGGAGAAGTTATCGAAAAGGATGGTAGATGAGGTTGACAGTACTACTGTGCAAGACATGATAAGAGGTATTCCACGAAAAGTTAGAAAATTCATTCGATAAGCTGACGAATAGTTTTTGTTGTATTCTTCCCTTAAAGCAAAATAAAAATTCTACTAAATGATACCTTTAGCGTTTTTCTACTTTATTTCGCCTTGGAGATATGACCTATTTTGTGCGGCCAAATTCTAAATGGAACAGACTTTACGTGTAATCTACGTAAAGCTTCAAAGCAAGGCCAATGGAGTGACGGGAGAAAGAGGGACAAGCGAATGAACATTTGTGTGTGGACGGCGACTGACTGTTCGACTTTAACAGAAAACGAAAACCAGCAGCACAGGAGTGGAACTTCAAATCAGAAAGTGGCTCCACTGGTCATTTGCGAACACTAGCGCACCTAGCGGTAGAAGGCATCTTCGGCCTGTAGTTAAGATAGGCAGCATGCTATGATAGTGTGAGTGCACATAGAAAGCCTATGTGGAACGCTACCACATCACATCGCTCGTTGACCAGAAAAACGAGCACTTTTTGATTCACCGATTTGTTTGCACTTCCCCTTCTGTTCTGTGCCAGCAGTCTCTTCGTCGCATCGATTTCGTCGATTGAAGCTGAAATTGTGACGCCCTGCTCTGAACCTCTACGAAGTTCCCAAAAATAAAATGATATTTTCGTAACTTTTACGAAGTGCTCTTGACTTATGAAACGGTCTCTGAACTACTGGGAAGACTCTGTTTTATAAATCTTTCTCCCACCAGAAAATTTCAAAAGTATGGTAGAGCGCTACTTCGTCGTAATCGTCCATTTCCGTTCTATCGAGTAGAAAACATCACTATAATCAATGATTTTACCGTGCGAAAATCAGTAATACGTTTGTACCGATGCGTTAGTTCACAAGCTACAGCACAAAGCGGTGTTAGATTTTTAACAATATCTCAACAATGTGTGGCTCTTTATCAAATTCAACGGTACTTATGGAAAGGGGAATACATTTAGAAGTCATCTTTGGTAGAAACATTTCAATTATTGCTAAAACCCGTTCAATAAAGAGAAGTAAAGCGTGGGTTGTGCTTAGTAGGACGGAAATTAGATCAAAACCCTATCGGTGACGACATATGAATAAATCTCGTCGACATTGTTGAAGATTGTTTCTAAATTCACCTAGCATTCCCTCGGCTGAATAACTCCCGCTTTATGTCACCGTAAACAGGTATAATTGTGAGAATTTGTTGTGATATCTCTTTCTCTGTAATGCTACCCTTATGAGGACTGTGATGAGGGAAACGTAAAAGTAAAAGAGCCAGGAGGAGGGGCGCAAAATTGAGAGTTCGTGATCCAAACAAAAACTCTGACTACGGTTTTGGGTGGAGAAACGTATCGCAACTGTGAATAGCGTCTTATAATGCATTGCGAAACCAGCTGAAACCCTGTAGTGTCCAGATAAAATCATACTGATATATTCTTTAGCCCGGTGAACCGACGACGTTAACAGATGTTGACTGAACTTGCTGACTTTTCGTGCATCTGGCGGACTCGCATGAACGACGGGAATCGATATTGTAAAGCTCATCAAATACGGAAAGCTGCAATGGGCTGGAAGGTAGATAATTGAAGCTAATGTTCAACAGAGGACCCCAACGCAGTTGTCGACTCCGGGCAAAGACTTCATATCAAGAAGACTGGCAACTCTTCCACTTTGTCATACGAACGCTATAAGACAGGTACAATCGCGTCATCTGCCGCTCGAAGGTAAATGATTCGAACGAACTTGATAGCAAAGATTACATCCTCAGAAGAAAGGTTTGTGTATTTGATCATTTTTCTATGCGTTGCTTCCACCTTCACTCAAGCGCAGCGCTTCTGTACCTGTCGCTTGGATTCTAACAAAGTTGCCAGTCTTCTTGATTTGTCTTCGCTCCGGGGCAAGTGAGTTATGAGTCATGCCCTATCTTTTCCTATTGAAGGACGAGAATCGTTCCTTTTAAACACCGAGGTGATTTATCATATAGTTGATTGCAGCTGTCACGGCTTTCCAATGAAATCTGGGAATTTCTTTCCAATCCAAGGAGGATTAACGTACCGTTAGAAAAGTGCACGATTTTAAAATGTATGAAAGTTTACACGAAATATTGCATGCATCGGCTATATTGCTTAAAACTTGCAAGCAAGCTTGTTAACAATTGCGTTGTTTATGCCAAGCATAGCACAGAGATACACAACCTAGATAGGTTTTGTTATGAATGATTATGAATTAAGTTGCATCACGCAAGAGAGTGGCGGAGGTGGACGGAGAGATTATTGAGCAGCGTTATTTAAAATCGCTCATTATATTCCAACTGCTACTGTGTATGTTGAATTATGTTATTTTCATTGCCAGCGCTCTAGAGAAGCAAAATTTATCATAATTAAAAAAACAACAATCTTTTTACATTTGTCAGAAAACCATAAAACCACAATATGGGCCAAGTAAATGTATATGGGCGTTTACATGAAAATGATAGCTGCTATTCCGCCATAAACAACCTAGCAATTGGCCGACTATGGGGTGGATGAAGATTTTAAGACTTCAAAGCTCGGTACTCGACCATATATATACTATGGCGGCTGATTATTGGGTGCATTACTAATTGTAAGGTAATCAAAATGGCGGTTTATATTAATATAGTGGGATCCTAGAGCTTTTGAAGATATTCGTAAAGCGCACCTCACGTAAAATCATCCTCTCGCTGAAGTTCACTCTCCCTCTCTTTCGAGGAGTTTTTGTTTACTTCTTGTCGCAGGACAAGAGTGTTTTAAAACCTCCAGTGAGTTTCAGGAGTTTCAGAAAGCCTGCTAATGACACAATTAATGAAATCTCCGTCTCACCCAGGTTGGATTATCTAAATCTCCTATCAAAATAATTAGAGTACTGGATCGATTAATGAAGGCACCTCCAGATCATCGTTGCTTTGCTCATCGTTTTCAATGTAAGTAACGTCGATTGTCTTGTTAAACGAAACCTCGTTATGGCTTTCAATCCCTTTCACGAACACTCCTTCACCGCTCTTTCAATTTGTTTAAAATGCGTTTTTTCCCGTTTTCGTAAATTTTTTAGAGATAAATATGTGAATGAAAGATAAATTAAACATATTACGTGCAATCTTCAAGTGTTTTCACGTGAGAAATGCTTTAAATATATATTTTCATTGTCCATCATATAGGTACGTCATCAAACCTCTGTTGATGTGTTTCATGAAAGACGAAACTATCAAAGTCGAGCGCTCTTTCGCTCGTCCGTTTCACCGAAGCTTGAGAGAAAGACAAATGGAGTGACGGGAGAAAGAGAGACAACCGATTGAACATTTGTTTGTGCACGCCGACTAAGGTTCTAGAATGCTGCGAAGCTGTTCGACTTTAACAGAAAAAAGAAAGTCAGCAGTCTCTTCGCAGTGTATATCCGAAGTGATTCGAGGCCTGGGCGAAATTGGTTTTGTAAACGTCAATCGCTAATTTCTTACGAATAAAAGTTTAATCCTGAAAACTAATAACACAATAAGGTAGAAGTATGAATCCTCTATCATTTGGTATACTTTGTTTAAGAGATTGAGATTTTATTCGCGAGAAATCGGCGATTGACGTGTTTGTTTACAATAGCAATTACAGCATTTTCTTGTTTGTTTACAATAGCAATTACAGCATTTTCTTGTTCATTTGCTAACCGGATCACATGTCCTTGTTCGCTAGTTTGAATTATCAGAAATTATATCGAAGACCTTCGACTGATCGGAAAGTGAAACCGAGTTCTCCATATATTTCCTTATCATATCAAATTGACCAGAAATTCTTCTGAAGATCTTCGATCAGTTAGAACGGGTTTTCAAAACATAAAGTTGATCAGGAATCATGTCGAAGATCTTCACATGATCAAACATTGAAATTAAATCCTTTGAATATTCTCTCATCATATCAATTTGATCAGACATTCTTCTGAATTTTCAGAAAACACATCGAACTAATAGGAAAGTATAGTCGAGTTCTCCATATATTTTCTCATCATATAAAATTGATCAAAAATTCTTCCGAATTATCAGAAGTTATATCGAAGACCTACGACTAATCGAAAATTCATAAAGAATCATTTATTTCCTTATCATATCAATGTGATCAGGAATTCTTCTGATGATCTTCGGTCAGTTAGAATGCTTTTTTTTTAATATAAGGTTGATCAGGAATGATGTCAAAGGACTTCATGTGATCGAAAATTTGAAATTATTCCTTTGAATGTTATCGCACCAGCAAGATCAGGAACAGGAATTCTTCCGAATTATAAACACCCCCATTTTTTTTATCAAATCGAAAATCGAATAAATTTCATTCTACTATTTGTTTAATTCGACCTTTGTCCTTCAACCTTTTATTCATTCGACCTTTTGTCTCACAACCGTTCATATTCAAGCCTCGAGAAGTAAATCAAAAGAAATTCGCGAAAAATGTTGTCGTTAAAACCGTGAAAGTTTGTTAGCCCTTCCAGCAGATAAGTCTTGAAACTAAGAATGCCAATTTGTTACACTATGTTTTGTTTGCCGAATCTCGGAAATTTTGGCATCGCCGAGGTTTTACTGTGATCGCCGCACAAAAGTGCCGTTTGTTTCTTGAGTCTCAACAATCAAACGTCACAAACGGAAAGCTGCTCGGTGCTGCCAAAATCATCAAAATTTGGAAAGTAAAACTAAGTATATTAAGAGATTATTGGAATCAATAGCAAGAGGTTGTGTTTTCTAAATTGTTAAATCGTTGAATCCTATAATTTCATAGTGTTCTTGAAATATATTTAATCTCCTATACCAAATGCCTGACATTTCTAAGGATTTTTTTTTCTGTATTCACGAGAACGATACCTATCGATCCTAGCAATCGCTTGGTTTCAACCTGCATCTTTTCTACATCTGCTAGCTCAGAGCGATTTAAGCAAATAGCGTGTACTGTTCATCAGTATTATTCCAGTAAAACAAACGATCGTTAACGAAGTAGACCTGTGAGTAGGACGAAACGCGAAAATAGTGTGCGCAAATTAGAAAGGCTTGTCTGAGTTTCACTACATTCGACGCAATTGCTTAGCTGACAAATGGTTTGCTTATCGATTTTACGAGCAGAACGCGGATGCCCTCGGGTTAGTGGCATAGTTGAACCATCGAAATAAATACTGGAACTACTAACAGAATACTAAATCAAAATGGAACAATCACATAATACTTAACTAAGAGGACGGGTGGGGAGGTACAAGGAAGATAATGACAACGGTATAACAACTAATGTAGCTAGAGTAAGTAGGTAGTAATAGTAGTAGTAGTGGTAATTTTCAAAATATAAACAGTAACAACAGGAATATCATTGTGCAACCCTTTCAATCTTGAAACTTATGTAGAGGATGGATACTGAAATGGATACGTCAAATCGTTGAGGGTGTGTTATTGGTTTCGCTGTTCGTGTTGCGATGATGCAGACCTTTCGAGTAAATATATAGTAGGAAAGATGTAGGTAGGTGAGAAAGATATGTGCGGTGGGAATGATTTTAAGTAGGATTAGAACATTCTAGCGTGGCCGGATGGTTAACAACATTTTTTTTAAAGTGTGATGATGTATGGAAAGTGCTACAGTAATTGTTTTCATTAGACAAGTGAAATATTACATTGTGGACATGCACGGGACGCCGGAGACCGTTTCTTCGTGTCGGTTACGCACGTTACATTGAAAAGCGAATATGCGGTATGATATGCCAAAGAAAATAAAAATCCTTCTAGATGACAACACTGTCACCTATCATCATACAGTGTCGAATGGCTTTCAATCGAATTTCAAAATTAGGGAAACAAGTTTCAGTGTTATTATTAGGTTTCTCTCGTCTTATTTTGGCTGATTTCTCTGCTTTAAGATACAACATTATTTGCCTAGAACTCGATCATGTAATATACATTATTACATAACCTGTTTGCAATTGAATAAATAATTCGAATCGATTACAATACTGATCTTAATCTTCCTAGTCTTTCTATAGTTCAGATAGTTTTGCATGCTTTCCGTAAACATATTTACTGAAGTTTAAAACAATTCGATTAACTTTTTTTTTCCTAAAATCGAAGCAACTAATTTTACATTTTTTGTTCTCTCTTCTTTCTCTCTGATAACAAGAGAATCTAACTGACAGGGATCCGAATTTCGAACAATCCGAAAATGATTGCATTCGAATGCGGCAACCAATTTGCAACTCAGAACGATTCTGATTTCCTTTCGTTTGTAACCGTGTGTCGCTTTAAGCAAGAATCCATCGACACATACACGCGCACACATGTGAACATTGAATGTTTGTTTTGTTTTTAGTTTGTCCTCTGAGCTGTGCACTATCACTCTTTATTTGACTCCTTAGAACTACCAAACACCCTAAACCTGCAGGAACGGTGTGAGAAAAAAAGAAAAAAAGAACGCAAAAATAATGAAAAATCAAAACTGGTGTGCAAATTATAGACGCAATAGTAGAAAATATACTCGGAAGAAGTATGTACACAGTATTGTAGGAAAGTAAAGTAAATTAGAACAAAGGACACAAACATCAAACGTAACAAACTGTACACAATGTTCTTAGTCAAAGAAAGACACCACAACCGGATTCTGTTCGTTAAACTTTTCAATTCATTGGCATCGAAGCCTGTAACCTTTTAGAAATTCTGCCATGAAGTAGAGAAAGATGCTCAGCGTAAGTTGTTGTGCAAAAGCTTGCTTAACATGCAAAATTGAGTCCACGCACAGAGAGAGAGAGAAAAATACATAAAACAGAGATGAAAAGAAACCCTTAGAATCATAGCGAAAGCGCAACTTTCTCGTCAACAACAGCAGTGATCACCGGAAGGCAGCGGAAATATTTGAATGAATAATATTACGTCGATAACATTATAGAACAGACGTGATGGCCATCCAACCATGGTCATTTTGCATGGAAAATGACCGATGTAACTAGTTCCTATGTCAACAAACCCGCAAGTTCGCCATTTTGAAAAATAATGCTGATATTTGGCTAACACAAAGGGAATAGACAAAATGATCGGGACAGCCAAATTTTTTTCGCAATTCAAATGGAATTAGTTTTTTGAAAAATAAACCAATTTTTTGGGTGGTGGCCGGATTTTTTGGGGTAATTTTTTTTCAACGCTTGTATTTTTTTCTGGTATGAAAATTTATTTAAAATCATATTTTTCTTGGTACTAGAATCAACCAGTTTCCTACCTAGCTCCTTCCAATCGAAATTATTACCCATTAACCTCGAGCCCACCACGAGTAGTTGGTACCCAATACTAACCTAGAACTACTGCTGTTTAAAATGTAAATTCAAGCATTACTGATTTTTGGCTCCGCAAAGTGTCACACACGACTGGGTCTAGTAAATAAACGAACTAGTTTAAAAAAATTGAATTCAATGCTAGTTACAGATTCATGATCTGTTGAGAAATCACTGAGATCTCTAACCACCCAACTAACAATTTTAGCTGCAGATTAGCTTATACAGCCAAAAATTGGCTTATACAGCTAATTTTTGCCTGTATAAGCTAGTCTGCAGCTAAAATTGTTTGTTGGGCATTTCCTTGAAATCGGTTCCGGTAAAGTGACCAGTAATGTTAATTTTCTTGACTCTCGTCAATATGGGTTATTAACAGTTTTCAGCACGATGTCTCCAGAATCGTTTTCAAAATCACAAGTTGCGATGGCCATCCTGGAGCAGTCTGGGTTCCCCGGACGAAGTGACCAGTTTGGGACATGACCGGATCCGCGGAACAATATCAACATGGGTGTCACACTTCAAGATTTTGCAAGCCAATGCCAATGGTAGATTTTTCAGGTCCACAGCTTGTCCCGGTTTCCTTGGAGCAGATTCTGAATGAAGAAATTGACCACTTCCCCGGGGTACTCAGAACCTACTCCAAAGTAACTGGGGCAAGCTGTGGACATGAAAAATCTACCATTGGCATTGGCTTGCAAAATCTTGAAGTTTGACACCCATGTTGATATGGTTCCGGTCATGTCCCAAATTGGCCATTTCGTCCGGGGAACCCAGAACCTGCTCCAGGATGGCCATCGCAACTTGTGATTTTAAAAACGATTCTGGAGACATCGTGCTGAAAACTCATGAGTATTGATAACCCATATTGACGTGCGTCAAAAAATTAACGTTACTGGTCACTTTACCGGAACCGATTTCAAGGAAATGGTTAGGTCCCAAATTGGCCACTTCATCCGGGGAACCCAGAAGCTGCTCCAGGATAGCCATCGCAACTTATTAAGCTGAAAACGGTTCTGGAGACATCACGCAGAAAAATCATGAGGATTGATACCCATATAGACGTTATTCAAAAGATTAATATTAGTGGTCACTTTACCGGAACCGATTTCAAGGAAAATTCCAGATCTCGGTAGTTTCTCAACATAGCTTCGATCTGCAGCCAGCATTGAATTCAGAATTGCTTCTTGTATCAGGAAAGAAGAAAGAATTCAAATAAATTTTAATACCAGAAAAAATTGCAAACGTTGAAAAAAAAAATCAGTTTTACACATACACCTCCTCCTCACAAACCATCCATTTTCAAATGATTTATTAAAACTGCTATAAATTTCTCGGTAAATGCATCCGGTTACATAAAAATTGGATTATTCTTCAACAAGTTAATGCCATTTTAATTTTGACAAAATTTTGCCTGTCCCGATCATTTTGTTTATCCCCTGTAACACTCGGAAGCCCTATATTAACCGTATGTCAACTTTATATTGCAAAACAGGTAAATAACCGGACATAATTGGATACTTGGCTAGTTCTCATCTAAGTTTGCAAGGACCCTCAAAATAAACATTTCATAAGTTTATACAGGGAATCAAAATGATTTGAACAGTTCTAGACATACCATCGTGTAGGTATAATTTTTTTGATCGATTTATGATTAGATTTCTTACAAGTTCCCGGTGTGCACTAAGAAGTAGACAATTCTTTATTTACAAAATATGATTGATTTAGGTCGTATACACCACGATGAAATTTGATAATAATTATCAATGTTGGCCACTTCCCGGTGGCAGTCGGAGCGTATTCAAAATACGTCCAGATGTGGCCAAATGCGATCATAGAGATTCAATATTACCAACAAAGCAATGGTAATTTAAAGCCGATGCATTGGCGTCGCACGACCGACTTAAGGTTATCCAAAAAATGACCGAAAATTGCGAAAAAGTGACTTGCAACTGCAAGAGAATTGAAACATTTTCAACTTGAGAGCAATTCCACGCACCAACTGACGAACCGATTTTATTTTTCACTTTCTGAATTCCATGAAACTTCGCATAGTGTCTCAGCAGGGGCAATGAACCAAGTTTGTGCCGGAATTCGGTCATTTTGACTCACGCCTAATTTTTCAAAATAGTGTCTTCAATATGTTTCAATAAATCACAGCACGAAAATGCCTTATCTAATAGAAATGAAGTCTGGGACAAATTTAAAAGAAACTGGATGACCTTTTCAGAAAAAAATGAATTTCAGAATAAATTTTACTATCAGTTTATATTTTACTATTTTGATAAATTTTGAAGTGTCCTTTGTGTCCATTGCAGAACAGATAGCATTGTGGATAAGCTTAAAAATGAACATAAGATTAGGTGATTCCTTGAAGAGTTCACAAATGGTCGTCATGATGGCTGATATTTCCTTTTACTTCATTTTTCCTAGAGCGAAAATCTCGGTCACTATTGTGCAGTGATGCAAAATATCATGACACTCACTCGACACTCGTCAACGCATCAACCGACTATCGCTGACAGAACGTTTTGTCACGCAGTGAGAGGTAGAGCTATAGCAAACAACAATGACCATAGCAAACAAGCTCACAGGCAAAATTTAACACTCGTTGCTGATGATGAAAAGCACAACGAAAACAGTGAAGACTTCTGCAGTACGATGATGAGAAAAAGCGAAACGACAGAAGAAAGTGAGTGTGTTTAATGCCTACGCATTCCAAGTTTGTCTCGGCAGGCGCGACTGTATGAGTTGAGCAAGCAAAAGCTGGCAAAATTAAACAGAAGCTGTTCGCCTCACTCACCAACGCACTCACACAAGCAAGCAAAGCAGCAACTGCTTCAAAACGAGCACAGATGAGTGTCGTAATTGTCGGCAATGATCAGATCGGTGATGAATCACCACCACTGACGACATTCACTAGTTGCTTTTTACTTCTTTCGTCAACTTGATGGATGGTCTTGGAGAGTGCATTGATAGGTCGCAACTATGCTATTGTGACATCGCTCATGAAATTGGAACTCCTTGTTTGCTGCACTGCAGCAAACGTGAAGTTCCAGGATCATTACTGGATGTTTTGTGGGAGCTGATATTTGTGGTCTTGAAATTTCGAAATAATATTAAGATCAATCAGGAGTAAAGTTTCCACAGCAATTTGGCTTGACTCATGAACAAAAGTTTAAAAAATCCTTACTTGAGCAGTTCCACATCAAATGACGAATCGATCAAACGTGCTTCATCGATCGATGAAACTTTGCACAGTTCGATAGTGAGCGTTCATACGGGCGCATTTGCAATGATCGACTCTCTTCGTCGATTTTCTCTTTTGATAATAACTCGCTTAGATTACCATTTCTCGGTGCGTTTGCTGTTGATTTTGATAGCTAATACAATAGGTTAGAGCACTGTATTGGTCAAATTTCAGAAAATTGTTTCGTTTAACTGTAGCAACTGTAAAGAGAACATCGATGAAGAGAATCGATTATTGCAATTAGGCCCTTATGAATGCTCACTGTCGAATTGTTAGTTATGGGCCACCATTCACATTTTTTGCCAACGTTCGGCCATTTTGAATCTAAAAAACTACAAGGGACAGCCCTATGGGTTTGTACGCAATGATGACGTAGGACTACGTGGTTTTATATAATAAATCTTATTTGTTATCTGCTTCTTTTTGTGTAGGAATAGGAATTTGAGCGGGGTTCTCTCTGTTTATACTCTTGAGTATGACGCGCTTGACATAGATGGCCCACAGCTACTCACGAAGAGCTACTGATGCCGATCAATAGCGGTGCGGCTTCTTCCTCCTTCTCATGTGGGCTGCAGCTCGCTGCTTGCGGAGAACCTTTCGTTGTGTACTAGAGAACACCGCCACTCACCACACGGTGATTGAATAAACACCGTTTGTTGAGACCGGATGGAATTCAACTTTGAAATCTGTGTTAGGGAAATCGCTTTTCGGAAATTAACAATTTTTAGTACGTTTTTTTTTTAATTTTTGACAACTTTTTTTTTAATTTTAGCTGTCTACGTAGTTAATGAACAGCCCCAATAGCCTAATTTTAGCAAAAATGTGCATGATTGCCCATTGTTAAAAGTTTTATGCAAATCGTAGCCGCAGCCGTAACATTTGTTTTTTTGCTTTTTGTAAAACTGCTCACTTAGAAAAATGTTCAACATTTTTAATTATTTTAAAGATCGAGGACTTAGGACCCGAATTAATCCACCTACGGTGAGATCTGACCCACCTTACCAGTAGAAATTCCGGCAAAAGGGCTCATATGGCGTGAGGTGATAGATAAATTCTCAAGTGATTCGAGGTATCATGATGATGATGCATTTTGACCCTAGTCAGAAACTGGTCATTTCCCAGGGGGTTCCCGGAACATGGCTGGACGTGACCAACGTGGTTTTGGGCACTCCAAATGACTATTACTGAAGTGATTTTTGAATTCTCATGGAATTTGAGGCATAACATAATGGATTTTGACCACAATCACAAACTGGCCACTTCTCCGGAGGTACTGGAACATGGCCGGCTATGCCCAGTGTGATGCTGGGTACTTCAAATGACTTCCATTGAACTTTTTTTTTAATTCTCATGTCATTTGATGCGTCACATTATGGTTTTTATTCGTTTCAGGTCGGATTTAGTCACATAACCCATGCAAGCATTTTCCGGTCATATCTCCGGAACCAGTTGACCGGTTCTAAAAATATTCAGGGATCAGGGACCTTTTATTTGGTGGTTTTTGCGTCCAATTCGGTTAAGCGGTTGTTGAGAAACACGATTTAGTTCTCAAAATCCGTATTTTCTGGATCTTGTTTCATCCGTATTTCTGGAGCCAGTAAACTGATTCCAAAAATATGCAAAAGCGTTCTATGGGACCACGAAACCTTTCATTTGGTGGTTGTTGCGTCCACTTCGGTTCATAGTTTGCCGAGAAACACACCTTCTTAATTTTGTCAATACGCACACACATACATTCCCGCATAAACGCGAACCATAACTGGACTTTACCGAAAATGGTTAAAAGTGGTTTATAATCCCTGCTTAACTTTAACTGAAATGGTTATGGAACATTACACAGCAAAAAAATAATTTTGATATCACATCAAAGTGGATGCACTACAATCATGTCGAAAATTTCATGTAATTTTTATGACCACATAAATAAACAAATGCAGTAAAAGCAGCGTAATGTCAGTTCATGCATTGTATTAATGATGATTTTGTCCTTTTTAGCAAGTAATATTACACCATATTTTCGACATGATTGTAGTGCATCCACTTTGACGTGATATCAAAATTATATTTTTGCTGTGTACATGACCGTTTGTGTGATAAAGTTTTAACCGTATGTATTATGGTTCTTTAGAAGTGAACGTTACCATAATGGGATGTTAAGAATATATTTTCGGAAAGAGAACTATAATAGAACCTTTTCACTTATGGTTTGAGAACTTTAATGGTAATGGTTATGGTAGTAAGTAAGGTCCATGAATGGTTTTGTATTATCGTTCAACATCGTGGGAATTGGTAATCTTTGATTTATAGGCAACCAATTCGCGATATATTTCACATAAAGTTGATCGATGTTACAAAACCATCCATGGACCTTACTGATTACCATTACCATTACCGTTAAAGTTCTCAAATCATAAATAAAAAGGTTCTAATATAATTCCTTTTCCGAAAATATAGCGAGAAAACAAGAATTTGAAATAGTAATGGTCCTTAGCAACCCATTATTTGTAGCGTTCACTTCCAAAACAACCATACTATATAAGGTTAAAACTTTATCACGTAAAGTTTCATAACCATTTCAGTTAAAATTTAGCAGGGTTTTTAAACAATTTTGAACCATTTTTGGTAAGGTCAAGTAATGGTTCGCATTTATGCGGGTTTTCCGATCTCGTCGAGCTGAGTCGATTGGTACATGGCAATCGGCCTTGCGGGCGTTGGATCGAATGTCGGTTTTCCACCCGGTATGTTTACCCTTCTTTGTAAACATGGTAAAAAGGTAAAAATTTGTGAATTCGATAAAATCATAGTCCCTTAATTAAACTAGGATATAAGCGACGCCGGCAGTGTAGTGGTAAGCGTGACTGCCTCTAACTCCAAAAGGCCTAGGTTCAATCCCAGTCGGCACTGTCGGGATTTTCTGAGGCATAATGAATTTTTTTTTTTAAATCCCAGATCTTGACAAATTTTCAAAGCCCCAAAGTGTAGTTTCACACTCAGAAACGATTGTCGTCTTCGGTAATATTTATCCGAAATCTCAACAGCTGAACGTTAGTTAAAAATTAATTTTAAAGCAAATTTTCCACAACAATAAGTTCAAAAGACGTTCAACCTTATTGGAATGATCAAATCTTAGCAATATAGTGGAGTTTTAGTATTTTTGTAGCAATATTTGAAGTTACAACTGAGAGAAAAATGCACTTCCAGAAATATGCTAGAACAAGATAAAATGAAAAAAAAAACATTTTTTTACAACACTCTAATTGAAAACTGTAGAAGTGCTCTCACATGGTGTCTTCAGACAAATGTTTCTTACTGATAAATTGTCTTGGCGAACCATAGTGCATTGAAGGCATTGAGTAGTTCTGTTCTTTTTTCTCAAACCGGAACAATGCAGATACCGTTTGAAACTATCAACTATAATAATTTAGGCCAATGACTTGTTCAGCCTGGTAGCACAGAACAGAAGGAGAAGTGCAAACAAATCGGTGAATCAAAAAGTGTTCATTTTTCTGCTCAACAAGCGATGTGTTGTGGTAGCGTTCCACACGGGCTTTCTATGTGCACTCACACTATCATAGCATGCTGCCTATCTTAACTGCAGGCAGAAGATGCCTTCTACCGCTAGGTGCGCTAGTGTTCGCAAATGACAAGTGGAGCCACTTTCTGATCCAAAGTTCCACTCCTGTGCTGGTAGCCTAGTGGGTCTTATGGCAATCAGCCTACTAGCATTTGGTTTTTTTTATTGGTTTTGGTTAATAATTCATCACCAAAGCCTTTGAAAATACAGTTTGTGTAAACACTTCTAAATACTTCTTAGAGTTTGCCGCGATGAATTTTCAGATCTTCATGGCGCCAGAATTCTAAGGGACCTTCATGGTTACAATACCTCTAAAGAAAGTTCATAACGGCTTCAGACTGATGAGCTTTGTGGAAAACGACTTCACTTAACTTAACAGTGTTTTCCTGTGCCCATATATTTTTTATTCTGAGAACGAGAAGATATAGTCGTTCCGGGTAGGGATGCTCAAAATGGCATATTTGATCATTCTTCATGAACTACTCTGTCCATAAAATCATAACAGTCCCATTTGTCTTTTGGCCAGAACTGAGCTACCCATTAGAATAGACAATGCTCTACCGGCATTTTACACTGTGCACTAAAAGTTACAAATATTGTGAAAAACTCCAAAACTAGGTTGTCCCATCCATAAGCGCCTACGGAAAAATAAATAATCAACATCGTTTTTCTCGATTTGCTGTTTTTCCAGATAGGACAGATTTTATTATATGGGCAGTACTCCGATGAACCAAATTTCATGGATAGAGGGCGGGCCCTTCTCCCCATCTATTGGGACGTTCTACCACACGATGGCTTGATTTGGTTTCTGGTTGTATGAATTTATTTCTGGAAGGAGATTCTCTATCACTCTCGCCGGCACTGGCGTGCACAGGGTGGGGCATGATTTCTTGATAACTTGATTTGAAGGTAAAATAACTTCATTTCATAATATAGGAGCACTGAAAACCTTTGAAATGGTGCCTGAAAATAGCACCACAAAGGTGCATGAAGAGACAAACTTCAATGAAATTTTTTGGTGCATACAAAAAAATTCTGGTGTATTTTTTTTTTAAGGTGTTTCATGGAGGGTTTAAAGAAGAGGGTAAATTTAAGTTTGAAAAAATTCACCTTCGTGGTGGCAAATCGAAGAAATAGCGTTTTATTGAATATTTCTGGTGTAAAAATATCATCAAGGCGGTACATGTAGGAACTAATCAAAATGGTGGAAAAATTGAATAACGCCAAAAATTGTGAGGTGCACATTTAACTGAAAATTTCTGGTGGAAAGTTCGCATAACTGTGGTGAATGTAAAAACAAGGTTTATTCATTTTTCTGGTGCATAATTTGCATTGCTCTGATGAATAAAAGCTTCATTGACAATTTATGGTGGAAAATTTGCACCATTCTGGTGCATGAAGAGGCAAAGTCTGAAAATTGCACCACAAAGGTGCAGGGTGAAACAAACTTCACTGACAATTTTTGGTGCACCGTTGTGGTGAATGGAGGAGCATGCTTTACTGAAAATTTATGATGCAAAATTTGAATCGCTCTGATAAATGAAATGAACAAAAAATGTCTGGTGGAAAACTTGCACTGGTCAGGTAAATAAAGGCACAGGCTTTATTTAAAATTAAGCTATATTGAAAATTTCTGGTGGAAAATCTGCACCATTCTGGTGAACGGATAGGAAAGCTTTTCTGAAAATTTTTGGTGTTTAATTTGCATCCTTCTGCTGAATAGAGAAACAAATTTCAATAATAATTTCTGGTGGAAAATCTGCACCATTCTGATGATTGGAGGGAAGCTGCTTTACTGAAAATGTATGATGAAAAATCTGAAAATAGAGGCAAGCTTTATTTGGAAAAACTGCAACATTCTGATGATAAGAGAAGCAAGCTATATTGAAAATGTCTGGTAGAAATTGGAAAAAGGAAATCTGCACCAATCAGAAGATTGGATAAGCAATTTTTATTGGATCATTAACGGTGGAAAATTTGCATCGTTCTGGTCAATTGAAATTTTCTGGTGTAAAATTTTCTGGGGGCAAGTTTGTATTGAAAATTTATGGTGTAAGATTTGCCAAAATCTGCTGTATGGAGGGGCAAGCTGAATTGAAAATTCCTGATGTAAAAATTGCACAGTTCTGGTGAATGGAGGGGCGAGCTTTATTGAACATTTCTGGTAGAAAAACTACAACGTTTTGGTGAATGGATGGTCAACTTTAACTTGACTTCCGAGAAGAACCTCAAGGGTATTGAATTTTTAGGACAGTTCCAAAATATTTTTGGGGAGAATTCAATGAAAATTCTGCGGATAATTTCTAGTGCCTCCTGCAGATAGTTCCAAGATAATTTTGAAAAGAATACCGAGAAAATCAAATTTTGAGTGAAATTCCAAAGGGAATTTCAGATCCAAGGTGTTCTGAGAAAAAAATCATGAAGAGTTCTAAGTATAGTTCCATTGGACTTCTGAGAAGAATTTCAAAAGAGCTCTTTAAAGAGTTCTAAAAATATCCGAGAAGAACGTCAAGGATATTGAATTCTGAGGACAGTTCCAAAGGATTTGTGGGGAGTATTCCAAGAAAATTCTGCGAATAATTTCTAGTGAATCCTGCAGATAGTTTCAAGATAATTTCAAGGGAGTACCGATAAGTTCTAGCTCATTCCGGGAATAATGCTGGATAATACTGAGGAAGTTCTTCTGAAACTCTAAGGGAATTTCAGTTCCAAGGTGTTCTGAGTAAAAGTCAAGAAGAGTTCTAAATATAACTCCAGAGGATTTCTGAGAAGAATTTTAAAAGAGCTTATAGAGTTCTAAAAATTTCAAAAGGAACCTCAATGAATTCTGAGGATGGACTTTTTCGCAACTGTACAAAGTTTAAAGACAGCTTTTGTATTCCCTAATTGAAAAGTAGGTATTAGTTTGCCATTGAACCTTGGTCTATTGTTGTCTTACTAAGAATTCGTCTAAGTATCATTTCGGTTAAAGCCCTACTATTGCAACCATTTGACGAAGCGATCATCATCGACATCGTCGATGAGATTAAATTGTCAATTCCATTGGCTGTCTGAAAACAGTTTGCATTGAATAAGATGAGCCACCAACAGAGCAAAAACTAAATAAAATTAGCTAAATTGAACACTAGGGAAACAGTGGCGGGTGGACAGCAGCATCTTCCACGCACTTTGGAGTACTGTCCATCCCCAGAATCAATGCACCATAGAAAAAAAAATTGTCCCTCCTTAACAAGATTCTTGTGCACGCTAGTGCTCGCCGGTTTGGCGTAAGTGTCTCTGCTTACGGGTCCGTCCAACCGTTTTTGGCGCTTTATACAGGAGTATGATAAGTATGATAATAAATTAAATCTTGATCAAGTCATGTAGTAGGAGCAGTCCATTGCTATGTGCAGGCGCCTTGCTACAATAGCTGGTAGTCTATCATCATCATCATCATTATCATCATCATCATCATCATCATCATGAACCAAAAAACGTGCAAATTTTTGGGATGGTGGTTTTCATTATACAAGTAGTCATGTTAGATTTATAGAAATTTAATGAAGACAACAACCAAATGTCGTGTACCTTCGAACTGTCATCAATCCTATTCTATCTTCAGAGTTGTATTTTTACGAACTCATACAAACATTCTATTAATTAAGAAATTCAAAGGTCAAAAGCCTTAAAAACAATCTAAGAATTTCTTAAACACTACCCGGAATTAACTCCTCATGGATGTTTTACTTAATTACAAAAATGAAGAATGCTTCTCTCAAAACTTTAGTGGTGTATACGACGCTTAAACTTGGGGAAATCATTTAACGAAAACCCTGTCAATATTTAACGTATCAACTCAAAAAAAAATACAAACAACAACAAATCTTACTAACAATAACACATGTGAACACGTAACAATTCTAACGGAATCAAGGACAAAAAACTTCACAAAACATTCGAGACGAAACAAAACAATGAGTTCGGATGAAAATGATGGGAGTGTTAGTAGAAAGTTAGAGAAAAACCAAGGCGGTGTTGGACGGTGTGAATATGTTAAGAAGTAGGTAGTAGTAGTAGTAGTAGTAGTAGTAGTAGTAGCAGAAAGCCAAAAAAACACGTTTAGAGAAAGTAAAAGTAAAACTTGATAAGGAGTTGAAAATATGGAGATTATGAAAAAAAAATCACAACCAGCAGATGCAAAAGATATGAAAAAGGACACTTTGGAAGCTTCCTTTGCTCTTTGGTTGTAGGCTCGCAGTCGGTCACCGCGGATGGTGACCGCGGAGGTTTTTTTTTCGATGTGAAAGAGTTCAGGGATGGAGAAATTAGAACAAACTTCGGGCACTTACCGTTTGCTGAATCTGGTAGTAAGTCTTTGCAGGAAAGTTTTGCCAGTGTGTGGCGAGTCGCCGACGTTGCCTCCGGTGCCGGCATATGTCGTACTGTTGCGGGATCTGGTTTGGCCTATTGTTGTGTTTTTTGGTTTTTGGTGAAATGACAAAAAGTATATTAGAATTTCATAAAAATCATGTTTCAATCGAACAGTTCCAGGCCAAATAGACAAGAAATAAATAATGTTTGACTCGACTTTCTCCGATTTGTACGAAACTTTACATACTTGCTTGTTATGGGAAATCATGCACATTTTAGAAAAAAAAAATCGATCATTTTAGATCTTGTAATTTTATTCAAAATAGCGTCTTTGATATTTTCAATAAATTGTAGCACCAAAACGTTACTTCTGATCGAAATGAAGTCTGAGACAGAGTTGCTGAGAAAAGTTAAGTCTTTCTGGAAAAAAATATACACTGATTTTTAAACATTTGATATTTTACTCAAAATTACAAAAAAAAGTGTACATTTGGCACAGAAGACTTTATTTTTCTCTACAACTTTATTTCGGACATTATTTCAATCAGAAGCGACGTTTTCGTGCTACAATTTATTAAAACATATTTAAGACACTTTGAAAAAAATATGCAAAATCCAAAATGGCTGATTTGTGTACCCATAACTCACACTTTATACACTAAGTTTTATACAAATCGGAGAAGACCGAGTTTTCCCGATTCATCATTTCGGCGTGGAACTGCTCAAATCAATCATTTCCAGTTGGTTGCATACAGATCGCTTCTTCGTTTGTACAACAGCTAGTACACAGTGTATTTGATAGAGTCCAATATTCAGTTACAAGAGCACTAGAGAGATTTACACAGAACGACAGATTTACACTGTACTGCACGTTCGAATGATAGAATTGGATGCAACAACAGGTGGAAAATTTGGTTGTAGCAAACACAGTGTGAATGGTGGCAAAGGAGAGGGCAAATGCAATAGAGCGAGTGAGAGAGATAGCACGTAGGAGCACACTTACCCGAGTGGAAAGTCGATCGCGATGGAACATTCCTGGGAAATGCAACCGGTTGTCTGGAAGAATTAACGGCTGGTGTAAGACTATTGCGATTCACCATGCTGATGATTGGATAGGTTTGGTTTTTTTTTTGATTTTGTGATTTGGCGGTTGATTGGGGTTTTGGTGTTTGTTCAGATTTCCGGATGTTTCATACAGATTTGGAGTGGTGATTGGTGATGGTTTTGGCAGGTTTCGGTGATGGTGTGGGTTGGTAGGTTTTGATTTTTGATTTGGTTTTACGAATACGATAAAAAACGAAAAAAAGAAAGAAGAAAAAGAAACAAGAATAGAATACAAAACAAAATTATTGATGGGTTACCGCAAAACTTAACTAGCTTAAAATTACGATATATGTATACGCAATATACTTAGAGGGTACCCTTGTTCACTTAAAACTATACACCTCAAAAAAGCTAAAAAGGGAAAACCAGATAAGAGGAAACCAACCAGATAAGAAAAATAACAATAACGAGGAAAAATCGAGAAATTGCTCTCCTAACGTCAACGATTGTTGCGATTTCAGTTTACGAGAGAAGTTTTTCGGCTTCTGAGAAGAAAAAAACCAATTTGAAAACCAAACGGAACGAGAGAACAAAGTACGGTCTACCAATGGCCAGAGTCAATGTCTGGGATTTGTTGGCGGGAGGTGTAAGGTGGTGTAAGGATATATATCAATCAGGATTCTAATAACGACGATAGTAGGATTGGCTAAACGCCATAGAGATAATGGGAAAAAAAAACTACTCGAGCAGTAACTAGCAAAATTTGAATTAAGTGCGGAACGGCATAAAATGGGTGCATGACAAATCCGGTTGCATATGAAGATTGTAATTGCGAAATATGTGCAGTACCAATTACTTGAAATTCGAAGGAATATGAAAAGCGTCAGCGTCATAATTGAAAGCCCTCGGGCTCATTGCGCACAAATGTTTGCAGAAGCTCAATAACTGATTTTAAAGATTTTGGACCACGAGCCAAATTTTTAATGAAGGCTAGGAAACAATGATTAATTTACAATGTAAACGATTTGATTTGACATCATACCGTGGGCAAATTCATACGCACACTTTATACAACAATTAGTTGTTCCCAACCAACAATTAGTGTTGATTTACGGCTGAAGAAGCATGTTTTTGCCTGAATAATATCTTATTCTGCTTCAAATGTATGTTAAGTTGTATATGAAATGTACGGATTTTGTTTAATTTCTCAGGTGTACGGATTCAGGTCCTCCACGGTATACGATTTAATTTGTAATTACAAATTCAGACTAATCGTAGACAGGCATGGAAAATCATTTACATTCATTTCGAGCACTTGTTTACATTCATATGCGTCTAATTTTTTTCATCAACAGAATTCCGTAAAATGATGGATGAAGCTTTTGTAGGTTTTGATGATAACTACAACCTTTGTAAATAACTTAAATATATATCTCTTATGCATGATGAACCAGACCGAACAGAACCCACCATTGTTCTTCAGTGAATGTAAATTATAGTTCTGCCCGCTCTAGTTTGTCCTGCTTAATAGATATATGTTTAAGTTTTTCACAAAAGTTGTAGCTAATATCAAATCCTACAAAAGCTAAATACATCATCTTACGGAATTCGGTTGATGAAAAAAGTTAAAGGCAAATGAATGTTAATGAATGCACCAAATGAATATCAATGATTTGCTATGCCTGATCGTATATAACTCGTGAATTTGTATTATATACGGATAAACTTTAACATTAAACGATGAATTTTATTTTTAAACGCGGTTCTGACTTAATCGATAGTAATTTACTATTATAATTGTGGATGTTTAAACGACTTCTGGTTATCTGGATACCATCTTATTTAATGCCAATTGTATCATTATGCTCGACCAAGCTCCATAATGTTTATATAATGGTGAAAAACCAAACACCTGGGAAAATTTCAACACAATTACACCTACCTACACGACCACAGGATCTGACTAAATAATGATTCCCGTTTACTCACTCTTGCTAAAACCACGGTTACTGATAGACCGAGCAAAAACCAGCTCGATTTTTTTTGCTAATGTCGCTCATTTAAAAAAAAAATTGTTCTAGTCTATGAGTAATTGTGGTTTAAGCGAAAGTGAGTAAACTATACTCAAATTTGAGTGAGATTCAACGACCGTGTAGTTTTTAACCAACAGCTATTCACCCATACAATCCGAAGTCGTATCACAATATACATACGTATAGAATCGTAGAATGCTACAGTCCAAGTAACGATTTTGGTTTTATCATAGTCTTGTAGCCCATAATTTGGTCATGAAGAATGTTTTAAAACCATGATAAAACCAGAACTGTTTCTTGGGATCGTCCAAATCGCATGTTAGAATTATTTTCATCACATGATGTTTAAGTTTCACCGTATATAATTCAAACTTTTGGCTTTTATACGATGTATCATTCTTGCATCGTACAAGAGTACACATTAAATCGGATAAACTCGTAAGACTTGTCATACTGGATTTGTTAAAAAAAGAAGTCGTATGATGTCAAATAGAATCGATTAGAAGCTAATTTCAAATTTCCACGTAAACTCCCGGTCATAAGTTTGGAATCACCCATACAGGTTTTTGCTCATATCTCTGCCATTTTACGACCGATTTTGAATGGTATTGACTTAAATTTAGATCGTAGGTAACTGGTTTAATACATTTTACAATTTTTAAACATTAAAGCTTCTCCTAATGTCACAACATTTTCACTGATTTGCTCAGAACTGGGTCGGTCAAATTTTGAAATGAAAGTGGTAGTAGAACCCTTATTCTAACCCCATCGAGATACACTTGTGAAAGTTTTTAGTACATTTTAGAAAATGCTTTAAATCAACAAAATAGATATTCAAGTCATTGATAAAAAGTTTGGGTCACAACACGGTATGGTTTGTCGCTGTTGTAAGTTTACTTGATATTTTAGTATAAATATATGGAAAATATGATGTGCCATGGCCTATGGCCGTTGACCGATAATACAGAACCATCCATGGACCTTACTGACTACCATAAAATTATCAAATCATAAATAAAAAGGTTATCATATAATTCCTTTTCCGAAAATGTATGGAGAAAACAAGAATTGGGAATGGTAATGGTTCTTCACAACCCATTATTTGTAAGGTCCATTTCCAAAAAAAAACTTAATACACAAGGTTAAAAGTTTATCACACAAACGTTCATGTAAAGTTCCATAACCATTTCAGTTAAAGTTTAGGAAGGATTATAATCAATTTTTAATCTGTAAGGCCAAGTTATGGTTCGCGTTTATACGTAACAAGTAACATTGCAAGTTATATCGATATTTCAAAGGTCAAGTCTCAGTCATGATCTACAACAGTATGATAAAATCAAGATTGTTATTTGAGACACAGGTTACTTTTATTTCGCATAACTTTTGACCCATTTTGTCTCGATTTTCTGCGATTTGCATGCAACTTTGCATAATTGTATGTTATTGGCAATCATTCATATTTTTGCAAAAATTCGGCCACTGTGAATCGTTATTTATTTTTTTCCAAAATGGCGTCTTTGACAATTTTCAATACATTGTAGCACAAAACGATACTTTTGATCGAAATGACATCTGAGACAATCTTGTTGAGAAAAGTAAATAATTTTTTGAAAAAATACAAGGTATTTTTCTGTTTATAGTTTTGAGATACTTTACTCAATCAATATTTATAATTTATGTTTAAATAAAGCTCACAAAAAAATGTAAAATTTTGAATTATTTAAAACTATAGACGCTTGAAAATTTACTAAAATTGTTCACTCAGGTATTTTTTTACACGGAGGATACGTACCGTGTAAAAAAAAACCGTGTAAGAAAAAACCTACGAGATTTTGATTTTTCACAAGTGTTTAAATGTTTTTAAAAAATCGGATTTTGATGCCATTTGTAATTATAGCATGCTATGGTCCATATAGACATATTTTAAAAATTTCTGTATTTACACCAAAAATTGTGATTTTTTTTAAGTATGCCATTCAATTACCTATAGCTTGAAACGGATAATGTGATTGGAATCAAGTCGATAGGTTGTATCGTTGTCGAGAAATCGTTAAAAACGTACCGTGTAAATCGCGAAAAACCGTGTAAAAAAAACCGCGTAAAAAAAACCGTGTAAAAAATGATTTCAGTGTATAACATTAACTTTTGATCGTAATTCCAAACTTCTTGTGAGCAAGCTATTTTATGTACTGTTTGCACAGATATCGATTAAGAATGTCTCAAATATTGTTTACTGTTTACAACTATTACATAAAAAAGCGTAAAAGCAAATATTTGAATTTAACAAAAGTTCTAGTTCAACGATTTTTGTCAATTTTCAAATGTCCAAGGTTTCAAATACTCCAAAAAATTGCGCTATCCATGAGCCTTCTATCATTTTTTTTATTAAAATTGAAGATTACTTTTTGAGATATTTGAGCCTTTAACACTTTTTTGAATTTTTCTCAATAAAACCATGTATGTTTTTCCCCGAAAGACATTATTTTTCTCCACCACTTTGATTCAGACGGCATTTCGATCAGAAGTGGAGTTTTCGTGCTACAATTTATTAAAACATGACAGACGTCATTTTGAAAAAAAAAACAAAATTCAAAATGGCCGAATATGTAAAAATGGTAATGATTTCCAATAACAAACAATTATGCATAGTTCTTTTTTTTTTGAAAATCGGAGAAGATCGAGTTTTTCCGATTCGTCATTTGACGTGGAGCTGGTCCCATAGGTGTGTGGTCCTTTAGTTGTGAGATCAAAATACACTCAGGTCTTTTTTACACCGGGTGAAGAAAAACGATGTAAAAAATCTACCAAGATCCAGATTTTTCACATGCTAAGACATTTAAAAAAATGGATTTTGCTGCCAATCGTATTTATAGCACGCTAGACGGTTACACGGTTGGTACCGCTGAGTCGCAATTTACACGGTACGTTTTTAACGATTTCTCCATAACAATACTACCAATCAGTGCTGTAAATTTTCATATCATTCGATTGAAGATGAACCAATACAACCATTCAATCAATTCTGTGTAAACGAATTCTCACATGACCATAATTTGAAGAGCCCCTTTCTCATTCGAAGCTCATTGTCACTGTCAATTGAGTCACTCACTATCATTCGATATACGACAGTGGAGTATGGAAGAAACCGAGCAAAACGGTCCCGAACAGACAAGTCGACCCGATGTCGGATCAATGTAAGGCTAATTTAAGGTCGATGTTGACCCAATGTCGTGTTGTTGTCGGGTCAATTTTAAGTTTATATCAGGTTAATGTCGGTTCAACTTCGGGTTGGGGTTTGGTAGAAGCCAGGTTGGTGTCGGGTTGACTTAGCATTTTCGCCGAATTGTCGACCAGAGCTCCGTTTATGTGTAGGTTACACTCAATTGAATGATAGGGGAAATGGATGTAATGTCGGCCTAAATGCCCCTAATTTGGGCCCATACATAAATTCAGCAATAGACTAAATTTTCAATAGCGACCAAAAATATCCATTAGTACCGATGGGCCCAATCTTAGATCCATAGACCACCATAAGACCCATTTCCCCTATATAGCGTTTCTCAAATGGGAATGATCCATGCATTCGTCAAATGACTAAGCAATTCAAAGAAGGTCCCCTTTGATAGCGAATAGCTACTTTTCTCATTTTCTTCAAAAATGTTCAAATGATTTTCAGAATTTACACCACTGCTACCAATCGATTTGATTCGAAAGACTCTCCTGAGCTTCACGGACTCATAAAGATTTCGAAGAAATTATTCAAGACTTCATTGAGCCTGTAGAACATCAAAATCTCCAGAACAGTTGATGTGATGTTGATGATGTGCATGTTGTCAAGACGCTCTCTTGAGCTTCATGGAATCTTAAACATTTTTAGGACATTGTTAAGGACTTCACTGAGTTTGTAGAACTTCAAGAGCTGAACTTCAGAATGGCTTAGAAAGCATTAAATAGGGCAAATGCAGGTAATGTCGGCCTAATTTGGGCCCATACATAAATTCAGCAATCGACTAAATGTTCAATAGCAACCAAAAATATCCATTAGTAACGTCCCAATAACGCGTTCATCTAGATAAAATTGATAAATAGCAGATTTTTAGCGATGGGCCCAATGTTAGATCCATAGGCCAACATTAGAGACATTTCCCCTATCTTATTTATACCATGGACTCATATATATTTTCAGGACATTTTCAACACTTTCATTGAGCCTGTGGAACTTCAAGAGCTTAGCTCCAGAATAGTATGGAACATCATAAACTCATAAATGTTTTAAGGACTTGGTTGAAGACTTCATTATGTCTGTAGAACTTCAAAATCTGTATCCCAGCATGGTTTGGAAAGCATTAAATATCTTATTGATACCATTAGATGATATGTATGTTGTCAAGAAGCTCTCTTGATCTTCAAGGACTCATACAGATTTTCAGGACATTGTTCAAGACTTTCATTGAGTCTGTAGAGCTTCAAGATCCAGAATGGTTTGGAGAGTATTAAAAATCTTATTGATACCAATCCATAATGTACATGTTGTCAAGAGGCTCTCTTGAGCTTCAAGGACTCATACAGATTTACAGGGTATTGTGCAAGACTATATTGAGCCTGTAGAGCTTCAAAATCCTTACTTCAAAATGGTTTGAAGAGCATTAAGTATCTTATTGATATCATTCGATGATCTACATATTGTCAAAACGCTCTCTTGAGCTTCATGGATTCATACAGATTTTCAAGACATTGTTCTAGACTTTAATTGAGCCTGTGGAACTTCAAGATATTAGCTCCTGCATAGTATGGAGAGTATTAAAAACCTTATTGATACCAATCCATGGTGTGCATGTAGTGAAGAAACTCTCTTGAGCATCACGTACTCATAAAGATTTTCAGGCCATTGTTCAAGACTTCGTTGAGCCTGTAGATCATCAACAACTTAACTCCAGAATAGTTTGGAATGCATTAAATATCTTATTGATATCATTCAATGAAGTGCATATTGTCAAAAGGCTCGCTTGAACTTCATGAACACATACAGATTTTAAGGACATTGTTCAATACTCCATTGAGTCTGTAGAGCTTTAAGATCTGAACTCCAGAATAGTTTGGAAAGCATTAAATATCGTATTTATACCATACGATGATGTTCATGTTGTCAAAAGGCTTTCGTGAGCTTCATGGACTCATTCATATTTTCAGGACATTGTTCAACACTTCCATTGAGCCTGTGGAACTTCAAGAGCTTAGCTTAAGAATAGTATGGAACATCATAAACTCATAAATGTTTTAAGGACTTTGTTAAAGACTTCATTATGTTTGTAGAACTTCAAAATATGTAACCCAGCATGGTTTGGAAAGCATTAAATATCTTATTGATACCATTAGATGATGTGTATATTGTCAAGAAGCTCTCTTGAGCTCCAAGAACTCATACAGATTTTCAGGCCATTGTTCAAGACTTCGTTGAACCTGTAAGAACAGATCATCAAGAACATAACTCTAGAATAGTTTGAAAAGCATTAAATGTCTTATTGACATCATTCGATGAAGTGCATATTGTCAAAACGCTCGCTTGAACTTCATGAGCCCATACAGATTTTAAAGACATTGTTCAAGACTTCATTGAGTCTGTAGAGCTTTAAGATCTGAACTTCAGAATGGTTTGGAAAGAATTAAATGTCTTATTGATACCATTCGAAGATGTGCAAGGCTCTCTTGAGCTTCATGGACCCATATAGATTTTCAGGACATTGTTCAAGACTTTCATTGAGTCTGTACAGCTTCAAGATCGGAACACCAGAATGGTTTGTAAAGTATTAAAAATCTCATTGATACCAATCCATGATGTGCATGTTGTCAAAAGGCTCTCTAAACGGACTCATACAAATTTGCAGGACATTGTGCAAGACTATATTGAACCTGTAGAACTTCAAGATCTTAGCTCCAGAATGGTTTGGAGAGTATTAAATATCTTATTGTAACCACTGTATTGAATATGTCGTAAACATGAGTATCAAACCACACTGAGTTTATAGAACATCAAGATCTGAGCTTCAGAACATTTGAGAAAACCTGGAAGACTTCAGGATCTCAAAATGATGTTTAATGTAGGCACATACTAGTACAAAACTTGTCGAATGATGCAGAATAAGCCAGAAAATATTGTTGGCCACCTGCTTGTATGGAGATTCCTCATAGTGAGACGATCCGTTTGGCAGACGTAACAACACGAGGGAATGAACGTGCACGTGCGTTACCAGGTGAGTGTTCTGTTGTTAGAAGTTTTTGATTTTCCAAACAAAATCAATCACTCACGATAAAGTGAATGTGAAAGTGAATGGCTACCCGAGCAAAATCCAGCATCCAAATTATAGCAAATCGAAATCAAATCTTGATATCAACATCAAACAGAAATCATAATTTGATTTCAGTTTACGCGATTAACAAATTTGATAACAAATGTTGTTTTCATTTTGCTGTACATTTACTCTTCTGCAGTTTTGTTTTAATTGCCTTAGCAGAACATCAACTTGAATACTCATTTTGTTATCAAATTGAGTTTTCACTTTGCTCTCACTGATAGCAGAATTTGTTTTCAATGTGATGTCACACGAAGATTTATTTCCTCTCAATTTTAATATTTTAACCGTTAAAACGACCAAAAGAACAGCAACCTGAGTAAGCAGTATAAGAGGCATCACAACATCACATTTAGTTTTCAATTTGATCTCAGACTTTGCTCGGGTAACATGCCATCCATGTCAAAGCAATAAAAACAGTATCACGTTGTAGGTATGGGCGCTGAGAAGTATTTTTTGGACAGTGAACTGACAAATCAATAATGGCTGATACGCCATATAAATGGAAATCCACATTTTGTGGGTAAATTTTCCAAAATTTTATACTAAACGGAATTACTTTCAAACACATTCCTATGGTTTATAATATGATTGTCTCATGATTTAGTACATTTATTTATAGCTAGAAAACGAAAAAGCTAGCTTTTCTTAAAATTTTGCTTTTGGCTAATTATACCCGTATCTTCGTTTTTGGGCAGAGAACGGTTCTGAAATCGATTTATTTCAAACAATCAGGCAAATGGTAGATAAGTAAATAGAGTAGCAGTTCCACCATTATTGGTACATGAATTGTTGAAAAATTCGCTCCACAAATTTACAAGTAGAGGGTTAAAGGAGGAACATGAGATTAGATGTTGCGATCATGGAT
The DNA here is from genome assembly GCF_037179485.1 of Ochlerotatus camptorhynchus. Taxonomy (NCBI): domain Eukaryota; kingdom Metazoa; phylum Arthropoda; class Insecta; order Diptera; family Culicidae; genus Ochlerotatus; species Ochlerotatus camptorhynchus. Next base: position 3,460,992 of record NW_027040988.1, read on the forward strand.
TCACACACTCTACGAAACGACATACTTAATATCAAATCATTCGTCGTTTGGAGTGTTCTCTTAAGCCATCAGTAGCATGTTATTAAGAGCCTGGATAGTTTTCAATCCACCAATCACTTAGCTTAATTTCACAGAAATCATCAAAATAGAGTAAGGCCTCATGTTTTAAACTGTGTTGGCCATTTGTGCGAATGAGTTTTGATAAGTGAGAAATTTACGTATAATTTTATTTTTTTCAGAAAAGCAATTTGGCCTTCATTAAAAAAAACGCCCCAACGTTGATCGTCCACTGCGATGAATTGTTCTACATAGTTGCTGCTGAAATTGATTCATTGATCAGCCCATCCGCTTATCGATTAACGATTCACTTTCCGTTTGTACATGCATATTTTCCCTTCGATTGCTGGTTTTCCATCATTTATAAATCACAGGACCAGGAAAATGATTGCAATTAACCTTGAGCGAAGAGCTAGCTGCCATCGTCCGTCGTCGTCGTCGTCGTCGTAATCGCTTGCTGTCGCGATAGCCTTCCCATTCAAGGTAAATATATAGCCATCGAATGGGTGGCAATCAATCATGCACAATCCATCGTCAACGGACGTCACCACAACAATGATGAGTGGGGACCAGGTGTAAGTTTTCCTTCACATTTTTATTTTCCAGAGAAAACCCTTTTGGTAGGAAATACCAGAAATCAATCAACTACGTTATACATTGCCGTCGAAGAACTAAAGACGGAAATCATAAGGGTGGGCTAATTTTAGACTGCTTGATGACTTCAATTTGTAAGTCGTTCTAAAAATAGGAGAAGCCTCATTAACAAACAAAAACCATCCATTAGTCGATTATTTTCCCAATATAACTACTTAGCAATGAATATCACAAAGTTCCGACCGGACTATAGGGTCTCTTCTGGAGACCAACAAAAGTTTTGGCTTTCGGTGGGCGACTAGCATTACCATATCGACGTAAATCGGGTTTCATTATGCAGACGACGAGAATAAAACAACAGCTTGCGAAAGTCGTACAAATGCTCAGTGGCAACCATCATTGAATAACTTTTCCTTGTTATTGCTGTCGTTTGAAGTCCCTTCTCCGAGCAGGAGAAGGAGGGAGCGGAGTTGGGAAATTAGTGTTTGGCTTTGGATAAGATATGTACTAAGATTAGTTAAATGAGTTAAAGTTATATAAACCATGCAAAACGAAGATAAATAAGATGAATGTTTTTTTTTGAACAGGTTACCGCGAATCGACTTATTAGGTGTTTGGGAAAGAAAAGAGAAAACACTATTTAGATATAAACATCAAAGTAGTTCATGCCACATTAACAAACATTCGAGAAATTCAAGAGCACAACAACAAATTCAACCTCTACAATCATACACAAATTTCCAAAGAGTTAGGTTAAGAATAGTTCACAAGAAAATAACGAAATGCGTTCGGTGAGAATCAAAAAAAACTAAAAGAACGAAACGGATAGTGAAAAGAGTTAGATAGAAAAAGAGAGAGAGAGAGAGAGAGCCTAACGAACGAAGAAAACTCTGAGACTCCACAGTTTTATTAGAGTGGTACAATGGCAGTTGTGACTCACCGATAGGTTTTTGTTTTTAGTTTTGGTTAGAGGTCGCGTTATTTGTTTTTTAGATTTTAACAGCGCGCGAAGATTTTGTTTTTTGTTTTTCGCAAAATTGTTCAAAAATAGGTGTACCGAGACGAGGTTTCGACCGGATACGGAAGAAGTTCGGTAATTCGGGAGAAGAGAAAAGAATGAGAAACAAAGAACGTTCAGTGAGTTTATTCTTGGATGCGTATTATACGATCGATGTCGTCCCTTTGGTGCTCTCTTGAAGCAACAATGGAGCGATTTGGTCGTTTTGGTATGTGCGAAGCTAAGATGAAAAAATTAGAATTGTTGTGCAGAACTACGAAAAACGATTTCCAGAAAATGTCGTTCAACAGTATTGTGTTCTATATAGGATTTAGTTATTATATCAGTTAAATGAAAAGCACTTTCGTTCAGTGGAAGACAGTTTGACAATGATTCGATAGGAGATAAGTACCGGTGATTGTTTTCCAACAAAAAAAGTTTCATAGAATTCGGTGAGGTTAAAGTTTGCTCGATTCGTCAGTAGGCATGGGAATGCTCTGCAGTCAAATTTCCGGGTGTTTCCTGATTTTTCTCAACGCCCGTTTCAGTGGCCACCCCGGATTCATACAATATTAAATGCTTAATGGTGCATAAACTTCGATTTAGATTACGTATTACACTATATTTCAATGTTATTTATGTACTGTAATCAAGCACGAGTGAAGTTAATAAAATCGATGCAGTTAAAAATCAAAGGAATTAACCCTTTTTACTAAACGACGTATGACTATCCTATAACATTTTTTTTGAATGCCTATGTAATATAAGGTGCATGTTTCAGCTCGGTTCTAGTCTCATAATCCGTATTCGCCGGAAAATGAACCAGTCATATCTCCGGAGCTAGTTGACCGACTCCATAAAAATATTCAGTCTGTTATGTTCAGTTCGATGTAATGGATGTCGAGAATCTGAGCTTACAATTTTTTGTCGAACTGCCCACTTTTCGGGGATACCCGGAACATGTCCGGATGTAGTCAATGAGGTTTTTGACACTCAGTTTGACTTCCGTTCCGAAATTATTTTTGGATTGTCATGTAATTGGATTCGCCTCATGATGGGTTTGGCCCGTTTCCGGTCGGTTCTAGTCTCATAACCCGTATTCACCGGAACATGTTCCGGCCATGTCTACGGAACCAGTAGACCGGTTCCAAAAACAGCCAATTAAGTATATGATACCATAGTATCTTTCATTTAGCGCTTGTTGCGCCCAATTTGGTGGGGTAGTTGTTGAGAAAACCTATCTCGGAACATTTGAATCCGTATTCAGCGGAACATGTTACGTCCATATCTCCGGAACCAGCAGACCGTTTCCATAAATATTCAGTGGCATTCGGAAGGACTACAAATAACTTTCATGTGACGTTTGTTGGGTTCAATTCGATGTAGTGGTTGTCGATAATCTGATCTTACAACTTTTTGTCGAACTAGCCACTCTTCGGGGGTACCCGGAACATGTCCGGATGTAGCCAATGGAGTTTTTGGCACTCAGTTTGACTTCCGTTGATATTATTTTTGAATTCTCATGTAATTGGATTTGTCTCATGATGGGTTTGGCACGTTTCATGTGGGTTCTAGTTTTATAACGCGTATTCAACGGAACATGTTCCGGCCATATATCCGGAACCAGTAGACCGGTTCCAAAAATAGTCAATGAGACCATGATACCTTTCATTTGGTGCTTATTACGTCCAATTTGATGCGCTAGTTGCTGAGAAACTTCTCTGAAAATTTGAATCAGTATTCACCGGAACATGTTCCGGCCATATCTCCGGAACGAGTTGACTGATTCCAAAAATATTCAATAACGTTCTATGGTACTTTTCATTTGCCGCTTGTTGCATCCAGTTTGGTGCAGTAGTTGCTAAGAAATCGATCGTGGAAAATGTTAACCCGCTCTCCCCGGAACATGTTCCGGTCTTATATCCAGAACCAGTAGAACGATTTCAAAAACTATTCAATAGTGTACTACCATGATAAGTGTCATTTGGCGCTTGTTGCGTCCAGTTTGGTGCAGTAGTTGCTGAGAAACGGGTCTCAGAAAATTTCAACTAGAATTCACCGGAATATATTCCGGTCATAGGGTAGAGCGCTACTTCGTCGTAATCGCCCATTTCCGTTTTATCGATCAGAAAAGATCATCAATGATTTCAGCGTGCACAAATCAATAATAGGTTTGTTAGTTCATAAGCTACAACATAAATCCCGTTAGAGCGCATTGTATGAATATTTACGCTCTTTGTTCTCAAAACAAAAGAAGCGCTCCTAGCGAATGCCCTTTTTCTACGTTTATCCGTTGGACGAAGAAAATCTAATTGCGTACCGTATGAAAAGGTGAATACATTTAGAAGTCATCTTTGACACAAATATTTTATTTTTTGTTTAAACTCGTTCAGAAAAGAGAGGTAAAGCGCGAGTTGGAAATTAGATCAAAAACCCTATATCCGAAACTAGTTGACCGATTTCAAAAATATTGAGAAGCGTTGTATGAAACCAAGGTACCTGTAGTTTGGCGCTTGTTACGTCGAACTTAGTGCAGTGTTTGCTGAGTAAAATTTCAACCCGTATTTACTGGAATATATTCCGGCCATATCTCCGGAACCAGTTGACCGAATCCAAAACTATTTAATGGGACATTCTATGAGACAATACCGGTCGTTTTGCGCTTGTTGTGTCCAATTTGGTGCAGTGGTGTCTGAGAAACCGAACTCGGAAAATTTTAACTCGTGTTCAGCGGAATATGGACTGGTCATATCTTCAGAACCAGTAGACCGATTCCTGAAATATTCAGCAGGACCACAATGCTTGACGTTTTGGCACTCGTTGCGTCTGATTCGGTGCAGTGGTTGCTGAGATAACTATCTTGGAAAATTTTGACGTGCCCTCTGGACCTCGGGTCGAAAGTTGGTTTTCCAGGCGGAATATATACCTTTCATTGTAAGAAGGGTTAAACAATTGATCTCAAATGTCCGCAAATGTCCCACCGAACTCGATACAGCGGGAGCACTACTCTCATCTGATTTTATTTTTTGAGAAGTGGGACCAAATGAGAAAGTGTAAACTCATACTTTTTCCTTTAAGGAAATTTGGTGTGGTGTAGTAAATCATTTATTTAATAAATAAGTACCATTCCACTTAACTTATATTGCAGTCAATTTAAGGGGGGAGTACACTTTGATTTTTCAAAAAAAATGCATTTTTTTTGGCTTAAAATGTTCCTTGGGATGTGTTAATTTAGAAAAGACTCCAAGTCCGCCAGAATATTCCTTACCGCTTTTCGAAGCGATTTCCTAAAACATGTACCGGCGCGCTGAGAGAGCATTTTATCTTTAAACGCATTTATCTCGAAACGGGGTTTTTCAAACTGGCTTGGGAAATAACTCTAACCAGTTATCATCAAATTTGGATATCGCCTAGCTTTTCTTGTTCAGAATTAAAATCTGCTTAGAAATACGTATCCACATTTTCGATTTTGTCAAACATGGATTTTTAATCCACGATTTTGTAAGCATTTTGAAAAAATTAATTAAAAAAAAATCGGAATACGTATTTCTAACCCAAATTTCATTACTAATCAGGATTTTTGTTCAATTTATGTTCCAGGATCACATGGAAAGGAGTATTTTCCCACGCCGTTTTCCGACTTCCGCGCGACCTGGTGCACCGGTCACGGGGAGACGCCAATCGAGTTCAAAAAATACAAATTGTAGTTCGAAGGATGACTAATAAATGGGTTCTAACATATTTGCCCTCCCTGAGTGTTTTATTGCTTGAAAAAATTAACGAAAATGCCTTACTTTTTGGACGTTCAAAGTGTACTACCCCCTTAATACAACTTAGGTCAGTCGTGACTTGTCCGGGAAAAGATTGGAACTCGTGAGAGGCAACGAATTCTTTAGCGATAGTAAATTTTGGGATTCCGAAATCCAAGATAGCGGATCTGAATTCAAGCTGGCAGCCTCCAGGGTGCCTACTCATTTTGCCAAATAAAATTCCCTGATTTCCAGGTTTTTTCCAGGACGTCAACGAAAAATTTCCAGGTTGATGAAGATTTTTGTTTTTAATGTTAATTCTATCAAAAGGTCCACATAATTGCATAGGATCTCTTCTTCGAGTTATCCAAAGATGATTACGGGAACAACCTTGAAATTTTCGATAGTATTCATTTGAAATTTACCTCAAATTTTTGTTGAAAATGTCCTTGAAACTTTGCTCAAATCTTAATTGAAATACTCCTAACAGTACTTTTCAAACCATCATCAGAATTTTTATTCAATTCACCTTTTTTTCTAATTTTACTAACATAGAATTCACTTTCCGTTCTCCTTACAAATCCCACAAAAAAGTCACCTGAAAATTACTTTGCAGTTTTAGTCAGAACTCTCTTTGAATTCTCTTTGGCGTTGCCATTGAATGCTACACAGAATTCTCTTGTAAACGCTACACAGAATTCTCTTGTATCCTACTCAGGATTCCCTTGGAATTCTATTCAGAATTACTTTGGAATTTTCCTGACGTTTCCACAGAACTAATTTGAAAGGAATTTTCAGATTTTACTTTCCAAAAAAAATTGCTCTGCATTTCCTTGACATTAAACCTAGAGATAATTTGGTAGGAATTTCCAAGGATTAATTAAAGTTTATAAGCTTTGAAACTTTTACAAGACCTTTAATTTATTTGAAATTTGGGTTCTTGGATTTTTCTTCTATGTGCGTAGCCTTGAATATTTATGTTCGCTCCAGATTCTTGAAAAATTATCCAAGCATGAATTCATTGAGTCCAAGATTTCAAAAATAGTCAAGTTTAAAATCTATTGAAATTATTCATGTTCCAGGGCCTTGAGAAACACACAAGTCTAAGGATATATGTTGTTGCTGAATCCACTCCAGAATTATTTCGTTCAAAGAGTAAGAGTAACTAACGAAGATGATAAAGTTGGTTGTATTACGAAATATTTTAAATTTTCTACGAAGGTTCTCTGGTGTACTTCAATATATTATATCCTTGAAAATTTTCTCAATAAAGAAAATTAAAAACAGTGCGCAAAACAGTCAAGTTCACTGACCCATTTTCATATGAATATAATTGCCATCTGCCTCATCATTCACTACCTCGTGAGAGCTAGAATGATTGAGAGGTAAACGAGTCACTGACAGCCGAGCACTCAGTCAGTAGCTCAGTCAGCACGTTTATTCTTGCGTGATTGTACCCAATACTTGTTTTGAATAACTGAGCGTACATTTTCCATGGAAAAATGCCTAAATTACATGCTGTGTGAGTCGCCTGTTCGTGAGTGACTGAATGTTTTGTTGGTTCTTTCATTGCCTTGTCCTTTACCGTTTGGTACAAACGGTCTGCACAGACCAATGGGTTGAATAGTGCAGTGAAAGTCACACTCAGCCTAAGCAGTCAATAATTTTACGCTCTGATTAAAAATTCCCTGAGAATTCCAGGTTTTTCAGGTAAAATCAAATTCCCTGAAGATTCCAGGTTCTCCAGGATTTTACAGGTATTGCCAGGTAGTAGACACCAGGCATCGAAAAATCTCAATTAATAACTGGGGAAGTGCATCTATAAAATACTAAGTTGAGAGCACCCAATAAGCTAATATGCGATGAGCAATAAGCTTGAAATGCGAAGTAGAATAATAATAATAAGAAGAAACCCTGGCCTCTGAACACTGTTCATGTAATTTGAGTATCAATTAAATGGCCTCGACAAGTAGAAGATGAGATGAGTGATCAGAATGCATAAGGACAGCATCAGGGTAGCCAAATACGTATCTGAAACCATACAATATATATATATATATGAATACAATGGGCTCAACCAGTGCTGTTAATTTTTATATCATTCGATTGAAGATGAACCAATACAACCATTCAATCAATTCTGTGAAAACAAATTCTCACATGACCATCATTTGAAGAGCCCCTTTCTCATTCTAAGCTCATCGTCACTGTCAATTGAGCCAGTCACTATCATTTGATAAACGACAGTGGAGTATGGAATAAACCCAGCAAAATTGTCCCGAACAGACAAGTCGACCCGATGTCGGATCAATGTCAAGCAAATTTATGGTCGATGTCGAAACAATGTCGTGTTGTTGTCGGGTCAATTTTGGGTTTATGTCGGGTCAAAATCGAGCTGGAGTTTGTTAGAACTCAGATTGGTGTCGGGTTGGTTTAGCTTTTTCACCGGAATGTCGACTCCGTTTATGTGTAGGTTACACTCAATCAGTGTTCGGAAAAACTCAAAAACTCAAATCTTATGCAGGAGTTTATGCGCCTATGAGTTTTGCCTGCCAAAATTCAACGTCGCAAACATCACCGCTGAGTTTTCAGGTTCAAAAATTAATTTCTCTATAGGTCGGCGCTATTAATTGTTATTACTTTTGTTTGTGCAGCAGGGGTTGGAAAACTAATACAACATGCATAAGCATGCTATCAATTGACGTCTGAGTGGTTTTTATGAGTTTAAAGCTGGAATGATTTTTCGTCGTTGTGCGTGAATATGCATAAGAATCTCAAGAATTTTGCTTGCCACATTCGCACGCGAGTTTATTCTCGCAGGGAGACTCAATGAATGAGATTTGATAGTGATTTTCCGAACACTGCACTCAATTGAATGATATCAAGCGTTTCTCAAATGAGAATGATCCATGCCTTCGTCAAATGACTAAGCAACTGATATCGCCTATTCGAAGGAGGTCCCTTTTGATTTTGAGAATTTACAGCACTGGTCTCAACAAGTAGAAGCCGAAACTCGATGTCTGCGCCATTTTGAAATCGAAGATGGTGGATCCAGATGGAACCCTCCGGATAGCTTACAACGCTCCGCTTTAATCCTGCACAAAGAAGAAGAAAGTTGAGGAGCGCATGCAGTTCACTGTGCAAGTTTCGTTTTCTCTCCTCTATAATACTTTTACTCATTAAGTCGACGAGCATCATGTGTAAGGATGGGTACAGGTAAGAGAGGTTATGCTTCTCTTGGAGTAGGCTGGTTGAAATCACCACATTGTGCACTACCCAAGAGGAAATAACATCCCTGCCACTAGTCCGAAAATAATAATAACTGATTTTCATTCTTTCAATCATGAGAAGCTCTTCATCCGACTTGGGAAATCTTACGGAATATCAGAATGTTAATTGAAAATCATAATTTAATAATTTTAGGAGATTGTTTTTTACAAAGCAATCTTTTAATCATGTCAAACCCCTTAACGGAATCCCTTTAAGAAGAGCTTTTTGAGTGTGATGATTTATTTCCTTTTAATTCCATGACAATTGCTTATCTTTTGGCAGATACGCGTATTTCGTTGCAGACTTCATCAGTGCTAAGTGACGTTGAGTACTTGACACTAATGAAGTCTGCAAGCAGTAGACTAAATACGCGTATCTGTTAAAAGATAAGCAATTAAAACGGGATTAAAATGAAATAAATCAACACACTCAAAAAGCTCTTTATATTAAGCAGCTCCACACAAAAAATATTACAAACCTAAATATCTCAAAATGTTAGATTATACACATTATTTTTTTTAAACGTCATGAGAAATGCAAATTCTGGACCCTTAAAAATTGACATAAATCGTAGAATAAAAACTTTCGGTCTAATTTTAGAAATTTTTTAAAAAAAGATTTTCTTACTCAGAAAACAATTTTTGAGACATTTTTTTTTTTTGTGAAAAATACACAAAAAAGTGTACTAACAAAAAGTTCAAAAATTTCACCAAAAGTTCTTGTTCTACGATGTTTCTCAATTTTTAAGTGTCCATTGCTTTGAGCATTCCAAAAATTTGCATTTTGCAATCCTTTTTTCTTAGGCAAAATTTTTTAAGAAATTGGGGTTTAAATTTTTTTTATTAAATTTTGACTTTAAAAAAATTAAAAAAAAATATTTTTCCCAGAAAGGCATAATTTTGCTCTACTTCTTTGTCTCAGGCACCACTTCGATCAAAGAACTGGTTTACGAGCTATAATTTTTATTTAAATTTCACGGACGCCGTTTTGAAAAATTTACAAGATCCCAAATGGCCGAATTTGAGCAAAAATGAGATTCATTGCCCATAACAAACAAGTACGCATACAAGTCGGAGAAGGTCGATTCAAAATCTATTTTTTTCACTTTTTCGCCTGGAACTGCTCTATTGTGAATGAAGTTTACATTTAAGACCAAGCTAATATGCTCATTACAGCTAAAATGCTATTTTTCGAATCTATGAAGTTATGCAATATTTTAATGATAATTCTTATTTACAAGATGCAAAAAGAGAAGGTAAAGTGTTTGTATGATACATAAAACCTGTCAATTTAGCTTTCAGAGGGTCACAATAGCGATTAGCTGTAACGATGAGCAACGCGATGAGCGAGCAATCAGCGATCGTAAAATCGCTAGTAGTAACCTTCTGAAAGCAAAAGTAACAAATTGTCTATGTCACACACAAACTTTATCACCCATTCTTGCTTCTTACAAATAAAAATTATCATTATAGTATCTCATATTTTCATAATTCCGAAAAATATCATTTAGCTGTAATGAGAAATTGCACGGCTGTTTAAGACTTTGAGATTCCAAAATAGTTTTTGAGCAAATTTGCAAGCATATGTTTGAATGTTTGAATCGAATTTACTAGATTTTTTTCATGTTTATTAAGAGCAGTTCTTTTCAGAGCTTTGAAACATTACTTTAAGTATTTGAAACTTTGATGAGAAATCAGAATCTACTCCTCATGAATGTAGACGTGATGTAGTCTAGTATTAGTAGAAGATACTGAAGAAGTCTACACATTGTAGACAAAATACGCGTATCTGTCAAGGATGAGCAAGTAAGGTAGTGGAAATCACTAATCCCTCCCTCTTTCTTTATACAGCATCTATTATTTTTAGAAGCTATTTAACCATTTCAGAAATTGTTTACAGTGTAACAAATACTGACTAGTTTCAAACGATTCAGGCTTTGTAATGTTTACGTAAATGTCATACGGGGTAGTGTCATTCGGGCAAATGTTGTAGATTCTTTGAGTTGTAAACACGCGATTATAAACTTCAACTATAATATGCAAAGAGGCAACATGTCATTAAGCAAGGCGACGCTAAAGTTCCAACGTATTTTCATGTAAATACAGAAATATTGTTAAATTTTGTTCTAGTTTGAACGCCTGTCTGTAGTCTATAATAATTATGTCATATAATTTGAATTTCTATTAACCAAAACAGAGATCGAATTTCACAATTTGTCAAACTTTTGTCTTCCACTGGTGTAGCTTTAGAAAGTTACGAAAGTTTACTAGAACGAAAAATAATAAGCATTCTCTACCCTGAAATTTCGCTTTAACACCGGTCAACAAAAAATATAACCATCAGTTGGATCAAAAAAGACTGCATTGGTAATAAATAAACCATAAAGCATTTAACGTTACGTCTGCATAAGTAAATTTCTCACGAGCTACAAAATTAACATAAAAGAAAATTGAATTTCCTATTCCTTTCCAATGAGAACAGTTCAAATACTGCTATTTTTCTGCAAATGACAAATGTTATAAAGGTATCAAAAGAGCAAATAAAATGAACGATATTTACATTAGAAACTACGAAGCCGTCACACATCGAATGTCGATAAGTATTAGAAAATAAAAAAAAAACTTTATCCAAACCGAAAAGAAAATCGTAAAAATTAATAAACCAAAAAATCTAAAAAAAAAAAAACTGAAAAATGTCAAAACAATGAACGATGATTTCAATTATGGTAGTGGTGATAGCAAAATATGAAGATTATGATGGTAAATTATGGTGGTGATGGTGTTGTCTACCGATATGTCAATATAGATAAATATATAGAAATAGAGAGACAGAGAGAGTATGTGAGAACTAAATTGTTGAGTAACGAAAACAAAACCAAACGAGAGAATGGGGGCACTCGCGGAGGCCTATCACATCTCCAAGCAATACCTTTGACGGAGGGGATCGGTTGTGGCGGCGCTGTTGGTACTACTGTCGGCCGACGGTCCCGGGCTCGATACGGATGCACTCTTCACGTGACCTTTGCCACTGCCCGCTCCGGCCGAGCTGCCACGGGTGAATTCCGGTATCGGACCAATGAAGCTGTGGTTTGTTTGTGTTTGTTGATCATGCATGGGTGTTAGTTTTGATGTTGTTTTTATTGTTTTTGTTTTGGTGCATTTGTCAATTTCGGTTGAGCGTGGCAAAGTTCGTGAATCAGAGCGACATCATTCGAGGTGCGGTTCGAATCGAAGGGAGGTGGTGGTTTTACGCGGTTTATGTTTTTTGTTTGTTTTGGGTTTTGAGGTTAGGGTTATTTTTTCGTAAGAGAAAAAGAGATAAAAAGGGGAGAGAAAAAAGAGAAAATCGGTTGGAAAATTTGGTCTTCATTAGTATACATCGTAGTTCGTGATGGTTAATAAGTTTTCTTCTATTGATAAATCAAAACGGCAACATTAGAAACATTGGGCAAATGTTAAAACAAACAAAATGCTAATTAGTAAAACAAATGCAAATTGTGTGACATATTAGTCTGAAAGGCTTATAAAAGGGAACGAATAACAGCAATCGATGAATAAATCATGGAGAAAACGATGAAAGATCTACTCTTTGTACAGCGCAAAAAAGGGCAACGGAAATCCAACAGAAAAATGACACACATTATCCTTTAATAAGTTGATCTGGTACCCATCAAATTGAGGCTCCCTAGTTGATTTGTAGATTTAAATCAAAAGAGCTGGACAGATTAGGGGTGGAAACCTCAATTGTGTCGGATGTGAAACTATTCTATTTTCGGAAGTTATCAATTTACGGAAAATTGTTCTGCATGAGAAAATACTAACGGAAAGCTATTCAAAATGCAAAAAGAAAATCGCAAACTTGTGAAATGAACGCAAAGAGCCTCGAAATTCGTCGAACTGGTTGATTTAACTGAGATCAATGGAACAAAGAAAAAGAACTTCCCTAGCACAATGTATGGGCAATGACGTACGATATGCGTGTTATTTGACTTAACGCTAAAATGTGGCAGATGAGAGAGCGGTTGGCCTAGCGCCTAGCAAAATCTCAGGATAAACTAGGCCTGAAATACTCCAGCATGGGGAAAGGAATACGTACGTGGAATCCGTGGTGGCGTTTGTCTTTTCCGTCGAGGATGTCTTCTCGTATAGCGTCGTGGACCGTCTCGGCATCAGGCCGGCACTGGGACCGACCGTTCGGTTACCGTTGCTCGGGTCGAACTTCCCGGTGGTCGTACTGGTGGTACGGGGCTTCGCCGGGCTGGAGATCGATGCTGGTGGTGGATTAAGGTTAAGAGGTTAGATGGATGTTTTTTTTAAATGAATTTGGGTTTTGTTTAACCCCAATATATGAAATGCAGACGCTCTCCCCTGCTCAATTCAACTGATTAATGGCATGACTTAATATTTTAATACAGAATGTAGAATTTCTTTCTTAGAAGGTGTTGATATTTAACGAAATATTTCCCGAAGTATTTTCTTCTTTATGTACTTTGATTAAAATGGGAATGTTTCCTTCTTTAAATATTTAAATAATGATGTAAATATTTGCTTTATATTAAATATGTAATAAAGAAAACACAAATTTAATGAAGGGTTATAATTTCCGAAACTATAATAAATAATGCTATGTTTATCTCTCTTTATATGCTACATAGAGGGAAAATTCACTGCCATTGCTATAATCAAATAGTTAGTTAGTTGTCTTTATTTAGGAGACTCAATAATCAAATAGCCACAGACAATCAAACATAACGCATTGAATATTATTCACTGTAAAACACTGTTAACTTCTACCGTCATGGGCAGTACGCTCAACAGTTGACGGTAGGGTGTAAACGTCAAATGCAAGGGAATTAATCATGAGCGCCACAGGCGGTGGCACTATTAGAGGAAAGTGGGGCAGTTTGACCACAAATTGAATATTAAAGTAAACGTTTGAATCTTATGCAAGAAGACTTAAAAATGTTCGTTTTGTAACCGAAATTAAACTGTTGGGGTAAAATGAGCACCCTGTCGGGGTGGTATGAGCGACCTTGTAAACAACGGTTAAGAATAGACGCATTTCGCGCCAAATCGAATCGAAGCTGGCAGCACCCTCTCAGATTTCAATAAAATTTTCTGGATGTGTAGACTTTGACTAAATAAGCACTTTTGCATACTCAGTTTTTCCAAAATTTATCTAGACTAACATTTGAGAAGGGCCAAACTTTTTCTGCCGATTTTTTTTTTAAATATTATGGAAAAATGACAACTCCAACAAAAATATGTTGTATGAATGACTTTTAGGAAATTGACCAAAAAAATTCTGAAAAAAATTTCATTTGAGACCTACACTAAAATTTAAAGTCGATTTAAAAAAAGGTCATGTTTGATTTGGATGAAAGTTTGCCTCAAGATAGGTAATTATGTTTACTACCATCCGTCCATACATTGCGAGATGGGCACTTTGAGGGAAAAAAAAGTTTTTCTTACAAAAACTTTTGCATGTCTGAACTGATTTTTCAACGTACCATTTTTACACAAAACCAAACCAATGAAGCTCAAAATCATCTCAGAACCCAATGAAGCTCCATTTGTGATTCAATTTTGTCTAATCAGAACTTAAGTTCACTTTGATTAATCGAGAATTTCATATGAAAAGGGCTCATGATGCATTTCTCGCCAAATCGTATTTGGAATTGGCAGCACCCTCTCATAGTTCAATAAAACTATTTGGACATGTAGACCTTGTCAAAAAAATATCATTCCCTTATTCTGTTGTCTACTACTGATGCAAAATTTGATAATATGTGAGAGAAAAAAGACAAAAAATTTCATAAAGGGGAATTTACGTATTCTCGACCTTCTTTCTATAGCCTTTTTCTCTAAGGAACGCACACATATGCAGTATTGGTTTGTTTACAATCTTTTGCTGCCAGCTGCTCTAACAATTTCAGTCGAAAGAATTGTCAAAAACTGTTTTAAAACGCATTTACAAAGCTCCAATCTTCTCTAGTGAGTATTGTCGGCAACCAGTTTTTCTTCGGCAACCGTTCCATTTGAACTGCATGTAAATCTGCTGTTCTATTATCGGCAACTCGAAATCAGCTACAATTTGTACTGCGTGTGTTGTATTTCAAGAAAACCTTGCTAGATTGCTTTTTCTCAGTGGTAAAAATATAGTCAAATTGAAGCTGAAAGCATAAATAATCGTTTGCATGCATTCAGCGAAGTGTTTTCGTAAGAAAATCCATTGAAAATAGTGTTTCAATTTGTGTTGCCGAAAATAGTCTGTCATGCCGAAGCCGTCATTTCCCCTATCATTTATTTATATATTTTCAATGTTTTAAACCTATTTTCATACATGCTATTTTTTCCTTTTTCCAATCAAGTTAAATATTTTTGGTTCATCTTCTGAATTAGAATACCTTTTTGCCGCTACTTTGTCACCAGTTATAGGCACAAAACTGTGGAATTTCTGTATGCCAGATATTGTCTTTGTGCTGTTATATAGTTCTATGGTTTTTTTACTAGTACACATGGCGGAAGTTCTGTGAACTTGCCGGAAGATCTATGAACAAGTCGGAAGTTCTTTAAACTTGGTGAAAAATGTGTGGGACTTGCGGAAAGTTCTGCAAACTGGACAGAAGTTATGGAAACTTGACGGAACTTATTGAACTTGTCGGAAGTTCTGTGGAATTGTAGGGAATTATGAGAACTTCCCTGAAGTCAGGTTTAATTCTGGAGATTTCGGCTGTCTAATGATTCAAACCATGACTCTCAGATATTCTCTTAAATTCTCAGGTTGATGATAAATTATTATTGCAATTCAGTCGATCAAAAATCTCCATAGAATCCTTTAGAATTTTTTGCAAGACATCACGTTGATCAGGTATTATACTGAAGATCCAACTGAAGTTCTTCAACTGTCCAACAATTCAAGACACGTTTCTCTAGCGGCACTGGTGGCGTGATTGCCTCTCACCCCCAAAAGGTCTGGGTTCAATCCTAGTCGGCGCCGCCGGGATTTTCTGAGGCATAAAACCTCTGATCACGCCTTCCTTCAGAAGGGAAGTAAAGCCGTTGGTCCCCGGTTCTTTAGTTGATGGGTTGATAGGTAGGGGTCAGGTGTGGGAGCTGCCGTCCTGGCTTAGGTAACAAATTATGTCTCCCGGATACTGTCCAACAATTCAAATCATGTCTCCCGCATTTTCTCTCAAGATATTATTTTCGTCAGAAAATATTCCAAAGATCTTCAATTGATCAAAGATCTTCAAAAAAACCTATGGATATTTTTTTAAGACTTCAGGTTGATCATTTATTGCTCTGAGGATCTCCAACAATCCAACAATTCAAATCATGTCTCCGGGGAATATTATCTCAATATATCAGCTTTATCAGAAATTATTCTTAAGAACCTTCAGTTAAAAAAAAAAACATCTCCATAAGATCCTTTGAATAGTTTTGAAGACTTCGGGTTGATCAGGTATTATTCTCTCCATTTGTCCAATAATTCGAGTCACGACTTTAAGATTTCAGATTGACCAGCAATTACCCCTGTGGAGTATTCTACTCTAGTCACTTTGTAGTTTCTGATTTAAAAAATAATCGACTACACTTGTTGATGGTTTATCGGCGATTGCTTTTGTTACTCAAATTTAACTAAGCCTAAACTGGAGGTATTTGAAGTCATTATGTGGTTTGCTAGCCAATCAGCGATCGATACATAGATCGACCAAGAGAAGGAGATAAATAGTCGAAAGATAAACCGCGCTGCGACTTTCTCACGTTGCATATTGCATGGTGACAACGCCGCATTGGCTTGATAATTGGATCCTTTCCTAGGAAATTGATTATGCAGTACCTCGAGACTTATTGTAGGGTCGATGATTGACGACGGTTAGGGAATTTTGACTTAGCAGGTCGCAACAAATGCGATCTTCTGGAAATGAACAGCAAACGATGGCGTCTGTTATGCAGATGCCACATTCCAAAGGCCCTCAGATGATCAAACATCTCCATAAAGTTTGACCAATAATTATTCCAAAGGCTTTTAGTTTATCAAAGATCTCCATAAAACCCTTTGGATATTTTTTTTCATGAGTTCAGGTTATTCAGGTATTGATCTGAAGTTCTTCGGCTGTCCAACAATTCAAGTTACGTCTGTCAGACATTTTTTTTTAATATATCAAGTTTATCAGGAAATATTTCAAAGAACTTTAGTATATTCAGTATTTCCATAAAGTTCTTAAAATATGTTTTCAAGACTTCAGGTTGATCAAGCATTATTCTGAAGATCTCCAACATTCCATCATTACAAAATATGTCTCCCGGATATTCTCTTTGTTTTTATGGAAAAGCTTGAAAGATATCTCAAGATATCAGGTTCATCAAATCTTATTTCAAAGACTTCCACTCCAGTTGAACAAAGATTATGCTTAAGATCTCCAGCTATTCATGTCTCCCGGATTTTCTCTCAAGATAATTAAGTTCATCAGAAATTATTCCAAAGGTCTTCGGTTGATCAAAAGTCTTCATAAACGCCTATGTATATTTTTTTAAGACTTCAAATTGATCAAGTATTGCTCTGAAGATCTCCAACTGTCCAACAATTCAAATCAGAAGATACCAGGGCGATCAAGAATTATTACAAAACTTTCAGTTGATGAAAGATCTTCTTAACCTTCCTAAAATATGGAATTG
This sequence comes from Ochlerotatus camptorhynchus, assembly GCF_037179485.1. Lineage (NCBI taxonomy): Eukaryota > Metazoa > Arthropoda > Insecta > Diptera > Culicidae > Ochlerotatus > Ochlerotatus camptorhynchus. The sequence continues at coordinate 3,478,340 of NW_027040988.1, forward strand.
AACATTGTGATGTAAAAAAAAGCATTCAGCGACCACTAGGGGTGGCGCTACAAAAAAGTGACACATTGTGCATTAGGGTCTAAAAAGACCCAGACTGCAACTCGCTCCAAAAAATCCATTTTTGAAACGATTCTTGATCTATTGACCTCAAAAGAAAGAAAAAGGTTTCCAGAATGACACCACGCCCAGCACTTTTCCAATTTGGCAATTAATGCTACTTGGCGCCGGTTCCGCTATTGCACAAATGGATACTTCCAAAATCTCATGTACTTCTACCGTCCGACGGCTCCAAATTTATGATTTTTCAGAGACAACAGAACGGTTTCTGGTTGTTGATGATCTGGAATGCCCGTTGGAAATGGCCAATTTATTTTTGCTTTAGAAACCTATCGTGTGACAAATAAAACATAGGGGAAATGGATGTAATTTCGGTCTAAATGCCCCTAATTTGAGCCCATGCATAAATTCAGCAATCTACTACATTTTCAATAGCGACCAAAAATATCCATTAGTACCGTCCCAATGACGCGTTCATCTTGATAAAATTGATAAAAAGTGGATTTTAGCGATGGGCCCAACCTTAGATCCATAGGCCAACATTAGAGCCATTTCCCCTATAATAATTTTGTTTGTACAATAGAGCCCATGCTATTTAGTTGTTTGACCAACATGACACGTGGCCTTTGATATTTTTTGCCATAAAAGATGTAGTCGCAATCTTTTAAAATTCAACAATAAATAGGCTTGAATTCAACGCATATATCTCAATCAATACTTTGAAACATTTTTCGAAACTGGTTCTGGGTATCCTGATGTGGCCAGATCCACCTGTTGGCCATCCATGGCATGATGTATATTTACCTCTTAATGCAAAATCATAAAATTTGTGCCATATCGGAACCGGTTCCCGGTATTCGGATGTGGCCTGATGCACCTTTTGGACCATGGCATAATGCCTATTTACTTCTGGATGAAAAATCATAAATTTTGAGCCGCCGGTCGGTACCAGTACATGAGGTTCTGGAAATGTCCTTTTGTATCCTATCGGAACCGGTGCCAGGTTGCCTGAATGGCCAAATTGGAGAAATCCTGGGCAGGGTGCCATTTAAGAAACCTTGAGGCCAATAGATCAAGAATCGATTCAAACATTGAATTTTATGAGCGAGATGCAGTTTGGGTCTTTTTTGACCCGCTTATGGACAATGTGTAACTTTTTCCTAATTAATTAGGAAGTTTAAATTATTTTTACAATACTTTATAAATTTGTATGGACCGTAAAAACTTGACAAATTGTCTTCAGAGGGTTGCAATCAACGAAAGTTTGGGAACCACTGCACAGTGGTCCAGAATGCAGATTTAGGTGGAAGGATATGTTTTGAGCCTGAAATTGAAACTTTAGACTAAAAGTCTCTTCTACAAAGTTGTTCCTTATAGTTAGGCAATCATTTTTATAACAAATAATTCTAGGGTGGTTTTTATTATCATTAAAATCAAAAATCTAACTTTTTTGTTTGAAGAAATTAAGGTATACATTGTTTGGCAAATTTATAGCTGAGCTAATTTCGAGCAACTTTGTAAAAAAGAACTTTTTACAACTCTTAAATTGACAGATTTAGAGCTATTTTCTTGAATTGAGTTAGGGTGTCTCTAAAAATTTCTCAGCCAAGGTGTCTTCAAATAACTTTTAGATCTTTAGAAGTCGCAAATTATTTGACTGAGCACATAAGTCTTATAAAATTGACCCATTAGATATAGGGACAAATTTAGGTCTCCATTAAATATATAAATGAATCAACTCGGTGTTCCTTCATAAGATATTTAAAGTTGATCCATAAGGCGCCTGTATTTAACCTTTAAGATCTTTGAAGTTTACCCATACGATTTCCGGAGTTGGATCAATACGATCGCATAAGGCTTTGGACCTTTAAGGTGATACGATACGTCACGCTTTTTTTTGCTTTTTTCTCTCCTTTCTATGTGTCAGTGAATTGATTATCATTGATGCTGTAGTGGAGTGAGTGTACATCATGCACTACCGCAACTACCGTAAACATAGCTGCTAGAGTTTGTTATTATTAGGTCGAATGTATAACAGTTGATAAAAAATAAGAAAGGTAACGAATAAGTAATGTCCATCTTACTTTAAATTTGAACCTTCGTCATTTTTAAAAGATAAAGATATCTCTTTATGATCCAATATTGAGACTATCACTACATTTCAATTCAATTAGCCAATATTATCGACCTACCACCTCCCAGGACACCCCTTCCTATACAGAAAATAATTATGCGCCTAGCCACCAAGACCAACATGTCAAGTCATCATAGTATTTAATTGATTCAACATTACACTTTGTACACTTTGGTCCAAAAGTGATTCCAGAGCTCAAACCTGCAGGTACACGGTAAGAAAAAATATCCCAAAGTGACTCATTTTCACAAGTCTCGGTACCATATTGCAGAAAGTCAAAATTAGGTTATGTGGGCCGAAGAGTTTTCATTTGATTGTGCTCAATTAGTGTGGAATTGACAATATGATTATACTCAACGTGATTATACTCAAAGTCAAAAGTAGGCAAAAATTAACTGGCCGCTGGATATTTTTCTTATCGTGTATGTTTTTGTTTTCGAATCATCCTTTTGCCGCCTTTTGCATATCAGCTGATGGCTTCGAGCAGTGCAACCAAAACGACACATATGTTTTCTATAGAAGATTTATACGTTCATTTACTTTCATTTTTTGTCTTGAGAAACAAAATAAGAAATTGTTTTAAATATTTGTTAGTGATGATTTCTAAATTGAACATAGTTTATGCACCTTAAGATGCAATAAAAGCATTGTTTTTACACACTTTGTTTTAATTAAATCGACAACACTGGATACGATGATAGATGATTCGTACACACACCTTTGTAATGCGGTGTGTAGAAAAAAGGTAAACAAAACAGTTTCAGCTTGCAAAATTATTCGCGGCTCGCGTTTTTAACGATGCAAATGATATTATTTAAGTAAATGTCATCTTTTAAAGTGAATTAACTTGAAAGTGTTTGTAGAAGCACGTGTCGTAATTGTTTTTAGTGTGGTTCTGAGAAGTGAAAGCTAGTGAAAACAGTTATTGAAATTTCATGCCCTGAGCAAAACAAAATCGGCTGATCGTACTTTTTAATGCAAATATTACCAATGCGTGAATCCAGATCTTATTCAGCCCCATGTTTTAAGGTATGTAATTAGTAATTTACTGTTTTGTATGAAGATGTCTTTCGTACGCATACCAAAACACGTTTATTTAATGATTGTATGGGCAGCCATTGTTGCATGACGTGCCGTATCACCTTAAGGCCTTTCATATTGCCTAGTCACTAGTCAGTTATGGCACGGTATTAGCAAGCCGAATCAGTAACAATTTTGCATGCAACAGCGTTAATATCAAGAAGATGAAGAAGGAGAGTTTGGACTTGGCCCAAAGTTATAGAGGGTATGTTCAAAGAACTTCAAAGTGGAAACCTTTTTAAAGGAAGTTTGAAAAACTGTCAAGGGGATGTCCAAAGAACTTCCAGTATAAATTTGAAGGGCTTTTGAGTTCAGTAAATGTTCTGTGAACTTCATACAGTTCTGGACATAAAATATAATACATCAAGATTTTTTTGTCTTTCCAACAAAGTACAAAGAGCTGTTACTTTTCAGTATGCGCACCAAAATGTATGATTAAGTATTCAGACCCGAGCAAAGTCTGAGATCAAATTGAAATCTAAATTTGATGTTGTGATTTCGCTGATAATGATTACTCAGGTTGCTGTCGTTTTGGTCGTTTTAACGGTTAAAATATCACAATTGAGAGCAACATATCTTCCTGTGACATCACATTGAAAACTATTTCTGCTATCAGTGAGAGCAAACTGAAAACCAAATTTGATATCAATTTTTCCTGTTGATAACAAAACAAGTATTCAATTTGATGTTATGCTAAGGCAATGAAAACAAACCCGCAACAACATATTTCTGGAGAGAAAATGTACAGCAAAATGAAAACAAAATTAGGTATCAAATTTGTCAATTGCGTAAACTGAAATCAAATTATGATTTCAGTCTGATGTTGATATCAAAACTTGATTTCAATTTGCTGTCATTTTGATGCTGGACTTTGTTCGGGGAGCTTATCAGTATAATTTGTGACTTGTTTGGTCAAGTCTGTATGAAATTTGAGCATGTTTCAATCTGTTATTCCTTGAAGTACAATAAATCAAATTTACTAAAAAAATCATTTGTTTTTAAAAGATTATTTTAAAATTTACTAAAATGCGTTAAGGACGAAAAAAGTAACAAGAGCCGCGGAATTTTTCGATTTAGCCGCTGTGATTGTTCATTTTAATGCCAAAAGTTTCAACATGTTCGCCCAAAAATACTCATATTGGAGTGTATTTTAGGAAGTCATTAGCCTGGATTCCAAAATAATGTTATTTTTTTACCATGTTATTTAAGGATCTTGAAAAAAAAAAACAAATATTTTCGTCGTTAACTGATTTTAGAACATTTTGAACAGTTTGAAAAAAAAATCTTTTGACTACCGTAACACGGGGTAACATTGATAGTTTTTTAAGTATATTCTATACATGTTTTACAGTCATGAATGTTTTTCACATTTTATTTTATTTTAAAACAAGTACTGATGATCCTAGAGTCAATTCATTAATAAATAGTAATTGATTTGATTTCCTTTATTTATTATTTTATTAGCCACCTGCTGGTTCATCTCCGTTATTACTAATATGTTCAACGGAAATTATTGCACTTGCACTATTTATTCAGTCTTGTAGCCGAACATCAGTATTTTGATTTGGGGTTACTTTGATAATAATCGATGAATGTAGAAAAACATGCGTGTAACTCAAACAATTTAGTTCAAGAAATATGAAACAGGCGAAAAAGAAAATGATTGGTTTTCAATTTGTTTGGTAAATATGTAGCACATATTATATAAAAACTCTACATGATATATCAAGGGCAATACCCTAAGGTGCAATTTGGAACCAATGTTTCCAATTTGGAAATAGTGCAGAGAGTAAATTTAATCATCATATTCTATTATCAAAGTTACCCGCATTATCAAAGATACCCCGTAACATATGTAACATAAGTCCTGGAAATAATTTCAGGTGTTGATTTGACGGCATGAACAAACACACATATGTCAACCAATGCACTTGTCACGCTTATCTATACTACTACTGAACTGTCAAACTCAAATTGCACAGTTGTTTCCATTTAAAATGTCGTACAAGCTGGATTTATGTGCACAAGTCGCCAACCTTTTTGGACGGCTCAGTACAAGTGAAATTCTAAGCGTGTTCAAAGACAAGCCAATATCAAAATCAACTATTTATCGTGTTTTGAAGGATTGTCGTGATGGTAAAGAACTGGAAAATAAAAAGAAATGCGGCCGTCCAACAAAATTGAGTGCCAGAACAACCAAAAAATGTTGTCAAGTGCTGAAAACAAATTTGGTCAATCAACACGCAAATTAGCACGAAAATTTCATGTTTCAAACATGACAATCCATCTGATTAAAAAAAAAATACAACGTAATTTATCGGAAACGTCATCGTGCTCTAAAATATACACAGCAACAACTCGAAAAATACCAAAATGTTGCCGTGCACTTCGTCGCGAACCTTTTGTGAATGGTAAATACATCATTTTGGAACTGAGCAAAAAATACCATTTGTACCGAAAAAGAACAATCCATCAAACGTGCCTCAGGCTCGTCCAATCGGGTGTACTCAAGGCTACGGTGTACGACAACGGCTGGGAAGCTCAAATTGAGCAACAATTGGTTGATCGAATCAAGCAAAATTTAAAAGAAATCGTCAAAGACACCGTCCAAACCCTGATTCAACAATTTCGCTGCACACTGCGAAAAATGCATTTTTCAACAGTTTATAAATAGAATAAAATACCCTGAAGAAGATTTTAAAATTAAATTGTTTGATTTCAAATGGCATGCTTTTGATTTTTTCCCAGGACTTATGTTACATATGTTATTATGATACTTGAGTAGAGATGAACCAGCCTAAGGCTGAAAGTCTCGTTAATAAAGGAAAAAAAAAATGATACTTGATTTTAGCTTATTTGAATCATTGTACTTCCATAAATAACAGATTTAAATTTGTTAGTCAAATAAAAAGCGGTTTACTAAAATTGCTCTATCTTCTAACAGGCTTGGTAGATCACATTTTGCTAATAAATTCTGCATACTTATAAAAAAGAAGAAATTGCAGAAACCATACTGAAAAGGACCAGAATTTTGAACATTCATGGAGAGACAAAAAATTACGGACTATTATTTGTTATGACCATTACTGTAACTTTTTTTTAAAAATGTTAAAATGTCCCTGGAAGTCACCTGAAGTTCTAGATGGTTTCTCAGCTTTAGCTAGAGGAACTCCTCTAAAAAATTGCTGTGAACCCTGCTCTGGAACTCATGTAAATAGACCTTGGACAATTTTCTGTTCTTTTCCTGATGGTGCTCTAGAATTCTTACAAGATGGTCTTGCTAAGTTCCCTTAAAAGAATTCTGATCGAGTACACTTCTATAAGGAATTTTCTAACCTTTCCCTAGAATAAGCCCAAACTTGAAACACTTCTGAACTCTCGTTGGAAATTTATCCATCTTTAGCTAGAAAACTTTCAAAATATTTCTTCCGATGATCACCAAATATCTCTCGCAACCACGTCCAACTTTCAGTAGAAGATTTAAAATTTTCTTCTAAAAGTCTTCAAAAGTTTCTTTTTCTCCAAACTTGAATGAAATTTATTGAAAATTTCACAATTGTGTATGAAAGTTTCAATTAACGTTAATCAAGTTTGGTAAAACAAACTAAAGAAGTTTTCAAATCTTGCATAAGTCAAATAATCAAATCAAATAAATAATCAAATAATCAATCAAATAAGTTTAAATAATTTCGAGAGTTATTAAAAAAACAGGGGCAAATGTTTGGAAGTTTTCTGAAAGGTGTTTTTTTTTTATAAAAGTTGCTTGCACAAATGACTAGAAATATTGATTGATGTTGAACTAAACTTAAAGCTACTTAACCTAAATGAACTAACTAAATCTGATAGCTTTAAATCAGTTTCAATTTATAGAAATATGTTTAAACTTAAAGTTTAGCTATCGGATTTAGTTAGTTCACTTCGGTAAAATAGCTTTAAGTTCATTTAGGATTAATTTAGTTTAAGTTTAGTTCAACATCAATCAAACATGTTTCCCGGAAATTTGAGATTCACCTTCATTGTGTGTACAGGAGAGTTAATGTAATGTCTATAGCCCCTATACTTACAGTTATCCGCCGATGTGATCGGTTTGGTTATGCTCGACGCCGGCCTCTGGTTTTGTGCGGCTAATCTGGCCGTGTTCTCCTTCATGGTGGCTGAGTCTATAGTATTCTGTCGCTTGAAATTACTGCTACTGCACATTCACAAAAACAAAAATAAAGTAGATTCGATTACAACTCGGTCCCTTCGCACGCGCGCTCCCGCACAATACTTACACTGATGTCCGTTCCGAGGTGCCACTGCTGGCCCCGGAGCTGTGATTGTTACTGATGGCGGTGCTGTTGACCGCTACGGCACCGGCCCCACTGGCCGTCGAGGCACCGGTCGCTGCTGAGCTGGCACCGGTGGCAGTACTGCCACCGCCACCACCTCCGCCGCCGGTACCACCGCCGGCTGCTGCTGCGGCTGCTGCCACTGCCGCCGTCGGACCGACACCTGTAATGAAGCGTTGGAAAATCTCTAAATTTTTCCCGATTATACCATCAAGCCCGGAGCAGCTGCTGGGAGAATGGGTTAGTAACCAGGGGTCAAATTTGACACTTGCACATCTTTGAAGGGCAGGATTTTGGGGATTGGGAAACGGTTAGCGAGGAACGGATAGAAAGATATAGCTATAGAAGCGTTATAACATAGGAGGGAAGCTTTGGACGACCTGCTGACGTCAAGGTCTCAAGCTTCCCATTCGCTTGAACATGTTGCTTTTAATATGCTCAAAGGACGCTCGGTTTTGGGCCGATTATCCGGAGATTAGTAAATAGTGGGTTAGGGTTAGCCACAGTGTAGTTCTACCGCTACATCATCCCATTTGTGTGCATGGAAAGCAAATTGGGGGGAGAGGCATGGCGGTAGCTTTTGGATGCTCGGTTCTGCTGCGCTGCCGTAGGATGTACTTACGTAAGGTTTCACCCCCACTCGAGGCTCGTCTGCTCGGCTTTGTACTCGATGCTGATATACTTCGATGCACGCCTCGGTGCGTGGGACTTTGCACTTGGGAGTTGCCAGCGGCGGCACCCTCGTTGCCGGCGATATTACGTAGCGACAGAGACGATCCGGACCGGGACCCGTCGGACTCCGGCTACGGTTTGCGGTTTTTGCAGAAGGGGGGAGGGAAAATAGAAATAGATTAGTTTTCGGATTCAGACAGGCTGATCCTGGTGCAGGAATAAACGAAACAAATAATCCTATTTGGAAGCGTCTAAAACTATATTTCAATGGCTGTTGAACGGGTACACTTGTTGCGTTTTCGGAATTGGTACATGTTTTCTCAAAGACTCTGAGCCACGTGAGAAATTAAGTTGTTTATCGCCACAAACAACTCACTTGATATAAATTTATTAGAACGCGGAGCCAAAAGTGTCCCACATCATCATCGTTCAATTTATAAGGTCGTGCAGCAGCCAAGTTCACTCGTCGCTCGGCAGGCAACACCCGTGCTGCTCGTTGATAATAGGAGGCAGGCATATATGAGAGAAATCAACACACAGTTATCTGCATATAGGGTACTACGGTATTTTCCCTATATCTACTAAGATGGCTACAGGAATTAATGGGCACTTGTTTGTGTTGTGCTCTTTTAGAAAATGCTTAACAGAAGTAGACAGGGGGTTTTCAGCTGCCGTGCCGAACTGAATAAGTCCAGACCGCATGAACAGGCAGAGAATTTAAATCCTATTGCAAATAATCGTCTACCTACTAAATCGAGTTTGTTTGTGATGAGAGATAACTGCCCATTAGTAAGCCCATCAAGGAATTAGAATCCGTTTCCATATTCACGTTTCCAGGTCCGAAAATGGAAGTAACTGGAAGATAATCATAGTTTGTCCATCTGCTAAACTTCTCCGCTGTTTCAATGGCATTTTACTTTTTATTAGAATCTCATATGAGGTAAATCAACCAGTGATTGTGCGAATTTCCAGCTAGTTCTTTTTTGTTTTGAGATTCCTCGACTCAAATAAATGCAGTGTTTTCGCTGAATTCTCGCGTCACAAAAAGGTCCTAAGTAACAAATGTAAACAAGTCGAGTTAAGCGATACAAACTACTGCTCTTCTACGAAACTATTATTCTTCTACTATTCTGATACGAAAAAAATCCATCCAAATTAACTTTCATTTATTTAAGAAAATCATAGGTAAAAAATTGTCCAATGTACAGTTTGAAATGATGGATACATGATTGTTACATCGGTCATTTGGACTGCCTAACATGATTGGTGCTCATTTTCTAAAGGTGGGGCCAATCTAAAGTTGGGTACTCTACTCTGAAATCTATGAAAGGGAATCTAGTATCATGTAGACAAAATCGTCCAATGTAACATGTCCGATGTACAATTGACTAGTCAAAGCGCCCTATGTTTTTTCTTCTTTCTATATTGTAGCATGAAATTCAAAGTAAAATTGTGATTTTACCGTTTCTACTGAATTTTCAACGTTATTGTTCACTGACTACATTAAAAAATTACTTTTATTGTAAAATGTATTGTTTCTAAACAGTTAAAATAATAACCTGTCAAACTTCAACTTCGAGTTTCTCAAAATGGTGGATATGTTACATTGGTCTATTTGAAAAGTGACGCGAGAATTGTTCTACGACTGGTTGTCTGGGAAGAGAAACCCTAAGACAAGTTCACCTTTTGACGGACCCCATTTTGGTTCAGTTTCATGAAATGTTATTCCGCATCTTTTGAATAATGCATATAGGGGAAATGGCTCTAATGTTGGCCTATGGATTTAAGATCTAATCTGCTAAAAATCTGCTATTTATCAATTTTATCTAGATGAACGCGTCATTGGGACGGTACTCATGGATATTTTTGGTCGCTATTGAAAATTTAGTCGATTGCTGAATTTATGTATGGGCCCAAATTAGGGGCATTTAGGTCGACATTACATCCATTTCCCCTACATGTTTATTAAGGTGGTATTACACATTGACAAAGTAACTTTTGTAATCACATGATAATAGGTTTATGTCTTTGGCAAAGTTGCAGAACTATGAATTTCATGAAACTTTGCTAAAACCATCATAATTTTAGCGAGATAAATGCATTTTTGTCAAGACTACCTTTAAATCATTTTCTTTACTTTTTTGTTTCATAAATCGTATTTAATCAATTTGATATGTTCTACAATATTTTCAATAACATAAAAATACACAACTTATCTGTAGACAGCAATATTGTAAGTCACTTCATTTGTTTTGTAAAGCGATTTTAAAGCAAAATTTCACCAATTTCACAGTTAACATTTCTTAGAAAATGGCAGTTTCTGGAAGCTAAAATTAACCTTCTTTTATCAATCATGATATGAAGTACCAATATATCATAAATTACTGTAGGATCTGCTCGGGTACATAGTGTTTTCCAATTGTCTTTTCGATCGTTTTGGTTATATTTTTATTTAGTTTTACTCTGACTATTGTTAATATTACTTAACAGTTTTTAAGACTTGATGAATTTTTTTATAATTTATAAGGACCTCATTCCAACGGAGCTCTGGAAAAAAAATCATTCAGAAAAACATCAAATGCAATCGAGGTGGTTCTAAGGAATTTTGGATTTCATATGAAGCCTTAGTTTTGAGTAGAATTACAAGAGAAATCTTAGGAATTTCTGAGGAGCACAACTCTTGTGAACTTCACTGGAGAATTCCAAGGACATTCTGAGGATAATTTTATAAAGTTTGTGGGAAAAAAATGAATACGAAGCACAAGTCCTTGGAATTTTTTGAAAATACTAAAAGGAGGATTACAATTAAATGTGAGAATAACTCCAGAACATCTTCAAAGGAATTCGGAAAATAAATTCAGAAGAGTTTGCCAAACAAATTATGAGAAGAAATCTAAGGAATTTCTGATGAGAAATGCCAATGAATTGTTAGGAGACTTTCAATGTAAGTAGAATTCCAAGGGAAGGAGTGAGATTCAAAAAGAAATCTGGAATGAATTCAATGAATACTCGGATAATCTTTCCAAAAGATTTCCAATTGTGGAGAATTTCAAAGTAATTCCGAGGAAAACTAAAAGAAAATTTAATTCTGAAGATAGCTTCATCGAGATTTTGAGGAAATCTCCGTTAAATATGGAATGAACTATTTTGAGGTCTTCAGAACCACTTGACAATTCTCAAATTTTTCCTGAAGTTAATAAAACTGCATGATGCTTACAGTACTTCTCCTCAAATTCTGAACTTTATAGGACTTCCTAAAGTTTCCTCAATTTTTCTAACGATCATGGATCTTCTTTAAAGGTTTAACAATTCACTGAAGTTCTCTAAACTTCTTTAAATTTATGTGACTTCTCTAATGTTGACGGAACTGCTCTGAGGTTCTCTGTTCTTTTCTGATATAATAAGTTTTTGCAGTTCTCATGAAACTTGTTGTACTGCGCTGAATTTAATTAAATCGTCCTAAAAATGCTTCAGTGAACTTCTGAACTTATGCAAAGACTTCAAAAAAAATTTTTAACGTCTCTGAAGTTATCGGAAAATCTGGGAACTGCTTTAATTTCCCCACTAATTTTCTTAAACTAATGGAACTGACTTCCCCCTAAAATTCCTCAAATTTTCGGAGCTTCCTCATTTTGCTAATGTTCATAAAATTTCCTGAAGTGTGCGGATCTCATCTCATCAAGCTCCATAGATTTCTATGAAGTAATGTTTCTGAAAACCACTGTCCTTCTGTGAAGTTTCCGAAGTTTTCTAAATTTCTAAATTTCTGGAATTTAATGGGATTATTCTGAAGCTATCTGATCGTTCTCGAAGTACTCGGAACTTCGCTGAATATCATTAAACTGTCTAAAATATCTAAATTTAGTTCTCTGGAATTTCTTGAAGATATCGCTGCTTGCTAAAAGTTCTCTTCGTTGATGTTCTTTAATCAATTTAGCTAAATTTTCACGTTTTCCGGATGTCCATGTAAATTTGATCACGTTCTAGATATTCTCTCGAAGCTTTGCAGAAGTTGCCGGAAATTCTCTGAGTTTCTCGAAACTTCTTTAAGGTTTCTACAATTTTCTTGAAATTATTTGAACTGCCCTTGGATTATCTGATCTGTCTTGATGCTCTCGAAGCTCCCCTAAAGCTCTCACGCTTATTACGATTATAGATTTCAAACTGCTCCAAAAGTCTAGACTATAGTTACGGGAACTGCTCTTAAGCTCTGAAATTCCCCAAAGATTTCTAGATCCAGCTTTTCTGCGGTGCTTAGAACTTCTTAGAAATTTGCACAATACCCCTCAAGTTTTCTTAAATTTCTCAAGTTCGTTTGATACCTGTGAAGTTCTCTGAAATTCCAGGAACTTCATAAAAGTTCCTGAAAAGTCTCGGATGCTAAAAGAACCGCTTTGAGGTTCTTACAGCTTCCAGTAAGTTTCCCATATTTTTAGCGTGGTAACTTCCCTTACGTTCCTGCAGTTTGTTTAAAGGGCTTCACTGAAATTCTCAGCATTTCCTTCTCCAAAGTTCCTACAATTGTTGTAAAGTTAATGGGCCTACAATGATGATCTCTATTCTTTCATAAAGTTAATTACGAACTTGAAATAAATCATTTATTTTTTTACCTAATTCTGGCACTTTGAATATTTTCAATATCTTGTACATGGAATAAGAAACTTCAAGACATTAAATATTTTTAGATCTTGGACTTGCTTACTTGGAAAACTCAGGTAATTTTATCCAGAAAAATGAGTAGACATCCTGTATATAGAGAGAGACGATTAAACGTCACAACGAAAAGAATAATCAATCTTGAAATAAATTCACTCTAAAAAAGTTGAAAATAGTGACGTATTACAAGAAAAAGTGACTTTAGTAATTTGGCTTTAAAAAAAAAGACTTTTTAGTGACTGACTTGAAAAAAGTGACCATGTCACTAAAATGCGACTCGCTACCAGCCCTGTAAGACAGAACCCGCTCGATTTTGGCAACCAGCCCGAAAATTTAGTGTTGCCAAAATCGAACGGTTTTATATTGAAATTTAATTTATTCTTCTTTCCTTTATTTAACGTCGGTCTTTGTTCCGCAATCTGGTGCCAATCACCGACGGACATCGATTGTCATCCATTGACGGCAATCGAATGTGCAGGAAGGCAGCTTCCACACCTGCGTAGGATATCGCACCCATTCAACACACATGGGTCGGGACCAACGGCTTTACTTCCCTTCCGAAGGAAGACGTGACCAGAGATTTTTATGCCTCAGAAAAATCCCACCGACCTCGGCTGGGATTGAACCCAGACCCATCGGGGCGTTAGAAAGCAGTCATGCTTACCACTACACCACCGGTGCCGGCTAAAATTTAATTTATGATTTCGATGATTTTGGACTACCAAAACTACCAAGACATCTTTATGACAGAGATGTTATTAATAATTAATCTTTTATTAAAAAGTGTTATCACAAGGAGCAAAAATGCATTTTTTTTTAAATCCGATCAAATTTGTAGTATTTTTTTCAAAGAGAAAGTTGATGAAGATAATCGATCAAAATCACTTGCATCCCTGCTTCCAAGTTTGGTTACAAGATTACAACTCTGGAGAGCATTTTGTGTGATCGTTGGGGGCGTGTGGTTCGGAATATGAACCGGTTTGTTGCCAAGGTTGTTGATGATTTAACCTCCGAAACCGTACAGAGTGCGTTTCTGCCGCTTCAAAGCGTAGATGACATCCATGGCCGCTTACGCTTGGCGTGTTTAGTGTAGGTGACAGCATCACGGAATTCATTTTCCAGGAACACCTTCAGCACATCTCGTAAATCAGACCGGAGATACGTTTGACACCGCCGCGGTGAACCAGACGACGGATGGCAGTTATCACGAAGAACCTTGCGATGACGCTTGGTGCCTTCTTTATCAAGACCTTTTCAACCTTTGTCACGACCAGCCATTGTTGCTTGTTAGGCAGAAGAGTGGACTACCTAACCTGCCTTCCTACTGCTGCTTCTGCTGCTCACCACGCCGTCCGAAGCGAAAATGAGTTGAGGTAGTTGATGTCAGGATAAAGCAGAATGATGTGCAGCCAAGTGGTACTCAATTATGACGACTGGGTTTGGAAAGAACGTTTATTTCATGAAAACAGTGATCAAATTATGTACGAAATTACCACTTTTCCCCTAGTTTATTGTTGAAAGTCATCAGTCGGAAGCATTGCTATTGATGCGTAGAAATATTTCTGATCGATTAGTGATAAAATGATTTAAATTGATCCAGGGGCAGCTGAGTTATTAATGTTCAAAATCTTTCATAATTTTGTTACATTTTCTATTTTTGGTTTTCACAAAGTTTACCCATAAGAAATCACAGACGTAGTCCTACGTCAAAAATAATAAGCGTTGTAAAACTACATAAAAATATAACCATAACGAAGAAAAGATTTTCTGGAAAACCTATGTACCCAAGCAGACCTGACAGTGATTTTTGGTACATTAGAACTTCATATCATGATTGATCAAACAAACTTAATTTTGACTGCCAGAAACTACTATTTTCAGAGAAATTTTAACCGTAAGATTGGTGAATTTGTTGCTATAAGATTGCTTTACAGAGCAAATGAAGCGATTAAAATATGCCTACAGCAAAGTTTCGTAAAATTCATAGTTCTACAACTTTTCCCAAGACATTATCTACTCACATAGAAAATAATACCGAACTCGGTTTAATTTTCTACCGAACCTCTGCGGTTACCAACGAGAAACCGAATAATTGGTTTAAACACATTTTTTCAGGCGTATTTATTGAAGCAGACCCGAATTTCGGTAAAGTAGTATAAATTTGACAGATAGAAATGAAAACTGAACCGAAAAGTACGGTAAAGTATCGACATTTAAGAATTCGCTACGTAAAAACCGAGAAACTCGGTAAACTGAACCGAATATTCGCTAAAACGTGTTAAACGTCAAACGTTCCACTTGCGCTCAACTTCACGACGGAAATTTTAACCGAAAACTCGGTTCTCTAAGCTGAGTCTAAAATTAGTCAGCCATTTTTTCTCGCGTGTGCTCGTCGGACGCTCACTTGCTATAAAAAAAATGTTTTTCGGAATTATGAAATCATGAGATGGTATAGTGATAATTAGAACTTGTAAGTAACAAGATGAGGACGCGAAGTATGTGTTTGACACATAAAATCTGTCAATATTGCTTTCAGTGCGTCACAATCAGCGATTTTACTACTCGTGAGTGCTCACTCTGAGTAAACGCTCACGAATCATAAGATCGCTTATTGTGACGCTCTGAAAGCAAAATTGACAGGTTTTATGAGTCAAACACATTCGTTAAACCCTCTTCCCGTTATTTACAAGTTGTTGTTGTTGTTGTTGTTGTTCTTTATTAGCGACCGTTTAACCATTTGGTCATTCGGGTCATTTTTGATAAATTACAGTTTAAAGCTTAAAAATTAGTATTTGAATTTATCACTTCTTAACCTATTTCCGGTTGCCTTCTTGGATCTGGTCATGGTCGGGTCTTCCTTAATTAAACGTTGAGGACTGCTACAGATTTGGCAGCTTTGAGTGCTGCTTTCTTCCATTGTTTCTTTAGTATGTTGATGATACCGATGATTAGCTGGATTGACACTATGACGTGATAAGTGAGAGCTTCCAGTTGTGGTCTTCTAGGTATCCCGTGTGGACTTCTTGATTCTCGATTATGGTGACGTCCTGGTTACCGTTTTTGGTGGTATCTTTGCTGTCTGCGTTTCCCATTGTATGGACTGTTGCTTGATTGCCATTTGTCAGCTTTATAAATATTGCATTTTACTGACAGGTCTCTTTGGTGGTGAATTTTGTTGCGTTCTTTTTGTGTTGAATCAGCATAGGTTCGATGTTGATTGTGGTTGTTTATATTAGCGTATGGATTTTGCTATCCTTCAAGAACTTGATTGTTTTTTCTATGGAATTTGCATCGTCTCCTAGTATTTCATGTAAAGAGGAGCCCAGGTGATTGGTTTTTCTTTCTGCGTCGTAGCGGGGACAATCGATTAATATAGCTGAACGGTAATTGGTATTCCACAAGATAGACATATTTCCGGGTCTTCTTGTCTTGCAAGGTGGCCATGAGTTAATTTGGTATGTCCAATTCTTAGCCTTGTTATGATTCGGCTTGCATATCAGTTAATTCTGTTAGCAATTTCAGCTGAGCATAGAGTACATGTCGATGCGTTTGCCGAATGTATGAAAGTTGGGCTGCCGTCATTCAGTAGCATAAGCTCTTGTTCCTGTATTATTTCGGCGATCATTTTTCCTCTGCAATCATCTCTATTTGATCCCCATAGACTATGGTGAGCGTTGAAGTCTCCCGATATAATAAATGGCTTGGGGATAAGGTTAATTATGTTGTCAAGTTCTTTTTTGTTAACTATCTGATTTGGTGACAGATATATGCTGCAGAGAGTCATTTTTCGAGGTAGGTTGATTTTTATAGCTATTGCTTCAAGACTTGTGTTAAGTTGAATTTTTGAGTATTTTATTCCATATTTGATTGCAATAGCAACTCCATCTTGTCCTGAAGGACGGTGGCAGAATAAGGTATCGTAACCAAGAATTGAGTGTTCGTTTGACCTGTTTGTTCTTGTTTTTTGTAGACTGATTAGAGATGGCTTGTACTCATTAATCAATATCCGTAATTCTGCGTCTTGTTTTCTGACGTCATTACAATTCCATTGAATAATTTTGGTTGATTTTCGGTTTGCTGTTGGATCCATTCTAGTTGTTTTGATGACGATTATTGGGTTTAGGGTTGCATCTCATCATCACCACCCTCTTGAGAGCTGACATCCGATTCTGAGTTAACGTACTCAACCGATTCACATTTTTTCATCTTATCGTTACCTTTCTTTTTCCTTGGGGGAGATTTGATGGGATTGCCTTGGCTCCTGGTGTGTTTTCCTGATGTTTTGTATGCGTAGAGTTTCAGTGTGTTCTCCAGTTTGGAATAATTCTCTTTGAGAATTTCGAGTTTTATCGACGAGAATCGGAGAGACTCCGTGGAAGGATTTACCCTCCTCTCCCCTTTCCATAACTAAAATCTTTTCACCACCTCCACCAGAGGTTTCCCCCAGCCGGGGGAAACTAGAATTATTCATCTGGTAATTTTAAACCACTGCGTTAGGTGAACAAATTGCATACCGGGTTTATTGACACTCGCGATTTGATTTTTTATCACTCTGGCCGTTCGACCGCGCGTGTAATGTGACACCACTCGAGGGTATTTAATTGAACACTAGTGAATTAAAAACAGCAACTGTACTGCAAGTGAGTGGAAGCAACCCTGCACGTTTTAATGAAATCTTTTGTAAGTATTTGAAACTAACGGTATGATTTTATTTGCAGGCATCGTGTGCTATAGTTTGTTTCTACTGCCGTGAAAATGTACAAGTCTCTGGCTATATTTTATACATTTATTTGACAAAACTGGTTTTATTTATATGAAAGTTTGAAGCAACGCATACTTAATCAAAATTTAAAGCATGATTTAAAGTGAAAACTGAGCGCTGCCCAAGAGAACCGAATTCCGTAATTACAATAGGTGGGTCGGTTTGTTTGACAGCGTTCGGTAATTCTTGAGTAAACCGATGTTCGGTTATTTCTGCTTAAATTTATTTTTTGTCAACCGAGATTTTCAGTAACTTTGACAGATTGTGGGTAACAAAAAGAAATAACGACAGCTCGGTTATTCCTCTTTGAACCGAACAGACTACCGAGCGTTCAGCAGATAAAAACTCGGTTGAAATCAAACCGAGTTCGGTAATATTTTCTAAGTGTGTAGTGATTACAAAAAGTTAGTTTTTCTAATTGTAATACCAGCTTAATAAAAATTTATATGGATATTTCAGAAAATGCACAATAACATTCGACACCTAAGCGCTAAAACAGAAGAACAAAATAAAAGCGAAAAAAGGGTTTTGACCGTCTTTTTTTTAAGAATGGCCCCACTGTGCACTAGAACTATTTTAAATAAGTTCGATACACTGAGGCAAATAATTTTAAGAATTTCATAAGGCTCTTCTTATGAACGACACATATGCATTTGATAAGCGTGACATTGAAATTCATACCGATTTCTTGTGGCTAAAATTCATAAGTGATTCTTATGGAATTGGTACGTTCTTATGCCTCAGTGTAACATTAGCAGAAATCGCCATCTTAGCGCCCCTCAGTGGGACTTTGTTAGTCATGATTTAAAAATCGACGTGAAAGTCTATGGGATCGAAAGAATAGAGTTGTGCTTAGAAAACGAAACTCTTCCATATGGTTATTATACCAATATATTTATCAAAATTGAAGAACCTAACTGGAGGATCGCCAATTGTAGGACAAATTTTCAATATGACAAACGACATGGGTACCTGTAAGCAACAATGAATGAATTAATAATTAAAGTATTGTATTAAAGAAAGAACAATACGCAAGGTATTGTACGATGAATACACACAGTGCTAATCGTTCAACAGCATTTGAAAGATGAAACAGAAATTCTTAGTTCTAATTTCAAATGATCACTATCGCTAACTACAAATCAGTGCACATTAGCGGTTCAAAGCAATGTGATGTTTCATATGAATAAACAAAGAGATATGAGAAGAAGATCGATGATTTTTTGAGTAAATTTACTGAAGTGATTACGAAAATCCATGAATATTAAAATGAACTTGGCGGAAGGTGGATAACTTTCGAATAAGGATTCGGAGGACACAAATTTTTCCAACGTTATAGACCAACTTTTTTTGTTTTTGTTCTCAGTGACTACAACGGATTTGAAATTAGAACCAAAATTCCATCAAAAATACCAAAAACCAAAACACTTAACAAAGAATCAATAAACTAAATCATCATAAGAGACAGAGTAGCCAAAATACACACACACATACGAAACAAAAAACTTCTTTCTGTTCTTGAATTTTTGCTCGCTTGCTAATGAGGGAAGAGAAAAACTTACGTCCGTGCTCTTTCTTCCGAGTAGTAGATAAGTGGCGAAAACATCATCGTATCGTGTGAATGTCAATGATTCTTCTATGTCTTGCCTATTATAGCCCATCGCGACTAGCGCTTCTGCACTCGCCAACCAACAGCAAGAAAGCAGCGGCGGGTCGTCGTCGGTGTCGTCCATTGGTGCCGCGGGGTATCAGTTTTCATATTTGGGAGTCGGACGGCGCGCGTCGAACACGATAGTTTTTGATTGATGATGGTTTTATTTTTTTTTTGGGTATTGGTATTGGCGCGTTCATGACGATATGGTGATATGGTGATTTGGTGGTGGTGGTGGTGGTTGTGACGGAAAATAAGATAAAAAGAAAAAGAATAAAAATAAACACATTTTAGAAAGTTATTTCTCTCTTCTCAATCAATGGGGACCAACAACGAACAGTTAACATGTTATAATGGGGAAACGTACAGTGGGTTGTTCACATTCAGGATTGGAGTATGTATAAATATAAGATTACGTAAATGCATTCATATCTAAGTACTTTTTTTTTCTCAGCTGATTAATGGGTTAGTAAGTAATTACTGGGGTCAATTTGCTAGCGATCCTTCACTTTCGAACACAGAGGACAACAAAGCACAGACATATCATAATCCAAATTTCGACGGAACCGATGGCTTCCACAATTAATCAACTAAAATTTGCCTAAAGAAAGACTCCATGAAGCGCTGACTCATTTTCATTGAAAGCCCATAGCTTTGATAGATGAAAGAAAGTCAGATTAATCTTGGTGGACGTGCGGCACGTGTGGCTCGAGTGTGACTTGGAATCGAATGGAAGAAGTTAACCATCCTAATCTCATACACACTCATATGCTCTCGCGGTGGAGGTAGATATAGATCTATCCAACACAACGAGCCGTTAGCAGCGCCGAGGAGACTAGGATGTTTACTGAATGTGATGGATTGCTGCTGCTGACTGTTGTAGTACATTTCCTACTAGAGTCAATAAATGCGACAGAGTCTGGAAAGTGTACTTGTGACCAACAACAAACTGGAATGGGCTCGCTTTTTGTTTGGATCGAGATTTGGGAAAGTTTCCTTTTAGCCTTGGGGCGCGGCGGGAAGTTACGGGTGCTTGTTTACAACGGACGAGAATTGTGATGTTTCCTGAATTGATTTCGTCGAAGGCATTCTGCTGTGGAAATGATACTGTAGCCTTAGTCAATATAGATTTTATTTTGATTTGTTTACCCTGTTACTTAACGGTTGTTTAAATGTTGTGTGCCAAGTGTTATTAAATGATTTTTAAGAACATGGATCAATCTGTTTTTTAAATACTTTATTAAAGTGTTTTTTAGCCTGAGGCTGATTCATTTCTAATATCTATTTAATGCTTCTGTTTGTGTTCTGAAATAGTTTATTAAACGCATTTAATTTGCTTGAAACTAATCAGTATCAATTTTCAACAGTAGGGAAAATGGGGCAGCTCTTGGGTCATTCGTGACTTGTCCGGGGGTGAGATTTGAACTCGTGACTTTGGCGTGAGAGGTATAGATGCTTACCACTACGCCAGGGTCGCCCCCTTTCACAGACATTTTCACACAAGTTTAGCACAATTTTGTGTTTCGAACGAAATTGTTTAGTTTTAGTCTATGACTATAGGGAAACTGGGGTGAAACAAGCATTTCCCGTAATCTGCGGTCTATGAGACCTAGAGTAATCGATTTCCTGGATACATAGGAGTAGTACTGTTTAATCCACTGCAAAGAAAAGATCAAATCCACGGCTAACTGGAAATTGCGGTAAAACAGGTCTTATTAACAGTACGCATTGTAGTATCCCCCCCTTAGCTCAGTTGGTAAAGGCGCAGCTACAAAGCAAGACCATGCTAGAGGTGGCTGGGTTAGATTTACACAATTATGCTTATGCAAAAATGGTACAGGCATCCAAAACTCACAATTAATAACTGTGGAAATGCATCTAGAACACCAAGTTGAGAGCACATAATAAGCTAATATTTCTATAAACAATAAGCTTGAAATGCAAAGAAAATAAAGAAGAAGATTGGAGCATCTTGCATAGGCTCTAATAATAAGCATCAAATGCACAGTGCAATCTAGCGGAACAAAATTTAGAACTCCAAAACGAGTAATTTTAGTAATTTTGTGACTTCGTCAATATTTTTCTGGCATAAAAGGCGCCATCTGTTGGTACAAAAATATAATGTTCTAAACTTGTACTAAACTGCTATTCAAAATGTAACATTTTAAAAATTCATTTTGGAAAGATGGTGTCTTCCACAAAGTTGTTTATTAGTTAAAAATATAAATCTCTAACCAAGACATCAACATCACATATAAATATGCAGCCATTCCATAGCAAAACGATATATTGGTTCTCAGAATTTCGTAAAAAATGATAGTTATGTTCCTTATCGCAAAATGTTAGTCCCGGATTTTTTTGTCATTAGGGTGACCATTTCCATGTTAGGGTGGTCCAAAAAATCAATTTTACTCAAGAACGACTTTTTTCAATTGATACATAGCTCACATAGTCACATCTAGATGAATGGTAGTTTAGTTGCATAGGAGTATTGAGCGAAAACCCAAAACTTGATAACTTCAAAACAATATAACTCAAAAACGAAAAAAAAAAACCCATCGCTGATTGTTTGATATGTTGTGCAAAAAAGCCTAAATTTTCAAGGAGAAATCTAAAAACATATTGCGCCCTCTGTCTACAAAACCATGAAAACAAAACAAAAAACAAGTACAATCAATGTATTTAAAAACAGTTTAGAACATGTTTAGTACAGATCTTTTTTTACCAATGGCGCTTTTACATTACAAAAAAAAAACATTTCCCAAGACAAAAAATCACTCAAATTACTCGATTTGAATCTACTAACTATGTTCCGATAGATTGGATCACTATGTCAACTGTAGGGAAATTGGGTCAAAACACGTATTAAAACTGTGTCACCGATCAAAACTACCCTATAGCAAGCAATCGATTCAATTGACATTTTCACATAAGGTCTAAATAAGTTTATTTTTTTATATGAGAGTAGTTTGCGTTTGCGTGTCGAAAAAAATAATAATTTGCGGGATTCTTTCACTGTGCATTGATTACAAGCCCAAACATGGATAATTTTCAAGATTTTTGGACTTGCAAAGTTTTCATGATTCAGCGACTAAAGAAAAATGTTCGATTAATTTAAAAATAAAATCAAGATTCGATGTGAAAATAATCAGAATTATGGTACTTTACAAATGTTTCTTGACATCGAACTCAACTTTAGAGGCCTTATGAGTAAACTTCAGAGATCTTATAAGCTCAAGATGACTCAAAGGTTACCATTGAAGGCCTTACAGCCTAAGTTTAGAGGCCATATGAACAGTATCAATAAATTCAGATACCTTATGTTTCAATTTCAGAGACGATTCGCTAGAGCCAAACCCAAAGGATCAAGCTTTTATAAATTAACTCTAAATGTATTTTGGATTAGACCAAAGGCCTTGTTGGTCATCGTTCGAGGGATCAGATACCTCTTGAATCAACTTCAGTATCCTTACCACGAACTTCAAAGGTCTGACGGGATTACTCAAGGAAGGCTTGTGAGTTATCACCGAAAACATTATGAGCTTCAGGCAACTTTTGACACATCTCCAAAGGCTTTATGGGTTAAATTCAGAGGTCTTGGGGGTTAGTCAAGAGCCATTATTGTTCGATTTAAGAGGCCTTATGAATAAACATCAGAGGTCTTATGGATTTATTTCTGAAGACCTTAATGGGCTAAGTCCAAAAGTCAAGAGAATTAACTTCAGACGCCTTATGGGTCAACTATATACCTTTTACAATAATTTAAGAGACCTTATGGTTCAATTTCACAGACGGGTCTTTATCTCGTAAACGTATGCGTCAACTACAGAGGCAGCTTGATTATATTAAATAGAGGTGAATCAACCTCAAATGCCTTATGGGGTTAATCTCAGAGTCCCCATTAGGGACATATATAGCGAGTTAATTCGAAGATCTCATAAGTTAACTTTAACGAGATTATTAATTGACTCCCAAGGTCTAATGGGTTAATCCCAGAAGCCTTACAACAAGTCATTTTTTTAGATAACTTCAGCCTTTAACTCCAAGCTTCAAATGTCTTACGGGATCACTCCACAAAAGTTTATCGTGAACATCGCCACATTTGTAAGCCTCAAGCAAGCTTTGGGTCAACTCCAGATGTTTCATGAGTTAAATTCAGAAGTCCAGAGGCATTATGTTTCATTTTAAGTAAATAATGTAGAGTAAACAATAGGAGGTCTAATGAGTTTACTTAGAAGGCCTTAGTCCAGAGGTAATATTTTTTTCTTTAATTTTAGTGGACAATATAGCACTCTTGGGCGATTTGTGACTTGTCCAGAGATGAGATTTGAACTCATGACTTTGACGTGAGAGGTATGGATGCTAACCACTACGCCAGGGCCATCCCCCCAGAGGCAATGTGAATTAACTTCAGAAATCTTATGGATCAACTATAGATATCTTTATTTATTTTTTTTTATTTTTCCTTTATTTAACGTCGGTCTCTGTTCCGCAATCTAGTGCCAATCACCGACGGACATCGATTGCCATCCATTGACGGCAATCGAATGTGCAGGAAGACAGCTTCTACACCTGCGTAGGATATCGTACCCATTCACAACACACATGGGCCGGGACCAACGGCTTTACTTCCCTTCCGAAGGAAGACGTGACCAGAGATTTTTATGCCTCAGAAAAATCCCACCGACCTCGGTCATCCATCGGGGTGTAAGAAAGCAGTCACGCTTACCACTACACCACCGGCGCCGGCATAGATATCTTTAAGAGATCTTTTGGTTCGATTTCACAAACGTGTCTTCATCTAGGACATAGGTCAACTACAGAAGCAGTGTGATCATATTATATTAGAAGTGAATCAAACCTCAAATGTCTTATGCGTTAATCTCAGTAAGACCTCTTAGTTCAATATAAAGAACTTATGCTAAATTCGATGTCGCTACAGAAGGCTCATGAGATAACTCTAGACCCCTTATGAATCAACTCCCAAGGGCTAATATCGCTACAGAAGACTCATGAGATAACTCTAGACCCCTTATGAATCAACTCGCAAGGGCTAATGAGTTAGTCCGAGAGGCCTTATTAACCATCTTTGGAAGGCTTCCTTAACATCAGCATTCATTTGGGATAACTTCAGCCTTCTTACTCCGGACTTCAAAGATCTTACGACTCAGACGTCTTATGAACGAACTCTACAGACCTTACGAGCCAATTCCAGATCAACTCCAAAGGCTTTAAATTTAGAAATGTTGAGGATTAGACAAAAAGGATTATTGCTCAACTGTTGAGTGTAGAGGCCTTTTGATTAAACTTCAGAGATCGTTTGGGTGACCTTTGAATACCTTAAGGACCAAGTCTAGAGGCCTTATGGGCTAACTATAGACATCTTTTAGATACACTTCCTTGTGGCATGCGTGTCGCAAATCGGTTATGAAAACTTCTATACGACTTATTTCAGTCATCAATAAGTTACTGCAACTTTTTCCGACGGATGGTAAGCTGATTCAACTTCAGAGACGTCTATATGGAAATACTTAATGGGTCTATTCCAGTTTAACACCGGAAATCTTCTGGATTCAGCCCAAAGGCTTAACACGTGTCCTGCTCATCATGTGCGGTTTGCTTTTCTTTATATTTACTCCAAAAACTACAAATAGCTTGACATACTAGTCGATTAACTTCATAGACCTTGTAGGTATACTTCAACCACCTGATTCCGGACTTCGAAAAGCTTGCGAGTTAACTTTAGAAACCTTATAAATCAACTCCCGACACCTTTTGGGTCAATTTCAGAGACATCACGGGCTAAATTCAAAGACCACTTTGGGTCAACCAAGACTGACTTATGACTTAACTTACAAGTCCTAAAGGGTTGAGTCTAGAGTTCTAAACATATATCTCTTAGTTAAACTTCAAGGGCTTTATGGTTCAGGTTTTGAGACATTACGGGGACTAGCTCTAGGGGTTAACTTCAAATATGTTTAAACTCATTTCCAGAGAAATTATGGTCTAAGTTCAGAGACCTTACGAATTCGATTCCCGCTCCGATCGAGGAAATCTTTCAGGCTGTAAATTTTCTCGACTTCCTTGGGCATAAAGTAACGTTAAAGTAAATAAAAAATAGGTTAAGAGCTAGCAAAACACTCGCATAAGAAGCGTAAATGCAAAAAGAAGAAGAATATGTTGTTTCCACAGGACTTATTGAGTTAGCTATGAAGTCCTTGTGGGATAGCTATCGAAGGCTGGTGTAGGACTATTAGGCCGAACGTCATTAGGTCGAAGATCGTTAGGCCGAAAGCCATTAGGCTGAAGGCCAAATGCAATTAGGCCGAAAGCTATTAGTCCGAAAGCCATTAGTCCGAAAGTCAGGCTGGAAAGCCATTAGGCCGAATTGTGATGAAAATCACAATAAAGAAGCATTAGTCCGGATGTCATTTGGCCGAAGATTGAAAAGTGAAATCAGCTCTGTCCGACAATTAAAATTATATTTTCTAGCTTATCATGAATAACAATTGAAAAACCAAACCGATTGATGCGATTCCTTGAGCCCAACTTTTTATCATTCTGACATGGAAAAAAAATATTTTTACAAGTAAATTTTCTTTAGAATAAAAGAAAGAACGGATGTTCTTGGATTTTCAATACATTTTTTCATTATTTTTAGAAACATCAAAACGTTTTTGAAGAGTATGCTCAGCAGAGCAGTTCCATGCCGAACAGCGAAGAAATAAACAAATATTAGATTTTACCTCTCCGAGCTCCATGAAACTTCGCATTATTGTTCCCTAGGAGCAATGCACCAAGTTTTTGCCGAAATTCGGCCATTTGGGCTTCCGCAAAATTTTTCAAATAGCGTA
Organism: Ochlerotatus camptorhynchus; assembly: GCF_037179485.1. Lineage (NCBI taxonomy): Eukaryota > Metazoa > Arthropoda > Insecta > Diptera > Culicidae > Ochlerotatus > Ochlerotatus camptorhynchus. Next base: position 3,504,537 of record NW_027040988.1, read on the forward strand.
TTCAAAAACGGTTCATCTAATCCAAATGAAGTCTGAGACAAAGTTGTAGGAAATTAGATTGCTTTTTCAGAAGAACAGAATACAAATTTTCATCAAAAATAAAAAAAAAAAACAGTTCAAAACTTAAATAATTATCATAAGAAGCACATTTCCTAAGATTTTTAATTTATGTATAAAGCTTCAAATCTTCAAATTATGACAATTCAAAATTGTTCAAAATCGTAGAACATAAACTTTTAGTAAAATGTTTGAACATTTTTTTCACGCAATATATTTCTGTGAATTGTACATAGGATTTGTACATTTTCTAAAAATGAATAAAAATTAGTTTGTAGACAGAGGGCGCAATATATTTTTATATTTTTCCTTGAAAATTTAGGATTTTTTGCACAACACATTCGGTTTTGAGTTATATTTTTTTTGGGTTTTGGGTCTTCGCTCATTGCTAACATAGTAACATAGTGTAGTATGGTATAGTATAGTAGTAGTCACATCACAAACAGTTACCTTTATGCCCCTTTCTCATCTTCCCTACCATTAAATGGAGAGAATTTCAGGCTCAGCTCAGCTCATCGGACCTTTTCTATTCAAATGAGCTGTAGAGCTGTTCCAAAGAACCGGTTCACCTTAGTGAGCTGAACGGGTCAGATCCGCTCAGTAAAGTATGCTGTTGTGCCCACCTCTAGTTAACTATAAAGGCATTTTTCGTTAACTTCAGATGGCCCAGCTTTACAGGGCTGATGGGTGCGAGTTTCCAGGTTTTTCTAGAGTTATGGTACCAATGGCAATTTAATGCACCGATATTATAGCAAATTTTCTCATTTTAAATGACAACTGCACTACAAATAGTTTCAATTTAATTAACAAACATATATCCGATACTGAGTTTTAGATTGGTAAACTAAGCTCGTCGGAAGAAATCCTAGTACGGAGCATTCTTCAATCAAGTATCACGTATCTTCTTGATTGAGAAGAACGAATTAGCTATCCACTAGATTACCTGACGTTCTCAAACAAGATGAGAGCGGCAGATGGAACTACAATCGATTCATGGAAAAATACCGAGTGTAAGACTGCGATAAGGTGAATCGAAAGTCCGGTTAAAACCAGTTGCAATCTGGTTTGCCCCATTCGAGATAAGGTAACATTGAGGTGCGTCTAATGCGGCAGGTAATGCTTCTGTTATCCGCACTTTGACATTGACTGTTGACAGTGCTGATGAGCACGTTGTTAAATGTTTCTTCCGAGCGAAATTCCATTTGACGTTACGAAACAATAATTCAAAACACCACAATTCATTCCGGTAAACTGTTGAAACCATCCGACGGTGAGTGTTCCAAAATGAGTAGACCGCTGGGTGTTCCATTCCTAGGCATTTTTTTCTCTATTCTACGTGATAAAAATGGGGAGCAGGGAAACAACGAACAGCAAAAACAGTAACAGTTAACAGAAATGGTCATTCCAGCAAACAAACAGATGAATCACATTCACGACAAAACGTACTCAAGAGGGTAACATTCCATTTTTTTTCGAATTCAAAAGATATACACAATAATTTGAGATGAAATCATACAACATCGGTGGGAAAACTACGAGGGGTAACAAGTAATCAAAACAATGAATCAAATGGAACAAAATGATGAAACATTTAAAATTCGTAAACTTGGCAATGAAGAAACAGAATAAGTTAACAGTAGAGAAGACAGAGGTAGTGTTACAGTACTGATCCGTTCGCCCGACGGTTTGACCGTCGGACCGCGTGATGATTGTGGCAGTTGTTGACTGTTGTAGCAGTAGTTGGTTAGTGATGGTGGTCGTGGTAGTCCTCCGGGAAAATGACACTCTATTAGCTAGAGAAGTGGTGGTACGGAGGCTCTAGGAGCCGTCGCGCTGGAGGAAGAACTGAACTTAAACTTTGAGCCCGGAAGCTTGTTGGAGCTCTGTTCTTCGGCTGCAAGATTCGCTTGGTTATAATATACAAAGCGTTCTGAGCTATAGTTCTGAGAGATAGAGAGGGGTAAATCAAGAAAACCGAAACGAAGGCCTTGGTCGTTTGGAGGGAAATTTACTTGAGTGAAATTAGGAAAATGAGTGGGAATGTTGACACAGTGACTAAAGTGCCATTTCTTCGATGAGAGACTTCCTAGTCAGTGGTAACAAAATTATTCGCTCGAGGATGAAATGAAGCGGAAAAATGTGTCGAATGTGTCTTTTGGGTTCTGTGTTTCCAATCAGAGAAATTAGACAGAGCAGCTTCGGAAGAACTCTTCGAAAAGTGTAACTAAAATAGGTAACTAAACAAAAAGATTAAGGAACAGAACGTGTTACACAAAAAGACGGACAACGCAACGTAACCGAAACAAAAAGAAAACGCACGAGAGTATTGGCACGTAATGATGGTAACAATTTCGTAACAAAACAAAACGAACAAAAAAAAATTGTGGGAGTCGGTCCAACGAGGAGTGGGTGGGAGATTATAAAAATCGATCTGTTTTTTGTTTACTTTTCAAATATGTGTTCATACATATAAAGGGGGAGGAAACGGGGTAAAACGAGCGAGAACACGAGTTGGAGATAAGAGTACACGGAATTCAAAAACGAACGGAACGAAACGGAAAAGAACACGAAACGGATTTACGCCAGCAAGTGAATAGTATTAGTGTGGAATACAGTACCCGTCTTACCTATCCGTTTCTGATCTTTCAGATCGGGCTTAGGTTCAATGAAGGGTATCAGCTCGTCTTCCTCGTAGCCCATGTTCATCCACTTGTCCTTCATAATGGACTCGAGGCTGGCCCGTTTGGCCGGATTGAGGACGAGGAATTTCTTCAGCAGGTTTTCGCAGTCTGTCGACATGTAGAAGGGAATTCTGGAAAAGATAGAAAGCAAAACAGAGTAACCCATTAGCAAACGCGTCAACGCAAACCTTCCTTGGACCAACTGTAATTACCTATACTTTCCCCGGAGGACACGTTCCCGCAGTTCTCGTAGCGTCGCACCGTCGAACGGGAGCGACCCACTGACCAAGGTGTACAAGATGACGCCGAGCGACCACACGTCCACTTCGGGACCGTCATACTTTCTACCCTGGAACAGTTCCGGTGCGGCGTACGGAGGCGAACCGCAGAAGGTATCTAGCTTCGAGCCGGGCGTGAATTGGTTCGAGAAACCAAAATCGGCAATTTTGATGTTCATTTCACTATCCAGTAGCAGGTTCTCTGCCTTTAAATCTCTGCAAGTATAAATATCACCATTAACATTAGCAGTCCCAGACAACCCCAGCGCAATCCAACTTACCTATGGATAATTCGCTTCTGGTGGCAGTACTGGACGGCGGACACGATCTGTCGGAACTTGGCGCGAGCCTCCTTTTCCTTCATCCGACCGTGCAGGACAAGGTAGTCGAACACCTCACCGCCGGATGCGTACTCCATCACCAGGTAGAGCGTCTTCTCGGTTTCGATCACCTGAAACAGCTTGACAATGTTCGGGTGGTCCAGCAGTTTCATTATTCGCACCTGGGTGGGACGAGAAAGCGAAGGAATATTTAATGTAATTAAAGGGTGACATCTTCTGAGAAAGCACGCTTTCCTTCCAGGTATAGAAAAGACGACAATCCATCTGTGAACCGTTGAGCGAAAAAGCTGTGCTGTAATTAAAGCGTCGACAGCAATTAGTTATAATCCTGCTCAGGCTAGAGGTGGAAGTTTGCTACACTGCCTATAATCGCATATCAGTCCCATGTGAATTTTCATCAGTTTTGAGATAACAACGCTATCCACTACCAATAGGCATCTACTTTCATATTATGTATGTTTTATGGATTTTGATCATGAAAAATAGGAAAACAACAACAAGTCAATCCTGATCAATGTGGGCGTCTTAGTGGAATACCTGTATAAAGAGGGAGAGAAAGATTAGTAATTTCCATTTAATTCCACTACCTTATTTGCTTATCCTTGACAGATACGCGTATTTCGTCTACAATGTGCAGACTTCTTCAGTGTCTTGTACTAATAATACAGTCGAGTATTAGTACAAGACACTGAAGAAGTCTGCACATTGTAGACGAAATACGCGTATCTGTCAAGGATAAGCAAATAAGGTAGTGGAATTAAATGGAAATTACTAATCTTTCTCTCTCTCTCTCTTTAAACAACAAGTCAGTTTGTCTAAGTGTCCCTAATGTTGGGTATATTTCGAAGGATAGCATTGTTTGCCAATTCTTCACTAGCTACCAAAAATATCCATTTGTATTGTCCATGTGACACATTGTTCTGACAAAAATTGAAGAGCAGACCCAATCTTTATAACGATAGCCCAACATTAGAACCATTTCCCCTATAACAAAACATATTTTTCAGATATTTACATAGAAATTGCACTTCCCAACTTCGACGACCATTTTCTCAATGCCTATTTTTTCCACATGGGCCTGACATGCGATTATAAGCAGTACAATAGTCTGATGGTTTTTCCTTTCATGAAACGTGAGGGAGGAATGGAATACTGGACTTTCTAGCGTTAGCTTAGATGAAGTGACCTTGGTAACATAATAAATCACTCACAGATGAGATGGCGCAGTGAGCAAGAAGGAAAATCGTGCATGGGCGACAGAGCTGCTAACACGTTTTGGCGTAGTGTTCGGTCTGTTATTTATCATCCGATTGATATCATCTGTTTGGAAGGTTAAATATACCATGCAAGCACCATACATTTGGATTTACAGGGGCAGTTCGGTGATTACTCGATTTAATCTTTTTACCATCTTTAGGATATAATTTTGTTATAATATACAGGGTGGTCACTGGATTTCAGAAATTAAATTGAATTCCCGGTTTTTCCCGGGTGCCCAGCATATTTTTCCCGGTTTCATATAAATTAAAAAAGAAATACCATCATGGCTGAAATAAGCAAATACAGGATTTTAATGTTAAGGCAAAACTGCGGAAAATCACCTTAGATGAAAAAACAGATAGCAACAGAGTTTAAAATTATGTTTCTTAAATTTAAAGGTCACGAATTTATTTGTTTTTCCAAGATCGAATAAGTTTTTTTTTTTTTCAAAATATGTGATATGTATGTGGAAGATTGATTGGTATTGTAGTGAATCTTATGGAAATGACCGGTTGAGAGTGTCTGCCGAGTGATGAAGCGCTACCCGAGCAGGAACTGATAGGTAATCGATAACAAATGAATATCTTTCTGTGATATGGTACCAGATTTTGGTATGCTTGTGGTATAAAACCTTGTTTTGATACTATACAGTTATCGAAATATTTTGTAAAATATCAAATGAATACCAAAATAACAAAATGTGATTTTTCAGTTTTTAGACAATAACACCTAAAAGAGTTATTGAATTGGTATTAGAAGCCCTTCAAAATAACAAACTATGGTATTCTGGCATCTAAAAAAGCGTCTGTTAACCGTTTGTTATTGTAAACTAAATTATTTATTAGCTCGTTATTCGTAGAATATCTTTGAGGTATTATTTTTGGTATTTTACCTTTTATGTCAGCCACACTAGTACCATATATAGGTTGCCAGTTATGCTTTTTTCATACCTAAATTTAGTATTAATAAGTTATTTTTTCCTGCTCGGGTACCATTATAACTATGAAAGATTGGGCTAGAAAAGGAAATGTGGACGTTGCCAAGTTGAAGGGTGACTTGAATATTAGCAGGAAGAATCTTATCACCAAGCATGTGAGCGGCTGATAGAAAAAAAAAGACAGGAGATGAAAAAGTTTGTGATGATCGATCACAGTCATGCAAACCATCCGTTTTGATTATTTATTGCTTATATTTATTATTGGTAGGGGCACGTGGTTTCATTTGAATAGCTTCTTTTACCAGGGCTTGAACAATCATCGCGTCGGTCGTAGTTTATTGTGATGTAAGGGGGATGATGGTAGTCTTAAAAATATGGAGGTTATATGGGTTCTGTTCATGTCTTACGCAAGGACGAAATCGAAACAATGAACGACCCGTAAATGTATACTTTAATGAAGGCCTAAGTGAGTTTCGTAGCTTTGTCTCCGGGTTTGAAGGATCTGTGGTTACAGTTACAATACATCTTAAAACTATAGTCTAAAGGTACAACACAATAAACATTTTATCTTCCGCTATCCAATGAGCCTCCTCCACCAGAACGGGAGCCGCTTCCAGTGGTTTCATAGTATGGCAGATTCGCCAACGGAGGTCAGAGCGCTTCCATTGCAGCAATGGACGCAAAACGTGGTCAGCACTCACACATTCATCACAAAACGGTTGCTTTCCAAAGTCGACGACGCGTCGACTGAAAGAACTGCTGATGAAGAACAATGAGAAGGACCACACAATGGTTGCTTCCGAGTAAACAGACAATCGCGTGACAAACATTGAGAGCGGTCTGCTTCTGTTGACAGCCGAGTGAGTTTGAAATTAGTTTCAAGAATGTTCCGACACTTTCACTAGAGGAAATTTTGAACATTATAAAAAAGACAGAGTAGCATTTCAGGAGATTCTAAAGAAATTCAATTTTAAGGAGAATTTCGTGAGAATTCCAAAGATAACTCCTACAAAATTCCAAGAGATTCTCTCAACACCATTCTGAGAAAAATTCCAAGAGAATTTTGGTTTAAATTCCCATGCAATTCTCAGGAAATTTCCTGAGAAATCCAAGGAACTTTTATTACTTTTCTAATTTCGAAGGGCACACCAAGAGATTTCTAAGAAATATATCAAGAGAATTTTAAGAAAAAAAAAAATCGACGGAAAATTAACGTATATTCTAGCGAGAAATTTAAAAGCATGCGAAGATAAATGTAGACTGAATTCCCAGAATATGCTCGAAGGAATTCCAAATCTGTTTGAAAAAGAAACTTTCTAGGAAATACTCGAGAGAATCATAAAATTCTTCAGGGGAATCTTGAAAGTAAATCTTACGCTTAAGATCATGAGTTCAAATCTCATCCTCATCTCAAGTCACGAATGACCTAAAATGTATTAAAGTGACTATAATACAAACAAAAATCTTTGGATTTTTTTGAAATTATCGTAAGGAAATCTAAGTCGAATTTCCAAAGGTGTCATGACATAAGTTCGAAAAATTTTAATTTAATAAATTCAATACATACTTGAAAATTGTACAATATCCCGTACACAGAAGTTCAAGTCTAATATTAAGATGTTTTTCAAGATTCTGAGACCATAATAAGTAACAAATTTAAAGATCCTGGGGTAAGAAAACTGTTCAATATTATGAGGCCATAAATCTCTGAAAACTGTAACTGTGAGAGGTATGGCTCGTAACTCGTAAAAATCCTATTAAATTTCCCAGACATGGATACATTTTATAGATTCTGTGACATTAAAAATTAACAAAAATATTCAAAATGTCTGACATCGGATATCGAAAAACCTTCTAACAGATGAACAAAAAATTACGTGTCCGAGGCATAGGAATTGAATAGGATTTTCACTGGAATCATTTAAGCAAATCTTGGACGATATATGACGTGATTTTTTTTTCGAAACTCTACGACAGTGTCATTTAGTTTAGATCTCAGAATTATTTTTTGGAATCCCGTACTGAGTTCAGCATTCTGAGCTTGAAGAAATATTCAAGATTTTAAATGAAATATTCGAGACATCGGACATAGAATTTTTAATATAACAGGATTTTTTATTAAAAAACTACAAGGGACAGCCCTATGGGGTTGTACGCAATGGTGACGTAGGATTACGTGGTCTTATATAATAAATCGTAGTTGTTAACTGCAGCAGGAGCTTGTGTTTTGTGTAGGAATAGAAATTCGAGCAAGGTTCTCTCTGTTTATACTCTTTAGTATTACGCGCTTGACATAGATGGCCCACAGCGACTCACGAAGAGCTACTGATTCCGATCGATAGCGGTGCGGCTTCTTCCTCCCTCTATGGATGCTCATGCAGGCAGCCTTTCGTTGTGTACTGAAGAACAATGTTCAACGCCAAGTGCCGAAAGCAATCCTGCTGCTGCTGATGCCGACGACCGGACACCACTACACACGGTTATTGGCAGCCTTGATAGCTAGCTGCTTGTGGGGAGCCTTTCGTTGTTTACTGGAGAACACCACCACTTACTACGCGGTGATTGAATAAACACCGTTTGGTGAGACCGGATGGAATTAAACTTTGAAATCTGTGTTAGGGAAATCGCTTTTCGAAGGCAATCGGTGATAATTTTGATTATCATAGAATCAGTTGCACATTTATGCAATTTTCAATAGCGCCATTTAAAAAAAAATGGTAAAGTCTCAAATCTTACAGATGCGTAGAAATATTTCTGATCGATTGGTCCTAAAACTATTGAAATTGGTCCAGGGGCAGCTGAGTTATCAACGTTCAAAATCTTTCATAATTATGTTACTTGTTCCATTTTTTGATTCTCACAAAGTGTACCCCATATAGAAATCACAGATGTAGTCCTACGTCAAAAGGTATTGAATGGGTGCAAACATTCAGATTGAATAAATTAAGCTCCTCAAGTTTTAGTCATTTTCTAGTGTTTTTATACTATTATATAGTCGTGAAATAGCGTAAAAACTAGTTTAGTGTTGAAGGAATAGTAATCATTGATTTGCCTACTGATGAAGGAAACTTAAAAAGTGTAAACATTTGTTCGGGTGATCTAACAACATAAAATGGCGTTTGGTAGTGTTTTGCTCTTTTTCTGCATCATAACGGTAGAAATCGAAAGCTGCAGGAAAACAAAATCTGAAGTGGCTGTTTGCTTGCCTTGAAGATCTGAATTTCTAGCGATTCCGAAAGGAAGTTAGAAATACAGTTTGGACATATAACTAAAGGGCGAACACGAAATTATTGCGACACCGAAAATGTCATGCCAATTTTCTTATAATGTTTAGAATCAAACCAAAATTTTAGGGTAGTTTTATACATATATTTACTTCAAAAATCAAAAGAAAAGTTAATCGATGGAGCCTTGAGTGTTAAATTGAACGCATTTTCGCTTGATGCCCTCCATCAAAGTCTTTACAGTGTCATCCGGTACCAGTTTCTCAGTTTTTTTTTCCATTTTCTTAACATGTCCTTCTCGTCTTTGACTGTCTTCTTGCTCTTCCGAAGTTCCCGCTTCATTATTGCCCAGTACTGCTCCACCGGGCGCAGCTCCGGACAGTTTGGCGGATTCATGTCCTTTGGAACAAAATGGACAGAATTGGCCTCATACCACTCCAGGACACTTTTAGAATAGTGGCATGATGCCAAATCTGGCCAAAATAGCGGAGCTTCGTCGTGCTGCTGCAAGAACGGCAAAAGGCGCTTCTCGAGGCACTCAGATTTGTAGATCTCGCCATTTACTGTGCCCTTTGTCACGAAAGGCTCACTCCTCAGTCCGCAAGAGGAGATGGCCTGCCAAATGAGATATTTGGAGGCGAACTTCGACATTTTCTTCTTCTTAAATTTGTCGTCCACATCGAACTTGCTCTTGCCGGTGAAAAAACTCCAACCCCGGAATTTGCTTAAAATCGGCTTTTATATACGTTTCGTCGTCCATCACACAGCAGCCATATTTTGTCAGCATCTTCTCGTAGAACTTCCGTGCCCGAGTTTTAGCCGTCGATTGTTGCCGCTCATCGCGGTTTGGGAAGTTCTGTACCTTGTATGTATGTAGTCCAGCTCTCTTCTTTGCATTCTGGACGTAGCTCTGCGACATGCCGATCTTTTTAGCCAAATCACGGTTTGAGACGTTGGGATTTGCTTTAATCATCCGCTTCACCTTTCCCTCCGTCTTTTTGTTCTCCGGTCCCGGTTTTCTTCCAGCTCCTTTGTCGTGGTCCAACGTCAACCGCTCCTGGAACCGCTTCAACACTCTGGAGACGGTTGAATGGTGAATGTTCAACATTTTTCAACAGGTCAGGAAATTCCAGGTGTTTGGAAAGAATTTGTTCTCTCAACTCGCGTTGGTTCACCTCCATTTTCGTTGAATCGAAAAACACGACTTCGAGTTTGACAGCATGTACACAATACACATCAATGAGAAAGTGTGCAAAATTTGGTTGATTTTTACCCAATGGTAAAAAAGTTATGCCCTGTTGAATGTGTCGCAATAATTTCGTGTTCGCCCTTTATCAGGATAAGTACCGGGTTTATTAATTTATTTGTGAAATGGACAATCCAAGCAGCCTTTTTTCAGTATTCAGTATTCGTAGGTAACGTTTAAAATAACACAAGGAATTATTGAAATATTTCAATGTACTTGACAGAGCTTTTCTATCATAGCCATCACCATAACAATCACATATCATAACCATAACATTTTTTAACAGACAACCCAACCATGCAATCTCATTTCGGAGATAGAGGCTCACTCCTGTAGATTACCGTTGCCAGCTGATAGAGGAAACATTCCTCTATCTGATGATATCGGCGGTTTGCATGTGTGAGCTTTTGTTCCCGGGAGATCAATGGCTGAAGCCATTGTTGACGGAAGCGGTTGTACCATTTTGAAATGATAGCACTGATATTATCTTTATTACTGATAGAAGACATCAACTCTTGTTATACAAGGGTTTATGCAAAAACTGGAACTATTGTCGCCACCTATTGGAAATTTTGACCAGAATGTCTTAGCATACGTGCCACTCACGGAATACTTGGCAGTGAGTCCAGATGATCAGTTTTCACAGATTTGTTCGCTGTTGATAATTATATTTAAGTTATAAAGTAATCATATTTCATCTTTTAATTTATTTATCAAACTTCTTTTTTTTCAAATACGTGTAGATCGGTTCTAAAATTTAAGGAGTTCGGCTAGCTTGATGGCTGCCGCTTTTGATTACTGATTATAAGATCGTGGGTTTACTCCCAAGCTCCTCCTAAATATAAATAAATCATAAAAATGGTCGCATCGCCTGCTTAAGCGAATCCTGACCCATACCCATACCACCATCCAACCCCGAAGTAGATGTTACATCAACAATATCCTTCCTTCCCCGTAACGGAGAAGATGGGCGTGGCCGGCAATGGCAATTGTCATGCTTTTCCTGTTCTAAACTTTGATTGGAGAACTATTCACTTCCAAATAGTTTTCCTTAAGCAATCAGAATAAGAACGTTAAAGTTGATAGATGACAGTTGTCAGTATGCAATCTACGAATTACTCCGTTACAAAGGCAACGCAACGCAGCATTTTTATTTAAAAAGGTATTAAAATTTATTTTAAGGCTCCAATCGAACTCCCGGTTTTTCTCGATAGTTTTCGACTCTCGGTTAATTCCCGGTTTTCCCGGTTCAGTGGCCACCCTGAATATTTGATTCATTCAATGGTGGTAAGCTTCAACCGATATTATGCTCGGATTAAATCCCGATTACAAATAACGGGTTGTTAATCCGTTAATCCGAGTTAGAGCTTACCACCATCACAGTCAATAGATCGGTTCCCGTACATTATTTTTGGCTTTTGCTGTAGTTTGCTGCAGCTGCAGTTGCTATAAAAAATAATTTGGTTCAGCAAGTACGGGAACATGCTTTTGATTTTTGCTGTACAGAATCTTACAGAAAAGCAAGTACGGGAACAGACCTAGTGCTAACTAGGGTTGGAAGTACCGGTTTTAACGTTACCGAAATCCAGAAAACCGTCCAGATATACCAAACCGAAATTACCGGTTTTATGTGGACAAAAAAAAACGGTAATTCCAATAAAATTTTTGGTATTTTTTTTATATGAAAAATATAAGTTGATTAATTTTTCAATAAACCTAAAAATATGTAAACCTCTTTTAAATTTTTTTTCATCTGTCAGAAATGGATGCCAAGCTAGCTGAGTTCGACATTTCTCTCCCTGCAGGACTGGTAGTGATCACTGGTGTCAAAAATAGTGATTTTAGTGACCATGTTGAAGACATAAGTGACCAAATAGTGACTTATAGTTGTAAAAATAGTGACTAAAAAGTGACCTAAGAGAAAATAAATGTTTGATGTTTAAGACTATCTAGACTACCAAGTATCTCATAAACACTTATGTACTATATGAACCTTTAAAATGAAAGATTCATTAGAAAGTGTATGGCCAAACCAACGGTATTAGTCAGGGTGTCTAATAACTGCAAAAACCTGGAAAACCGGGAATCCCCAGGACAGTTTATTTTTCCTTAAAATACCTGGAAGGCTCAGAGAATTGAATAAATTTCTTACTAAGGATATTTGAAGAAAAGAATGAATTTTAAAGTACATGCATTTAATGTTTCTCGTTATTTACACTTTTAACTTTATAGATCCACATTGTACTAATATTCAGTAACATATATATATTTAAAAAAAAAACAGAGGCTTGAATTGTATTTTTTTTGTTTGAAACATGCATATTTCCTAGAAATTTTAAATGTGAACTAGTCCTGGACTTAAAATCTATAATACTTCAAGAAATTTTCAAGAATCTGGAGTAAAAATCCATGCACAGTTTTAAAAGCTCGTGGATAATTTTATAAAGTTGTGGAAGAAAACGAATCCGGAGCATAAGTCCTTGGAACCTTTTTGAAAATACTAAAAGGACAATTAAATCTGAGAATAACTCCAGAACATCTTCAAAGGAATTCGGAAAATAAATTCAGTAGGGTTTGCCAAACAAATTATGCGAAGAAATCTAAGGAATTTGTGAGGAGAAATGCCACTGAATTCTTAGGAGACTTTCAATGTGAGTAGAATTCCAAGGGAAGGATATCTGAAATGAATTCAATAAATATTCGGAGAGTTTTTCCAAAGGGTTTCTTATTGTGGTGAATTTCAAGGTCTTTCTGAGGAAAACTAAAAGAAAATTAATTTAGGAGGATAGCTTTATTGAAATTTTGAGGAATATTTCAATGGAAATCAGAATAGACTATTCTGAGGTCTTCCGAACGTCTTGAAAGTTCCCAAATTTTTTCTGAAGTTAATTCAACTGCCTTAAAATTCTTTTGTAGTTTGAGAAACTATGCTCACTGATGCTCACAATACTTTTCATCAAATTCTTAAACTTTCCTGAACTTTATAGGCCTAAAGTTTCCGCAATGTTTCTAACGTTGCCTTGAAGTTTCGATAATTTCCGTTAAGTATTATAACCATTATAAACACTCACTAATTTATCTATGGTTACCTGAAGTTCCGGCAAATTTTCTGAAATATATTCATAATTCCCTAACGCTTCTGACGTTTTCGGATCAATTATAGAATTTATAGAATACCCCATAACGGAACTCCTTGTAAGTCTCTGCAAATTTGCTTAAATTAGTGGTATAATTCTGAAGCTATCTGATCGTCCTTGAAGTACTCGGAACTTCGCTGAATACCATGAAACTATCTAAAAGTATCTAAATTTACTATAAGTTCTCTGGAATTTCTTGAAGATATCACTGATTGCTAAAAGTTCTCGCAAAGCAGTTTCTTTAAAACTGATTGCCATGTCTTAAAAAAAAAGTTTGGGTATATTGCTGTTGTTTTTGATCTGCAAAAAAAGCATATTTTAACGCATTTAAAAAATAGCTTTCTTATTATAAACCTGGAATTAATCCGTTTAAGTACTGGAAAAAATTTGGAAAACTCATGTAATTCTATTAAGAAAAATGAGTAGACACCCTGTAGATAGAGAAAGACGATTAAACGCCACAAAGCAAAGAATGATCAATTTTGAAATAAATTCACGCTAAAATAGTCGAAAATAGTGACTGATTACAAGAAAAAGTGACTTTAGTGACTTGGCCTTAAAAAAGAGACTTTTTAGTGACTGGCTTGAAAAAAGTGACCAAGTCACTAAAAAGTGACTCGTTACCAGCCCTGTCCCTGGCAACACTGTTTCAGCCATGAAAATAGTACCACGTGGTTAGAAAAAAGTATGGTTTTGGACTCACCCCATCCCCTTACGTGGAAAAGCGTGGACATTAGACTGGCCTACATTTATTTGGGAAATTTTTTATCATTTTTTTCAACGGGCCAACCCCCAGATTTGTGCCATTAAGTGAAAAAACCACTCTCTGAAAATTTCAGCTCGTTCGGATGTAACACGAGCTGGCGCTTTTGGCTTATAGTTTGAATGGGGATTTTTTTCGAAATGTATGAAGAAATAACATCCCTTCACTCATTCGTGCATAAAACTGGTTCAGCACATATGTTTAAGCTCAGAATTTCAGCACATGTAGCTTATTCTATAGGAAACAACTTTGCCCAAGACAGCATCATTATTTAAGTTAGTATTATGCAGATATTCGTTCTTGAATTTATATGTCCATTATGTTCGTATATTGCAACTAAATTCAGGCGGCTTATGCAAAGTATCAAGTAGATTACCACTATAAAAATAAAAGTTCATATTTTCCACAGGTCAACATCCAGACTCGTGTGGGTGAGATAACTACTCTCTGAATGTATCAGCTGTTTTTGACGTAACACGGACTGGTGTTTTTGATTTAATGTTTATAAAGGGGATTTGGTTGAAATTTTCCTATACAAAATTCTCATACACATTCAAAAACGAATATCTCAATAAAACTAACCAGATTCATAATGTAGTCTTCAGCAAAGTTTTTACTCATTGTTTGAACTACAAGTTTTGAAAATCTGAATCAAATCGAGAATAAGTAAACTTTTTTATGATCGAAACAGTGTAGGAGTGTCATTTTTCATGTATTTTACCCAAAATCGCCATACAAAATTGAAACTGAAAGCGCCAGCTCATCCTACAACTAAATAGGCTAAAACTTTCAGAGAATGGTTTTGTCACCTAAAGGCACAAATCTAGAGGTTGGCCTGTGGAAAATTAGAATTTTTATTTTTATGGGCAAGTCTAGTGGACATAGACTCGACACCTACCCGAAATCCCAGATGCCCACGTGGACTTTCTGATTTGTGCCGTGCATAACTTTCGTTTTCAGATGTATTTTTATAGAGAGCTTTTTCAGTGTGTTATTTCCTTTTAATTCCGTTATAATTGCTTATCTTTTGACAGATACGCGTGTACGCCAAGTACTCACTGTGGCACAAGTGGCACTGAAATTAATCAACACACTCAAAAAGCTCTTCATAGAGGGATTCCTTTAAGAGGTTCGAGAACATTAAAATATTAAAAGATAAATGTATTTTCTTAAGATCAGTTCATTAAAAAAATGTTTTTGGCAAGATAGGGTACCCAAAAAGTTTCATCTCTTCACACATACATTTAGATTAAATAAATTTATTAATTTAAAATGAAGCTCAGATGTTCACAAGTTTTGGATTATCCTCCGTTTTCCACGATGGTGCTTCAGTTAAACCGTTATAACATCCTCGATAAAAACAAAATAAACCTACCTCCCGGTACAGCTTCTGCAGCGAGGACGCATTCAGCTGTGTCTTGTCGATGATTTTGATTGCCACCTCCTTCGACGTCGGAACGTGCTTAGCCAGTTTCACCTTGGCGAAGTTGCCTTTGCCGATGGTTTTCAGCAGTTTGTACTTGCCGATATGCTCCTCGGCCGGTCGCCATCGGGCGCCCGTTCCGCGCATCTGCATATTTGGCGAACCCTGGAATGTCGAAAAAAAAAGCATACACGAGATTAGTCATTTTGAAATTCACCATTGTTGGATTATTATTGCTGCAAAAAAAATAAACAAGCATTGCCATGTTACTCCATGGCGTAAGGTGATTACCCTCTGTGTTGTGTTGTGTCATCATCGCGTCGTTTACTCGTTGAGATTCGCCAATTTCCCTTGAAATCAAACATACACCGCCGTCGTTGGTTGTATTTTACTTTTTCGAGGAAGAATCGAGCACCCGTTATAGTGGGTATCGCGTAGTAGTAAAATGAGCTAAATTTAACTTCTGGGGCATTCAAAACAGATTATTTGGCCGTGCACTGCGCGGCTACGGCAATTGATGATGCCTTCTGCTTCAGTCAGAACGTGTTCTGCACATGATAATAGCAGAAGAAGTGTGTAGCAGAGAGCATTTTTACTCTAAATATTTACGACGGTGGTGTGTACACGGCCAATGTGAGTAGCTCAGTAACTGAGTCGAAAAATTGCAAAAATTGGGGTTACTCAGTAGGTCAGTAAAATTTTCCTCGATTTCCAGGAAAAACTTCTTGAATATGAGGGAAATCGAGACGGAGTCAAATTTTCGTAGATGTTCCTTATCTTCAAGCAGTTTTTCCTGGAAAAGCAAGGAAAATTTTACTCATTAACTGCGTAACCACACTTTTTGCAATTTTGAGTCGAATTCGGCTCAGTTAATGAGTTACTCTCATGGGCCGTGCATGCAAAATAGGGAAAACTCCCAGAACCAGGAAAAGTGCAGAATGAGAGCAGAGAAGTGTTGTTTGGCATGGATTTTAATAATAGACGCCGGCAAATTACTAACGAAGCTAAAAATAATACGTTCCTGCGATGAATGCGAACGTTGGTTGTCGGCGGGATTTCCACGTATCTATAGTAGGTATAAAGAGCAAACTCCCGTGTCAGACATTAGTAACACAGCGGAGATTTTATATGGATACTTAATACGAGGTGCGAAAAATTAGGGAAAGCAGGAAATGGCTGTGTTCTTTTATTATTATTTTTTCTGTTTTTGGAATCGCACGCACTGCCTGATTTTACTATTCAGAGCAACAACATTGGGAAGTGACCGCTGTTTGCGTTGGCATTGAAGCAAGTAGTACAGTATTTTTTATAAATCAGGTTGAGATAATGCAAAATCGAACATGTTAATTTTTTGCCAGATCAATTAAATTTTTTTATATTTCAAAAGCCTTTCTACTTTCAAACCCTGCACCCACCAATTGGGAAACATAAGATTATAATTTATATTTGCATGAAAGGTATGCAGAATTTGCAATGCTTCGCGACATGATCAGATTCAGTGATGTGGTCGCCTGAAGGTTTTTTAAATAATTTTGTAATTTTAATGTTAGCTTATTTTTCGAGCAAAGTTTTTTTTCCCTAAATGCATTGTGTCTAGAACATCATCTCGTGACGGTTTTATACTGAAATGTTGCATTCTGCTAACACTAGAACATTGCAAGAACTGCCATTACATTTTGACATAGAACTAGGGGAATTTACGTATTCTCGTCAATCTAAGCAGCGTCCGAACTTCTATTAGCGATTTCTCAACGTCACACACATACATGACAGGTTTGTTTGTTGACATTTATCTACTGCTTGCTGTTCTACCAATTCCAATCGACAGAATTGATCAAAACGGGTTGAACATGTTTTTACAACGCTCCAAACTTCTCAGGTGAGTGTGACTATTGTCGGCAGTCTTTTTTTCTTCGGCACCCTTTCCATTTGAACTGCGTGTTAACCAGCTGTTCTATTATCGGCAACTCGAAATCAGCCGTATTTTGTAGTGTGTATATTTAATTTAAAGAAAAATATGGCATAACAGTCGTAAAAATGTAATCAGATTGAAGCTGAAAAGGTAAGGAATCGGCTTAATACATTCAGCGAAGAGTTTTGATGGGAAAATACAGTGAAATTAACGTTTCAATTTCGGTTGCCGAAAACAGTCAATGGGTGCCGAAGCCATAATTTACCCTACCTCTTTGTCGACTATACTGGGATGCAAATCAAAAAATATGTATGGTGAAATAGTGTTAGGTTTTGAACGCTTGTAACTTTGTCAATTATAGATGAAATTAAAATCCAAATACTTCATCCAATAGGATATTACTTTACGAATCTGCTGAAATAAATACTTTTACAATTTTCCATAAAAAACTTTTGAAAAACGTACAAATGATAATTTTATCACTGTTTTTATGAAATAAACGTTTTCCCCAGTCTTCATAATCGAGCAACCATTTGGTGGCACATCGTTCTGCTTGAACCTTAAAGATATAAAAAAGCACTGCTGTCGTGCCTCTGCTCATTGCCGCTTCGGATGGCAGTGGGTCCTGCAGGAGCAAGTCAGCGGTTAATGTGGTGTTTACATATGTGCGGATTTGCTAGCGCTAATGTACCACCACTGTGCAAAAAAGTATCCAGCATAATGTAAGCAGGGCATCAGCGTCTACCAGCATGTGCTAATTGGCTAGTACACTAGCGCTAGCAAATCATCACAGATGTAAACACTCCTAGAGGTCAATCACGGCGTGATTACCTTGACACCCCGCGATGGGGTCGAAGGGGACTTGGGTTCAACTAGATCGAAACTTGGAAATTATTTATACAAAAAACCCCTCCCCCCTCTAAAGAAAACCTGAAAAAGACATAAACTTTGACGATCACTTTTTTCCATTAAAAAACAATTAACAAACTACAATTAAGTAAAATTAATTCCATTAATACCCCATGTTTGTCTTTTTCATCAGTATGTCGCTTAGTTCGAAATCAAGAGCACATTGCTCTCCAAACCTTGTGTTCTCAATCCCCACCCTGCCATCCATTTGTTACAATTTGTTACCCCTAACCCCCGCTTTACTAACGTTAGTTTTAAGTAATTTTGTAATCTAAACAATGAATATCGGCTCCGCAAAGCTACAGTAAATGAGCCTGGAAAAATAAACACATTATTATGAAAAAATCCATTCCTGTTTTACCCGCTTCTGCCCAGAGAGCCAAAACGTTCGAATTTGAGAAAAAAATTCGCTCACGATGATGATTGTGATTTACTGACTGTAAAACATATCTGGTACCTTTATATATGCAATTAGATTAACATCAGAAGTCCATCTTTACATATTCTACACAAAAGATACTTTCTGGCCCGCACCATTCATAAAAAAACAACAACGGAAAATCCTGTCAGGGGCGAAGTTTTGAAAGTATTTTTAGTGCAGGATATGTAAAAAAGGATGAACTTAACTGCCCATAATCGCATATCAGTCCCATATGGATAGGAAATCAAGCAAAGATGGGACTGATATGCGATTATGGGTAGTTCAGATGTTAATCTAATTGCATATATAGAGGTATCAGATATGTTTTACAGTCAGTTGGATGCGCAGAATCGTCAGGCAGACGGTTCACCGAAACGTCCCAGATTTCGGTGTGAACCAAGCCTTCGGTTTGTTTACATTTTCCTACGCGCTCATCAACATGATTTTATGTTTACTTTCCTAGTCACAACTTTCTTAAACAGAGCAGCATTGAGGAAGTAGATGAATTCTCATGTGAGTTGAGGCATCGCATAATGGATTTTGATCCATGGCTAAAACTGGCTACTGCTAGCCCAACAAACAATTTGAGCTGATTAACAGCTGAATAAGCTATTTTTTAGCTCATGCAGCATATTTTTGCCTGCATCAGCTCTTATTCAGCTTTCAATGTTTGTTGGGTAGGGTTTCTGGAAATTTACTGGATTTACTTATAACTGCCATCGAACTGGTTGTTGAATTTTAATGTCATTCAAAGGTTTTTGGCCATATTCAGAAACTGGCATTACTTCTCCGGGGGATCGAAACATGACCAAGTGTGGCCAATGTGGAACTGGGCCTCCCAAATGACTACCATTGAACTTGTTTTTGAATTCTAATGTGATTTGAGGTGTCACGTGATAAGTTTTATTCGTTTGAGGTCGCAATTAGCCTCAGCGTTCTTTTAAACCGCAGCATGTTCCGGTCAAATTTCCGAAACCAGTTGACTTTGCTTGGAACCAACTTTTGCTCTGACTTTGAAATTCAATAATTGAATCTCCCAAATTTTCAATTAATGTTGTACTAAGCACCTACTTATTGGAAACCAAACGTTTGATTTGAGAAAAGTCACAGTGGTGTTGAGTACTGTTGAAGTCTGCAAGTAGTAGACGAAATACGCGTATCTGTCAAACGGAATTAAAAGGAAATAACCAACAAACTCAAAGCTCTTCATGAAGGAATTCCGTTAAGAGGTTCGGCAAATTTAAAGATTCACAGTATTCTTTCGCATCATCAGGGCTGGTAGCGATCATTGCTGTCAGAATAAGTGACCATGTTGAATAAATAAGTGACCAAATAGTGACTTAAATTTGTAAAAATAGTGACTAAAAAGTGACCTAAGCGAAGGCGCATCAAATAAATGTTTGATGTTTTAGACTCATTCAATTATTATCTCATAAACACTTATGTACGCTACGAACCTTTAAAGCGAAAGACTCAATAGAAAGTTTATAATCAAACCCACGGTATTAGTCACGGTGTCTACTAACTTCAAAAATCTGGAAAGCTGGGAATCCTCAGAATTTTTTTTTCCTTAAAATACCTGGAAGTCTCAAAGAATTTAAAACGTTTTTTACTAAGGATATTTTAAAGACAATAATGAATTCTCCTTATTTTCATTCACACTTTGAAATAAAGAAATAAGAAATAAACTTGAAAAATAAATATATTTTTTTGGTTTTCGAAAAGACCACTGTCCGTCTGTGAAGTTTCCGAAGTTTTTCTAAATTTATGGAACTTTTGTGCTCCCGCAATTTTCATGGAATTAGAACGAAATCTTTAATATAGATTTATGATTTTCACTGAAGTTCTCCAGATTTGTTTTTAAGTTCATAAAACTTTCCTTTAATTATCGACACTAATCTAAAGCTTCATCAATAGTCTAGACTTTCCTGATGCCTAAACTATTACTGAATTTCTTTAAAGTTCTCTAGACTACCCTAAATTTATCAGTATTTTTTAAGAACCCGCAACTTTACTGAACTCAATTAATTTGCCATGAAATTTCAAAACTTTTCCTTAACTATTATAACCATTATTAACACTCACTATTTCCTGAATTTATCTATGCTTACCTGAAGTTTTCTAAATTTGTTTAATAATTTATATAATTTCTAATATATATTCATAACTCCCTGACGCTTCTGACATTTTAGTATCAATTATAGAATTCTTGGAAGACCCTATGATTCCACGGAACTCCTTGTAAGTCTCTGCAAATTTGCTTAAGGTAATGGGATTATTCTGAAGCTCAATTGTCCACGAAGTACTCGGAATTTCGCTGAATATCATTAAACAATCTAAAAATAACTAAAGAACTTAATATAGATCTCTGGAATTTCTTATAGATATCGCTGCTAGCTAAGCTAAGTTTTGTTGATGTTCTCTAATCAACTTAGCTAAATTTTCGCATTTTTTTAAGTTCTTGAAATCTCCACACCCTTAAAATACTCTCACGTTTTCTGGATGTTCATAAAATTTCCAGGAATTCGCTCGGAGCTTTGCTGAAGTTTTTAGAAATGCACTGAGTGTCTCGAAACTTCTTTAAGGTTTCCAATATTTCCTTGAAATTATTTGAACTACCCTTTGATTCTCTGACCTATCTGGATGTTCTCGAGCATAAAGCTCTTATTTCTAAACACCTTCAAATTCATTGAACTTCTGTGAAGTTTCTGTAGTTTTCATAAATTCTCTGAAGGTCTCTGTACTTCCCTGAAATTCACGGAACATCTTAAGGATTCTCTATTTGTTTTCAGCATTATCTTGAATTTATCTAAATTTACGATTATATAATTTTAATTAATCTAGCTTTTCTGAGGTGCATAGAACTTCTTAAAAATTTGCACATTACCCAAGTTGCAAGTATTCTAAATTTTCAAAGTTAGCTTGACACCTATGAAGTTTTCTGATATTCTTGGAACGTCATAAAAAAAGTTTCGGACGCTAAAAGAACCGCTTTGAGGTTCTTACAGCTTTCAGTAAGTTTCCCATATTTTCAGCGTGTTAGCTTCCCTTATGTTCGTGCAGTTTTTTTTATAGAGCTTCACTGAAATTCTCAGCATTACCTTTCATTCCTCAGAACTTCTCCAAAGTTCCTACAATTGTTGTACAGTTAATGGGACTGCATTGAAGATCATTTATTTGTTTACTTAATTCTGGCACTTTCAATATTTTCAATATCTTGAACTTGTGCATGGAATACGAAAATTCAAGACATTGAATATTTTTAGATCTTGGACTTACTTACTTGGAAAACTCAGGTAATTTTATCCAGAAAAATTAGTAGACATCCTATACATAGAGAAAGACTTTAGTGACTTGTGTAACATGTGCATCAAACATGTCAGCAACTTCCCACGCTTGCTATATTTGCTGGTCTCATAAGTGGCACCATGCCGCGACGAGACAAGCTATTCCAAAAAACCTTTTTCAGTCATCGAACCCATTTGAGCAATGCAATGCATAAATGAGTTCGATGAATTGAACGAAACGCATTCAGCAATTCTCACCAAAAGGCAGAAGTGTCAAATAACACTTTGGTTCATTCTTTCCCACTCTTGGTATCGATCACCAACGATCGAGTAAATAGCGAAAATACATAGTGGCTTCAAGTGTCTCCATTCTCAGCACCATATGTAAAATATTGTTCAATAAAACATTCTTAGTTTAACTTTCGAAGCGAAAGGTTCGTTTTTAGTAACTGCAATATCACGTCATGAAAACGTCAAATGGCGAAATAGTGAAAACGTTAAACTTGGGCTTAAAAAAAGAGACTTTTTAGTGACTGACTTGAAAAAAGTGACCAAGTCACTAAAAAGTGACTCGCTACCAGCCCTGCATCATTCTACGAACACACTGTAAGTTACAAAATTATGATGCATGATAATTTTATACTAGGGCTGTCCTCCAAATTGGAGAACAAACCCTTTCCTCCCCTACTTCGCTGACATATGAACCAACATGTTGTTCAATATTGAAAGTACCATCTTCCGAAAAGGAAAACAACTGCCTGTTGCGTTATCATAAAATGCAACCTTCACTCTCTTCTCTGCTTCAGAGACCTAATTTAAAACTAATGATGGAGCTACTGAAAAAAAAAATAACGTAGTTTTTTGGCAATTGTTTTATCCCACAACATGCATGCCGTCTTTGTGGTCTATACTGGGGTGCTACTCCAAAATATATAACGGCTTGTTTAGGACCCCACATTTGAATTTTCATAATTTATTACATTCCAGGGAAAATACTTGAACCAAGATTGAACCATAATCGAAACATTGAAATACTTGAAAAATTTAAAATAAAATATAAAAGTCAAAAATACATGACATAGGGTTAACTACCCCATTTCCGGCCTATTAAGCACAACCCGCACTTAGTCTTTCTTAATCTATCGCAGTTTAGCACCAAATGGAATGTTATTGTTACTGATGGTTTCCAAATTTATTTACCTTTCCGTACATACCGTAATATTTGATAAAGAGAAACAAATTGTTGAGATATTGTCTAAAGTCTAACACTGCTTCTTGACGCCAAACTCGGCCTACGGATTCTAAACTCGGCCTAACGCATTGAAACGCCATTGAAACGCCAATGAGTTCACTTCGGCCTATCGGATGAAGAGGAAATTGATTCGGTCGGAGCGCTTCTTTTGTTTTTGGGAATTTCGGGTGCAAACGTTCATATCACGCGTTCTCATTGACTTCGTCCAGTAGCTTATTAACTAAAGTATCGTACCAAACGCATAATCTACCTGTGAACGCCGAAAACATGGATTTATTTGATGTTTTCTGCTTGATAGGCCCAAAATGGGCGCTTAGGCCGAAGTAGTTCTCTACCCTACATCAATTTTGCGTAGTTCTACGCCATACCGCGGTCGGGTCTAGAAAACAACCCTTTAATTTTTTTTATATGAAGCATATGCAGAGGATGTAGTAAACCCAACTTTACATTGGATGTAAGAAAAATTTGCTTTGCGTTTGGGATCTCAAACATTTCTAGACATTGAGATCCGAGGTACATCATCGCAACGGTAAAGCAGCCACGGGGATAAAAATATCCAACATATCCGTGTGTTGCCTCTCCTTAAACTACCTTCCATACAGTTTACCAGTTTTAGTCCCTAACCCTAGCCACGAGAAATCGGTCTCCACTTTTTGTGAACTTTGACTACAATATATAGGGTTACGGTATGTAATGTGGGTCTAGTCCTTTCATTCGGCCTATCACGCAAATAAATAATTAATTAAGGAATATTACACAAAAAATAAGGAAAATATTGATCACTGATGGTTGATAAATGTGTACCACACACAAATCAATTTATATCACAACATTTCAATACATTTTCAGCTCTCGTAAGTAATAAAACTGGTTGAGAATATCACAATGTTCGGAGTTTTTAGCCGCCATGACTTATAAGGTTAAGATGGGAAGGTTGACTGACGATCATCAAATGGCCTGATTATGGCATTTATTGATTGGAATTACCTGATAATACACACTAGACGTAAAACTTACAGTTGCTGTTTGAATATTTTATGTTTATTTTAATTGTTTAACAACGTTTTCACAAGTAAAACATGGACCCAACTTTAGGGACACATTTCTTTTCTATGTTCCTAACTATGGCCCATGAAATTCATTTGACAGCATATAGCAATAAGAGTAACGTCAACAATGTTGTTTTGCATTTGGATGATAAGGAACGAACAGGAAGGGAGATTTTTTCTGCCAAACCTGTATAATGAACATCACAATGTTCTGATTTAGATATTCTGCGGTCAAAAGACGATAAGCGAAATTTTTAATTTTTAATTTTTAAATTGAGTGATTTAATGTAGTTTTCGTAAAATTTTCTCTAAGAAATGTTTTGAGGAATGAAGAGCATTAAGTTAACAGTGATAGTGATAAAAAAAAATACATCAGAAAACGTTACCAAGAGCGTTTTTTTGAGGATCAAACAAGATAGGACGAAGTTGCATCCATAAATAGACCCAATTTGGGGACAATAGACCCATATTACATACATTTCCCTAGTGAGTTATTGTCTTAAAAAAAGTAAGTTTTTCAACTTTTCGTGGTTTCTGATAGCAAACGACATGATAAGCATATCTAAGCATACCATTTAGCAGTAGAATATCGTTTGCAGGTAAATTCATTGATGAGTTATGATTAAAAACGTAATCGATGGCTGCATATTAGACCGAGGTTAGGGACGTATACCCTACAATATAAAGATACAATATAAATAAGAAAATTAATTTCGGCTTCTTAAAGCTACAGTAATTGAGCATAGAAAAATAAACAATTTGACAAAAAAAAAAACATTCCCAGCATTTAACATTACAAATAAAATTGGCTTCCAAAACGTTTGAAATGCATTTATTTTTACTTCTCATTATTATTTTTATCGTAACTCGTAACAACTGTAATTTATAAATTACTTCTGAATTATATTAGGTGTTTAACGCTCAAATTTTTAGTAATCTTCTTGGCTACTGCGTCCTATCTGGAAAACATCTGCTTGAAACATAGTGTCCTTTCAGCCAGGACCGGATTTGAGGGGGTGCAATGGGGACAACTGCCAGGGCCCCCTGGGTATGGGTAGGCTGAACAAATATGTGTTGTATTTTTTAATTCATCATATTTTTCCAGCTAAAGCAAATAGTTTTAATTTTACGTTCAATCATAAAGTTTAGTTCTGATCTTCTGATTTAATTTTATACGTTGGTCTGCCAATATATCTGAGCTTGTAGGACACCGATTTTTGAGTTGAGATAAAATATAGGTAGGGGAAAAGTTGGCTTCGGCAATACCTTACCTAGTATCGTCAGGGGGTGAACAACGTCCTTGAGAGCTCAATTTTGGCATGTGGATACAATGTGTCTCAGCGCAACTATTGGCCAAATTTGAGTGCTCTAGGACTTTGTTTACCCCCTGACGATAATAGGTTAAGGTATTGCCGAAGCCAACTTTTCCCCTATATCAGCAAATTAGCTTTGATTCATTGCAAATTACGGTCACGAGAATATCGATAACTGTTGAATGACTGAATGTTTTTTGTTTGCTGAAAATCGAAAGTAATTAAGCTAATTGAATCGAAAATTGATATTGAAACAATGACGTCTACATTGAAGCTAAGTGTAGACGTTAATGCTTCATGGATGTTTGCAATTCTTTTTACTGATTTGTATTGTTTTTATTAGAATAGTCATTCGGGGCAAATTGATCACATTAAACGTAGGGGAAATGACTCTAATGTTGGCTAAATCTGCAATTTATCAATTTTATCTAGATGAACGCGTCATTTTTGGTCGCTATTGAAAATTTAGTCGATTGCTAAATTTATGTATGGGCCCAAATAAGGGGCATTTAGGCCAACATTACATCCATTTCTCCTATACATCGAATAATTTTTGCATTAAAGAAAATGGACAAACTTATGGTATTCAAATCAACAAGCTATGACGATGCTATCGTTCCGCGTGATTACTTATTATACATTAAGTGTTTTGATTAGTTTTTGGACACTTTTTAAATCTCAAATTGTAAATATAGGGTAGAGAACTACTTCGGCCTAATCGCCCATTTTGGGCCTATCGAGCAGAAAACTTCAAATAAATCCATGATTTCAGAGTTAACAAGTCAATTATGCGTTTGGTACGATAGTTTAGTTAATAAGCTACGGAACGAAGTTAATGAGAACGCGTGATATGAAGGTTTGCACCCATTATTCCCAAAAACAAAAGAAGCGCTCCGACCGAATCAATTTTTATCTTCATCCGATAGGCCGAAGTGAATTCATTGGCATTTCAATGGCGTTTCAATGCGTTAGGCCGAGTTTAGAATCCGTAGGCCGAGCTTGGCGTCAAGAAGCAGTGTTCAACTTTTGACAATATCTCAACACGATTGGTTTCTCTTTATCAAATCTTACGGTATGTACGGAGAGGTAAATAAATTTGGAAGCCATCAGTAACAATAACATTCCGTTTGGTGCTAAGTTGCGCTAGATTAAGAAAGATAAAGTGTGGGTTGTTCTTAATAGGCCGGAAATGGGGTATTCAACCCTACCTAGATATTGGTATTGGTAATATGAAATCGATAAACTCTTCAAATGGCTTTCGAATGACTTTCTATGATATATTCTTACTAAATTCGGGTTCTCTAACTCCTTGTACAAAATGTGTTTTCAGCAGAAATTATGCAAATTTGTTTAATGCTGTTGCGCCTAAATGAAGGCATTTTTTATTCACAGAAAAACATTAATGTTTAACATTGGAAACATTTTACCATATTTAACATACTAACAGGGATCGAAATCAGCCCGATGCCCAAGGCCCGTCCAAATTTACGGTGCTTAAAATAACTGGTCGATGCTTCCAAGCAAGTTTCTTTCGAAATTTACACGCAATTCGACAATAGCTCATCGATTTCTTGGCCGACTTTGAAAACGATACAGTCACCTTTAGTGTAGTGTAGGCGTTCCGCATCGTGCCTCAACACCTCTGACCGACCAACAACAATAGGATGGTAGCGTATGTTACCATAACAAAATTTAAAAAAAAAATACGCATACCGCATCGTAGGAGTTTATTTTTACGATCCAGTTTTTTTTTTGGTGGAGGTGTAGAAGGTAGAAGATCTATTATTAGCCATTTGGTTTTACCATAACGCTCTCTCGGAAGGGAACGAACACAAATCATTGCTTTTACTTTGCTAAATGGGCTGTACTACTCTGCATATAAGCTTCAGCTTGTTGTTGGAATTTCGACCGGAAATACAGCGATACAGAATAACCAGTTTCGCTCTGAACTCTCGCCTCCTCTCGATGGGAGGGGAATACGTAACTCGTTCTTGACATTGAAAGTCGGCTGTTTTGGTTTTGTTTTCTTTTAGTTTCGCTATTCTAGATCGGGATTCAGATATATGTACATAGGTATAGTCTTCGATCGTTTCATCTTGAAAGCTCTCTTAAACTACGAACTACGTAAATGCTTTAGCAGTAGTTCATTGCGTAGGAGAAGAGAAATTGCCGCTGGTTACGCGAGCATAGTGCGATAGACTTGCGGCGCCACTACGGATGGAATAATTCATAAAATTTGTTTACGTTCGAGGGCTCTGCAAGGGGGGGTAGGCAGTATATACTAGAGAGTCCATTTCACTCCATTTATTGTTTCCCGGTTGGAGATTGAAAATTGTTTCAGATGAGCGCCAGAAGAAGGTTTTACCTTTGTACTCTCGTTAGAACAAACATTGTTCGTCAGTCAATCCGCCTATCGCGTTCAAAGCTGAATGTAGCGAGCGACAACAAAATCAACAAGAACGAGTGTTTCTACATATTTGCCTGAGCAGGTCGACCGGGGGGACGAATGGAGATTGTTTACTACACGACTGCCATCAAAGGTGTAGTCGTCCGTGCACATGTGTGTGATTGCATGGAAAATTTTCACAACAACATCTTCCATCAAGGGGATAGTTACGAGGACACACCTTTGTTCACATATATAGCAGTTGTATATCATTGCAGTCTGTTGTTTGAAACTAGTTTGTTGCAATCAAAAGCACGAAGCGCATAAAATATGAATTATCAAACAACTTTGGTCGTCCATTGACGAGTGATAAACAAACTATTATCACTAATCCCGCACTGGCAGACACACTTAAGGGTGAAGATAGTTATAATTAATCGTTATCTACCTACCATCGTAAATATTCTGAAATAGACAATCGGGGAATTCCGACCATCAAACGACCGGGTGAGGAGTCATCCCTGTTGACAATTCGACGGCCGATCATTTCTTCTGATTCTTTTTAACCTATTGGTTAGAGGTAAGGAAGGAGAAGATCGTCTGACCGAGGTTCCAATGACGGTATGACGCATCGCTTTATCGGTTTACTGGCGCTTATCAGCTACGAATGTGTATAGAGGCTGAAGGCAGAATGCGAGTCGTTCCGAAAGGAATACGGTTAAATGGTTCTAACTTGTGGAGTAAAAATGTAATTCATATGCAGTTGAAACAGGATGCGGTCCTCAGCTAAATTGTTTATTAGGATTTGAACTACCTTATGATTCAACAAACCATCATTAAATTTTCTATCATCAAAAGCAGTTTTTTCGTTCAAATTCAAAATTCTGTCATCACTGTGTTCCGGTAGGCCAGTAGAATGCAATGATGACATTTTCGTTGGCAGAATTTTAAATTTGAACAAAAAACTGCTTTTGATGATTGAAAAAGCAATGATGGTTTGTTAAACCTTATATGAATCGAAAATTTTAAATTCATTTCGACATAGGTTTCCAAAAATTAAACTAGACTAGTTTTGGAAGATTTAACTAGTTGTTGTCTTCGGAAAATTTATTCAGGTGGTTGAAACCTTCTACATGGGCGACAGATTAGTTGACCATTTTCTCACTACAAGGCGCTTGCATGTCTATCATCAGAAAACCTAGTCACCTGATCAACTTCTGCTTTTCGAATTGACATATTTTTCGCTGATATAACAAAACATGAAAGCCTCATTGCAACTGGTTCTAACTTGAAAAAAAAATATAAATAGCTTTGCTATGATTTTTCAAATATTTACATGGGAATTGCACTTCGTAACTTCGACAACCATTTTCTCCATGCCTCCTTTTTTCCATATGGGACTGATATGCGACCATAGGCAGTATACATTCCATCCAAAAGTGACCGTCTAACCCTGATACAAGTCAATATGTAACAGACTGGTAATGAACAGTTCCACGCCAAATAACAAATCAATCTGATGCGACCACCTCCGCAAACATCAAAAATTTTAAAATTGTGTGTTCGATATTTTTCAGCGGGGCGACCCCGGCGTAGTGGTTAGCATCCATACCTCTCACGCCAAAGTCACAAGTTCAAATCTCACCCCGGACAAGTCACGAATAAACCAAAAGTGTTAAAGTGACTATAATAAAAAAAAATCAGCAAATCATAACTCGAAAACGTCTGAGCCAAAGTTGTAGGAAAAAACATAACTTTTCAGGAAAAAGTACACAGTAAGCAAGGTCAATTAATGTTGAGTAAGACTAAAAGAAAAACTGTTAAAAACTAGAATAAAAACATTAAAAAAAAATATATATTAAAAAGCTTATTAAAAAATTCTATCTTCTGTAACATTTCAGAGTTCTACACTTAAAAATTAACAAAAATCATTGAATAACAATTTTTGATAAAATTGTTAAACTTTGAAATATTTTTTTTTTTAATTTGACACAGAAAATCATTTTTTTAGTCTTTCTTAATCATTTACAAAGAGTTCGAAATATTTACCAATAGTAGTTGTTCTATGATTTTTGTTAATATTTAAGTGTACAGTTTTAAAATTTTCACCAAAGATAACATTTTTTATAAGCTTTTCGATTATTTTTAAGACATATTATAATGTTTCTAACACAGACAAAAATGTAAAACATATCACTTAGGGCAACTTTTTTAAACGGTCTACACTGATTGACAACAAATACAATTGAAAAGTAGAAGGGTCTGTGCCTAGTGGCACGAACGAAAGCTAGACGTAGGACCGCTAGTGGACGGAACAAATATGTTGATCATTTAGTTCTTAAAGGGTGATACGGTCAAAATTTGGTCAATATCAACTTGACGTATTTCTTTCAATTTTGCATTTAAAAAACCTGAACACCCCTCATTTTGAAGGTGTGTGTGTGTAGAATGTTGCTCCTATTTTGATTTTGGAATTCACTCTTCAGTTGTCAAAATGCCGTCCAAACAAGAAGAGCAGCGTATCAAAATTTTGCTCGCGCATCGCGAAAATCCGAGCTACTCGCACGCAAAGTTGGCAAAATCGCTAAAAGTTGCCAAATCAACCGTTACAAATGTAATTAAAGTGTTTGGGGAACGTTTGTCGACAGCCAGGAAGTCTGGATCGGGGGGAAATCGAAAACCGGAAGCCGCTGAGACGACAAAGAGAGTTGCCGGTAGTTTCAAGCGAAACCCTAACCTCTCTCTCCGAGATGCCGCAAATAAGCTGGGTGTATCGTCTACAACCGTGCATCGAGCCAAAAAACGAGCCGGACTATCGACTTACAAGAAGGTAGTGACTCCAAATCGCGATGATAAACAAAATACGACGGCCAAACCGCGATCCCGGAGGCTGTACACGACGATGCTGACGAAGTTTGACTGCGTGGTAATGGACGACGAAACCTACACACCAAAAAATTCTGAATTTTACTGGCGATGTAAACATCCATGCATGCAAACATTCATACATGTAAACTTCCTTTTCACGTAAATTAGCAACTTGCAAGAAATGTTGCAAACAAAAGTGGACAGTTGCATAAAATATACGGGATATTGCATGATATGTCTCATAAATTTACACGATCTATAATCTAAATTTGTATGATATATGACGCTCCATTTATGTGCATCATAGTAACGGAAATTTACACTACTTTTTTTAGCTGTGTACGTCAAAGCCGACTACAAGCAGCTTCCGGGACAGAAGTTTTATACGGCAAAAGGAAGGGGAAAGGTAGCAGATGTTTTCAAGCACATGAAACTGTCAAAGTTCGCAAAGAAATATCTGGTTTGGCAAGCTATCTGTACCTGTGGCTTGAAAAGCAGCATTTTCATAGCTTCCGGGACTGTCAACCAAGAAATTTATGTGAAAGAGTGTTTGAATAAACGTCTGCTGCCTTTCCTGAAGAAACACGGTTGTTCCGTACTGTTTTGGCCGGATTTGGCATCTTGCCATTACGGTAAAAAGGCCATGGAGTGGTACGCCGCCAACAACGTGCAGGTGGTTCCCAAGGACAAGAACCCTCCCAACACGCCAGAGCTCCGCCCAATTGAGAAATACTGGGCTATTGTCAAGCGGAACCTAAAGAAGACCAAAAAAACTGCTAAGGGCGAGCAGCAGTTCAAGGCAAACTGCCTTTCTGCGGCGAAGAAGGTGGACAAGGTGGCTGTACAAAATCTGATGGCAGGGGTCAAGCGTAAGGCCCGGCAATTCGGATTTGGAAAAGCCGAAGCCTAACTGAATATTTTTCCTGAATTTTATACTAATTGAACTTGAAAAAGAAATTTAATTTGATTTTTTAAATAAACGATTTCACCGATTTACACGCGTTTTCCCTTGACCAAATTTTGACCGTATCACCCTTTAACTCTATCAGTTTTGAATTGGTGGCCCTAAAAAAATACAAATCACTCAAAAAAATCAAGATTCAGGATTTCGAGGTCTTTTAAATAGATTAATGCTTTAGAAAGCAAACTTAAGTCATTATTCAAGATTCCAAACGATTCTGAACTTCAAATAAACCCAAAGATTTTTTACGACGATCTGCAATAAGATCATAGAAGTTATACAGATTATTTTACGGATTTGTGTCAGCCAGAAACAGACTCAAACGATTTTTTACGGTGAAAATACAAATTAAAATTGGAAATAATGTGGCAACACTGCGTCGTCTTCGTATTGGTGCGACGAAGAAAACGATTTGGCAAGCGTTAATATTATCGCTGCTTTTCTCCTCCCTTCCTTTTATTGGTGAAATGGTGAGCGATCAACCAAGCATTGAACTTGCTCATGTGAGCATGCGCAATGTGTCGTTTGTTCGATTTGCGCTCTATCGTTGCGTCCGTGTTTGGAATTCTTCGTTACATGTCTGAATTTTGATTTTTTTTTTAATGTTAGGGGTCACATATAGAAATTAAAGACGTATTCCTACGTTAAAAAAATACAACAATAGAAAACATTAAAAAAACGACGGCATTTTTTTTTGTTATTTAAAAAAAAATCTTAGCAATTCAAAACCTATGAAAAATACAAACTTTTGAAATTTTTACAACCATGGACACTTGAAAACTGATAAAAATCATTAACATTTTGTTAGTATGTTTTTTGTGTATTTTTACAGAAAATGATTTAAAATGTCTCAAACATTATTACTGAAAATTTCCTTACAACCAACTCTCAAACATTATTTTCTGAGTATAAATTACGTGTAAAAACGTTTTAACAAAAAGTTCTTGTTTTACGAATTTTGACAATTTTAAGTGTCTATAATTTAAACATTCCACGATTTTTCATTTTTTATGAGGTTTTTTTTTGTAAAAAAAAATATTTAAAAAATCAGACAAGCAGTTCTTAAATTTATTCCGGAACTTTACTAGAAATTACTATACACATATTTTTGTTTTTGTTTTTTTTTCAGAATAACATTGTTGACATGACGTTTGAGGCAAAGTTGTAGAGAAACAACTTTGTCTCAAACGTCATTTCGATCAGATGTGCCGTTACCGTTTTTTTATTTTTTTTTTAATATTACTAATATTGCAATTTTTGATCAAAAATTTGAGCAATTGCCGATAACAAACTATTATGCAATTCATGCAAATCGGAGAAGGCCGAGTTTATCCAATTCATCATTTGGTGTGGAACTGCTCCGTTGGCACAGTATTTATTGAAAAATTCAATTGGTTTTGTCCCAGCTATATGAATCTACCCCCCGTCTAAAGGCTGTTTTGGACAGTAGAGGTTTCTTTCAGAGTTTTTTTTTTTTTTTTTTTTTTTTTTTTTTTTTTTTTTTTTTTTTTTTTTTTATAGTCACTTTAACACTCTTGGGTTATTCGTGACTTGTCCGGGGGTAAGATTTGAACTCGTGACTTTGGCGTGAGAGGCATGGATGTTAACCACTACGCCGGGGTCGCCCCCTTCGTGAAACATTCTTATCCTTTCATTCCACTGAAAAATCCCGTACGCAAAATGTTAATCTTTGCGTGAAAGGAGGGGTCAACACGGTACACACGCTATTTCTAAACAACATAAATATGAGAAAAATCTAGTCATATTCGTCAAAAGTAGGGTACACCAAATTGAGTAAACAAAGTTTAGACTAACAAGATGACCAATGGAAAATATTAACCTGAATCAGAACGATGTTATTCATTTGTCATCTTGTCATTTGCAATTTTGTTTGCTCAATTTTCGGTAGCCCTACTTTTGACGGATATGAGTAGATTCTACTCAAATTTAGGTTGTTTAGAAATAGCGTGCAGTCAATCCCCCCCTAAATGTTTCACGATATTGGACAACTGCTTATGGGGTTTTCCTATAGGAGTGAACAGTTGCAGAGTCATCGTCTACGCGAATGGTTTCACCAATACCAAAACTAAGTTATCGAATAAAGTTCGTAGGCCATAATTAGGAACAAGCATCATCATTACATCCCTAATGTTCGATCCATAGTTATAAAGCGCTAAAAGCGTTAAAGCTTTTATATTAGCAGTAAGAGTGAAAAGTGTTTTATTGATTTATTATTCTAGTATGTGACAAAAAGGTAAGTACTTTCAAAGTATGATGAGGTTTTTTGATGACCACAGCTCTGTAGATTTTCGTTAGTGCAATAATACGGCAAGATTATGGCGCCTTTAAATCGAAAATTAAGTAAATTTAACTAAACTTTTTCTTTGATAAAGAACAATAAATGCTCAAAATGTGCCCAAAAAATGGGCAATTACTTTACGGATTACAATTTTACAGCAGTTGTGGTATTAGTTTTTCATTATTATTGTGTATTTTGTGCTGAATTAATGGGTTATTTGCTTGATAGGCCGAAGTGAGGGGATAGGCTGACATTACATCCTGTAACCCTATATAACTTTAAAAAAAATTTCTTCAGAAAAGTAGCTTGCAATCATGTCAGCTATAACTTTGCTGAAGAACATGCATTTTCATTAAAAAAAAAGTTAGATTTTCTATAACAATAATTTGAGGACCACCATAATTTTAAAAACCGCCAAAGAAGAGCTTTGAGTGTGTTGGTTTATTTCCTTTTTTATTTTCCCGTGAAGTTTGAGGTGTGGGCTTTAGAACATTTCCGGGACACGTTAAGACGAAGTTTTGAAAAAGGCACTATACAAAAAAAGGATTCCACCAAAATTGTTCAAACAATCTGGCTCAAAATCAACCGATGAATCATTAATATAACCAACCAGTAGCCATGAAATGTTGATGCTCATCCTGAGAAGTTGCAGCTCATTAAACTTGATTGAATCTGTGGTAATTTACGGTTCAACCTGGTTGTTTCGGCACACACAAAAACCAATGTCAATTGCTCGGAGAATTGACGATAAAGTTCACGATGACAACCACGTCAGCTCCAGCAACATTTCTCGATTACTTTTTCAAAGGGACTTATCTGCTTTTGTAAACAAAAATTTGAACGATGAAACTCCTAGCACTCCCACGCAAACTAACACCACCATCAGAAGAGGGTAATGTTTCGCCAACAAGATGATGTTGTTAGCTTGCGGGATAGTGCTTAGAGCTTCGACAAATTACCGTTTGAATCTTTGTTTACAAAAGCAGATACGTTCTTTTGAAAAAGAAATCAAGATTTCACTAAATTTATCTGAAAACAACAACGCCAGCAGCAAAAGTTCCAACTAGATAACGCTAAGAAGATACGCAAAAGCGAGAAAAGTTATCCATGGAAAGTTTCCTGCGAACGATAAAGCTACGATATTCATATCGGTCCACCGCGGCGGCCTTGGTGCCGCAAAGAACGAAGCTTATCACACTGGAGGAAGAGGGATAATTTGTTCCTTCAACGCTTTGCCAGAGCAAAACATGGCAACCAATCAATCATCAATCGCTAGCTAGCTATATCGAAGAGCGGACTCTTATCGGCCGCACAGTAGTCAACACATTACCTGAGATTTCTGCGGACTGACCAAGTGTTTCATTATCTCGGAGCTGATTTTTCGTTCGGTGGAATTCTTCACGCTGCTGGCTGGCGACGCTCTGGCTGCTGCTATCGAGGAGCTTCCCGTTGTCGAGGAGGAACCCGCCGAACTGCTACCGGAAGATCCACCGACTGCTGTAGCCATAGGGGTGGTTTCCTTCGGGACCAGCTTGGTCACCTGCGGAGGCGAGGTGGTGGGAATGATCATCGGAGGCCGCGGAGCCGGCTTCTTCTGGCGGAGGAGCTTGGCCGTAGTTTCGGCGTTCTTGGAGTCGGAAGCGGTTCGGTTGATGACGCGAGTGGTTTTGAGTTTACGGGATGCGGCGGAGGTATAAGCCCCACCGGTGGAGCTGCGAGAGTCTTCACCGCGCTTGAAGGAACTGGGACCGAGATTGTCGTCGCTGTCGCTTTCACCGGTTTTGTCCATGTACCCGAAACCGTTTCCGGACACGTCGCTGATGCCGGTGTTCAGCAGACTCGGAAGCTCGCCATAGTGAACCGGACGGTCTTTTTTCGAATCCAGTACGTCCGCGGTACGGTCCGCGTTCATGCGGGTGTCAAACTCCATGGTATGGATTTGACGTTCGAGGTTCTGGAGCACAGAGAGGGACTGAT
This sequence comes from Ochlerotatus camptorhynchus, assembly GCF_037179485.1. Lineage (NCBI taxonomy): Eukaryota > Metazoa > Arthropoda > Insecta > Diptera > Culicidae > Ochlerotatus > Ochlerotatus camptorhynchus. The sequence continues at coordinate 3,540,518 of NW_027040988.1, forward strand.
CCTCCGGTTCTATGGGAGACGAATGGGAGGATTTCGGGGGTAGTCCCGTAATGTCACTGAGTTTAAGACTGTAGCCATCACGGATGTCGATTTGTCCGCAGGAGTTTTGTTCGTTGCGCAGGTTTCTGGCAGCGACGCGAGCCGGCTGCGGAGAACTGAGAAGGGTAGTGCGTTTGGCGGCCGTCGGTAGTTCACCGAGGGTGACGACCTCCAGTTTGTTCGGTTTGAGCCGGATGCTGCGCCGGTTCGGCTCGTTGCGTTCAAACTCCTTGGAATTCATGGCGAACAGATGGATGACAGCTTGATTTTTTTATTATTTTTTTTCGCTCTGAACACTAGTATAAGTGGATTTGTTTTTTTTTGTTAGAGATACACTGCGCGGTACACTTTCACCTTCACTGAAAATGTCTCTATATGGTGCACTGGTTTTTCCCCGTTGGAGCATTTAGATAGCGAAGGTCATCGTCAGCTGTAAGTAGGATCAACGAAAGAAATAACGTAGTGATTAGAGTTAACAGCTCTGACATTCGATTCGAGCGGTGGATCCTGACAGCCGAATGTCCATAACCGATGTGTCTCGTAGCGCTGATAACCCAGATGAGTACAAGGAACATTGAACACTTAAGCGTTTGATGAGTGGTATGATTAAGGACAACACAATTATCATGGCGAGCTTTGACTTCTAGGGCGGGAGGCATCGAGCGTTGCCAGATCATCAAATTCTGGCCACCGTTGCAAACAACAACGTTGCTCTTGTAGCGGCAGCAGCAACAGCGGTAACCGAAGGCATTGCGGAACATAGAGTATATTGCTACAGACGATATCTTATCATTTTGCAAACGTAACGGAACACGGTCCTCAACCCGAAACAACAAAAAGATAAGATTACAATGAACGGTAACACTGGTGATGGTGATAACCAGGGTCTGCTGTTATTCTGAACGTGTTGAATGCACTTTTTAACGATCCGAACTGTCCCGGTTATAGATCCGGACTTCCAGCGAGAAAGACGAATCGATTTCACTACTCGACAATCATAACACTTTCACACCTCTATACGCAGCAAGGCAGAGCAAATGCGCTACCTCCAATTATGAAGCTTGATTTGGCGAGCGATACACACCACGGCCGTCGTATGCGTACGTCATGTGATTCAGCGCCGCTTGAACAATTAAATGTTTTCCATTCAAATTAAAATCGTTGTTAGCCAGCTACTCGCGCACTCTTTCTCACTCTTCCATCACACAGCGAATCTGCACCGCGAGTGTGATCTCATCCACCTGCACGACCGCTCTTACTCAAACAAGCACATGGGGATCTTATCTTCTAAACCCTACTACTAACTGCCAGCTACTACTATCCACAGAGCTCTAGTATGAGTAATTATCAAAGTTACTCTCGCTACGTAATCACCAATGACTGCGACGACGACGTTTTGTTCTCCGTCCGACATGCGTTGAAATTGAATCCCCCGTCACTCGGTAACTTGAGTCTACCTTTTCAGAACAACCATGGTCCCATTTAAGGACTAGGGCGCCGCATTTGTCCGGAAGAACCAAAGCGCGAAACCGAGGGATGACGTCAAAGACGAATACCTCCTTTTATATTATTTTTCCTTCCCTAGAGGGATCGGGCGAGAAAAGACGATCACGCGCGTTCGCCAAAGTCGCAACTCGGTACGAAACTGGCCGGTCGTCATCGTTGTCGGTTTTAGCAGAATCGGTTATCGATTGTACCAAAGCCGGGGGGCGTACCAGTGTGTGTTATCATTCGGTAAAATTTGCGCCTATCGATCGCTATCACAGAAACATACATACAATCACAATATTGGACGATTGATAAAAACACGAATTAGCACCTCACCACCTTCTTGTTATCAGTTCATTGCAAGAGGTTGGTTGGTGCAAAAATGATTCCCAAGAGAGGTGCTGGAAATTATCGGGTCATTTTCATTAGTCGTTAGTTCAAACGAGGGGACCTCGTCGCTCAATTCGTGGGACATTTTCGAACTCAAGTGTGGCGGTGTAATTTACCAGCTGAAGCGGTTGAATGTTTATTGTTTACTCGTGTATGGAACATCACTCTGATCAACGACGACGCCGATGTGACGCATTGGCCGGGCAAGGTCGTTGTCATTCTTGTCATTTGAGATGACAACGATGCTGGTAGTGGCAGGCCAGTCACTGGATTTTTTCCCCTCTAGTTCTTGTTTGTTGACACAAATGGGGAGAGCGAGCAGACCCGCATTTACGGGGGGAAGGGAGCCACGGCCCCGGGCCAACACATTTTAGGGGCCCCCACAAAATTTAGAAATTTGAATATCAAAATTAAGAACCCTGTTTAATTTACATAATGCCAACCACTCGTAAAACTTCACGATAACAATCGATGTTTGGATGGAAAGAGTTTGTCTACAAGTTAAGATCTTCCATTTGGTGTAGGTAGTGACTAGTGTGGTCCTCTTTTAATGAAATAAAAATGTGTAACTTTTTATGTTTAATGTTAAGAGGAATACTTGCTTTTACAATGAATTAGATAACTTAATATCAAGCAACTTTACTAAAGAAATAAAAATGCTATCTCATCAACTTATTTATCATTCATTTTTGCATTAACTTTTTTATTTTGAGAACCATCTTCAAAGGACTTCAAGAGCGCACAAAACGTCATAACTTGCGTAAAACAACATCTATTAATTCTCAATGACCTTCAAAATATGCGTTTTCACGTGTTCTTATGTTCTTTGATAGTTCTCAAAATAAAATCGAAATTAAAAAGTTAGTATCCACGTAGACTACGTCTTACGAGAAGGTACAGGGTACAGTAATTCGATAATCTAAAATTGCGACTGTCACGGAACGGTGTTAGGTTTTAAACGTTTATAACTTTGTAATTTATAGATGCAATTAAAATCCAAATACACCGATCGATAGGACAAAACTTTACAAATCTGCTGTAATAAATACTTTTCCCATTTTCCGTAAATCATTTTTGAAAAATAAATAAATAAAAAGTGATAATTTTATGACTGTATTCATGAAAAAAAAAACTTTTCCCTAACCCAGTCGTCATAATCGAGTATCACTGGCTTGCGCATCATTCTGCTTAAATCTGCAAAACTAGAAACAGCGTGGTTAGCAGATCGCTCATGGTACCAGCCGTCGTTCACAAAAACTTACTCACAGCAGACTGCGTATTTTTTTTATATATCTTTATTAAGGAGACTTTCAGCCCTGGGCTGGTTCGTCTTAAGACGGCGTAATGAGTGGTTCATTTTGACAACCAGCGGTGGGGTGGAAAGAGACTCACGTCTGCTACGAGCTGCTTTTGCACCTACAGTATATCATCCGATTGGTGATTTTCTATTTATCATCGTTTTCATGCAATACTGTCACAAGTTGAAATTGTTCATTTTTTTTAATTTTGATGGGAAATGACGGTAAAAAGTGTGAAGTTTCATCCCACAAAAACCCATTTTGAAATACGTGAAAAATCGAAAGTTATAGGTTATACCATTGCTACTTTAAAAAAAAAACCAAAAATGAAGTAGCATCAAAGGCACATTTTAAGTAGTGCCCATGTTGGCCCTATAAATATGCAATTATGTTGTTCTTTAGCATGTTTTTTCCCCATGCAATATGGTTACAACTTAAAAAAGTTAACCCAGTTTTGTATGACAAATTAGCACAACTCAAATAAAAAAGCAGTAAAATCGTTAACCTCTTTATTTTTTGATCTGAAATGCAGAAGGTTTTTAAATGCAAATTTCAAAAGATGATTGTGAAAATTCACAGGTTTTGAGGATTTTTTTTAAAGTAGGAATTAAGATTTTTTTTATAAATTCCAATGTTATTATACTTTTAGAATTACAAGAGAGATTCTGAGAAGAATTTTATGGGGATCGTGAGCAGAATAGCATGTGATTTTTTTCTGGTAGTTCTGGTGAAAATTCACTCTTTAATGATTAGAAGATACTTTCAATGGAATACTGAGGAATACTTATAAGAGAACTTCAATGCAATATTGAGAAAAATACCAATAGCATCGTACTCTGAGATTAACTAAAAAAAAGAAGGAAAATTAATAAGAAATTCTAAGCAATGTTTCAATATAATTCAGAAAATAATTATAAGGATTTATGAGCAAAATTTCAAAGTAATTCTGAGAAGCGATTTGGTTAAAAATAAAAAAATAATATTTTAAAGAAATCGATTTCTCAGGATAATTTCAAAGGTTTTTAACCATGATTCCAGAGAAATGTTTACGATGGTTTCAAGGGATTTTTTTTTAAACTTTCTCCGAAAGATTCTTTCAACTTATCCTGAATGTCTGTAATCTCCTGAAAGTGGCCCGACTACTCCCAGAACATTATTCTAACTTATATTGGAATTTTTCCCATAGCATTCTTCCATCTACATATCCGTGGAATGATTACTGATTCGACTGTCGACAGAAGCAGGCCACTCTCGATGTGTGTCACGCGATCGTCTGTTTACTCGGAAGCAACAATTGTGTGGGTCCTCCTCATTGTTCTTCATCAGCAGTTCTTTCAGTCGATGCGTCGTCGACTCTGGAAAGCAACCGTTTCGTGATGAGTGTGTGAGTGCTGACCACGTTTTGCGTCCATTGCGGCAATTGAAGCACTCTGCCCCCCGTTGGCAATACTGCCATACAATGGAACCGCTGGAAGCGGCTCCCGTTCTGATGGAGGAGGCTCATTGGACAGCGGAAGATAAAGTGTTTGTGTTATACCTTTTGGCTATAGTTTTAAGATGTATTGTATAGTGAAAAAGAATCCTCGTCTCTGTAAAGTTAATTCGATTGAGTCCCGATTGAGCAGAAACCCGAATCCTAGATCAACGGGTACCAGAACTGGTGCATCACGAAGTGCAGTTTGCTACAGATGTGGGACTGAAGGGCACATTGCCAAGGATTGTGTAAAGAAAACTTCTCATGGTGCCGTTAATATGTGTCATTCTTTACCGGTACCGATGAGGGGAAATTACATGAAAGTGAAAATGAACACGTGGAGGCTTGTTCCAGTTTTATTAGAATGTTTTTTTTTACAACTTCATCCGGATGGTTCGTCTGACTTCCACCGGAAGATTCCTACAACTTCTCCCCGAAGTTCATTCGCTGAAGTTTCTTCTAACTAAAACCAGAAAATTCTTATGATTTCTCTGGATGTTTCTCTAAACATTCTCTAGAAATATATTCCAACTTTCTCCGGATTTTTTTTTTAATTTCTCTTGAAGTTCCTTCTAACCTATGGAATTTTTTTTCAATTTATTGTTAGGCCTATTATTACATTATGTCATTACTATTATTACACAGAGTAATCTCTCCAGGAATGGTGTACACTACATTATGTTTTACGTGATTTTTTTTGCGCCTCAATTTTTGATCGTGTTATCTTAATTTTCAACCAAATTTAAAGCAACTTGTTTCAAAAAATCAAAGAAAAATCAAGTGGTATTAAAAATGCTATACCCACTCATCTTGCATGAGGTTAAAATCGAAAAAATGCAAATCGCGTAAAAACAGAATTGAGTGTCTTGCATATTAAACATGTCATTTTAGATGTTTTCCAGGGAACTAGCTTCCCTAGAATTGGGAAACGCGATTTTTTTTTGTGAAACGATCGGAAACCTATTCCCAGGATGCCACTGTTATTTCTAAAACTAATATTTTTTAAATCACGTTTTTTTTACCAAAACCAATCAGTTTAGAGACGAGGAATGTTAACCCTTTGTCTGTGACTCAAAAATAAACCAAGACACCAAGACACATAGTCCCCAAGCTCCTCCCCTGATCCTATCCTTCGACAATGTACCTCTCTAACCTCGGGTAAGCCGCGAGTATTCGGCCCAACTCCTACTAGACATAGAATGAAGTGAATTTTGTTACAAACAAAGACCCATGAACTATCGGCTCCGTAAAGCTAACGCGATTGAGCCTGCCAAATAAATGAACTAGTTAAAAAAAAGCCAAGACACCGACAAAGGGTTAAATGAATTACTAACCAGTTTGGTTTCTAGATTTTGAAATTTAATGACTGTAAAATCGACTTGGGTGGGTGCACTAGATGGGCCCCCATAAATGCCTCCCGAAACGTAAATACGGCCCTGTGAGCGAGAGACATAGGGAGAGCGTTAAAATGGTGAATATGTTCAAGTTTTTTTTGCGATGCTTGCTCTTCTGGTACGTCATTGATCTGGAAATGTTCGGTGTCATACATTTGTCACAGATGCATGTGATATTTACACAGCAATTTGAGATCATTTAAAATGGACCAGGTTGACCGAAAGTTTATTTTTTCTTCATAAGAAAAAAAAAATTGGCCTAACATTCTACGTTTCTGATAAATGTTAATTTCAAGTGTAAAAACTTAGGTAGCACATAGTTTTAAAAAAAACTTGTAATACGTAATCCAGTTGCTATCCATTGGCGTCTCACTAGCATGTAGATTCATTGCAAGACTGCTGGCGCCGAAGATCATTTCTTCAATTTAAATGAGCCTCATCAAATAAAATAATTGCGAAAAACATCCTGTTGCTGAATCGCTGAGTCAGTTTAAAGATATGCTCATTATCCAATTTGCAAACTATATTTGAAAACATGAGTCATATAATTTGATAATTAATCACATCGTTCGAGCAGCTCAAAGTTACGTTTTCTACCAACGCTTCAACTTTATCACGGTCACGTAGTAATACCTCTTATTCTGCGCGTCATGTGACTCTCTGGCAGTAGAGCAGTTCCAGGTCAAATTCGCGAAAAAATAAACAGATTTTAGAAACTTTTCCACTAGTTGTAATGAAATCGGCCATTTTGACTCATATCTAATTTTAATAAAATTACTATTAAATTAATACGTCATATTCTATATTTTTCAATAAATCGTGGCACGAAATCGGCTCCCCCTAAGCTCAGTCGGTAAAGTCGCTGGGTTCGAATCCCGTTTAGGTTTAGGAATTTCTCGACTTCCCTGGGCATAGGCTATTATTTTACTTGCCACACAATTATGCTGGAAAATTTATGATTTTCCATCCAGAAGTAAATATTTCTTTATGGATGAAAAATCATAAATTTTGAACCGTCGGACGGTACCAGTACATAGGTTTGGAAGTGTCCTTTTTGGGATCCTGCCGGAACCGTTTCCTCATATCCAGATGTGGTTAGATACACCTGTTGGTTCATGGCATGATGTCTTTTTACTTCTGGATGAAAAATCATAACTTTTGAGCCGTCGGACGGTACCAGTTTATGAGGTTTTGGAAGTATTCTTTCTGGAGCCATGCCGAAACCGGGTTCTGGCATCCAGATGAAGCCAGATCCACCAGTTTGTTCATAGCATGATGTCTATTTACTTCTGGATGAAAAATCACAAATTTTGAGCCGTCGAACAGTACCAGTACATGATGTTTTTGAAGTGTCCTTTTTGGGGCCCTGCCAGAATCGGTTCTGGGTATCCGAATGTAGCCATATCCACCTGTGTGTTCCGGGTATCGAGATGTGGTTAGATCCATCTGTTGGTCCATGGCATTTACTTCTGGATGATGAATCTTAAATTTTTAACCGTCGGACAATACCATTGCATGAGGTTTTGGAAGTGTCCTTTTTAGGGCCCTGCCGGTACTGGTTCTGGGTATCCAGATGTAGCCAAATCCACTTGTTGATCCATGGCAGGATGTCCTTTTACTTCTGGATGAAAAATCATAAATGTTGGACGGTAACTGGTTCCATGTATCCATATGTAGCCAGATACATCTTTAGGTACATGGCATGATGTCTATTTACTTCTGGATGAAAAATCATATATTTTAAGCCGGCAAACGGTATCAGTACCTGAAATTTTGGAAATGTCCTTTTGTGTCCTATCGGAATCGGTGCAAGGTAGTCTAAATGGTCACATTGGAGAAATTCTGGGAAGGGTGCCTCTATAAAAATTTTATCTTTCATTTGAATCGGTTCAAAAAATGATTTTTGGGAACGTGTTGCAGTCTGGGTCTTTTTTGACGCGCTAATCTATGTGTCACTTTTTGCGGTTGCTCCAAACTCATTTTGACAGCAAAATGTTCATTTCTGAATGTTAGGAAAGGTCAGGACATTTAGGGTTTTATCAGATTTCGTTACAAAATTAGAGCTTTTTTTGTGACGCCGGTTCAAAAAGACCCCAATGCACTAGGAAGGTTAAATAATTACAGCTGTAAAATTTTCAAAATGGACATTTAAAAAAAAAATAAAAAAATATATATATTTGGCCGGGAAAATTTCCAAAGAAAAGAATTACAAACATGAAGAAATGTTCAAGATTCTAATATAAATATTCGAGAATATCGGACTTCGATTAATTAAGGTATATTAATAGGTAATTGAGAATCTCATCAAATTCCCGGTTTTTCCGGTTAATTTAGACTACGGGGGAAATTCAATAAGCTGGAACAAAAATAATTGAATATTTTTAACGAATGCTGCTGATGGTTCAATGGTTGAAAAACAACACACTATTTATTATTTGCATGATTGTTTGGAATAAATTGGTTAAACAATAATTCTATAAATGTAAATAGAGGAAATGGATGTAAAATTTCGGCCTAAATGCCCCTAATTTAGCGATCAAAAATATCCACTAGTACCGTCTCAATAACGCGTTAATGTAGATAAACTTGATAAATATCAGATTTTTAGCGATGGGCCAAATCTTAGATCCATAGACCAACATTAGAGCCAACATAGGGGAATCAATATGTTAAAAAATGATTTTCACTAAAATTGATACATAGCTCATGATTCCACCGTAATGACATCCAAGCTGTACAGGTGTTTGTGAAACTATGCCGAGAGTTAACTCTTGAATTCTAGTTTCAGCTGGTCAAGTTTGATTAAAACTCGCAATCAGTCGTGAAAAAATTGAAAAAAATTATTTCTTCAAAAATTGTTTTAGAAAAACATAATTGATGGAAATCAAAACAAATTAAAGCAATATTTAATATTACCTTGAAGGCCTTTCAAAAGGTTGTATGCAGAATTATCTCACGGTTAAAGTCATTGTATACTATTAGCATATTGCCTCTTTTCTCATGTTCATATTAGACCAAATTTAAATACGATTATGACACAATCTTTAGTAATTTTCGATTCTATCTGTGAATTGATGTCACTTTTAGTCTTCTGGGAAGAAACCATCGAAACATTTTCACAATTCCAGGATGGCATGCGTATCGGCCTATCGCAAATTGAAACTTGGAAATCAAATTTTCCGAAAATCACCGGGGCAACATATTTCAGTCAATAAATTGATTGCCTTTCTGTGAAATGACAAAGAAGGGATACCGACCTAAATTTGGCACTTGTTCAAACATCGAGCACCTAGCACTCGGAAGAAAGGCTGATTCATGCTGATTCCATATGTCTACTCCATTTGGTATTCTCCTTCCGTGCCAGTGCAGTGAAGTGAAAGAGCAATAAATAGTCCCAAAAGAGTAACGATGATCCACAGACCGGCAATGAGCTTGGCATTTTTATAGTGTCAATAGCTGGTTCATGTGATATCTATGCCGTGTATGAAGAAAAGCGCAATTTGGCAATCGTGCGGACTGAAATTCACCAGAAATGCCTCTAGCGAACTCGCGCGTCGGTGTCGTAGACCAAAAAAACAAGAAAACAGTCATTGGGGACCGTCGCCAGTCCCATTTAAAACGTGTGCCATTTTCGCCGTATCGCCCACTTGAGAAGCATTTGCGATGAGCATCAACGGTGTGGTGTGGCTGTATAGAAACACGAGATCTCACGTGCTGCTTCGAATTCCTACGCCTGACTGGGTGTGGCCATCCTCCACAGGAGAGAAATTGAAATTATCTAGCGTAGGCGTTCCAGGCGGTTGTTGGTCTCAACAATTTCTATCTCGCCGTAGGTTGGATGGATACTGCCGGGAGGCCGAGGACCGGGGATACCCGAAATTCTTAAAACGACCCAACTTCCAACGCAAGCATAGTCAATTAGTTTCTGCGAGAATCGATTTTTCACTCTCCTGGGACCAGACAGTTGCACCTGAACCACGAACAAACATTCCACCTCTCGATTGAAAACGGAAAGGGAAATCATCTGTCACTCTTGGTAATGGTTCCATGAATGAACCTTTATGACTTTTTAATCAGTCAAAGAGAACCGGTGAGGTGTTTACCCGCGGGGTAGATTTCCAAAAAAAAACATTTCGGCCACTATGAAACCACCCGATATGAGTGACAGCACTGCTCAGCGCGCTTGCTTTGGGAAAAGGGAAAGAAACGATACTGATGGTGTTGCTATTATAGCCCCTCCGAAGACGAGGATGATGGTGATGATGATGCGGTTGTTTGTGCGCAGATCTTCCGAAACCTGTCATTAACAGGTTTAAATAGTCATTTATAAAAATGTTTGTTTGGCTTACTTTTGGAGAACCGGTCGCCGTCATGGGGGATTTCCCGCGATGAAGACGGTTGTTGCGGCAGATTCGTCGCAGTAGAAAAAGGAAGGTCACCCACATTTGGACTTTCCGAAGAAGGAGAGAAGAGTTAATCCTTCCAAACAAATTTAAAAACCAAAACTTTGTGATTAAATGTTTTTTTTTTAGAAAACGAGTTTTTCATTTTAAAAACACTCGATGCATACAAAATTATAATTCCAGCCTAACTTTAACAAGACTGATTAATGTTTCTGTCACCTACTAAATTTTACAATTGATAGTGGACTTGATTTCTTTCAAGTAATTTTTTTTTCTATATTCCAAAATCTTGGAACATCGATAGGCCAAATTGTTAATTAAGCCGATAGCCTTGATGCCAGGTTTAATGGGTCACTGGGCCGAATTGTGGGAAGTTAGAGATAAAAAATAGAAATTATTGAAACCTTTGCAACATCAGATTAAATCTTGATCCATTTTGAAAAGTATTCAAGTTTATGGATGTTGAAAAAAATTCCAAGATTCTGGAGCTAAAAAAAATATTTAGACATTGACCAAAAATGTAATAATTAAGCTTTAGTGTTTCAATTTCCCGGCCATTTTTGGCATCCCGGTAAATGGGAAATATTTGTGACCTTCTCCGATTTGCATGAAACCTTTCATGATTGTTTGCTATAGGAAACGATTCACATTTTAGTTAAAATTCGTTCATTTTGAATAACCTTTTAAAATTTTCAAAATGGCGCTTTTCGATTTTTTTTTAAATTGTTGCTTGGCAACAGCATTTCTGTTCGAAATGACGTCTGAGACAAAGTAGTAGTTAAAAATAATGTTTTTCTGTGGTAATGTACAAAAAAGAATAATTTTGTAATTTCAAGTCAAAATTTAAAAAAAAAAACCTATCTTCGATTTTTTTTCTTTAAAATCCATGAAAAATTTTATTTTAAGATTAAAATTATGGACACTCGAAACTCGTGAAACTTTTGTTAAAATTTTTGAATCTTTTGTGAAAAGGTTTTTTTCATGTAATTTATACTTAGAAAATAATGTTTGAGATATTTTATGTCTTTTTCTGTGAAAAAAATTCACGAAACAGCGTACTAACAAAAAGTTCCAAAATTTGACCAAAAGTTCTTGTTCTATGATTTTTGTCAGTTTAAGGAGTCCATGGTTTAAAAAATTCTAAAAGATTTCATTTTTCATTAGCTTTCTTCGATTTTTTTTCTCAAACCGGGCAATGAAATTTTGAGATATTTGAGTTAACATTTTTATTGAATTTTTACTTTAAATAAATAACAAATATCTGGGAAAAAACAAAAACATTTTTTTTGAATTTCAAGTAAAAATTACAAAAAAATATAAAAAATTAAATATCTCAAAATGAGCAGTCAGATTTTTGAATTTTTATATAAAAAAAGGTTATGAGAATTTTTATATTGGTTAAAATTATGGACACTTAAAAATTTAAAAAATCGTTGGACAAGAACTTTTGGTTAATTTTTTGAATCTTTTGTTCAAACTGTTTTTATGTAATTTATGCTCAGTAAACAATTTTTGAGGAATTTTAAATCGTTTTCTGTGAAAAAAAATGCAATAAAAAAAGCGTGCTAACAATAAGTTCCAATTTTAACAGAAGTTCTTTCCCTACAATTTTTGTCAGTCAGTTGGTTTTGACAATTCTAAAAGTTTGCATAATGCATCATTTTTTTCTGAAAAAAAAAATCGAAAATCGGAAAATGACATTTTGAGGTATTTGAGTTTTAAACATTTTTATTTAATAACAATTTTCAGTAAAAATATACAAAAAACAATTTAATTTCCAATTTTTTTTTAAGTCAAGTACAAAATCTCAAAATGTACTGTCAGATTTTTTAACTTTTTTTTAAAGACTCATGAAAAATATTTTTTTGAATGGTTAAAATTATGGACACTTAAAAATTAACAAAAAATGTAGAACAAGAACTTTTTGTCAATCTTTTTAAACATTGTAATGAACAACGCATTTTATTTAAACTCAGAAAACAATGTTTGAGACACGTCAAATAATTTTCTGTGAAAAACTACTCTAAAAAGCGTACTAACAAAAAAATTCAAAATGTTTACCAAGGGCTCTTGTTTTACGATTTTTGTTAGTTTTCATGTGTCCATGGTTTTAAAAATTCCAAAATTAAGATTTTTTCTGATTTTTTTTTTATCAGTCAACGACGTTTTGAGATATTTATATTTTTAAAGAATTTTTACTTTGAATTAATAACAATTTTCTGGGAAAATATATTTAAAAAAATATTTTAGAAATGTCAAATATCTTAAAATGTCCTACCAGATTGAAAAAAAAATCAAAAAGCACATGAAAAATTTTTAATTTTAAAAATTATGGACACTTTAAAAATCATTGTTTTCTAATGAAATATAAACTCAGAAAACAATGTATGTCTCAAACATTCAAATAATTTTCTGCGAAAAAAAAATGCACAAAAACGTGTACTAAAATAAAAGGTTTAAAAATTTGACCAAAAGTTCTTGTTCTACGGTTTAAGTCGGTTTTCAAGTGTTCGTGGTTTTGAAAATTCCAAAAATTTGCATTTTTCATAAGCTGTTTCCTGAAAAATAAAAATCAAATCTAGGGCAATGACATTTTGAGATATTTGAGTTTTTAAATTTTTATTGAATGTCTACTTTAAATAAAAAATAATTAACTTTATATTTTATTTTTTCCATAAAGACGAGATTTTTCTCTACAACTTTGTCTCAGACGTCATTCGATCGGAAATGCCTTTTCTGTCCATTTTGAAATTTTTCAAAGGACGCCATTTTCAAAATTGTACCACATTCAAAATGGCCGAGTTTTAGCAAAAATGTGAATCATCGCCCGTAACAAACAATTACGTGAAGTTTCATACAAATCGGGTGAGGTTGATTCAAAGATCCATTTTTGTTTTCGCTATTTTGCCTGGAACTGCTCAATTTTTAAGCATGTTTGTTTCATTGATCTTGCATTTTAGCACCATTTTGTCGATTTAAAGTAATTTTGTTATTTTTTAAACAACTATGGTGACTTTAAAGTCATTTGTTGTATTGTTGGCATTTCTTGCATTAAGGATTTTTTTAAGAATGATTTTTTCTTAAACATCCTAACGGAATCAAACTTTCTTAAAATTGTTGGCGTTTCAAAATCATTTAGAAACTTCAATACCAGATTTTTGGTTGTAGCTGTAATTAAAGGGTTATTTGAATGTTTTTAAGCATTTTTTTATGCGTTTTCAGGGGCTATCTATAATTTTATGTCAAGACTATTTTACCATTTTCAGGCCATTTCTTAAGATTTCAAGGCCATTTTAGTATCTTGGAAAGTCAAGGCCATTGTGCAAAGTCTTGGACATTTTGGATTTTTCGGACCATTTTTGGCTATTTTTTGTGATTTTGAAGCCATTTCAGTATTTTGGAAAGTCAATCCCATTGTGGATATTTTTGATTTTTAGACCATTTTTTACGTTTTTTTAACAAATATTTTAAAAAATCGCGAAACATGGCCAACAAATCCAAAAAGACTGACAATCTTGTACATTTTGGATTTTTAGGACCATTTTTGGCCATTTCTTGCGATTTTAAAGTCATTTTAGTATTTTGTAAAGTCAATCCCATTGTGGAAATTTTGGCCATCGGAGACCATTTTTTTGGCCATCGAATCCAAAACGACCAAGATTTTCCACAATCTTATAAATTGTGGAAAATCTTGGACATTTTGGATTTTTTGGCCATTTTGGCGGTTTTTTTTAATGTCCAAAATGTCCAAAATTTTCCACAATGTCCTTGTCCTTCCGAAATACTAGAATGGCAAGAAATGGCCTGCAAAAGGACAAAATAGTCTTGGAATCAAATGATAGAGCACGCTTAAAAAGACAAAATATACTTAAAAACACGCAAATAATCCATTGATTTATAAAGTGATATTGAAGTTTCTAAATAATTTTAAAACGCTAAATAGCGTAAAAATATGACTGCGGACAAAATCGAAACAATGTGTTAAAATTCAATAACTTCGGTGCTCGCTGGAACAAGAGACTAAAAAATAGTCATTCTTATAGAAAAAAAGTCTCATGAATCGATTGGAGTGGGTTTCATCTTGGGCACGATAGGGTAAGTTGGGGTTTTTCACAGTTTTGCCCTAAAATCTCCTAATTTGCATGATTTGAATACTGTATCTCAAATTACCGATGATATAGACGGATGATTTCTTCGGCAAAGTGTATCAGGAGGTCAAGGACTGTTGGATGATGGACAGAACAATTCGAAATTCCTCCGCTAGGTGGCGCTAGTGAGCATTCGAAGTGAATATGTTTGCGCTGCTGTATCTCAAGATCCTGACTATTTAGACGGATGATTTCTTCGGCAAAGTTGATCAGGGAGTCAAGGATTGTTGGATGATGGAATTCCTCCACTAGGTGGCATTGGCCGGGACCAACGGGTTTTTTCCTTCCGAAGGAAGACGTGACCAGAGATTGTTATGCCTCAGAAACATCCCACCGACCTCGGCTTGGATTGAAACCAGACCCATTGGGGTTAGATAGCAGGCGCCGGCGCCGGCCGAAACAAACTTCAATAGCAAAAAAAAGATACATTTTAAAGATTTTTAATCTTACGTAAAATTCAACGCTTATCAAAAATGCTATCTTTTCTGGTATTACGCAATAAACACGGACACTTCTTCTTATTATTCTTCGAATTTCAAGCTTATTGCTTATCGCATATTAGCTTATTGCGTGCTCTCAACTTCTAGATGCTCTTCCACAGTTATTAAATAAGAGCTTTCAATGCCTGTACCATTTTTGCATTAGCATAATTGTGTAGCAAGTACAATCATACTCTATGTCCAGGATGTCGAGAAAGTGTTCAATCCGAACGATCCCTAGACCGGACCGGGAATCGAACCCAGACACCACCAGCATGGTCTTGCTATGTAGCTGCGCCTTTACCGACTGAGCTGGACTGAGGGACACGGACACTACGGTGGGGCAACTTTACAAACCCCTGTTTCCCACTGCTATTTCAATGCGTATTGAGGTCCCAAGGGGCTGTTCATAAACTATGTAGATCGATTTTTAGAGGTTTTAGACCCCCTCTCCCGCGTAGACAATCGTCCATACAATTTTTTGAAATTGTAATGAACCGTAGATATTTGTCAACTCCTAAATAATCTACGTAGTTTATAAACAGCCCCTAAACGAAATTGGTTATGATCTGGATTTGCGGAAAAAAATTATATTATGTATGGGAAACGGAACGATCCTATTCATTTGCTAACCAAAAATATTGCTCAAATGTTACCAAATCTCGGACTTAGATTCAGCATACTATACAACTTTTTCGAAGACTGCAAATCGATTTGATCTTTGTAAAAAAAAACAGTTACTAATATTTCACTTTAGACCAAGTGTTCCACACCTGTATGTAAGCACGGTGCAAAAGGTCCAAATTAATATAACAATACCTTTTTTCTCAAAAGAAAAATCGATTTGCAGTTGTTCTGCATAATATTCCCAAATTATTTCCGAGATTTGATGAAATTTGGGAAGAATTTGATTTTTTGACAAGCAAATGAATAGGTTCGTTTCGATTCCCATACATTTCCCCATACAAAATTTAAAATTCTCCCGCAAATCCTGATCCAAACCAAATTGGTTCAAATTTGAGACCGTCGTTGGGGACCTCAATACACATCGGAAGAACATTGGATAACAGGGGGTTGTGATCCACCATAAAAATTGACCCACCCTAATGGAAATTTTAAATTTGGCCAAAATCGTAAAACATCAACTTTTAGTAGAAATTTGAACTATTTTTTGTTGACAAACAATTTGTATTACTTCAAATGCAGATTTAAAAACCCATCCAACAATTTTTTTCCTATGTACAATTAACATAAATATTGCGCAAACACAGCTTAATTTCGATGACTGTGTGCATTCGATATGTTTCAATAAATAAATTCATAACTCGAAAACGCCACTTCCAATCGACGGAAAAAAGGTCATGTTATTTTAGGCGAGAATCTAAAAAAAGACCCTCTTTAATATTTTTTGAACATTGCTCATTTAACAGCGTATGCAAAATGCTAGCATTCTTGCTTGCAACATCAACTTTGAACTCAGATGGACACTTTAAAATGTACAAAAATCATGGAACAAAATGTTTTGGTTAAATTTTTGAACTTCTTGTTTGCATATAGGGGAAATGGATGTAATGTCGGCCTAAATGCCCCTAATTTGGGCCCATAAATAATTTTAGCAATCGACTAAATGTTCAATAGCGTCCAAAAATATCCATTAATACCGTCCCAATGATAAAATTGATAACTAAAAGATTTTTAGCGATGGGCCGAATATTAGATCCATAGGCCAACATTAGAGCCATTTTCCCTATATAAAGCGCAGAAAACTATTTGAAAGTCTAAAAAAAAGTTATCTGCGCAAAAGTTATCTGCATATTTTTCAATAAAAAAAATTCAAAAATATTTTAGGGGGTTAAAAAAATTCTATTATAGTTTGAAGCTCTTGTTTTTTAGATTTTAAACTGAAATTTTGTACCGTGTACAATTTTCCTGAGAAATGTTTTTTTTTCTACAAACTGGTCTCAGAAGTCATTTCGATTAGAACTGACGTTTTCGAGTTATAATTTGTTGAAAAATATCGAATACGACATTTTGATTTTTTTGCAAGATTCAAAATGGCCGAATTTGAGCACAAATGTTAATGATTGACCATTACAATTAATTATGTAAAATTTCATGCAAATCGGAGAAGGTCGAGTTTGAAATATATTTTTTTTGCTCTTTCGCTTAAAATTCTCTTTAAAAATACTTTCCCATAAAAAAATTTAATAAAAAAGTTAAGAGCATTTTTTTTTATTATGGTGAACCCTAACTCAATTTAAAAAAAATGCGCTGAAATGGGAATATTAAGCAATAGAAAAAAGGATTCTTGGACAACAAAGCTTGAAATAAAGTCAGTTATAACATTAAATAAGTGCATCTTTCTGTTAAAAAAATAAAGTTAGCTTTAGAATATAAATTAATTTGAGGACCACCCTAATCAAAACAAAAGGAAAAAATAAGGAGAATTTTATGAAAACATCGTCTAAAACTAAAAACAAACCCACTAGCTTTTTCATCTTTCTAAATTCCCATCCAGACCCACAGTTCAATGGTGCAGAAATCATGTAAATCAGTACATTGGATATTTTTGTTGATTGATGCTGTTAAAATTATGATTTATTTTCCCTGCTTAGAGCGGTATGCCCAAAAATCAAAGCATCGTTTTTCAAATTTCCCCATTTTTCGGAATTCACAAATTATATCCCAATTTCCCTAAAATTCTACTATAACAAAATATTCATATTTACCTTATCCCTATTGGCATCCTGGGCCCGAGCTTTGGCACTTTTTGGCTTATCGTGAATGGCTTTACTCTTGGCCACCACCGGTAGACCCCCATCGATCATGGTGACCATGACCCGACGGTTCTGGTTCGGTTGTGGCTGCTGCTGGTGAGCATTGCTGGAATGTTGTGACTTGTTGTTGCTGGTGGTGCTGGTGCTGTTGGAGGCAGCAGAATCCTGCTGCTGATGGTGGTGATGGTGATGGTGGTGGTGGTGACCCGGCAGAACCTGCTGCTGTTGCTGGTGCGATACCGGAGGACGTCCGGCGTCCACATCCGGCGATTGGATTGTACTGAGGCGGTTCTTCTCCTTCTGTAGCTGCGCTATGGTGGCGGGTGTGTGAGATTTGGAACGTTTGAGAAACTTCAGGACCGGATTCTTGACTCGGTACTGAACACCGGAGTCGTCGTTTCGGCCGGTTGTGGTTTGGTCTACGGCTGATCCGGTTCCTAGAGTCGCTCCGGAGCGCTTGTCACCCGACCCGAGGACGGTATTGGCATCTAGGGAGTGCACCTTATCGTCTAGTTTGCGGAAACTACCGTCCGCCAGCTTGACGTAGCACCCTTCGGTCATCTTGTGATACGAGTCGGAAGGTAACTTGTGGTAACCGTTGTCCAGGGTTTTGTAGTAACAAATATCAGTCTTGTGGTAGGCGTCGCCTGATTTGAAAAATTCTTTGCTGTTGGTCGAACTGAACACGGTGCTGGACCCTTTGCTGAGATTCAGATCGTTGCTCACGGTGGTCGCTATACTGACCGGTGGGGCTGCGGGACTCTGTCCGTTGGAGGCTACGTGCAGTAGCTGGTCGATGTTTTTACTTTCCGTCCGTGCCTTGTGGAGGGGATCCTTGATGTGGTGGTCTTTTCCGCTGAAGGAGTTTTCCTTTTTCAACAGTTTGATGTTGGCCAGTGCCGGTTGAACCGACGAGTGCCGATGGTAGATCTTTTTCCCATTACGACCTACGGTGACACCGCCGTGGTGGTTGTTGTTGCTGGTCCCTGTACTGGAAATCTGGCCCATAATGTTCGATAGGCTCTTGATGGCGTACGCGTCTAGTTTGTTGCCAGCGATCGTGGCCACTTCGTACATATTTCACCTCCCCGGGGAGGGAGACGCAGGCGGTCCTTCGCGAATATGTACTTCACTGACTTTTCAATTGGCTCTTCTGCTTTTTTTTTTTTAAATTTATTGCAAGTGTCGTTGGTACCTACACGATAAAATGTAATCCGAGTTGGAAAATAGTTCTCTGTGTCACCCGTTTCCGAACGCGTGACGTTTAGTGTCTGTCTATAAAGCAATCTTTCCACGAAAATCTGTTAAATCCAGCACACAGCAGAGCGAAAAGGTCATACATAGGGAAGTCGTACAAGAAAGTCGGTCACGAAAGCGCGTGTCACATGCACGTTGCATATGTCGTAAACAATTGTAGGCTGAATGGCCCGGTGTGCGACGATGGATGGTTGACGATGTTGACGGAAGTTTTACACTCGTTGATGAACAAAACTGTAATGCACGCGATGCGCATTAAAAACAAAGCAAAAACTTGAAAGTCTTTTGTCTTTTTACATGAGCTCAGATAGATGGATGGATGCTTTCCTGTCAGGTAGATGTTAATGCAAGGGGTAATAGTGACAGTTACGTGACTAGAGCGCACCACTGGTGTGCACCGAAAATGAGTGCAATGCAAAATTAGTAAAAATTAACCTCAACTTAGAATTCGTCCAATTGATGAAGCCTCAGGCCAATTCGATTTAATTTTTGATTCGATATAATGACATCAAGTTTAATTGCGCTTAATCAAGTTTAATTTTTTGCATAGTTCAGTTCCAAGGATTTTTTTTTCAATTAATCATATTGTCGGGCAGATTTGGGACGCTTGTACCAGTGATTGAACATGAAGAAATAATTTCCAGATTTGCTAAGCGTAAATAATATAAGTTATAGAAGAAAACATATCAAAACATTGTTTCACGGAAAAGTTCGAGTGGTACGAAACGTCATTTTAAACTGCTCGAATGATATGATCCACTGTTTTACACGGCCGAAAAATCTGACTCAAATTATTGAGTTCCGTTTACTCACTTTCACCGAAACCACGGTTACTCATGTACTGAGCAAAAATGTGCTTGAATTTGAGTAAATGTTCCTTATATTATAGCAAAATTGGGCAGAATTTGAGTGACATTCACTCAAATTACAGCAGTTTTTACTCAGTCTATGAATAACTGTGGTTTTAGCGAAAGAAAGTAAATGGAACTCAAATTTTAGTTTCAGATTCTACGGATCAGAACAATTTTGTTCAGTTCATGAGTGACCGTTTTTGTTGCGTATTTGAATAAACTGAACTCGAGTTTAAGTGAGATTCAAAAGACGTGTAGTCATAGACCAAGTAATTTTTTTTTTTTAATATATTTTCTTAGAATAAATAACATACGTTTATTTTTATTGTCTCAGGCATGATTCCGATCAGAATCCACGCTAAAATTATTAGAACATTTTCATGGACGCCCTTTTGAAAATTTTACAGTATCCACAATAGCCGAATTTCAGCAAAAATATAAATCATTGCAATAATAAACAATTCTGCTAAGTTTCATACAAATCGGATTAAGCCGATTTAAAAATTCAAAAGAATTATTAGAATAATTGCAAGGAAATTCCGTGGAGAGTTTCAAGAAAATTCCGAAAATAGTTTCAATTAAATCCCCAGTAGAATTCCAAGGGACATCTGTGAGAAAAAAATCAAGGAATTTCTGAGAAAATTCTTATGGAATTCAAAGGAAATTCTGCGAATAAGTTCAAAGGAATTTGTAGAAAAATATCATGGGAATTTTGAGGAGAGTTTTCAAAGAATAGAGAAAATTTAAAGGAATTCTGCGGATGGACCTAAAGGAATTTTGAGGAAAATTCCATAGGAATTTTCAGGAGTGTTCCAAAAGAATTTCGTGAAGAAATTTAACGGAGTTCCAAGGAGAATTCACAAAGAATTCTAATGATAATTGAGAAGATAAATGAGAGAGCGGAATTTCATGTAAGCATTTCAATAGAATTCTGGAGAGAACTAAAAGTGAAACCTGATGATAATTCCAAAGGTCACGAGAGTAATATCAATGGAATTTCGAGGGAAATCGGAGAATGAAATTCCGAAGAATTTTTAGGAGCATGCTTATGGAATTTAAAAGAGAATTCAAAGAAAATTCAGAGGATAATTCCAAACGAATGTTGAGGACAATCCAATGGGGATTCTGAGCAGAGTTTCAAAGGAATTCTGACGAGAATTCGAAACGCGTTCAGAGAAGATGTCCAAGGTAAATCTAGAACAGAGCTTTAAGAAATTTCGGTAGTTCTTAATGCAAGGCTCCGTCAAGGAGCTCTTATTTAAGCTCCGAGGAGAATTTTATGATAATTGTGAGGAAAATTTCAAGGGAATTCTAAAATATTTGCAATTGAATTCCGAAGAGAAATCAGAGAAGAATTCTAAGTATAATTTGAAGATAAATCAGAGAACAGAATTTCATATTGTTGCTGGAAACAATCCAGTAGAAGTCTGAAGACAGCAATAAGAGAATTCAGAGAATGTTTCCAGAGGGATTTTAAATAAGAGTTTGAAGGGTATTCCAAAAGTAATATCAATGGAATATCGAGGGAGCTCTCAGAGTGAAACTTTAAGGAATTTTTGGAAGAATTTTTATGGAATTCAGAGGATAATTCCAAACGAATTTCAGGATAATTCCATGGGGATTCGGAGCAGAGTTTCAAAGGAGAATTCGACGTAAGTTCCGAGGAAAATTCCAAGGCACTTCTATGTATAATTTCTAGGAAAATGTAGATATTTTTACCCTTCTTACAAAGAAGGGTATACATATCGCATGGAAAATCGACTTTCAATCCAAGGCCCGGAGGGCCGAGTGTCATATACCAATTGACTCAACTCGACGAGTTCGCAACATGTGTGTGTGTGAGAGAGAGATTAACGTTTTTTTTTCAAGTCAAGTTTCTCGTCAACCACTGACGCAACAACAACCAAATGAAAGGTGATCCCATAGAACGCTTTTGAATGTTTTTGGAATCGGTAAACTGGTTACGGAGAAATCGACAAAACAAGATCCAAAATATTACTACTAATACTTTTGGAACCGGAGAGCTGGATGCGGAGATATGGTCAGAACATGTTCCGGTGAATATGGGTTGTGAATCTATAATCGGCCTTAATCGTTTTAAGCCCATCATGTGACACCTCAAATCACATGAGCATTCAAAAGAAGATCAATGCTGGTCAATTTCGAGCGTCCAGGACCAAATTGGCCTCATCCGGACAGGTTCGGTGTATCTCAAGGGAAGTGGACAGTTTCTGACTTGGACAAAAAATCGTCATACGACACCTAAAATCACATCAGAATTAAACAAAAAGTTCAATGGTGGAAATATTAAGCACCCAGGACCACATTAGACACATCAGAACATGTTCCGGGTACCCTAGGGGAAGTGGCCACTGGCCAGTTTCTAACTAGGACCAAAACTCATCATGCGGCGCCTCAAAACACATGAGAGTTCAAAAACAAGTTCAATAGTGGTTGTATCAAGTCCCCAGGACCACATTGAAGTCATCCGTATATGTTCCGGGTACCCCAGCGGAAGTGGCCAGTTTCTGACTCGGACCAAAACCTGTCATGCGGCACCTCAAAACACATGAGAGTTCAAAAACAAGTGCAATAGTGGTTGTATCAAGTCCCCAGGACCACATTGAACACATCCGTATATGTTCCGGATACCCCATCGGAAGTGGCCAGTTTCTGGCTTAGACTAAAACCTGTCATGCGGCACCGTAAACCACATTAGGATTAAAAAAAAAGTTCAATGGTGAATGTATAAAGTGACCAGTGCCACCTTAGACACGTCCAAACATGTTTCGGGTACCCCAGTGGAAGTGGCCACTGGCCAGTTTCTGACTTGGACCAAAACTCATCATGCGGTACCTCAAAACACATGAGAGTTCAAAAACAAGTGCAATAGTGGTTGTATCAAGTCCCCAGGACCACCTTGAACACATCCGTATATGTTCCGGGTACCCCAACGGAAGTGGCCAGTTTCTGACTCGGACCAAAACCCATCATGCGGCACCTCAAGACACATGAGAATTCAAAAACAAGTGCAATGGTGGTTTTATAATGTGCCCAGCACCACATTGCACATATCCGGACATGTTTCGAATAACCCAGAAGAAGTGGCCAATTTCTGACTTGGACCAAAACCAGTCATGCGGCACCTCAAATCACATGAGAATTAAAAAAAAAGTTCAATGGTGGTTATATAAAGTGACCAGGACCACATTAGACACATCCGAACATGTTCCGGGCACCCTAGGGGAAGTGGCCACTGGCCAGTTTCTGACTTGGACCAAAACTCATCATGCGGCATCTCAAAACACATGAGAGTTCAAAAACAAGTGCAATAGTGGTTGTATCAAGTCCTCAGGACAACATTGAACACATCCGTATATGTTCCGGGTACCCCAGCGGAAGTGGCCAGTTTCTGACTCGGACCAAAACCTGTCATGCGGCACCTCAAAACACATGAGAATTCAAAAAAAAAAGTGCAATGGTGGTTATATCATGTGCCCACGACTACATTGAACACATCCGGACATGTTCCGGATACCCCGGGGGAAGTGGCCAGTTTCTGACTTGAACCAAAACCAGTTATGCGGCACCTCAAACCACATGAGGATTAAAAAAAAGTTCAATGGTGGATGTATAAAGTGACCAGGGCCACATTAGACACATCCAAACATGTTCCGGATACCAAAACCCATCATGCGGCATCTCAAATTACATAAGAATTCAAAAACAAGTTCAATGGTGGATATATAAAGTGACCAGGATCACATTAGACACATCCGGACATGTTATGGGTACCCCAGGGGAAGTGGCCAGTTTCTGACTTGGAGTAAAACCCATCATGTTGAGGTACACATGAGAAATCAAAAACAAGTTCAATGGTGGATATATAAAGTAATCAGGATCACATTACACACATCTCGACATGTTCCGGGTGCACATTAGGTAGTTTAATGTTCCTTCCTTTTGAGGACCAAAACTTATTATTCGATTCATGAAATCAATACGTAAGAAGCGTCAGATCTCGCCATAGGTGAATAAATTCAGGTTTTTTAAAAGAATTTCTGGAATTCTGGAAAACTTCAATGCAAATTCCAACGTAAAATAAAAGGGGGTCTGGAGGAGAACTCCAAGGAATCTGGGCTTGTAAAAGGTGTTCTTCAATTAATTTCAAGGAAATTTTTGGAGAATAATTTTGAGGAGAACTCAAACATATTTCAGCTAATTTCCAAGACGATTCTAAAATGAATTCCAAGAAAATACTGAGTTTATTATCAATGATATTCCGAGGGAATTCAAGAGAATTTTGAAGGTAACGTGAAGCGATTTATGTTAGGAGAATGTTATGATAAAAATATCAACAAGAATATGCTCAAAAGAACTCTGAAAAATTTTCAAAAACAGATTTTAATTCAATTCTTGAATAAATTCCAAAGAAATCCGATGAAGCGCTAACAAAGAAATTACCAAAGTAATTCAAACATAGACAACAGTTCACGGATCTCGGATTCCGAAAAAGGGCAATATCCAGAATTCGTAGTTAAAATCGATCAAGAAAAACAAATCTATATAGATCCATCCAAACGTCTGGAAGGACCACATTCCTTTAAGGTAGAAAATATTTCAACTGCCAAGCTAAAGCTAATTACCATGAAATGAAGCCACCCTCGACTGTCGAACCCGAACAAACTAGAAACCCGCTTTCATTAGCTTTTGATTCAATGTTGATCCCAGACATTTTCACACTTCATCAGAGTCTTCGGTGCTATCATAACATCCGGGGAGAACCCGGTTTTAAAAATAGCTTCCTATTTTGAGACGGGAAAATCAGTTAAAAACGACGCCATCGAAGGCTTCTCCGTCGTCATCGTCTCTCACATCCAAGCATGAATGAAAATTCGTTAGACCAGGACGCACCGGTCCTGCCTTCCTATCGAACAAAGTGCCACCAACAGCAGGTAGATATATGGTAAGGTAGGCATAAAAACACGGATCACGTTTTAGAATGCGAAACCTCTTCTTTTCCTACTACTCACAACTAAATACATAAAGTTCGCAGAAGGCGCACGCTCGCAGAACCTGCCAAACAGGTTTCCTTCGCAAGCTGCCCGCTGCCTGATCAACGAATTCCAACAACATTCAACACAGTCTCGCTGCCGGCCGTCCATCGAAGGTAGGAGGTTTTGCTGTAAGTTGCAGAATAATCACGAGTGGGTAAATAATGGGCGACCTTGCAACGACCCGTTGCTTCCAGCTGCAAGAGTTGCACTGTGTGTTATTAACTAGTTTTTTGTGTGTGTTCTGTGTGCTGTTTTACGGCGAACCTGTTGATGATTATTTGAAGCAATCATCGACGAACGAGCGCCATTAGCACACGACGTCCACTGCGATTGAGATTGTTCTGCCCAAGATTGACGTGATTCAAACGACTAATGCTGATCGCTGAGTCATAATCGGCAATCTATCACGTTAGAGCACTTTTAAGGTCTTGCGTCACGTTCGGATGATAGCCGCGCACTTAACGGGGCACTTTTGGTAAACCGAAAAGGCAACATTTGTGCGCTACTGGCCATTGATCTGGTTTCAACCCTCTCCACTCATCGAAGCGCACCCCTTATCCAAGGAGGGAGAGAAGTACGCGCGCGATCGACAAACATCATTGGATAATAGTTGCAATAAACATCGAAAACATGCTTTTCTGCAGCGTGGTTTTCCAACTGTGAGAAATGAGCGGCAGAAACTTGTGCGTACGTGGAAAGTTTACTTGTACTGAGCTATATAATCGCATACAAAAAAAAACATTACGGCCTGACTGTGCGTGAGCAACCAACCAGGTAGGCAGGCAAGTGGAACAAACAGATTCAATACAGCACCACACATCACCACTGGATCGTCCCATAAACAACTCTCGGGGTGCGATGCGAAAACGACGACGACGACGACGACGGTATGTGATGGTGAATGGTGATGTCACCTCGAACCGTTTGTACACAATTAGCCAAGCACAAAGTGCTAACGGTTCTTCTGATGCGCCCCTATTCCCTATTTTATAGCTTAATCAAAATGTCAAACCCGTGTCAGCAGCACGCAGTCGGGAAGAAGCATCTCCGAAGCAAGCCAGACAACACGGAATACAAATTAACCTTGCCAGCCGGTTTTCGCAGTCGGTTTACTCGAAAAATAAGCGCAGCAATGATCGTAATAAGTTTCTTGAAACCTGGGGATGCATTCGTTGCACTTTGCGCAACCATTTAAGCGAAAAAACGGAAATTCGAGCAGTTGCTCGAAACTGCTCGAATGTTCGTTTTTCAACGGTAAACGCCATTTTCGATCGATGTAAATGCGTCGCGCTCGGTAAAAGTTGTAACCAACTAGTTTTTAATCGCTTCTTCAACTCAAACATGGAGCTGTGATGTGGGTGAGCGGCTCAAGTCAATCTCTAATTGCACATGCACTAATACGGAGGATGCATGTCGCGCACCGGGAGGTCTAACAGCTCGCGTGCCACTAACCCTCTTTATCGCGCAGGGTGGAAAGTTGTCGCCCGTGACAACAAGAGTTTTTAATTTATGCATGACACATCGATCGGCCAACAGTGCATGTTGGGAGCCAAAAAGCTCTATGCCAACTTTGGAAAGTTGCCTCTTTATCGGACGGGTGTCATTCGATTGTGTTGCGGCTTCGTGGTGGAAACAATTCATTTGACACTAATTTGACGTCGGCAGCGATTTTTTGTTTTGTTTTCTAGGTTCCTCCCCATTCTTCCGAAAAGGGTACGAGAAACCTTATCGCAAATGCCAGACTACAGTATCGATACCAAAAAATAAACGCGAATGAGGTGAAAGTTTATTTTTAATCAAAACGCATCGACTGCCGGACGAAAATAGAAACATCCTCTCTCCCACAGTCGTCGTCGTAGTCGTGCTTGCGATTTGTTTACCTTTCATTTGTGAATGGCTTTCTATTATTTAAGAGCAGCGGGCAACATCAGCACCAAAGACTGAGTTCTGATTCGGTTGTCACACCGTACATCTACACTACTGACATGTATGGGTGACAAGTTATGACACCCGCAGGCCATCTCGGTCTCTTGTGATGGTAATGAACGGACCGTAAAATACCCAAATCTGTCAAGAGGAGATAATTAAAACTGTGAATCGTACCACATATAGAGAGAGCGAGAGGGAGATCGGAGAGCTTTTGTTCTCTGTGGGCGTAGTTCTGAGTTTTGAAGCATTGACCCTGACATGCGAGCGGCTGCTGCGGGTGACATCATTTGGTGGAGACTCACACGTTTCATTGTTATGCTTCGGGTTTGACTGTATGGGGAAGTTTTATTCAATCGTCCTCCATAAACAGAGAGAACCTTATCGATTTCCGGCATCGCTAGAATCGAACAAAGACGCCGATTCACGTGTGATAGCGCGCACCGGAAAGCACTGCAACAATTTTACATAGCTCGACTCTCGGCGATTTACACGCCTTTGATCTAGGCAGCAGTGACTTTTCATTTCACTTTGCCGAGCGAAGGGTTATTATCGTTATTATCACTTTGCTTGAAAATTTCCGGTTTCGGACCGGGTCTGGTGGTCACCACGCCACCGTGTCGCTCAATGGCAATATCGGTTGGTAGTGTCACCGGTTTAACGCTATGCTTTTTAATGCACAGGGAGGAGGGCATAATGAAATTCAAAAATTCAATCGCAGCTGCACTTAGCGGAAAGTGGATGGAAGGAACTAATCGCGCGCGCTTACACACACGTTGATTGATGACCTTCGTTCTGAGCTAGTGAGTAATTATCGAGATGGATAGACTCATCGGAGCGTGATTTGCGTGACTCAGTATCAGTCATTGTTCGTATTTTTTTTTATATTTTTAAAATGGAAAGGAAATTCGAGCAGCTGCTCGAAACTGATCAAGTGAAAGGTAAAATTTTACCGGTCATTGTTATTAAGACCGATAAAAGATATTCTTAGAGTGAAAAGAGGGGCATGCGACAATTTTTCGCGTAAGAACATTTTAAAGTAATTAGATAATATTCAAATTTGTATTCAATTGTGAGTTTTGATGCAACCGAAATCGATATCCATATTTTTAAAAGGTTATTGGAAAAATTACAAACTCATTTGCGTTACTTTTTCGTTGATTTGAGCAAAAAATAAAAATTCGAGCAGCTGCTCGAATTTTCAGATAACCACATTGGCGATTAAATTTCGAGCAGATAAATGATGAAATCCCTCCGTCTGTATTCATGCATAATTCAATTGAAATTACAGAAACAGCAACGTTTCGAAGCTTTTTTATGAAAACTTTAAATGATCGACTGTTACCACAGTAAGCGATCCCACACATCGCACAAACAATGGAAGTTAATGAGATTCGTGTGCCCTTACTTGTACTTGTAAAGTGCAAACAATCACGCACGAATGTACAGCAACAGTGCCGGCCGCTAATTTCCCGCACGCAAACATCTTCCCATCTGCACCGTCGATGGCAATGCGTCATAATCGACATCAACTTCTATGCGAATAGCGAATCTATGAGTAATCTCCTCCCCCCAAAACAATTGGCCCACATCCTAGCTGGGAAAATCATTCTGTTCAGTAGGGAAAGTAAACAACCTGCATCACGTCCACCGCTGTAATACGAGCACTGACATAATTCGGTTTCGTTACTTGCACAGTTTACTCGTTCGCTCGGTACCCGGTCTTCGTTTTTAAAAGGCAACGCCGCTCTCAAGGTGATAAATGATTCTACATTTTCCGCACAATTTATCCAATATAAAAGTACATTAATTCTTTCGCCTTCACCCAATCCCACCGCCAATCGACAGCGCAGTTTCGCTGAGAATCAACTGATCGATTGCATCAAAGAGTGCGCGCTAGCAGTAGCTTTGCCCGGATAGTTCTCTATCATTACGGTAGGCCCAGCCCGACCCGACCGAACGATCAGTTTTGATCGCTGAAAGCGAAAGAAAACAAACCTGAAAATGAATGTACAATCGTAATGACGTGTTGTTCAAGGGAAATCGCCGATCACGGATGGCCAGTGTAAAAAGGGTCGATAAACGATTAGCAACTCGGCTCAGCTGCACAGTCGATTTCGTGGAAGATAGCGAAAATTGTTTTGCAAATATTCACCTAATGACGTGGATCGAGAAACCGAAACAGATTGGGAGAAGGGGGAAACGTTGAACTTTTGAAGTTTTCCTGGCGGAGCGGAAGTTGTGCTGAACGCGTTAGCCAGCTATATAAGATTTAATGGAGCTTAATTCGTTGGGATTCGAGCAATTGTTGGGAGGCTTTACAACATACATTTGTTAACGATGCTTTCCTAATCGATTTGATCGGTTCGTGCTTGCCTAGAAGTTACTAAATGAACCCTCAAACGTTTACTAAAAACACCGGTAAAATTCTACTCGAATTTAAGTGAAATTCAATCATATTTGACCAAAATTTGCTCGAATATAGGTGACATTTTCTAAAATTCGAGCAGATGTTTACTCAATCTACGACTAACTAAGGTGTTAGATGAATTGAGTTGACAGAACGCAAATTTGAGTACGATTCAACGACCATCATTCGCATTCACATCGTTCGAGCAGTTCTGAGACGACCTGCATCCAAAAATTTAAAAGGAAATGACGAAATAAATTGACCACTTTGTCAAGCAGTTTTGGCGTGACTTTCTACCAGCGATTTCACAGAACTGAACCAACTAATTTCTGTTTTTTTATTAAACGCACAAATCATGGCTACTTTTCTCGTGGTTCTTGAAGAAATCTCAAAATAATGTTTTATTTCAAAGTTCGAGTGGTAGTAAACGTCATTTTAACTGCTCGAATGTAGTGGTTAATTGCAGATTTTCTATGGAAAGCATCAATAACATCTTTTTTAAACGATCTAGAAGGAAGAAATCCTAAACAATTAATCATATTGTCGAGCAGTTTTGGGCTGACCTTCTACCTGCGATTTTAACAATATGCAACAATAAACTGCAGATTTTTTCAAGCTGAGCATAAACAAGGCCCCATTTTCTCAAGGTTGTAGAAGAAGATTGTTTAAAATATTGATCCATTCGAGTGTTAGGAAACGACATTTTGAACTGCTCGAATAATGTTATAATTGCTTATGGAAATGTTCCAATGGTAGGAACCGTTCTTTCAAACTGCTCGAATTATATGATTATTTAACTAATTAATATAAATAAAGTAAAAGAACAACCCGAGCAACTAATTATATTTTCGAGCAGTTTTGGGATGGCCTTCAACCAGCGAGAAGATCCGCGCCAAATAATGAATCGGAAAAATTCGACCTTCTCCGATTTGCATAAAACTTTGCATAATTGTGTGTTATGGGCAATCATGCTCATTTTTACAAAAAATCGCCAATTTTGAATGATGTAATTTGTAAATTGTTGCACGAAAACGTCACTTCTGATCGAAATGACGTCTGTGACAAAGTTAGAGAAAAGTAATTTTTTACGGGAAAAAAATACACTAAGGTCTATTTTTACACGTTTTTTTACGCGGTGTTTTTTTACACGGCTTTTTTACACGGTTGGTGTCCGCTGAGTCACAATTTACAAGGTACGCTCTTAACGATTTGTCGATAGCGATACAATTAATCGAATTGATTCGAATCACATTATCCGTTTCAAGCCATAGGAATATTTTATTTACCTTTTATTTGATATTTCGATGTTCTAATCGGCCCAGTGGTTAAAAAGTTATGATTTTTTTTTAAACAGCCATTTAAAAAAATCGATTTTTTTGACCACCCTAACATGAAAATGGTCACCCTTGGGGTCTACTATTTTGCAATAAAATACAAAATAAACAATTATTACAAATTTTTTAGAATTACTATATTGTTTTGCTATTGCTGTTTAGGGAGATCATAAATATAATCAACTTTCGTCGAAATTCTTGAAAAAGAAATCCTCAAAAATATTCCCAACGTCAAGTTTTAGTTGTAAGAACCGTTAAATAAAACTGCCCAACTAATTGATTAATGGACAATATCATTCGAGCAGTTTTAAATGACATTTCCTACCACACGAACTTTACCATGACGCAATATTTTGAGAATTGTTGATCTGGAACTTCGAGAAAATAGAGTTTTATTTAAGATAAGTCTAAAAAATCCAAAATATATTGCCTCACTTTTTTTTAAATCACTGATCGTCCAAAAACTGCTCGACTATATGATTAAGTTCATCAAATAGTAAATGTACCGCATTTCCTGTTTTTGAGGTGGAAATAAAATCATCAATTAAAATTTAAAGCCCCAAAGTAGATTTCGAACAACTGCTCGAATCCTTTATCCGTGCATATTTACCATTCGAAATCAAATCCAAAATCACTGGAATTTTCCATCCACCTACAGAGAATGTAATTTTGATCAAGTGTAATTTCGAGCAGATTTTTATTCTCTTGATGAGTGACCGTGGTCTAAGCTCAACTGAGTGAAAACTGAACTCAACTTTGAGTCAGATTCAACGGCCATGAAATGATCATTCGAGCAGTTTTTGGACGACCTTCTACTAGAAATTCTAAGAAAATTAGAAAAGTTAAAAGCGTATTTTCTAGACGTTCTAGAAAATAAATCTAATCATTGTTTCAAGTTGAAGGAAATTATTTTTCAAACTGCTCGAATGATGTGATTAATTACTGTTTTCAAAAAGTGAATACAGAAATGCTGCTTGAAAATAAGCATTGAAGCTGTCACAGAAAAACTCGAGCAATTAATCACTTAATCAAGCACTTTTGATGAAGCTTCCAACCTAAAAATCTAAACTAATCGCATAATTCGAGCAGTTTAAAATTATTTTTTCCTTAGCTCGATTTTGATCGTGGAACAATATGTTCAGATTTTAGCTTCTAATATCTCAAGAAAGCGGATTTATTTATGCTCTGCCGAAAATTTGTTACCACATTTCCTTGCAATTACTGACAGAAGGTCATTGAAAAGCTACTGGGACTATGTTTAGCAGATTGTTTGTGGTTAGCATAAATAAAACCCCTTTTTTATCAAAGTCCGAAAGAAGAATTCTCAAAATATTGCTCCGTAGTAAAATTCGAGTGGTAAGAACGTCATTTTAGACTGCTCGAATTAATCTTGAAGCTATTGATTAATTCAAGCAGCTGAGCTGAACTGTAGATTCTATAATTTATCTTGACAGCTATTTTCAGAAAATGCTGACTAGAAAAAAAACATTTCATTTTTCATATTCTTGCAAGAAGAACAGGATTTAAACAAATTACAAAATAGATGAGAATAACTTAGAGTCACATTTACTCAGCTATAAGAGAAATTTCTACAACCGTAGGTTATTTAGCGAGGAGTAACCTACGTTTATAGAAATTTCTCCATACAACTGAGTAAAAGTGATATTTCTTTGGGTTAGTCTCATAGAGCCAAAAAAATGTTTATCCCTGCAGTTAACATTATTATTTGTTATTCGAACAAGCAGATGACAGCTGCTCGAAAAAAAAATCGTATTCAAAATGATTTAATTTTTCGAGCAGTTTTTCGTAATATTCTCCAACTTACATCATTAAAATTACCGACTTGCACATTATTCAATTAAAAAGATATTTAATATCGTTAAGTTGAAAGTTTGAGTGTTATTAAATGACATTACAAACTGCTCGAATTTACTGATTTGTTATAAATTTTGTTATAAATTATTTATTTCTGTAAAAACATAATGGTTTAAGGCCACTTTCTTTAGACCTTTCAACGAAATTAACACATTCATTGCAATTAATCACTTAGTCGAGCAGTTTTCAATCGACTAGGAACGGAAGGTTATATGGAATTAAGCTAATAAATTAACCACTTCATTCGAGCAGTTAAAATGACGTTTACTACCACTCGAACTTTGAAATGAAACAACCAAGAGAAAAGTAGCCAACATTTGTGCGTTTCATAAAAAATAGAAACTAGTTGGTCCAGTTTTGTGAAATCGCTGGTAGAAAGTCACGCCAAAACTGCTTGACAAAGTGGTCAATTGCAGATTGTTAAGGGAGATCATAAATAAAACCCACTATGAGGCTGTTAAAAAAAAAGGCGTTTATGCTCTCACTAAAAAATCTGCAATGATTCACATCATTCGAGCAGTTAAAAATGACGTTTCCTACCAGTCTAACTTTTCCGGGAAACAATATTTTGATATTTTTCCTCTAGAACCGCGAGAAAATAGGGCCTAGCTTATGCTCAGCATGATAAATCTGGAGTTTATTGCTTAATTTTATTTAAATAGCTGGTAGAAGGTCGTCGCAAAACTGCTCGACAATATGATTAATATGTTTCCAGGTCGTTCCAAAACAGTTCGACTATGTAATTAATGGATCACATCATTCGAGCAGTTTGAAATAACGTTTCCTAGCACTCTTTTTTGTGGAACGATATTTTGATTTTTTTTTCGTCTAGAACCTCGAAAAAATAGTGTCTTATTTATGGTCAGCTTGAAAACATTTGGGTTTATCATTTCATTTTCTTAAAATCGCTGCAAAAACTGCTCGACGGTGTGATTAATTTGTTCCCCCATTTTCTTTAAATCTCTGCAAGAAGGTCGTTCCCAAACTGCTCGACTGTATGATTAATTCACCCAAAGTTGATTTCCAACAACTGCTCGAATCCTTTAGCCAAGCCCACATCGGCTCGAAATTGAAATCAAAATCGCTGGAATTTTCCACCCACCTCCAGGGAATGTCATTTTGATCAAAACTCCAACCGCACGTGTACGGAGTGGCACACTCGACCTCGCTCAATTGAACTATCGCGCAGCAATCTGTCATTCCGAGCGCAAATTTGTTCCTATTACACGGCCGTCGTCTAGTAACTGCTGCCGCATTCCCGGCAACCAATTGTAGTAGCACCGGTCTCCAACAACTCTCAAACAGTAGCTGAGATAATCATCTGCACTCCGAGAGCGATCAGATGACGATGGAAGCAAAACAACAACCGCCGTCGTTGATTGTGACGGCAATCGCGTGGAGATGCAAATAATTAGAGCAAACATCGCAATACCCTGAGAGTGTGTGTGTGCGGTTACTTTTAGGTCCATGAGCTCGGATGTGATAATGCGGAACTGAACATTCCCAGCACAGTTATGGTCGCTTACAGTTTCTATTTATGGGGATATATTTTGCAATAGATAAAAAAACGCACACACACGCAAACATTATGGAGAGCAACCATGGAGATCGAGCGACATGAGCAAATAGTTACAAATCTCATTTAAGCGAAGTTTATAGCTTCGCCTCACAGCTCTGAGGTAAGATAGCAACGTACGATATTGCAACGATGAACAAAAAAATACACCCAGCGGTGATCCAACGCATGCAAGAATGTTGCGGTTCAGTTTTTTGTCTTCGAAGAATTCGGTGGTTAAACCTGTGACCGGTTTGTGAATTTCATGACAAGAAACGTTTTGAAAATCGAAATCAACTGATGCATGAACGTGTATTAACCAATTTCATTACCATAATGAGGCATGTAACATTTCTTATCAATATGAGAATTGAACAAACAAAAATTAAATTGGTCGAAAAACGAACATATTCGTTCTAGGAAAATCCTAAATCACTAGCACTTGAATCTACAATCAGTAGATCATTAGTAACGTCCTTACATGACCACAATTTTCGAACGAGGCATGAAAAATTACGGAGTGACGCTAATTGTTCCCCGAAGGCCAAAGTTTATGCTCGCCCGTCCTTGTCACACACAGTCTAGTGTCGAAATGAAGGAAGGAAATTTTCTTCCACCATCTAGGAAGACGTCGTCGTTGGGAAAAGGGAAGCTAGCGTGTTTAAGTTTAACTAGTTTTACCGTTGCTAGAACGGGACACGAAGGGATTAAACTTTTCCGTTCCTATCCGATACAACTAGCTAGCTCACGTGACCGTTCGGCGGAAGAGGTTTCCTTGAAGAAAATTCCCCTCCCGGAGGGTGTTCCATTTCCAAACGGCGGCCCCACCACCGTGGTCTCCGGAAAATTGAGTTCGTGTGAGCCGCTGTCTTATCGTCGGCTTCAATCGAATGCTAAATTTATACATTCATTATTATTTATGTCGTTTGCGCGTTTTCTTTGCGAGTGAGCGAGGAGCGAACGAACGCGCGGAATTTATGGACCGCATAAAGTTTTTTTTTTTCTGTTTTTACCACCCATGGCTGCTTCCCTTGGATTGGGTGGCTGGTATAATTGCTAGTGGCGATTGCTTTACGATTATGTAATTTTATGACGTCGTATGATATCCTAATCGTGATTGAATAATGTTCCTGGACTCTCACGATTTGTTAAAAATAATAGAGAAAAACATTGAATTGATTTGAGCATGCTGGAAAAAAATCGAACAGCTGCTCGAAACTGCTCGAATGGGCGGAATTTTACTTTTAAATCAAGCAAAACACCATCTACACCATTATGCAACCGATGCTCACGCAGAAATCTCTCTAGAACCTGCTGACCCACTTTCCAACACACGCTTGGACACCCTCCGGTGGATCAAACTGACAGCTTCTTGAATGCGCAAAACTCTCGTCACAACACACAAAACTACTTGCAGCAAGCAGCGCCGAGTAAGTTAAGTAGCACTGCATATCGCTGCAAGCGGCGAACAGCAAGGGAAGGGGCTAATTATCCACCTTCCCTGAACATGACGACTCTTTCGGCGCGGAAAGCAGCGGCGAAATGCTGGCCTTTTTTTTTCTTAGGAATACATTTACTAAAATTGCAGTGAAATCACGGGGCCTGTCGCCTTCTGACTCATACATGCAGCGCGCACAGTCATAATAATAATAATAGTCATCATTAATAAAGACTGGCTTTCTACTACGCGTATGCAAGCACGATGCCGTCGCCGTGTAACCCGAACTCTGTTGGACAAAGGCAACTTTCAACAAATCCGACATACAAACATCAATGTCTACATGTAGGCACATGCTTT
Organism: Ochlerotatus camptorhynchus; assembly: GCF_037179485.1. Taxonomy (NCBI): domain Eukaryota; kingdom Metazoa; phylum Arthropoda; class Insecta; order Diptera; family Culicidae; genus Ochlerotatus; species Ochlerotatus camptorhynchus. Next base: position 3,576,471 of record NW_027040988.1, read on the forward strand.
TATGCTGCCGATGCAACCGTCGCGGCAGCAGCACACCACAATCGTTCTGAATGATGATTGTGAAGAATCTGCGAAGTCTGACTATGAATAGAAGGCTTTTATGATTTTGCAGCCGAGTGTCTACGAACGGGACTAGAGATTATGTAAACAATACACATTTGCAGCAGCCCGAGCTCGCCCAGAGACAGATAGTTTGTGTCAGTTTGTCAGTCAGTGGGTGAGTTCAAGCAAACAGACGGATTGGCTTCTGCTAGAGTGGTAAAATGCAGCTGCTGTTGCTGCCGCCGCCGCCACCGACGCAATGCCCTCAAGACGTCAGTCGTGGGAAAGGTATGTGTGGTACGCGAAAGGAATCTCTGGCATTGGTATTCGGTTGGTTATGAAATCGAAGGAAAGTTTGACGGGTGTTGATGAATTTCGTTTCGAGCAGTTCGATGTACTGTGTATTTATGATTGGTGTCGTTTTCGCACAATTTCAAAAACATAATAAAACAAAAACAAATTTAAATTAAGAACTATAAAATTCGAACAGTTTTTCAACTGTATATAAAACAGCTTTCCAAATTATTGAGCGATTATTTGCTTTTAAAATAAATTGAGATAATTTCGATTTACTTTTTTGCATTTTACTTTTATATCAACTGTACGATGTTTGTGATGGTTAGGGTATTTAAAAAATACTGCTCGAATTATCAATGATGATTAAATTCGACATTCCATAATGGACCCGATTATTCGAGTAGTTTAATCTCATCACGCATCTTGACGAAAAGCTACCAACATCGCACCATCAAGCAGTATTTAAAAAAAAAACTGCTCGAATTATAAGTGATGATTAAATTAAGCATGGCTCAGTTTATTCGAGCAGTTTAAATCAGCATTACACAGAAAAACGATATAGTGGTTCTCAGAATTACGTAAAAATTGGCAATTTTGATCCTTATAGCAAAATATTGAACCCGTATTTTTTTTTTATTTTGTCATTAGGGTGACCATTTCCATGTTATGGTGGTCCAAAACCTTTTTCAAAAAAATATAACTTTTGAACTTTTGATTTCGAAGATCAAAATATCAAATAAACTGGTTCTACGAAATAGGGACTTATTTATGCTAATCTAAAAAAAAAGTCTGGAATGTATAGCCTATTTTTTTTAAATCGTTGGTAGAAGGTCGTGTCAAAACTGCTTGTAATATGTTAAACACATAATTTCGTTTCGAGCAGTTTGATGTACTGTAGACAGTGATGTAAATTTACGATTGGTGTCGTTTTTCGCACAATTTCAAAAACATAACAAAAACAAATTTAGATCAAGAACGATAAAGTTCGAGCAGTTTTTCACCTGTATATAAAAAAACAACTTTCAAAATCATTGAGCGATAATTTATCTTTAAAATAAATAAATATTATTTCAAGAACTTTTTTGCATTTTACTTTCATATAAATGGTACATGTTGTTTGTGATAGTTAGGGTGTTTAAAATACTGCTCGAATTATCAGCGATGATTAAATTGGACAATCCATAATGGACCCGTTTATTCGAGTAGTTTAAACACAAATCGATCATGCATCTTGACGAAAAGTTACCAACATCGCACCATCGCGCAGTATTAAAAAAATGCTTGGATTATAAGTGATGATTAAATTCAACATGGCTCAGTTTATTCGAGCAGTTTAAATCAGCATTACACAGAAAAACGATATTGTGATTCTCAGAAATTCGTTTAATTTGGTAGTTTTGTTCCTTATCACAACATATTAGACCCGGATTTTTTATTTTGTCATTAGGGTGACCAGTTCCATGTTAGGGTGGTCAAAAATAACGATTTTTTTCAAAAACGACCTTCTTTGATTATAACTTTTGAACTTTTGATTTCAAAGTTCAAAATATCAAATAAAAGGGTGCAAAATTGCCTCATTTCAGACTGACAGTGAATTAACCATTTGGTTCGAGCAGTGACGTTTTCAACCACTCGAACTTCGAAGTAAAACAATATCTTGAGATTTTTTCTTCTAGAACCACGAGAAAAGTAGCTAAAAGTGGTGCGTTTCATAGTAAAATAGTGATTTGCTGGTCCAGTTTTGTGAAATCGCTGGTAGAAAGTCACGCTAGAATTGCTTAACGAAGTGGTCCAGTCCATTTAAAACTGCTCGAATATATTGAAATTGTAAAATGTGTTTGTGATTTACATTAACATCAATTATCATTAGTTATAAATACCTAACAAATGGAGGCTTCAATTGTTCACTGGATCACATCATTCGAGCAGTTTAAAATTACGTTTCCTACCACTCGAACCTCTAGAAAATAGGGACTTATTTATGTCAATCTTAAAAAAACTGGTATCATTTTTCTAAAATCGCTGGTAGAAGTTCGTCTCAAAATTGATCGATAATATAAGTAATCACATAATTCGAGCAGATTAAAATAGCGTTTTCTTCTACTCGAACTCAAACATCTTAAGATCGCAACAAACTGTCAAATTATGCCTCAAAATTTAGATAATTATATGAAGCTTATAGAAATTTGAAATGTTTTTAAAAGTTTCAGGATTTTGAAATTTATCGAAGTTAAATGTCAATTAATCGAAGGGGGCCTTGTTGATAGATTGAGCATAGAAACTCGTTTAACGATTCAGTCGAATATTGTTTCCTGTGTAGAAATTACATTAAAAAGAGTACTAGCAAAAAGTTCAAATATTTGACCTAAAATTCTTGTTCAACGATGGTTTTTAAATATTCCAAAAGTTTGCATTTTGTATGAGCTTTTCAACACTTTGGTCTTACTAATAATACAAAAATACCATATACATTTGTCCCAGAACGACTTTATTTGTCTCTACAACTTTATCTCAGACGTCAATTTGATCAGTTTTCGTGTAATAATTTATTGAAAATTACAAGGACACCATTTTGGAAAAAAAAATTCAACTTCCAAAATGGCCAAATCTTTGTAAAAAAATTAATATTTGCCCAAAACACACAATTATGCATATTGGAGAAGGTCGAGTTTTTCCGATTGGTCATTTGGCGTGGAACTGCTCATTAGAATTCTCAGACTAAGACATTTTTTTACATTTTTGAACTTTGCGAGATTTCTAACTTCAATACGATGTTTTAAAAGAACTCCAATTAAAAATACTTTACTATACTTTAAAAACATTTTAGGATTGTGACCCTTTGAAGCAGTGTTGGCAATATCATCAACCAAATAATATTTTTTCGCTCTCATACGCACTCAATATCACGCGTGATATTGAAACAACATATCATGCTTGATATTGATTTTACAAGCTCCTTTGATATTGCGAGACTATTCACAACGTGCAAAAATCAAGCTGAGAGCTGACTCGATACAAACATGATTCTGTTCCATATCGTTTTCTTAGAAAGAGAAAGTATAGTTTGCTATCTCTTTTTAATCTTCACCGATGGCAGACACGAAGGGAAGTTTCGGTTCTCAATCACAATCTCACCACAGTTTGGTGAGATTTGCAGTTGGTGAGTTTTGTTAGCTTGATATTCCGAGCTGCGATATCACAGCTTGTAAAATCAACCGCAGATGTTTGCTTGTTGATTTCTATCTACGAAAATCAAGCGTGATCTGGAGCATTGGTGAGATTTGATTTTTTGATATTTTTCCAACACTGCTTTGAAGTATTGAATATGATGAGCATGCACAATGAGCTGAGGAAAATTGTGAAGGAATGCTAGGGGTAATTCTGAATAAATTATTGGGAGAATAACCAATGGAATATGAATAGAAATATTGAGTAACTTTGCGAAGTATTTCAAGAAAATTTTAAGGAACTCCAATGGTGAATCCTAAGATAGTTCTGAAAAGATTTGTGAGTAGAATTCCATAGAGCTCTAAAGCAAATCAGAAAGAATTTCAGGGAGCATTCTAAGGGAATTCGGAGAAGGATTTGACCTATGCTAAAAATCTTTTAAATATTTATCAATCAATTAATCACAAAGAAATTCTGAGTAGAGCTGCATGGAAATATAGATAAAGGGTATCTAATTCTTAATAAGGGTCTAAAAAATATTTACAGAATTTCAAGCTAGTTTTAAGATAGTTTCAGGGAATTCATAAGAATTTGGAGGGATTTTTAGAGAGTTTGCGGGATGGAATTTTTGAGCATATTTTTCTGAGTAGCGTTCCAGGATAATCTGATGAAATCTGCAACAGAACTCAAAGGAAAGTTTCAAGATAATTCCAAGAAAATTCCAAGATATCATCTCAAGGGCATTTCGAGACGAATTTCAAGGAAATTCAGAGGTAATTCTCAAGGAATTCTGAGGTGAAGGTAGAATATTTTTCCAACTAATTGACGACATACTAAGAGAATTCCAAGGAATATTTCAAACGAATTAACCACTTCATTCGAGCAGTTAAAATGGCGTTTACTACCACTCGAACTTTGAAATAAAACATTATTTTGAGATTTTTTCTTCTAGAACCTCGAGAAAAGTAGCCAACATTTGTGCGTTTCATAAAAAAAAATAGAAATTAGTTGGTCCAGTTTTGTGAAATCGCTGGTAGAAAGCCACGCCAGAACAGCTTGACAAAGTGGTCAATTGTAAAGAATCTATAGAGAAATGATGAAAATGGATCACATCATTCGAGCAGTTAAAATGACGTTTCCTACCACTCGAACTTTAACGTGGAACAATATTATGATATTTTTTCTTCAACAACCTAGAGAAAATAGGGTCTTTTTTGTAATATGCTTGAAAAATCTGAAATTTATTGTTTCATTTCCGTAAAATCGCTGGTAGAAGGTCGTTCCAAAACTGCTTGACAATATGATTAATTGTCGCGAGAGTTATTAAGGATATGAAGATAAATGTAGAGTGAATTTTTAGATGTTTTTGGAGGAAATTCCTTAAGTATTCTGAAGAAGCTACTCTCTCAATAACTGCTATAATGAACAACACACCAAGTATGGCACTAGATGTTTTACTTTATCTGCTTCCGTTGCATCAATTTATCCAATTAGAAGCTGAAAGGGACGCTTTAAGGGTCCAACGGACAAAGTACTTCCTTGAATATGACCTTACAAGACAGTATTCTAAAAAAGGTTTGATATTGATTCTCTTGTCTTGAGCAATGGAGACTGGATGGGGAAAAAATATCATTTCGATAATTTTTACAATGCGATAACAGATTCAACTAACAGGTTCAACTATTTGTTATACAGGCGGTTCAATATTGAACGAACAATCGTGTGGGAGCAGGGGTAACTGGTCCTGTGATAGATATCTCAATATCTATGGGTTACTGGCCAACCGTGTTCCAAATAGAAATTCAAGCAACTCTGGAATGCTCTGTAATATGCTTGCCTAGAAATTAAAAATAGTAGTGATAGTCAAATGCTTTACAATCAGCAAAAGGCAATTCAAAAATCGTATGAGAATGTGCAATGTCACTTCAGAAATTGGTCTGTCGAAACCAAGTGTGGGTTACTAAACACTGTGGAATTGAAGGGAATTAAGTACCCGACGTGTTAGCCAAGCTAGGATCATCTCAACCATTCATAGGACTAGATCCATTCTATGAAGTTGCTTGTTCTCTTAAAATGGAGATCAAGAAATGGGAAAAATGAAAGTGGAGATCAACTGGAACAACATTGCTAGATAGTCGAAACGGTGTATAATTCCGAACATTTTAATGACTAGCAGAATTCTTGAATCATTAAAGAAAGATCTCAGTGTCTATACTAGTTTGATAACAGGACATTGTCCATGTAAATACTACTTGAAGTTAAGATGTGGTACAAGAGGATATGTGTCGATTCTGTGGCATAGAAAATGAAGACTCTGAACAACTGATATGCTCTTGTTCAGCAATGTTCAACAAAAGGCGGATTTTTCTGGATAAGGGGCTGGCAGAACCCTTTGATATTTGGAATGCAGGTCCCAATCAAGTAGTAGATTTCATTTGAAATATAATACCTGGCGGGAAAATAGTTTTGGTCCGTTTGTGACGGGCGCTTCACAAAATAGTGATACGACATACTGATAAAGCAATATAAAAACGGGGAATAGATCAAATTAATGGTCGCAGTGATAAATATACCCACCAATCAGTTACCGTTTTTTACTACACTAGCTTCGATGTCGTGCGCGACAGTCTGTTTGAATTCTTACACTCATGCTCTACCGTCGTCTCCCTTACTCAACACAAACGGTGAACAATATTCGAGCAAAAATAAAATTATCAAATAACTATCATATGACATGTGTGATTTTGTTCTAATTCCTCAACTTGGAGTAAATTAAACCATTTCTGATCAGAAATGTTATTACTAGGACATCGTTGCTAGCTATCTTCAGAATTCACACAAGGACAACATCAGCAGCTCTTATTATGATAAAAAGCTAAAATACATACATTCGTGACGGTCTTCGGCGACAGTGTCGTATGACAGAGCCTGTCATATGACATTTTAGTTTGGTACTGTAATTTGATAGCTTGGTTTGCAAGTGTCGGAAGCAAAGGCAGTCGATTATCACAAAAAATGCGTCGACTACGGTGACCGCTAACGCGAATTTCTAAGGAATACCAGATTAAAGAGTAATGCTAGTAATTCTAAATGATCATAAGGAAATCCTTGAGACATTTGCAAAGATATCCTGAGATTGATTCAAAATAAAAAAAAAGCAAATTTAAACATTAGAAAAATCGCAGTTTCGTACACAGAAATACAGGACCCAGGATTAACCAAAAATCCTGAGACTTTCATCGAGAACAAATTTCTAAATCCAGGTCTTAGAAAACTGTTCAAGATTAAGGGGCTAGAAATTTTCGAAGAATTTGATGAGAAATGTGTGATCTCAAGCTTGGAAACATCTGGACGTGCATTCTCAGAAATGGTTACATTTTTAGATTCTGTAACGTGAAAAGTTGCCATCGTTCCAAAAGTAACAAACATATTCAAAATATCAGACTCTTTGAAATGACTATTTTTTTAGATCTCAGACTTAATACTTGCTGTGGATAAGCAAAAACATCTGAGCTTGAAGAAATATTCAAGATTTTAAGAGAAATTTCCGAGATACCGGAATTACAACAATTATTAACATAATTCTATGAAGGCCCTATAATATAGTATGTTTTACATATTTCCTGAGAACTTTGAGATTTGGGCGTAATTGCTTTTGTGAACAAACACGCCAATCGCTGATTTCTCGTGAATAAAAGCAGGGATGGATCGCTCTTCTGGGATTTTTTCGTTACTTTTTAATATAGAATGCTTACGTTAAATCCAATTGAATTTTTAGTTTACCTATCTTTAAAAAGATAGTTTAGTGATTATCAAAATTGAAAATATCCGCACCGCAGAGCCACACTCTGTGTTCTCACTAAAGGTACACTTGAGAGCGCGAGTGTAGCTTCAGTGAAAAACCAGTGTGTGGCTCAACGGTGTGGACATTTTGAATTTTGATAGGGAGATTAATAGCACTAAACTTTCTATTTTAAGATGGGTTAACTGAAAATTCAATTTTATTTAACGTAAGTATTCTATATTAAACAGTAATTAAAAAGTCCCAAAAGAGCGATCCATCACTGAATAAAAGAAAAATCTCGCGAACAAACTATACCAAATGATAGTGGAACAATTCCTCTGCCTGTTTGTGTTGTTAGTTTTTTTTAGATTGAGCTTTAATTCGCGAAAAATCGTCAAATGACGTGTTTGTTTACAAAAGCAATTACGCCCTAATCTCTCTCCGAATTTTCCAAACATCTGAAAAACACAGCTTTGTTTTTCGAATGATTGAAAATGCACTTGCGATATAGCCATCATAAATTTAATGTTGTCTTCTTATTGCTTATGATGTTTCTGATTATATACTCATTTAAAGTTTCATTTTTCTTGAACTAAATTGTTTGAGATACACGCATATTTTTCAACATTCATCAAGTATTATCTAAGTAACCTTAAAAACAAAAAAGCCGATGTTCAGTCAAAAGACAAAAAAAAATAGTGCAAATGCAATAATTTCCGTTGAACATATTTCTCTTTAATTGACTCTAAAATTTGAAAAACATTAATTGTTGTAAAAAATATTTAGAATATACTTACAAAAAACTTTCAAAGTAACCCCGCAAAAACGAAATATTTTAGGTATCCAAACAAATTCCCGGTTCTCCCGGTTCAGTGGCCACCCTGCAAATTAACCAATTTATTCGAGCAGTTCTGAATGACATTTACTATCACTAAAATGTTCTCTCTCGACATTGGGAATCCAATCAAAAGAACGCCGTAAAATTCCCTATGCATTACTACGACATTAAGTTCCACACACTTTCTAGGTCGACACTCTAATGCTCAGTAACCCATTAATCCAATTTATCATCTCGTGATGCCTGCCATCGTATCTTTATTAATAATCGGTTGCTGCCATCTGTGACATTCCGCTTTCCTGCTATTGAATAACCAGCCCATCCCAAGAGACATCCCTGGTGAGCCTAATCAAATTCGTAACGATCGAGCACATAAAACTCATAAATAGCACCACACCGAACTAGGCACGTTTTAGTCGCCTGACCTACATCGGCTGGAGTCCCTGTTGGCGAGAGCGAGCGGGGAGTTCCGCCTTGCCGTCGCATTGCGTATCACATAATTGGAAGGAGCCGCAAATAAAGTTCTGCGAGAGCACATTGCCAAATCACTCCTCAATCAATGAGAGCTGCCCTGGAATGTCCCTGAAGAGTGTATGATGGCCGAGCCAATATCGAACCCTCATATGTGTTTGCTGAATAATTCATCATGGGGCGACCCAAAAACATACATTTCCTCCCCAAGAGTAGCACCACCAATTATCATCGTTTTCCAAGATGACACAACATTGGCACGAGTTTTCCTGTCGGAGTTGACCGCGCGAGCGCACTAGCGGAAGACTTACCTCCGGCTGCCCTCCCGGCCCTCCCCACACCGGATGAGTTCAGCATTAAAAATTGTCGCAAAGTTTGTGTCTGCCACCGCCTTGCAGAAAGTGGAAAGAATTGCCCGTAATCAATATAAATAAGCACTAATTGAATAATGAAAAACAGGGACAAATGTATGGCTTTTAAATTGATGGAATTTGCTGCGCTCCGTTGCGGGTTATAGTCGCACACCGACATCACAACACAATAGCCAGGCCAGCCAGCGGAGAAATGGCAAACGGTGTCAATTCCGACACCATCACACCGGCGTGTTCCGTTCCGTTATAATTCCGTTGGCTTTCGTAGGGGGGAAAGAATGGAACGGATGCAAATTGATTCCATTTGACACCGCTTTAAAATTAAATCCACTTCAATTGGACACAATCGACGACGACGTTTGGCTGTCGGAGTTGCGAGTCAAAACCGTATGATTGCAAGGCGAAATCCGCATTCGCGCAAGGTCACACCACGCGCGGCAGCGGGTAAAGAATGTGTTTGCGGCGATGATTCAATTACCGGAGCTTTTCACGTTCTTAGCGAAGAATAAGGAACGTGATTAGCTTCGCTGGACGGACCCGGGTTTGTCTCGTCCGGCAGGTTCTGATAATAAGACAGAGACACGCCATGACGGAACGACACGAACGACGAGATGGGCATCCTCAGAGAACGCGCACGATACGTCGTAAGCTACACCATCCATCAGCCATCATTGACACATTCTGGACAACCGTGTGGTTCTGTGTACACATACTTTGCGTTTCGTTCTGGAATTGGCGGTACATTAGGTAATCTTCTCCTTTTCCTCATCCACCACCGCCACCAGAGTGCTGTGCCGTTTGTGTAGTGCGAAAGTAAACATTGTAATTAGATTAAGGCTCCCCTGTGGCTTCGGCGAACGAAAATCAAGGTCGGATGTCACATTGACGACACGGCCGAAGGTAAAGTGTTCAAAAATTTACCAGCTGAGCTAATGAATGCCTTCCGCTTTGGAAAGGCAGCTCGGTTCAATGTGTGTTGTTGACGCAATCAATCAATACTTGGGCGGTGACCACGAAAACGAGCTTCTGATGAGCCATGGCGAATGAACGCAGTCCTGGGATTACCCAACGGGAATTGTTTACAGTCATTTTAGTATTTTTTTTTTCGTCGACTTCAGGGCATCGATAATTTTGAATGGCCGGTAAATCATAATTGACAACCAAATTGGTCGAATGGGGGTAAAATTAGACAACTGCTCGAATGCATGTTTTATTGCTTAATTTCGCTTAATATCGTGAACATTTAACCACGGTCGAAAGCACAAATTCCCCAAACAACCATGTTTGTTACACATGTTACCTTGCGGTCAACGACGAACGTCATTTCTCCCGAGTAATCACTCAAAACAACAACAAGCAGCGATGCAGCCGATTATGACGACAGCAATCAAACAGAACCGGAGAAAGAGAAACTACGATCGCGCACCCGGAAATGACCTACTCAATCTCCGTTGTTGGCAAGCAGCACACTCCACTATCCCTTTAGGGGTCCACACGAGGGCGCCCAGTTACACGGCCCACGTTTGTCCCGGAACTACTTGGCGACCAGCGGGCTAGAGTTTTTTCCGCGTGTAATAATAGAATTTCAACTAGTTTTCGTTCTTCCGCGATCCCCCTTTCCAACCCGAGTGTACATATCTAATTATCAACCGCACCCAGCTAAAGTGCAATTTCAAACGCCCGTTGGGTAGCACAGCACAACCTGTTTGTCTGCCTGTTGACAAGAATGCCGATAAATCATGCCGTTCCCCTGCTTCGCTCTGGCACTCTCTTTGCGCACGGCTATATCGAGATTGGTGAGGCAGACTGCATCGGGCTATCTATCAGTTGAATTACGCCCCCTTGGGCCCAAGCGACAATTGAACGCAATTTGTGTGTGTGCGTAGGAGAAATGACAAACTTCGAACATGGAGCTACATTTGCATTTGGTATCGTACCATAGCTACGATACAAGTATGGAACATCAACCGAATGTGACGATTAGTTTGTCATCCCAGCGTGACGAAGCTTGTATAGTGCCAGGCGGGATCAGACACAACTGTTAAAAACCGTTTGCTTCGCGGGTGGACGTCATCCAATCGACATTGAGCAATGGTAATTTAGGTGGCAAGTATGAAATCGGCTCCGCAATGCTAATAGGGCAGATTACGCCTGAGGGGCCGATATTATGTCTCAAAATGAGGCAGGTCTAGAAAGTTCTGATCAAGCGTTAGTAAAGTAAGTAATTGAGAACATTGAATACTGTATCTACATGAGTAAACAAAAACGAAATTCGAGCAGTTTCAAACAATCGTTTTAATGGATCATCATATCATTCTAGCGAAAGGAAATAACTTTTCATACCACTCAAACTAGCGTATATTAACCAATAGTGGACCCCTTTTCTATAGTGGACCCCCTCAAGGGGTTTTGAATGATAATTCAATTAAAATAATGATTTCTTTAAATAAAATTTCAGTTAATTTGTAAACACCCTCAGTGCAAAATTATATGCTTTTTATTCTTTTCAATCACTAAAAGTATTGTAACATTACACGCACCAAAATTTTGCTTGAGATGCTATGGCTTTGGTTAGAAAGCATGTTCACCACTTTGTATACCACTTTAATATTATGAGATTTTTTTATTCTAGGGCTTAAAAAAAATAGGGTATCATTTATCCTAAGCATAAATAAATGAAAATGTATTGCAATATTTTCTTTAAATTTGTCCAAAAACTGCTCGACTATGTGATTAATTAATCATATTTTCGAGCAGGTTTGGAACGACCTTCTTCTACAAGCGATTTTCAGATTCAAGCTTAGCATAAATAAAGCCCTTACCCAAGTAACCAAAAGTTCTGATAAAAGGCTATTTGTGGCTTAAGCAGCTTGGTTGAAGGTGATCTATAGAGTTCTAAGCAGCCTCATTTTTAAGTCGTTATAAGAACTTGAAAGTTCCGGTACCATAATTGAAGAGCATTCAAAGCAGCTTCTGGCGGAACTTGAACGGAACTTTTAGAAAATACTGTTACTAATAAAAACTTTTGTGGATTGCTTTATGTGGCTTGAAAGTTCTGTCGGAACTTTATTTGAACTTGATGGAATTTGAAAGTTCTGTCAGAACATTATTTGAACTTTATGGAACTTGAAAGTTTTGTCAGAACTTTATTCGAACTTTATGGAATCTGAAAGTTCTGTCGGAACTTTATTTGAACTTTATTGAACTTGAAAGTTCTGTCAGAACTTTATGAAACTAGAAAGTTCTGTTGGAACTTTATTTGAACTTTATGGAACTTGAAAGTTCTGTCGGAACTTTATTCGAACTTTATGAAACTTGAAAGTTCTGTCGGAACTTTATTTGAACTTTATGGAACTTGGAAGTGATTTCAATCGTTGAATGCGGAAATTTTGGTTACTTGGGTATTTTCTAGAAGAAACAATCTCCAAACATTATTCCACGGTAAAGTTCGAGTGGTAGGAAATGTCATTTTGAATTACTTGAAAGGATATGATAAGTTGCAAAATTTGTATCGAATTTGATTAAAATAGTTTATTCTACAAATAAATAAGAGTTGTCCCATTTCACTTGTTGTTTAGTTGCTGCACAGGTCTTGGTTGATCCATATAGGTAGAACTTCTGGACAATTTTGAGATCCTAGAGCATCTTATACACATGAAATTGTAACCTAAATGATGTGCATAATCTCTATGGACCTGTTTGAAGTTGTTTCGTAACTAAGGGCATTGTATCAGTCATTGTTGATCCGGTAGATCATTTGATCTGAACTCCAGTAACTAATAATTTGGAGAATCTTTAGCATCTTATAAACATCAAAATAGATTATAAATTATGCGCAAAAACTCTATGAACATGTTTTGGCAGGTGTCGTCACTGAGGGAATCGTGCAGGCCTTGGCTGATCCAGCAGATCAAATAATCTGAATTCCAAGACAATTTGGAGAACTTAGAACATATTAGAACCAAGCAATTCATCTAGAAGTGTCAAATTGAGTTCAATTAACATGGCAGTGCATGATCCATTGCAAAAGATATTGCCGCTTTCCAGATTAAAGTCTGTGTTCGTTGACAGTTCGTTGATGAAGTAGGGAACAGTTTGATAACTAAAAATATATTTGTTTACTGCTGTCGGTTGAAGTTTTTTTTTAAAGATATTAACCACTTCAAATATCCACGAATACTCAGTCATGGGGCACATTTTGAATGAGGTTGAGGTTTTAATGTATAATTGAGTTTTAAAAGCAGGCGCAACATAGCCATTAGGTAAAAATGGCGACGTAAATTGAATTGGGAGTCAAATTCGAAATTCGATCAGTTTCGAGTAGCTACTCGAATTTCAATATTTTGATTGAAATGTATCACAAAAGGTCTTTAGATAGAAGTTTCCTTTGTAAATATGTAAAATCACAAGAAATTGATTCGAAAGGTAAGAATAGACCTCGAACCACGAGAAACGTAATCAAAATTTGTGACTTTCATAAAAAAAAGTTATTTGATGGTCTAGTTTTGTGAAATATCAGGTAGAAAATCACTTCAAAATTGCTTGACAAAGCGGTCTGCTCATACCCTTTGAATCGATGTCTTGTGGTTTTACACATTTACAAAGAGAACTTCAATCTAAAGACCATTTGCGATCCATTCCAATCAAAATTCGAGCAGCTGCTCGAAATTTCTCGAATTTAGAGTTGAGCTCGGAATTCAGCTTACGTCGCTATTCTTACAAAAAAAAAATTATGTTACGCCTGCTTTTAAAACTAAATTCCTTCATTCAAATCTCGTTAAAAATGTTTCCCATTTCTGAGTTTGGGGGTTGTTATTCACTTTATTCGAGCAGATAAAATGACGTTTACTATCACAAGAACTTCAAAATAAAACAATATATTTATATATTTTTTCATCGAGATCCGCAAGAAAAGTAGTCAAAATGTGTGACTTTCATAAAAATATTAATTTGTTGTTTAAAAATCGCTGGTAGAAAATCACACCAAAACTGCACGACAAAGTGGTCTAGTCGTACCTTTTTTATCAATGACTTGTGATTTTAAATATTTACAAAGGAAACTATAATCTAAAGATCATTTGCGATCGATTCCAATCAAAATATTTTAAATCTAGCAGCTGCTAGAAACTACTCGAATTTCGATTTTGGCTCGGAATTGTTTAAATTGGCGTTTTTACAATAAAACTATGTTATGCCTGCATTGAAAACTCAATTACTTCATTAAAACTTAATTCATAATGTTCCCCATCACTGAGTATTCGTGGCTATTAACCACTTTATTCGAGCAGTTAAAATAAAACTATATGTTGAGATTTTTACTTGATACGAATTTGATGGTCCAGTTTTGTGAAAACACAGGTAGAAAATCACGCCAAAATTGCTTGACAAAGCGGTCTATTCATACCTTTTGAATCAATTTCTTGTGGTTTTACATATTCACAAAGGAAACTTCAATCTAAAGACTATTTCGATCCATTCAAATAAAAAAATATCTAAATTTGAGCAGCTGCTCGAAGCTGCTCGAGTTTCGATTTTGGTTACATCGTCACCATTTTTAACAAAAAGCCTGCTCAACACCTTCATTAAAGTCAAGATGAAGTTCAGTCATGTGCCAGTTCGTCAAAAAGAATCTATACTATCGACAGAAGATTAACATAAAAATATCGAATGACACAACTTGGAAAAATTAGCAGTACCTTAATGAATCACATCATTCGAACGGTTAAAAATGACATTTCCTACCACTTAAACTTAACCACGTACAAAAATTTTCTTCTATAACCTCTAGAAAATACTGTCTTAAAAACGACAAAAATAAAGCCACTTTTGTACCGACCCTTTGACGATAACGATTTGGATGAAACTTTGTGCAACCAACATATGCAATCAAACATGACATATGCCATATTTTTTTAAATTTTTTGGGACTAATTTTTTATAAGGGCTTATGCAAAAAATGTGTTTTATTTTTTTCAAAAAATCATAACTTGAAAACGGTATATTTGATCAAATTGACGTTTGAGAAGAAGTTGTAGGAAATAGTATGGTCTATCCGAAATAAATATACACTGAAAGAAAAATTACCTTAAAATCGTGTTTAAAAGTTAATTTTCTCAAGGGGTCTTCGATCTTAAATAAAATACAAGATACAAAATGGTCGAATTTTTTGCAATTAAATGATTACCCATAACAAGCAGGACATACTTCAAATCCCCTCATCCATCAATGTATGAGTTAGGTATAGGAGGGCGCGTTTGATTAGTATTGTCGCATTAATGGTCCTTCTCTCAATTTAAACTTCTGTTCAATTTTCACACTGTTGTACTCTAGCGGAACTATCAATCTATGCTCTTCCAGTGTTGGCAAAAAAATCAGAAATCAATTGATATTTTTCCGCTCTCATGCGCTCGCAATATCACGCGTGATATTGGAACAAAATATCATGCTTGATATTGATTTTACAAGCTCCTTTGATATTGCGAGACTATTCACAACGTGCAAAAATCAAGCTAAGAGTTGACTCGACACAAAAATGATTCCATTGCACATCGTTTTCTTAGAAAGAGAAAGCATAGTTTGCTATCTCTTTTTAATCTTCACCGATGACAGACGCGAAGGGACTGCTGCAAGCCGTTATGGAAGTTTCAGTTGCATTCGGGTGTAAAGCAAAAATCATTAAACTCAATCTCACCACAGTTTGGTGAGATTTGCAGTTGGTGAGTTTTGTTAGCTTGATATTCCGAGCTGCGATATCACAGCTTGCAAAATCAACCGCAGTTGTTTGCTTGTTGATTTTTGTCTACGAAAATCATGCGTGATCTTGGGCGTTGGTGTGATTTGATTTTTTGATATTTTCCCAACACTGTCCTCTTCAGAAATTTATCTAGCTAATAAGTTTTATGTTGATATTAGTATACCATTTCCACCCACCTCTGAATTATGCAAATTTTCATACAAATCGGAGAAGGTCGACTAAAAAATGTTTTTTTTTTTTTGCTTTTGACCTGGAACTGCTCAATAAATGCCAGATTTCTTCGAACTTAGCATAGAATACAATATTTTCTCGAGGATTTAGAAGGAAGAATATCAAAATATTGTTCTATATTGTAAGAAAACGTCATTTAAAACTGCTCAAATGATTAGATGCATCCAAATAATTTGTTCGTTGCCAAATTTGCAAACAATTCACAAGCGAAAAATCTAACACTGTCGCAAATTGATCTGATCACCGAAAAAAAAATTCAACCTTTCGCAGTTGACCTTCTTCGATTGACTACACCTTTACCAAATCAGACGAACAGCACAGAAAGTGGAGAATCCAGTCAAACTTTGAGACCGAAAAAAAAAACTAGTTTCCAAAGATAATCAACCAGGGTATTGGGAGGAATGATGCAATCGTGTCCAGTTTCAGTTTCGTACACTCCTCATCAATCCAGACGTGCGACGACCGTGTGTGAATGAACGCTGCTGCGTCCTTGAAGCTTTCGCTATCAACTGCTGCTTTTTTTTAACGATCACACCCGAATGGACCGAAGAAAACTTCAACTTTGAGCAGCTCAAAGTTGCTGCAGTAAAGGGGAGACAGCAAACTTTCGAGTGCTCTAATTTCCGCAAATTGCGAACTATGTTGCATAACTGCAAAACGCTCTCCCATTAGCACCAGCAGTAATCAGCATACAACGGTTCGGATCGAAGATTGCGTGCGTGTTGATAAGTGCACCCCGCACACAAACTGACGGAAGACGGAATAGTTTGCACTGATTGATTGAAATTGACAGAAGGGGAATTTTTCGATGGTAATTCCAGCGCGTTGTTTTTGGATAAATAAACCATTATTAATGTTAAATGGGTTTATTCAACTTCTAAACAAAATGCTTCTATTGGCAGACCTCCGCAGCACTGCTATACACATAGGGACACGATATGGACAGTGCTATACACCCCTTGTTGGTAAAAGAATGCGTGCCACGGCATAGCGTTAGTTTACTACTAACGCAAACATTTATTAAACTAGCGAACCAGTTCGAAACGGTCGTCGGTTGGAGTCACGGAGACGGAGGAGATACGGACTGGAAGCCATACGCCGCACAACACATCAGGCGAACCGCAGTCGAGTCTTTCTTATCCAATTTATTGGTGTCGTTATGACATAGATCTTCTGCTAAGCACACTGCACTGGAGTGTTCGTGACTAGCGTCTTTGGCGGGCGAACGGTCGGGTTGGTTGCTGCCAAGGCTGCTGCATTGCCTTATTGAACGTGCAAGAAGGAGAATTTGATTAACACATCCGTCGTCTCCACCACGGTTCGAAATGCACGAACGAGCGAACGCGGATGATGTTTGCTCGGTATTGCACACCACACCTCTTGATTGCTAAATCCTTTCGAGCAGCATTTTTTTTATTATATTTTGCAACAAACATCCCTTTTCTCAACTTTGAACTCACTCGCAGCATATCTGCCCATACCCTCATATCGTGACCAGTTTGGAATAGTTTTTGACGTCAGGAAGCATTTTCGTGTGTTCCATTGACGAGGGTTGAGCACAGAATTGAGTGACGGGGTGCAACTTCCTTCCTTACCACCCCGGGGCACTACCTGCTGCCTTCGGGGTCGGTGGTATGTCCTACTGTGGTCCACGTCCGCGTTGCTCTGAATTACAAAACGATTGCCCTGTGCTGTGCTGTGTCGAATTTCCAGCTGACTGCCTTCCGCAAACGGAATTTTCATGTTATTCCTCTGGCGAGGGTGTGTGTTTTTTTAAATTTTTTTCGTTCAAATTGGCACATGTTTGACCTTCGCCTTGTCTCTCTCTCACGCTTGCTATAACGGATACATTAAACCTCTCGCGTTCCAGCTACCCGAATATTTGGAAAGTGATAATCGATTTTTGTTTACGGACAGTTAGCAGCTGCGGCCGGGTGCTCAGTGATGGGGAACGTTTTGAATAAAAATTACGTTTTAATGGAGGAATTGAGTTTTAATAGAAGGTCCTAGTTTAGAGCGAAAATCGACATTCGAGCAGTTTCGAGCAGCTGCTCGAATTTTAATATTTTGATGGGAAACGATTCCAAATGGTCCCTAGATTTAAATTTCTTTTGTAAATATGTGAAATCACAATTAATTATGAAGGTATGATATGAATTGGTAATTGTTTCTAGTGATTTTCTTTAAAAAAAACACTCGCTCCAGTTCGAGGAATAGTCGCAAAAAGTAGCAATATTTTATGAAATTTTGTCTTGTAGAACTTCGAAAAAAGATAGTTTTCTTTACGATCGTCCCAAAGAAGTTTTAAACGCTGTTTTAGATTTTTTACTCAAAATTACAAGGTTTTTTTACCGTTTCTGTTTTTCCTAAATGCGAATATATTTTTCTACGTCTGTGCATAACTTCAAAATTGACGCACTAATGTCGTATAATGAGCACATCAATATTGGTTGGAATGATTTACCGAGATTTTGATCATACGCGATTTTCTGTAAAATTTACCAGAGATGTCGCTATACTTTCTCACTATCATAGCTGTTTTCTCCGACATGGAGTGGGAGTTGTTCCACAGACGACCCGACAAGACAACTTATCAGCCATTCCATAACAAAACAATATAGTGGTTCTCAGAATTTCGTATAAATTTGTAGTTTTGTTCCTTATCGCACTTCCTTAGACCCGTATTTTGTCATTAGAACGTCTCTGAACATGGAAATATTTTCCCGAATAAGATATTTCTTAAAGCCCACAGTACTTTCTTATTGTTATTAAATCAGGATGTCTACTCATTATGCTCAATACAATTAACTGAGTTTAGCAGGATTTTTCAGTACACTGGAGTCGCTTTTTACGCGGGTGATACGTCCTGCGTAAAAAAAACCGCGTAAATTCCGGAATCCGCGTAAAAAAAACCGCGTAAATTCCGAAATCCGCGTAAAAAAAACCGAGTAAAAAAAGACCGTGTAAGAAAAAACCGCGTAAAAAGCGATATACCGCGTAAATTCTGAAATCCGCGTAAAAAAAAACCAAAATCCGCGTAAAAAAACCGCGTAAATTCCGGAATCCGCGTAAATTCCAAAATCCGCGTAAAAAAAACCGCGTAAAAAAAAAACCGTGTAAAAAAAAACCGCGTAAAAAGTGACTCCAGTGTACTTCAACGGAAAATTCCCAGGTTACCCAGGTTGAAGCCTTTATTTAGATACGTTAAACAATATACTATTCGAATATTCCTGTTAGTTATGATTCTTGAGAGCTTCTCATGGTCCAACATCTTGGAAATTTTTCATAGCTCGGAATATTGGTCTGAGGACTCCTATTTTTTTCCGTGTTGGGTATTTTGATCACTGCGATCAGTACTTAGATCTATTGTAATACATTCCCCGTTTTAATATTGCTTTACCAGGATGTCGTATCATCATTTTATTAAGCGACCGAATTGCACTACTTGGCTGGGAACTGAATTCGAAATATCAAAGGGTTCTGTCAGCCCCTTATCCAGAAAAATACGCCTCTTAGTGAGGCCTCCTATTATGTAAGCCCTGAATGAAAAAAAAACTCCCCTAATCCTGAAGATTTGATTTTCTAAATTCTAAGCATGAGATTTCAAATAAAAAATTTGAAAGTCGCAAGTTTTTTAATTTTTTTACTTTGATTTTTCTTCTATGATCTCGAAAACATTTCACAGGATTTCTTTAGAATTTTCTCAAGAATTTGTCTTAGAACTTCCTTTGATATTCCCTTGCTATTTGCTCCACAATACTGTAGAAATTATGTCCAGAAGGCACTTTAATTCACTCTACACGCAAACTAAAAATGTTTGATATTGAATGTTAGTTGCATTTCCAATCATCCTCCGCAGCGAATGGTATAGGTTGTCCTTGCAGATGATGTTATGGTTCTTTATCTTTTTATTTCGTGTTCTGTCTACGCTTTCAACTATACCAGCAAGCTTTTATTAATAAAATTGTAGAACGACGCACACACTTGCCATAATTCTCTCCAATTCCCGTTCACCAGAAAAAAAAGCACACGAAATCAAGCATGAGAAGAAATGAGCGCTTCTTATTCGCTTTTAGCCTATCCTTATTCCGTAGCATGGAAAGAGCAATGGAGAAAGCAAAGGTCTGATAATCGAAACGTTCGTGGTTCGAGTCATGTCAGCAAATTTGTTTTATTTTTTTGTTCGACATGATTCATTTCACTCATTAATACACTTTACAGTTTCCTTACTTCATTTTCTTGCATTGGACCACAGCTCGGTATTATCGCATCCTCCGTTCATGCGGTCTCCACTGCGACGATGAATCCTTCATAATTGTAAGCAAATCTTACATCCTTCGGCTGGGAGTACATTTCCCTTTAAAACTCTTAATTAGGTTCAGGAGTTCCTAGGAATTCCAAAAGAACTCTCCTGAAATAAACGCTCCCCAGTATTCACTAAGTATCATCTGAAACTACCATGAAATTATCTTCGGAATTTCCTCTGAATTCCACACAGAATTCTCTAAGTGCAGTCCCGTAAATTCCGTGAAATGTATCTCAGAATTCTCTAGGAACTCTGCTTTGATTTCTCTTAAAATGAATACAGTCTTTAGCCTTGAAACTCCTCTAAGTTTCCTTTGAAATTTACTTTAAAACTTTGCTGGAAATTTCCTTGACACTTTTCATAGAATTCCTTTGGAATTATCCTCATAGAATTATTTCCAAAAATCCCTTTGGATCCTCCTTCTTCTCATGGAATTCTACTCACAAATACCTTGGAGTTCTCCTCTCTTGAAATTCTCTTTGAAATTATCGTGGAATCCTCTTCAGAATTCTGAAGTAAATTTCCTTTGAATCCTACTCAGGCTTACGTTGACATTATACTCAGAACTACCTGGGAACTCTCTTTACGTTTGGTCTGGTGTTCAACAGAACTAACTTTAAAGGAATCTTCAGATTTCATTTTAAGTTTTCCTAATATTTTTTCTCTGGAAATGTAGTCCATAAGCTGAGAAACTTTTGCCCTTATTCTTGATGTCCGACGTATTTAATATGTATTCATTTTCGTTCCAAATACTTGAAAACTTCTCCAAGACTGATTTTATTAGGTCTAGGCACCTTTCTTAGCTCAGTCGGTAAAGGCGCAGCTACAAAGCAAGACCATGCTGGAGGTGGCTGGGTTCGGTTCCCGGTCCGTTCTAGCAATTTTTCGGGCATAGAGTATGATTGTTCTTGCCACACAATTATACTAATGCAAAAATGGTACAGGCATCGAAAGCTCTCAATTAATAACTGTGGAAGTGCATCTAGAACACTTAATTGAGAGCACGCAATAAGCTAATATGCGATATGCAATAAGCTTGAAATGCGAAGAAGAAGAGGCATGGGAAATCATTTACATTCATTTCAGGCATGCATTTACATTCATTTGCCTCTAACTTTTTTCCTCAACAGAATTCCGGAAAATGATGCATGAAGCTTTTGTAGGTTTTGATACTAAGTACAACTTTTGCCAATGTTTCAAATCGGTATCTCTTATGCATGATGACCCAGAGCGAACAGAACCAACCATTGTTTTTTTTAAATCTGTAGAAAAAGTTTAAGATCTGTAGAAATTATTAATGATTCAGAACCCTAAGAAAAACAATTCATGTTTCAGAATTTATGTTGATATTGAAGATAAATCCATTCCAAAATTCATATGTTCAAAGATTTTTTTTTTAAATCTCTATTAACGATTTTAGTTGATCTCGAAAAAAGAGTAAAACATAATAACGAGAAAAATAAAGTTGGTTGTATTTTAAAATATTTTGAAATTATTGAGAAGCTTCCTTGGCGTACTATTCTAGTTTTTTAAGATTTGCTTGATGCTTGACATAATAATTTGAAAATTCCGCGAGAATTCCAGTTTTTTTCAGGAAAAATAAAATTCCCTGAGGATTTCCGTTTTTTTCAAGGTATTTTGGAGTTTTCCCTACGATTGGCAGAGCGTCCTTAAAGTATTATAAAACTATATTATTTTTGTAGAACTTGCCTGAAGTTTGCAGAGCTACATTGAAGTTCAGTATAATTTGCAAGAGTACACATAATTCTCTTGAAGTTCGTAGACAATTAATGGATCGACAATGAACTTCCCTGAAGCTCGCAAAACATCCATGAAGTTCGCAGAATATTTCTGAAGTTCGTAGAACTTCTCTAAAGATCAAAGTATTTTCCAGAAGTTTGCAGTACTTTTCTTAAAGATCGAAAAACTTCTCTGAAATTCCAAGCACGTCTTAAAGGTTTGCATAATTTTCCTTCAATTTGTAGAACTTCTCTGAAGTTCAATGACCTTCTCTGAATGAGGATGAACTTCTCTGTTTCTTTGGAGCCTGCAAGAATTTCCTGAAGTTCCCGGCACTTTTTGTATATTTTTATTGAGTTCGAAGATCTTCATTGAAGTTCGTACAACTTTCCTGGTATTTATAGAATTTACATGTGTTTGCAGAAGTCCTCTCAAGTTCGCAGAATTTCCTTGAAGCTCGTAAAAATATCCTAAAGTTCGCAGAACGACCCTATTGTTTGCATACTGCATTTAAAAATTGCGTTTAAGTTCAACGAATTTTCAAAAAAACGTGCAGAACGTGCCTAAAGTTTGAAGCAGTTCTCTAACATTCTCAGAATCTATCAGAAGTTCGCAGAACTTTGCTAGAGTTTGCATAACTTACTTGGAGTTCGCAGAACTTCACTGACGTTCGTAGAGTTTTCCTGAAGCTCGAAAATCTTCACGTGAAGTTCGCAAACAGTCTTTAATGTTTGCAGAACTTTCCTTGAAACTCGCAGACAGTGCTGCAAAATATAAATATCAATACCTAAAAAATGTTGAACTTCTCTATTCTCCTGATATCAGTATCAGCTCGCACAGTTATAATATCGATGTCATTCGCCTCAATGTCAGTGCGCAAATGACATTGACATCGTAAAGGGGCACTGATATTCAAAGTTCTGCCGCATTTGTTTCTTATATACGCCAGCTAATCGAGAACCGATTATTAGAAAACTCACTAGTAATATTAAAACAATGCAAAGGTTATACAAAAATGTTGACTTATTGAGATAAAAGTAAGATTTTTAACATTTCCTAGTGATATTCATATGGATAGTAATGTGAAAGCCGTACCCCTGATATCATGCTTACTACGAATATCAGTGTCGGAAGTGAAATTCAGAGCTAGAACAATATCTTACGTCAACTGACATTGTTGACAGCACGCAGCACTGCTCGCATAGCTTTCCTGAAAGCTTCCTTAGAAAAATTATGGGAACTGCGTTGAAGCTCATTGCTAAATTCACTGGGCAAGAGTAGCTAACCTGATTTGAATTTGAGGAGTTTCATTAGGACTGTGCTCTAATATAATTTTGCAAAAGGGCATTGAACTTCCCTGAAGCTCGCAAAACGTCCCTAAGGTTCGCAGAATATTCCTGAAGTATGTAGAACTTCTCTGAGTTACAAAGTATTTCCCTGAAGTTTGAAGTACGTTGAAAATTTTCTCTGAAGTTCGAAGCACGTCTTTAAGGTTTGCAGAATTTTCCTGAAGCTTGTCAGAACTTCTCTGAATGTTGTTGAACTTATCCGTTTTTTTTTTAGTTTGCAAGAATTTTCTGGGGTTTCCGGAACTTTTTTGAAGTTCATAAAAATTTCCTTGAGGTCGAAAGGGCTTCATGGAGTTAATAGAATTTACATGTGTTTGCAGAAGTCCTCTCATCATCCTCGCAGAATCTCCGTGAAGATCGCAAAAATATCCCGAGTTTCACAGAACGCCCCTAAGGTTTTCAAAACTTTCACTTAAGTTCGAATATCTTGCCGACAAAAATACAAAACGTCCCAAAAGTTTGAAGCAATTCGCTCAAATTCTCAGAATCCGTTTGAAGTTCACAGAACTTTTCACGGGAGTTCGCAAAACTTCATTGAACTTCGTAGAGCTTTCTGTATGTTAGCAAAATGTCCCTGGAGCTCACAGATTTATCCTGAAGTAGACAATACTTTCCTTAAGTTCGTATATCTTCACTGACGTTCACAAAACTGCGCTGAAGTTCGCAAACCGTCTTTAATGTTTGCAGAACTTTTCTAAACTTTCCGTCTTTAAAGTGGGCAGAATTGTCGTGAAACTCAAAGAACTTTCCTGAAAAATCCCAGTCAATGGCTGAAAGTCTCTTAAATAAAGTAGCCTACCTAACTTTTCTTCGAAAAATTATGGGAACTGAATTTGAAGCTCAAGGTGAAGGCTATCTAAATTCACGGGGCAAAAGTAGCTAACCTCATGTGAGTTTAAGGAGTTTCATTAGGTCTGTGCTTCGGTATCATGTTGGTTCGTCGGTGATTGTTCAGCTTTTTAGTGGCAGTTCGAAAATCAACCTTGAACATTCATGTATTATCGACATTATCGTTCAAACGATTTTCGAACAGGGTTGCCAGAATTTATGTTCGATCTATCTCTATTTAATTTCGTTAATTTCAAGCAATTTCTCCGTCCCTCAGGATTTTGACCTTCGTCGCCTGCACGGCCAATGAGAACAACCCAAATTTGAGTTTAGTTTACTCATTATCGCAAAAAGTGCAAGATACTCAGTGATGAGTAAATTTGCCTCATGTTTTGCCTCAAAAATCTGCCGGAATATGAGGAAAATTGACGAAAACTTTACTCAGTCTAGTCAGTCTACCAATAGGAAACTGAGGATACTGAGTGAATCCAATCTTTACTATATTCGGGATTTTTTCCTAGACAAACCTGGAAAAACATGAGGCAAATTTACTTATTACTGAGTTCCTGCACATTGTGATTGATGAGGGAACTAAACTCAAATTTAGGTCGTTCTTATTGGCCATTGGCAGAACTGCCAATCACACAAGAAATTTTGTAAAATTGTATACCTACTTCATGAAGACCTTTCTGCTCATTTTAGTTTTTGATAGCCTCAATTTTTTTCATGTTCGATACGGCTTTATTTAGTTTAGGCTTGACTCACTAATTGCCCTACACCAATACATTTAGTTTGCATGATTTCTCGTGATTTTTGTCAAATCAAATCTTCATGTCTTTTGCAACACGCAACGCTGGTAGATCACATTTTCGTGGTACGTACTGGTACTGACAACTTCAAACTAGGGGAACAGTATTTTTCAGTAATCAATGGTACACATGTTAGTCCTTGCCACTTTTTATGCCTTGTTAATAGTGACCAGACTTGGGTAGTGACCACCTCCGTTATGAATTTTAATGTTGTAGGGGAAATGTATGTAATGTTGGCCTAAGTGTCCCTAATTTAGGCCCATACATAAATTCAGCAATCGACTAAATTTTCAATAGCAACTAAAAATATCCATTAGTACCGTTCCAATGACGCGATCATCTAGATACAATTGATAAATAGCAGATTTTTAGCGATGGGCCCAATCTTAGATCCATAGGCCAACATTAGAGCCATTTCCCCTATATTTCAAATCGAACATATTGTTTATGTTCACAGATTATAGATAATCCTTTTCTCCTTGTCCTACTCCTTTCCTTTCACTCTTCTCTTTTCAAAAAGCCAGTAACCATAAGCCATAAAAGGCTGGGACAAGAGTTAGTGCTTATGTCCTAACCGTCAGAGGAGAATGGAGCATTGCTTAACCTTTCTAACCTAGATGCTTCCAACGACCAACTGATCATATAATTACCAAAAACGGAACGTACAGTACAGTACATCGACATCATGGCACGGAACTTTGAGACGATGGCGGGAACGTACATCAGACTGAAGGCTGAAGCTAGGCGGATTGGACTTGCCATCAACGCATCAAAGACAAAATACATGAAAGGTTAGCCTCCCACCCCGAGTCAGATTGACGGTGACGAAATCGAGGTGGTCGATGAGTTCGTGTGCTTGGGCTCACTGGTGACCGCCAAAAATGATACCAACAGAGAAATTCAAAGACGCATAATGGCAGGAAATCGTGCCTACTTCGGACTCCGGAGGACGCTCCGGTCAAATAAAATTTGCCGCCGCACGAAGTTGACTATCTACAAGACGCTGGTTAGACCGGTTGGTGTTTTCGAACGGAAAGTGTTGCGTACCATCTACGGTGGAGTGCAGATGGATGACGGAACGTGGAGGAGGCGAATGAACCACGAATTGCACCAGCTGCTGGGAGAACCATCCATCGTCCACATTGCAAAAAATGGGCGACTACGGTGGGCTGGGCACGTCGTAAGAATGCCGCACGACGACCCAGTGAAAATGGTTCTCGAAAGCGCCCCAACAGGAACAGGAAGAAGAGGCGCGCAGCAGGCAAGGTGGATCGACCTAGTAGAAGGCGACCTGCGGACCCTTCGCAGACTACGAGGCTGGTGAAGTGTGGCCATGGATCGAGTAGAGTGGAGACGACTTCTTCGGACAGCAGAGGACAAAACAAGGCCTTAGCCGTACAGTACGAGATGTCCACGGTTCATCCATTTATTGGATTCTGAAGCATCTTTTTTAAAACTTCGTTTTAAACAGACTCGATGCTTTCTGAATCATCTTGCCCCTTAAATGCCACACGGTAGGCCCGTGATCATTTCCCAGGATGTTTTCAAAAATTTGCTGTTATGGTGTTAGATTAGATTAGACATCAAATCTTCTTGTCTTTTGCAAAGTTGTTCAGTGCCATAAAACTTTTCTCGTAGCGACCAATTTTGTACATAATTCCAAATTTGTCCAGCTCAGCGAGACCTCTTCTTTAGTGGTGGTATAATGGCACTTAACATTTGTCAAAATTGTTCACTTCACTACGACCTACCTGATATTGGCCATTTTAGGAATTAAAGGCAATTTTTTCAGGTTTGGTACGGCCTTATTTAGTTCCGGCTTGACTCACTTACTTAGTACCATAAGATTTTTCTTTTAGTGGCCTATTCAGAGCACAATTCTAAATGTGTCCAGTTCAGTAATTGTAAGTAATGTTTATTTGTGTTAATTTTAGGTCACAATTGACACACTACTTGGCGCTAATGATCAAAGAAATCTTGTTTCGCGTGATATCTCACGAATTTGGTCACATAAGGGATTTGGTTAAGGTATCCACACCACCTTTCTGGTAGTGATCATTTTAGTTTTTGGTAGCACATTTGTTCAGGTTTGATATGGTCTCATTTAATTCAGGCTTGACTCACTACATGGCGCTACGCCGAGCAAAGAAATATTGTTTTTGCTGATTTCTCGTGATTTGGTTATTCGAATCTTTATGTCTTTTGCTAAGTTGTTCAGTGCCGTAAGACTTTTCTTTTAGGGGCAAATTCAGCAGGGAATTCATAATTTGTCCAGTTCAGTAAGACCACTACTTTACTGTTGATATCGTGACACTAGCGATTTAGCAAAGTTGTCCACTTCAGTAAGACCTTTCTGATGGTGGTCCTTCTTCGGCAATATTATCCAGTTCAGTAGGACCTTTCTGATAGCATCCATTTTAGTTCAGAGACTATATATTAAATTCCTGGCATTGACAAAGTTGTTCAGTTCAGTACGACCTTTTATAAAGTTGTCATTTTGGTTTCAAAGTAACACACTAGGGTATCCTGGTCAGAGCTGGTAAATATCACGGCCGTCATGTGACAATGAGAAAACAAGTCCTCTCACTATCACGAGACGAAACTACCTATCATAAGAATATTTTTTATGCGGTTTTGACATCAACATTTCTAACTGCTTTAGATGAATTTAAGGAAGCAACCGTATGTGATCGGTAGAGTGAATATATTCTTAATATGATCACAACACTGTCACGTTCTGTTATGACAAAAAAAATCGATGAAATTTTGAAGAAAATCTCTATTATCGTTTTCTCATCCTCATCCTCATGATAGTGACAGAAGTATCGCTGTAAATATCGCGTGAGATCTTTAATTGAAAATGACATTTGCCAACCCTGGTCCTGGTGAGTAAAGGCATACTGTTTAGCGGACTTTAGCGATGCTGGCCTTATAAAAGGTTTAAGACAAAGTTGTACAGTTGCCTCAGGTTGTGGTCGTTTTAGTTGAGAACTAGTCGTGACCAGCTTTCCATCCCCTAAATATATTCCACAAGAGTCTTGTGTTTTCTACCATTTAAGAAAATTTTGATATCCAAGCAAATTTGATCCAACTTTTCCCGTTGGCATAAATTCATCTCTTCGGAAAACTAAACGTCATTATCATAACCAAAACCAATGATCCGAGACCGGGACCGGGACGATAAATTTCTTCAAATTAGGCGCATATTTGCATCCGCCCAAGATATGAAAAAAAAAAAAACGTAAATTTATTGCCTCATAAATATTTGAAAAGTGAGTAAAATAATCCCCAGAGACGATCGAGCCCATTCCTCGCTGCAGCAGCACGGAAACGTGCCGTCATTTTCGAACTTTTTTCGGGGACGAACCTGGCAGCAGCAGCAGATTTGCTGCCGAAGCAAGTGTAGGTGGCCCCACAATCGAAGCATCTTCGAATGGATGGCTCGAATCCAAATCGGGAATTCAATTTGAATAGATTCAAAGTTTCAAACGTGTGCGGCGCTCAAGGTTAGTCCGACAGAGTGAGTTCTGCAGTGAAGAAGGTTTATTTTGTTCATAGGCATACGAGACTACTGATGTCACAGTTGCGATGCTAATGTGAGCTGACTGATGTCAGCCATCACCGTTTCGAGTAGGAAAAAGAAGCGAGAGGAATTGGATAATGATTGGTTTATAAACTTTCAACGTCCCCACAACCGTCACCGTATGTCGTTGCGCGTTTGTATGGTTCGTCGGGTTCGGTAGTGTGTGCAATTTTGTCGGTTTTGAACCGGTTTCGGTTCGTTTTTGTGTGTTATACATTATTATCGCTGTAGGTCAATTAAAAGATTTAGCTGTGACTCGTTCAGGGAAGCGAGGAATGTGGTCTCATCTTCGGAAGATTCGTGGAAAGATTGCGTTTCTGTTTCTCCTTTCTTTCAACAAACTCCGACAGTTGTCGGAATGGCTCACTTTACTGGAAACAGGTGCTCCAAAGTGTAGATTTTTTCTCCGGTTCAGAACTTGTTTCACTTCGGGAACGATATTCACTTGGTTGCTGGTTGGTTTAACTTGTTAGTCGATGTGGTAGATAACACTGATGTAAATATTTGCTGATTTAAATTCTATTTGTTTCAATTAACATATTGCGCGTACATGCAGGCACCGACAGACGTAAACACACGTATCCGGAGAGGCACTTTCGAGTTCTTCTTCCTGCACTGCACTGCTGCCCACTACTGGAGAGAAGGTGACACTTTCGCGTACATTCGCACTTGCGCTTCCAAATGGGCTTTTCTCTTCTCGTTCTCGTTGATTACCCGGTGCTGTACAGCGGGATATATCTCCGGAATGATTGTAAATTAGATTAATCCCACTTGATTATACAAACATACACGCTCACACATACACTGATACTCGATCGTGTCGATCACACGGCAGATCTCTTCTCTGCACTGTTGTCACTAAACTACACTGGCTCGTCGCTGTTGATTGCGGATCAAGGTGATACTCTTTGGAATAGTAATGACACCACTGCATACACGTAAAAATAGCTCTTCGACGGATGCTGTACAGGCTTTTATGACACACTCTAGTTGATTTAAATTGTTGCTATATTTATGATCTGCCACACGATTCCTGAATTATGCAAACACGGATAAAATGCTTCCTTGCAGGAAGTTCTGATCACAGATAGAGACGGTCGCAACTACTACCGGGTACTACTAACGCACAGGTTAAACTCTTAAAACAACTGGTAACAACTACTTCAAAATTTGGTTTAACTTCCAATTGACTCCGTTATGTAATCTAGCTGGAAACTGCCAGCAGAGCTTCGGAATCTGTCGCGATCACCCGATAATCCAAACCCAAACAAACACGCTCGCGATGATCTTCCACGAACCGTCGTTTCGTTGTTCCGATTCGCTTTGACGTTCTACTCGAACAGGACACAGGACGTCCGTGACACGCGTTACACGGGGATGGAAATTCCTCCCACCAACTGACTGTTCCGAGGATTCTCGATGATCCACACACTACACGAAGGAAACTGTGGCTCGTACGTACGTCTTCTTCGGTCTAGGTGCGCCCGCTCCGAAGGCCTACCGAGGGCAGAATAATGAAACACTGCCGTCTGTATGTTTTGCTGTTTTGGGCCTGGCCTGTCAGTCTGCCTATTCTCACTCTCGCTCTCGGTATTTCTGCTGCTGCTGCTGCTGGGTTTTGTTTTTGTTGTTATTACTTGCGCTGTATTTTGTTGTTGTTTTACCGTCGACGATGACGACGGCGACGGACGGTTCAGTTGGTCCGAGTCCCTCATTCTAATTCTCAGTCGAATGGGGCGCGAGAAAAGGTAGAGTTTTGCTTTGTAGTCGGTGAGACTTGTTCGTTTCTCTTTCATTCAGCAGTCGTTGTCGGTTGATTCTCTCCACACCCTAATGGACGCAGCGAGTACTGCTGCTGCCGTTGGTGTTGTTATTGTTGTTGTTGCGGATGCTCTATGCAGCAGTTGTAGTGAGAGACGGGGTGTTGAATATAAGATTTTTTTTATCAAAAATACAATTATTCATTGTCTATGATCTTGCAATCTAATTAGTGGCGTCGTGTTAACTCATGTTTTACATGTTCTCTCTCTTTAAAAACGTAAACAAATTAAACTCGAGCAACATGTAAAAGGACCTTACCGTTTCAGTTCAGTTCATTACAAGCCTATATTACATGATATCAGCTAAAGTCTGAACAAACTATCAGGCTTCTTCTTTTAAGGAACTTTCAACAATTTTTGTGACGCGTGTAGGATATTTTATCGTGTTCAAAAATGCGTGTAGAGCTTACAAACAACATATGAAATTTACATGACATCAAAAGATCTCCAGATCATCCTGGATCTGCCGCAGGCCTCCATGAGTAACCAGCTCCGATAGCCGATTTGTGTTTTTTTTTATCAAAACTAGCCGGGTACATAATTTTTGTTTTGTAATGCTACATATCGATTTGTAAAAGCTGTGCACCAAAATGCTTCAGCGAATTTTTGGACGCCCCACTATTACTATGCGCTCATATTAGCCAAATTGAGCGCCCATCAATACGAAATTTAAAAACAAAATTTAAAGATGCGCCCATTTCCATCTTATTTGGACCGCCTTATTAATACCGAAGACAACATATCAAGAAGACTGGCAACTCTTCCAATTTCTCATACGTCCGCCATGAGATAGGTACAATCGCGTCATCTGCCGCTCAAAAGTAAATGCTCCGATCAACTGTTATAACGATGATTCCAACCATAGAAGAAAGGTGTGCGTATTTGCTTATTCTTCTATACACTGCTTCCACCTTTGCCCAAGCACAGCGCTACTGTCTCTTTCGCATGGATTCTGGCAAAGTTGCCAGTCTTCTTGATTTGTTGTCTTCGTTAATGCTCATTAGGGTGCTTCATTTTGAAAACAGTGATGAATTTCGGATAGGCAACCCTCCAGTGCGATTCATAATTCCAAAATATGAACCTGTGCAACAAAATGGTAAAGATTGATGAAGGTTTAGGGAAATGGGAAATTATTGATTTTAACTAACATTGCTCTAACTTTGGTTGTAGTTGTCCAAACGTTGAACAAAATTAGTAGTGGTTGTCATGACAATGCTCAACAAGTTGTCCATGTGATGAAATTGGCGTTTTTGTCTTGCTCATATTCATGTGTCAATTTACCCTATTGGAAGGTTCCAAACGGACCGAAACATTGGTCAAAAATATAACAATATTTTAATTTTATCAAGACTGAAAAGCCATTTCCAACTCATAACATTTCCCAGTCAATCAGCACCATTTACCCTATTTCGTCATTTTTTCGCATTTCTATCTTTGTTGATATGCTGTAAAACTGATCGTAATAACAAAATACTTGTTGGTCATTGCCATAGCAACAACATATTAGATTTTTCAAACATTTGGACATGTACAAGCAAATTTAGAGCGATAGGGGTTTTGATCTAATTTCCGTCCTACTAAGCACAACCCGCGTTTTACCTATCTTTTTTGAACGGGTTTGAACAAAAAATGGAATATTTCTTTCAGAGATGACTTCTAAATTTATTCACCTTTCCATATGTACCGTTGGATTTGATAAAGAATCACAAATTGTTGAGATATTTCTTAAAATCTAATACTGCTTCTTGATTCTAAATCCGTCCTACGAGTTTCAATTCCGTCCAAACGCGTTGAAACGCCATTAGTTTTTCTTCGTCCTACGGATAAACGTAGAAAAAGGGGATACGCTAGGAGTGCTTCTTTTGTTTTGAGAACAATGAGCGTAAATATTCATACAATGCGCTCTAACAGGATTTATGTTATAGCTAATGAACTAACGCATCGGAACAAACCTATTATTGATTTGTGCTCGGTGAAATCATTGATATTATTGCTCTTTTCTGATCGATAGAACGGAAATGGGCGATTACGACGAAGTAGCGCTCTACCCTATAAGTGATTTTTGAAAATCTTCCATAGTAATTCAAAACTTCAAATGATTTACGGGAACTCTAAACCTTCATCAATTTTTACCATTTGTTGCACAGGTTCATATTTTGAGTCAATGATATGAACTGGACGGTGGCCTATCCAAAATTCATCACTTTTTTTCAAAATGAAGCACCCTAATGCTCATGTCCGTTTGTGAAGACAGGTAACTAAATTTCCAAAGACATTAAGGAATTTTTGAATGCCAATTAACACAAGGCGCTTCGAAGTGTAGAAATATTGCTCCACCCTTAGTGTTAAAAACAGACGCTTAACAAAAATTGGCAGAATAAAACAAAGTGCCTTGTCTCTAGCATACTGAAATTGCATAAGAAAACTTGGCCAGTTTTTGAACGGTTTTATTTACATCGAAATTCAGAATTGTTTAACTAATTTTAAATTATTTTTTCAGGACAATCAGAGAAATTAATTGCAAAACAAAAATCAGGGAAATAGGAGCATATTCGAGCAGTTTTCTAAACTTCAGAAATCTTCCAAGAACAGTAAGGAATATCCGAAACATTCCGATAAGTTTTAAAACTTCAGGTAAGTTTCGAGAACTACAAAAAAGTAAAACATTAAGATCTCTAAGGGTAGATTCCGAAAACTACAGCACAGTTAATTGAACTTCAGGAATATTACGTGAACTAAGACGAACAGAGAACTTCGTGACAGTTTTATTAACTTCCAGACAATTTCAGGAGCTTTGGAATGGTGGAAACTTTAGGGAAGTTCCGAAAACTTCAGGAAAAAAAATGAGAACTTAAGGACCTTTGAATTAACTTCAGAAAGAAAAATGCAGAAGCTTTACAGATTTTCCAAGAACAAAGTTAAAAAATCTTTTAAAAACGTCCCATGAACGTCAGGAAAATTGCGTGATTTTTAATGAGACCTTCAGCAAAATTTTGTAAACTTTATGTTAGTTCTATTAACATCGAAAAAAATGCGGGAACCTTCAATTCTTGGAATTTCTAAGAATTTAAAGGAAGTTTAGAAAACTTGAGGGTAGTTCCAAAAACTTCGGGAACGTCCATAAATCCGCGCAAGCTTCAAGATCATACAGATAAGTTCCGATAGCTACAGGGCAGCGTTAACTTCAGGAAAACTGCCAACACTTAACTTGAGTTAAAAGATCTTAAATGGAGTTACGAAGCTTCAAGCAGTTGTGAGAACTGAGACCATGAGTATGAGGAAAATTGAGGGAATTTTAGGAAAGTTCAGAGAACTGCAGGTAAATTTTGAGAACTTTAGGTCAGTTCCACTGAATTCAGAAGATGTTGAATACGTAGAAGTTTCAAAAATTACTGAGAGCATCAGGGAAGTTTAGAGAACTTTCGAAAACTTCACTGAAATTCACGGAGATTCAAAAAACGTCGGGAAGGGCAACTCCAGCAACATCATCAGAAGAGTAGCGAGAACTTCAGGAAAGATTAAATAACGTCAAGAGGGTTCACAAAAAATAGTTCAAGGGAATTCCTTGAGCTTCAAGGAAGTATGTTTAACAAAATTTCAGGTAAATTTTGAGAGCTTAAATAAGCATAGATCGAAGAATTTCAAGGCAGTTCAATTTACTTCAGGAAAATTGCGGGAACTTTAAAAAGTTCTGAGAAATTCAGGGAAGTCTAGCAAACTGTATTGAAGGTTAAAGACCTTTAGAAAAGTTCCATTAACTTCAGGGAAGCATCGAAAACTTGAGAATAGTCCAGACCAGAGCGTTCCGATCCAAGAGATAGATGAGATTTTAATCAGGACTAGTTTTAGATTAAGATCGTAAAACATTTAGCGCTGAACGAAAGACGGCATAGCTTCATATCTCCCGAGAAAGGCCAATTTCAAAGACCGAAACGTCTGATACAAAATATGGCAGAGTTTAGAATAGTATTTTTAAGTTTTATGGCGAGCTGATTTTTTACCCGTATCCCAGTTTTAGCTTTAGATAAATTGAGTGTAAATTCCAAAATTACAATCATAGTAGCTATATAGGCACACACATGAAAAATCAGTAAGTAACCATCTCGCAATTTAGCATGACAGCACCTGCCTGGTCAATGAAGTTCTGTTCAATGTTCCGACTACATTAATTAATCTGCAGTGCTTCGTGAGACCTCCTACCATCATGTGAGATTTATTGGTGTGTTTAAATAATAACTTAGATTCGCCGAATCATCCTGAAGTTCAGATCTTATGTTCCATAGCTTCAAAGAGTTATTAAATGATGTCCCAACTGGATATTTTAGCTCTTGCATCTATCTTCGTGGAGTCTCATAATATCAAGTGAGATACATGGTTGTTGTTACAACGTGTTTCGGGATCTCCAAATTATGGTGAGATTTGGATCTTAATGTTCTACGTTTTCAACGGGGTCTTGTGCCTCCTGAAAGTACCTGAAGTCCATTTTGATGTTCTATAGACTAAACCAGGTATTGAACGATGACCAGGTGAGCTTCTTGGAACCCTATAGTATTATGAGGTATGTATACTTGTAATGATGAAGTATTTTGGGGTCTCCAAAATATCCTGGATTTTAAATCTAGAAATTCTACAGGTTCAATAAAGTCTTCCACGGTGTTTCAGATATACTGTACGAATCTGCAGTGCTTAACATAATTTAGGACATTAGTATTAACAACATATCAGTGGTTTTCCCAACCATCCAGAAGATCAGATCTTGATGTTTTACAAGCTCACCAAAGTCGTCTACGATGTTCTGTTGATTGTAAGAATCTGTAGAACTATATGAGACCATAACGCATCATGTTGTATTGTATGTCATGGCAGACTTAACACATTTGGAAGACTTTGTTAACTTCAAAATACTCTTTTATTGACAAAATATCATACGTTATCCAAATCATAAGGGTCAAATTAAGCCCTTCAGATATTCTCTATATCTGAAGACCTTCAATCCTTCACAAATTTTAATATTACATCAGGATCATCAGGAATTATTCTGCAGACCTTCAACTGATCAAGAAATCACGCAAATTGATTCAGATATCCTTTGATATTCTGATGGCATTCAGTCCATGAGATACATTCTCATCATATAACATTGCACAGTGGTACAGAATGCAGATTTAGGTGGAATGATATGTTTTGAGCCTGAAATTGAAACTTTAGACTAAAAGTCTCTTCTACAAAGTTGTTCCTTATAGTTAGGCCCTCATTTTTATGACAATGAATTCTAGGGTGGTTCCTATTATCATTAAAATCAAAAATCTAACTTTTTTGTTTGAATAAATTAAGGTATACATTCTTCGACAAAGTTATAGCTGAGTAAAAAAAAAATATCATGAAAGTCATCTTCTAGAGACTTTTTAAATTCTTTAAGACGAATGTTTTATAGCTGGATTTGTTGCCTGTATCTCTTCTAATAAAAAAGATATACTCAAATATAGTAAACAATATGAATAAACTCAAATTGATTTTATACGAGTTAAAAAAATAACATACCTCCAATTTTTTCATATTACTGAGAATAACATACGCCCTTTCAAATGCTGCAAAAAAACTTTTTTTTTTTGTTTGCCCCAACTAGAGATATTAACATTTGAAATGTGCATATTTTTAGTATAAAAACGTCAATAACTCTTGATCGGCGAAAGATATTGACAAGCTTTGTGAAGCAAAAGTTGCGCCTTCTTAAGATCTAAAAGTTATCTGAAAACACTTTTGCTGAGAAATTCGAAATAAGAAAACTAGAGCAAAAAAACTGTTTTTTTAAGAGCCACCCTAACTTAATTCAAGAAAATAGCTCTAAATCGGCCAATTTAAGAGATACAAAAAAGTTATTTTCAAAAAAGTTGCTTGAAATTAGCTCAGCTATAACTTTGTCAAAGAATGTATACCTTAATTTATTCAAACAAAAAAGTTAGATTTTTGATTTTAATGATAATAGGAACCACCCTAGAATTCATTGTCATAAAAATGAGGGCCTAACTATAAGGAACAACTTTGTAGAAGAGACTTTTAGTCTAAAGTTTCAATTTCAGGCTCAAAACATATCATTCCACCTAAATCTGCATTCTGGACCACTGTGCATTGGTAAGCAATTAAGAAATTCAAAACTTCAGACATCCTCTCATCAGA
Organism: Ochlerotatus camptorhynchus; assembly: GCF_037179485.1. NCBI lineage: Eukaryota > Metazoa > Arthropoda > Insecta > Diptera > Culicidae > Ochlerotatus > Ochlerotatus camptorhynchus. The sequence goes on from NW_027040988.1 coordinate 3,613,039, forward strand.
TATTCTCATTATACCAGAATTATGTGCTTTATTATGAAGATCAAGAGAGATGATATCTGCCGCTCATAAGAGATGAACTAGCCTCAGGCTAAAAATCTCTAAAATAAAGATTTAAAAAAAAAAAAAAAAAAAAATCTGCCGCTCTTGGCAATTCAGCATTAGAACGGTGCACTAGCGTAGATATACAACAGTTATTTACCAAAAAACTTCCAATCGGACGCAACGTTTTACCTTCACTAGTACGTCCAACTAAGGGGGTAGCAATCAACCTAAATTTACTCTCAGAGAGCGCTCGAGAGCGGCAGAGTGAACAAGTGAGAGCAACATGGCAACAATACTCTTTCCAAGCCCATCATCCCAACCGACGGAGAGCCAACCAGTCCGGTGTGCAAGGTGTTTCCAACACACAACAACACAGCCCGTCAAACCAGTTCGTTGATGTAGCCATGTATGTATAGGAAGGTATGACACATTCCCGCTCAGTTGCGGTCCGTCTCTCCGGCTCTCGGTAAAAAATATTTCGATGTCTCTCCGAGCTCTCCGCTAATCTCTCGAGAGTTGTACTTTCGCTCACCAAAGTGCAGCTCCCCCGCACGTCAAAAGCCGTTGTTAATCAAAACGGAGAAACGAGACACACGGTACCTATAATAAACTATGCTAATTTGGAGCTGCGATGGTGTGTGCGAGTCAACAATGGCAGCTGGACGCGGCGGACTCACATTCCGCATAAATTGATCGGAATTGACTAACAAAAAGCCCAGTTCCAGCATCGGACCTGCTAAGGTATACCTGCACACACAAAGCCGAACTTAAATTGGCTAAATAGATATGGAAAAGTGTCATTAGACACCCATACACTCGCTCGTTTCTCTCACTGTCGCTTCTACTGCCGTGTGAAACGGTATGTCAGTTTCAATTGAAAATGATCAATGACTGAAACTATCGATATGTATATACGACACGGAGCCTGTGTGGAGCGGAGTATCTGCATTAAACACGTACCTTAATGGAATTGAAAATAATACGAATGTTCGTTGCAAATGTAGTTTTGGCCGATTACCGATTCTTTGAATAGAATATGAGGTGTGCGGGATGAATGAGAGACGCTTTCTCTCGTTCGCGTTTATTTTCGTTTTGTGCGTCCATTTGGGCCAATCTCTTTAAACGACCAATTTACAGTCATTTTTGCACTCCGATGACCGCGGTTACTCGAACGTAGGCTAGACTCAAACACACACACGCCCGAGGGCGTGCACGGGGCACGAGGGAAATGGTTATGAATTTTGATCCGTTGGAGTCCGTCCGTATCACACCTCTATTGACGAGAGGTTACGTTGGCTAATGCACGAAAAATTGGTGGATAAGCACAAAGCGGTTCAAAAGAGGTTATAAGCTGTGCGATGGGTTTACCAATGAGTGCGTGCATGATACAACACACGCACACACATACACACGATGGCGGATGACATCAGCACTCAGCAGCTTCACCGGACAGTGCTGGCTGAATGCGTTGAATCTTGGCCGTTACTATTGGAGGATTTGCACGCAAGTGTGAATGACTCAAGTAAGACGAAAATATCGAACATGTCAATATTGGCGTTGATGATTAAGATGTCGGGGATTTCTCCGTGACATGTGAAACTAACACGGGTGGAATGTGTTGTTAAGCTGCAATGGTAATATACAGTTGCACATCAATGTGGATCAAAGCAGAATAATTGACCTCATCCTATTCATCTTTTATGTTTGGTCCTACACACTTTGAAAAATTGATGTAAATTTAGGTGCTCTAAGACTGACATATACGAGCGTCTATTTTGACATAAAATTGAGTCATAATAGACGCGAAATTCAGCTCAATCAAACGTACTTTCGAACTTTTCAGTCTCGGAGCACTTAATTTTAAATGACATGTTTGTTTACGTTTCATTCTTTATGTAAAATATGGATTCCGTCACGTGTAAGATTATGTATTTCTAAGTGTAAGGTATCCCGATAAGGTTGTTACATGAAAGAGACTGAAAACAAGACCCTAACCTCATAACAATTCTAGTTCATTGCTGTGGTAAAAATCTGCTCAAATTGATGTTCTGAGGCATAAAGCTCTGATTCACGCCTTCCTTCGGAAGGGAAGTAAAGCCGTTGGTCCCCGGTTCATGAGTTGATGGGTCGATAGGTAGGGTTCAAGTGTGGGACCTACCTCTCTGGCGTCGGTAGCATTGGTGCTCAGCACGGAAAACAAGATCGACGGAAAACAAAATCAAAGAAAAAAAAGAGCTATTATGAATTTCAGTTAATAAAAAAATTAAAAATCTTCCGATGATTTATGATTGAAAAGTTATCTTCCCTCTCCGAATTCCATAAAACTTTGCATAATTGTTCATTAGGGGCATGGAACCAAGTTTGTGTCGGAATCCGGCTCTTGTGATTTAAGCCTAATTTAAAAAAATTGTAGATGCGATATTTTTAAATATATCATAGCACGAAAACGGCTCATCTAATCGAAATGACGTCTGAGACAAAGTTGTAGCAAACTGGATTGCATTTTCAGAAAAAAAAACACATTGAAAAACATCTTTAAAATATACATAAGTTTAGAAATCTTTAAAATGTACTTTTTTTTAATGAAGTTGTTTCTGAAAACGCAATCCAGTTTCCTACAACTTTCTCTCATGTTGCGTGAGTCAAAATGGACGTATTCCAGCACAAACTTGGTTCATTGCCCCTAGCGAATCATTATGCAATCTTTAATGGAATTATGAGAGGTAAAATCTAAAATTTTATTTTTTCGCTAAACGGTCTGGAACTGCTCAAAGTCTAAATCCGCAGTGATTTATTACAGATTAGGTAGATCTTTCGTACAAAACGGTAAGATTATCTTACATTTTTTCTCAATCGGGTTGCAGAGTTTGGCTAGTTTGAAATAAATTCCCTACGTGAATATGTGAACTTCTAGTATGAGCTATATCTCGAGACTCTGTCCACCTAAGAAGGTGCTGTCTTGGACAAAGTTACTCAGCTAACCAAAGCCTTTCGATTCGTGAAAACATAAGTTCTGCTACTACCCGGCTTTCAAAATTATAAGAAAATTCAAAGTACATTTAAAATTTGCTCGATAATAGGGTTAACTACCCCATTTCAGGCCTATTCAGCACGACCCGCACTTAGTCTTTCTTAATCTAGCGCAGTTTAGCGGCAAACGGAATGTTATTATTACTGATGGCTTCCAAATTTATTTATCTTTCCGAAGAAACCAATCGTTGAGATATTGTCAAAAGTCTAACACTGCTTATTGACGCCAAACTCGGCCTACGGATTCTAAACTCGGCCTAACGTAATGAAACGCCAAGGAATTCACTTCGGCCTATCGGATGAAGATAAAAATTGATTCGGTCGGAGCGCTTCTTTTCTTTTTGGGAATAATGGGTACACGCATTTATATCACGCGTTCCCATTGACTTCGTTCGGAAGCTTATTAACTAAAGTATCGTACCAAACGCATAATTGACTTGTTAACTCTGAAATCATGGATTTATTTGTCAGTCCGCATCGTGCTCTCTTGCCGTGCGGATCTATTTGCTTTTTGCTGAAGGAAGTGTTACTACTACCTAAAGCTACAACAAATTTAAACAGCACTTTTCAGTGCTCAACCTGTAAAAATTTTCTACCTTGTTCAACTCTTATTCCTCTTCGATCCTTGTTTGGACCCTACCCGAGGTAATCCTTCTTGGATATCGATTTGGAAAATTCCTCTTCGTTCCTTCAGATTCTCATAGTAATCTGCTTGGAAGTCGATTTGGATAAAAATTCACTGCCGCCATGGCGCCTAAACGCAAAAGAAAGGGGCAAACTCTTGACCCCCCTTCTGATGAAATTAATTTGAGTAATCAATTTGATTTGCTCACGGATGATGAGAATGATCCATCATCCAAGAAAAATTCTAGTAAACTTTCCCGGCTTAATGCCAAGAAGGAAAAGATTCCCCCTATTGTGATAACCACTTCCGATTTCCATGCTCTTCGCATGGAACTTTTGAATTTCGTGAAAGTTAAGTTTTCACTACAAATTGGACGTCGGGGTGAATGCCGTGTGTTGGCTGAAACCTTGGACGGATACCTTACGGATACTGAGAAGAAGCACAAATTTTTTACTTACGACACCAAAACTGAACGTGTGTTCAAGGTTGTCATGAAAGGACTGCCCAGTGGTGAATCCCTGGATCAGATCAAAGATGAACTGGCAAAATTACTTGGAGTTGTGCCACTCCAAGTAATCAAAATGAAAATAAAATCCCGTCCTGGCGATTCGCGCAACGGGATTTCTAATGATTTTTATTTAGTTCACTTCAAGTCTAGTGAACTAAACAACCTTAAGGCCTTAGAAAAAGCTAGCCTTATGCTCCATGTCCGAGTGAAGTGGGAACACTTCAGGAAGACTGGAGGAAATTTCCAAAACCTCACCCAGTGCCGTAAGTGCCAGGGATGGGGTCACGGAACTAAAAATTGCTACATGCCAGCTAAATGCATGAATTGTGGTGATTCCTCTCACGCAAAGGACGACTGTCCTGTGAAGGAAGATCCTAAGAAATTTAAATGTTCAAATTGTGGTGAAAACCACAAATCCAATTTTTGGGAATGTAAGACTCGCAAAGCGATCCTACAATCTCGTTCTAACCGTCAGGTAGGAAACGCTTCACGTTTCCGACCAGGTACAAATTCCTCTGCTGTTAACAACGGTCAGCGAGGAACAAATTCTACATTCGTACCCGTAGGTACAAATATCTCCCCTGCTTCAAATGTTTCATCTGTACCTACTCCCCTCGCTGCTAACAATGTTCAGCGAGTTAATGGAGCTACCTATGCTGCTATTGCAGCGGGTAGAAATCAAAATACTAACCAACGTTCTAACGGAAATTTTGACAATTTTGACTTAGGAAGCATTACTGCCCCCAAAATGGAATTTTTACAGAATTCATTAATTGACATGATTTCTGATATGCTTAAATCTAACTCCATGTTTGATGCTATTCAAACTGGAGTAAAATTTGCAAATAATATTGTCATGACTTTAAAATTCAGTAATGGATTTTAAAGCATTAAATATTGTAAATTGGAATGCTCGATCTCTTAAAGATAATGAAGACGAGCTATTTAACTTTTTGAGAGTTCATAACGTGCATATTGCCGTTATAACTGAAACGTTCCTTAAACCTGCCCATAAGGTTAAGAAGGACGCAAATTACTTGATTTATAGAAATGATCGTCTTGATGGATCCTGTGGTGGCGTTGCCATCATTATTCATAGACGAATCAAACATAAAATTCTTTCTTCATTTGAAACCAAAGTTTTTGAAACTTTGGGAGTTTCTGTTGAAACAAAATTTGGACAACTTACGTTTATAGCTGCCTATTTGCCATTCCAATGCGTAGGCCAGCAAAAGAATTTTCTCAAGGGTGACCTTCAGAAACTTACCCGTCATAGGTCAAATTCTTTATTATTGGTGATTTTAATGCAAAACACCGCTCATGGAATAATGCTCAAAGTAATTCCAATGGTTATATTCTGTTTGATGATTGTTCTGCAGGTTATTACACTATTCCTAACACAAAATGCTTTTCTTCAACAAGAAATCCCTCAACTATTGATTTGGTCTTAACTGATTAATGTCAACTTTGTAGCCAATTGGTTACCCATGCTGACTTCGGTTCTGATCACCTTCCAGTAACTTTTGAAATATCCCAAGAAATAATTTCTAATCCCAACAGCTCTACTTTCAATTACCATAGAGCTGATTGGGAGCAATATCGAACATTTATGGAATATAACTTCGATCCAAACATTCCTTTGCAAACCAAAGATGAAATTAATTATGCTCTTGAATCTCTGACTACTTCTATAGTTGAAGCAAGAGCTGCCTCAGTACCAAAATGCGAGGTTAAATTCGATTCAATTATAATAGACGATGATCTTCAGCTCTTGATCCGTCTTAAAAATGTCCGTAGGAGACAATATCAAAGAACACGCGATCCTGCCATGAAAGTTATCTGGCGGGATTTGCAAAAACAAATTAAAAAGCGATTCTCTGCCCTGAGGAACAAAACTTTTGAAAATAATATTTCTAAATTAGACCCGAGTTCCAAACCCTTTTGGAAACTCACAAAAATTTTGAAAAAACCTCAAAAGCCTATTCCAGCGCTTAAAGAAGGTGGTAAAATTTTGATCACAAATTTGGAAAAAGCTCAGAAACTTGCTAAGCAATTCGAGAGTTCCCATAATTTCAGTTTGGGTCTTACTAGTCCTATTGAGAATCAGGTTGCTCGGGATTTTCTGAATATTTTCTCTCGGGAAAATATTTTTGATGATTCCTGGGGGACTGATTTGGACGAAGTAAGGTCTATAACTAAAATTTTTCAAAATATGAAAGCTCCAGGTGATGATGGAATTTTCTACATCCTCATCAAAAAACTCCCAGAGAGTACCTTGTCTTTCTTGGTAAAATTATTTAACAGATGTTTCCATTTGGCATACTTTCCTGATAAATGGAAAAATGCAAAAGTTGTTCCAATTTTGAAGCCGGATAAAAATCCAGCTGAAGCTTCTAGCTACCACCCAATAAGTTTGCTTTCTTCAATAAGTAAACTTTTTGAAAAGATAATTTTGAATAGAATGATGCTTCACATCAATACGAACTCAATTTTTGCAGATGAGCAGTTTGGATTTCGCCATGGGCATTCAACTACTCATCAACTCTTAAGAGTTAACAATTTAATTCGTTCAAACAAATCTGAAGGCCACTCAACTGGAGTTGCTCTTCTAGTCATAGAAAAAGCATTCGACAGTGTTTGGCATGAAGGTTTGATTGCTAAATTGAAAAAGTTTAATTTTCCACTTTATATTATGAAATTAGTTCAAAATTATTTAACTGACAGAACTCTTCAAGTAAATTATCAAAATTCCAAATCTAATCGACTACCTGTTAGGGCAGGAGTTCCTCAGGGTAGCATTCTTGGGCCTATATTGTATAACATTTTCACTTCGGACCTCCCTGATTTGCCTCAGGGTTGCCACAAATCTTTGTTCGCTGATGACACAGGCATTTCCGCTAAAGGAAGAAGTCTTCGTGTTATTTGCAGCAGACTGCAGAAAAGTTTAGATATGTTCTCTTCTTATTTACAAAAATGGAAGATTTCTCCCAACGCTTCCAAAACTCAACTTATAATATTTCCACATAAGCCTAGAGCTTCGTTTTTGAAACCTAGTAGTAGTCACATAGTCACTATGAACGGAGTTCCAATTTCCTGGTCAAACCAAGTGAAATATCTTGGATTAATACTTGACCAAAAATTAACTTTTAAAGATCACATTGAGGGCATTCAAGCCAAATGTAACAAATATATAAAATGTTTGTATCCTCTTATAAACAGGAAATCCAAACTTTGCCTGACGAATAAACTTCTAATATTTAAACAAGTTTTTAGACCGGCCATGCTTTACGCTGTGCCAATATGGTCTAGTTGCTGCACTACCAGGAAAAAAGCACTTCAAAGGATTCAGAACAAAATTCTGAAAATGATTTTGAAGTTGCCTCCCTGGTACAGTACAACCGAAGTACATAGAATTTCGAATGTTGAGACTTTAGCACAAATGTCCAACAAAATAATTAATAATTTCAGGCAAAAATCGTTGCAATCCTCAATTGCAACGATTAATTCCCTTTATACTTAGATAAGATTTAGTTTTAGTTTTTAGTTTTAAGATATCAATTGTTATACTGACATGCAGGTTAAAAAACCTGTTTAAAATACTGAATTGCCAAGACATGAACAATGTAAAAACACTTAGATATATATCATAACAATTAAGGCTGGTAAGTTACTGCAGTAACTGGAGCACCTAGGTTAAAATGAAATGTAATTTATTTTGAATTTGGAACAAATAAAGAGTTAAAAAAAAAATGGATTTATTTGAAGTTTTCTGCTCGATAGGCCCAAAATGGACGATTAGGCCGAAGTAGTTCTCTACCCTACTTAAGAAATTAATTGGGTTCACTCCTCAGTATTCGCTAATTATTCTCTTAAAATTATTAAGGAATTATCTTCGGAATTTCCTCTTGGAGAAGACCCGTAAATTTCATAAAATGATCCTCAAAATTATCAAGGAACTCTTTTTTGAGTTCTGTAAAAAAAAATTACAGCAATAGTCTTGAAACTCTCCTAAATGTTCCTTTAAACTTTTCCTCTAAATTTGCTTGGAAATTTCCTTGAAAATTCTTCCAGGATTTTCATTTAATTCTTTTCAAAATTTTAATTGAATTCTCCTTCTTCTCTTGGAATTCCACTCACAATAACCATGGAATTCTCCTCACAAATTCCTCAATGTCTCATCAAAATTGCTTTGCAATTTTAGTGTAACTCTCGTGAAATTCTCCTTGGAATTACTTTGGAATCCTTCGCAAAATTCTGTTGGAAATTTACTTTGAATCCTAATCATGATTCACTTGGGATTCTTCTCAGAACTACCTTGGTATTCCCCTACCTGGAATCAGGAGTTCAACAAAACTAACATGAAAGGAATTCGCAAATATCACTTCAAGTTTTCCTAACAATTCTTGTAATTCTCCTCGGCATTCTGAAATTCTCATCGAATTCACTCATTAAAGTCCATAAGCAGTCCCTTATTAAAAAAAACAAGCTGGGTTCTTGGGTTCTTTGACATCTGGAAAAGGCTCTTTAATTCACTCTGAAATTCTCCTAAAATTCTTAATTGGGTTTGCTTCTTAGTATTCACTAATTATTCTCGTTAAATTCCAATGGAATTATCTTCGGATTTTTTTTCTAAATTCCATACAGAATTCTTTCGAAGGAATGATCCTCAGAATTCTCAAGGAACCCTTCTCTGAGTGTTCTGTATAAAATATGACAGGAATAGCCTTGAAACTGTCCTAAGCATTCATTTAAACTTTACCTAAAAATTTCCCTAGAATTTCTTTGGAATAATCCTCCGAATTTGGATTGCATTATTTACATCATTCCAATAAGATTCTCATTCTCTTAGAATTCTACTCACAAGAACTCTTTACAAATCCTTTAGAATTCCTCAAAACTACTTTCCAATTTTAGTCAGAACTCTCGTGGAATTCTCTTTTGAATTGTCTTGGAATCCTCCTCAGAATTCTGTTGGAAATTTACTTTGAATTCTTCTTATGATTCACTTGGGATTCTACTCATAACTATCTTGGAATTCCCTTACCTGGAGTTCAACAAAACTAACATGAAAGGAATCCTAAGTTTTCCTAAAAATGCTTCACAAGGAATTCTCTTCTAAATTCCTAAATCCCTTGGAGTTCCTTGGAAATTCTCATCATTGAAAAAATCATCCATTTATCTAATCTAATCTAATCTAATCTAATACAAACGCAGCCAGTACGAGAAAGCATCCTGGAAAATGATTAGGTTAGATGAGGTCTAATAATTTTTCATATCTAACTGATGTTTACAGCATATCTGAGATATGATATAAACATCAATACGGCCAGGCCTACTGCGTTGTATTTGCCGCAAAGATGATTCTTGGGAATGAATGGGAACATTTCTTGAATCTACAGGGGTGGAAGGATGCGTGGACATACCGTACCAAACGCTACGAGTTACTATGTGTAGTTGTGTGTAATGTGTAAATATTTGTACAATATTGAAGAATCATAAAATAATGCAATGGAAGGATCTTACCGAATTTTCTCTTATGTTGGTAATGATTCTTTTGCGCTTCAAATTGAAAAAAATCATCCATTTATGTCCTGTGGAACTTCTGCAAGTCTCTTATATAAAAAAATCTGGATTCTTTGAGAATATTCAACATCCGACGTCTGGAATATTTAATTTCGTTCCAGAGTCTGGAAAAATTTTCCAAGTCTGATTTTATTAGGTCCAGGGTTTTGAAACAATTTATATATATATATATATATATTTAATTCATGATAGACTTGTTCGCCGGTCATTTGATCGGCGGCGTGCATCGGCGTAATACTTTGGTCGATGATATTGTGTTGGTGTTTGTGACATATTATAGACAACACCATTTGAAATTTGCTACCAAAAACACCATAGTATCAGTATCAACATTATTTTTAAGGTTGTTTGGATGAATGATCGATTTTTGTGAACCTTTCGGTATGAGCCTTTCGTCATTTCCGGGTTGGAATATGGAACGTGACCAGAGGTAACCATTGTGGTCCTGGTAGTTATATCCATAAGTCGTTTTTTTTCGTATTCTGTTGTGAATTGCGGTGTTTTTGATCTGTTCAGATTTTTTACTAATTCAGGGATATTATCTGGTATAATGTGGATCTTGGATCGGATTTCCCAGGTTTTCGAGGTAGTGAACACCCAGATTTTGTAATCAATAAGTCATGCAAAATATGGATTTGGATTTTTTTCTGAAAAGTGACTGGAAAATCAGGGAATATCATGGATTTTTCGTCAATTGATGTCGACTCTATTAACTTCAAACAACTCGTCTAATAACAAACAAAAACACCACTCGTGATACAGACCAACACGGCATCACGCTGTCGACTACAGGTGCCACCGCACTGAGAAAAAAAAACAGTTTTACAATCTTATATCTTCAAAATAAAATGCCAGTAGTGGGAGAAGCTCCGCCAAGATCAAATTTTCGCGAATCACCCTTAAGCAGCTTTTAAATAATAGATAACAAAAGATACGGCGACTGGGTAAATCTTGCTGCCATCCATCGTCTTCCCGTTGTGTCGTTGGAGTTGGCCGTAAATAATGCAGATCGCGACACACTTGAGAGATAAGACGGCCTATCGCCATCATCTTTGTCCTCTTCGCGTGCTCCACTGTTGATTTCGAAGAACAGTCAACAGCAGCTTCTGTTGCCTTATTGTGATTGTGCTATGAAAGTCCTCTTCCTGGGGCTCATCATTATCTATTATTCAATTCAAATGGAGAGTCTCAATTTGCTTTCGATTGGGGATGCAATGAGATGCGAGAGAGAGAAGAAAATGTGGCACGTGTTTTTGCTGAGTGCGTAGGTGGAGTCGAAAATCACACCAATCATAATTTTCCGTTCGGATTTTTGCATTTTTGGAAGCTTATCTGCCATTACGGATTCCGAAGGGAAAAGACTGTTGCACTAAATCATCGATTTTATGATTGAGCTCAACGACGGCATTGTTGACACATACTTAAGGTCTTAAGGGTCGTTGAATGGATGGAAGAAGGTAGGCGTTTGCTGCCAAGTAGGTCTACGTGTTTAGAATTTGGCAGTAGAGTAGTGCGGTTTCTCCTGTGGCGGCAGCATATTGTTGTGGATAGAATTCATATTTGCGAACATTCAGCTAAATCTTCATAAGAGGACTTGGGAAATCATGCGAAGGCAAAGAAGACGCCGGTTTGGTTCTCTTGTTCCAAGCCGCAATGTTAGTAAATATTGATTGCGGTTAATAGGAACCGACGACGGTGGTTTGATTTCGATTCACGTCACTCGCAAGCAAATCGTGACTGAAGTCGGGGAAGCCTTTAGGGAGGTCGGTTCTTGGAATATTTACTGATTGGATCTGAATCATAATATTAATAGGAAGATATTGGTCGATTGTCAGTTCATTTGTTACGTTTGGATGTAAAATAACAAAGCACAATTCCACTATTCTGACTGTATCCAAAAGCGTCATCTGGGCGTCGCCTGGCTTGATGCAACATATGCTCTCCACACTCGAAGTGATGATTCACTGCATACCCTCGTAAAAACGGCTGAAACGACAATGAAAACACCCAACGCCCACACTCGCTGCTCGACCCAACAACAACTACACACGTTTGAACCCACCACCGCCAGCTCTTCGAATCTCGTGAAAATCTGTCCGCATTTCCGTCCGATGATTGCATGATCCAAGCCCCGATGACATCGCAACATTCAATCATTGTACCGAGTCGGCTACTTAGCAGCAACGATCAAATCAAAACTCGTAAATTTCATCACTAAAACGTCTTTGAAATGACCTGCTGACGGAAGGTTGCGTGCATAAATACCTTGACTTCGATACATACCTACGTAACTTTGGACGAACCGAGCGCGACGTCGTAGATTTGTGTCCGGCGATTTTGGCGCGGACATTATCACGCTCCGTTGCGTCCACATGGAGCCGGGGAAAACTTCCGGACCGCCACTCGCACTGGCCGCCAAGACAAACAGAAATTAACAAAGATTTATCGATTTGGGTGAAGGACTGGCGCGATAAGAGCATAGATTTAGGAGTTGGGAAATGTTTTCGTTGTTAGAAGGTGTTCAGGCACGTTGGCGCTCTGCGTGCTTATCGTGCTTCCATTTGCTTGCCTTTTATGATCATTATCATCATTTGTTTACATTACGTGTTGCGTTCTTTCCGCTTGCACTACAAGCTTCCATCCCGGCACAGTCGAAATGTGTTGGGTCATATGTTACAATTATGCATGATTTATTTAAATTTGCGACCTACTTACCGCGCATTTGTTTGCCCAGATCCTTTGAAGGATAAACAAACCGCAATATGATCTAAATTTTCTTCGAGTGTCAAAAAATTCCGAGTGGAATACTATCCAACCGCGCCTTGATCAACGGCCTCGTTCAAGGTAACCTTGCCGCTTTTCGGTAGATATATCAGCTTCCAAGGCACACAGCGATAACGCAATTATTTTTAGCAGATGTTGATTCTGTATGGATGATAAGGAGGCAATCTTTTCGTGTGCGAGATGATAAATCTCGTGCAAAATTAGGCTGATACTATCGTGCAGGTTATTTGTTCCCGCGTACGGGTGCACTGATACTTTCGAAAAACGAATTTTGAGCGCAAATACGTTTCGGTTCAGCTCAGCGAATGAAGTGTTCCAGGACACGCCGATAGGTGGATGAATCGGTTTTATTTTTGTGACCCCAATCTGCAAAGCACTCCGAATTACCGTGGCGATAAATATGACACGAGCGCACAGTGCACAGTGGTCCAGAATGCAGATTTAGGTGGAATAATATGTTTTGAGCCTGAAATTAAAACTTTAGACTAAAAGTCTCTTCTAGAAAGTTGTTCCTTATATTTACGCCCTCATTTTTATGACAATGAATTCTAGGGTGGTTCCTATTATCATTAAAATCAAAAATCTAACTTTTTTGTTTGAATAAATTAAGGTATACATTCTTCTACAAAGTTATAGCTGAGCTAATTTCCAAGCAACTTTGTTGAAAATAACTTTTTTTGTTTCTCTTATATTGGCCGATTTAGAGCTATTTTCTTGAATTGAGATGGGGTGGCTCTTAAAAAAAAAAACAGTTTTTTGCTCTAGTTTTCTTATTTCGAATTTCTCAGCAAAGGTGTCTTCAGATAACTTAAGGCGCAAATTTTTGTTGCTCAAAGTTTGTCAATATCTTTAGCCGATCAAGAGTTATTGACGTTTTTATACTAAAAATATGCACTTTTCAAATGTTAATATCTTTGGTTGGGGCAAACAAAAAAAAATTTTTTTTACGGTCTTTGAAAGGGCGTATGTTATTCTCAATATTTTGAAAAAAAATTGAGGTATGTTATTTTTTAAACTCGTATAAAATCAATTTGAATTTATTTATATTTTTACTATATTTGGGTATATCTTTTATCTTTTTTTATTAGAAGAGATACAGGCAACAGTTTCAGCTATAAACATTCGTCTTAGAGAGTTTTAAAATTCTCTAGAAGATAACTTTTAGAATTGAACCCAGCCATGGTCTTGCTTTGTAGCTGCGCCTATACCGACTGAGCTAAGGGAGGTATATGCAGGGCTGGTAGCAATCAATGCTGTCAAAAAAGTGATTTTAGTGACCATGTTGAAGAAATAAGTGACCAAATAGTGACTTATAGTGTAAAAAAGTGACTAAAAAGTTACCTAAGGGCAGACAATTAGGCGTTCTGATGGCATACAAAATAAATGTTTGATGTTTTATACTTATTCAATTAGATTCTCATAAACACTTAAATATGTGCGATAGGAACCTTTAAAGCGAAAGATTCAATAGAAAGTTTATGACTAAAGCTCTAAGCTTCTACTACCTGGAAACAAGGTTGCAAAGACTCATTTCAGCTAAAATAATGTTTTTCGGAATAATAAAACCAAAAGATGGTATGATGGCATGTTTTACTTGTAACTTACAAGAAGAGGTTACAAAGTATGCGTTGGAAACATAAAACCTGTAAATTTTGCTTTCTATGAGTCACAATCAGCGATTTGCTGATCGCTGAGTGAGTGAGTGAGTGAGTGAGTGAGTTTGTGAAAAATCGCTGATTGTGACTCTCATGAAGTGAAATAAACAGGTTTAATATGTCAAAAACATTCTTTGCAACCTCTTCTTGTATCCTACCAATTCAAAATTTGATCCTGGCATCTAATTATTTCATAATTTAGAAAAACATTGTTTTAGCTGAAATGAGTCTTTGCAACCTTGCCTGGAAAACCTAAAAAACCGGGAATTCGCAGGGAATTTTATTTTTCCTGAAAATACCTGGAAGTATCAGGGAATCTTTTCATTACTCAGGAAATTTAATAATTTTCTTAATAAGAATGCATTTTAAAATAAAAATATTTAATATATTATTTTCATTCACACATTGAACTTTATAGATGCAGAATAGATTAATCTTCAGCAACAAATACATTTTTAAAATTCAGAGGCTTCAAATGATTTTTTTTTTTGGTTCTAGTATATGCATATTTCCCACAAATTTTATAAATTCTGAACTGAAAAGTTATAATACCTCAAGAAATTTTCAAGAATCTGGAGTCAAATTCCTTGCACAGTTTTATTATAATTTCTAAGGACCTTATTCTACGAGAGTTGTGGGGAAAAAATCTACTAGAAAAACATCAACTGCAATCTGCTTTCATGGTACTTCTGAGGAATTTGAGACTTCATGTGAAGCCTTAGTCTAAGATAGTAAACTCCAAGCGAATTTTCATGAGAAATCTCCGTTGAATGGAATATTCTGAGGTCATCATAACTACTTGAAAGTTCCCAAAATATTCTTGAATTTAATTAAACTGCCTTGAAGCTCTTTTGTAGTTCGACAAACCTACCTGATGCTCGCAATACTTCTCATCATTTTGTTTTAACTTCTCTAAACTTTTTAGAACTTCCTAAAGTTTCCACAATTTTCTTAATGATCATGAGTTTTCTCTCAAGTGTTAACAATTCAATGAATTTCTCGAAACTTTTTTAATATTTATGTAATTTCCCTGCTCTGGAATATCTCTGCTCTGAGGATATATGTTCTTTCTTGAAGTTTTTTTTGTTTAGAGCTTTATTCGCTAAATCAATATCTTTCTCGAAGAAACTTCTCTAATGTGTTTGAAGTTCACAAGAAACTTGTTGTACTACCATGAATTTAATTTGGACTTATGTGAAAACCTCAATAATTTTCTTAACATCTCTAAAGTTCTCTCAAGTTACTCAAACAATAGTGGCTTACAACTACGTTATGGCATAAATAAAAAGAGGATACACCACAATAGATCAAAGTAATGGTCGCGGTGGTATTATGTCCCCAACATAGAAAAAAAAAAAGTTCTCTGAAAATCTGGGAACTTCTTGAAGTTCCCGCTAATTTAGTGAAACTAATGGAAACGAACTCCCCTGAAATTCCCTTTATTTTTATAGTTTTACTAAACTTATTTGAGATGCTCCCTCGGATCTCGGATGTTCTCGGATCTTCACTTAATTACCACAGACTTTTATGAAGTTCTCGAAATGTTTCTGAAGATCTCTGTACTTCTGTGAAGTTTTCGAAGTTATTCGGAAATTTCAGAACCAGGCTTCCGCAGCGAAATAATTAATATAGTTCTATGATTTTCACTGAAGTTCTCAAGATTTGTCTGAAGTTCAAATTATCGAAACTAATTCATAACTTCTTCAATAGTCTAGAGTTTCCTGATGTTTTTAAAACTGCCCAAAATATTTCTCAATTTCATTAAAATTCTCCAGACTGCCCGGCCTTAGTATTTTTTTAAAGAACGCACCATTTTACTGGAATTGATTCAACTGCCTTTAAGTTCTACAATTTTCCTTAAGTTTTATAATGTTTATAAATGCTCACGGAATTTTACCTTAAATCACTATTTTTTCTGCCATAAGTTTTCTTCTTCTTTGCATTTCAAGCTTATTGCATATCGCATATTTAGCTTATTGCGTGCTCTCAACTTAGTGTTCTAGATGCACTTCCACAGTTATTAATTGAGAGCTTTCGATGCCTGTACCATTTTTGCATTGGTATAATTGTGTGGCAAGCCCAATCATACTTATATGCCCAGGGAAGTCGAGAAATATTCTAACCCGAAAAATTCCTAGACCGGACCGGGAATTGAACCCAGCCACCTCCACCTCCCTGAGCTAAGGGAGGCCCCAAGAAGTTTTCTATGCTTGCTTAATTTCTCTAAATTGAACAAATGTTCCGGTAAATTTTCTGATATATATTTATAATTTCCTGAAACTTCTAATCATAGTCGGATCAATCATAGAATTCTCGGAATATCCCATAATTCTAAGGAACTCCTTGTAAGTCGCTGCAAATTTCCTTAAGTTAATGTGATTTTTCTGATGTTATCTGATCGTCCTCGAAGTACTCGGAACTTCACAGAATATAATGAAACAATCTAAAAATATCTAAATCTCTTAGAAGTTCTCTGGAATTTCTTGAAAATATCGGTGGTTGCTAAAAGTTCTCGCCTTTTTTATTCATGGAACTTAGTTGACGTTCTCTGTGAAGTTCCTGAAATATTTCTGAGGTTTTCATAAATTTTCTGAAGGTCTCTGTACTGAATCTTTCGGAACATCTAATGGGTTCTCGATTGAATTCCAGCACCTCCTGGAACTATCCTGAATTTGTCCAAACTGACGCTTATAGATTTTTAAACCAATTCAATAGTCTGGGCTAAAGTTTCGGGGACTTCCCCTTTAGATCTCTGGCATTCCCCAAAGATCTCTAGATCTAGCTTTTCTGAGATCAATAGAACTTCATTAAAGTTTCCACACTTTTGTTAGTACGAAACGTTAAGACATTATAAATGTTGTGATCTTAGACTTACTAAAATACTAAAAAATAAACCAAAAAAAAAAATAAAACATTTAAAATTCGTTTTACATTATAGGGGAATTTACGTATTCTCGGCAACCTAAGCAGCGACCTTCTTTCTATAGCCTTTTTCTCTATGGAACGCACACATATGCAGTATTGGTTTGTTTACAATCTTTTGCTGCCAGCTGCTCTAACAATTTCAGTCGAAAGAATTGTCAAAAACTGTTTTGAAACGCTTTTACAAAGCTCCAATCTTCTCTAGTGAGAGCGAGTATTGCCAGCAACCAGTTTTTCTTCGGCAACCGTTCCATTTGAACTGCATGTAAATCTGCTGTTCTATTATCGGCAACTGTAGAGCGTGTGTTTCATTTCAAGAAAACCCTGCTAGATTGCTTTTTCTCAGTGGTAAAAATATAGTCAAATTGAAGCTGAAAGCATAAAAAATCGTTTGCATGCATTCAGCGAAGTGTTTTCGTAAGAAAATTCAGTGAAAATAGTGTTTCAATTTGGGTTGCCGAAAATAGTCTGTCATGCCGAAGCCGTCATTTCCCCTATCTAAACCGTATATTTTAAACGCTAACATTTTTTCTTAGCCTTCGCTTTAGCCTTATACTTCTTTGAAGCCGTGATTTTTGACACTAATGCCACAAATGTTGACTTTATTATGTGTAACACTCGAGTTATCAACAAGACATTTCGCGCATAAGTTTTTATATCCTTTCAAGGAAGAACATTGGTAATAATGTAGATGAATAGGATCGAA
Source organism: Ochlerotatus camptorhynchus (assembly GCF_037179485.1). NCBI lineage: Eukaryota > Metazoa > Arthropoda > Insecta > Diptera > Culicidae > Ochlerotatus > Ochlerotatus camptorhynchus. The sequence continues at coordinate 3,630,894 of NW_027040988.1, forward strand.
GCAATTGCTTTTTGGGTATTGATAAATTCCGGATAAACCATCAAGCGGAATACCACAAACGTAACAGTTCTTATAAAAAAAACGTTCTGTTTTCGATACTTCATCCCTATCCAAATATAACTCAGTTTTCTCAACAATTGTTCGTGCTTCCAAAAATCTAACCAGACGTATGGATTCAGGAAGGTCTATTCAACAAAATCCAAGCGTAATATTCAAAGGAAGGAGCCAAAATCCATCTTGGCTGAACAAATTTTAACAAAAATACGTAGTTTTGTCAATTTAAACCTGGCTTTGTGTGTGCTTAAAAAAATAATCATCACATATGAATTCAGCAAGTTCAATTCTATAAAATCCAAGCACAAATTTTTCAAAAGATTGAACCGAAATCCAACCTGGCTTCAAAAAAAAATCTACCATCACGTATGACCTCTCAAAGGTCAATTCCATAACATCCAAGCCTGTTTTTCAAAGGACGGAGCCAAAATCCAACTTGGCTGATCAAGAAACCCAAATTTCTATAAAAATACGTACTTTTGTGGATGTAAACCCAGTTTTCTCAACAATTGTGCTTGCTTTAAAAAAAATCTACCATCAGGTATCAACAATCTCAGCCGAATTTTCAAAGGATGTGAATCTCACAAGAACGAGGAAGGGATCTAAGGGAGCGGAATCTACGTTAAAAGTTAGGTAAATCACTTCAGGAAAGCTCAGACTAACATCACTCAACAGAAAAGTTTGGACTCCCTAAGGAAGGTTTTGAACCACTTCAGAAAAGGTTGGACACCATTTGGAAAATTTAAGCTCAAAAAATTGTCGGTTCACTTCGGAAAACTTTCTACACTTTCACTAAGCAAGATTGTGTCCTTGCCAAATGCCAAAGCAGTTAACAAAAATCTGGAGCTCACTTAGGAAAATATCAAACCCGTTCTAACAAGTTTGGGTTCAGTTCGGAAAAAGTTGAATCAATGCAGGAAACCTTGGATTCATTTAGGAAAAGGATTAATCAGTTAATGTTGCCTCACTTCAGAAAATGCGAAACCAATTCTTTAAAGATTGGATTTGGAATATGTTGAATCACTTCAGGAAATTTTTAACAATTTTAAAAAGAATTGAATAACATAACAGAAAAGTTTAGACTCAGTTAGAACAATATTGATGATTTATTCGAAAGTTTGAACTCACTTTAAAAAAGTTCAGACTCAGTTTTGAATCTGCTTTGAAAAGTGTCACCTCAGTTAGGAATTTCCTGGATCGTTTCTGATTTGGTATCACTTCTAAAAATTTTAAACCAATTTTGAAAAGATTGGATTTAGCTCGGAAATTGTTGAATCACTGTAGAAAAGAAGTGAATCATTAAGTACCAATGAAGAAGGTTTGTAAGTTAAGAAATGTAAAGGGTGATACGGTCAAAATTTGGTCAAGGGAAAACGCGTGTAAATCGGTGAAATCGTTTATTTAAAAAATCAAATTAAATTTCTTTTTCAAGTTCAATTAGTATAAAATTCAGGAAAAATATTCAGTTAGGCTTCCGCTTTTCCAAATCCGAATTGCCGGGCCTTACGCTTGACCCCTGCCATCAGATTTTGTACAGCCACCTTGTCCACCTTCTTCGCCGCAGAAAGCCAGTTTGCCTTGAACTGCTGCTCGCCCTTAGCAGTTTTTTTGGTCTTCTTTAGGTTCCGCTTGACAATAGCCCAGTATTTCTCAATTGGGCGGAGCTCTGGCGTGTTGGGAGGGTTCTTGTCCTTGGGAACCACCTGCACGTTGTTGGCGGCGTACCACTCCATGGCCTTTTTACCGTAATGGCAAGATGCCAAATCCGGCCAAAACAGTACGGAACAACCGTGTTTCTTCAGGAAAGGCAGCAGACGTTTATTCAAACACTCTTTCACGTAAATTTCTTGGTTGACAGTCCCGGAAGCTATGAAAATGCTGCTTTTCAAGCCACAGGTACAGATGGCTTGCCAAACCAGATATTTCTTTGCGAACTTTGACAGTTTCATGTGCTTGAAAACATCTGCTACCTTTCCCCTTCCTTTTGCCGTATAAAACTCCTGTCCCGGAAGCTGCTTGTAGTCGGCTTTGACGTAGGTTTCGTCGTCCATTACCACGCAGTCAAACTTCGTCAGCATCGTCGTGTACAGCCTCCGGGATCGCGCTTTGGCCGTCGTATTTTGTTTATCATCGCGATTTGGAGTCACTACCTTCTTGTAAGTCGATAGTCCGGCTCGTTTTTTGGCTCGATGCACGGTTGTAGACGATACACCCAGCTTATTTGCGGCATCTCGGAGAGAGAGGTTAGGGTTTCGCTTGAAACTACCGGCAACTCTCTTTGTCGTCTCAGCGGCTTCCGGTTTTCGATTTCCCCCCGATCCAGACTTCCTGGCTGTCGACAAACGTTCCCCAAACACTTTAATTACATTTGTAACGGTTGATTTGGCAACTTTTAGCGATTTTGCCAACTTTGCGTGCGAGTAGCTCGGATTTTCGCGATGCGCGAGCAAAATTTTGATACGCTGCTCTTCTTGCTTGGACGGCATTTTGACAACTGAAGAGTGAATTCCAAAATCAAAATAGGAGCAACATTCTACACACACACACCTTCAAAATGAGGGGTGTTCAGGTTTTTTAAATGCAAAATTGAAAGAAATACGTCAAGTTGATATTGACCAAATTTTGACCGTATCACCCTTTAGATCGAATCCAAAAATCTGGCGACTACGGTGGGCTGGGCACATCGTAATAATGTCGGGTAACGACCCACTGAAAATGGTTATTTGTAGTGATCCGACTGGGACAAGACGAAGATGTGCGCAACGAACAAGAGGTATCGATCAGATTGAAGGTGGCTTACCTAGTGAGTTGCCAAACAAGATTAGGAATGATGTTCGATAAAATTCGTTTTCAACAACTGAAACCGGCTGATCCGATTTCAAGGACCTGGCATCATGCTTGGCATACACAGTTTTGCTCACGAACTGCTCATTTGCTAATAACTTTGCACAGAGTTGACGAAACATCGTTCTGTTTGAAGCAGTCGATAGAATAGACTTTAAGCTTTGTAAAGAAATGTAAAAAAAAAATGAGATTTTAACTATAGTAATAAACTGTATTTGATTTTGCGTTGCAAAAATGAAGTGAGAAATGCTCGCTGCACATCTCGGACTTAAAGTGTAAAAATTCATCGGTGTTGATTCAAATGATAAGATTTACCTACTCTTTGCATGTCTACAGTAAACTATGATCCTAATCTATCAATAACTTTAAAGAAAACTAAATTTCAACAACTGAGTTAAACAGTATTAACAAATGAGCAGTTGGTGTGTACAACTGTGCATGCCAAGCATGCCTGTCATGCCGTACTGGTCAAGTACCAATTTATGTGAAAATTCTTTAAAAGAACAATGAATTTGCGAAAAATAAATATACACTGAAAGTTTTATTTTATTTCCTCCTTGGTGATATTCCAAAATTTTGAAAGGGGGGGGGGTTGACAAAAAAAAAACTTGACGAAAAATTTCATCTATTGCGCTATAGGTCACTATAGTACTCTAAAAAATACCTAAGTATTTTTTTTTAATTTCAAATAAAGTCTTAAAAAAATTTCTCAAAAAAGGATTTTTTTAATTTTTTTATTTGTTGATATGTTTTAGGGGACGAAAAATTCCATCTATTGCACTATAGGTCAAGGAGGAGATATGATGGACAAAAAAGTTATGATTTAAAAAAAAAAGTCAAGTTTTTGGAAAAATATCCAAAACTTGGTCCAATTACTTTTTCGATAATAAAGCAAAAAATTCTTTTTTGAGAAAAAAAAAGTGTTTTTAAGACTTTATTTCAAATTAAAAAAAAAATTGGGAATTTTTTTTAGAGTGCACTTTTGTTTTCAAATAGTCTCATCTATTACCTGCAATATTGCAGAAGACACCCAACCGATCGGACAAACAGTTTTTGAGTAAAATTTTCTGAAGATAAGCTTGATATTTTCTATATGCGCTTTTCAAAAATAAGACTGGATTCCAAATGGCATTCTCGGTCATAAGGAACGTTTGCGCAAATTTTCAACCAAATCAAAATATACAAAAATAAACCGGTTTGCGAATTCGTAGGGAATTGCTCTATACAGAATTCCCACTTTGGTGGGATTGGTATGCCTGATAATAATTTTACAAGCTCCTTTGATATTGCGAGACTATTCAATCATATCATAGACATAGACGATATTAATAATTAATCTTTAATTAAAAATTGTGACTACAATGAGCAAAAATACATTATTTTCAAAATCCGTTCGATTTTGGTATGCTGTCAAAATCGAACCGGTTACTGTACTACATTTTTTAATGGCAGTGGTTCTATATTTGTTCAAGCGGAGCGCCACTAGATTTGTCCCTTAAATTTTGGTAGCGTTGTCAGTCTTCTTGATGTGTTCTAATAAACATCTTTAAACTAACGGTATTCAGTGCGTTGATCGTGAGCTTGACTCCTCAACTAAATGCAGGAAAGTTTCCTCTAAGTTGAGCTTCCTAAATTGATTAATTTACGGGACTGAATTACACTAGCTCATTCAAAGCACATTGAGTTGACATTCTAATTGACGGTGCAAAGTACGGAACCAAGCCACCTACCATCTAATTGAAATTCACAGTGTGCCACTACAACTAAGGCCACGCGAAACGAAACGAACAACAGAAACAAGTAAAGTCAGAGGATGTTTTCTGTCTAACGTTTACCGTTAGTCACTGTCACAATTCTAGCCCTTTGAGACGTTTACATTCGAATTGAACGCTGTCAAAAGGATAAGAATTGCTTTGAATGCTGAATGACATTATTCTTGTTGAATTAAGCTCAATTTTCGTCGGGTAAGTAAATCACGTGCAAAAAATAGGTACCGTATAACAGGGTGAAGTTAATCATTGAGGTGAAGTTGATCACTACCTACATTGCTTAATTTTCGATTCTCAACAGTCCTTGTTTATGATATTGTTACGAGATAATTTGTTTAGTACACATTTTATTAGGCAGTACTAAATAGTACTTTTGCAAAGTTTTTCCTAACAAACATTAGAAAAGCATTTGCTAGTACAGATTTGAGAGGTATTAGTTTGTGTGCCATACATATAGTTGGAACAACATTCAGGTTTATCGGTAGAAAGTGTTCAACGTCCCCCCGTTTTACGGTACAATTTTCGCGATTAACAACAACAAAGAGCTCCGTTCCATTATCAGTCAATCAACATCGAATCAACCGAAAATAGAAAATAACTGCCGTTATTATACCGTCTGACGTATTACACGTCCGACAGCCGCTAACCGACATCGAACTGTGGAAGCTCATCAAATCTCGCGTAACATTTGAAAAGGGCCTATGTCCAAAATGTAAACAATCCAGAAAATGAATTGTAAATTTTTCCGCCAGTATTTAATTCCTATATAAATAAATTAAAGTATTTTAGGCATTTATATTGTTCACAATAACAATAGTAACTATATCTCAGTACACAACATCCAAAACATGCGAAACGTTTTCAAAAATACATGAAAATCGATAAAAATTTAATATCACAGTAATAAGCCTTTTTGTGAATCTTTAAATGGTTAGGCCCTTTTTGTTAAGCCGTTGTGCTTGTCATCATAAATTGTAGGCCCTTTGCTAAGCCTTTTCTTAACGTCAAATAAATCATCGGCCCTGCCTCAAGCAGTAGGGCCTAGCTTTGATTTGAAATGTTTCAATCATCGGCCCTTCTACGTCGCTAGGCTTATGAATGGAACCTCATCGAACGAAAAAAAAATATATGTTAGGCCCGAGGTTAAGCCGTTTTTGCATGAATGATTGGAAAAATTTCGTGGATCGGCCGTTTTAAAAATCAAGTTATTTTTAATGATTTTTATCGATAATGCGGAACATTCCTATACGACTGGTAGCTAATTACCAGTGCTACAGAATGGTATCAAAAATCGGTTTGTTTACATTTTGATCATAGGCCCTTTTCAAATGTTACGCGAGAAATAAACATTATGACTGGCAGCTGTTACTCCCTATATATTGCAACAATTTCAAAGGCCACAAGCAGGGGAAAAAATAACAAACTGACAGCATTTCCAGCGCCTAACGGTATACTATCGCAAACGAGAGTGTGTCTGTTGTGATTCGCTGAGTGACGTCAATGCTGACTGAGAGAGAGATTCAACGAGTGGGAACTCAAGAGAGTGAGTTCCTCGATGGTGCGCCAAATCGTCCAGCGGCCACGGCACCAAGCAACATACAGAAGTGTATTGAGAAATCACAGACTTCGGACGGTAATGTGTATGCATGTGAATGGCAGCTACTTCGAAAAGGTAAGGTTGAAGAAAACAAGTTTTTTTTTCCTTCAATGCGCCTTTTGCCATTCGCCATAATAATATTGCTGCTGTCTCTGTGGGGGTACGCAATCTTGTGTGTATGTGGCTGGTCTTAACGGGTTGAGTAGGTGCAGCCATCAGCAGCAGGTCTGCGGTAATGACGAAGACCATAATAAGAGCCAAAAGTGGCCTGCACTGCAACACACCACTTGCACTACTAATTGTATTGGTATAAGTTTAAAATCAAGTTTTTATGGCTTGTCTGCGCGCGATTCGATGACTCATATGAGGCCATTCCTCGGTGGTTTCAACGCCATATAAGATGGCAATGTTGGAGAGAGAGGGAGGAAACTAGACTAGGAGAAGCTGGGTTGAAGATAGGTCATGGATGCTTCGATTGATAATGCTGTCAGTTCGACGAATGATTGCAACTGACAGTATAACATACAATAATTGAACTGACAGCTTTCAAACAATCCAATGAAATTTTTCGTAATTGTATTTTAAGCTATTTTCTTAAATTAACACGACTATTATAAACAATATTTGGAAAAACATATTACGTAACTAGTGCCCAATTTGCTGTCACTTTTCCTACCAATCAACAAGTTTCCTTCCAGTGAGGCGACCACTAGCCCTGTCTGCATCGAAAGTGATACCGAAACGCTTGATTCCTACCCATCAATCATCTCAAAGCCCCGGGCACAGTCGAAAACTGGCAATGACAACAATTTCCAACAGCAGCCCGGCGATTTTCTCCATTTGGCATTCGAAATCACGCTGCCCCTCCCCGTTTTGCTCCCACATGCTCCTTCCTCACACTGACCCCACTGCAGGCATCAAACTTGACTCGCTGTGAGGGGTTCACATTAGAAAGCGAGCAATTGCTATTCACCGTCTTCGTCGTCATCATCGTGACCGCCCGTCCCACTGCATCACTCACAGTTGTTGCGGTGCATTGTGATTGCTCTTCGTGGGTGTGTTAGTGCAATGGGCGTCTGAAACGTGTAATCGCAATCTCCCCGGCTAAATGCACCTCGCCTCGTGTTCGCGACGAACTTTCGCCGGGTTGCAGGCAGTGAATGTGAATCAAAATCTGACAGCACCAATGGACGATTTGCAAGTGTGAGTCACTTTTCTGAACAATTGACGAAGGATGCTGTCTGCTTTAAATGCTCATCTCGAGTGGAACACCATAAACGAGAGCACGAGATTTATGCTATTTCCCTTTCATCTCCGTTTGTCCCGTGCTGATAAATAATGGAGGAAGAGGGTGTGGATAGCTGCTGCGTAGCGTCCGCCATCGCTGAGCAGAATGAAGATATAAACGGCTATAAAGGGGGTCGTGAAACATCGAAACGACTGGTAAATATTGACATTATCGGGCTTTGGGGTGCCGCCGCGTTCGCCAAAAGCGGAAAACGAAAGTGGCAGCATAAATGAAAAATCGAAGTGCTGTCAGTTTCAGCTGCGATGGGATTTATCCGAATCGGTGTTGTTGCCATGCTACCACGGATGGGTAGCAGTGCGGTGTGGGTTATTTTTGTTTGAATATATCGAATTCGCATGGAAGATGCTGCCGCTGCTGTTGCTGGCGTAATTAATCGAATAACTGGAGCATGCGCGTGGATCGAATCGTGGCTGGTGGGGTGGTTTTCGAGTGGTTGCTGCATGTTGGCGCTTTTCCTGGAAGATGATTACTGTGTGGGGTGTTATCATCTGCTTTCGGATAGATTCAAATGATTTTTTTGTTGTCAACATATTGACGAACGAGAAAATTTATGGAAATAATATGAAGAAATTGGAGCAAACTCATAGCATTAGTATCGAAATAAACCGAAACATTTAGATGTTTTTCAACAATTAAATACGTTGTGCTTTATATGTATAGCTAATGTTCGCTGATATAGACATTTAAACAAAAACAAAAACTGACAGCATTTTAAATTGTTGTGTGCAACCAAGCTCTTTGATTTGAACACAAATATAACGCTAAGAACCAATGGATAAGTTCTGTTAATTTGATCAACTCTAAGAGCTTAGAACTTACAAAAAGGAAATACAACTGAACATTAACTAATACGACCTGGTAACTGACAGCATTTTTTTCCAATAAATCGATTATTAGATACCACTTGCATTAAACAATTTAGCAACCACTTCAACTGATTTTCAGATATAGATATCTAACGGATGAATCTCAATTGAAATACCTTCTCGTAAGGAATCATCCAACAACAACAAAGCCTAAAGAAGTCCAGGGAAGATTACAGAAACATCACGGAAGTTCCAGCTGCTACTTCATTATTGTATGTCTCAAGAACAGGCTCCTTAGAGATTCACCTCATGATATTTTCAACTAAAATTCAAATAATTTCAGCTGAATTAAAGTCGATTGAAGTTCAGAGTATGTTAAACGAATTTCAGAGGATTTTGTCTTAAATTCGTGTAATTTCAACTGGAATTAAGAGTAATTCAGCCGGCACCGGTGGTGTACTGGTAAGCGTTACTGCTTTCTCACCCCAATGGGTCTGGGTTCAATCCCAGCCGAGGTCGGTGGGATTTTTCTGAGGCATAAAAATCTCTGGTCACGTCTTCCTTCGGAAGGGAAGTAAAGCCGTTTGTCCCGGCACATGTGTTTGTTGAATGGGTGCGATATCTTACGCAGGTGTGGAAGCTGCCTTCCTGCCATTCGGTTGCCGTCAATGGATGGCAATCGATGTCCGTCGGTGATTGGCACTAGATTGCGGAACAGAGGCCGACGTTGAAAAGGAAAGAAGAAGAATAGTAATTCAACTGGGATGCTGAAGATTTCAACTGAAATACAATGTTATTAAGCCAAAAATGGGGAATTTCATTCTAATCGAAATTGAAACATTTTCTAGTATCAGAACTGGGATTTTGAAATTCTAGCTACGGTAGTCTACCTGAAATTCATGAATAGAGATCTATCAGATGAATCTCAATTGAGATAAGGAAAATACTAACTTAGATTCAGTTCACTGCAGTGAATATTCGATTAATTTTATTCCTCCTGAAACTCCGAGGATTCTTATCGTGATAGTACAAGTGTATGCATTTCAAGGCAATGAAGCTTAAGTTTAATTATTAACGAAATTCGGGATAAACATCTAATTTCAAATGGAAAGTAAATTCAATACAAATCACATTAAATGAACTCACGTTACTAATTTGAGAATTTTAACAGAAATTTGTGAATCTTAACTAAAACTATAAAAAAATAAATTGCATCTCAATTAATTTGAGTTGAAAGTCAAGAGCTTCTAACTGATATTCGAAGAATTACGATTGAAATCTGCGAAATTCAACTGACATGGAAATGAATTTAAACATGTATTCTGTGAGGTTACGAATCCTGATGAACATTTTGACCTCTATGTCAAAATAGTCAAAATGTAATTCCATGAAAAGGACTGAAATTAAGAGAACTACAACTATATTAAGAGCAGTTCAACTGAAATATTGAACTCGCAACGGAGATTCAATTAATAGAAACTATGATTCAATATTTTCTAGGGTCCTAACTGGGGATTCAAAATGCAACCCAATGTAATATAACTGAAATTCAAAGATAGATATGGGACATTCCAGCTCAAGTGGGTACACCACCTGTGGTCGATGTCACCTATTTGAGTCAAACTTGGCCAAAAGTGGTCGATGTCACCTATTTGAGTCAAACTTGGCCAAAATGCTTATTTTGGCATTCTGAACAAACGCCCTTTTCATTTTGCTCTGAAGTGCCTAGATCCCTCTCGACTACAACCCTGGATTTTCGAGAATTTTTAAGATTTCATCTTTCAGAAGAGATTATTCCACAACCAAATAAGCTATTCATGATCTTACGACGTCAATTTGAAGGTTTTTTTTAATGTAGATTCTTATAGGTGTACCCACATTTTGTTTTTGTTATAATAACTACAGAAAACAGACTGATTACAAGCAGGTATCCTGATTGTCAAAAAATGGCGGGATTTTTTATTTCTTAATATTTTGGGCTCAAATTTTCACCACACTTTGGAAAACTCTTCTACTAGATGTGTTTCCAAGGGCAAATGATTTGGACAAATAGTTTTTGAGATATGACCAGATGAGTGAGTGGTAGTTTTGAGCTTTTATGCTGGAAAATCAATGCTATTTAGTATTTTTTTTCTTGAATTCCTTCACGCAGATGGCACAATAATTTTTTGTTATTTTCCACATGTTCTAAGTAGGATTTTCATTATATGAAATCATAACTAACTCATTTATTTACTTCTGTCCATAATTTAATTGTGGTTCTAAAAGTGAAAAATACGTTCCTATGGGATACAGCCAAAACGTTGTGCTTTAGAAGTATGATGAAATCAGATAGAGTAGCAGGTAAATAAAATTTCAGTTGTGGATGACAGCTGCTACTTGAATAATACCAATTCAAAAGAAATATCGGAAATCTTTTCCAGGATTTTAAGTAGCAAGTGAAGGTAATCCTTACCAAATTTACTGAACGCTAGAAATTTTTACTAGAATTCCTGAATTTCAACTGAATTTAATTCAGTATGAATTTTAGCTAAAATTCAATTAATTTCAACTGATTCTCTTGAGATTCCAACTTAAATGCGTGAAACTCAACTGAAACAACAACTATCCGGGACACGTTCATCGCTTTACGGACGGATCGCGATCACGGGCTGGAGTGGGACTCGGAGTGGCAGGATCAAACTCCGCAACAAGTCAAAGTCTACCGGAGGAGTGTTCCGTTTTTTTCCGCAGAAGCCGCTGCTATTCTTGATGCAGCCATCACTCCTGCAGATCAACCGATCCTTGTGCTAACAGACTCCCACAGCGTCATCCAGGCGCTGGAAGCCGAAGCCCCGAGCCACCCCTGGATACAAGCCATTACACGATATGCCCCACCCTCAACCGTTTTTACGTGGGTTCCCGGGCACTGCGGTGTTCCTGGAAATGAGGCTGCGGACAGGCTGGCGGGATCCGCTCCACCAGGAACGTACCACTCCTAGACGTCAAGCGTTGGATCGCGAATATTATCATGGAAGCCTGGCAGGAGGAATGCTTTCAGTCGCGGACCACTTTCAGAGAAAGATCAAAGAAACCGTACAACCCTGGCTACACAACCACAAGTACAAGGACCAACGGATCATTTCAAGACTCCGGACCGGCCATGCGAGGATTTCCCACAATTTTGGTGGGACACCCTTCCACAAGGTTTGTCCAATCTACAGCATCCCTGCCTTGGTGGAACACGTGCTGTGTGTCTGCCCAGAGTTTCAGAGGCTACGCGAACAACACCGACTCCCAGAGAACATCAGGGAGCTACTTGGCAACGACCCCTCGACGCTGGCTGCGCTGATTGCTTTCTTGAAGGACGCTCACCTGTACAACCAAATCTAGCACTCTCGTCGTTGGCTGCGCTGTCCGTGTTCTTTCACCTTCCTATTTTCCTGCCTTCGGGGTATCTCTGCCGGACTGGAGCTCTACCTTGTTCGCGCATCCATTCCTCACCACCGACCGTCCCGATGTAACTCCCATTTTACATTAAGTTTTTTTTTAAATGTTGTCTCAGAGCCAGTTTTACGTTACGTTAATGTTAGACTGAAACGTTTCCTTAGAGGCAGGCTCTAAGCCTGACCTTCTACTATCAAATGTGATGAACTAGAGTACGGCTAAAAATCACAAAAATAAAGAAAAAAAAAATGAAATTGATGGGCACTGCATTGGGTTCCATGAATTGAAACGAAGTTTTCGTTAATTTAATTCAGTATGAAATTGAATTTTTTTAACAGGAATCGATAAAATCCCAGCTGAGATTCGATGAATTTAAACTATGATTATGTGAATTTGATCTCGTGGATTCTTATAAGAATTTTGCACTGCATTTCAAATGATCCAACTGAACGAAACTGACTGAATGTCAAGGAATTTCAACTGGGAATCATGGAACTGAAGCCAGAATTGTAATACTTTTCCAATAATCCCTAACTAGGAATTCAAACTGCAATTCAAGGCAATCAACTGAAATACAGGAAATTTAAACGACATTCTGGTAATTAAAACTACAGTAATTTACAAAAAGCCCTACTAGGATTTGGAAAGGAATGGCATGTCAATCTAACTGAAATCCAATGATAGATACCAGGAAATTCTAACTTGGATCCAATTAAGGGTGACCACTAAATTTTCATTTTGGAATCTGGAATTTGGAATAAGACTGTTTCCCGGTTTAAACCTAAAAAATCCCGGTTATTAAAATTCAACTACTTTTATTGCTTTGACTATATAGTCATTTTAACCATATGGTTAGTATTACTTATGCGTGAAGCCAACGATTTACATAGTTGAAGATGCTAATTTCAAATAACAGACTAAAGAGGTAATTTATAAACGATAGATGAAGAGATGAAAGTATAGAGTTGATAGTTCCGTTAGAGTACGGCAGTGTGAAAATTGCATATAGAGAGTAGAAAGCGAGCAAGGACAACTTTAGGAAGGTAAAAATCGGTTTAATCATCTCTCTTTACCAAACTCCCCCGTTGGAGAGGGATGGTGAGGGGTATTCCCCCCGTAAGCTTTTTTGATCTTCCGAAAGCATGACAAATTTTCAGTGTTTCCAGGCCAAAAATGACCACAACGCACTAGGAAGGTGCACGAATTTTTGAATCGACCTTCTCCAATTTGTATAAAATTATGGATTTTGCAAAAAATTTTTAAATGGCGTTCTTCAAATTTTTCAAAACATTGTAGAATGGAAACGGCATGAGAAAACTTTGAAGAGAAAAATAATAATAAGAAATGCCAAAAATATAAGGTTATACCTATAAGCCATAGGATTAAGGTACGGACACCCACCCCACCCAGCGTAGTAAAGAGGATGGAAGCAGAGTTCATCAAGGATAGCATCAGACGGCTATATAGCAAACTGGACATGAAGGTTTTGGAATGTTATTATCTACATCTCAAATTGGCCAAGGAGTATCCAATTAAATTCCAGGAGTTTCTGTCTAGGGCCAAGGTAGCAGAGGAGTGCGAATCGGACAGGAAGCGGAAGCTGCAGGATAGGAAGCTAAACAGACTACGACAGGAGTCTCAACGGAGACGGACGACACACCGAACGGGTGAGCAGATCCCATCAACCATCACCACGACGCCGAGAGTTCACTCCATTGATGGGTTGGTTGTCAACCGATCGACGACCGCATTCACGGAAGAACAATTGACACACCTCAACAAGGGGCTAGGATACGCGGTTACAACCAAGCCAGACGTGGAGCAGATCATCATTGACGTAGAAACAGCGATTACCAAGACGCTTCCAACAACATCACAGAATACGGTTAGGACTATCACATCGAACATAATCAAGGACGGACAGGACGGACGCGCCAACGAAAAAGAAATTCGGATTGTAAAGGAGCTAAAAAGTAAAGCAGTATACTACGTAAAGGCAGACAAGGGAAACGCGGTCGTTATCATGGACAAGGACGATTACGATAATCAAATGACAACGAGGATTAACAACGGACCATATAGACAGCTTCGAGTAGACCCCTTACAGAACATAGTGAAACGCGTGGAGAAAGCACTGAAGGAGTGCAAATCGATATTAGGAGATGGAGCAGGTCGTTTACGGGAACCCAATCCCATTCTACCCAGGATCAAAGGTCTCCCCAAAGTCCACAAACCAGGAAATGAAATGCGAGAGATCGTGTCTGCAGTTGGTTCCCCCACCCACAAACTAGCGAAGTGGCTAGTCAAAGAGTTCCAGAGTATGCCGAATCAGTTCCAGAGTAAAGCAGTTAGTAACACCCAGGAGTTCGCCCAGCAACTACAATCTTCAGGAGACATCAACGAGGACAAGATTATGGTATCTTTCGACGTCACAGCTCTTTTTCCCAGCGTACCGGTCAAGGAAGCGATCAACCATCTCGAGGACTGGCTATTAACACAACGAGAGGATGCAGCATGGAGAAACAAGGTTCGGACGTACCTTAAGCTGACCCGCCTTTGCATGGAAGAGAACTACTTCTCTTTCCGAGGTAACTTCTACAAGCAGACGAAAGGAGCCCCAATGGGAAACCCCCTATCCTCCTTCTTGTGTGAACTGTTCATGGCCAACTTGGAGACAATCCTGAAGCAGAAAGGACTATTACCAAACCGTTGATGGAGGTTTGTTGACGATATCTTCAGCGTAGTTAAACGGGAAGCACTTCCACAAATTTTAGATGAGATCAACAAGGATATCAAATTCACTCACGAGGTAGAAAAAGATGGGAAACTCGCATTTCTCGATCTTCTAATCATCAGGGAATCGTCATCATCTTCCTCGCTTGAATACGAAATTTACAGGAAACCAACAAGCACCAAAAGAGTTATCCCCTAACCATCCGTTCCAGCAGAAAATGGCCGCCTTCCACCACATGATTCATCGAATGCAGACTCTTCCACTCAGCGATACAGGAAAGGTTAAGGAATTACAGTACATCTTCGAAACAGCAAGACTCAACGGATACAAGGAGACCACAATCCAGGCAATCATCGATAAAAAAGCGAGAATTCTACAAAGGAGATTATTTACAACCCTCACCGCAGCACCTGAACCATTGAAACGAGTGTCCGTTCCATTTGATCAAGATATTACTTGCAAGCTAAGACCACAGTTAAAACAATTCGGATTAGATTTAGTTTTCACCAGTAGACATAACCAGTTGAAATCATTGTTAGGATCCACTATAGACCCAATTAATGTTTTAGGTAAAGCAGGTGTATATAAAATAAACTGTAATAATTGTAACAAAGTATATATAGGACAAACCAAGAGAACTTTAGCAACTAGAACATATAGCGGAGGTTAATAAGGCCAAAAATCAAGAGGAAAAAGGCATAACATACGATTTCAAATCAAAGGTTGCAGAACACATCTTCACAGAGGACCACCAACTATCAACGGAGGACATCACGATTTTACGAACCGTATCTACACCATGGAAATTGGATGTTGCAGAAAGCCTCGAGATCAACAAACAACGTAATTCAACTTTACTCACAGGGATCAAGGAAACGGACACACATGGCTTTTCAAGTTACTACCTAGGACACATCAACGAGTAAGCAGCGGAGTACCTGTTCCTATAGAAAATTAAATTTAAGTTTACCTAGTTTCTAAGTGAAAATGTTCCTGTGTTAATATATATTCGGTAAATGCGATGTTTTTCTTCAGTCGAGTATTAGTACAAGACACTGAAGATTAACGGCGCCGGTGGTGTAGTGGTAAGCGTGATTACCTCTCACCCCAGCAGGCCTGGGTTCAATCCCAGTCGGCGCCGCCGGGATGTTCTGAGGCATAACATCTCTGATCACGCCTTCCTTCGGATGGGAAGTAAAGCCGTTGGTCCCCGGTTCATGAGTTGATGGGTCGATAGGTAGGGTCCAGGTGTGGGAGCTGCCTTCCTGGCACGTCGGTAGCATTGGAGCTCAGCACGGAAAACAAGATCGACGGAAAAAAACAAACCAAAGGAAAAAAAAAAGACACTGAAGAAGTCTGCACATTGAAGACGAAATACGCGTATCTGTCAAGGATAATCAAATAAACTAGTGGAATTAAATGGAAAATACTAATCCTTCTCTCTCTCATTATACAGCTATTCCACTAAGACGCCCACATTCATCAGGAGAAAAATAATGTCATTATGGGAAAAATAACAAAACATTTTTAATTTATTTTAAGATTAAAAAAAAAATATAACAAAAAAACCTTA
This sequence comes from Ochlerotatus camptorhynchus, assembly GCF_037179485.1. Taxonomy (NCBI): domain Eukaryota; kingdom Metazoa; phylum Arthropoda; class Insecta; order Diptera; family Culicidae; genus Ochlerotatus; species Ochlerotatus camptorhynchus. The sequence continues at coordinate 3,647,006 of NW_027040988.1, forward strand.
TGAAAAACGCAAACTTTAGGAATGTTAAAAACCATGGACACTTAAATTTACAAAAATCGTAGAACAAGAACTTTTGTTTTGTTGGTACGCTGGTAGGATAGTTTTTCAAAGAAAATGGTTTAAAATGTCTCAAAAATTGTTTTCTGAGTTTTAATTACATGAACCAAACGTTTTAGCAAAAAGTTTAAAATGTTTACCAAAAGTTATTGTGATACATTTTTTATTAATCACCATTCGAAAGCGCGACTTGTTGGTTTCCAAAACCGTTTGAAAATCAATAATTGGTTGATAAATGATTGAGTTACTCTTAATAGTATGCAATCACTTATCCAAAATTGGTTTTTCAACAATAACTTTAAATTTTGGAGTTGTTCAAACAATTTCAAATGTGATTTCATAGTGTACTCGACGAGACAAGCAACCTACAACATTTCACTTGAAAAGTTCATTCGATTTTTATTTATTTGATAAACTGTTGTTGCAATGTTGTTAAAAACTATCATTACATTTCTTGTAAGAATCATATACCGAGGACATTTGGTTTTGGCATGTAGCTCTCATCATACATCCTTGAGTTTCTTCTACGCATCATCATCATTATCGGCCATAGCGAAAACTGACAGCATCAATCGCCAGGATGCTAAAATTTTCCGTCCCCGTGTCAGTATAGGATGTGGAAAATTTCACTCTTCCTGGTTTTACTACATCATCACCATCATCATCGACATGAACAAACTCGAATCGAACAGCGGAGCGTACCTTTTGCCTCCACACCGCTCACAGTTGGGTACGCACGATTACGTAATTATCACCGTAATTTTTTCATCCAACTGCTGTACGATTGATTCAGGTCAGAAAATGAAATCATATTCCATTGAATGGCCATCGTCCTCCCATTTGAGTCACCCTTTTCTCCCATGGTACCGACCAACGACACTGGTCGTCAAAAAATTCTCAATGCTGTCAGTTGAGCCACTTGGATGACAAATTCGTAATTTCCAAAACCGATTGTTTTTTAAAGGTTGATTGGCTTCATTAAAAAGGCTTTAAGAGAGGCTATATTTTTTTAAGTCCAACATGATTGGAGCAAAAATCAAAACCGAACCAACCGCGGTGTACTATGCTGTGAGAAAATGTTTGTGCTCGCTTTTCTTGCTTACTGCGCTGCCGTCGTTGCCACAATGACGAAAACACCCACCGTAGCACACCTGCTTGATCTCATGGGCATGTGTGTGTGTGTGAGTGAGCGAATTCATGCGGTTGGTTGGTTACATTTTCGGGATCATTAGAGTAGACAGCCCACCAACCTCAGAAATAGCCACTCGGCACATCGGGTTCCAGTCACTAATCGCAAGTGCAAATATCGTTTAGCACCGAAATCCTAACAACAAAAGTCCATTCGGGGATGGTCGGATTTGTTGACAAGCCGGATCACTTAGCGGGATTCAAGCTCACTTCTTCTCGCTCGCCTAATATTCGTTTACAGCATCAGGCGTTTATTTACAGCTTCCAGTACTGTATGTATGGTGAAGGTCTTCCTCCCCGTTCGATATTTTTCGGGGCGGAAAAGTTCATGGCACCCTCTCTCGCTCTGAAGGTTTTACTTATTGCTAGCAAATGTGAGCAAATAGCGTGCCGTCAGAAGGAGAGATAGAGAGAGAGAAAGTGTGTGTAAATCCAGGAATGCCAGAATCTGGTAAACAGCAGCTTCTCGGAATGACGTCATACCACCGTGCCGAGCCGGACGACGAATGTGCACGTGTTTACGCGCACTCAGTTCGCGGCGCTGTGTGATGCTGTCAGTTTAAAAATAGTTCACCGAGGATCGTATTTTTGCCAACCCGTCGTCGATGTCGTTGCTGTCGAATGGTACGCAAATTTGTTTCAGTTTGAGAGAGACACAGCGGAGGCATGCGGGGACGGGAACGGTTTGGGCAAGGCCATTTGCTGTTAGATAGTAAAACAAGTCCTAAACAACGAATGCACGGATTTGTTGTTATTTTTATGCTATCGAGAATGTGGTGGCGAGTGAGTGGTGCGACAACTATGCAGAATTGGCGATCGGCGCCGGTTGTCTATTTAGGTTTTGGACTGGGCGATTGAGTCGCTAATTGTTGCTCGTCGCGGGGGAAAATTACTTGCTGTTGTTTGACCGTGTGTGTTGTGACATGCCTCAGTGGAAGCATTGGATGTCTCTAAAGCTTTAGGAAAGTAGCAGCTCACCTGGCAGCATTGAGTCAGTAGTCTTCATCGTAAATTTATAAATGGTAATCAAAGCTTGAAAAATTATCGTTTTTAAACATTCTCTAGGAATCTTGAAAACATTGGAACCATCACGTTCTACTAAATATTTAACTGTTTCGACCTTTTTAAGGATGTTATCTGTTCTCTGTTGTCTCACAGTTGACTTTCATTCTTTTCATTTTTGTTATAAGTTTTTTTTTCTCAAGGACTAAATTTAATTTTTAGACCATGTAAGACCTTTGAAGCATTTTTTACTGGTTCAAAGGTTATGGTTAATACGAAATATTAAAAAAATCATTCAAGTTCTAATTAGGGCATTTTGAATCAAAAAATTTTAAAATGGCGTTTTGTACAAAAAAAAATATTAAGGTGACCGCAAAAACCGTAAATTTTTGTGAAATTTTATGGACAAAGAATGTTTGTCATTTTTGCACCGAAAACGATTACTTATAGACCTTAAATGGTTTTTTGGCAAAAATTATAAAATATGTGCATCAAAATAGTTCAAAAATATTATTTAAAGTTTTATTATTTAACTTCTTTATTTATTTTTCGTCGTGTTTTTTTTTTCATAAATTGAATGTAAAAAAAAAATTCAAAATAAAAAAAAGAAAATTAATTGATTTGAGATTTCAGATTTTGTACTTAAATTTACGATAATTTTAAAACATTTATTTTTTCTTTTTTTCTACAACTTTGTTTCAGGCGTCATTTCAATTGTAAGTGACTTTTCCGTGCTGTGATTTATTAAAAAATACATATTGAAGACGCCATTTCAGATTTTATTTTTACAAGATTTAAAACGGCCATATTTTAGCTCAAATGTGAATGGTTTCCGTAATAAACAGAAAAAAAAAATAAACGAAAGATTCGAGTGAATGATACCAAACAATAAAAGCAGTTTCAGCTCCATGTCAAATAGCGAAAAAAATAATCAAATTTTAGATTTTACCTCTCCGAATTCCATGAAACTTCGCAAAATTGTCCGCTATGCATGAACCAAGTATGTGCTGGAATTCGACCATTTTGGCTCTCCCTGCCCTTTGGTTCAGTGAGGGTTAGGGCGCGTTCTGCCAGGTTGGTTGAGGCAGATTTCACGTGTGAGTAAGTAATGACACTGGACATTGTTATGTGCAATTCACTTTAAAATGTGCGTTTCATATTTTACCACATGTAGTTACAAAGAGCCTGAATGAAATGTGGCGCTTGCGAAGATCACTTGAAGATACGATATGACGGAGCATTGATACCAATTGTACAAAACACAAGTAAATGCTTCCAGAAAATAGTTAAGATAGCATATTGAATAATGTGTTAATTGTTAGTCAACAAATTTAATGTTGCATTGAAATACTTTAAATCGAATTAAATTTAAATGTTTTCTCATTTGTCATCCGTTGAACCATTCCGAACGTCCATCCCGTTGTGGTTATAGCACAGCATTACCGATAATGTATATATTTATATCTTTTCCGGAACCATGGCGTCAACAAAGTAAAAGTGAAAGAAGAGTTGCAGAATGGAGCACATGCGATACGACAATGGAGTGATGCTATTTAAGAAAATACCCGGAGACACTGTCGTAGAACACATCAGAAATAACATGAGAGTCTAGTAGCGACCGGCAGTTGGACAGAAGGGCGAAGAAACAGCGAAAGTTGGTGAGATCGTTTTAAATTTTTAATTTTTATTATTGCTCATATGCATATGTACAAAACTATGCTGCGATTGGGAGGAACTGCGGGCAGAGTGGGAATGCCAACTCCCTGTTGGTAACATTTCGTGGATATAGGGTGGGCTCTTCTCCCCACTCATTGGGGCATCTTCCTGTTTGGGGGCTCGTCTTTTTGACCAATTGTGCGATCATGTTTCTGAAAGGAGATTCTTTACTGTCCCGTAGATTCGCATATAGGCGACTTTACCTATCGATCCACCCAATCCGTTTTTGACCCTTTATACAGCGACATGTTGGAGACAATCAGAGGTTATTAAAGTTGATCAAAACAAACACGGCTATCGGACTTAGTTTCTGTGCTACAATGGGTGGTAAACCACTATCAAGCTATCATGTATGCTATGAATACGGCCATTTCGGCTCTCGCTTGGCTCAGAATTGACTGAAACCGTAGCACATAGCAACGTAGAAAATTTCGATCGTTTTTTCACACAATATTAATGTGATTTGATTCTAGTGGACGATTTTCTGTTTCTACAAGATATGGTTTCTGCATAAAAACAATAAAAAATATATATGGGAAAAAATCATTTTTTTTCTAAATGTGAATATTCTACGATTTAGGTCAATTTTCAAGTGTCTATTGTGTCCATTTCAGAAAATTTAGCATTTTAGCGAAGACAACATATCAAGAAGACTAGCAACTCTACCATTTTCTCATACGACCGCTATGAGACCGGCACAATAGTTCTTTTTAATGCACCACCAACGTAGAGTGCGCCCCGCGAATTCGAGAGGATACGTCAACCAAACCGTTTGTTTATATCAGATTAAGAATTTTTCACAACGCAAATTAAAGCATTTTTGATTCAACATCTTACCAATTTCCATCGGCAATTGTCTGATCTGAACTAATTTGCACTCAAACTAAGTACACATAAGAAATTCGAAAGATCATAACCACTAAGGCACTATTCTAATTTTCCATTTTTCTCAACAAAAACATTCTTGAATACCAGCAGGATCCTTGCAAAATCGATACAGAATTCAATTTTTCAATTGAAGATCAAGCTTTGGAGCAACTCTGATGAATCAATTTATCTGGAAATGAGAAAAAGTGTTCCGCTTCCTATGCCTCACGGCAAAATTTTTTGCTCACAACACTCTTTTTGACGTTCTCCTATTCATCACCAGAGGCTGAATCGATTGCTTAATTTCTACTAAAAAGGCGTATCGCGTCATCTGCCGCGAAAAGGTAAATGCTTCGAACGAATTGGATAGCAAAGATTACAACCTCAGAAGAATGGTTTGTGTATTTGCTCATTTATCTATGCGTTACTTCCACCTTCACTCGAGCGCAGCGCTGCTGTATCTGTTGCTTAAATTCTGGCAGAGTTGCCAGTCTTCTTGATTTGATGTCTTCGATTTTAGATAATTGAAAGCTTAAATATGTTAAAAATGTAGTTAAAAAAAAATACGAAAATTTGTGATTTTTATTTCAGTAAATATTTTTATATGAAAAGCCCGTCCTGTTCCTACAACTTTGCCTAAGACATCATTTCGATTAGATGAGCCGTTATCGGGCTATAATTTATTGAAAAATTATCGAATACGCAATTTTGAAAAATTTGGCGGTGGTCAAAATGGCCGAAAAATAAAATCAATTCGTCAGTTAACGTGGGACTGCTCTTCTATCTTTCTCCGGAAGCTTCTCCCAACGTTCTTCGGAATTGAATGTTCCAATGTTCCCCGGTAGTTTCTTTAAACCTTCTCGGAAGTATTTTCCGACTTTTTACAGAGGCCCTACTGGTTTCTGACTTCCTCCGTAAGACTTTTTTTACTTCCCCTGAAATTTTTTTTTCCGACGTCCTTGAAACTTCCTTCCGACTTTCACGTGATGATTCTTCCATCTTTTCCCGAAATCTTCTCCAGTATTTTCTTTAAACCTTTCCGAAAGTATTTCCCGATTTTCACAGAAGTCCTACTGGACGACGTCCTTGGAACTTCTGTTGGAAGTGTCATCCGACTTCAACGTGAAGATTATTCTATCTTTTCCTGGCCGTTTCTTCCAACTTTCTCCAGAATTCTCGGAAGTATCTTCCGACTTTCCCAGAAGTCTTACTGGTTTCCTACTTTTTTTACTTCTCCTGTAACTTTCTTCCAAAGTCCTTGTAACTTCCTTTGCAAGTGTCATCGGCAGGGTGGCCAGTGAATTTTTATTTATAAAATTCCAGGTTTTCTTCCCGATTTTCCCGGTTCAAATCTCAAAATATTCCCGATTTTTAATATTTAGCAAAAAATAATGATTGCAATATTTTTGAGGAACTTAGAATCAATTTGAATTACTTTTTTAAGGCTCGAGTCCTCTTGAGATTGTAAAACAAAGTACCAGAATTATGGATTTTTTAAGGTCGCAAAGCCGAGGGCTGGGCTGAATGGGTCATTATACCGAATTTTAGAGGGAGAGATAGAACTAAGAAATTGTTTTAAAAATCTTGACCTCGATACGGCGCAATACATTTTTGTAAAGTGTCGAGATCTGTACGAATATAGGGGAAATGCAGGTAATGTCGGCCTAAGTGTCCCTAATTTGGGCCCATATATAAATTCAGCAATCGACTAAATTTTCAATAGCAACCAAAAATATCCATTAGTAACGTCCCAAAAACGCGTTCATCTAGATAAAATTGATCAATAGCAGATTTTTAGCGATGGGCCCAATCTTAGATCCATAGGCCAACATTAGAGACATTTTCCCTAAATCTTAAAAACAAATGTAATCTTAAGAACAATTTTAATTACTAAGATTCTGGGGCTTTGACATGTGTTTATAGAGTTTTAGATTATGCCATTTTTTTTTAGAAATGTGTGATTTATGAAAATCTATCCTAGATTAAGAACAACAACAGGATTGGATTTTTTCCAAAAATATTCCAACAATTGTAAGAAAAATACTCAAAATGTGGGATTTTGGAAATGTTTCTAGATCAATAATTTAGATTTTTTTTTTCGAGATTCCAGATTTGAAAAAATACAGTCCCTGGAAAAATTTGTACGATTGGAAAAGTGTTCAGGGTTCTAATAATTTGAAGAATTTTTAATAGAATTTTGAAAATTCAAGATTCTGAGAAGAATTCAGAGAAAAATTCAACGGAACTCTGACAAGAATCCCAAACTAATTCTACGATTAAGTCCTGACGAACTCTTAGAAGAATTACAAGGAAGTTGTGAGTAGAAGTTCAAGGAGAGTTCCTAGTTGATTCTGAAGAGAATTGTATGGGGAGGAGAATTTTAAGGAAAATTAAAAAAGAAATATAAACAGAATTTAAAGGGTTTTCTGATAATAATTTCAAAGGAATGCCGAGGAAGATTTACAAGAGAACTTTAAGCAAGATCTGAGAAAAATGCTGAAGTAATCGTGTTCTGAGGTAAATAGAGAAAAATGCTGAAGAATTTAAATTAAATTCTTAAAAAAGTTTCAAGAAAATTCAGCACAGAATTCCAAAGTATTTCTGTAACGAGTTTTTTGAAAAAGATCAAATAATTTAAAAGGTTTAAGATGATTAAGAGCTGAATAAACTATTGTTGAGCTGATGAAACATATGTTTGCTTGATTAAGCTCAAGCTGTTATTCAACATTTAATTTTTGTTGCAATATGTTAAGGTTTATAGATTTTTCCCGGTTCTCCCGTCAAATTCCCAGGTTTTTCCCGGCTGCTTTTCAAAATCCCAATTATTTCCCGGTTTTCATGGTTTTCCCGGTTCACTGGCCACCCTGCATCCGACTTCCACGTGAAGTTTTTTCAGAGTTCCTCCGGAAATTCCTTCAGACTTTTCGTAGAAGTTTCTTTTAACTTATGTTATGTTGCCCGGGAAGTTTCCATCAGTTTTCCCTGAATGTTTCTTCTGACTTCTCCGGAAAAGATCATATGATTTCTCCCAGAAGTATCTTTCGACTGCTCACGAAAGTTTCTTCCAACATCTCTCAGAAGTTTCTTCCAATATTCCCACCTATTTTCCTCGGAGGTTTCATCTTTGTTTCTCAAGAAACATTTCTCCACCTTCTCCACGCAGTTTCGTCCGGCTTCCGCAACATTTCTTTCTGGCTTCCCCTAAATTTATGTTTCCAAATTCCACGGGATTTTTTTTCAGAGTTTTTGGAATCCTCTTTACAATCGCCATGAAATTTTCCACAGAGCAACTTAACATGATTACTCTAAACTCTCAAAATTTACTTGAAGTTCTCGTCAAAACTTTCGTAAAGTTCTTCACGTAACTCCCTTGGCAATTTACTCTGAAATAGGGGTAATTAAGAAAAATGTAAATTTTGGTAAATTACCCTGGATAAACCCCACGATTTTCTGCTCAGTAAGCAAAAACGGTCACTCGTAGGCCCCTCATATCCCGGCACATCACTTAAGATCGAGTTGTTGTTGCAAATCGCTCAAAAACTGTCTATGTTGTGCCTTCAAAATGAAGACATCTAGACTAACATTTGAAAGGAGTGGAAGAGTCATAATGTAAACAAACCATATTTTGCCACATACAGAGAGAACAGTTCACAAACTACTCAATAAACACACGAAAAAGTAGAAGAAAATATCACTTCAAATCATCAAAAACGTGTCTTCTTACATGGCGTATTTCCAACTTTCCACTCTTATGATGCATCTGGTTGTTACGGCTTGCACCAGAACTACTAATTACCTTCTTCTTCTTCTTCTTCTTCTTCTTCTTCTTCGCATTTCAAGCTTATTGCATATCACATATTTAGCTTATTGCGTGCTCTCAACTTAGTGTTCTAGATGCACTTCCACAGTTATTAATTGAGAGCTTTCGATGACTGTACCATTTTTGCATTGGTATCATTGTGTGGCAAGTCCAATCATACTTTTATGCCCAGGGAAGTCGAGAAATTTTCCAACCCGAAAAATTCCTAGACCGGACCGGGAATTGAACCCAGCCACCTCCAGCATGGTCTTGCTTTGTAGCTGCGCCTTTACCGACTGAGATAATGGAGGCCCCCAACTACGAATTATATTGTTTTAATATGCCAAACGTACTGCTTCTGTAGTATCTAGTCATGCCCGATTCATTTGAAATGCATCAGATTGATATTTCACGTGTAAACAACGAATAAAAAGAAGACCAAACATCTCCGGGCATTATTCCACTCTCCATTTTTTTTTTAAGTTTTAGTGATGCATGATGATAGATTACACTATTAACTATATGTCAAGCTCATAAAATCATCCAGAAAATGGAAAGTCGTGAAATAGGATTAATTTTTAGGTCATCAAAATTCGGAAGCGATTTTCTCGATATGGTCATTTTGGAATTACGCCCTTTTCAAATGTTAGTCTATACATGTCTTCAAGTCTAGGATTCCTATTGGAATCGATCTTAAAAAAAGATTGAAGTACATTCAACACTTCCTAACACGCTATTGAAAAGACCATCGAGTTAGGCCGAAGCCATAATTAGAGCGAAGAGAAGCGAAGCGGCGAGAGAACCGTTGAAACGAATGTAGGGAATAATATCAATAATGGGAAATTCCATTATTGATATTATTCCTCACATTCGTTCCAACGCTTCGCTCGCCTCTTCGCTTCTCTTCTCTCTCACTATGGCATCGGCCTTAGGGAGGATATCGAGTAACGGAGGCAAATTTAGGATATTTTTATGAGAAAAGAAGTGGTCGAGCGTGGAGTCCCATCGAGTTAGGTAGAATTGACTGTATTTACATTTTTTCCAGCAATATCTTCAGAACCACAAACCAAATTACTGAGATGTTTGGCTCTGTATTTCGGTTTTCTTTTCCATAATCTCATACATTTGCGATTTAAAAAAAAAAGTATTATGTTTCAATTTCAATTCTGTTTCTACGCGATTGGCATTTTTAAGATTTGGTCTTCATTTGGGATGACTGCAGACATTTTAATATCACGATATTTAAACAAGTGTAAACGGGACAAAATGAAGAAACTCTTCTGAGCACAATAAATTCAAACTTTCCATCAGTCAAGAATCAGCTCAAATAATGCAGAGTCTACAGGCGAACGACCTACATTTCAAGTACCATAATATTCTCAAAAGCCGCCTGGAGGAGATAAACAAAGAAAGCGAAAGCACTTTGTTTAAGTTTTATGCTCTTCTGACGAGACGGCAGTACTCGCTGCCCGCTGGTTATGTTCCCGAGCATAAATTAGTGTAGTGTATGTGTAATTATTCACCCACCCTTGAAGGACGGATAGCTTCTTCCATTTCAGCACGTGAAAAAAGAAATTACTTTTGTTAAAAGCTTTCATTTTTTCAAGACTAACTACTCCGTCGTACCCATAGTGTAGAATAAAATAAATTCGAGGGGAAAGGTGCACCTGAGATCCTCCATTTTCTATATCAGCAGTTCCACGCCAAATGACGAATCGGAAAAACAACACCTTCTCGACAATTATTCACATTTTTAGTTAAATTCAACCATTTCGGAGGTTGTAAAATTTTCAAAACAGTGTGTTTGAAGTTTTCAAAAAATGGTGGCAAGGAAATGGCTTTTCTGGGGAAAATATACAAAGGAATGTTTTCAGTAAATTCTAATAAAAAAATTAAAACTCTAAATATCCGTGGCAAATAAACTCTAAATATCTCAAAATGTCCGTGGCAAAAAAAAAAAAAAATAAGCTCGTGAAAAATGAAAACTTTGGGAATGTTCAAAATTCTGGAAACTTCGAAATTGACAAAAATTGCAAAACAAGAACTTTTGGTCAAATGTTTGAACTTTGTCAACATTTTATTTCTTGAAATTTATACTCAGACATTGTTTGAAAGTTAAATAATTTTCTAAGAAAAAAAAAACAAATTTTAAAATTTCTTGTTTTACGATTTTTTTAGTTTTCAACTGGTTTTGAACGTTCTAGAGATTGCATTTTTCATAAGGTTATTTTTGAAAATATATTTTCAAAAATCGGGCAAAAACATTGTGAGACATTTAGGTGTTCAATTTTCTTTATTGATTTTTTACTTAAAATTAATAAAAAAAACGTTGTTTATTTTTCTCAGAAAAAAAAACTGTTTTTTCTACAACTTTGTCTCCGACGTCATTTCGATCAGAAATGCCGTTTCCGTGCTACAATTTGCTAATTAAAAGACGCCATTCAAAAAAAAAATCAAGATTGCCCGAATTTTAGCAAAAATGTGAATTGCCCATAACAAATAATTACGCAAAGTTTCATGCAAATCGGTCGAATCGAAAATTAATTTTGTTTTCGATATTTTGCATGAAACTGCTTTAAATGCACCTGCCGTTTTCTTCGATTGTCTTCCGAAGCAAATAAAAAAAAACGTCACAGCAGCAGAGCGCAGCTTACCTGTGTTTGTTTACAATGACAAAACAACAACCATTGTGCATGGCTACCTACTCCGCACGACGTATACAAACTGTTTCATATAGGTTCCTACACGGCCAATGAGAGTAACTTGGTAGCTGAGTCGAATTCAATTCAACATTAAAATTTTCTTCGCTGTATATTCGCTTGAATATGAGGAAAATCGACCAAAATTTTACTCCAATTTTACTTCCTCCAAGAATCCAGGAGGAATCGAGGAAAATATAACTTAACCCCAGATTTCGCAACTTTGAGTCGAATTCGACTCAATTTTGCGTTACTCTCGTTGGCCGTGTATGCGTGAAAACGACGCACTGTGAAAAACTGAAATGTGCAATGTGCACCACGAATGACGTGGAAAAGGCAAGATTGCGAAACTGCCCCGCTTTGCCTGATGGCGGCCGGCGGGGATCGAGGAACTGTCAAGAGAAAACTTGAGACGAAACGGTGATGTCTTCTGTTCTTTTGCAGTGTGCTGTGTGGGTAGGAACCACCCGTTGTATAATTTTGCGATACATACACAACTTTTGAGTTTTCCATTTGTAGCATTTTTCGGCTGGATGCTTGATTCAGAGTCCCGTGGGGAAAAGTGACATTATTTTCTTTCTGATATCACACAATGCGTTACGAGGATGGCGGCGACAAACAAGAGGACGACGAAGACTGTGATGACGCAACACTGAAGCATTCGCTTTTTATGGGCTTGAATTATAAATTCAATGGATTCATAAAGTTTTGTTTGTCTTGGCGTTTTCTTCGCATGGCAAATATGTACTTCTTATCTGGTGGGTGTGAGTTAAAAAAAAAGGTGGATGGAAGGATGGTCTGGTGGCGCCTTCTTTGCGATGGGTGGATTCAGTTGTCGGTTTATCGATTGTCAACGCGGGAGTGATGCGGAGTTGACAGTTCAATTTAGTTTCAGCAAGTTGGTGTAGTTATAAAACGCTGCTTTGTTAGGTCGTTGCAGCTTTTTTAGGAAGATGGTGAAACTTTATACGAGAGGAAGGAGAATTATTCAACAGTTGGCTTTCTTCGTGACACTTGCCTTACAAATTAGTTTTCAAGAGGATTCGGAGATCAGGTCTAGTGAACTCACGACCGATCGGTCGCATATTAGCTTAATGCCTGATCTCAGCTTAGTGTTCTAGATGCACTTCCACAGTTATTAATTGAGAGCTTTCGATGCCTGTACCATTTTTGCATTAGTATAATTGTGTGGCAACTACAATCATACTCCAAACAATCCAACCCGAAAAATTCCAAGACCAGACCGGAAATTGAACCCAGTCACCTCCAGCATGGTCTTGTTTTGCAGCTGCAACTTCACCGAATGAGCTAAGGAAGACCCCTTAGTCCATTGAGCTTAGAGAACGAGAATAAAACAAAGTATTTCTTAGCAGGATCTTGATTTGATTACCCCTATAAATCCAGTAATATTCTGGAAGAGGTCCGGCGGACTATAAGAATGTTGTCAGAAAATGAAATTGAGAGTGAGGCTTCATAGAACAGTTCAGAGCACATCTGGGCCTAAATCCCTTTTTACACATTATTTCTAGAGTATTTATCTACGGGATTTTCTGAACGTGCCCACTAAATTCTCTGTACCTATTTGCCTATGGTACCTGAAGTTGTTTAATTTGAAAGCCTACTGATTTTATTCTGGAAGTCGAACTTGCATCCAGTATCATGGTTTTTCGGAGAGCATTGGACATTCCTGGTGGTTACTCTTTTCATTCCAGGATTCTTTCGATATGTCATAGAGGTCTAACGGACTTGTTTTCATGAGCATCTAGGTTTGCCTTTGAAATTCTGGCCTTACCCGGGAATTACATATTCGAATAACCTTTCCGGAACACATTTAGGAGTTGAATCAGATCCTCTTGGTTGCCGGAGATGAACTAGCATACGGTTAAATATCTACCTAATAAAGACTAAAAAAGATCCTCTTGGTATTTCCTATACTTGAAAATTTGGCCTTCAATTGAACTCTACATTCTATAGATGAGCTCATATATTTAGACTTGCACTAAAATACCTTTAAAGTTTAAAGTCCTAAACTTGCATCAAGACTTCTTTGGACATGAGCTGGGTGGCAACTGAATTTCCATTAAAATTAATGCAGGTTCTCTCCCCTGTTTTCCTAATCGAATCTAATCTATTTAATCTAAAACTAACACAGCCAATTCTTGAAAGCATCCTTAAAAAACATTCAGTTCGATGAACGACTCATAGGAACACAATTTGCTCATCTCATCCAAATATGCGATGTAGTTTTCGTTGATTTTCTTTTCGTACAGGTTCTGTAGGTTTTCTTCGCTGTTATCTTGATCAATACAATCTCCGATTTGCATGAAGCTGTACATAATTGCTTGTTGTCAGGGCTGGTAGTGCTGATGAGATATAATAGTAGGTACTTTAGTGACTCAAATTACGGAAATAGTGACCGTATAGAGGCTTGTAAATACTAAATAGGTAACCATTTATATGGTAACTTAGAAATTCAAATACGGTTTGATATTGAAATAAACTTTTTATGTCATGGAACTTAAAATCAAATTTCATAAATTCTTCTAATTTAATCGAATCTCACAACGGAATCTCCTGTGAAGAGCATTTTAAGTGATTTGAATAATTAATTTTGCTTACGTTATACATGATTGACTAGCAAATAGTAATTTTTATGATCTTGAATTCGATTCCACGTTCGAAATTTTTAAAATTTTGATATATCTAGGTAGAGAACTTTGATAATTCGCAAAGAACTTTTCACAGAATTTCTTCAGAATGATCTCAAGAACTTTTTTAGAATAATTCCCCTTCTCTTTAACTTTAAGGCAAATAAGCTTTTACAAAAATAATATTGCATTATTGAAATTCTTTGCAGAACAATCAACAAAATTCTTGGAACTAGATTTTTTTTCGTAGTTGGAAATGCTTAACATCAAATATCAGGATTAAAGAGGACATTTTAAAAGACAGATGAGGAGGTGAAAGGAAAGAGTTGATAGTACCGTTATAGTGTGAAATTTGTATACAGAAAGTAGAAAGCGAACAATGGACAATTTTGAGGCAGGTACGAATCGAGTAGAGCATCTCCTTTACCAAGCTCATCCGTTAATGAGGGATGGTGAGGGGTGTTTCCCCCTGCCACTAGGGGCAAAAGGGATGATCGCCGATTTGCTCATGTACCTTCGATGTGCGGAAACAGTTCTATCGATTGTTTCACACTCAAGTCGCCATCTGACGTAAACAACTACCCGATTTGTACCTTCCTCAAAATTGTCCTTTGCTCGCTTTCTACTTTGTAAATACAATTTTCACACTGCCTTATTATAACGGAACTATCAACTCTATAATTTAATCTCCTCATCTATCGTATAAAATCTCCACTTTAAGTCTGATATTTTACGTTAAGCATCTCCGACTATGTAAATCGATCGTTAAATTCACGCATGAAGTAATAACACATGATTAGTTAAAGTAGATTATGTTCGATCTTTTGAAGGCTCCTTCCATAAATCAATTTTAAATTTATTTGAATTCTTCTTAGAATTTCCATGCAATTAACCTCAGAAATTTCATAAATTTCTGCTTAGAATAATATTGGACTTCTTCCCTGCATTCAACTCTTCTTAGAATTCCTTGGAGATTGAACCCTCGATTCGATTCTATTGGAATTCTTCTCGGAATTTATTTCGAACTCTTAAGAATTCTCTTGGAAGTATCTTAAGAAATCACCCAGAATTCTTTTAGAACATATTTGGAGTTCACGGGATTTTCATGGAATTTTCATCAGAGCTCACTCAAGCAATTCTTATTAGAATTGGACCTAGAATCCCCATCCAATCATCATAGAATTTCTTCTCGGAACTCTCGTTAGAATGCACTCTCAATTATATTGGAATTATTTCCGAAATTGTTTTGGAGTTGAATTTTGCGTCTCTAATTTTTTGAACAATAATGAAAAGCGAAGCTCGTATGTGTTAATCCAAGTTTAACTATATACATAGGTAAACCTGATTTTAAGATTTAAGCGGAGATGAAGAAATCGGTCCTCAGAGCACTTAATTTTACATGAGATTTTCGTAGTCTGTACTTTGGTATACTTCTCTGATATCTCTTGGTGTTATCCCTAGAATCCTTTAAAATTCTCTTAAAATTTACATTGGATTTTTTAAAGTTCGTAATCATCCTTGAAAGACTTTTGAAAATCTATCACACATAAATACCTTTGGAAAGTATACAAGATTTAAAATTTATTTTCTGGCAAAGGAGGAAAATGAAGGCATTTTTTGGTCTAAAAATAGACTTTTTAGTGACTGGCTTCAAAATTTTGACCAAGTCACTAAAAAAGACATGCTACCAGCCCTGTGTTATGGTCAATCATTCACATTTGAGGAAAATTTCGGCCATTATGAATCTCGTAACAACATCCAAAATGGTACACCCAACCGGTGGATGTAAGATTCGCTTACAATTATGTGGGATTCATCATCAGAGGATGTAAGTGGAGACCGCATGAACCGAGGATGCGATATACCTAGCTGCGGTCCAATGCAAGAAAATTGGAGACCGAAAAATGTAGAGTGTATTAGTGAGGTAAATTAATTATGTCGAAAAAAAATAGGAAAAAGGTTGCCGACTGGACTCGAACAACGAACGTTGCGATTATCAGACCTGTGCTTTCTCCACTGCTCTCTCCATGCTTTTGAATTTGGATAGCCTAAAAGCAAACAAGAAGCGCTCATTTCCTCTCACACTCGACTTCATATGCTTTTTCTGCTGGAGAGATTCGAGGCAAGGGTGTGCGTCGTTCTACCATGTTATACATAAAAATCAAGGCAAATGCTTGCTTGTGTAGGTGAAAGCACAGACAGAACACGAAATAAAAAAGGCAAAAAACCATTACATCGCCTGCAAGGTCAACTTCTAACATTCGCTGCGATGTTCATGAACAGAGGATGATAGGAAATGGAACTAACATTCATTGTAATAGATTTTTGGTTTGCGTGTACGTTCGATAGTTTTCGTCAAATCATAATGTAACTTTCGCTCGAAATGACGTCTGAGACAAAGTTGTAAGATAATTGCTTGCCAGAAAAATATTTAAAAAAATTGTAAAATATACAAATTGTTCAAAATGGCGTCTTTGACATTTTCCAAAAAAAAAAATATAGCATGTAAACGTCACTTCTTATGGAAATGACGTCTGAGATAAAGTTATAGACAATATTATGGTTATGGTAAAAGTGTTAAAAACTCTAATATCTCAAAATCTGCTTGGTCAATTTTAGATTAAAAAAAAAAAGAAAGCTCACGAAAAGTGCAAACTGTTTGAGTATTTAAATCTATGAACACATGAAAATTTCAAAAAGTCGTAAAACAACAACTATTGGTAATTTTATTGAACTTTTTGTAAGTACACAAGCAATCCGTTGAAAAGTACCGAAGATATTTCAAAAATAATTAAAAATGTGATGTTGGTTTGGTGCTCGAAGAGTTAAACTTTTCTTTTTTTGATTTACATGAATGCTTGGAATCAAGCAGCATGGGTTTACTAACCGATTTCAATTACATCAGCCAGCCCTAAAAGTTCCAACACACTTTTCCAGAGAAAAAAAAAATCATTCCGGAAACTGCAGAAACACCGAAAAACAAACAAGTAGTGCGTCACAAGAATGCTGATAATAGTTTTCTACAAAGCAGCCCTCCAACATTCACAAAAATAGCAAAATTCGATTACGCCATTCCGAATCGTCGCATTCTCCATCTAGCAAATTCTCATGCTCCAAAAACCAATTTGATTTCGCTTCCGGCAGTCCACCCGCCACCGCCATTTCGGTTGTGTCTCACATCCCGGTCGGTGCTGCCTTTGCCGAAGAAGCTTGTCAATATTTGTAATCGATTACATCCCGTTGCTTTCTATCCGATGTAAATCTCCATCCGCATGCGGTGGTTTTATTCGTTTTCCGCGTCAGGATTTCCGAGTCATGGTGACCAGCAAATCTCAATTAACAATTTCGGGATTTTTTGCCGGAATTTTGGCAATTATTCCGATTGTGCGATATACAATTTAAGCTTGTCTTTCCTTTTGCGGTTAGTTTTTCCTTCCCTGGAAAAGGAAAAAAAGCAGATGACTTTTCGGGAAATATTGTAGTTCAGATACCAGAAAACTATTAACTTGTTTCCATCGGAAAAAATCCGAGCTGCCTCCGAATTTTCTTCCGGATTTTAGTCTACGACCAATGTTCACAGTTTCCTTTGAGCCAGCGGCGCCGGTGGTGTAGTGGTTAGCGTGATTGCTTCTCACCCCAATGGGCCTGGGTTAAATCCCAGTCGGCGCCGTCGGGATTTTCTGAGGCATAACATCTCTGATCACGCCTTACTTCGGAAGGGAAATAAAGCCGTTGTTCCTCGATTCATGAATTGATGGGTCGGATAAGTAAGGTTCAGGGTGGGAGCTGCCTCCCTTTCGTCGGTAGGGAGGCAGCTCCCACCCTGACGAAAAACAAGATCGACGGAAAACAAATCGAGCGATCGATTTCCTTTGACCCAGAAGATATTTCCGAATTCTCATAGAAATTTCTTCGAACATCCCAAGAAATTTTAATCTGTTTTCATCTGAAGCTTCCTCCAGAAGTCCTTCTGGTTTCCACAATAGCTTTTTTTTACTTCCACTGGAAGGTAAAACTAACTTCTTCAGCAAGTTTAATTAAACTTCCGGTATTCAACTGTTTTTATTTACAACACAAGTTTTTTCAACATCCCGGAAGCTACGTCCGACTTCCTTGATAAGTCTTTTGGCTACGCATTGAAATGTCTTCTGATTTCTCTGGAAGTTTTTCATGGCCTCCCCAGGAAATTTCTTCTGACTTCCCTCGAAAAACATCGTCCGACAACTTCGGGAGTTAACTTCAAACTTTCTCGTTAGAAGTTTCTTTTGACTCCTTTGGGAAATTTCTTTTAACTTTCACCCAAAAATCTTTCTAAATCTTGGTAAATTTCCAGGATTTATTTAGAATGTTCTCTGAATTTCCTTTAGAATCATTTCCCTTCACAAAGTTCGTTTCAGAATAACTCCAAAATAAGTTTGATAAACTACAAGCTCAAACGTCTCACTGGCAGTTACTTGAACATTTATTTAAAACAATCCAGAAATTCTCTGCAGAACATTCCAAGAATTCATGGAATTCATCCTAAGATTCTCTTTGCATTTTTATTGATTTTTTCAAGACTCACTGATTATTTTTAAAATTTGATTTACTTCTACCATGAAATTCACCTCGGAATTGTCTTGAAATTTTGCTCAGAATTATCTTCTCTTTCGAATTTCCTCAGAATTAGTGTTTCCTACTCGTGATATCCCAAGAATCCATTCCCGGGAAATTGACCGAAAATCACATTTCCCGATTCCCGGGAATCCGATCCGATCCGAGTTATTCCCCGGTTTTCCCGGTTCGCTAAAAAACATGAAGGAAACTTTCGAAAGATGTCGGAACAAATTTTCTGGGCTAAAAACTTCTGGGGTATTTTGAAGAGAGTTCGAGGCGAAGTCGCAAAAATCTTCTGAGGGATGTGGAAAGAAACTTCCGGAAATAGTCAGTCACAACTTCCAGGGAAGTCAGAAAACTCGAGAGAACTTTCAGTTTGAGAATTGAAAATATGTTTGAGGAAGTTTGGAGAAGCTTCCACGGGAATTCGAAAAAAAAAAACAATCAGCGAAGATTCTACAAACAAGCATCCTGAACTGGGAAAAGCTTACTGAGGAGGAAGCCGAAAAAC
The DNA here is from genome assembly GCF_037179485.1 of Ochlerotatus camptorhynchus. Taxonomy (NCBI): domain Eukaryota; kingdom Metazoa; phylum Arthropoda; class Insecta; order Diptera; family Culicidae; genus Ochlerotatus; species Ochlerotatus camptorhynchus. Next base: position 3,666,089 of record NW_027040988.1, read on the forward strand.
AAATCTCCTGGCATAGATCAGAGAAAGCTTCTGGAAATTGCATATTGTGAGGCATCACCGTTTACAAGCTTTGCATAATGACACAGCTCGCACTTAATCTTCAAGGATGCCTAGATACCTTCACAGGGTGGCCAGTAAATTTTCATTTTAAAATTCCCGGTTTTCCCGGTTCAAATCTCAGAATATTCTCGGTTTTTTTTTTATATTTAGTAAAAAATAATGATTGCAATATCACGTTTTTTTTTTAGGCAGGGTTTTTGATCTAATTTCCGTCCTACTAAGCACAACCCGCGCTTTACCTCTCTTTTCTGAACGAGTTTAAACAAAAAATGGAACATTTCTGTCAAAGATGACTTGAAAATTTATTCACCTTTCCATACGTACCGTTGGATTTGATAAAGAGTCACAAATTGATGAGATATTGTCTAAAATGTAACACTGCTTCTTGATTCTAAATTCGTTCTGCGAGTTTCAATTCCGTCCTAACGCATTGAAACGCCATTAGATTTTCTTCGTCCTACGGATAAACGTAGAAAAAGGGGATTCGCTAGGAGCGCTTCTTTTGTTTTGAGAACAATGAGCGTAAATATTCATAAAATGCGCTCTAACAGGGTTTATGTTGTAGCTAATGAATTAGCGCATCGGAACAAACCTATTATTGATTTGTGCACGGTGAAATCATTGATATTATTGATCTTTTCTGATCGATAGAACGGAAATGGGCGATTACGACGAAGTAGCGCTCTACCCTACTAAGCATCAATTTGAATAACTTTCTTTTTAGACTCGAGTCGTCTTGATTGTGGAGCGGCAGAATTAACAAAGTACAAGAATTATGCATTTTTTTAGGTCGCATAGCCGAACGCTATCGGGATGAATGGGTCATTATACCAAATTTTAGAGAAAGATAAAATTGAGAGATTGTTTTAAAAATCTTGAACTTGATACGACACAAGACATTTTTTTAAAGTATCGTGATCGGTACGAATATAAATCTTAAATGTAATCTTAAGAACAATTTCAATTTCTAAGATTCTGAGGCTTTGACATGTGTATAGAGTCCAAAAATATGCCTTTTTTAAATTTGTGACTTATGAAAATCTATCCTAGATTTGGAAGCAAAACAGGATTGGATTGGAAAATTCCTAGTTGATTCTGAAAAGAATTGTATGTGGATTGTTAGGAGAATTTTAAGGAGAATTTAAAGAGTTTTCTGATAATAATTCCAAATGAATACCGAGGAAGATTCACAAGAGAACTTTAAGCAAGATCCGAGAAAAATGCCGAAGGAATCGTGTTCTGAGGAAAATAAAGAAAAATGCTGAAGAATTTAAATTACATTCTTCAAGAAAATTCAGCTCAGAGAATTCCAAAGAATTTCTGAGAAGAGTTTTGTAAAAGGTCAAATAATTACAAAGGTTTTTTAGCTGAATAAACATATTATGTTTGCTTGATTAAGCTCAAGCTGTTATTCAACTTTCTATTTCTGTTGCAATATGTTAAGGTTTATTGATTGTTCCCGGTTCTCCCGTCAAATTCCCGGCTTTTTCCCGGTTTTCCCGCCTTCTTTTCAAATTCCCGGTTATTTCCCGGTTTTCACGGTTTTCCCGGTTCGCTGGCCACCCTGCCTTCAGAGAAGTATTTAGATGTTTAGGAAGTTTCATTGGGCTTAAAGAAGTTCCCGGTATTTCGCGGATGATCAGAGATCTTCGTAAAAAATTTATTAACTTAAAGAAAATTGCAGGAACTTCCAAAGAGTTTCTTCAACTTCAGGAACAATGCGGGATCTTCAGGGAATTTTATGAATATGATGAACTTTTCTGGGAAGCTTGAAAATCTCAAAGAAGTGCAAAGATGTTCAGTTAGAATGTGAGATTTTTTTAGATGTTTCGTGAGCTTCAATAAAGATTTCAAAACTTCTGGAAAATTGTGGGAACCTCAATGAAGATCAAGGAACTTCAAGGCAATTCAGTTAACTTCAGTAAAAATACTTCGAAACTTAAGGGAACCTCAGAGACCATTCGAGCAGTTCCAATTAGGGGTTTCATCCGGTAGTTTCACTACTGTTCGTTTTTTTATCTTATAATCAAATCTCTAAAGCTTTTAACATCCTTATGCGGCTTGAAGTGAGTGAGAGTGAGCTTTGTCAATTGGATCTGCTTTGCTTCGAATTCAGGAGTTCATTAAAGTAAGCAATAGGGTCGTGAGCACTTTATCTATCCTTCTCACTTACGTTAAACAGCATTTAGAAGTTAATGGCAATTTAGATTTAATTTTAAAATAAAAATACGAACAGTAGCGAAATTACCGCTAGTTCCAATATCATCAGTCATCATGCACCTAAAACATCTGGAAAGCTTTGATTTCCGGGGTGTTTTAAGGCAACGAAGAATCAGTTTCGATAATTTAAGGGCAGACCCTTTTTTTATCTAGTTCGTTTATTTGTAAGGCTCAATCGCGTTAGCTTTACGGAGCCCATAATTCATTGTTCTTTGTTTGTAACAAAATTCACTTAATTCTATGTCTAGTAGGAATTGGGCCGGATACTCGCGGCTTACTCGAGGTTAGAGGGGTACATTGTCGAAGGATAGGAAAAGGGGAGGAGCTTGGGAGTAGGGTATCGTAAGGGCAGATCCTTGAATATAATAAACTTTTGAGAACTTAAGTGAACTTCGAGTAAATTCATTCTCAGAACTTCAGGAAAGTTTCATGAACATCATGTTTTCAAAAAGATATTTAGAAAACTCCAGAAAATGTTAGGGTTGTGAGAACTTTAAGGAAGCTAGGGTTTTTTTTTAATATTCAGAACTAAGTTCAGGGCCATGGTTGTTAATGACGTTATCACCAACGTCAGGTCAATGCTCCACGAAACCGGCAAGAACTTTAGAGAAGAGAACTTCAGGAAAATTGTTAAAACTTCAGGAAGTTCCTAGAATTCCAAGAAAATAGCGGAAACTTTAGAGAAGATCCATAATCATTTGGAAAATTAAGGGAATTTAAGGGATTTCCAAAGAAGTTCAGAAAAGTTTGAATGTTTTAAGGGAAGTACCGTGAGCATCAGGGTAGGTAGTAACAAAAACGTTGAAAGAAGGTCAAGGCAGTTCCGTTAATTAAATTCGAGGAAGTCCAGAGAAATTCACGGTAGTTTTGAGATCTTCAGGGAAGTTACATGAACTTCAGGGCAGCTCAGAGAACTTCAGGAAAATTCCGAGGGGTCTGTTCTTAGAACATCTGGAAAGTTCCAGGAGCTCTATGGACTCTCCCTCACTTTTTGATGTTTGACTGCATCTCGGAGAAGGCAGAGGAAACTTCCAAAAGAAATTCAGAAGACAGATACTCCCACGAGATGCAAAAAATAATTTTGGGAGAAACTTTGGGAAAAAATCGAGAGAATCTCCAGAGCAAATCCGATGAAAATTTAGGAAGAAGTTCAAAGAAAATACTACTTTCCAGGAGAAACCAGAAGAACATCTGACGAAATTACGGAGGGAATTAATTAGAATTAAAAATCATCGGAGGAACTTGGAAGAAGATTTATGGGGAAAGGAGAAATTTCTCTGGGAAATCGGAAAACAATTTCAAGAACAACCAAAACCCTTCATGTTTCGTTCAATAGAAATTAAAACAAGAACATTCTGATTAACCTATCTGGTTCCCGATTCCTAGGTAGTCAAAAAAGGGTTAAATGAAAAAAAAAACTACTCAGAATTCAACACCCTCGAAATTGCCATGGAAATCTAATCATGTCTAAAAATTCTTCTCAAAACTTATTTAGAATATTTTTAAGAAATTGATTTGCAATCCTCTTTTCAATCAACATGGAATTCCCCCCAGAGCTACCTAAAACATCTACTCTGATCTGAACTCACACAATTTACTTGGAATTCTTATCAAAACTTTCTAAATATTCAAAACTTGCTTGAAATTTTTCGCTGAAATACCTTCTTGTTATTTCTAAAATTGATTCTAAAATGTCATCAAAATTCTCTTCATAGTTCTTCAAAGTGCTCCAGTTCCAGGGTCTTGATTTTTTTTTTTTTCAAGATCCAGAATCTTATTCCCGATGTGTCATCAAAATTGACGGCGTTTTCCCGATTTACTGGTCACCCTGCAGAGTCCAATGCGGATGGAAGGATACATACTTGTCAATTTTCCATTTCCCGCACAAGAATTTTGGTTGATAAATTGTATTACGGATAGATTGTGACTACTATATCGATGATCCCCCTGCGAAGGAAAAGCTATGATTTTCCAAGAAGGGCCTCCCTTAGTAAAGGCACAGCTATAAACCTAAACTTTGCAGGAGGCGGCTGAGATCGATTCCCGGTCCGGTCTAGGAATTTGTCAGGTTGGAAATCATTTCTCGACTTCCCAGGGCATAAAGTGTGATTGTACTTGCCACACAATACCTACTAATGCAAAAATGGTACAAGCTTAGAAAGCTCTCAATTAACAACTGAGGAAATGCTCAAAGACACTAAGTTGTGAGTCGGCTTAAAGTACCAGTGGGGACGTTATGAAGCAAAAAAAAAATATATGATAGCAATATTGCTACAGTATTGATTGCTGTCATTAAAATTGGGATCGATGAGAGAAACCAAATTTAATTTAATTACAATAAAACCGGGATGGGATGGGTGTGGACGGAAAAAGAAATAATTACCGCGCCGATTTTCCCATTATCGATAAATGATTGATACTTGGATCTTCGCTCTTCCTATCGTTGATTGGTTCGTTGATGGCAAAGTTTTACGGATCGGTTTTAATTATGCTGTGACCGGGAGCTTATTCCGAAGTTGGAAGATAGATTGATTTTCAACATTTATAAACCAAAAGGCAACTGAATCCACCGATTCCGTTTTCACAGCATGGCCAGACCACCCCCTTCCAAGCGTTGATATGTGTGCAACAAACGGCGAAACGAATAACACCGACGACGACGACGATGACTTCACCAAACAACCATGAGTTTTTACAGCAGTAAATGAAATTTTACAATGTAATAAACAGTCTTGTACACTTACCTTACTGGACGAGGATCGGTTCTTGACGGCAGCCGCCGCAGTGACATGCGAGTGCGATTTGGTCTCGGTCTGCGTAGTACCCTGCACCGGGGCGACGGCATTGGTGACATGATCGGCCGGTTGCGACTCCGGAACAGTCTGCAGCAGAATTCTCATTGTGGCCGACATCGTACTGCTGCTGCTGTTGGTGTTGTTTTTGCTAATACCACTACTACCGCTGACCACTGCTACTGCTGGTATGGGTGGTACTGCCGCTATTTTGACGTCCTTCACTTTGACCTGCTATGCGGTCTATTCCTATATAGAGAATTCCTAGAACACACAAAACCCCCTTCAGTAACCTACTGCAAGGGACACAAATCACCTGAACAACAATTTAGAAATGCGGAGACGTTTCTCTTCCTGCTTCCGCTTTGCTCACTTTGCTTTGCTTCCGGTGAGGATTTTTCCTTCGCAATTCAAGCACAAACACACCCGCAGGTCACGGCTTCGTGGCACGGAAATCACTTGCTTGGTTTGTTGGCCCCTTTTGCTCTCACTCACTCACTGGATGAGGTCACACTACACGTCTGATCTCAATCGCACTTTCCCCACAGAGGAACTCCTCCTTAAATACGGGCAATTTCAACACACGATTTGGTGTTCAAGTTTTGATCGATACACCAGCTTGGAGTCACTTCTACTTGACGGTTGCATTTCCGGAGTATTTTGTTTGTTTGTCTTGAAGGAGTTCCGTCGTTCGAGGAGTAGGATTCAATCAAGGCTCTTCTCGCGCTGGCGTCACACTCAATCGAGGAGGCAGGTGAGTGTTATTCACGCTGTCGGGAGTATTCATTCGCAAGGGCTGGACTGCTGCTGCTGCTGCTGCCGGGATTTGTTGAGTTGGTTTATAAGTCTGTAATGAAACGGGTGGAAAAGAGTAGATATTGGTATTAGTGTTCGAGGATGAAGCACGAGGACGGGATGATTGGTAGGGTTGGGAAATCAACGAAACCCAGTTGAAAGGTAGGTTTATGTGCGTTGATGGTGATTGACTTATGATTGTAAATATGACTTATAACTAAAATCAGCGGTTTTCCAACTTTAGTTGATTGTGGTCAACTGTGGTAAACTCGCAACCTACCATGATTATTAGGCCTAGACTTTTATAACTCCAAAAAACGTACAGGACGCATCATGAACGGATATTCCCAACATACCCATAAACCTGATGGTGAGATCTGACCCTTCTTGTTTAATTAAATTCCGACTAAATTACCTCAAGTCCGCATGCAGGGAAGAGCAGTAAAGTAATTTCTGAATTATATGTGTGTCTATGTCTGAATTTCAATGCGATAGAGTTGGAACATGCCCGGGTGTTACCAATGCAAGATTTCGGCGCTCTAAATGGCCGCTAATGATCATATACCGTATGCGTGATAATGTTTGCACCATTGAGCATTGTCAAAATTAAAAAAAAATATCAAAAATTTCGTTTTCGAGTTTTTTTTTATTTATTCAAAGGGGGGATGTTTCTCAGAGTCTTAAACTATGTTAATCATCGATCGAGTTTCCACTTGCTGCAATTACGGCCTCCACACGCTTCCGGAACGCACGGCAGGTTCTAATAATGTAGTCTGGATCCATTTCTCTCCAGGTACGGATAAATGTTTGTTTGAGGCTTGCTCTACTCGGGTGGCGTTTAGAACAGGCCTTAGCCTTCATGACGCGCCATATTGAGTAATCCAGCGGATTAAGCTCGGGACTGGATGACGGCCACATATCCTTCGCCCAGAACGGAAGATGTTCCTGCAACCACTTCTGAGTGCGGTTCGAGGTGAAAAAGGGAGCCCCATCTTGTTGAAATACAACATTTGGCTTCGGACCGTACTGTTCTTTGATCCACGGAAGAACATACTCACTTAAAATCCCGATGTAGACCTCCGTGTTGACCTTGTCGCCTTTTGGAATGAACACCGGGTCCATTTTTTTGCCATCGCCAATCCATACACCATAATGCTAGCAGATACACGTTCTTGTGCTCGTCGACCACGTCTTTTACCGGAAGGGAACTAATATACCGGTCGGTTCTGGAATTTGATACGGGATCGACGGTAAACATGCTCTCGTCGGTGAACAGGATTACCGGATTTTTCCGCTTAAGGAAGTTCAAGATTTTCTTGCATCGTTCAACTCGTAGCTCCCGGATGCGGTTGGTAATCATGTGAGTTTTTTTTCCGTGCCCTCGACTTCGCCCCGCAATCTTCCTTTACGATCTTCCGTGCCGTAAAGTCACTGATCCCGTGTTCCTTTGCCATTTTCCTTATTGAACGCACTGGATTCACACGAATCTTCCTTTTGATAGCAGCGATAACCCTCGGAACCCGAGCTGACCTCGGACGACCTGTGGCCACCTTCGCAGGTAGTTGTCCTTTCTTTTCTCGGTCTAAAACCCTTTTGACGGTCCACCGGGGCACTCGCACGGCGATTCAAATGTCTTTTTGCGACATTTGCGCGTGGGACAAATCACAAATCTGGATCAACAATAGAAAAGGGCCCATCAGCATTTGTAAACAAACCGTTCCAAAGCCCATTCCTCACAAATCGAAGGCTGCTCACACAAACCAACACCATCATCATCGTGTAGGTAGAAGTTTCCCCTATCCGATGATGGTGTTGGTTTGTGTGAGTGACCTTCGCTTTGTGAGGAAAGGGCTTTGGAACGGTTTGTTTACAAATGCTGATGGGCCCTTTTCTATTGTTGATCCAGAAATACGCTGCCACTTCGTCATGGTGCAACTGTCAAACTAAGTAAATCATTTTCTTTTATACACAGCCTACTACGGTATGAGCTATAGGTTACGTGCATGCAAAGAAAACCAAGGTATTGTATGCACAGGTGAAACGGGAACCTTATTTGTACGATGGTGCAATCTTATATCACGCATACGGTAGAGCAGTTCCACGCCTAATGAAGCATCGATCAGACTCGAGCTTCTTCGATTTGCATGAAACTTTCCATAAATGTTTGCTATGGGCAATCATTAACATTTCTCGATGAACATTTCAAATGGTCCTACTGCTTTGATCGATTCTCTCCATCGATTTTCTCTTTTCATAACCACTGCTATGCGAACAGATTTCGCGCTAATTCTACCACATAGTTTGATAAAGGAGATTCTATGCTTGTGATGATGCTTGCGTGGTGGTACTTGAACTCGTAATCCTTACTGCATTTTCTGCTGTGATCGAATTTGTCGTTCCTTCATGAAACACTCGTTTGGCATCGTTGAACCTAGAGAAAGGAATGACTCACGCGTATTATTTTATGCTCATTTTACTTTCATCAGGACTTGCACTCGTACTCCATATGTACTCAAATAGGTCAATTAATATTGGAATTAATTAACAACTTTTTTCTTCGTTTTTCAATGAACCGTCTGTGAAAGCTTGAAATTGTAAACAAACGATCTCAAAAGTCAAAACTGCAGGGTTGCCAAACTGATGGGATACTGAGATTGAAAACTTGATTGTCATACTTCGGCACGTTCGGCACAACGCTTGGCACAGATTGAGATGTGCAGAGTTGAACACCCCTTACTTACCTTACCAATCAGGCTAAGGCCTTGTTGTCCTCTGCTGTCCGAAGAAGTCGTCTCCACTCTACTCGATTCATGGCCACAGTTCGCCAGCCTCGTAGTCTGCGAAGGGTCCACAGGCCACCTTCTACTTGGTCGATCCACCTTGCCCGCTGCGCGCCTCTTCTTCTTGTTCCTGTTGGGTCGCTTTCTAGAACCATTTCTCCCAGCAGCTGGTGCAATTCGTGGTTCATTCGCCTCCTCCACGTTCCGTCATCCATCTGCACTCCACCGTAGATGGTACGCAACACCTTCCGTTCAAAAACACCAAGGGCGCGTTGGTCCTCCACGAGCATAGTCCAGGTCTCGTGGCCGTAAAGGACCACCGGTCTAATCAGCGTCTTGTAGACAGTCAACTTCGTGCGGCGGCGAATTTTATTCGACCGGAGCGTCCTCCGAAGTCCAAAGTAGGCACGATTCCCTGCCATAATGCGTCTTTGAATTTCTCTGCTGGTATCATTTTCGGCGGTCACCAGTGAGCCCAAATACACGAACTCATCGACCACCTCGATTTCGTCACCGTCAATCTGAACTCGGGGTGGGAGGCTAACATTGCCTTCCCTAGAACCTCTTCCTTTCATGTATTTTGTCTTTGATGCGTTGATGGCAAGTCCAATCCGTCTAGCTTCAGCCTTCAGTCTAATGTACGTTTCTGCCATCATCTCAAAGTTCCGTGCCATAATGTCAATGTCATCGGCGAAGCCAAGGAGCTGGATGGACTTCCTGAATATCGTGCCACTCGTGTCTACCCCAGCTCTTCTGATCACACCTTCTAACGCGATGTTGAACAGCAGACACGAAAGTCCATCACCCTGCAGTAACCCCCTTCGAGATTCAAAGGGACTCGAGAGTGTCCCCGATACTCGAACAACGCACATCACTCGATCCATCGTCGCCTTGACTAATCGCGTCAGTTTATCCGGAAGTCCGTACTCGTACATAATCTGCCATAGCTGATCTCGATCGATTGTGTCGTATGCGGATTTGAAATCGATGAACAAATGATGTGTGGGCACGTTGTATTCGCGGCATTTCTGCAGAACCTGCCGAATCGCGAAAATTTGGTCCGTGGTAGCGCGGGCACCCATGAATCCCGCCTGGTATTGCCCCACGAACTCTCTTGCATATGGTGACAGACGGCGACATAGAATTTGGGAGAGTACCTTGTAGGCGGCGCTCAGCAGTGTGATCGCACGGTAGTTGCAGCAATCAAACTTGTCGCCCTTTTTGTAGATTGGGCATACAACACCTTCCATCCACTCCTCCGGTAATATCTCCTCCTCCCAAATCTTGGCAATTACCCAGTGCAGCGCTCTAGCCAGTGCTTCACCACCGTATTTTAATAGCTCACTTGGTAGTTGTTCTACACCAGTTGCTTTGTTGTTCTTCAGCCGACCGATCTCCTCCTCAACTTCTTGAAGATCAGGGGCCGGTAGCCTGTCGTCTTCTGCGCGTGCTCCAAGGTCTGTTGCCGTGCTATCTTCGTTTTCAACTGCTTCACCGTTGAGGTGCTCGTCATAGTACTGCTTCCACCTCTCAATCACCTCACACTCGTTCGTGAGAAGGTTACCGTCCAAGTCCTTGCACATATCGGCTTGCGGCACGTAGCCTTTGCGCGAACTATTTAGCTTCTCGTAGAACTTCCGTGTGTCGTTTACACGGTACAGATTTTCCATCGCCTCGCGATCTCGGTCTTCCTGCTGACGCTTCTTCGGAAAACCGAGTTTTGTCTGTTCCGCGCTTGTCTGTATCGCTCCACATTCAATCTCGTGCGGTGTTGCAGCATTCTCGCCCGTGCTGCATTCTTCTCCTCTACTAACAGTTTGCATTCGCCGTCAAACCAGTCATTTCTTCGGTCCGGGGTTGCAGTACCTAGTGCCGCTGCAGCATTACTACCTATGGCTGAACGGATGTCCCTCCAGCCATCTTCAAGAGAAGCTGCGCCAAGCTGCTCTTCCGTGGGTAGTGCAACTTCGAGCTGCTGCGCGTAGTCCTGGGCAACTCCGGCGTCCCGTAGTTGCTCAATGTTGGGTCGCGGCGTTCGACTTCGACGGGTGTTAGGAACCGTCGAGAGTTTTGAGCGCATGCATACTGCAACTAGGTAGTGGTCCGAATTTATGTTCGCGATGCGGTACGTGCGGACGTTGATAATGTCGGAGAAGAATTTCCCGTCGATTAGAACGTGATCGATTTGGTTTTCTGTGTGTTGGTCAGGTGATCTCCAGGTGGCTTTGTGGATATCCTTGTGGGGGGAAAAGGTACTTCGAACTACCATACCGCGGGAGGCTGCAAAGTTCACGCATCGTTGGCCGTTGTAGTTCGATACGGCATGCAGGCTGTTAGGCCCGATTGCCGGTCTATACATTGCCTCCCGTCCTACCTGAGCGTTCATGTCGCCGATGACGATTTTGACGTCCCGTTGCGAACAGCCGTCGTACACCTGCTCCAGCTGCGCATAGAACGCTTCTTTCTCGTCGTCGGGTCTCCCTTCTGGGCAGTGCACGTTGATGATGCTGTAGTCGAAGAAACGGCCCTTAATCCTCAACTTTCACATCCTCGCGTTGATCGGCTGCCAACCAATCACGCGTTGGCGCATCTTACCCAGCACTACAAAGCCGGTTCCCAGCTCGTTGGTGGTGCCACAGCTCTGGTAGAAAGTAGCCGCTCGATGCCTGCTTTTCCATACCTTTTGTCCCGTCCAGCAAAGTTCCTGCAGTGCTACGACTTCGAAATTGCGTGGTTGAAGTTCGTCATAGATTAATCTATCGCAACCCGGGAAGCCGAGCGATTTGCAGTTCCATGTTCCGAGTTTCCAATCGTAGTCCTTATTTCGTCGCGTAGGTCTGTGCCGATTGTTCCGATCCGTATTTCTTTCTTCAGTATTTGCAACTTTGTTTTTTTTTTCCAGGGCGGCTTGTTGGGCTCCCTGTCTCACCGGGGGACCATCGTGCACAGCTCTGTGTAGAGTCCCACGCTGACACTAGGACGGTGATCAGCCGCTCCTAACATGGAGAACAGACGCCGTTTTGAGCCGCACCTCCATGATGAACAGACGCTCGGATTTGGTGAAGCATTTCCTCTATCACCGTACTATGGTTACCGCGCCAGTGTTCGCGTCGCACCTCTTCACTTTGCTATTGCCGGACTGGCAACATTGCCCAGGCTACGCCACCCAGCTGTGTCCATGTTTCAGCTGAGTCTTTTGTTATCATATGACTCGAGGAGGCGTGAAGTACGAACTTGTGAGGACCAGGGCTAGGTATTCCGCTCCTTCCAGGTTGTCAACTCACCATTTTGTAGAACACCCCTTATCATATATATTAAATAGTCGTGCAGTCATAATTGTCAAGGCTCTGAGACTTGGAAGCATTTTAAGGATTATAACAAATTTCAGAACAATCGATAGAATCTTGCGGACAAACCCTGGATTTTTTAGTAAAATTTAAAAGGATTCAAAGTGTTGATTTCAAACGAATATTGAGGAGGACACATTACTTTCGAAGGAGAAGTTCTGAGCAGAATTCCAGAATTATTCTGACATGCATTCCTTAGAAATTGTTAGATAAATTTTGAGGGATTTTTGTGGAGAAGAATAAATTAAATTCTTATGTAATTTTAGAAGATTTCAAAAGAAGTTGAGAAACAAAAAATAAGGAAAATGCCTACGTGATTCTGAGGAGATTTGTATGGGAATCGTGAGGAAAATGACAGATGAATTTTATGAAGAATTATAAGAGAATTACGATGATAATTCAACGAGAAACATAGTTCTAAGGGTGTTCTGGCGATAATTTCAACCTAATGCGAAAAATTCATCACAGAGCTCCAACAAAATTGATTGCAAAAAATTGTTGATAATTAAAAAGAAAGTCTTTAAAATACTCCAAAGGGTTGCTAAATAAAATTTCGATAGATTTCTGGGCCCTTATTACCGATGTCATTTCACGGTGAAGTGATTCCCATTTGATTTACATGGCAATCACTTCACCTGGAGTGACAACTGGTCACTTCACTTCGTTTTCACCGTGTAGTGACACCCGTAAAAAGGGCCCTACTGTTTTGAAAAGAGTTAAAAGAAAATTTTGAAACGAATTCAAAGTCTCCGAATAGGTTCAAGGGAATTCTAAGAAAGATTACAATCAAATTCTTAGAAGGGGTTTCAAGGAAATTAAAAAAAAATCAACGGTTATTATTACGCGTAGTGTTTTCTGGTTAATTATAGAAGAATTCCATGATAACTCAGAGCAGGATTCCAAGTTGATTCTTGAATTCATATCACGTGAATACTAAATAACGAAAACTTAAAACCCCGGAATAGTTCATTTTTGGTTTTAACAAATATTTGTTTCCAAAGTCCAGTATCTTCAATATATTCTTTTAGGCCAATGCACTTTACACCTGAAATTGCAATTGAAAAATCAATTTATAATATTGCTGAGTGATTAAATTAAAAAAAAAGACGGGAGACTGACGAAAATTATGCAGCAAATAGAGCAAGACATTTATTTGGTAAATATTCACTCTGTTTTTAGGGTTTATTGTGAAATTCTGGTGTAAAAGTTGTTCCTATGGTATGGCTAATCTATTTTTCCCGTTTCTCTCGTCGAAATCCCGGATTTTTTTCCGGTGTTTCCGGTTCCATTTCAAATTCCCGGATATTTTCCGGTATTCCCGGTTCGCTGGCTGGTAGGTGCACAGATAAAAATTCTGAATTTTAATTGTGATGTAAACATTCATTCACGTAGTCGTAGACTTGTATTTCATTTCACGCAACCGAGCAACTTGCAAACAATGTTGTTTACAAAGATTGGCTTTTGTATACAATATTTGCTACATTGCCTGAAATGTGTCAGAACTTTACATGATATATAATGTAATCGTTTATGAGATGTGACGCTCCATTTATGTGCATCATATTGATCAGAAATTTACACTACTTTTTCGAACTGTGTGGATTCGGGATTCCATCGGTGTCATCTCCACTACAGCCAACCATGCTTTCCTCGTGACAACTTTCAGTGCATTTTCAGCCTTTGTCTTTTTGTGTGTTTTTTCATAATGAGTTCGTGAACTTTCTTTATGACCTCCATTATTTTTGTTCTACCTGCAGTTTTCGCTGTTCGTCTTGAGGTTTGCTACTGCTAGATGTCGGTGTGAACATTTGACTGCAGGGTGGCAAGTGAATTTTCATTTTGAAATTCCTGGTTTTCCTGGTCAATGATTTAAAAATTTCCTGGTTTTAAAAACGGTGTATTTAAAAAACAATTAAAAAAAATAGAGTGAATCCTTGTACCATCGTTCTTCACGCAATGCGGTATTTCACAAACCAAAATAGGTATTAAGGTTCATGTGAATGCCTGTGAAATCTTTATCTGATTATTTGCTGTAAAGAAGCTAGTAAGGAGCCGCGCTACTTCGTCGTATCATGGCACCTATTTCCGTTCTATGTGCTAAAACTATAATAGCAAAGCGTTTTCACTCATGTTTTTGCAAAAACATCTTTGCTTACAAGATTCATTACGATTGACACTGAAACATTTGCGATAACCCGTAAAATGAGCGATTTTAGGGGTGTATGACGAAGAAAAGCTGAGATTCGTCGGACTAGTGCGGAGCCCTATCTAATGTCTGAAATTTAGAGATCTACACGCTTAGTTTTTTCTACCGAGCTCGGCTGTGCAAATCTCGGCAAAATAAGTTTCACTGAGATCTCAGCAAAACTGACATTTGATTGCTGAGTCTCGGATAATGCTTAGCTGAATCTCAGTAAACAAATGAAATGTTTGCTGAGATCTCAGTAAAATATTTTTAACCGAGATTTGCACAGCCGAGCTCGGTAGAAAAAACTAACTGTGTATAAGCCCTTAAATTTTGAGATTTCTGTTTTTGAAACTGCGATTTTTTAACTTTATTATTGAGATTTTTAGCCAACGGGCTAGTTTATCTCAAGGTGAAATTGCGAACTGTGATATGAATGAGGACTTTTTAAACAAACCTTTGCTTCTAACAATTTTACGGATTTCCAGTTTGTTTAAATTTTCCACAAATTGCCAACGATTAAGGATCTTATTTAGTGCAATTACAACATGATTTTAAAATCAAATGATTAAAAGATTTCATAAACAACGCTGGTTTAATAACTCTTATTATTAAAAAGACTGACTGCTGAAGTTCATAGAAACTCCTTAAAGTTCGTAGAACTTCCCTGAGGCGTTAAGATCTTCCCTGAAGGGTTCATTGAAGTTTGTATTGCCTGAATTTCATGGGACTTACCCGAAGTTCGAAGGACTTTTTTTAAGATCTTAGGACTTCCTTGAAGTTCGGAGTTTTTTGAAATTCATAGGAATTTCTTAAATATCGTAGAAGTACGACGAATTCGTAGAAATTCTCAGAAGTTCGGAAGACTTCCTTCAAGCTCGAAGAACTTTCTCGAAGATCTGAGGACTTCCCTGAAGTTTGAAGGACTTAACTGAATATATGAGGAACCTAAATTTAGAAGAGCTTCCCTGAAGTTCATAAGGCTTTAAATATCGAAGGGTTTTCCGGGGGGCGACCCCGGCGTAGTGGTTAGCATCCATACCTCTCACGCCAAAGTCACGAGTTCAAATCTCACCCCCGGACAAGTCACGAATGACCCAAGAGCGTTAAAGTGACTGTAATAAAAAAAAGAAGGGTTTTCCAAAGGTTTGTGGGTATTTCCTTAATTTCTTGGAAATTCCCTGAAGTTTGGAGAGCTCCCATGAATTTCGTAGGACTACCTGTAGTTCAATCGACTTCTCGGAACTTCTAGGAACTTTTTTGAGCTTTGAGAACTATGTTAAGTTCAGAGGACTTCCCAAGAGTATTGAAGACTTCTCTGAAGCTCGGAAAAAAATCCATAAGTGTCATAGGATTATCCTTAAGTTTTAACCCTCCGTTACTCGCACTGTTGTACTTTGTATAACACATATGAGTTTTCCGTTGCCATTTTGTTGCTGAGTTACCAATCGATCTGAAACCAACGAGTATTCCTCAAAAAACTTGTTTTGATCGAAACAAACTTAACTTCGATTACAGTAAACACCTAAAAATGCGGATAATAGAGAAAATGTAAATGGAAACCGCGTAAACTGTGACCATACTACGTGTGATTTGACTTAATTGATTACAACATGGATTATATCGAGATCCTGACCAGATAGAAAGTTACTGTCTCCGACAAAGTTGTTCAGGAGATCATAGCCTTGTCGCTGGCGGACAGTAGTTCAGAATTTTCTCACTACTTAGCGCTAGTATACTTGTGAAATTCTCGTATGTGATATAGCTCGAGATCCTGACCAGATAGAAAGTTATTGTCTTTCACAAAGTTTTTCAGGAGGTCAAAGCCTATTGCTTAGTGCTCAATAGTTCAGAATTTGCTCATTACGCGACGCTAGTATACTCGTAAAATTCTCATATAAAATATCTCAAGTTCCCAACCAGGTAGAAAGGTACTGTCTTCGGCATAGTTGTTCAGGAGGTCAAGGCTTTTTCGCAGGTGGATAGTAGTTCAGAGTTTTCTCACTTTTCGGCGCTACTATAGATGTGAAACTCTTCCATATAAAATATCTCTAGATCCTGACCAGATAGAAAGTAAATGTATTCGGCAAAGTTTTTCAGGAAGTCAAGATCTTTTTGTTGGGTAACAATAGCTCAGAATTTTCTCACTATGCGGTGCTAGTATATACGGGCTTTTCTCGCATATTCAATAACTCGAGATCTTGATCAGCTAGAAAGTTGCTGTCTTCGGCAAAGTTGTTTAGGGGGTCAAGACTTTTTGGCTGGTAAACAGTAGTTAAGAATTTTCTCACCACGTGGCGTTAGTTTACATGTGTACTTCTCGCATATGCTATATCTCGAGATCCTGACCAGATAGAAAGTTACTGTCTACGACAAAGTTGTTCAGGTGGTCAAGGTCTTTCGGCTGGTGGACACTAGTTCAGAATTTTTTTCACTTCATGGTGCTAGTATACATGTGAAATTCTCGCATATAAAATATCTGAAGTTCTTGACCAGATAGAAAATTACTGTCGTCGGCAAAGTTGTTCAGGATATCACAATTTTTTTGCTCGTGGATAGTTGTTCAAAATTTTGTCACTACGTAGTGCTAGTTGTGTGTGTGTGTGTGTGTGTGTACAATCTAACCCCCACTGTCTGGCAGTGTTATTATGGAAGAAAACTGCTTTTTATTACCCTTAAATTAAAGCAGGTTTAGTCCGGGAGTTAGAAGGTGTTAGCTCTATTGCAGCTCCAGTGACCCATTTCAGAATGCCTGGTAATTCACGACCACTCCGAGGTCACTTTTACTTACAATAAGCCCCGCATGTTCACTCTACCTTTATCAAATGGATAATGGTATCATAAACACACTTCCAGATTCAAAAAATATTATTTCCAAATCTGGCACGTATATAGTTTTGAAATTTGTTCAACTGTATTAAATCGATTTGAATGGACATTTCTTATCAATTTTGTTTCGAATACCTCTTGATTCATCTGCTGGCAGCACTTACTGGCCCTTACCGGCGACCAACTCATGTGCCCGCAAATGCAACAACGCCTAAATCTTAAAGCTCTCCGAACGTCCCCTCGAAAATGCAATCGAGATATGTATAAGAACAATCTTCAACTGGAACGTACTCACCAAATCAATACATCCGGGAGCAAATTCCCGATGCTTATTTTTCTCTCGCAAACCCGTCGTCGTCGAACGGCAAAAAAGGGAGCTCGGTGAGCAATTTTGTGACATGGAATTTTCACTGAACATAAACCGCGAATTCACGATTTTCACCACACCCAACTGCGAAACACGTTCAGAAGCACAATTTCGATCAATTTCTTTCGAAAACACAACAAAAAAAGCTATAAGTGAGCCAACATCAACACCGATTGTGCCGAGCTCTTTCACGCACCTTGCAGCGCGTAAATAAACTGAAATTAAAAATTATCACTCGCGATGCCACTAATTTCTGGTCCGGGAGAAAATCAAACAACGCAGATCGCGACATCTCTTCTGATGCTTGCAAACATGTTGAATCACGTTTTCTTTCTCTATTCTAAAACTTCCCGGAAAGCGAGAAAACTACCAATCCCACACGTATAAACGTCCGGGAGGCAGAGCGCCAAACTTAAAACACAACCGTATCCAAAGGCGTTCGAAACTGCACCCGCACTTTAGGTGAATCATCTTGCCGCAAAAAAGCCATGCAGGAGACGGACTCTTCATCGCCTTTAATTGGTTTAGCGCATTGGTCACAGGCGGAAGTCATGCTGACTCAGTTTCCAAAAGTGATTTAGAAACAGCGGTGGAGATGCTCTAATACGCAAAGAGGAATTGGATTCTCAAGATCGCCCAATGCTAGACAGTATACACTACAATATGTCTGATTGGATAACTTTTTCACTGTTTTCACAACACAAAATATGCTCTAATTAGACGATTATCGCAACGAACTGCACTTTCCACTAACAACCAGTACAATATTGCAGGTATACCGAACGGAAAAAAACGAATAACGATAGCCCGTGTGATAAAAAAATCGACAAATTTAGCAGCGCACAATCACGACGATGTGAATAACAACAACTCAGATATCTCTCCTTGTCACTACGTAGTGCTAGTTGAATGTGAAATTCTCGCCTGTGATATATCTCGAGATCCTGACCAGATAGAAAGTTACTGTCTTGAAAAAAGTTGTTCAGGAGGTTAAAACCTAGAGTGTGAGAAAAATCTGAACTAATGTTCACCAGCCAAAAGACCTTGACCTCTTGAACAACTTTGTTGTAGACAGTAACTTTCTATCTGATTAGGATCTCGAGATATAGCATATGCGAGAAGTGCACATTTTGAAAATTTTGAACTATTGTGCACCAATAAATAGGCTTTGATCTCATCAACAACTTTGTCGACGACAGTAACTTTCTATCTGGTCATGATCTCGAGATATATCACATGCGATAATTTCACAAATATTCTAGCGCTACGTAGTGAGAAAATTCCGAATTACTCTCCACCAGCGAAAAGATTATGATCTCTAAAACAACTTTGCCTAAGACAGTAACTTTTTATCTGGTCAGGATCTCGAGATTTTCCATGTTGTAATCAATTAAGTCAAATCCCACGTAGTACGGACACCGTTTACGCGGTTTCCATTCACATTTTCTCTATTATCCGCATTTTTGGGGGTTAACTATGATAAAAGTTTAGCTTGTTTAGTTCATAACAAGTTTTTCAATGAATACCCGTTGGTTTCATATCGATTGGTAGCTCAGCTGCAAAATGGAAATGAAAACTCACACTGTTGTACAAAGTACAACGCGCGAGTACTCGTGTTACAAATGTTGGCGCGAGTAACGGAGGGTTAAGCAATGCCTAAATGTCGTAGAAGTTACATTAAATATGTAGAAAATTCTGTAAAATTCGTAGTTATTCCCCAAAGATTAAAGGACTTCCCTGGAGTTCGTAAGACTTCTCTGAAATTTATAGAACTTCTCTGAAGGTTCGGAGAGATTTCCTGACCGTCGTAGTTCACCACAGTAGTTCACAGGATTTTCCTGAAACTTGTAAGACTTTCCCGAATTTTGTAGAACTTGCATGAAGTTCGAAGGCCTTATCTGAAGTTTTTAGAAATAGAACTTAATAGGTACTTCAAAGTAGTTACGCGTCTGCACTGCTTAAGTCTGCTATCAATTAAGCACAAATCATACATGCAATTGATTCGAGAAAAAAATTAAATTAAAAATAAATACAAAATATATTTACTAAATTCTCAGGGTAAATTTTGTTCATCAATGGTTAGCTGTGTGAAAGATTTAGCTTGAACAAAATGGTTATTTTTGATCTGATTATAAAAAGAAACTTTGGCATACATAAAATTTACAACCTATTTAAATTATACAAACAAGATTATTTTCCTGGTGGACTTATGAAATTCCTGGTTTTTCCAGGTGAAAATAAATTCCCGACTTTTCCCGGTTTTCCTGGTTCACTTGCCACCCTGTGACTGAAAACCAGAGCTAGCAGCTCTCGTTAGAGTCCTTGCTGCTCTCCTTCGGGCATGCTTCAACTAGAACTCAATGCTGCCACCTGGTTCGAAACTGGTGAACTCTATAACTTCCTGCGTCTTGCTTCAGCATTCAATATCCAGCGTATTGCCGTCATCATGCATTATTTTTCTCTTTACCTGTGTGGTTTATGAACATCCTCTAGTAACAAGTTATTACCTTCAAATGTTTCGAATCATACTCAAAAATGTAATTTCAGTAAACAGATTTTATGACAATTTTTTTTAGGGGCGTATGACCCATGGTGTTTTATAAAAAAAAAGTGTGATGGTAGGTTTTAATTTAAATGTCGTTAAAATAATTCATAGACTATATCAAAGTGCTCCAGAAAAAAAATAGTTGAATGTGAAATAATTCGGGAGGGTTAAGTTCGTAACACTTTTTTTTTGGAATTTTTACCCAATATTACAAAACAAAATTTAACATGTATATTTCCTATAACAACTTTAGTTTTCCTCTACAACTTTATCTCAGACGTCAAACTTGGGTGGATCAAAGCACATGTGTGAGTGCAGCCAAATTTCTTCAGGTTGAAGCCTACAGAACTAGCCAAACATACCCAATAGCCAAACATTCGCTCGGCAATTGGTATACAAAAAGTTGTCATAAATATGCTTTTGCTATTGGATGTGTAACAGGTTAAAACTTTGCGCCTAGCAGACCATGCCACTGTGTCTGGTTTCATATTTGTATTGCTGAAGAATATCGTAATCTTATTTCTCAGAGACGTAAATCTACGTTCGTAGCGAGGGCGCTTGAATCGGGATTGTGAGTTAATTAGAAAACATGCATCTGTTTACTATAATGATTGTTGATCTACCGTCCTCTCAGCTTCAGCATCTCGTCCCACACGTTTTAGAAAATGAGTTTCACGGTCAACACATAAGACTTCTATAAGCCGCAACGCAGGTAGAAGTCAGGTCAACGAAAACACGAACGCGTGTGTTAATGTTTCCAGCTCTCATATTAGAGAGGCCAAAATGGCCTAGCGAACGAATGGATAATGATGATCTGAACGAAACGTGTACGGTGCATTGCAAATCATAAACCATCAATATCATCATCATCATCATTATGGAAACCGATCTGAAGTCAAGGCAAACTGTGAAAATCCGTTACCCTGCAGGTTATGATTTTGCAAAGGTCAAAACGCACCACAATCGGTGCAATTACCATAGCAGATTCCGATCATGGAGGGTAGTAGTTGCCGACCAGAATTTCACGGTCAACACGCGGCATGGAGAGTGGTCGTGGTTCTCGCGGAAGGAAATTATAACACGTTACTGGTTGTTCACTGAACCGTGACTCCGCTTTCGCTCAAGCGGTCATCAGAAAGGCAACTGCACAGTGGTTCAGAATAGGAATTTGGCAGGAAAGATGCGTGTGTCTTCGCCACAGGTGTTCCTTACAGTTAAAGCCCTCATTTCGGTGTCCATTAATACTAGGGTGGTTCTAATTATCACTGAAAAAATAAAACTTTTCTATTTGCAGAAATAAAGGTAATTCTTCTGAAAAGTTGTAGTTCAGCAAATTTCAAGCAACTTTGGTAGCAAACACTTTGTTGTATCTCTTGAATTGACCGATTTAGAGCAATTTTTCTCAATTGATTTAGTGTGTCTCTACAAAAAACAGTTATTTTGTTCTACATTTTTTTATTTAAAATTACTCATCACAGCTGCCTTGAGATAACTTTTAGAACTTTTGAAGACGCAATTTTGGTGGTTTTTTGATCAAGTTAGTAACCGTTTTCTCATGAAAATACGCCCTTTTCAAATGTTATTATCTCTGGTTGAGGCAAACATAAAAAAAAAAATCATTCGATGACATTTGTAACGGCGTCTACTATTCTACATAACATCAATAAATTAGAGACACGTTATATTTTTAACTACTTTAAAATAAATTTGACTTAGTTCATATTTAAAAATATAATTGAGTGGTGCCGGTGGTGTAGTGGTAAGCGTGATTTCCTCTCACTCCAGCAGGCCTATCCCAGTCGGCGCCGCCGGGATGTTCTGAGGCATAACATCTCTGATCACGCCTTCCTTCGGAAGGGAAGTAAAGCCGTTGGTCCCTGGTTCATGAGTTGATGGGTCGAAGTGTAGGGTCCTGCCTCCCTGGCGTCGGTAGTATTGGTGCTCAGCACGGAAAACAAGATCGATGGAAAATAAATCAAGGAAAAAAGAAACATAATTGGGAATAACTTCTAAGATACATACAATGTTTTTATAATAAAACATGCGTCTCATAAATGTAAGAAAGACTCTCATATAGATGACTTTCAACAGAAATTTGAGATGAAAGAGAGATAGTGCAAACAAACTAAATTTTACGGTACAACGTAAGTTAATTCTGAAAAATTACTTTAAAATGAAAACTTTAAGAGACAGTAAAAATATTTCCCAAGTTAATTTGATTAGAATTGACATAGCTACAATTTTACGTCCCAATACAAAAAAACAAATCACTTAATTTGAGGACCATCCTAATGACGACAGTACCAAAAGAAGGGGTTTTTGTTTAGCACAAAATCTTCACCGAAGACACCAAACGTATAAATATTAAAACAAAGGTAGGGGAAATGGATGTAATGTCGGCCTAAATGCCCCTAATTTGGGCCCATACATAAATTCATGCAATCGACTAAATTTTCAATAGCGACCAAAAATATCCATCAGTACCGTCCCAATGACGCGTTCAACTAGATAAAATTGATAAATAGTAGATTCTTAGCAATGGACCCGATCTTGGATCTAAAGGCCAACATTAGAGCCATTTGCCCTATTAGAACATTTTTTAGTAGTATTTCTTTAAGGTGGCTCTCTGAAAACCATCTTTTGCATGTAACTTTAAGGGGAAGTTCACCGCTTCGAAAAAAATAATTACGTTTTGATTTTTCTAAAAATATTGAAGAAAAGTATCAAAAATCTAAAAAAATCACATTTCTTCTAATTTTTTAAAGAAAATTCACGTGCAAAAACATGTTTTATAAGTCATTATGGCATAAAGTTGGACTCAAAAAACCACAAAACATCAACTTTTCGGTTTTTCTGAGAGTCCAATTTTTTTTCGCCTGTATCTCTTTGAATAAAGAAGTTAAACCCAGTTCTATTAAAAAATAACTAAGTCTAAAATCGACTGGAACGTAAAAAAATAACTGATCCATAATTTTATGATTTTATATATGGTAAATGTCGGATTCGGCAACCACATTTTAAACGCTAATTTCACTGTATTTTCCCATCGAAACACATCTCTGAATATATTAACACGATTCCTTGGTCTTTCAGCTTCAATCTGATTACATTTTTACAATGAATGCAATGAGCAATGAAGTTAAGCCCGATTTTTCTTCAAATTAAATATACGCACTACAAAATGCGGCTGATTTAAAGTTGCCGATAATATAACAACTGGTTAACACGTAGTTTAAATGGAAAGGTTGTAGAAGAAAAAGAGGCTGATGCCGACAATAATCACACTCAGAGGTTTGTAGCGTTGTAAAAATGCTTTCTAACAGTTCTGGACAATTCTGTCGATTGAAATGGATAGATAAGCAGACAGCAGATAAATGGAAACAAACAAACACGTCATATGTGTGCGTGACGCTGGGAAAATGCTAATAGAAGTGCGGACGCTGCATACATTGACGAGAATACGCAAATTCCCATAGAAAAATCTATGTCCATTTAAATGTCGTCAAAATATATGTTATATGATTGCCCCAACCTGTGATATCAAAATTTAAAAAGGGCGTATTTTACAAGAAAAACGTCAATAATTCTTTCATTAATATAGAATTAAAAAAAGACAAAAAAACTCAATAACTCTTGTTTGGTAAAGGTTTCAACAAAAGTTCTGCACGGAAAACAAAAAGGGGCTTCAAAAGTTCTAAAAATTATTCTTTAGCTGAGAAATTTGAATAAAATAAAATAGAGCTGCCTAAGTCAATTGAGGAAAATGTCCCTAAGTCGGTCAATTCAAGAGATAAGAAAAAGTTTTTA
The DNA here is from genome assembly GCF_037179485.1 of Ochlerotatus camptorhynchus. Classification (NCBI taxonomy): domain Eukaryota; kingdom Metazoa; phylum Arthropoda; class Insecta; order Diptera; family Culicidae; genus Ochlerotatus; species Ochlerotatus camptorhynchus. Next base: position 3,689,816 of record NW_027040988.1, read on the forward strand.
TACGAAGTTCCTTAACATTGTCTGAACTACAACTTTGCCGAAGAATGCAAATAAAAAAGCTAAATTTTTGTTTTCAGCGATAATAAGAACCACCTAGTATTAATTGACAACAAATTGCTCATGAAAGTCATCTTCTAGAGAATTTTAAAGCTCTTTAAGACGAATGTTTTATAGCAAAAGTTGTTGCCTGAATCTTTTCTACTAAAAAAGAAATACCCCATTATACTAAAAATATGAATAAATTCTGGATCAACAATAGAAAAGGGCATATCAGCATTTGTAAACAAACCGTTCCAAAGCTCTTTACTCACAAAGCGAAGGCCACCTACGCAAACCAACACCATCATCGGATAGGGGAAACTTCTACCTACACGATTATGGTGTTGGTTTGTGTGAGCGGCCTTCGATTTGTGAGGAATGGGCTTTGGAACGGTTTGTTTACAAATGCTGATGGGCCCTTTTCTATTGTTGATCCAGAATTCAAATTGATTTTATACGAGTTTAAATAATAACGTACCTCAATTTTTTTAAATTATTGAGAATAACATACGCCCTTTCAACTGTCATGAAAAAAACTTTTCTTTTGTTTGCCCCAACCAGAGATATTAAAATTTGAAAAGCGCATATGTTTAGTAGAAAAACGTCAATAACTCTTGATCGGCGAAAGATATCGACAAGCTCTGTGCAGCAAAAATTTGCACCTTTTAAAGATCTAAAAGTTATTTGCAGACACCTTTGCTGAAATTTGAAATAAGAAAGCTAGAGCAGAATAAGTGTTTTTTTAGAGAAACTCTTACTCAATTCAAGAAAATAGATCTAAATCGGTAAATTTTAGGAGATACAAAAATTTTATTTAAAAAAAAATTGCTTGAAATTAGCTAAGCTATAACTTTGCCGGAACATGTATACCTTAATTTCTACAAACAAAAAAGTTAGATTTTTGATTTCAATGATAATAAGAACCACCCTAGAATTCATTGCGATAAAAATAAGGAACAACTTTGTAGAAGATACTTTTAGTCTAAAGTTTCAATTACAGGCTCAAATCATATCCTTCCACCTAAATCTGCATTCTGAACCACTGTGTCACTGGCCAACTCCAGGCACTTCGTCGTGTTAATCCAATTTGTGAGGGTGTTAATGGGTTACAGCGAAGAGAAGGTTATTTTGCTCTTTCTTTAAAATTCCCGATACATTTGCCGGCTATTTTAAGAATCTTCTTATTTGAAGAGCGGATTAGGAGTTTTTTCCTTGATTTGTTCTTCATCGAGCTTGTTTTCCGTGCTGAGCACCAACTCAGTTCACAATATTATCGATATATTCACTCAGGCAGGAACACATAGGGTATACGTCCCTAACCTCGGTCTAATATGCAGCCATCGATTACGTTTTTAATCATAACTCATCAATTAATTTAGCTGCAAACGATATTCTACTGCTAAATGGTATGCTTAGATATGCTTATCATGTCGTTTGCTATCAGAAACCACGAAAAGTTGAAAAACTTACTTTTTTTGAGACAATAACTCACCACGGAAATGTATGTAATATGGGTCTATTGTCCCCAAATTGGGTCTATTTATGGATGCAACTTCGTCCTATCTTGTTTGATCCTCAAAAAAACGCTCTTGGTAACGTTTTCTGATGTATTTTTTTTTATCACTATCACTGTTAACTTAATGCTCTTCATTCCTCAAAACATTTCACAGAGAAAATTTTACGAAAACTAAATTAAATCACTCAAATTAAACATTAACAATTAAAAATTTCGCTTATCGTCTTTCGACCGCAGAATATCGAAATCAAAACATTGTGATGTTCATTATACAGGTTTGGCAGAAAAAATCTCCCTTCCTGTTCGTTCCTTATCATCCAAATGCAAACCACATTGTTGACGTTACTCTTATTGCTATATGCTGTCAAATGAATTTCATGGGCCATAGTTAGGAACATAGAAAAGAAATGTGTCCCTAAAGTTGGGTCCATGATTTACTTGTGAAAACGTTGTTAAACAATTAAAATAAACATAAAATATTCAAACAGCAACTGTAAGTTTTACGTCTAGTGTGTATTATCAGGTAATTCCATTCAATAAATGCCATAATCAGGTCATTTGATGATCGTCAGTCAACCTTCCCATCTTAACCTTATAAGTCATGGCGGCTAAAAACTCCGAACAGAGTGATATTCTCAACCAGTTTTATTACTTACGAGAGCTGAAAATGTATTGAAATGTTGTGATATAAATTGATTTGTGTGTGGTACACATTTATCAACCATCAGTGATCAATATTTTCCTTATTCTTTGTGTAATATTCCTTAATTAATTATTTATTTGCGTGATAGGCCGAATGAAAGGACTAGACCCACATTACATACCGTAACCCTACTTAATGGCTACCGAGCAATATTTGTAAACATCACGGAGTGTTCAATTCAAATAAGCAGCTTACACAAAGCTACACACCTTCAATCAGCACCAAACAAACCCCTAATCCTTTAGCGGCACCGGTGGTATAGTTGTAAGCGTGATTACCTCTCACCCCAGCAGGCCTGGGTTCAATCGCAGTCGGCACTGCCGGAATTTTCTTAGGCATAACATCTCTGATCACGCCTTCCTCCGGGAAGTAAAGCCGTTGGTCCCCGGTTCATGAGTTGATGGGTCGATAGGTAGGGTCCAGGTGTGGGAGCTGCCTCCCTGGCGTCGGTAGCATTGTTGCTCAGCACGGAAAACAAGATCGAAGACAAGAAAATAAATCAAAGAAAAATAATAAGACTTATCAGAATTATGATATGAAACGAGCAGTTTCAATTTCTTTTGCATTCTTTTAAACATGAGCAGTTATAGTTCTTTGGAGATTTGGTGTTCTAGTTGTTTTTGGCACAGCAAATGCAGCTTGTCATAAGGTTTAGAAAAAATAAAATTTAATTAATTTAGGAGATTAATCCTTCATTTAAACACGAGTAGTTCTTTGGGGCTCTCCATACTACGCAAGGCTAGGGCAAGTAAGGAGGTTTTAGTGGTTAAGAGTTCCACACTGTGTCAGCAGGAGACACAAAGCACAGTACAGGCCAGGCTCGATTTCAATTTCGTTTATCAATTTGCAACCACAGTATTCGGTCAAAATGCCAGGAACCTTGTGAACAGTTTCAGAAGCCAATTCATCAATGTTCCATATCCCGTCTCCAACTCGCGAAAAAAATCCAAGTCCCAGAAAGTCGAGTCTTAATTAAGCAAATTTCTTGGAGATAACACCAGATCTCGACGTTTCATGCATTTTAAAGTCATTTGGCATCAACAACAAAATTTCGAAAACCGAAATTTCATGTACCTTGTATGATTTTTCGATTGTCAAAAAACATAAGCTTTGACGATTTTGCGCCACCCCTAAATCATGTCAGATTGAGTCCAACTTGTGCACAGGGTTTTTTTTTACAAAACTATAAACATTTTGCACATGGTGGGTTTTGGTCGGTAAAGGTGCAGCTACAAAGCAAGACCATTCTGGAAGTGGCTGGGTTCGATTCTCAGTCTGGTCTAGGAATTTTCCGGGTTGTTAAATTTCTCGACTTGTCGGGCATAGAATATGATTGTACATGCCACACAATTATACTAATGCAAAAATGCTATAGGCATCGAAAGCTCTCAATTAAAGGCTGACTAAAAGTAAATTGGTACGCACAAAAAAAACCAGTAATTCTTGATTCAATAAGTACTTACTTTTTTATTTATAGTCACTTTAACACTCTTGGGTCATTCGTGACTTGTCCGGGGGTGAGATTTGAACTCGTGACTCCGGCGTGAGAGGTATGGATGCTAACCACTACGCCGGAGTCGCCCCGTCAATAAGTTTAAAAAGTTCATTAATGGTTACGTTGCAGTAATTTTAATAAAACTTCAAAGTTACAGCATTAGATTGATACATTTCTCCAGTTCGAACGAAATCTCGAACCTTCCTCTAGATGAGGCCCATCAGCGCTCGCACAGCGGAAACGGACACGGAATCAGCGAATTTCTTCCATTTTGCCCGCATTTGCTGGATGTCCTTGACTGCCCCGCCGCTTCGTCGAAGTCGCTGCTTTGAAATTCCGGGCAAGTCGTTCTTGGAGTAGTGGCAACTGGTCAAAATATGACTTTGCCCCTATGCTTGCGGATGAGCGGCAATACACGCTTTTCAGGCATTCTTCGATGTAAACTTGGGATTTCATCCTCGAGGATGCGACGAATGGTTCCGTTTTCAGGCCACAACTGCAAATCGCTTGCCAAATCATGGCCTTCTTCACGAACTTGTCGGCAAATACGAACTTGAATCTTTCCGGTACATCCCCACGTCCAGTCGCGATTTAAAACTTTTGACCGGAAAGCTGCTTAAAATCGAGTTTGACGAGCACTTGTGTTTCGTCAAAACACGGTCGTACAAGAGCCTTGCACGCTTTTTGACCACGAAATTCTGCTTCATGTGCCGGTTCGGATGTTTAATGACTTTGTACGACTCGTGTCCTTCCCTGGCAAGGATGTTCCGCACCGTTTGAAAGTTGGTGTTGTACCTTCTGGCCGCATCTCGGATCGAAAGACCGGGGTTGGCTTTAACGCACCTCAACACCTTGCTCTTCAGCTGACGATCCCTGGTTCCAGATTTTCTGTTCGCAACACTAGAGGCGTGCTAGCGGCGCGCGAGGGGCGTACCAATTTACTTTTGGTCAACTTGTAATAACTGTGGAAGTACATCTAGAACACTCATTTTAGAGCACGCAATAAGCTAATATGCGATAAGCAAAGAGTTGATGTTGTCTCGATGTTAGAAAAAGTATCACACCTAATCCGGCCACGTGGTAGAAATATTTTCATAAAACAACAACCTACGGCCATACCTAGCAAACATTTCTCATCCTGACAGAGTTTGTTTATATAGCTACGTAGAGAACCACAAAAAAAAAGGCCGTCACGTACAGCTTCCTGTTATTCCTTGCACACAATGTGCGTCGTTGTCTTAGTTGGCACATCCACCTTCTACCCTTACTCTAAAAAGAAAAAAAAAATGGGACATAGAAAAACCGTACCGTACCGACCGATCGCTCACTTTGCTACGCATGTAGGTTGATAAGAGTCCTGTCGAAAGAGCACGTTCCTCCACACACAAAGAGGCGTCTTCCGTGTACTGGTTCAGCAAAGTAGCTTCGGGGGGGTATTTTTCAAATGTGATTATTTTTAGAGAAGCAACTGGCAGCCTTTTAGCACGGGGTTGTCGAGGTAGGAGTAGCTGCATACAGGAAAATATTGATTTTCCATTTCTACCGAACGCTCACTTGACTGGGTGCTTCTGGTTTGTTGTCGCCGCAGCTATCGACGTCAGCTGGTTGGATCCGGATATTTTCCGTCATAACGAGAAGGAAGCTCGCTGAGGGTAGCTCCAAGGAAGGCGACTAGTGATGATTAATAATTCAGAAAGCTCAGGGACACAGCACGGTGCAAGTTTGATCATTTTATTCCTTAGATATGTGTATAGATAGAGCGAGAGAGAGAGAGAAAGAGAGAGAGTTGGAGTTGTCAACATTTGGTGTGAGCAACCAATTAGGTTTAGAGTGCGGATGTTTTGCCTTCCGGCAGTGACGGTTGCCCAAAAACGGTGGTGTTATGTTTCTTCCCGCTGGCTGACAAGGGTTAGGGAGGAATGCCTCTCGACCACTTGAGAGATAATTAACCGTTGATTGCTCTTCGAATTAGGAGAAATAATCTATGAACTAGAAGCTAGTAGACATTTTCTCTTATTAATTCTCGCAATTTTGCATGATACTTAAAACTAGAATAATTATCGCAACATTTCAATAATTTGTTCTGTGCAAATACCGGAAAATATGACAAACATGTAAGGTATACCGGAGCAAGTGAGACCTTAAAAATTTGGTAGTTCCGCATTTTGTGCTTGTGTAATCTACGATAATCAATATTTTCAAATTTTATCAGCACAGTTCCCTGCACAAGTGCATGCACATAGATTACGCCCCGATAGACCCTTCCCCACGTTTGAGAGATGCAAATATTCGAGTCCTCAAAAGCATTCAGATTCATTTTTCGAGCAAAGGTCCCATACTGCAGTGTTTGAAACTCAACTAAAATCATACCCTTTAGAATCCCATTCAAATTTTCTAGATTAATAAGTTTGAAATGTTAGCTGAAAGGTTTTGAGACCATGCTACACAGAGTGATGTTCGTAATACTCTTTAAAATTTGATACTAGATATGGGAATAAATATTACAACAGAATCAAACAGATTTCAATATTTCTGAACAAAATAAGATAAATGGATGTAATGTCGGCCTAAATGCCCCTATTTTGGGCCTATACATAAATTCAGCAATCGACTAAATTTTCAATAGCGACCAAAAATATCCATTAGTACCGTCCCAATCTAATATCTACAAAGGTATTTTTTTAATGATTTGAGAATTCAAATTCAAGATTTTATAGGGATTTTTATCTAATTTCCGTCCTACTAAGCACAACCCGCGCTTTAACTCTCTTTTCTGAACGAGTTTAAACTAAAAATGGAATATTTCTATCAAATATGGCTTCTAAATTTATTCACCTTTCCATACGTACCGTTGGATTTGATGAAAAGTCACACCTTGTTGAGATATTGTTTAAAATCTAATACTACTTCTTGATTCTAAATTCGTTCTGCGAGTTTCAATTCCGTCCAAACGCATTGAAACGCCATTAGATTTTCTTCGTCCTACGGATAAACGTAGAAAAAGGGGATTCTTTAGAAGCGCTTCTTTTGTTTTGAGAACAATGGCCGTAAATATTGATACAATGCGCTCTAACAGGATTTATCTTGTAGCTAATGAACTAACGCATGGGAACAAACCTATTATTGATTTGTGTACGGTGAAATCATTGATATTATTGATCTTTTCTGATCGATAGAACGGAAATGAGCGATTACGACGAAGTAGCGCTCCACCCTAAACTTTATCAAATTCGAGATCTTGATGGGATCGAATTTTTTAACATTTTAATGCTTACGAATGTTGGAAATTTGCACAAATCCGGGATAGATTTTCTCAAGTCCTACAACTCAAATTGTGATCAGTGTGTTGGAAGCTGGTCATTTTTCATTTTTCTATGGCCGGATTTTGTTTTTCAAATCCGGGATGGCGATTTATTATATTTTAAGTAATTTTTCAAGACCCCAGGATATCGAAATTTTTTATTACAAATGCATTAGTTTAGTATCTAGTAAATAATTGTTAGTCTAGAACTTCTGAGATCATGATAATTTTTCGAAGACCAGGATCATAAAAAATGGAAAATTGAGGATATTGAACATTTTTCTTAAATTTGAGATATTGAAATCAAGTACATGTTAAAAAATCTTTGAAATTGCCTGTGATTTTGTTTTAAATTCAGGATCTTGATTTGAAAGTTTGTTTTTACTGTGGGCCTTGTTTTTTTTTTCTCCATATTCCAAGATCTTAACACTCCGAACACGATGCCTCCAGTTAAATGTGTAACGGCAAATTGGCAATGTTTGAAAAATCATTGCTCAGCAATTTATCGATAGATTTGAAATCTATTTAGGTATATCGAATAAATGTTTAAAGTATGCAGTTTTAAATGGTGTCAATGGAAATTCGTAAATAAATGGTTGAGCTATGATCTTTCAAACATTGCAAGTTTGCCGTTAATTTTATCGGAGGCATCGTGTTCGGAGTGTTAATTAAGCTGCCTCCAAGTCCAAGAGCATGAGCATAATTGACCGCCCGAGAATGCAACTCTGTTGCCTCTATTGCCAGATCAGCTGTAATTACACAGAGAACCAATAGACGTTGCTTGGGACTAGCATTCTCCCTCAATGTGTAAATACTTATGATCTAAAACTAGGCAATACCAGCATCAACCACGCCCGAATGCTGATCAAGAAAGGAATGAGTAAAGGGTGTCCCATATCAAATTGCATCACGAAAAAAAACGCTGTAGAAAATTACCTAGTTGACCGATCCTTTTCAAACTTTCAGACAATATAATATAACCCATTAGTAAGCTTTTGGCATATTTATTTCATTCAACTCCAATACAATAACCGTACGCTCGCACCTTACGCTTAACTCCACTCATTTGGTCCTGTAAAACATCTGGCTGCAGCTTCTTCTGTACGGAAACCTACTTTTTCTTCATGTCTTCCTCAGATTTGACCTCCTTGGGATGCTTCCGTAGTGCCTGCTTCATAATAGCCCAGTATTTTTCGATGGGCGTACCACTCCAGGACAACATTTGAATAGTGGCACGAAGCTAGATCCGGCCAGAAGATCGTAGGACCCACGTGTTGCTTCGACAGAGGAAGCAGACGCTTCTGTAGACACTCCTTGAGGTAGATCTCCCCGTTTACAGTCCCGGTAGTCACGAAGAGCGCATTCCGTTTGCCATATGAACAGATCGCTTGCCAAATCGTGTATTTCTTGGAAAACTGAAAGTTTCTGCTTCCTTACTTCCTCCGGAAGTAAGCCCCGAAAGCTGCCGGAAGTCCTCCTTGACGTCAGCCTCATCATTCATGATGAGACAATGAGGCTTCGTCAGCATCTGGGTGTTCAGTTTCCGGGCCCGTGACTTTCCCACCGGATTTTGCCGTTCGTCACGATTTGGAGCCTTCTGCCTTGGCTCTCTGAATGAAAGACTAGGGCAGATTCAACTTTTGGCCGCATTCCTGGCCGTAGCATTGGGATTCCGCTTAAACGCTTTCACGACACGCTTGTCATCCTTATCACTAATAGAACATCCATTCTGACCGAATTTCCCCTTCCGGCCGATGCTCAGAGTTCCGTAGTAACGTTTAATCACACGACTCACCGTTGACTGCACGATTCCGAGTTGTTTTCCGATGTCCCAATGAGAGAGATGAGGATTTTCCAGGTGCTTGCGCAAAATCAATTCGCGACGTTGCTTTTCGGGTGACGCAATTTTTTCCAACTTCCGAAAAACTGACAGCGATAAAAATACAGTGTAAATAATACATTCTAAACTACTTCTACCCAAATTTTCAAGAGAAAATACCCAATGGGTAATTTTCTACAGCGTTTTTCCGTGATGCAATTTGATGTGGGACACCCTTTAGGAACATGTTGACGCAATACTCGCTTTAATAAAAGCTGAGAACATCTCTGCACTTCCATCAGAAATCACTGGGATGTTGGATAAAGGGGTTGGAATTGCAGCAGGATTAGTTTTGGTAAATGTTATGCTGAATTGATTTCCTAACGATTCCATAGCACGAATGAGCTTGGGTTTGAACCCACGGTCTTCTGCTCAGTAAGCAAAATCGGTTGCCACTAGGCCACTGAGCTCCTTATATCACAAAACAATTACGATCAAATCTCCCTTCAATTTGTTGTTACTAACTATGTTTCGATCCCGACGATGGCCTCAATGACGACGACAACAACTGCTCTTGAGAAGAATTTGATATGGATTTCCAATCAACACGACTTTCCTAAGACTCAAATATTACTTCGTTCACGTACCCGTTTTTTAACCGAATTTAATTACGCTCAGTAGGGGCTTGGGTTCTAACCCACAATCTTCTGCTCAGTAAGCAAAAACTGTCGCTCTAAGGCCAGCGGGCACCTTACATCGCTACAAGCAACGACATTTCTATCAAATGAACTGTCAAAAGATGTGTTTTAGAGATGATGCTCGTCTTCTCCATTTTGCCTTCTTACCCCATTTTCCTCTACATCTTCATCTCCGGCATAGCTGAGTCAGAATCAATCGCTCCTGGGACCTTCGTTCAAACGATTTGGTAGTGCACCAGTTTCTCTCTCAGGTTACAAGAACTGGTATAATATGTCTGGCCGAGCTCATCAGTGATACTAGACCCCTTAAGTTGTTCCACAATTGGTTCCAGTTGTCGCTACACATACGGCTTCATTCACACCGCTATTGGTGACTTGGAATCAATCGCCACTTGGATTTTAAAAATTCTCTCGGTTTGATAGTACATCAGCCCCTGGGACCCTCTCTTTGGTCAACGATTTGGAAGGATCAACAAGGAATCGGCTTCTGTTTGGAACTATTGGAACTCTACAGCAGAAGGATCAAACATTTATATTGCAAGCGAATGAAATATAATTATTTTAAACACGTACACTCACACTCACAGTCTTGTTTATTTATGACACATCCAGATAGGAAACAAATTACACGTGGATATTGTGAAGGGATCAATAAAGCTGTTGTAAATTAAAAAAAATAAGCTCAGGAAATTTATAAAATGTAGTAATTTGGCGAACTTTATATAAATTAACACAATTTTAGAGAAATCGTTGAAGTTCGAGGACTTTCTTTAACTTCAGGGAATTTCGTAACACTTCAGGAATGTTCAGGGTGTACATTCCAAGTTTTCAAATCTCGTTTTTTCTCTGGTTATTTAAAAAAAAACAACCAAACATCACCCCTGCCTTGAGAAACCAAACATCGGCCGGGGCGTTCAAAAATAACTGTTTAGAGATAATACGATCGATTCAGCAGAACTACACTGGAGTAGCTTTTTACGCGGGGGATGTGTGCCTCGAAAAAAAAACCGCGTAAAAAAAACTACCTAGATTTAGATTTTTCACATGCTTAAATATTTTTTTATAAATCGGATTTTGATGCCATTCGTAATTATAGCATGGTATGGTCCATATAGACATTTTAAAAATTTCTGTATTAACACCAAAAATTGTGATTTTTTTTTAAAGTATGCCATTCGATTACCTATAGCTTGAAACGGATAATGTGATTGGAATCAAGTCGATAGGTTGTATCGTTGTCGAGAAATCGTTAAAAACGTACCGCGACTCAGCGGCACTAACCGTGTAAAAAAAACCGCGTGAAAAAAGACTTCAGTGTACTCTACAACACCTCGTCGAAAAAAAATTGAGATGAGATTTACATTAACATGTTGATGATCTAGATCTTCAAAATCTCATGAAATCATGAATTCGCACCAGGTCTCCTGCAAAAAAAAATTGGTATGTCGGAAAAGCATATTCCAATACAAGAGACCTGAGAAGGAGAGTTTACATCTTTTTATTTAACTAGTTCGTTTATTTGGAAGGCTCAATCGTGTTAGCTTTACGAGTCGAAAGTTCATTGTTCTTTGTTTGTAACAAAATTCACTTAATTATATGTCTAGTAGGAATTGGGTCGAATACTTCCGGCTTATCCGCGGTTAGAGGGGTACATTGTAGAAGGATTGGATCATGCGAGGAGCTTGGGGTGGAGTTTCTTTGTCTAATCAGATCGTTGTCGCCAGTATGAACGGTAGAGCGGTTCTAGATTGGTCTGGAGTTCGACCAGCTATGGTGACCAGTAGGCGACGGTTTATTCTATAGAGATGCGCATCTAGCGAGTAGTGGTTGGACATAAGTCTACTCATCACGCGAATGAAGTCACGACTTGACCGGAAAATGTGTGCTTCCGTGAATTTGAAAATCACACAAAAAACGAAAGGTGAATCGTCAGTATCAACCAACCTGTGAACGGCTCGGGGAAATCTGCGCGAAATGGACATTGGTATTAAGGAAGCCCCTGATCCACTCAACCCAGACGTGCTTCCTGGTTCCTGTCGTCGTAGCCGTTCTGGATTTGAGGTCGTAGTTGGTGACGGGGTCTTCCAACCGCTGTTTCCAGCCAACTTTCTGTTTCACAATATTGCTCCATCGACCGAACCTGCTGCATCCAGTACCGATCACCGTACCTATAAACCAGAACGCACTGCCTGCCGCCTCATGGAAGCCCCTGATCCCCTCAACTCAGTCGAGCATGCTGGTTCCTACCGTCATAGTCGTTCTGGTCCTGTTGTTGAGGGTGGTGACGGGGTCTTCAAAACTTCAATTTCAGGCAAGTATGAACGCAATTCAGTCAAAACGGCTCCTGATCGTTTTTGTACCCTAGCACTACGTCCCGCATCATAACAGAGTCTGCAAATTTCGACTCATTCAAACTCGTTGACAACACCAATGAACACGCTGAACCAGAACGCACTGCCTGCCGCCTCATGGAAGCCCCTGATCCCCTCAACCCAGTCGACCCTGCTGGTTCCCGCCGTCGTAGTCGTTCTGGCCCTGCTGTTGAGGACGGTGATGAGGTCATCCAAGCTTCCATCTCAGGCAAGTATGACTGCAATCGAAGCAATCCGGTACCTGACTTGCTCCCAAGTTTCAGCTCTGTTCGAGGGAATGCTGCAAACGTTAGATCCCGTTCAATCGACCGGAATGGCAGAGACAGCACAACCGACGCGATAGTTGCTTCGTGTGATCCGGCAAAATCTCAACTACATTTTTAGTATCAAAACGTCCGAGGGCTTAAAACCAAAATCACCAACGTCTTCCTTGCAACCTCGGAAAACAGTTATGATGTGTTTGTTTTCACGGAAACATGGCTCGACGACCGAATTAAATCATGTCAATTGTTCGGTGATGGATTCAGTGTTTAACGAACCGATCGTTCTGCTTTGAACAGTACCAGGACACGTGGTGGAGGTGTTTTAATAGCTGTTTCTAACAAACTCGAAGCAGCTTTAGTGCAAACCTCTTCGGGTGCAAGCTGGAGAGCATATGGGTAAAGATCTCATCCGAAACAAGGTCTATCTTCGTTGGTGTTTCATACGTACCACCAGAGAAGTCCGCTGATTGTGAGTGCATCCAATCTCACGCTGATATTGTTTCGGAAATTAATGAAATGATGGGTAGCAATGATGGGATCATCTTTTTCTGGGATTTCAATCAGCCTCGAATCGTCTGGAAATCAGTGAACAACGTCTACGCATTTGCTGATCCTCTTGCATCAAATTTTCTCAAGCTTGCCGCATCGAATCGAATCAGTGCAGAAGAAATTTGTGAGATGTGCTCTACGAGGACATGGACCGACTCATTACGACTACCACCCTACGAGCACCGCTGTGCGCTGCTTGGTATTGAATCGCTAGTGGATAGACGCAAGTTCAGCCAAGCTATCTTAGGAACCAAAATTTTACGCTCCGAAATAGACTGCCCTGCATTGCTGAGTCAGCTCAACATCTACGCCCCTCAACGAGTGCTGCGATCTAGACAGCTATTGCACCAGCCAACGAGACGAACACAGTACGGATCCAACAATCCCATCGATTCGATAAGTCGAAGACTCCAAGACAATTACAGCTCTACCAACGTCTTTCGCAACCGCCTACGGAATCGACCAGAATGATTTTGTTTTTTCTGTACAACGTGTTAAAGTTTTTTTTAGTAAAGTTTTATTCATTAAGACCACGATGTCAGATGGATTTATACAATAAATACAAATACAAAGACTTAAGTCCAAGCCTTTAAACCACGCTCTCGGAGAAACATGTGAAATAATTGAATGTAACTACCGTTCAAGATTTCTATTGTCCCAATCGGTTTGCCAACTCGAAAGGGTACTCTGACGCACTAAGTGGTAAAATTAATCGTTTGAAATTTGCCTGTCATAAAATTCACCTTCCTGTGAGCCCAGCTTTGTGAGAGAGTCCGCCTTCACATTGCCTGGGATTGTGCAATGTGAGCAACGTCCGGGTTTAGATCTTGAAGTTCTATAAGCCAAACAACATTTTGTGGAATACAAATATGTGTTACCAAAATATTCATCATTCTCCAAATTATCCTGGAGATATTTTACAGGTTAATCGAAATCTATAAGCTGTTTCCAAGACCAAGTTCCGATAAACTTCAAATGCCCCGCAACCTTGGTTTTTGTTTGAAAGCGTGGGTCTTAAACAAACCTTTATTCGAAATTATAAAAAAATAATACATGATTACAAAACTTTGCAAAACTTCCTGGTTTAGAACATTAAAAATAGTAATAAATCCGGAATTCGTCAAAACTCAAATGATTCAATCATATTTTTTAAACCTCGGATTTTAATAAAAAGCTCCACAATCTTGAAAACTTTCTTAAGTACAAAACCAGTTGCAAACGAAAAAAAAAAAAAAAAAAAAAATGCGAAACCTTGAAGCTGAAATACGTCCCAGAACCTTATAGCAATGTTTCATGTCTTGGATCTCTGAAAAATGTTTCTAGTCCAAAGAACTTTTCCCTGGATTCAAATTGTTCAAATCTTACCGTTCTTTAAAAAAAAAAACATTGCTTCACTTTCCTGCATGATTGGTGATATCATTATAGTTTGTTATCCAGTTTTCAGATCAAAAATTTAATCCCCTGATAGTCCCTGTTTTCCAGGTTTTGCCAATTAATCGACACCTTGATATGCGGCATATTTTACTGAAATCTGTTCACTGCGAAAAGAAAAGATTCAAATTGAGCGTTTTACCAAAATTAAACTTACTAAAATTAAAAACATCTTAGGAGCTGTTCATAAACCACGTCGACAGGAGGGAATATATTCATTATTTAAAATAATGCATAATAAGTCGATTGATGAACATTATAAAATGTAAAAGATCTGCACAAGATTTGGGGATCATTGAGTCCGTGCCTGTGGTTAACGTTTGTTGATGATTGAGAAATCGAATTCAGTTATTATATCTCGCTTATAAGATTTAAGAAATTTTAATAAAATGTTTAAGTACCGTTGTTAAACACACATCTCAAGTCTTATAAATGACACGGAATCCTTATAACAAGTATTTTACACTTATTATGACTCCAATTTCCTGAGTGAATGTGTGAAACCACTGCAAACTTATGCACATTTTTTGATTACCCGATTTTGTATCGAAATTCCCGCATTTTCTTCGCATTTCCCAAACGGGTGACCACCCTGTGGATAGGATGTCAACACAACGCATGGACTAATTCCATTTTTTTTATGCGTACAATCACTAAACCAACATTCAGGTGGTGAACGTTCTGACTCCGCTTACAGACCATTCCCAATGAGGCGTGCAGTGCCCGGGCATGAGAAATCCTCTTCGATGGAGCCTAGCACCCGCACCACTTAAACGAACGCCTGACAACCGACCAACCGATCGACCGACTGGCTGACTTACTGACTGACTTGTTGTTATTGTTTTTGGTGGCGATGGGGGTTATGTAAAGATTGAAACCCACTCAATCGAATCCGCGACATGGTTCAAGGTTTCGCAAAGCCCGTTTCGTTAAACAACACTGCATTCGTGATGCAGCCGGTAATGGTGGCTCGGCTCGAAGTGGAACGAAAAAGGAAGGTACCTACAATGCAAGCCGAGCGGTGGCGAGGAAGGCAGAGCGTGTAGAAGATCACTACTAAAATCAAGGAAGAAGGCGTTCATAATGAGTAATCAAACCGCTTTTATTAGGTTTGTCGATTAATTTGAAATGAGGAACCGAATCGGTGGTGCGTTTCAAAGTCGGTTCATTCTTACTGGACTAACGATTTCAGTGCGTTCAGCTAGTTTATTTGCTTTGCGACTAGGATATTCCTCGCAGGCTCGACGGTGTTGTTTTGTGTGAGTCGCGTAATTTCGTCCCAGACAGCTCGACTAGGGTACATCATGATGATGAGTCACGATCGACGCCGAAGGACGAAGCGTACTTGGAATCGAAAAATCCGGGAAATGTGACACAGGTGACAGTACGAATGACGAAAGGCCGAAATTTACCTCCTTTCCATGAATGATGAACGACGGTTTTTTTTCGTTTGTAGCTTCTGTACACAGCTATCCGGCTAGGCATGCAAGAGACTTATTTTCATATAAATGCCTTTAGGCATTATTCATAGCCTTCCGAGGACAGGTGACTCGTAATCGAACAATCAGACACGCCGGGTGGGTGAAGCAATTTTGGTTACGCCACTGCTAGCGTGCAGCGAAAAATTGGACAGGAAGTAGGAGGATACAGTCGACAGTCAGTCGAGAGACGGACGGAGACAACAACAGACAGAACGAAATTGAAAGCAAATAGCCATCAGCCAACGAACTCCGGACGGATGCGCTAAGCAGAATATGACACTGAAGGTACAACCACCGGGGGATTCTTCTTTTTCGCCATGTTGTCATTTGGGGTATCGAAAACAGGAAAAATCTGATTTGTAAATCAAATATGGTAAGGAAACTCATAAATCAGGCACAATGATTGGATATAAATAGCAAGAAAACGAAGGGGTTCGCAAGTTTGTTTTGTCGGTACAAGCAAGGCTTTTTGACATTGGGAACATTTTTTTAATCGCAACATTCATCCAAATTTTTGGCAACCGATTTGTGCCTTATCATTCACTTTTTACGGTTCACCGCAAGCTACTTCGTTATTTATAAATTCACTCTAATAACCAGACATGCTGCTTGCTCGGGGAGGCAACAAAGTATGTGAGTTTTATGTCCGATGCGGTAGTACCCCACCTGCTCAAAGTGGAGCACCATAACAAACCTAAATTATAAATTTAAAATCGGAATTATTGCTTTTTTATGGTTGCAATTACCCTTGTGAAACGAGCAGCGCACAAACGGTTACGCCAAATAAAGTATCCAAGTATCGTACTGTGATTAACCTTTTTCCCCGATTAATGCTCCAAATGTGAGAAAATTGGTTCGCCTTTATTGACATCCAAATCCAACACAACATATGCCGCAAGTACATGCACCGGTACAGCACAATAATGTAGTGCAATATGATACTGTTATGGCTAAGGCTAACAGGCACAGTCGATCAAAAGAAGTAGAAGAAGCAGCATACATTTTATTGTGCGTGTTTAAAATGGATTTGATTTTGGAGGTTAGTGTGCTTCGACTGTGCGGGGATTAGTTCCAGCAATTTGGCTCCTCACTCGTTAGGTTACGCAAACGATAAATATCACGCGAATCAGATGTTGTGCTAAATTGTAGTTTGTGCAATTGGGGCTCGTAACGCACGTGGTAAAGGGACCATGCGAAAATGATGAAACATTTTAGGAAGGAGGGGACCGTCCAAAAATTATGACCGGCAATGTCCAGGGTCTATGTGTGTCTAGAAACAGTTTAAAGATGAAGGAGTTTAAAATAAGTTAAACATATGCTACGTCGTTCAAGTATGCACCCTAAAATACATCATGCTGAAGAAGAGCAGTTCCAGGTGAAATAGCAAAAAAAAAGGGGGTACACGACGTTAGGTATACGGTCAATAGGCACATGGACGTTAGGCATACGGACGTTAGGCATAATGGACGCTAGGCATAATCTACCCGATGAATTCCAGAAGGAAGATAATGGGGAACGTCAATTGATTGCTGACATCGGTGACAATAATGAAAGAACTTTAATTTTGAACTATTGCAGATGGTACGTTTGCCACTGTTCCTTGTTTGTTTCAGCAACTCGTCACTGTTCTTGGAAGTATCGCTTCCTCACATCAGCAGACGGTTCTGCTAGTTTTCATTCTGGTGACAAGAAAAACAGAATTGTTGTATCGAAAAGTATGGGACTAAATTCCTGAAGCAGCAGGTATGTTTTTTTTTTGTTATTGAATGAAAAACCACAGAATTCACCATTCTTTATTTCATGAGCTGTTCTTTGGCATCATTTTTTATTCAGCCTTAGCTGTTTTTTTGTTATTGAAAGAAAAATCACAGAATTCACCAGTCTTTATTTCATGAGCTGTTCTTTGAGGAAAACCGTCCGTATGCCTAACGGGGTACACTCAAAAAAGGAATTATTAACTCTCCGATTTGCATGAAACTTTGCATAATTATTATAGGCAATCAATCACATTTGTGGTAAAATTCAGCCATTTTGGATCAAGCATTATTGTTTTAAATGGCTTATTTGGCAACATTTTTGAACTTTTTTTCTTTGCAATATTTTTGTAATTTTTGCACAGGAAATAATTTAAAAAGTATCAAATATTGCTTTCTGTACAAAAAATAAAATTGAAAAGCATACTTATAAAATATTACCAAAAGAAGTTGTTTTACAAGTTGAGTCCAAGAGTCAACTCAATATTTCATAAATTTGCATTTATTGTAAGCTTTTTCAAAACAATATATAATCGGGGTGTCTACTCATATTGCTAAATAAAGCTACCTGAGATTTCCAAATTTTTTCAGGACTTCAACGAACTTTAAAAAAATATGTCATTTTAAGTTAAACAAGTACTTAAGTGCCACAAATGTTTTTACTTATTGTGCATGCGACTGAAAGCTGATTCTAGTAACACTTGGTAACTTAATTTCTTTTGTCGTCAGTGGAGATTCTGACGTCGGAAGTCTTAATTCAGACTCACGAACTTCAGTTTAGTGGAGGTGCCACAATAACTTAAAGTTCAAAACCATCGACTAGATAGATGCTTACGGTAGATGGCGACTAGATTGTGTAACAATCGATAGAACTGTTTCCGCACAACGGCGGTACATGAGCTAATCGGCGATCATTCCTTTTGCCAGTGATGGCGATTAGTACCTTCCTCAAATTTGTTCTTTGCTCGCTTATGCATGATGATTCAGAGCGAACAGAACCCATCATTGGTTTTCAGTGAATGTAAATCACTAATATCATAACCTAACCTATAAAGACTACCTGCATTATGTTACGGAACTCAGTTGATGTGGAGCGATACAGACAAGCGCGGAACAGACAAAACTCAACAAACAGCAGGAAGACCGAGATCGCGAGGCGATGGAAAATCTGTACCGCGTAAACGACACACGGAAGTTCTACGAGAAGCTAAATAGTTCGCGCAAAGGCTACGTGCCGCAAGCCGATATGTGAAAGGACTTGGACGGTAACCTTCTCACGAACGAGTGTGAGGTGATTGAGAGGTGGAAGCAGTACTATGACGAGCACCTCAACGGTGAAGCAGCAGAAAACGAAGGTGGCACGGCAACAGACCTTGGAGCACGCGCAGAAGACGACAGGCTACCGGCCCCCGATCTTCAAGAAGTTGAGGAGCAGATCGGTCGGCTGAAGAACAACAAAGCAACTGGTGTAGATCAACTACCAAGTGAGCTATTAAAATACGGTGGTGAAGCACTGGCTAGAGCGCTGCACTGGGTAATTGACAAGATTTGGGAGGAGGGATATTACCGGAGAAGTGAAGCAAGGTGTTGTATTCCCAATCTACAAAAAGGGCGACAAGTTGGATTGCTGCAACTACCGCGCGATCACACTGCTGAGCGCCGTCTACAAAGTACTCTCCCAAATTCTATGCCGCCGTCTGTCACCATATGCAAGAGAGTTCGTGGGGAAATATCAGGCGGGATTCATGGGTGCCCGCGCTACCACGGACCAAATTTTCGCGATTCGGCAGGTTCTGCAGAAATGCCGCGAATACAACGTGCCCACACATCATTTGTTCATCGATTTCAAATCCGCATACGACACAATCGATCGAGATCAGCTATGGCAGACTATGCACGAGTACGGACTTCCAGATAAACTGACGCGATTGGTCAAGGCGACGATGGATCGAGTGATGTGCGTTGTTCGAGTATCGGGGACACTCTCGAGTCCCTTTGAATCTCGAAGGGGGTTACTGCAGGGTGATGGACTTTCGTGTCTGCTGTTCAACATCGCGTTAGAAGGTGTGATTAGAAGAGCTGGGATAGACACGAGTGGCACGATATTCAGGAAGTCCATCCAGCTCCTTGGCTTCGCCGATGACATTGACATTATGGCACGGAGCTTTGAGATGATGGCGGAAACGTGCATCAGACTGAAGGCTGAAGCTAGACGGATTGGACTTGCCATCAACGCATCAAAGACAAAATACATGAAAGGAAGAGGTTCTAGGGAAGACAATGTTAGCCTCCCACCCCGAGTTCAGATTGACGGTGACGAAATCGAGGTGGTCGATGAGTTCGTGTATTTGGGCTCACTGGTGACCGCCGAAAATGATACCAGCAGAGAAATTCAAAGACGCATTATGGCAGGGAATCGTGCCTACTTTGGACTTCGGAGGACGCTCCGGTCGAATAAAATTCGCCGCCGCACGAAGTTAACTGTCTACAAGACGCTGATTAGACCGGTGGTCCTTTACGGGCACGAGACCTGGGCTATGCTCGTGGATGACCAACGCGCCCTTGGTGTTTTCGAACGGAAGGTGTTGCGTACCATCTACGGTGGAGTGCAGATGGATGACGGAACGTGGAGGAGGCGAATGAACCACGAATTGCACCAGCTGCTGGGAGAGCCATCCATCGTCCACATTGCAAAAATTGGGCGACTACGGTGGGCTGGGCACGTCGTAAGAATGCCGCACGACGACCCAGTGAAAATGGTTCTAGAAAGCGACCAAACAGGAACAAGAAGAAGAGGCGCGCAGCGGGCAAGGTGGATCGACCAAGTAGAAGGTGACCTGCGGACCCTTCGCAGACTACGAGGCTGGCGAACTGTGGCCATGGATCGAGTAGAGTGGAGACGACTTCTTCGGAC
Organism: Ochlerotatus camptorhynchus; assembly: GCF_037179485.1. Classification (NCBI taxonomy): domain Eukaryota; kingdom Metazoa; phylum Arthropoda; class Insecta; order Diptera; family Culicidae; genus Ochlerotatus; species Ochlerotatus camptorhynchus. Next base: position 3,710,151 of record NW_027040988.1, read on the forward strand.
AGCAGAGGACAACAAGGCCTTAGCCTGATTGGTAAGGTAAGTAGTTTTTTGACGTTGGTGGATTGAGAGTTAATGACAGCCTCCCTTAGCTCAGTCGGTAAAGACGCAGAGTATAATTGTACTTGCCACACAATTATATTAACGCAAAAATGGTACAGGCATCCAAAGCTCTCAATTAATAACTGTGGAAGTGCATCTAGAACACTAAGTTGAGAGCAGGCGATAAGACAATATACAATAAGCAATAAGCTTTAAATGCGAAGACGAAGACAGTCTAGAGAGAACAAGAAAAATTTCGGAAACTTCATAGAAAGAAAAACCAATCCGGTACTGCATAAAACGTCGTGAAGATTAGAGGTCTTTTCATTAGTTTCAGGAATTACTTTTATGAATTTCAAGAACATCATCAGAAGAGCAGTGAGTACTCCAGAAAAGATAAGAGTACTTCATAGCGGTGAATAAAAATTGTAGGAACTTTGAAGAAGTTTTGATGAATGAAAGGAAATACCTTGGTTCTTGAAGAAGTTTAATGAAAAGACTGCGGATATTAAGGAAACTTCTGTAAAATTTCGGGCACTTCAGACAAGTTTCGCGAACATTAAGGTGGTTTCATCCGCTTCAGAGAAACTGTAGGAGCTTCTAAGAAGCTATTAGAACTTCAGCGATATCCTCTCAATAACTCAAGAAAACTAGAGGATAATTGTGAAAACTTTGACGAAGTGCCAAGAACGTCAAGGAAGATAGGAGATTATCAAGGTAGCTCGAAGATCTTAAGGCTGTCACAATAACTTCAGAGACGTCCAGACTTTAGGGCAAGTTTGAAAACCTTGAACGTTAGTTTCGATTAATGCAGGACAGCACCATGGACGTCAGCAAAATTTTGAGGAACTTTAAAAAGTTCATTGAATTTCACGGAAATCCTGAGAAGTCCTGACAATTGACCACTTTGTCAAGCAGTTTTGGCGTGACTTTCTACTAGCGATTTCACAAAACTGTACCAAATAATTTCTATTTTTTTTTTGTGAAACGCACAAATGTTGGCTACTTTTCTCAAGGTTCTAGAAGAAACAATCTCAAAATAATGTTTTATTTCAAAGTTCGAGTGGTAGTAAACGTCATTTTAAGTGCTCGAATAAAGTGGTTAATTTGAGAAAACTTTAGGCATATTTTGTGAATTTTCAAGGGATTTTAATAATTTTTAGGATAGTAAGAGCTTTAGGAAGACTTCGAGAACCTTTGGGCAGCTCAATTAACTTCAAGGAAATTACAAAATTTCCAAGAAACTCAGAGAATTTCAATACAACTTCATCAAAGTTCCGACATATAAGAGATGCCTTCGGTTAAAAATCTCTAAAATAAAGATTAAAAAAAAAGTTCCGACATATTCAAAAAAGGAGATCAGTGCACATTAGGGAAGTTTATAGATTTTCAAGCGGTTTTCTGAACATTTCTGTAAGTATATAGGGTCTTTAGGGAAGTTTCAGGAGTATTAGGAAAATTGTTGGACCACTTGGGAAGTTTCATGAACTACTTTAAAAATTGAGAAAAGTAAGAAAAAAATAACGAATTTTATGAAAATTTAGGAAATTTGTGGGAAGTGTGGATATCTTAATGGAAGTTGCATGAGCTGGAAGTATCGAAAACATCAGAAAAATTGTGGGAGCATCTGGTTGGATCAAACAACTTCAGGGCAGTTCAATTATCTTCGGGAAATTGCGACGAATTTAAAAACCAAAGAAAGAAATTCAGGTCTAGAGAACATTACTGAAGTTCAGAAATTTTTAGGGCAGTTCCCATCACTCCGAAAACTTCAGAACAGTCTAAACTGCCGGGATAGTTAAATGTATTGTAGAATTAGTAATTTTGTTTTGGCTTTCAGTCTTCAAGAAAAATACAGTTTTATAATCGTCAACGTTTCGATCCAGGCGTTGGGATCTTATAATGGATATTTTTGGTCGTTATCGAAAATTTAATCGATTGCTGCATTTATGTATGGGCCCAAATTAGGGCCATTTAGACCGACATTACATCCATTTCCCCTATTATGTCTTTCCACATGAAACTTATTTGTCATAGTCACATTACGTGGACTGCTGTCGAAAAAGGAGTTCAAAATCTGGTGATATTTCAAATCGAAAGAAATCTAGTTCTAGGAGTCGATAATCTGCATTACTACGTCCGATTAATCTCAAGTTTATGAAGACCTTGATACAAAATTTTGTTTAATGTGACAGAAATTTTAAAATAAATGAAATCCCAGACACTTGGTTTTTAAAAATTATGCAATATTCAACATTTCGAAACACGCCCTTTCGCATATTTGTGTTAGTTTTGAATCATCAAAGCTTCTTAAGTTTCAAAATCTTCGAAGTTTCTCAATGTCCAGAATATAGGTCTGAGAACCCACATTTTATAAGTCCCGAAAATCGCAAAAAAAAAACTCTCCTAATCTTGAAGATTTACTTAATCCAGAATCTAGAGTCAATCTTAGAATTCCGTTTTTTCTTTTGTGATCTCCTTACAATTTCTGTATTTGAATCAACATAACATTGTATAAAGGATTTTTTAAGAAATGACTCAATCATTTCCATAGTCTCAACCTTAGAGCTCCATCTTAGGTATTCCTTTACAATGTGTTTCGTAATACTATAGAAATTCTATAGAACGGTCTTTCAGTCTCGCTGAATTCCTTACAGAATTCTCCTGAAACTATCTCTCCTCAGTATTCACTATGTATTCTTGGCAAATTACAATGGAATAATCTTCGAAATTCCTCTATATTCCGCTAAGAATTCCCTTGGCGTGGATCCGTAAATTCCTCGAAATGGTCCTCAGAATTCTAGGAACTCTTCTTTGAGTTCTCTAAAGATAATTACGGGAACAACCTTGAAACTCTCCAGAGTATTCAATTGAAATTTACCTGAAATTTAATTAAAATTTTTCTTGAAGTTTCGCTTAAGATTTTTTTCAAATACTCCTCCTGAGAGTACTTTTGGAATTATCCTCAGAATTTTTATTGAATTTTTACCAAAATTCGCTTTTGGATTATAACATTTGGTCGACCATCTGCTGAACCACATACGTCTTGAGTGACTAAAATAATATCTGAAGAATATGTAGGTTCGGTTTTCTGAGGTGTGGCCAAAATAGGAACATGGTCAATACTGGTGCGTTTCCCCTTTTCCCATAGTTAAGGTTTTAGAAACCGCTTTGAAAATTTTAAAGATTTGTAGAATCTAAATCGAATTGTTTTTCCTTTCGTCTCTCCAAACTATATCATTGAAACTCGAGCTGTATGTACACGCAAACCAAAAATCTATTACAATGAATGTTAGTTCCATTTCCTATCATCCTCTGTTCATGAACATCGCAGCGAATGTTAGAAGTTGACCTTACAGGCGATGTAATGGTTTTTTGCCTTTTTTATTTCGTGTTCTGTCTGTGCTTTCACCTACACAAGCAAGCATTTGCCTTGATTTTTATGTTTGACATGGTAGAACAACGCACACCCTTGCCTCGAATCTCTCCAGCAGAAAAAGCATACGAAGTCGAGTGTGAGAGGAAATGAGCGCTTCTTGTTTACTTTTATGCTATCCTTATTCAGAAGCATGGAGAGAGCAGTGGAGAAAGCACAGGTCTGATAATCGCAACGTTCGTGGTTCGAGTCCAGTTGGCAACCTTTTTCCTATTTTTTTTAGACATAATAAATACAATCACTAATACAATCTACATTTTTCGGTCTCCAATTTTCTTGCATTGGACCGCAGCTAGGTATATCGCATCCTCGGTTCATGCGGTCTCCACTTACATCCTCTGATGATGAATCCCACATAATTGTAAGCGAATCTTACATCCACCTGTTGGGTGTATGTATATCTTTCTTTGTGAGACAACAATCTCATTCTTCAAGTCCAAGATTCCAAGAACAGCGTGATACAGAATAAAAAGCTTTTTTTAACTTTATCTTTGAGATTTTTAGCCGTAGGCTAGTTTATCTCGTATACAAATAAAGAGCTGAATCAAGGTAAGTAAAGTAAAAACAAACTATATTAAAGGTTAGGTTAAGTTGAAACCAGACAAACGAAGGAATAATGACTCCGCACGCCGTCGAAAAAGTTGTGGCAAAATGCGAAAACAAACTCTTATTCTCAGTTTCGTCCATGGCCAATGTTATCTGTATAAAAATGCTGCTGCAAGTGTATTATTTTAATATTAAAATTAAGGCAAAAGCAATACGAAAAATCATTGATTACTAAGCTCTATAGACTTATCTGAATGTCCAAGTATTAGTTCAACCATCTCTCAGTATAAGTACAGTAAGCCGTGTACATGCGATCGATCTTGCATTGATGAAGCCACTTCTACATGGGCATTCAGATAATTCTACATGGGAGTATTTCAGCCAAGTGGTGGTTTTCCTATCACAGACATCAATTGAATGTGCCTAAACTATCGAACGGAAACATGTCGCTTTCTGATGGGTGTTCCGATTTCTAATAATTATTACCAACATTTTTTTTTCTAAATTGAACAATAAAAAACAGTAACGTTGCCTGCTACATTGGAACATCGGGATAATGTGCAATGGGAAGAATTTTCGAATTTCGTTTTCGATGTGGTATTACAACATATTTTTTACTGTGTCGAATCAACCTAAAAAAAATCAACTGGATTCACCTGTTATATTCTTGCGACCTACATTGGTTGCGGGGTCGTACCTGAAAGAAAAACAGAAAAAATCAAATCATTATTCTGCCCATACAAAAAGGATGAATTTTAATGAGAAAATCAACAGGGCAAAAGTCAAAAGCGAAAAACAGCAATCCTATTATTACACTATTTCACCGAACAGTCTACCTTTTTCTTTATTCTTTTATCGCAGTGATTATCGTCTCCTGTCAAGTAGCTCCAAAAAGAGCCACCACCGTTAATTCCGACACCCTAATTAGTGGAAAATAATGTGATCACTTCCAAGACGTCTCCACAGCAGTTGCTTTTGCGCACAGTTATAATTTTCGCGTAACAGAAAGCTCTGTACCGGAGAACAATAATTACGGTGAATGAAAAACCATCATCCACAGAAGCATCTGGAATTGAAATTCTGTCGTGTAGTCATCTTTTAGCTAGGCAACTGCGAGAAAATTTTCATACACATCACCATCCCATTCGCCGTCGTTCCATCAAGCCATCAAAGAAGGAGAAGAAGCTAAAAAAATGGCTCAAAACAACTTGAGCCACGATTACTCATCAAAGAATCTCACCACATCCCAAGGAGCTTTCGTCGTCAGAAGAGCTTCTTCAACGTTCCACTAGCAACTCGGCTAACTTGCTCGGGACGGGCACACAGACCCGGCTTATCTCCACGCTTCTTTCTCTTTGTTTCTGCCGTTCGTTTTTCGCCTTTATCGATTCACGTGCTCTTCCTTCCTGGGTTCAAGTCCCATCACTTCCGCTCATCCGCTTCGTTTTCATGTTCATTACTTTCTTTTCTGGCCCTCTCGTTGTCTTGCTCAAGATCGGTAAAGCTTAAGGTTAATCATAATGCACAATCCGGTCGAGCGGCCATTTTGGCAGATTTGTCCCCTTAAATGGTCTCGTTTCCAATAGAACACCAAAGCACCAAAGTCGAGGTTGGTACCTTTAAATTGGCTTCCACGAGATTTTCTGACTGCATTTTTCCACAAACTGACGATTCTGTTTAACCTTCTAACTGGAATAATCTTGGTCTTGCTCTCGATTTTATTTTCGCTTACTGGGATTTGATAGCATTTCCCTTCGCCGGATTATTTTCCATTGTTGCGGCAGTTGTTGAACCTTGCTGGCTGATGGCTTGACACGGGTCAAGTGAATGCCACAGCAGCCCATCAGAGAAGGGGTAACTCGCATATTTAATCCTTTTCGTCGGACGGAAACGATATTCTCCACCGGGATCGATGTCGGAGTTTATTGAATGCGTAACATTCTACACGTTTGATTGGGAAAAGTAGAAAAGTAGATGGGCATAAGATTTGATTTCGATGCAGGGGATGCAGGGTTGGTAGCGATCAATTCTGTCGAAAATAGTGGTTTTAGTGAGCATGTTGAAGAAGTAAGTGACCAAATAGTGACTCATAGTTGTAAAAAAATACTAATAAGATACCTAAAGAGAAGAAAATTAGTCGTTTTGATGGCACACCTAGCAAATGTTTACAGTTTTTTTCCTGAAAATAACTGGAAGTCTCAGAGTGAAGTTCAGTACCAAATAAATTGAAAAAACTCAGAGCCTTGAAATGTTTTTGTTTTGGTTCTAAAATATGCGTATTTCCCACAAATTTTAAATTTGAACAAGTTTTTAAAATTATTTACTTAAAAGTTATAAAAGGTGCTATAGCCATAAGTTATAAAAAGGCAAGAGTTAGTGCTCATGTCCCAACCGTCAGAGGAAAATGGAGCATCACTTAACCTTTCTAGCCTAGATGCTTCCAACGACCAACAAATCGTATAATCACCAAAAAACGAAACTTACGGTACGAGATGTCCACGTTTCATCAATTTATTGGATTCTGAAGCATCGTGAACTTTGATTTAAACAGGTCCGATGTTTTCTGAATCATCTTGCCCCTTAAATTCCGCAATGGCCGTTTTGGTATGTGTGGCGCATCTTCGATGTGAAACATATATCAAATAGACAAGAAAAATTATGGACCATTTACCAGGATGCTTTCAAGAACTGGCTGTGTTGGTGTTAGATTAAATTAAATTAGATTAGATTATGGACTTAAAACTTCAAGAATCTTGAGTCAAATGCCTTGTAAAGTTTTGTAGGCTTGGAATTTTATTATAATTTGTATGGACCTCATTGCAAGGGAGTTCTGGGATTATTTGTGTTGAGAAAAACATCCAATGCAATCTGCTTTTAAGGTAGTTCTGAGCAATTTTAGATTTCATATGAATCCTGAGATAGTTATGCATAGAATTTAAAGAAAACCCTAAATTGGATCCAAAGTAAACTTTAATGAAAACTCATAGGAATTTCTGAGGAGCAGAACTCTTGTGAACTTCAGAGGAAAATTCCATGCACATTCTGAGGATAATTTCATTAACTTTGTGAAAGAAAACGAATCCGAAGCATAAGTCCTTTGACATTTTTGGTAATACTTACGGATGAAGAGGATGCTAAAAGGAGGATTACAATTAAATCTGAAACTAACTCTAGGAGGTCTTCAAAGGAATTCGAAAAAGAATTCCAGGAAAGTTTACCAATCAAATAATGAGGAGAAATCTAAGGAATTTGTGAGGAGATAATTAATTTTTAGGAGACTTTCAATGTGAGCAGAATTACAAGGGAAGGAGTGGGATTCAAAAGGAAATCTGAGATTAATTCAATGAAAGTTCTGAGAATCAATCCAAACGGTTTCTGGTTTTAGATAATTCCGAGAAACATTCAAAGAAAACTGAATCCAGAAGATAGTTTTAATGAAATTTTGAAAAATATTTCAATAGAATTGCGAAAAGTATTCCAAGTATATTCTACAGATATTTTTGAGAGAATTCAGAGAAGCGTTCATGTGAATTTCTAGAATAATTCCATGAGAGTTTCGGAAGAATACAAAGTTAATGCTGTGGAGAACTCCAAGTGAGGTAATTCCTAGGAAAATTCAAATAAAATTGAATTCGGACGATAGTTCCAACGACATTTTGAGGAATATGTTTACGGAATTGCGAGACGAATTCTAAGTATATTCTGGTGATATTTTTTTTTTAGAGAATTCAGAGAAGCGTTCCAAGTGAATTTCTAGAATAATTCCATGGTGATTTCAAGAGAATTAAAACGACAGCGGTGTAGAGCTCCAAGCGAATTTTTAAGAGAAATCTCCGTTGAATATGCAATGAACTATTCTGAGGTCTTTTTTTTCCTTGGTTTGTTTTCCGTCGATCTTGTTTTCCGTGCTGAGCACCAACGCTACCGACGCCAGGGAGGCAGCTCCCACACCTGGACCCTTCCTATCGACCCATCAACCGGGGACCAACGGCTTTACTTCCCTTTCGAATGAAGACGTGATCAGAGATGTTATGCCTTACAACACCCCGGCGGTGCCGACTGGGATTCAACCCAGGCCTGCTGGGGTGAGAGGTAATCACGCTTACCACTACACCACCAGCGCCGTCTTCAAAACAACTTGAAAGTTCCCAAAAATATCCTGAAGCTGATGAAACTGCTTTTAAAGTTCTTTTTTAGTTTGAGAAACTAGCCTGATGCTCACACTACTTCTAATCAAATTTTTAAACTTCCCTGAACTTTTTCGGACTTTTTAAAGTTTACTTAATTTTCTTAACGATCTTCTTAAAGTTTTAACAATTCGCTGAAGAATGTCAACGGAACTACTCTGAGTTTCTCCGTTCATTCCTGAAGTATTCGAAACTTCTCTAAAGTTGTTGCAGTTCTCAAAGAGCTCGTTGTACTGCCCTGAATTTAATTGAACTGTCCTAAAAATGTTTAAGCTGTCCTGAACTTCTGAACGTATGTGAAGACCTTAATAATTTTCTTAACATCTCTTAAGTTCTCTGAAAATCTGGGAACATTTTCTGGAACTAAAGGAACTGAATTCCTCCTATTTTTGGAGCTTACTAAACTTCTTTGAAATTCTCCCGTATTTTGCCAATGTTCATGAAAGTTCCTGAAGTTCTCTGATTTTCCCTTAAATTAAATAAACTTCTAGAAAGTTCTCGAAATGTTTCTGAAAATCTCTACCCTTTTGTTAAGTTATCGAAGTTTTTTTCTGATATTTATGGAACTTTTTTAAGCTCCCGGAATTTTCTTGCAATCAAAACAAAATAACTAATATATGGGAAATGGCTCTAATGTTGGCCTATAGATCTAAAGTTGCGCCCATCGCTAAAAATTAGCTATTTATCAATTTTATCTAGATGAACGCGTCATTGGGTCGGTACATATCGATATTTTTGGTCGCTTTTGAAAATGTAGTCGATTGCTGAATTTATGTATGGGCCCAAATTAGAGGACTTTAGGCCGAAACTACATTAATCTACCCTAGTTGTCAGATTTTTACTGAGCTTCTCAGCCCTTAAATTATCGACACTAATTCTTCGTCAATAGTCTAGCCTTTCCTGATGTTTTTAAAACTGCCCAAAAAGGTTTCTGAATTTCCTTAAATTTCTCTAGACTGCCCTGAATTACTCAGTATTTTTTGTTTATAAGAACCCGCAGATTTACTTAAATTAATCGAATTGCTATGAAGTTTCCACAATTTTCCTTAAGGGGGTATTCCCAATCTTTTGCCTTTTTTCGGCCTGTTTTTCAATTATTTTTTTTCAAGGAAAATGAATAGTAATGCGCCTAACTCTTTGGGATTCTTGTTTATTGAACATTAAAGTTTACAAATAAATTTTTTTCGACATAAAAAAAGACATTATTGACGTCACAAAATGGCGGCAAACAGACCCCTGTTCGCCGCAAACGCCTGGACGGGCGAAGACTTTTCTCTGGAACGGCTTCATCTGAAACAGATTTCGTGATGAAATTAATAATCTGCATAAGATTCTCTGGAGCTTCTCCCGTTGGCAGCAAAAAATCTTGCAAATTAACAAAATGGCGGCCATATGAAAAAAACAGGCGATTTTTAGCCCGCTTTTTTGCAGCTTTAAGGTGCTTCAAACAATGTTAAATGTTAATATTTTTGGCTGAAAGTGGGAGAAGCTCCAAAGAATTTAATAAGGAACAAAATGCGCAAAGATTCAAGCCAATATCTCTTATAGTTTCTGAGAAAAATCTTCGCCCGATAAAAAAAATGTGGTTTCGAGAAAAACGCGTTTAAAGTTTTGACTTTAGTTAAAACCATTTGGGGGTTCTTACCATTAGTCAGCTATGCCTGGACACCGAATTCGCTGATCGGAAAACTGCTTGGGGGGATGAAAGTATATAGTCTAAAGTACAAAAAAAAAGTGAAAAAAAAATTTGATTTTTTGAAAAAAAAGATCGGGAATACCCCCTTAAGTTTTATAAATTAAATAAACGCTCACGGAGCTCACGTGAAGTTTTCAATGCTTACACGAAGTTCTCTAATTTTTTTTAATGTTCCGGCAAATTTTCTGATATATATTCATAATTCCCTGTCGAATCTGAATATCCCCACTATCTAATAATATTTAAATTTCTTAGAAGTTTTCGGGAATTTCATGAAAATATCGGTGCTTGCTTAAAGTTCTCGCATTTTTTTTTATTAATTAATGGAACTTCGTCGATTTTCTCAAATCAATTTAGCAACATTTTGCAATTTTTTAAGTTCTTGAAATCTTCATGATATAACACCCTTAGAATACTTAGAAATACTTAGAAAATTTCTAAGAACTTTGCTGAAATTAACGGAAATTTCCTGAGTTTCTCATAACTTGTTTGAGCTTTCTGAAATTTCCTTGATATTATTTGAATTGCCCTTTGACTCACTGATCTGTCTTGATGTTTTCAGAGCTTCACTAAAGCTCTCAATTCTATTAGAGATCTCGGGTTTGCTCTGAAACCCCTTTAAACTTTCCTGAAATTCTCTGGACTTCTGTGAAGATCCTGAAATATATCTGAAGGTCTCTGAACCACACATTACGAAAAAGACATGTAAATTTCAGTGCCCTGAGACTGACACATGCAAGCGGCCTTTTTGACATAAGAATCAGTTGAAAAGGACGAGAAAATCAATTCAATCAAACGCACTTTTCGTCGAGGTGCATATGATTCAGTCTCAGGACACTTAATTTTACATATCATGTTTGTTTACGTTCCATGATTTACGTCAAAGCTTAATTACGTCTCGTGTAAAAATAATAATTGCTAAGTGTGCAAGGTTGAAAAACCCACCACCAGCATTCACTATGAAATGAATATTTTATCCATAGTGATGAATTTTGGTGATTTTTTTCAGCCCTACTCTGAACCGTAATGTCGATCTTATTGAAGAACACATCGCCACCGTTCGTGAACTCTGTGACAACGCTTCCCTGGATTACATTGTACTCGTGTGCGGCGATTACAATCAACCTCGTACTGCCTGGTCTGAGGATGAAAATGGCATTCGTCTTGCTTCTTCGATGCTTTTGACTTCGTCGAGTAAAGCGTTATTCGACGGTATGGACTTCTTGAACCTGAATCAAGTTAACGTGCAGCTGAATAATTTAGGTCGCACTCTCGATTTGGTTTTTAGCGCCCGTGGGTAGCTCTTCTGTAGTATATTCTGATGATGATCCCTTGCTGCCAGTAGATCTGCACCACCCCCCACTTAATATTCACGTTAATGTTGCAGCTGAATATCCTAGGCCACTTCCGGTGGCAAATGAATTCGAAAGAGCACTCAATTACCGCAAAATCGACTTTGATGTGCTTTTCGTTTACCTGTCAGGCCTCGACTGGAATTGTGTGTACGACAGTGTGGATGTCCATGGCATGGCCTCAAATTGTTGTGCCATCATCCGCCAATGGTTGAACTTAAACGTTCCTACGAAGAGAAAACCTGTCTCTCCTCCTTGGAGTACGCCCCTTCTAAGGAAATCTAAGAAAGAACGCAATCGGTGGCAACGTTATTTCTGGGCGCATAAATCCGTATTTGCAAAAGCTAACTTCAAACGAGCGAGCGACGGCTACAGAAAGTTGAATGCTTCACTCTACAAATCACACGTTTTGTGGGTGCAGTTTGGTTCACGCCGGGATCGGAAATCGTTTTGGGGTTTCGTAAAGAGGAAAAGCTCATCAGTTCCGCCTAATGTGATCTATGATGGAAAAGAGTCCAATAGTGAAGAAGAAGCATGCAATTTCTTCGCGATGCATTTCGCATCCATCTTCGAACCAGTGTCATCGTCCGACGTCGAGGCCGAACTGGCTGCGTCAAATGTCGCACTGGATGCAGTTGATTGAGACACGTTCGAAATTTCATCTGAAATGATCATCGGTGCTTCAAAAAAGTTGAAGAATTCATATGCTCATGGCCCGGATGGTATCTCTCCTGATGTTTTCCGTCGCTGCGCATGCGCAATAGCTGAGGCGCTAGCCCAATGACGTTTATATAAGGTCTGGGCCAAAGGGCTTATTGGTGTTAGTGAAATGTGCAAATGTTTAATGGTGTTCGTATTTTATTGCAATGTTTATCTTTTTACACGAAACAGCTGTTGGCAGTGACGTATTTCTATCTGTTTTCAGTATGTTGGCAGTGACGTATTTCTATCTGTTCGCAGATGTTCAGCAATGTTTACAACATTTTTGCTTCTAACACCAGCAAGCTGCCTGTTGGCCCAGACCTTATATAAATGTCATTGGCGCTAGCCTTCATTTTCAACCGTTCGTTTGAGCTAGGTGAATTTCCCATGAGAAGGAAACTATCGTACATGTTTCCTGTGCACAAAAAGTGGTGACCGACGAGATGTTAAAAACTACCGTGGGATAACCAGCGTTTCTGCCGCATCGAAGCTTCTCGAGATTATCGTCAGTGATCAAATTCTACGCGGTACAAAAAACCACATTTCGTCAGATCAACATGGATTTATTCCCGGTTGGTCTGTTGCTACTAAGTTGCTGGATCTCGTTCAGTGGTGCCGCTCGAACAAGTTTGTCATCAGCGTCGCGAAATGTCATGTGATGACCTTCTATCGGTCCAAAGACCCGTTAATTTATGAATACCACATCGATGATACTGTTCTTAGCAGAGCTTGAGCTTGAGCTTGAGCTTGATTGACCGCCCACGGTTGCTACTCTGTTATTGCCAGATCAGCTGTAATTACACAGAGAACCAATAGACGATGCTTGGGACTAGCAATCATCCTCAATGTGTAAAAACTGGTGATCTTAAATTAGGCAATACCAGCGCCGGCCGCGCCCGAACACAGGTCAAGAAAGGAATGGGAAGGATTGTGTTGACATGACACTCGCTTTGATGGAAGCCGAGAACACCTCTGCACTTCCACGAGGAATCACTGGGATGTTGGATAAGAGGGTTGGGTTTGCAGCAGGGTTCGTTTTGGTAAACGATAAGCTGAATTGATGTCCTAACGATCATATAACGCGAAGGAGCTTGGGACTAAACCCACGGTCTTCTGCTCAGTAAGCAAAAACGTTTGCCACTAGGCAGACGAGCACCTTTTTAATCACCGAGTTGCTGTTATTACCATGTAGTCATATTAACAAATAAAACGATTGACGAATCTTGAATGTAGACTCATGATGTTCTGCTCAGTAAGCAAAAACGGTTGCTCTAAGGCCACCGAGCCCCTCATATCACATAATACCGTTGCTCAACTTTTTGTATCCATTCAAACCCGGAACCAACGACAACAACGAGTTTCGCAAAATACACGATACACAAGCGATTTTACCATAAATCTCTTTGATATGTAAGGACCTGGGACCGCGTTTTTCTGCTCAGTAAGCAGGCCACTGTAACCGACGATCTTTCAAATCCGAAAACTAAAAACTACGAAAAAGTACTTAGGCCTTCATTAAGTTCCACTTTCACGCGACGTTCAATGACAGGGTCCTATCCAGGATTACATCTGAAAAATTAAAATCTGGCCAACGCCCACCTAAACCTGTTCTAATCCACCTGAAATGACTAACGAATGGAAGACTTTGACTACCCAGCCATGCAATAGTCTCATTCCGTGCCTTATGGTAACTTGATGATTCTATTGCGCTCATCTTTTGGCACCACCCAGGGGAGACTTGGTCCTGTACCCAATGCTTAACTTATCTCCATTCCACTCAGCTACTCGCAATTTCTTGTGATATAGTGGGCGGAATATTATTATATGAGACAATTCAATGCAGACGTCTTTCCAAATTTGGCAGATCGACAGGTAATCGGTGAGTTACCACGATAGTCGCTATTCAACAACTCGCAACGTCCCATCGTCAACGCCTGCTATGAGAATTTCCCATTGCAGACGCCAACGAAATGATGTCATCGAGCTATCGATCAACTACCCTGGTTATCGCCTGGTACCTTATAGCACGATGCTAGGAGGCGAACCGGAAGAATCGATGAGCTACCTCCCCCCACATCGATGATACTGTTCTTAGCAGAGTGGATCAAGTGACGGATCTTGGTGTCGTATTGGACTCGAAGCTTTCCTTTATGCATCGATTATTTCCAAGGCTAATCGTCAACTTGGCTTCATCTCTAAGATTGCCAAGGATTTCACGGATCCACACTGTCTAAAAGCATTGTATTGTTCACTCGTAAGGCCGATCCTAGAAAATGCTTCAATTGTATGGGCTCCAAACGACGCATCATGGAATCTAAGAATCGAGCGTGTGCAAAAAAAGATTCATACGACTTGCGCTCAGAAACCTACCGTGCATATCCCGATAGATGCCGTCTGCTTGACCTCGAACTGCTTGATCGAAGACGTAAGCTACAACAGGCTACGTTTCGACCCTATTTTCATCCCTAGGAATTCTAGTGGTACCACATTTCTTTAAATTCATCAAGAAATGGCTAAGATATGTCTTTACAAACATGCCCTTACACGTTTTTCGAAGGCATCGTGTTCGGAGTGTAAAGTAAGTGTTAAACGTCATTGTAAAGCTAATTCTTTAAAACTGATTGTCATGCCTTAAAAACGTTTGCGTTAATTGCTCTTGTTGTTGTCGTTTTATAAAAAAAAACATATTTATAATGCATTTAAAAAATTGTTTTCTTATTATAAACCTGGCAAAATCCGTTAAAGTTCTGAAAAAAAAACTGGGAAACTCAGGGAATTTGATTTAGCCAAATGAGTTGTCTACATATCTATCCCTGTAGAAGTAGAAGCACAACACAATCGAATTGTTTTAAAATTAATACAAAATGTAGGCATCGATTGGCATATTAGATTCTTCACACTGCAAGAATAATTATCAATCTTCACGCTAAAAAAGTTGAAAATAGTGACTGATTACAAGAAAAGGTGACTGTTGTGACTTGGCCTTAAACATGGAGACTTAGTGATTGACTTGAAAAAAGTGAACAAATCACTAGAAAAGTAGAAAGATCGTAGGTCATACCATGTACCGATAAAAGGTCTGGCTCTATGGATCATTCTTGTGAAATCTGAAGAAATAATTAAGCAGGGTTAAAAACAGTTTTTTTTCTGATAATGAAATAAGCTAGAATCACTTGACTTCTTCGAACTGCCATCAACTCAATTGACTTCAACAACTTCAAAGTCCAACCCAAAGTGCCGATCAAGATCAAGATAAGTTCCCGAGCAAAGTCGGTTAACAAAATGAAAGCAAATCGATATTAAAGTTTGCAGTTCCTATCATAATGAAAACTCATTTTGATTTCAATTGTCGCAACAGAAGTTTGATATCATATTGTGCTTTCATTATGCAGTCATGACTTTTTAAATCAAAGCAACTTAACTTGAAGTTCTGCTGTTAATTTCTTGTTTAAAATTTGATTTAAGTTCATCTGTCGTTGAACTAACGAATATTGTTTATTTGTTTTGTTTAACACATTTTAAGTCATTCGTGACTTGCCCGAGGTGAAATTTGAGCTCAAATCTTTCAGCGTGAGAAGCATGGATGCTAACCATTTACGACAGGCCCGTATTAAGTCAAACATTATGAATTCAAAATCAGTAATCAAATTGATTTCATTGAAAGCAGAATTAGTTTTCCGTTTGATTCAACAGTGTAAAATTTTGCTCTCATTTTTGCTGTGTTAACCGTTAAGTCAACCAAAATGAGATCAAATGGAGTATTCAAAATAAGTTACATCATAACAGCAAATTCTGATTTCAATTTGATCTCTAACTTTGCTCGGGTTCAAGTACCGTAGATTTTCACCCCAAACAACGAACTTTCAAGACAGATTGAAACACCGTTTCCATGGTCAGCAAGAGCAAAGGTAGCAAACCGAAAAATGAACTCACGAAAATAAAAGCGAAGGCTTTGTGCAATTTCGCAACCACGCCGTCAGCCAGTCAGCCGGAGCAATTGACCGTAGCACCGATCGCACTCGTACTCTTTACGTACCTGCTCGGCCATCGGCTAGCGCAAGAAGTGAGTGGGTATTATTGCCACCTTCTTATTATTTATACACAACTCTTTGAAGGAAACAACACAACACGGAGCTTGCCAACCAACCAACGCAGGGAGCTCAATATCCATTCAACCGAAACTGACCGGGAAAATTTAATTAGTTCTAAGCAAGCCGCCGGCAGCTGATGATGATGATGATGATGATGATCATGATGCGCTAGCGTTCGATTCTTCCCTCTTCGGTTCGATTGCCAGGGAATCCATCTCACACGGATGTTTCCGAATCCGGATGACTACGAGAAGTACAATCACCTTTACGGACGGTGTGACCGGCGGTGTCGGCTGTCATCAACGTCTGGAAGAAATGAGCGTGGGTTTGAAGGTCACGAACGATCGGCTGGTAGAATTGTGACGTGGTTTCTGGATCACATGGCAATCGTCGATCGTTGGAAATGGGGTAGGCGGATTGTAGAGCTGTTTTAATGAGGCGAAAACTGGCCAAGTCTGTCTAATTTACACTGGTTTTTTGATAGCTTGTGATCCATGGTATCACCCCTATCATCGATTACGTGGAAGGGGTTAATTGGTTAGTATATGTTGTTGTTGTTGTTGTTATTAAAAGGTAATGAAGTATTCAGTTGTAATTTGCCGTACCATTCGAAGATTTCTGGGACCTTTCAAAAGACGTGCCTTCTCGTCAAACAAAATATAAAATAGGCCAAAATTTGTGATTTTAGTGACCATGTTGAAGAAATAAGTGACCAAATAGTGACTTATAGATGTAAAAAAAGTGACGAAAAAGTGACCTAAGGGAAGAAAAGTAGTTGTTCTGATGGCACACCAAGCAAATGTTTGATGTTTTAGACTAATTCAATTAGTATCTCATACGCACTTATGTGTAATGCTCTACCGTCGTCTCTCTCACACAACACAACCGGTAAAATAACATTCGACCAAAAAGGTAATTATCAAATAACTATCATATGACATGAGTTATATCGTTCTAATTCGTCAATTTGGTGTATATTAAACCATTTCTGATCAGAAATGTTATTCCTAGGACATCATTGCTTGCTATTTTCAGAATTACACAAGCACAACATCAGCAACTCTTATTGTGAGAAAAACTAAAATACATACATTCGTGACGGTCTTCGGCGACAGTGTCGTATGACATCACCTGTCGTATGACATTTGAGTTTGGTACTGTACATGATAGCTTGTTTTGCAAGTGTCGGAGGTAAAGGTAATCGATTATCGATTCGATATCGATTATCGCTCCAACAAACCGAGCTGCGATTAATGTGGTGAGCTGCATGCAGATGGTCCTTGCCGGGCTACCCCAAAATGTGTTTACTGCAAGGATACTCTGCATGCTTTGGTTGATTGCCCGAAGTACAAACAGCAGGGGGAAAAACTTAAGCGGTCTTTGCAAGCTCACTCCAAGAGGTCACTTGCAGAACTCTTAAAAAATACCACTTCATCTTCCCAAACCACCCCAAAAAGCAAAAACACATACTTCAGGGCTCTGACTCAGAGGTTGGTGAAGGTAGTCCCTTTGTCTTTAAAGGCAACACGAGAAAGCGATTTAAAAAAAACGTCACTCAAAATCCTCGTAAGACCTACCTTGACAAATTTAAGAGATAGCGGAAATGTACCGGATCCCCCACCACTGGGATTTAAATCTTTTAATTTTAACAAGGACTTTCCGCCACATCCGGGATCATCTAAAACCCCAGATATCCCATTTTTTCAGCCAGAAGAACAGCTGAAAAATCAGCAAGAACATGCTCCCATGTTCACGTTTTCTGGAATTGTGGTGAGCATCTAATATATTCAACGTCTCTGACTCAACTAGGAATATTATTAAATTAGTGCTTCCATTTGTGAAAACTCTTTTGAAGCAACTAGCGTCTAGGTGGTCCTTCCTTGCATCGATCATATCTTTTGGTGGATAATTTTCCGAATGAGGTTGGGGATATGATATCTGTTCTTCAGTGGACCTGTAGAAGTCTTATACCGAAACTTGACACATTCAAATTTTTAGTTCACGACTCACTTTGTGATGCATTTGCTCTTTGTGAAACATGGCTTTCTTCAGACACCGATCTCCCTTTCCACGATTTTAATATTATTCGCCTTGATCGAGCAGATTCGTATGGAGGGGTGCTTCTCGGGATTAATAAGCTCCATTCCTTTTATATAATCGATCTGCCTTCCTTGACAGGCATTGAAGTTGTCGCATGTCAGGTAAATATTTGAGGTAAAAGCCTCAGTATTGCCTCAGTATATCTTCCTCCAAGAACTGCGATTTCTCGCCAAGGTTTCTCTGATATCTGCTCAGCTATATCTGAGCCTTGGTTGATCTCAGGAGATTTTAACTCCCATGGTACAGGCTGGGGGGAACTGTACGATGACAACCGCTCAGACCTGATACGACCTTTGCGATAACTTCAATATGACAATTCTAAACACTGGTAGCCAAACCTCCAGCAAGAGAAAGTAGATTAGACCTCTCCCTCAGTTCGAGTTCACAATCGTTGGATTGCTCGTGGAAAGTAATTCAATATCCCTACGGTAGTGACCACTTGCCAATCAAAATTTCTATTACCAATGGTTCATCTTCCACTCGCTCGGTTGACATCGCGTACGACCTTACGAAAAACATCGACTGGCAAAATTTGTGGCCACGGTTCTCGGTGGTATTAAAACGGTTGAGCTACTCCCTCCGCTGGATGAGTACTCCTTTTTATCTCGACTTTTCGTTGACTGCGCTCTTCAAGCACAAACGAAACGCGTTCCGGGTGCTTCCGTTCGCAAACGACCTCTCACTCCGTGGTGGGATAAGGATTGCACCGACGCGAACAGCGAGAAGTCCGCCGCGTTTAAACGCTTCCGCAGACACGGTAAGGTCGGGGATTTCGAGCGGTACACCGACCTCGAGAAAACTTTTAAGGGCTTGATTAAAGCCAAAAAACACGGCTACTGGCGTCGGTTCGTCGATGGTTTGTCGCGAGAGACTTCCATGAGAACACTCTGGAATGTCGGCAGGAGAATGCGAAACGCGTCATCACCGGTCAACGAAGACAAGGAGTACTCAGACAGTTGGATTTTCAGCTTCGCGCGGAAAGTTTGCCCGGATTCGGTGTCGGTTCAAACCAACGTTCGTGATCGTCCGTCGGGTAGTAACGAAATAGATTCCCCGTTTTCGATGGTGGAATTCTCACTTGCTCTCCTCCCCATGTAACAACTCTGCTCCAGGAATGGATAGCATCAAGTTCAACTTGCTCAAAAATCTCCCAGACGTCGCGAAGAGACGCTTGTTGAACTTATTCAATCAATTTCTGGAGCACACCATTGTTCCGGATGACTGGAGGCAAGTAAGAGTTATCGCCATTCGATAACCCGGTAGACCCGCGTCGGATTATAACTTGTACCGTCCCATCGCGATGCTGTCCTGTATACGGAAATTGTTGGAGAAAATGATTCTTTTTCGTCTAGTTAGACAAATGGGTCGAGTCGAATGGTTTACTTTCAGATACGCAATTTGGATTTCGGAGAGGCAAAGGAACGAGCGACTGTCTTGCGTTGCTTTCAACTGAAATTCAACTGGTCTATGCGCAAAAACAGCAAATGGGTTCAGTTTTCTTGGACATTAAGGGGGCTTTTGATTCTGTTTGTATCGATGTCCTTCCGGATAAACGCCACGATAGTGGGCTTTCACCAATTATGAACAACTATTTGAGCAACTTGTTGTCTGAAAAATATATGACCTTTTCTCATGGAAACTCGACAACATCACGAAATAGTTACATGGGTCTCCCCCAGGGCTCATGTTTAAGTCCCCTTCTTTATATTGTTTATGTATTATGGTTGTCTTGATGACGGCGTTGTGTCCGTTATAGGGCCAAGTGCACCGGACCTGCAAGGACCATTGCTAGATACCTTTCATTTCATTTTCATTTTCATTTTGCAGCGTTTGGTGGGGCAATGGGAGCGCAAGTCAATCCATAGCCGAGGATAAAGGAAGGGTAATGGCTGAATAGTCTATGCGGACCACTTGAACGCCATGGGAAAAGGAAGGGATTGAAGAGGCCGGTTATTGGGGGGTTTTGAGGAAATGACACATAGTGATGCTAAATGTAAAGAAACCGAAAATTCATCTCCCACTGATTCATCCTTTCACATATATACCAAATTGATATTTTAAAGCAACCATCAAAATAAACAGACAATATATGAAAAGGCTAGTTGCCAGTTGCTTTAAAGGCTAGTTGCCTCTCTAAGCAGACCCCCCGCATCCTAACTCTTTTGTTAATCTACTTAATGTTATTAGGCTGTCTAAATTTTCTTATTTAAGTTCGTTTGGTGATTATGATATCTAATTAGTCTAATTTAATAAATAATTGAAATCTCTAATTTACCTAATCAATCTTTACTTATTCTTTATTAAGTACC
Organism: Ochlerotatus camptorhynchus; assembly: GCF_037179485.1. Taxonomy (NCBI): domain Eukaryota; kingdom Metazoa; phylum Arthropoda; class Insecta; order Diptera; family Culicidae; genus Ochlerotatus; species Ochlerotatus camptorhynchus. Next base: position 3,730,609 of record NW_027040988.1, read on the forward strand.
TAAACTGCTATGTAATCTAAAATTTAACGTGTTTCAAGTAATTTTGACTTTGATCTATATTTATTATATCTTATATCGACCCAGGTGACACCTTCAAGTGACTAAAATGCTTCACTTAGTTTAGAAATTAGTTTCCTAGCTGATTTTTAAATTATACAGGGTATATGCTCCAACTATGCTCACACGCTTCCACTATGTCGCACCACAAAATTACGTATGGATATGTCACAATAGAAGTACGCCACAGTGAAAATCCCGAGCCATAGTTCAAACACTTATCCCAAATCAAAATGAAGCACATATAAGATTAGTTACAATACCATGTACAAAAATGGTGTTTAACATTGTTTCCTGAGTAATACTTCAATGAAAACAAAAATGAAAGCTTATCACGCAAATAAAAGGAGCACTGTTGGGCACTTTCTGAAATATTTCAACAGTATAATTCCCTTGCAAACCTATACGTAAGCGTACTACAACGCGGCTTTCAAACAAAGGAGTAACAAGTGTGATACTATCACTTCAGGCTAGAACTTTGGTTCTCTCATGCAATGGTTCATAAGAGAGGGGAAGCTCAGTAATCCTCATCGCATGCTCATGACGCTATTCTGTCACGGCATGAGCCAACGATGCCGGATCTAAACTAACCGTCTCCAACGCTCCACTATGAAGCATAAGATTAGGCCCGCCCACCAACGTCCAGGTTAAAAACTAGCCAAGGGGAGGGAAGGACCATTGCTAGATACCTTAGACAATTTGTCTACTTGGGCTATGAAGCTGGGTATCGAATTCTCTCCGGTGAAAACTGAGTTGGTTGTTTTTTCTAGGAAGCATCATCCTGTACAGTTTCAGCTTCAACTAATGGGTAAAACAATCACTCAAAGTATTTCTTTTAAGTATTTAGGTGTCTGGTTCGATTCCAAATGCACACGAGGAAAACATATTGCGTATCTGAAACAAAACCAACAACCATCCTTTCGGTTTTAGAGTACGGCAGCTTTTGCTTCCAATCCGCAGCAAAAACACACATCCTTAAGCTGCAACGGATTCAATACCGGTGCCTTCGTATTGCGCTAGGCTGTATGCACTCGACTCATACGATCAGCCTCGAAGTACTCGCGGGTGTTCTCCCAGTGTCAGATCGTTTCGCTGTGCTGTCTTTCCGGTTTCTCATCCGTTGTGAAGTAATGAATCCTTTGGTAATAGAACACTTTGAGAAGCTGCTCGACCGAAATCCTTAAACAAGATTCATGAGTTTGTACTATGAGTACATGACGCTGGAGGTTGGTCCTTCTTCATTAGTCTCCAATCGAGATTGCTTTCAAGCCTTCTATAGTTCCTCTGTAAATTTTGATCTGACCATGATGCAAGAAATCCATGGAATACCAGATCACCATCGGTATTCAATCAATTTCATAGCGCCTTCTATAAACTGCAGAAATCATGCTCCGTTTACGTTGCGGAACTCGCAGCTATATTTTACGCAGTATAGCGAATTGCCTCACTACCTTCCGACCATTATTTCATTTTTACGGATAGTCTTAGCTCATTGGAGGCTATTCGTTCAATGAGACCGCTGAAGCACTCCTCGTATTTCCTGCCTGAAATACGATCTAAACTGAGTGCTTTATCTAACTGCTCCTATACTATCACCTTAGCTTGGGTCCCATCTCATTGCTCAATTCCGGGTAATGAGAAAGCGGACTCGTTGGCTAATATGGGCGCTATGGAAGGCCCATATGAGCGACAAATCGCCTTCAACGAATTTTTCTCCATTGCTCGTCAGCAAGTCCTCATCAGTTGGCAACAAAAATGGAATGATGGTGAATTGGGAAGATGGTTACATTCTATTCTTCCTCAGGTGTCGAACAAACCATGGTTCAAAGGGTTGGACATGAACCACGACTTTATACGCGTTATATCAAGGCTTATGTCCAATCACTGCTCGTTAGTCTCGCACTTCTATCGAATTGGGGTCACAGGCAGCAATTTATGTGCGTGTGGCAGTGGTTATCACGAAATCGAGCATGTTGTTTGGTCATGTACCTTACACCGTGTTGCCAGATCTGAGTTATCCACATCCCTCAGGGCCCGAGGAAAACAATCCGCGATACCCGTTAGAGATGTCTTGGCGAGCCGAGATTTCAACTATTTCAATTTAATTTATGTGTTTTTAAAACGGATAAATCTGAGGATTTAGTAGTTAGTGTCATCTTGTGTTGTCCCAAGTTGTTGGCTGCCCATCGGTGTACCCCCATGTTTGTCTTTTTCATCAGAGTGTCGCCTAGTTCGAGATCAAGAGCACATTGCTCTCCAAACCTTGTGTTCACAATCCCTACCCTGCCATCTACTTGTTACAATTTGTTACCACTAACCTCGAGATAGCCGCGAGTAATCGGCCCCCGCTTTACTAACGTTAGTTTTAAGTAATTTTGTAATCTAAACAATGAATATCGGCCCCGTAAAGCTACAGCAAATGAGCCTGGAAAAATAAACGTATTATATAAAAAAAAATCCTCTCCTTGTTAATCTGCTTAATGCTACTGATCTGCTTGCGTGTTCTTATTGAAGTTCAAGACTAAATAGGAAGATTTATTCTACAACTTTAAAGGTTAATTGCGGACCCCAGCATCCTAATTCTTTTGTTAATCTACTTAATGTAATTGAAGTATTTTAGGCATTTATATTGTTCACAATAACAATAGTAACTGTATCTCAGTATACAATATCCAAAATATGCGAAAAGCTTTCAAAAATATATGAAAATCGATAACAATATAATTTCATAAATTAATAAGCCTTTTTTGTGAATCTTTCAATGGATAGACCCTTTCTGTTAAGCCGTTGTGCTTGTCATCAGAAATGGTAGGGCCTTTGCTAAGCCTTTTCGCAACGTCAAATAAATTCAAAACAAAGCAGTAGGGCCTAGCTTTGGTTTGAAACTTTTCAATCACCGGCCCTTCTACGTCACTAGGCTTATCAATGAAATGAAATAAATGAATGGTTGGCCGTTTTAGCGTGCGGGCCTATTAATGAATCGAAAAATTTCGTTGATCGGCCGTTTCGAAAATCGAGTTATTTTTAATGATTTTTCTCGATTATGCGGAACTTTCTTACACAATTAGTAGCTATCAAGCGGTGCTAAAGAATGGTATCAAAACCCGATTTGTTTACGTTTTGGACTTAGGCCCATTTCAAATGTTACTCGAGACTTGTGCTTGTAATTTAAAATTAAACGTGTTTCAAGTACTTTTGATTTTGACCTATACCTATTTATTATCTTAGTTTGACACCTTCAAGTGACTAAAATGCTTCACTTGGAAGTTAGTTTCGTAGCTGATTTTTAAATTATATAGGGTATATGCTCCAACTATGCTCACACGCTTCCACTATGTCGCACCACAAAAATACGTATGAGTATGCCACAATAGAAGCACGCCACAATGGAAATCCCGAGCCATAGTTCAAACACTTAACTCAAATCAAAATGAAGCACATTTAAGATTAGTTGCAATACCATGTACAAAAATGGTGTTTAACATTGTTCCCTGAGTAATACCTCAATGAAAACAACAATGAAAGTTTGTCACGCAAGAAGAAGGAGCACTGTTGGGCACTTTCTGAAATATTTCAATAGTATAATTCCCTTGCAAACCCAACTAAAACTATCTGCGTAAAAATAAATAAAATAACATTTCTTCATAGAGGGGAAGCTTAGTAATCCCCATTGCCTGCCTATGGCGCCATTCTATTGTGGCATGAGCCAGCAACGCCGGCCATAAACCTACCGTCTCCAACACTCCACAATAAAGCATTAAATTAAGCCCGCCCACCAGCAACAAGGTGCAAAAACTAGCCAAGGGGCGCAAATAATTGATATTTTATAATCGAAATCCAAAAGTATTATTCTAATAAAATAACCTTCATTTGTTTTATTGAAATTATTAGCACTAAATTAAATTTAACAACACTGCAAAATCCACAGCAGTATCTGAACCTTTTTAAAACCAATTTAACCTGCACTCAACTCAATACAAGTTTCACATAATCAGCCTCAATTATTTGGACTGACCTTTCCGAACAATGTTCCCAAAACCTACATCACAACCACCATGTCCAAATGGCACCCCTGAAGCAGCCGGCTTGTGCACTTCCTTCCGGACTAAAGGTAGTGGATTGTTCCAAATTAGTCTCAAAGTGGCACACAAAGCTCCATTTAAGAGCACCGGCGTCGGCCGTATGATTACCGAATTCTCAATGAACTTCGATTATGGCATCGTAGAAAGGAAGTTGGCGCAGTCGGGCAAAGAAAAAGATTGCCATACCGCGACTAGCTTGTCATTAAAGGGGTGAATAATGTTGAAGTTAGAGAGAGAGTGAGCGGACGGTGGATTCTTGCTGGAAGCCTTCCATTTCTGCGACATACTGCGTGGGTATCCCGGTCGAGAGATGACTGCGGGACGGACCGGTTTGAAATGGATACGCATGGGGACCTTGGCTTCCCCTAGCAAGTTCTCCTCCTCCTAGTGGAGTCGAGACGTTTCATTAAACCTCACACGTAGGTGTTAGATTTCGTTCTATCGACTACCTACTAGAGCTGTGGAAAGTTTCAAAATAGATTTTCTCACAAACAGAGCTCGCTAGAAAACGCAGTTACGAGCTGTGGACTGAAATTTGAGCTCGTTCAAGCAATAACATCGAACGGTAATTGTTAACCTGTGCAACTTGTGCACCACAACAGTGCACGGATAATAACTGGAAACTGAAGTTGCGAACAAAAGAGATACATTCTTCATCCTCTTGTTCGGACAAACAATTCCATTTTCCGGCTAATTTTCCACCTACGGGTCCGGAGCTTTTGTTTCATCTACAAAGTTCAATTATAGCATCATGAACAATGCTCCAGCGTAGCGGCGTCGTGTCTGCGGAGAACCTCCACTCGTACTGCCCACGTGTGTCAGAGCCAATCGGTGTCTTCAGCAGCAGCGAAAACGAACGGACATGGACAGGTACATGCGAACTTTCGTTCTGGTGTTTCATTGGAAAAGTTTTTTTGTCGTTTCGTTTTTTTTATTATCATTACCATTCATGATGATTCAACTCAGCAGCAGCAGCAGCACCGGTCGATTGATTGGTCGAAGGATGGGTCCGAAGATCAACCGATACTACTACTGTGGACGACGGGAAGTGGAGACCATTTCGCCACTTGTTTTATTACCCTCTGCTGTTGCTGCTTCTTCTGTCACTGCTGGCTCCGTTGTTCGTGTTGGATCAATCTCTGATCAGGGTTGTGGGTAGGGTTTGTGCAAAAGGAGGAGCGACGCTGAGCCGGTCAAGTTGACAAAAGTGACTTCCGATGTGCTTTTCGAAGCCTTCATATCCATCAAGCCTAATTGAATTAGGTACAATTAGCTTCAAAGTACACGCAACTTGAAATGTACGACTGCGACCAAATCTGGGGAGCTACCCCATGCACGCCCCTGTCCACCGACGATCATTTCGACATTGTTGGCTTTTCCATGGTTGTTCATCACCGTATCTCTTTTCCTCTCGGGAATCCGCATGCACGGTCGCTGACTCCGGTGTGGTAGCAATGGCAACCGCTAGCCTCCCCACAAACCAAACCGACCGAACGTACAACTGCGGAGACGACCGGAATCGGAAGATTAGGCATAACTGTATCTCTCGGACGGTGTTGATGGTTTTGTTTTGCTTCATTGTATGGTTTCGTGGTAGTTTTCAGAGGGAGAGAGTGTGAATTTTGCACTTTTTACGACCAATCCGTCCGGACTATGCGCGGAGTGCAGAGTCCAGAGTCGCCGCCTGGATTGACGACGCTCGACTCCACGCAGAGTGGAGAAACTCACTGTATTGAAGTCTGTAAAAATCTGCTACCTGTGTGTCACGTTGAACGCACATGGCGTATGCAACCAATGACAGGTCTGCTGCGGTCTGGGCATACATATCTACTATTACTTATTTTTTTTAACTCGGTTATGCGAAGGTAAAGTCGTGTGTAGGGTGCAAGATGACAACCGATTGCGCCGTGTCTGATCTCGCATAAAGACTTGGCTGCTGTTGCGTTGCGGTTTTTCACGGGTGGTACAGAACAGGTTTGAAAACGACTTGTAAATTATGCCTCCCCGAAAGGCAGCAGCAGTGGCCACAAACCGCTGCTCTTGCTTCTGCTGCTGCCGTCGCAGTTGTGTCACGTTGTCGTGGTTGTTGTTTTAGGGCGGAAATGATCTGGTTATGAGCCGATCAAAACCGAATAACAAGTAACGAATGACTGGTTCACGGGGCATTTGATTGTGGAAGGAGAGAATTTCGTAATCTGTTTGAGCAACTCTGACGGAATAGGGCTTCTTGTTTTTCGATTATAAATGTAATGGCGATTGGAACTGAATTCAATTCTAAGTTGGGAAATGATCAACTCGATCTACGAATTTCGATATTTACAGGTTTGTTACAGATATCCCTATTTTAAATCCGCAAGATCCGCGCCACGACATTTGGACATCCACTCCAGGATGTTAAATCCACGTCATAGCAAAATATTTAATTCACAACTCAAATACCCACAGACTATTAGGAATACACTCAATAATGTTTAAAACAACCTTTAACTTTAATTATATCGAACCTCTCTAAGAGAGTCTAAGTAGTGGAACTTGAAAGTCTACATGTAGTAGGCGAAATACACTGATTAAAAGACATATACAGTAACCCGTCCATATATGTGGATGGCTGTTTCTCGGCTGTCCTTTAACCAATTACGCTGATTTTTTTTTGTATGTGATTAGTTTCAACCAAAAACTATTTATCTACAGAAAATCAGCTCAATTGCAGGGCTGTTACAAGATTTTCTAAATTTGATCCACAAAATCCGCGATTTCTCAAAAGAAATCCGCGACTTCAAATACTAATCCGCGACAAAAAAAAAAACTGTTTTAATTGCCTAAAAATAGCATTTGTATACTACTACATAGCATTTCAAGCTTATTGCTTATAGCATATTAGATATTTGCCTGCTCTCAACTTAGTGTTCTTTGAAGTACTATCACATTTTAATTTAGAGCTTTCTACGCCTGTAGCTAGCACTTTTCGTTGTCAAATCATAACCGAATCGTATATATGCGACTTTGTGGATCATGCACGACTTATTACTTTGTTTACCGGAAATTATAGGTATTCGAAATCGTCCAGGACATCAGTTGATTTGTTCTACTAAAGGGTGATACGGTCAAAATTTGGTCAATATCAACTTGACGTATTTCTTTCAATTTTGCATTTAAAAAACCTGAACACCTCTCATTTTGAAGGTGTGTGTGTGTAGAATGTTGCTCCTATTTTGATTTTGGAATTCACTCTTCAGTTGTCAAAATGCCGTCCAAGCAAGAAGAGCAGCGTATCAAAATTTTGCTCGCGCATCGCGAAAATCCGAGCTACTCGCACGCAAAGTTGGCAAAATCGCTAAAAGTTGCCAAATCAACCGTTACAAATGTAATTAAAGTGTTTGTCGACAGCCAGGAAGTCTGGATTGGGGGGAAATCGAAAACCGGAAGCCGTTGAGACGACAAAGAGAGTTGCCGGTAGTTTCAAGCGAAACCCTAACCTCTCTCTCCGAGATGCCGCAAATAAGCTGGGTGTATCGTCTACAACCGTGCATCGAGCCAAAAAACGAGCCGGACTATCGACTTACAAGAAGACTTACAAATCGCGATGATAAACAAAATACGATGGCCAAAGCGCGATCCCGGAGGCTGTACACGACGATGCTGACGAAGTTTGACTGCGTGGTAATGGACGACGAAACCTACGTCAAAGCCGACTACAAGCAGCTTCCGGGACTGGAGTTTTATACGGCAAAAGGAAGGGGAAAGGTAGCAGATGTTTTCAAGCACATGAAACTGTCAAAGTTCGCAAAGAAATATCTGGTTTGGCAAGCCATCTGTACCTGTGGCTTGAAAAGCAGCATTTTCATAGCTTCCGGGACTGTCAACCAAGAAATTTACGTAAAAGAGTGTTTGAATAAACGTCTGCTGCCTTTCCTGAAGAAACACGGTTGTTCCGTACTGTTTTGGCCGGATTTGGCATCTTGCCATTACGGTAAAAAGGCCATGGAGTGGTACGCCGCCAACAACGTGCAGGTGGTTCCCAAGGACAAGAACCCTCCCAACACGCCAGAGCTCCGCCCAATTGAGAAATACTGGGCTATTGTCAAGCGGAACCTAAAGAAGACCAAAAAAACTGCTAAGGGCGAGCAGCAGTTCAAGGCAAACTGGCTTTCTGCGGCGAAGAAGGTGGACAAGGTGGCTGTACAAAATCTGATGGCAGGGGTCAAGCGTAAGGCCCGGCAATTCGGATTTGGAAAAGCGGAAGCCTAACTGAATATTTTTCCTGAATTTTATACTAATTGAACTTGAAAAAGAAATTTAATTTGATTTTTTAAATAAACGATTTCACCGATTTACACGCGTTTTCCCTTGACCAAATTTTGACCGTATCACCCTTTAGATCAACCAAGACTGCAATAATGTCTGTAGTATCGAAAAATGTCCAATCAGATTCAAAGTGTCTATGTGGATCATGCATGATCTATTTCCGAGTAATCAAGGTTCTTCAAATCGTTCTGGAGTTCAGATAATTTGATCTACTAGATCAACCGAAATTGGGACAATGTCTTAAGTATCGAAATATTTCCAGACAGATGCACAGTGTCTATAAGGATGATGCGTGAACTATTGTCATGTATACCAGATGTTTTAAGTTCTCCAAATCGTTCTGGAGTTCAGATGATTTATTCTACTAGATCAACCATGACTGGGATAATGTTTGTAGATCGAAATATGTCCCAACAGATTCATAGTGTCTATATGGATAATGTTTCCACGTATACCAGATGATCTAGGTTCTCCAAATCGTCCTGCAATTCAGATGATTTGTTTTACTAGATCAACAAAGACTAGGATAATATCTGTAGTATCGAAATATTGGAAATCCTACAACATTTGGCATACACGGAAATAGGTTGGCTTGATGCAATTGGTTGAAGGATAGCCGAGAAACAACGATGGGAGGTCGGTACTAAAACCAAGTTCAATCATTATTTGAACATACTCATTGATTATTTTGGTGCCACAATAAGATTTGACATGCTTAATCATGATTACAAATTGACCTTATACGGAAGATTGCTCAATTTAGAATCATGATTGAGCATTTCAAAACTTATTATGGCACCAAAATAATCAATTAAATAGGGTATAAGTTCGGCTTCGGGAGCCATTGACTGTTTCCGGCAACCAGAATTTAAACGTATTTTCTCATCAAAACACTTTCCTGACTGTACTCAAACGATTTCTTAGTCTTTCAGCTTCAATCTGATTACATTTTTACGACTGAGCAATACTTTTTTTATATTAATTTATTTGTACAGGCTCAATCGAATAAACTTTACAGAGCCAAGTTATCATTTGCGTTATACATAATTCCTGTCTTAAATCTAGAGTTAAAGGAATTGAACCGTCTCGAGGTTAGTAGAGATGTACGTACAGTTTTATGGATGGGGAGAGAGATGGAGGTTTGAGTTATGATTAACGATGCAAATATGTCATTATTCCTAAAACATGAATTTATTCGTATTCAATTTGGTATCCACAGTGTAATTATATAATTATTACAGAAACAACCATTAAAAAAAACCCACACGAACAAAACAAAAACTAAACCCAAGGTTAATCAAACTTACAATCTATGGTTAATATTCTTAAAGAAAACATATATGAGTTGCATAAACTTCAGATCGCGTCTAGCCACAATATCCCGAACTGGGACATTAGGTTTTCTACCTCGAGCCCGAAGGGAATCGTACAACTCGGATCTGACTCCACGGTGCTCAGCACATGACCAAATAATGTGATCTGCGTCCTGGTAGCCTTGTCCACATTCACAGAGATTACTGACCCTCAGGCCAACACGGAACAAGTGAGCGTTTAACAAGTAGTGATTGGACATGAGGCGAGACATCCTACGAATGAAGTCTCGACTCACATCCAACTCCTTGAACCAAGGACTCTTCGACACCTTAGGGATGATCGAATATAGCCACCGTCCCAAACTTCCTTCGCTCATTTTATTCTGCCAGCTGACGAGTGACTGTTGACGATAAATGAAGAAAAATTCATTGTAAGCGATTTGACGCTCGTAAATATCGCCTTCCATAGCTCCCACCTTAGCAAGTGAGTCCGCCTTCTCATTGCCCGGAATCGAGCAATGAGATGGGACCCATGCAAAGGTGATGACAAAAGATCTTAAAGATAAAGCACTTAGAAGCTCTCAAATTTTCATGACCAATGGTTCGTCTTACTGAGCAATACTGTTATGCCAGATTTTTCTTTGAATGAAATAATAGAACAGCTGGTTAACACGCAGTTCAAATGGAAACGTTGCCGAAGAAAAAGAGGCGGCCGACCAGAGATGCCAGAAGAAATAGAGGCGGCCGACCAGAGATGTCAGATTTACAGACTTGTCTGTGAATTTACAGACTTTAATTTTTAACTGACATTTTTTACGTTATAGACATTTACAGACTATTTAGTTTTTTAGCAGATATTTACAGACTTTTGTAATCAAGGGAAAAAAAATTATTTGTTTACACTGTTTTACACCTTTAATCAAATTACATGAGCGATGCATTTTGCAACAAGCATTAGAAATTCGCGCGTTTTCAAATCTATCACACGAACGAGCGGTCACTGTTGTAGATATAACTGACGTTTAACGTACGTGTAAAGTTGTTTATTATTTTCCTGTAGTTTTAGTGCTGAACGAAGCAGCCATTTTCGCCGTTTTGTACCTGAATCAGAAGAGAGAAATGTCAGTCCGCATCGTGCTCTCTTGCCGTGCGGATCTATTTGCTTTTTGCTGAAGGAAGTGTTACTACTACCTAAAGCTACAACAAATTTAAACAGCACTTTTCAGTGCTCAACCTGTAAAATTTCTACCTTGTTCAACTTTATTCCTCTTCGATCCTTGTTTGGACCCTACCCGAGGTAATCCTTCTTGGATATCGATTTGGAAAATTCCTCTTCGATCCTTCAGATTCTTATAGTAATCTGCTTGGAAGTCGATTTGGATAAAAATTTACTGCCACCATGGCGCCTAAACGCAAAAGAAAGGGGCAAACTCTTGACCCCCCTTCTGATGAAATTAATTTGAGTAATCAATTTGATTTGCTCACGGATGATGAGAATGATCCATCATCCAAGAAAAATTCTAGTAAACTTTCCCGGCTTAATGCCAAGAAGGAAAAGATTCCCCCTATTGTGATAACCACTTCCGATTTCCATGCTCTTCGCATGGAACTTTTGAATTTTGTGAAAGTTAAGTTTTCACTACAAATTGGACGTCGGGGTGAATGCCGTGTATTGGCTGAAACCTTGGACGGCTTTAAATGTCTTCTCAAGTATCTTACTGAGAAGAAGCACAAATTTTTTACTTACGACACCAAAACTGAACGTGTGTTCAAGATTGTCATGAAAGGACTGCCCAGTGGTGAATCCCTGGATCAGATCAAAGATGAACTGGCAAAATTACTTGGAGTTGTGCCACTCCAAGTAATCAAAATGAAAATGAAATCCCGTCCTGGCGATTCGCGGAACGGGATTTCTAATGATTTTTATTTAGTTCACTTCAAGTCTAGTGAACTAAACAACCTTAAGGCCTTAGAAAAAGCTAGCCTTATGCTCCATGTCCGAGTGAAGTGGGAACACTTCAGGAAGACTGGAGGAAATTTCCAAAACCTCACTCAGTGCCGGAAGTGCCAGGGTTGGGGCCACGGAACTAAAAATTGCTACATGCCAGCTAAATGCATGAATTGTGGTGATTCCTCTCACGCAAAGGACGACTGTCCTGTGAAGGAAGATCCTAAGAAATTTAAATGTTAAAATTGTGGTGAAAACCACAAATCCAATTTTTGGGAGTGTAAGACTACAATCTCGTTCTAACCGACAGGTAAGAAACGCTCCACGTTTCCGACCACGTACAAATTCCTCTGCTGTTAACAACGGTCAGCAAGGAACAAATTCTACATTCGTACCCGTAGGTACAAATATCACCCCTGCTTCAAATTTTTCATCTGTACCTACTCCCCTCACTGCTAACAATGTTCAGCGAGTTAATGGAGCTACCTATGCTGCTATTGCAGCGGGTAGAAATCAAAATACTAACCAAAGTAATTCTAACGGAAATTTTGACAATTTTGACTTAGGAAGCATTACTGCCCCTAAAATGGAATTTTTACAGAAATCATTAATTGACATGATTTCTGATATGCTTAAATCTAACTCCATGTTTGATGCTATTCAAACTGGAGTAAAATTTGCAAATAATATTGTCATGACTTTAAAATTCAGTAATGGATTTTAAAGCATTAAATATTGTAAATTGGAATGCTCGATCTCTTAAAGATAATGAAGACGAGCTATTTAACTTTTTGCGAGTTCATAACGTGCATATTGCCGTTATAACTGAAACGTTCCTTAAACCTGACCATAAGGTTAAGAAGGACGCAAATTACTTGATTTATAGAAATGATCGTCTTGATGGACCCTGTGGTGGCGTTGCCATCATTATTCATAGACGAATCAAACATAAAATTCTTTCTTCATTTGAAACCAAAGTTTTTGAAACTTTGGGAGTTTCTGTTGAAACAAAATTTGGACAACTTACGTTTATAGCTGCCTATTTGCCGTTCCAATGCGTAGGCCAGCAAAAGAATTTTCTCAAGGGTGACCTCCAGAAACTTACCCGTCATAGGTCTAAATTCTTCATTATTGGTGATTTTAATGCAAAACACCGCTCATGGAATAATGCTCAAAGCAATTCCAATGGTAATATTCTGTTTGATGATTGTTCTGCAGGTTATTACACTATTCAATATCCAAACAGTCCAACATGCTTTTCTTCTGCAAGAAATCCCTCCACTATTGATTTGGTCTTAACTGATTCATGTCAACTTTGTACCCAACTGGTTACCCATGCTGACTTCGGTTCTGATCACCTTCCAGTAACTTTTGAAATATCCCAAGAAATAATTTGTAATCCCAACAGCTCTACTTTCAATTACCATAGAGCAATATCGAACATTTATGGAATATAACTTCGATCCAAACATTCCTTTGCAAACCAAAGATGAAATTAATTATGCTCTTGAATCTCTGACTACTTCTATAGTTGCAGCAAGAGCTGCCTCAGTACCAAAATGCGAGGTTAAATTCGATTCAATTATAATAGACGACGATCTTCAGCTCTTGATCCGTCTTAAAAATGTCCGTAGGAGACAATATCAAAGAACACGCGATCCTGCCATGAAGGTTATCTGGCGGGATTTGCAAAAACAAATTAAAAAGCGATTCTCTGCCCTGAGGGACAAAACTTTTGAAAATAATATTTCTAAATTAGACCCGAGTTCCAAACCCTTTTGGAAACTCACAAAAATTTTGAAAAAACCTCAAAAGCCTATTCCAGCGCTTAAAGAAGGTGGTAAAATTTTGATCACAAATTTGGAAAAAGCTCAGAAACTTGCTAAGCAATTCGAGAGTTCCCATAATTTCAGTTTGGGTCTTACTAGTCCTATTGAGAATCAGGTTGCTCGGGATTTTCTGAATATTTTCTCTCGGGAAAATATTTTTGATGATTCCTGGGGGACTGATTTGCACGAAGGTCTATAACTAAAAAGTTTCAAAATATGAAAGCTCCAGGTGATGATGGAATTTTCTATATCCTCATCAAAAAACTCCCAGAGAGTACCTTGTCTTTCTTGGTAAAATTATTTAACAGATGTTTCCATTTGGCATACTTTCCTGATAAATGGAAAAATGCAAAAGTTGTTCCAATTTTGAAGCCGGAAAAAATCCAGCTGAAGCTTCTAGCTACCGCCCAATAAGTTTGCTTTCTTCAATAAGTAAACTTTTTGAAAAGATAATTTTGAATAGAATGATGCTTCACATCAATACGAACTCAATTTTTGCAGATGAGCAGTTTGGATTTCGCCATGGGCATTCAACTACTCATCAACTCTTAAGAGTTACCAATTTAATTCGTTCTAACAAATCTGAAGGCCACTCAACTGGAGTTGCTCTTCTAGACATAGAAAAAGCATTCGAAAGTGTTTGGCATGAAGGTTTGATTGCTAAATTGAAAAAGTTTAATTTTCCACTTTATATTATGAAATTAGTTCAAAATTATTTAACTGACAGAACTCTGCAGGTAAATTATCAAAATTCCAAATCTAATCGACTACCTGTTAGAGCTTGAGTTCCCCAGGGTAGCATTCTTGGGCCTATATTGTATAACATTTTCACTTCGGACCTCCCTGATTTGCCTCAGGGTTGCCACAAATCTTTGTTCGCTGATGACACAGGCATTTCCGCTAAAGGAAGAAGTCTTCGTGTTATTTGCAGCAGACTGCAGAAAAGTTTAGATATTTTCTCTTCTTATTTACAAAAATGGAAGATTTCTCCCAACGCTTCCAAAACTCAACTTATAATATTTCCACACAAGCCTAGAGCTTCGTTTTTGAAACCTAGTAGTAGTCACATAGTCACTATGAACGGAGTTCCAATTTCCTGGTCAAACCAAGTGAAATATCTTGGATTAATAATTGACCAAAAATTAACTTTTAAAGATCACATTGAGGGCATTCAAGCTAAATGTAACAAATATATTAAATGTTTGTATCCTCTTATAAACAGGAAATCCAAACTTTGCCTGACGAATAAACTTCTAATATTTAAACAAGTTTTTAGACCGGCCATGCTTTACGCTGTGCCAATATGGTCTTGTTGTTGCACTACCAGGAAAAAAGCACTTCAAAGGATTCAGAACAAAGTTCTGAAAATGATTTTGAAGTTGCCTCCCTGGTACAGTACTACCGAGGTACATAGAATTTCGAATGTTGAGACTTTAGCACAAATGTCCAACAAAATAATTAATAATTTCAGGCAAAAATTGTTGCAATCCTCAATTGCAACGATTAATTCCCTTTATACTTAGATAAGATTTAGTTTTAGTTTTTAGTTTTAAGATATCAATTGTTATACTGACATGCAGGTTAAAAAACCTGTTTAAAATACTTAATTGCCAAGACATGAACAATGTAAAAACACTTAGATATATATCATAACAATTAAGGCTGGTACGTTACTGCAGTAACTGGAGCACCTAGGTTAAAAATGAAATGTAATTTATTTTGAATTTGGACCAAATAGAGTTAAAAAAAAAAGAAGAGAGAAATGTGGGAAAAATCGGGAAAAATCAAAGGGAACCCGAGAGGAAACCCCATTACAAACTTTTACAAAGGACCAGGTTAAGGAAAATCAATATAAATACTTGCACTAATCATTATGTTGAGTTCCATGTGATTTGAGGTATCGAACGATGCATTTCTGCATATGTCAGAATCTGTCCACTTCCCGGGGGGTACCCGGTACATCTAAAAGAGGCCATTGTGATCATTGGGTCTGAATATGTCTACCATTGATCTTATAGTAAACTTCTAATGTGATTTGAGGTTGTCGCATGATGAGTTTTTGTTAAATCAATATTTTGCGAATTCCCCAGTGGAATATGGAATTCACTTTATTGTTCATATCTATGGAACCATAATTTTGATCGGGAAAAAATCAATAACAATCTATGGGGATCTGAAACTGGAACTGTATAAAGTTAAAGATATATGGTTGACGAGCCTAATCAGGGAACTTTTAATTTTTAATTTTACCTCATGATTGAATGTATAATGAAAAAAAAACACTGACTTCTTCTTTATGATGTAGTTTTACCTTAAACCTTGATGAATTGGAAGTTGTTTCATACCTGAAAATAAAATAAAAGCAAACATCAATATCATGTGGTGGAAGGAAACATCATTTAAAGTTAAAGCAATAGCAGTGAATCAATTTCAAAAAACCTTTTATATGAAATGCCCTAAAAACGTAAGAAGACTATAAAGGCACCGCTTGCTCTCAAAAAAGACTCAGCAATATTTTGACAACCAACCCATCAAACATAAGGATTGTTCCCGTACTTGCTTCTTTTGCGTATGTGTAAGACGCTCTAGCTTTTTGTCGTAAGAAAATCATAGGGTGCAGCAGGTACGGGAACAGACTTTTGCTTTTTTCTGTATAAAATCTTACAGAAAAGCAAGTACGGGAACAGACCTATAGTCATCGATCAACAGAAGAAAACTGACAACGGTTCATCAATGTATGTACACAGCAGCTGGAAAGCAATCGCCACGCGTGCTAAGAAGGTTATAATCTCGCCTCAATGCACAATACGTCCGCCGGATTTAATTGGTTTCTGATAAGACCAAGAGGAGGACGACGTCGACGACGGCGGTGAGCGGCATTTAAATATTTCGAGCTACAATCAGCAAAAATCCGGAATGAAAACATACCAGCAACAACAGCACCGATAATCAGTAGCACTTTCCGTTGTAACATCACACAAATACTGCTGCACACGTCATCGACGCAAAAATATAAGGTGTATGTTGGAAACGGGAACAAATTTGATTATTTTGGTCCCATTTGTTTTTGTAATGCTCTCGCTGGCACACCATGGTCGGTCGACGTGTATGTAAGTTTGTGTGCGCGAGAAAGGTGACACAGAACACAGCAACAACATATTATCGAAACAAGTCAAGGAACCGCTCCCCGCTTAGAACAGCAGATAGGCATAGGCTTGGCACTTTTTCATAGTAATTATTATTGTTGATTGTATGTATTTTGTTATAGTTTGTTGATAACGGGAACGAGTTGCCGCGGCGGGCACAATGCCAAACCGTGCCACTTTTTACGCGCATGCAGTCAGCTACTGGGGTTCTAGACTATTAGGGACGAGACAGATGATCTGCATCTGTGTATGTGCCCAACCCTTACTCAACAGCACACAATCGAACATTGGTTGCCTCTAATAATTTAGAGAAAATACCGAAACATTCTCCCATTCTCTTGGCCTTTCGCCTGAATGCAGCAGAAAGCGAAGGAGCAGAATTGTAGACGTCAGTAGGTACGCACACTGAACTAAAACAGCACCATCAATTGAAAACATTGAAATCGCTTTTGCGAATGCTAGCTGCAATCAAGATTGGTAAAGCTTGCAATCCGGCCTAGCGACCATTTTGAAAGCATTGTCCTTTAAATGGTTTCGTTTCCAACGTATTCCAATAGACCACCAAAGTCCAAGTGGAGTTTTAATTGGCTTCCTCGAGATTTTCTACCTTCCTCCTTCCCGCGCTACTTTGGTCCACAAACTGACGATTCTGTTTAACCTTCTAACTGGAACAATCTTGGCTGCAAATGGATGACGAATTTTGAAATCAGAAGAAGATCCTCTCGATAACAGGATGGACATTGTTAGAAGAAGCGAACGGACCTTCAGTTGAAATTTGTATTGCTCTTTGCAGAATGATTGTCATCCCAAATTGAAATGCATGTATAGGGTGTCGACTCAAAGTCGAAAATAAAATTCCCTGACTTTCCAGTCGGTTTTCAGAAAAATTCCAGTCCACAAAACTTCGTTATTTTAACCTAAGAAGCTACAACGTGATGTGCTTTATTATACCGTAGCGTAAATTAAGGTTAGTTTAAAATGAGCAGCAGGGTAAGCTTTCGAAAATATCAAGAATAGCATACTCATGGCACTTACAACAGAACTTGATACTAATACAATTTTTACAGACCATATAACCGACTACATACGAAGGATGTGAATAGACCTAGGGCTTTAAATACATATTTTAATATAATAATGAATAACTACTGCTCACAACTAGGCTCCCTATTCATTTCTAAGTAAAGGGTACCACAAAAGATCAAATAATGGACGCAGCTCTCAATTTGTGTTCATAATTTCACAGCCAAATAAAAATCAACCCGTAAACGATCCTTTCTCTTTACATATAAATTATTGTAAAATAAATACAAAAAAAAATAAAAGGCATTAGTCAGTTTCGTACTCTCTAGAACTCCATATGACAACCGCAGACATGGTAAAATAATTTAAGTTTAATTATCATTAACATTTTATTCTCTCAGTGAGTTCACATTACAACGAGAAATTGCAAGTTGAATATGTGTTAATTTTCGGATTACTTTTAAACACAAACGAAGTGACAGACTGAGCGGCGCGAAAACTTTGGTGACTAACCTGCTATTGCAATTTTTCAGTGTACCACATGGCAACACCACTACTACTGGATTGTACCACATGGCAACACTACTACTAGATTGAACTAGCATTTTCACCAAGTACTAGAATGTTTTGGTTCTATCTCTTTCACTCTACTCAAAACTGAAATTCATAAAAAAATGACAAAATGATACGCACTCTCTGCACACTGTCAAAGAATCATTGTACACAAAATCAACTTTGTTCAAATCAAAACAAAAAAACTAACCCATCTGGTGGATGATGGCACAAGCTTCCAAGAAAATTCTATTACAGTGAACCACATTATTTAAATGGATTTCTTTGCCAGTTAGTCGTCTGTCACTTCGTTTGTGCTTTTAAAAATGTTTATCATGAACACTTTTCTCCTGCAAACGACGATCCTTGTCTACATGGAAAGCGAATGCGATTTTTCGAACTCGCCGAATAATTTCATTCAAAATTTGTAAGTTTTCGAACCCGCTTGCATGAGTAACACCATCATAGATCTGATGTCGCACTACGACTGAAGGCCCAAACGCAATGTGGGCGGAAGCGGAACGGAAACGGTGTCACAAATGACATCAAGATGCCTAACCGCACTCGATTTGATTCTAAAGGCCGGCGCACAATAGATACGTTTTCAGGTTTTTTGACAGTTAGCCCATGCATTATCTGTCAAAAAACCCGAAAACGTATCTATTATGCGCCGGCCTTAACTAGTTTTCAATTCGACAAATAGGCTTACTCAGATCGGGCTTTTCCGCTTCCACTGCCGTTCCACTGTCATTGCGCTTGGGCCTTGACTCTTCCCTCATGTTTTCAAAGATATTCTGCATTTACCGAAAAACCTCTCTCTGCATTGGCGTTGCCATGCGATAAGCAGCAAATCATTTTCACAACCAACAATAGTTCTGAATACGCCGACCAGTAACCTGTGCCAAAAAACGTCCAGTCGTTCCGTTTTTGCGATCATATTGATCAAATGTGCATTTACCTGAGCAATATTGTTATTATTATTTATTATTAGTCCATCTGACTTTAAAGTCTTAATAAAACACTTAAAGCTAAAAGTAGTCATACATTAAAATTGCCCGACATTAAGCGATTACGAAATCTGGATGAAGTGATGCCAAAATTGAATTGGTCGGATACCACGTTGAATTCGTTCAATTCGTTCCAGTCTATCTCGGACAAGGAACGTCGCAGCAAACGTAAATCAGTCTTCCGGAAGTTGAGACGATAGACAATCGAAGTTTCATCAAAGTGAAGTTGAGATCTATTTGCGATAGAAATATCCAAAGCAGGATGGAAGTTGTCAAGAGGAACGATGACATCAGGCGCCTCAGTAACGGTACAGTCAAGAAGTGAATTTTCACTAACGAACACCAAGTCTAGGAAATGAGACTGAAAGTTGGGAACTAGATTTATCTGCCTCAATCCATGAAAACCAGTACCGTCCACAAGCAAGCGGCTGGCCGGAGTAGTAACAGATGCTTTTGGATCTGGATATGCAAATCCCTGACCTGAGTGCGACCAGATAAGCCCAGGTTGATTGAAATCACCGAGCATAAGAATCATGTCCGAATAATTAGCCCTAGAAGAAGCAAATTCTACAACATCCATATGAAGTTGCATTATGCTACAGTCGAGACGTCGTTCAGAATGTACACCGTTCAGATGGTTAATATTAATGAACCTTTCCATAACGCCTCTAACCATTTCAGTGCTAACATTTGAAAACGGCGCAAAAGCCATTTGTAAACAAATGGTTTGTGGGCCCTTTACTCGCTACCCGAAGAACTCCCACGCAAACCAACAGCATCGTCAGGAAGGGGAAAATTTCCCCTACCCGATGTTGCTGTTGTGTCGCGTGGGTGTACTTCAAGTAGTGAGTAAAGGGCCCACAAACCATTTGTTTACAAATGGCTTTTGTGCCGTTTTCAAATGTTAGCACTGATTTGAGACATTGCGTTGCACAAAAAAGGCACCATAAAAGGTCCATCTGAAATTCGCATTGAAATGGCTCAACTTCGACAGCAACTGATTTAAAGAAAGCTAGCTTAATACCACGTTCAGACTACAGAGTTATAACATGTTATAACGTTTGTCAAATATAGCAACACAGAAACCACCATCAAGATAGTGCTATAACATGTTATAAATCTTCCCAAAAACTTTGACGTCATGCACTGATAAAATTTCAAAGATTGTTTTTTTGCAATTTGATCAACGTTATTTTTTTCCCTGACCTACATTAAAATTCCCTGACATTCCCTGACTTTCCAGATCATAAATAGAATTCCCTGACATTCCCTGACTTTCCAGGTTTTTCCAGGTAGTCGACACCCTGATGTAGGGTTTGGAATCTAATTTCCGTCCTACTAAGCATGACCCACACTTAACCTCTCCTTTTCGAACGAATATGAACTCAAAACTATACTCTATACCAGGACTGGTAGCGATCAATGCTGTCAAAAATAGTGATTTTAGTGACCTAGTTGAAGAAATAAGTGACCAAATAGTGACTAATAGTTGTTAAAAAGTGACAAAAAGTGATCTATGGGAAGAAAATTAGTCGTTCTGGTGGCATACCAAATAGATGTTTGATGTTTTAGACTTCAATTAGAATCTCATAAACACTTAAATATGTACGATATGAACCTTTAAAACGAAAGATTCAATAGAAAGTTTATGACTAAACCTCCAACTGCCTGGAAAAACTGAAAATCCAGGAATTCCCAGGGAATTCTATTTCTCCTGAAAATACCTGAAAGTCACAGGGAATCTTATCATTACACAGGAAATTTAATATTTTTTTTGATTTTTACAATGGATATTCCAAAGAAAAGAAAGCATTTTAAAATAATTTCATTCACACATTTGAAATCGGAGCATAAGTCCTCGTTTTGGGGAATACTTAGGGGGTGAAGAGGACGCTAAAAGGAAGATTACAATTAAATCTGAGATTTTCAAAAAAAATCGAAAAATAATTCCAGCAGAAATGGCCAAACAAATTAAAGGGAGAAATCTAAGGAATTTGTGAGGAGAAATGAAAATGAATTCTTCTAAGGCTTTTGATGTGAGTAAATTCCAAGGGAAGGAGTGAGATTAAAAAAGAAATTCAATTAAAATTATGAGAATCTTTCCAAAGGATTTCTTACTGAAGAAAATTTCAAGGCAATTCCTAGAAAAATTAAAAGAAAATTTGATTCGGAGGATACTTGCGAGAATTATTCTAACTATATTATTATGATATTTTTTAGAAAATTCAGACAAGCGTTCCAATTTCTTTTCTGAAATGATTCCATGAGAGTTTCGGGAAAATACGAGCGAATGATGAGGAGAACTCCAAGCGAATTTTTATGCGAAATCTCCGTTGAATATGTAATGGACTATTCTAAGGTCTTCAGAACAACTTGAAAGTTCCCAAAATATTCCTGAAGTTAATTAAACTGCCTTGAAGTTCTTTTGTAGATTGAGAAACTAGCCTGATTCTCACAATATTTCCCATCATTGTTTTTTTAACTTCTCCAAACTTTTTCGAACTTCCTAAAGTTTTCACAATTTTCCTAACGATCATGAATCTTCTCTAAAGTTTTAACAATTCACTGAATTTCTCTAAACTTCCATAAAATTTATGTCATTCCGCTGCTCTGGAATATCTCTGCTCTGAGGATATCTGTTCATTCTTGAAGTTTTTTTAGGTTATTAGCGAGATCATTATCTTTTTTGAAGTTCTCAAAACTTTTCTAAAGTGCTTGCAGTTCTCATGAAGCTTGTTGTACTACACTGAAATGCTTCCGAAATGTCCATATAATTTTCTGAAGTTCTCGAATCTTCCCTTAAGTTCCATAGACTGTTATGAAGTTCTCAAAATGTTTCTGATGATTTCTGTACTTCTTTGAAGATTTCGAAGTTATTCTGAAATTTCAGGAACTTCTTTAAGCTCCCGCTACGAAATAATTAATATAGTTCTATGATTTTTACTGAAGTTCTCAAGATTTGTCAATTTTCGAAACTAATTTATAGTTTCCTAATGGTTTTAAAACTGCTCAAAATATTTCTCAATTTCCTTTAAGTTCTCTAGACTGCCCTGAATATCTTAGTATTTGTTTAAAAGAACCCACCATTTTACTGGAATTCATTGAATTGCCTTTGAGTTCTACAACTTTCCTTAAGTTTTATAACGTTTATAAACGCTCACGGAACTTTGCCTTAAATCACTAATTCTCCCTGGAAAGTCCAGCCCTGAATTTTTCTATGCTTACCTTAATTTCTCTAAATCTATCAAATGTTCCCATAAATTTTCTGATATATATATATATAGAATTCGCTGAATCTTCTCAAGTTTTCAAATCAATCATATAATTCTCGGATTATCCCATAATTCTAAGGAACTCCTTGTTAGTCGCTGCAAATTTCCTTAAGTTAATGGGATTTTTGTGATGTTTTGTGATGTTAGGACGATCTCGAAGTACTCGGAACTGCACTGAATATTACGAAACAATCTTAGATATCTAAATTTCTTAGAAGTGTACCTTTAAACTTCCCTGGAATTCTCTGGATTTCTGTGAAGTTTCTGAATTTTTTTTTGAAGTTTTCATAAATTTTCTGAAGGTTCTGTACTGAATCTCACGGAACATCTTAAGGGTTCTCGATTTTATTTCAGCACATCATGGAATTATCCTGAATTTGTCTAAGCTCATGCTTATAGATTTTTTTGCCAATCCACTAGTCTTGGCTTAAATTTAATTGACCTGGAATTCCCCATGATCTGTAGATCTAGTTTTTCTGAGATAAATAGAACTTCTTAAAAGTTTCCACAATTTTGCTAGTACGAAACTTCAAGACATTATAAATATTGTGATCCCAGACTTACTAAAATGAAGTAAAGCTGTTTCTTTAAAACTGATTTTCATGTTTTAAAAACGTTTGCGTTAATTGTTGTTGTAGTTGTTTTACAAACAAAAAAAAAAACAAAATTTTTAACGCATTTCATAATAGCTTTCTTATTAGAAACTTGGAAATTATCCGCCAAAGTTATGGAAAAACCTGGAAAACTCAGGGAACTTTATTTAGCCATATGAGTGGAAACCCTGTAGATAGAGAAAGACGATTAAACGTAAAAAAAACTCTTTACAAGGTCGTCAACTTTGAATCGTTCAAAAATTAGGTCAAACTGTAGGCCTTTCCTACACACTGCAAGAAAAATGATCAATCTGGAAGTAAATTCACGTTAAAAAAAAGTTTAAAATAGTGACTGATTACAAGAAAAAGTGACTTTAGTGACTTGGCCTTAAAAAGGAGACTTTTTAGTTACTTGCTTGAAAAAAGTGACCAAGTCACTAAACAGTGACTCACTACCAGCCCTGCTATACCGTGCCGTTGGAATTGATAAAGAGTCACAAATGATTGAGATATAGTAAGAGCGCTTCTTTTGTTTTGAGAACAATGAGTATAAATATTCATACAACGCACTCGTATAGGCTTTGTGTTGTAGCTCATGAGCTAACGCATCGAAACAAACGTATTATTGATTTGTGTACGGTGAAATCATGGATATTATTGATGATTTCTGCTCGATAGAACGGAAATGGGCGATTATGATGAAGTAGCGCTCTACCCTACTATGGATTCAATCAAATCTAAGGCTCTTGCTTTTTATACTCTTGGAAAATCTACAGCCAATTTTCAAACAACCATCATGCTTTATTTGGATGACAGTCATATGTTATATGCTCATCAAGCTGACAAAGTGTAGCGGTAATTTCGTTCAGTGCAGAGCGTCAGTCAGGGTTGTTCGATGACGACGACGACGGTCGAGACGGCCGGTGCGCGGTAGCGACGAGAGGAAGTCTACGAATCATCGCGCATGGTTCGTGTAATCTTTCTCTTCTCCCTCTCAGGTCTCGCATGGTCGGATGGATGATGGTGGTGCTCTGCATTTGGCACGTTGTGCTGTTTTGCTTTCCGTGGGTTTGGAGTAGAGTAGAGCAGAGCAGAGGTGGTTGAAAATGTAGGAAAGTGGTCGAAACAAGAAATTAAGCTTTTGAACAACTTGGTGTTATTCAATCTTAACTTCATTTATGGTAGAAAATGGGTTAATTTTTCTTAAAGTTCTATAATAACTTCTAACTATGTTCTGAAAGGTGTTCGGCAATGCAGTAGTAGTTAATTCGAACTGCGCAAATTCCTCGGAAGATATCAGTCATTAATCCAAATTCTTTTCCTCTTAAAAATCTACTGAATTCTGCATGGAAGACCAGCAACTTTCTGCAAAAATTTCGTTAAAATCCAAGACACAAGTAACCATAAGCTGTGTCCGTAACGTGGGTAGATCACCTTTTCGTGATACGTCAAGGGATGTAAGATCTACCACCGATTCCTAGTCTTGACTACTTCAAACTAGGGGAATATGATTTTTCAGTAATCAAAGGAACACATCTTAGTCCTTGTTACTTTCTATGCCTTGTTGATAGTAATAAGTCCTCGGGTTGCCTGGACCGAGGATGATCTTGAAACAAGCACAAAAATGGGTTATGTGATTTCTTATCTTCTATTCGTTGTTCCCTAGTTTGAAGTGGTTAAAACTAGGGTTCTGATGGGGTTCGGTGTCATTGCTTATTTTTGTTGCTAAGGAATCCAATTTTGACTGACAAAGGAGCGCGCCTTTGGAGGGTGTTCCAATTAGCATTGGGCGATCTTGAGGCAAGAATCAATCTTAGTGAATCGATTCATTTTTTGAAAATAATCGATTCACCGATTTAATCAATCATTTTGAATCGATCTTTTTGAATCTATTGTTTGAATCGATTCATTTTTCAAAATGGCACAACAATGTTTCAAATCTAACGGATCATAGGCAAGTTGGTGCAAATTAAGTCAAGTTCAGTCTAGAGTTGATATTACGATATCACTGCTGGTCATTAAAATAGGTGTAGGAAAAATAAATGCGAAATTTTAGGTTATGTTCATTCAACTTCATTTTATTCGAGTTTAAAGTTAAGCATTTGCTAGTGTAATAAAAATTAAGTAATTGCACGAGAAAACTCAAAGTTGAAACATTAAATGACTCACTCATTAGAATCATATATAAAATATGCCTGGTCAGTGAAATAGGTGTGTTGCATAAAACTATAGTATATAAAGCTTGAAAATAATTGTACAAGTTTTATTAGACTAATGACGTTTAGTTAAGTAGAACCTTGTTCAATCTTCTTGGCATTGACTCCACCAAGCACTGACAAATTTCCTTTGGTATAGCATGCCACTCTTTTTGAACTGTGATCTATAGTTGATCCTTATTTGAAAATGCTTGACCAGATAACTTTCTTTTAAGCTCGTCCCATAAATTTTCGATGGGGTTGATGTCAGGAGATTGGCTAGACAATGAAATAACTGACACATTCCTTTACATACTTAGAAGTGTGTTTCGGGTCGTTGTCTTGCTGAAAATGCCATATAAGGGAGCATAACCTCATCCATGATTTCTTTGTAATCAAATCTGGTCATGATGGAATTAATACTGAAAATGGGACCTACTCCATACAAAGAAAAACAGCCCCAAACCATGATGCTACCACCTCCATGTTTACGGTCTTTATCGTGCACCGCGATCGAACTCTTTACCATCTACGTAAGAATATAGTAAATGACTATTTTGATTTCATTTGACATGTGGAAGGTTTTGCTCAGGATTCTTGATTTGGTAAGTGATTTAACAGGTAATAATATTCGTTTTATTGGTATTTAATAAACGATATAAAAAACGAAAGATTAACATATGAAACAAAACGATTAGATGGTCGGAGTGTAAAAGCAGGTAAGTACGGAAAGCGCTAAATTCAAATATCCCAAAACTCATCCGAGAGGGTTCCCAAGAAAGCTAATAGAGCCATGCGTTTTGCATTGAGCCGATATCGATTCTGTGTGGTTTAGCCAGTTTTGAAGAATAGCCTCTCTGACGGAACACTTGTTACCATTCTTGATAAATAGTGTCGAGAAATGGAGTTTACATGGGAATATACACTACGGGTTTTCTCCCATCATCGAAAAAGATCGACAGAACGTGGGAAAACAGGCTGATGCAAGAAATTTTGTAATTCTGCCGATATGCCCCCATGGCGATCCATGACATAGGAGAGGACTAATGTCATAAGAAGTGAATGTTTGTACATATGTAGATTAATAACTTTCTTTACCATTTCGTCATGAATATCCCACAGGCCTTCGGTTGGTTTTGGTGGGGGGACAGATGTGTGCAATCATCGTACACTCTTTCGGTACTATAGATCTGCTCAGACACAATTTTAACTGCCCGAGCGTGAGCTGAAGACTCCAGGTACAGTTCAATATTAAATTGCAACTGCAAATGCACTGATTTTTTTTATGGATCCAAACAAAAATCGAATGAAAAGGATCGATCCAGTCGATTTTTGTCGTGTTTGAGGTCGATTCAAAAAATCGATTAATCGAAACAAAAGAATAGATCTTTTGTGTTTCGATCCAATATCGCCCATTGCTAGTTCCAACATTCCGAAGGGTATAAATAGCGGGACATTTCAATTAGAATCGATTCTTTGCGATGAAGGCAAGAATGACAACTGTATCAAAACCGAATACTTCATCATTTCTCAATAGTGATGGAGTAATACGACAACCACTAAACTAAGGACACGGGATCTACTACAATAGATCAAATTACTGGTCGTAGTGGTGTCATGTCCCGAACAGAGGGAGAAAAAAACATAAGCTGTACTAGGATTGCAAGGAAGGGGATAGAGTGAAGCTAATAAATCACGGACGTGAACTGGTCATTTAGTGCGAATACCTAAAGAAAAACCACTAAAATAGAATTTTTGAATCGATTTGTATAAAACTTTGCGCAATTCTTTGTTATATGCAATGATTCACATTTTTGCTAAAATCCGGCCATTTTGGATCTTGTAAAATTTTCAAAAGATATTGAGATCTGAGACAAATTCAAAATTTATACACGTTTGAAATTGCAGCTTAGCAGATTTTTTTTTTCAAGACTCCGAGACTATGAATGATTTTTCGGAATAGATTTCTCTTGCTTTGAAATATGATCACTTCATTCGAGATTTTGCCCCTCTATTTTGAAACCTTTTTAACAATCACCATTTTCAAGAAACTGCTTATAATATTAAGTCAAAATCTACACATGCGTGCTCCAAAATCTTATTACATTTACAAATGTCTTCATATGTTTTCTGCGTGTGGGGAAAATAAAAGTCTTCGCCGAATTGTCTTCAAATATGCCATCCCTGAGCCGAAGTAAAGAAAAGTATAGGTGGTTTTGGTCTGTTTACACTTAGGCTAGCCTACTAGCTCCACCAGTTCAACCAACTAGCGCGAATTTCATTTCTTCCTGAAATCTCATGCTGGTAGATGCTGACGCCCTGTTATCATCATTTTAATTATGCCCTGCTGGATAACTTTAAGTACAGTTCTAGTACACTAGCGCAAGTGAATCAGCGTATATGTAAACACCACATATAGCTCCGTGCGATCCAGGACCTTATTGTTGTCTTATCCTTTTATCTTCGCCCTTTGCTTAACCGACTACTTCTAACGCATGCCTTTTGGAAAGCAACTCATTGCCGACAACCTTGAGATCTTATAAAATTCACTGTTGTACTTGATGATTTCAGCAAATTGCAATGTAGTGTGTCTATTCAAATTCAATCCAAACATCCCCACCTTAAACAAAAAGGTATTCAAAAATAACCGTTTATAGATAACCATATATAGTTTTAGCAGAATTGCTTTACAATACGTCCACTTAGCAGAAAATATATGATGAGATTTACATTAACATGTTGATGATCTGATCTTGATCGTCTCTCAAAAAATTTGGGAGCACTTTGAAGAAGCACCATGAACCGTTGGGAAATATCGAGAGCTCCCTAATAAAATTTTTATGGTTATTTTGCTTAATGCAAACCATTTATTTGTGGAATAGTGCTATCATTTGGGTTATCATTCGTCTATGGTTTTTTTTATTAGGGCTTCGCAGAAGAATTATGAATATTAGAACTATTTATTATTAAGAAGTTTAAAGAACATTGCATTGGGGAGTAACGATATATTTAGAGAAGTCCCGAATATCGGGAAAGTTCAAAGATCTTCACGAGAGTATTCAGACAACTTCGTACATTTCAGGAAAATGTTGAAAACTTCATCGAAGATCTAGAGTAGTTTTAGGAGAACTTCAGAGTAGTTCTAACGAGAACTAAGTTCTGAGGAGAATTTCAGAGTAGTTATGAGGAGAAGTTCAAAGTAATTCTGAAGAGAGCTACAGAGTAGTTCTGAGAAGAACTCCAGAGTATTTCTGTGGAGAGTCATAGAGTAGTTCTGAGGAGAACTTCAGAGTAGTTCTGGGGACACCTTCAGAATAGTTATGAAGAGAATTTCAGTGAATTTATGAGAACTCCAGAGATGTTCCATTGGCCTCAGGAAAATTTCGGTAAATTTATGAAACTTCCCGGGAGCACCCGGAACATGTCTAGCTAGCGTGGTCCTCAGTACTTAATATGGCCACCAATGTTCTTATTATTTGAATTCTCATGTAGTTTGATGTGTCACATGAGGATGTAGGTCCAAATTTCACTTCTCCGGGGGTATCTGGAACATGTCCGGATCTGGCTAACGTGGTCTTCAGTACTTAATATGGACAAAAATGGTCATATTTTTGAATTCTCATGTAATTTGATGTGTCGCATGAGGGTGTTGGTTCAAGAAGAATCTATTCCCCGGGGGTACCCGGAAAATGCCAGGATGCGGTAAACGTTGTCCTGAGTACTTAATATGACCACAAATAATCTTATTTTTGAATTCTGAATGAGGCTGTTTGGTTCAAGAAGAAACCTTGGATGATTATTTGGTTCACGTCTTGAAGTTGCTGGTTAATTCAAAATTACAAAAAATACATCTGAAAACATTGAGCACTTCTTAGGTTGCCGCTCAACTGCACCGCGTTTTCCAAAATATTGAAAAAAAAACAAGTTTCAGTACAATGTCGCTTTTGCGGCAACGTGTTCTTTGTGGGTTGCCAAACGAATTTCAGTGTATTGGAAAATATGCGCATGCTGCTATCATTGTGTTCAGCCCTTACAAAGCATATATCTAGATAGAGCTGGAATTAGGGCGTAACAGCTTTTTTAAACAATGACTTCTATCGATGATTTCTAGGAATTCAAGCCACGTCCACACAGACCAACCTAACCATCGGATAGGGGAAGTCTTTCCCTAACCGATGCGGATGTTGGTTTGCGTGAAGGAGCCTTGAATTTCTATAAATCATCAAGAGAAGTCATTGTTAAAAGGCTGTTAGGCCCTAATTCCAGCTCTATCTACATATCAATACAAGTGGAAGTTTGGTATTTTTTGTCAATTACTTTATTTGTACAGGCTCAATCGAATAAACTTTACAGAGCCAAGTTATCTTTTTCGTTATACGTTATAAATGTCTTAAATCTAAAATTAAAGAATTTGACCGATTACTCACGGTCTTCTCGAGGTTAGTGGATGACAATTATATGGATCGGGAGAGGGAGAAGGAGATTTGGAATATGAATTATGATTAAAAAATTTCACTATTTCTAAAACATGTACTTAATCTATCAACGTTATATCAACTCTGTAATTATAGAATTATTACAAAAACAAGAGCAATGAGATGGGACCCATGAAAAGGTGATGACAAAAGATCTTAAAGATAAAGTACTTAGAAGCTCTCGTATTTCATGAGAAAATGCGAGGAGTGCTTTACCGGCCTCATGGAGTGAATAACCTCGACAGAACTGAGACTATCCGTAAAAATAAAATAATGATCTGATGCAAGTGAGGCGATAGTTTCTATTGTATAATGTATTGCTACCAGCTCAGCAACATATACGGAACAAGGAGCTTGAAGCATTCGAGAGGTGCTATGAAATTCGTTATAAGTACCAAAACCAGCGCACACCTCTATTAAAGGGCGAACACGAAATTATTGCGACACCGAAAATGTCATGCCAATTTTCTTATAATGTTTAGAATCAAACCAAAATTTTAGGGTAGTTTTATACATATATTTACTTCAAAAATCAAAAGAAAAGTTAATCGATGGAGCCTTGAGTATAAAATTGAACGCATTTTCGCTTGATGCCCTCCATCAAAGTCTTTACAGTGTCATCCGGTACCAGTTTCTCAGTTTTTTTTCCATTTTCTTAACATGTCCTTCTCGTCTTTGACTGTCTTCTTGCTCTTCCGAAGTTCCCGCTTCATTATTGCCCAGTACTGCTCCACCGGGCGCAGCTCCGGACAGTTTGGCGGATTCATGTCCTTTGGAACAAAATGGACAGAATTGGCCTTATACCACTCCAGGACACTTTTATAATAGTGGCATGATGCCAAATCTGGCCAAAATAGCGGAGCTTCGTCGTGCTGCTGCAAGAACGGCAAAAGGCGCTTCTCGAGGCACTCAGATTTGTAGATCTCGCCATTTACTGTGCTCTTTGTCACGAAAGGCTCACTCCTCAGTCCGCAAGAGCAGATGGCCTGCCAAATGAGATATTTGGAGGCGAACTTCGACATTTTCTTCTTCTTAAATTTGTCGTCCACATCGAACTTGCTTTTGCCGGTGAAAAACTCCAACCTCGGAATTTGCTTAAAATCGGCTTTTATATACGTTTCGTCGTCCATCACACAGCAGCCATATTTTGTCAGCATCTTCTCGTAGAGCTTCCGTGCCCGAGTTTTAGCCGTCGATTGTTGCCGCTCATCGCGGTTTGGGAAGTTCTGTACCTTGTATGTATGTAGTCCAGTTCTCTTCTTTGCATTCTGGACGTAGCTCTGCGACATGCCGATCTTTTTAGCCAAATCACGGCTTGAGACGTTGGGATTTGCTTTAATCATCCGCTTCACCTTTCCCTCCGTCTTTTTGTTCTCCGGTCCCGGTTTTCTTCCACCTCCTTTGCCGTGGTCCAACGTCAACCGCTCCTGGAACCGCTTCAACACTCTGGAGACGGTTGAATGGTGAATGTTCAACATTTTTCCCAACTGCCGGTGCGACAGGTCAGGAAATTCCAGGTGTTTGGAAAGAATTTGTTCTCTCAACTCGCGTTGGTTCACCTCCATTTTCGTTGAATCGAAAAACACGACTTCGAGTTTGACAGCATGTACACAATACACATCAATGAGAAAGTGTGCAAAATTTGGTTGATTTTTACCCAATGGTAAAAAAGTTATGCCCAGTTGAATGTGTCGCAATAATTTCGTGTTCGCCCTTTAGTGATCCATCTGTGAAGAACGGTCTTGCGGAATCAACTTGGCCAAACTTTGCAGCGAAAATTGACGGAACAATCATGGAACGATGATGTTCTGGGATTCCGCGAATCTCTTGCGTCATAGATAAATCAAAGTTTGGTTTATGGAATCGGTATTGTAAATGGAAGAAGTGTATAGAATTCAGAAAGAGGAGTGGCGAAAGTGGTCGGTCAGCATAACATTACATTATGTTTGGAGAAGAACAGGACCCGTCTTAAAATTTGGTGACATCCATTCATTAAGTAAAAATTAAATTTATTCCAGTATATGACATACAATGCAATTATAAATGCAACAATATTCAAAAACTAAATACGACAGGGCATCGTTTGCTGTCTGTTGCCACGGGTATTGTGGATTTCCTTGGTACCCGGTTCAAGCTTCAGTTTGCTGCGGTAGCTCTCTGAATAAATAATACCGAATAGGGCATTTATGTGATATTTTGCTGTACCTGTTGTGGACATTAGTACATCCTTTTACTTAAACTTGTTGAAGACCTTCAAAACATAAATGGCACTATTAAGGAGCATTATATTTGAACAAATTATTCGCAGTTCTTATCCAACGCTCCCAGCTGGACGAGGGGTAGAGGAAGACACACACACACATTATCCAAATTGTCCTGAATATATTTTACAATTTAGGGATCGTCCATTAATTATGTCACACTTTTAGGACGTCCATTAAAAAAATTAGACAAAGGGGGAGGGGGTTGAAAATGGGTCACGATGAACCTTCCATTAATCGAAATCTTGTTCGATTTCCACTCAGAATGTTTGAGCATTTCGTGCTTCACTGAGACTAATTACATCATTTAAAATTGATAATTGTGGTTAAAAACAACGTTGTTTGATCATACAAATCATCCCGAATATCTGTACTTGAAGTTCTACACACTCAACAAGGTATACGATGATTCGACTTAATGATAGAATCGGTAAACCTTCGTGAAGCCCCATAATATCATAGGTTTGGATTATTAGGTTTTCAAAAATACCTGGAGTTCAGATCTTAATTTTTTTTTGTATAGTCGCTTTAACACTCTTGGATCATTCGTGACATATCCCGGTTAGATTTGAACTCATGACTTTGGTGTGAGACGTATGAATTCCGATGTTTATGTTTTACAGACTAAGATGTCATGACTAATTTTGTGTACCCTAAATAATTAATTAACTAATTTTGATTTATCTCTGGACCAATCATCTCATGATTTTTTTTAGTTGGTTGATTGTGTCCGGTGTCCAACATGTCCATTCCAGACATGAGCGGACATGCAAGGAGGTTGAATTCGGACTTTTTTATTGGCTCTCTATCTTCAAGCAGCTTTGTAACAGGATATGTCTTGCTCAGATTTTATACTAGAACTAGGAAAACTGTAACAAAACAATGCAAACACTTTTCTTCCAACGGCACCAAAAGAAAAATCACCGTTTGACTCGTGCGCGAACAGATTGCGCGTGAGAGAAAAGAATAGAGTTTTTTTGTAATTTTAAGGATTTTTAGAAACTTTGCCAAGACATAATGCACAAAGTTGTAAGCAGATGTGTAAACAAGACAGGGTGTCGACTCAACGAAGAAAACAAAATTCCCTGATATTCCAGTAATTTTCAAAAAAAAAAAAAATCCAGGTGCAGTGCCTACCCGGTTTTGGCAACACAACCCCATCAGCTACTTTCCTCGGAATATATTAGTGCTTTATGAAATCTTTTTCATTAAATACCACACGGACCTCTAAACCCATGAATAGTGGTCCAGTACAATTTCAAATTAAATAAAGCTTTCCATATTATAGAATGCAAAAAAGACAGAAATCTTGTGTTGCCAAAAACGGGAAGGATCCGCATTCTAACCTAGGGGCATAAATTCATCCAAATCTCCTTCATCTCTATGGTGACCAGCAAATCTTGATTGGCAATTGTCCCGCTTTTCTCTCGGAAGTTTGGAAATTATCGCGGTTTAGGTATTTTAATTAAGGACAAAACTGAATGCGATTAAGCCGAAGGTTAAATGGGTAATTTCTAAGACAGCAACACCTTCGCTGGATCTTGAATTTGGATCTCCGACAGGTTCGAAGTCTTCTTCGAATTTTAAACTCTTTCTAAGAATTCACTGGAGCTTAAATTTTCTTAAATTTGCATGAAATTCTCCGTAGAATTCATTCGCGTTCCAACAATTGAAAAGGGCCTATTAGCTTTTGTGAACAAAATTTGTAATCCCCCTTCCCTGTCAGCACCATCTGGCAGGGAAAATTCTCCCGCCGAGAATTGTCTTCAAATTTTGCTCAGAATTATCTTGGAGTTCTCCTCTAAGTTCGTCTGAAAATTGCATGGAGTTCTCATTAGCATTCTCTAGAAATTCCTTTCGGAATGCGCTTGGAATTATACCTGGACTATCCTTATAGATCTTTGCCTAGTTATTTCGAAATTGTACCCTCAAAACTCGCGTTCCTTGGTATTTTTCAAGAATCCTGGAATCCTCTTCACTCTTTGGAGATCTAGTAAAAACTCTCATAGAGGTTTTCCTAAAGCTACCTAGACAAAAGTACCTTGGTGTTATCTCTAAAATTCATTCTAAAATCTGCTCAAATTTGTTTTGGAAAAAAATCTAAAATTCTCTTCAAAGTTACTGTAGTTATCCTTAAAATCTATACCAGTTCAAAGGTCTTAAAATGTTATTGTTTTCGAAGAGAGGACGAGGTATATTTTTTCAGATTTGTCAACTAAATTCATGAGATTTTCCCGGTGACTTCGATTTCCAGCTTTTTCCGGTTTTCCCGTTTCACTGGACACTCTGCATTCCACACATGAAACACTTGTTTTTAATCCCATTATATTTGTTTTGCCTTGAGCACATTTTGAGACCCAGCTCCGTAAGAAAATTATTCCGGAATACATGCTAAACCAAAAGCTAATTCGCGGGCGGATTCCTCCGGTGAGAAATAGTAAAAACAACGCTTTCATCACCAAAATTCTGTAAGTAATTCCATTCAAATTGCAATAGAAGCAACATTACTGTACTAAAACTTTACTGTGAAGACCTAGAATACTTAATACAGTCACTCTATGCTGTCAAAGCAATGTTTGCCTACGTATCTTTGAATCATTATAAAATCAAAAAAGTGCTATTCCAAGCAATAAAAAAAACTCCCAAGCAAGACCATTATCCTAAATTCTGATTTAGTTAGTTCTCT
Organism: Ochlerotatus camptorhynchus; assembly: GCF_037179485.1. Lineage (NCBI taxonomy): Eukaryota > Metazoa > Arthropoda > Insecta > Diptera > Culicidae > Ochlerotatus > Ochlerotatus camptorhynchus. Next base: position 3,765,353 of record NW_027040988.1, read on the forward strand.
GAGCTAATCAAGCTGTTAAGAAAACAATAAGGAACAAGAACTAGAAGTATTCAGAAGAAAAGCATTATCTCTCTTAAAGCTGGGTTTGGACAAGACAAGTCAATTGATCAACTCAGTTGAATTCAACTGATTTGAACGTGTAAACTTTGTCATTTAACTGACTTGAATTGAAAAAAAGTTGAACCAGCTTTACTTTTCAAGCCAATTGAATTCAACTGAGTTGATCAATGACTTGCCTTGTTTAAGCCTAACTCTTAACCATTTTTGCATTTACTCAAAAGCGCTCAGGGGATTGATTTTTGTTGGACACAGCTGGATCGAGCAGACGGAGAATCTACTTGAAGGTTTAATTTTGTCAGACGCAATTAGGTATAACCTCTATTAAGGGACGCACATTCATATAAGCAGCTTAATTTTGCAACAATCAATAACGTCTGAACGGAATGGAACTGAATTTTTATCTCGGTTCAACTCAGGAATGTGACAACACTCAGTGGGAGCTGAATTTATAATAGGCTCAAAGTCATCGAAATACTCTTTTATTGGAGTAACTTTTGCTCCACTTGCAAAAGTGCAATATCAAGCATTGAACAACCACAACTTCGCAACTCTATTTAAAATTTGGAATTGAAAACCACCCTCAAACTACAACAATTAATAAAGTTACCTGAAACTAGCGAAGTCAGCCATACTTATTAATATGTTTCTGTTACAAAGAAATATTTCCCTAACTTTGAATGAAATTCCCTGACAATCCCTGATTTTCCAGGTCCAAAAAGGAATTCCCAGATTTTCCAGGTTTTTTTCAGGTAGTCGACACCCTGAAAGAGATTATAATTATGTATCTATATATATAAAAATGAACTTCTGTCTGACTGTCTGACCCTTATAGACTCGGAAACTACTGAACCGATCGGCGTGAAAATTTGTATCCAGGGGTTTTTGGGGCAGGGAAAGGTACTTATGATGATTCGAAACCCCTCCCACCTCTGTAAAGGGAGGCTCCCATACAAATTAAATAGAAATATCTGCATAACTCGAGAACTAATCAAGCAAATTGAACCAAATATGGCATGTGGAGGTCATAGGGGGTAGCCCCTTAAATAAGAGGGGAGGGGGGCTACGTACATGCTTTTTTTAATTGTCGCATAAACTCAAGCTAATATTGAATCCCGAGCAAGGCTGGGCACACTCAGCTAGTATGATATAAAATTGATTGATACCAAGTAACATTGCATGTTTTATAAAGGTTGGCCTTCAAGACATAAAACCTAAATTGTTAATCGGGATGAGTATATTTAATCCGAATTCCCGGTTGGATGAACACCCTGCAATGTGCATCATGTTTGTACCGTTTGAAATCTATCAATTTGCAACATCCTGAGACGAAAACGGTACTAATCCCCAGTAGACAACAGAATCGGTCCAACAATCCAAAATGATCCAAAATGCGCGTCCAAACTGAATTCGGTACCACCACAAGCCAAAACCAGAATCCAGCCAAACCACCGAACCGTAGCAAAATACTAGATTTTCTCCTCCTTACCTCGCGGTCAGCGTTACACCCATACCAATATCCACAAAAACTGAACCACGAGTATAATAATATGCTGTTGAACAGAGACACACCGAGGGCAAGAGAAAGACCTTCACGTGCACGACTGGGCAATTTCGTACACCTCTTTTTCTCTGCGAGCGCGTGTGCGTGTTGGTGTGCATCAGAAAGCTAGTGGAAGCATGGTCCCCCTGATCGAAGAGCCTCGGTTGTAGCACTCTCCGAAAATTGCGGCGCACACCAATCAACCGCCTAACGACGACGACGACGACGACGACGGCGAACGAGTGCAGCCCTGAGTCGAAAATTCACCCATTTACGTCATCGTACCAGCGCAGCGGCAGCAGCAGCATCGTCGTCGTTGAGGAGCGTCCCGGTCTTTGAAGATAAATATACACAATCCCATATTCTACGCACGATGAAATTGAAATCTGCTTTGGAGGTGATCAGGTAGTTGTGCGCTTGGCGTTTTTTTTTTTCGGGGTCGATCGGAATGGAAAGAAGGAATCACCACAAATCACACCAGGGTATTTAAAACGAGTTCGTGAGAAGCAAGACGACGGGAAGTTAAAAGGATGTTATCCTTCCTGGGAAGGATTTCATGCGAAACGAAGATGCCGGTTAGTTAAATGGAAAGGAAAAGCTCATAATAGAGGTGAACGGTGTGGATAATCTCATATCACGCGAGGAGGACGAAAATATAAACGGGGTGATTTAATATATCGAAAATTGGGAAAACAAAACATCGGCTTCTAACAGTATTTGTTTTCGAATTAAAACAACTTTGCCTCACATTTGTCAATCCTTCCTGTATGAACAGAATAATCTCATTACATTAAGAAGTTAGATAAAAGAAAGAAGTAGGTTAAAAATTTGGATCATGCAGGACCCATTACTGTGTATACCGGAAATTATAGGTTTTCCAAATCGTCCAGGACATCAGTTGATTTGTTGTACTAGATCAACCAAGACTGCAATAATGTCTATAATATCTAAATATGTTCAAACAGATTCATAGTGTCTATATGGATAATGTTTAACTATTTCTACGTATACCAGATGATCTAGGTTCTCCAAATCGTCCTGTAGTTCAGATGATTAGTTTTACTAGATCAACAAAGACTAGGATAATATCTGTGGTATCGAATATCGATTTGGAAATCCTAAAACATTTGGCATGATCCACATAGACACCGCAAATTTGTTTGGGCATATTTCGATACTACAGATATTGAATTAGTCTTGGGTGATCTAGAAGAAAAATAACCTGATCTACAGAATGATTTCAGAACCTATAATACCTTGTATACGTAAGTCGTAAAGGTCGGGTACAATCCACATATACACTTTGAATATTTCGATACTACAGACATTATTGGAAGGAAACAGCTTAGACTATTTTATACAGGAGGAGTAGTCCAAAACCACTACGACAGTATAATTGATAGAACAATAGAAAATGTTTCAACTATAACTCCCACTCAGGTTTGTGATACAGAAGTTATCGATAAGAGAAACCAAAATGATAGAAGTAAGCCTTTAAGTAGGTGTGCAAGCGAAATGAATAAAGTAATTCTGAATATTCGGTTGAAAGCAAACCAGTAGAAAGGAGCATAGGAATAAAAATTGCTAGTTGGAATGTAAGAGGGTGCAAAACATTAACCAAAAGGACCAAAATTGACGGTACGTTAGATGCATATGGAGTAGATGTAGCAGTATTGCAGGGAGCAAATACCCTAGGGAATCAAATACACACAGCGAATTTCACTTGGATGGTGGAAGGCAACCATATTAATAAGGCAAGAGGACTAGCAATTTTAATTAGGAAAGGATCAGGAATAAAAGTTGTTCATATTAAAGAAAGAAAAAGAGGCATTATGTGGTGTAAGCTTCTAATAAATGGAATTAATTTAATATTAATAAATGTCCATGCACCTAATGTTAGACAAAATACATTTTTATCTAATCTTAGTGATTTAATATCAAAAGACAAACATAGAAAGAACTTGTTGATCATGGGTGATTTTAATGCACAACTAGGAACAAAAGACATGAGTAGTGAGGACCATAAATATATAGGAAATATGATCGGTCATGATTTCTGTAACGCAAATGGAGAACTGCTCAAATTATTCTTGCATACATCAAAAATTAAAAACGTTTCATCCAAAATAGGGAAGGATATAAAAGTAAATTGGAAATGTAAAGACAAACAAAGTCAAATAGATCATATTCTAGCTCCGCAGTATAACAATTTTAAGATTAAGTTTATTAAAGGATATTGGACGCAGGTCAAAACAGACCATAAACTGATTCAAGTTGGCATTTCACTTAAAGATGTAGAAATTCAAGCATCAAAAGCAAAAGAATCATCTCGCATCTGTATAGAATTGTTTAAGGATCCAAGTATTAAAAAGAAATAATAGGAAAAAATAAAATCAATTAAAGTAAAACACACAAACAAATATTCGGTAAATCAAAGATACTCAAACCTAGTTAGAAAGATGAAAATAGCCGCTTCTAGCATATTAAGAGTAAGTAAAATCCCAAGTACACCAAAGCGGAGAAAAGCTTTTAATAATTTAAGAGATGCTTTGAGATTTTCCAAGAAACATCCTGACATGCAGAACTATAAATACAAATTAGGTAATCGCAAACAAGAGTTAGCTCAAGCTATAAAAGACCATAAGGAAAAGGAAATTATGTTATTCTTTAAACAATTAAACGATTTTGAAGTAGTAATGAGAATAAGAAAAACATACAGTTATCTAAAAAACTTCAGAAAACAGAAGAACAACAAGGCATCAAAAATTAGTACACGAGTATGGGATAATATTTTGAAGGATTGTCATGGGCCAGAAATAGATTTTTGTAACAGCACAGTCAGTAATGCATTATAAATACAAGTAAGAACCCTGTCTATACTATTTCGATAAAACGATATATCAAAATTTGATAACAATATGCTTTCAAAAACAAAATATCATTTTGATAATATGTTTGATTCCAACTCTGTTTGGAAGATCAAGACAGAATAAATCATGGTTTCACATGTCATTAAGGTCCGTTTAGACTATCTGATTTCTTGGTCTGCTTTTGACCGCCGCCATAATGAAAAATCTACTCGAATTCACTTTCGACACACTTTGTCGAACCCCTCCCCCCCCCTGTTTGCTGGTGTTCACACTGCTTGCACATGTCGAAAGAACTGTCAATTTAGATTTCAAAACAAAACTGTATCAGTAATCAAAAGTAAATACTTCCATCATGAATTACCAGAAAATTGCTCTAGTTCCGCTCTAGTTGCTTTTATTATTTTAAATAAAATGAGAAGGAGAAGGTGAATGTGGAGTAGGAAATGGTTGCTCAGGAGGAACACCGGCAGGGATCTGGCTCAGCTTCTCCTTCAAGAGCTGCGATATGAAGATGAAAATGGATTTCAAAACTTCGCCAGGATGTCGATACCAACTTTAGACAAGCTAGTGGGAAAAGTTCTCACTAGATCTACATGATTCCTTGAGTTCTGAAAATTTCTGTTAACAACTCAATTCTGCAAGGTCTTCAAACCTTCTGACGTCCCTGAAGTTTTGTTTCTGTTCTCCGGTAAAATTTCTTTAAAGATCAACAATCTTTCCTGACGATCTGCAAATTTCTCGGTAGTTCTACAGATTTCTTTGAAGTTCTGTGTGTTCTTCAGAAGTTCTGCAAATTTTCCTAAAAATCTACAAAATTCCTGAATCCCTGAAGATTTAAGATCCTTGAAGATCAACAATTATCTCTGATGTTCACAAAATTTCTAATAATCTACAAACTTCTCGAAAGTTCTGTAATTTTCTCTGCAGATTTTCATGATTCAATGAATATCTGCAAATATCTCTGAGAACAGCTATACAATTTTCTAAAGAATTAAAAGATTATCTAGAAATTTTTGATCTTTCCGGAAGTTTTAGGAAGTATTCTGAAGTTTTTCTAATTTTTCTGAAGCTGTGCAAATATCTCTAAGGATCAGCGAACATACCTGAAGTTCTGTAAATGTCTCTCAAAATCCAAGAACCGCAGTAAAATTCTGAAAATTTATTTAAACATCTGCTAATTTTTGAGTAGATTTAAGATCTACCCTCTGAACTTTTCTGAAGTTCCTAAAATTTATTTCAAATTCTGTAAAGTTTTCTGAAGTACTGTAATTCTGCTTTAAAGATCTACGAACTGCCCTGAAGTTCAATAAATTTCACAGTAGATCTCCGAACTTTTCTGAACTACCCATAATCGCATATCAGTCCCATCTTTGCTTGATTTCCTATCCATATGGGACTGATATGCGATTATGGGCAGTAAAGTTCTTTAAATTTCTTTGTGGATTCTTGATCTAAAGATCGACGAACTTTCCCTAAGATCTGTAAGTTTTGCTGAAGTTTGGCAAATTTTTCTAAAATCGTACGAACTTTCTGACGTTCTACAGACTTCTATTAAGGTCTACGGACTTCTCTTAAGGTCTACGGATTTCTCTTAAGGTCTACGGACTTCTCTGAAGTTCTTTACATCTATTTATTTCCGACTTCCATGGAGTTCTGCAAAATATTGTACTTGTTTTTGGAATTGAGGTGCTTTTCTGACATTTAACGAATTTTTCGGAAGATCTCACATATGTGTGAAACTTTCTGTCAAATTCGTGCAAATATCTTTAAAGTTCTGTAAAGTTGTCTTAAGCTCCGTAGCTCTATTCCCAAGATCTACAAAAAAAACACTTGAGGCTCAATAAATTTCTCAGTAGATCTGCAAACTTCTCTGATGTTTTGTAAATTCCTCTCGGGTTACCCTGAAGATTTGAAAATTTCCTTGAAGATAACCTAAAGCTGTCAATATGTATCTGAACATATTTGAGCTTCCTTGAACTTTTAAATGTCTCTCTCAAGATCTACAAATTTTCCTGAAATCGTGTAAATATTTTTTTTAAATCGCCGAACTTCCCTGAAGTTCTGAAATTTTTACTGCAGATCCATTAACATTTCTGAGGTTCTTGTGATTTTTTCAGAAGTCCTGTAGCTTTGTTCTGAAAATCTACGAACTTTTCTGTTGTTGAATAATGTTTCGAGGATCTCCAAACTTCTGTGAAATACTTTATATTTCACTGTAGATTCTTGGACTTGTCTGAAGTTATGCGAATTTCCCTGAAGATTTGCAAAATTTCGCTTATATTTTACAAATTGTCTCGTTTGCACACGTTGTCTTACCTGTCAGATGCTTGTCAAGTTCAGTGCCCTTAAGAAACGTTTCGAGAAATTGAACGAAAAACTTCGTTTGAATTACGAATGAAATGATAATTGGAAAACTCCCTGAGTGGAACCAAAATTCCCTGAATATTCCAGGTTTTTCCAGAAAAAATAAAATTCCCTGTAAATTCCCGGTTTTTCCAGGTAGTAGACACCCTGTGTAATGAACACGATTACGTTCCGTTACCAAACCCTCCTACCTTAGATGAAATTAGATTTATAATCAATACTTCTAGTAATGGAAAAACGCCAGGGCCAGACCGAGTTTATTTAGAATATCTTAAAAATGCAGATCAGAGCACGATAGAAGAGCTAGTTGAAATTTTGAAGTTGGTATATGTAGAAAACATAATGCCCAAAGACTGGAACAAATCGACGCAAATTCCCATTCCAAAAAAGGCAGGAGCTTCAGAAGCCGATCATTTTCGTAGAATATCTCTTTGTAATGTGGCTTATAAAGTATATGCTAAATGGATAGGTAACCAGCTTCGAAAATTCACAGGAGATCCAGGGTTCCATCAAGCAGCATTTACAAGAAGTAGATCAACAGATGATCATATATTCATTGCTAGGCGAGTCATGGAAGAATATTGAAATGCAGGAAACAATCTAATTGTTTTAGCGTTGGATATCAGTAAGGCATTTGATACAGTAAATGTGAAGAGTTTAAGAGAAGTTTTACTTAATTTAAATGTTCCATCTAGATTAGTTGACAGGGTGTTATTATGTGTTAAGAATGAGCTCACTAGAGTTTTATGGCAAAACCAATTTTCTAAAGAGTTCAAAAGAGGTAAGGGAATTGAACAAGGATGTCCCCTGTCACCTCAACTTTTTAATTATTTAATACAAGATGTTCTTAAAAACGTTGCAAGAGATATTCCTGAATCAGAATTGATAGATGTGATTGCTTAAAACTGCCGATAATTTTAGCATTTGCCGATGACAAATTAATAATAGCAAGAAGTATAAATGAGTTAGAGAATATTCTTAAAGTACTAGAAGAGGAGCTATCCAAAGTAGGTCTTAAAATCAATAGGGAGAAAAGTCAAATTTTAGTCAGATACCCAAATGACAAAGCAGAACAGCCGAACGAATTAATGCTTAATGGAACTGCTTTTAGAACTAGTGAATATATTAAGTATTTAGGAGTTTGTCTGACAGCAACCCTAAACAGGAAATTAACCAATAGGCATAGATCTATAAACGCTTTGAAAACTTCAAGATTAGTAGTAGATTTTTGTACAAGATTTCATCCGAGCTGGGAATTAGGAAAGCTTATATATAATACAGTTTTGGCGCCAGCGTTATTATACGGAACTAAGGTAGCGGTATTAACAAAGAAAAACAGGGTGGCACTAGCAAACTACGAAAAAATTATTCTAAGGAACATTTTCAATAGCTGTAAAAAACCAAGTAATATGAAATTTAATGCAAGAAAAATTTTAGCAGGAAAAACAATAAATAGACGAGTTAGGGTAGGCAGAATAAGTTATTTTGGACATATCAGAAGAAGAGAGATAAACTATCCACTGCAGTTAGCGTATAGATTCAAATTCAACAAGAAAAAAGAGGATAGACCAAGCCTTACTTGGAGGAAATCATTAAATCAGGACTTTGATAGATATGAAGAACTTAATATAGAAGAATGGGAAGAACTAGCTAAGGACAAAGAAAAATTAAAAAAGAAAGTGGAAGAAATTTATAATAATGAGGATAGCGAAATTTCAGATGGTGTATCGACAGAGGAAGAAGATCGAGGAAAAGTAAATTATAAACACTGGAAGAAAAAAGGATAAGACAGAAAATGTGTAACAAGGACTATTGCAAAAAAAAAAACTAATCCTGGTTGTATCTCTTTTTCATTTGCATGCATTCCGGGTGACGAGCGAACATGATGAAGAAGATGGCTTTATCACAGAGCCCCGTCTCGGAACGAGTGGATTGTTGACCGACATGGTCTACGATTCAAAATTGGTTTCTGTAATGATAAGTATCACGATTTTCATCGAAATGTAAGTATTATTGATAATAATCATTACAATCAACTCGTATATACATTGAAATACATAAATAAAAGGGAAGGGACGGTCCAACAGGGCACCCGATTGAAGCGATTTGGACGGGGAGAGTGGGAATGCCAACTCCCTGTTGATAACATTTCGTGGATAAAGGGCGGGCTCTTCTCCCCACTCATTGGGGCATCTTCCTGTTTGGCGGCTTGTTTTTTTTTGACCAATTGACTGATCAAGTTGCTGGAAGGAGATTCTCTTGTTCCGTAGATGCGTATAGGCGACTTTGCCTATCGATCTACCCAATCCGTTTTTGGCCCTTCATACAGCGACATGTTGAGTTATTAAGCTTGATCAAGACAAACAAAGAAGAGAGCCCACTGCTGTCGGACTTAGTTTCCGTGCTACAATGGGTGGTAAACCACTATCATGCATCATGCATCATTTTGATACTACAGACATTATTGCAGTCTTGGTTGATAAAGTAGAACAAATCAAATGAACTCCAGGACGATTTGGAGAACCTAGAATATCCGATACATGGCAATTACTTGCTTATATACGATTCGTTTATGATTTGACAACGAAAAATGCTATGTTCATATTGGAAAAAAGGAAAACGTCTCACATTGGACAGACCTCAGGGAATTTCCGTGTAAATCCGGTGTGACTTATGGAATTGAGATCATTTTTCGATTATTTACAGGGTGTTTGGTTTGAACCGGTAAAAAATGGAGAGCCAAATGAACAACAAAATTGATGATAGCAAAATAATCCGGGACGGAAAGATCACAATGAATTCCACATTTTTTGTGACAGCACATCAGTCTCTTCGCGATTTTCGCAACATCATTTAATGTTTCCGCGATTTTCACGACTGAAAGTTCAAATCCGCGAAAATTGCGAAATCCGCGCCTGTTGTAACAACCCTGCAACTTAGCTAAATTTTAGCATTTTTTAAGTTCTTGAAATCTCCATGATATAACACCCTTAAAATACTCTCACGTTTTCCGGATGTTCATGTAATTTTTATCATGTTCCAGAAATTCTCTCGGAGCTTTGCTGAAGTTCTCGAAACTTCTTTAAGGTTCTTAAAATTTTCTTGACATTTTTTTAACTGCCCCTGGATTTTTCTGTATTCATGTTCTCTAAGCTACCCTGAAGCTTTCAATTCTATTGAAGATCTCGGTTCTGCTCGGAAAGAAATGGAATTCCCGTAAACACCTTTAAATTTCCTTGAAAATCTCGAAAGCCGATCAAATGTCACAAAGCTTCTTCGAATTGTTCGAAAATTAGAACAAAATGTAGGCATCGTTTGAACTATCAGATCATATACAATGCAGTGCACGAAGAATGATCAATCGTGAAATAAATTCACGCTTAAAAAGTTGAAAATAGTAACTTTTAGTGACTGGCTTGAAAAAAGTGACCAAGTCACTAAAAAGCGACTCGCTACCAGCCCTGAATGACTCATTGTACGGGGTATTAAGGCCCATGCACTTTACATCGGAAATCAATTTGAAATATTACTGAAAGATTAAATTCTAAAAACAATAAGACGAGAAATTGAAGAAAATTATGCAGCAAATAGAGCAAAACATTCATTTGGTAAAGAATCACTCTGTTTTAATTGTTTAATCTGAAATTTTGGTGTGCGAATTTGTTCCTATGGTATGGTTATTTTTTCCCGGTTCTCTCATTGAATGCCAGATTTTTCCCGGATTTTCCGGTTAATTTTCAAATTTCCGGATATTACCCGGTTCATCATTTATGCATCTTCACTTGTATTGAGAGTAGTCTGAAAACTACCAACACGTAAAAGTCCTTGACCGGATCAAAAATCGGTATATTTGGTATCGCAAAGGCGTTTGGTGACGAGAAACTGGCAGAGTCCAAGTTGTTAACCCATTCGGTTAATGAGTAAATCGCAAAACAAACGCTCGAATCGCCCCCGAATCGCCTTCAAAGTTCAAAAAGTCAGCAAACACCCACACAGACGAATTCATTCACAGCATCGGAGACGGTGCAATTTTCCACCGTCCGTCGACAGCGGTATTTTCATTACGTCCATCGACCGTCGGTACAATCGCGCAAATTAAGAAGAAGCCGACAAATTCTAAAATTATGATTTTTCTCATTCAAACGACGACGCACCGCGACCGCAGAAAATAGGACTCTTTCGAAAGAATGTGTAATATGGCTTTCGGGAGAGAATGTGTGCGAGATCGAAAATATACTACACTAGGTAGGTGTTGCGAGATTTGGCCCAACCATCAAAACAGTCAGTGTCAAGGAAGTACACGATGAGCTAATAGAGAGAGAAGGAAAAAAAAAATAGAAAACAAATAACACACCGAGCAGTGGTCGAAAGATGGCAGCAAAGAAGCGGCCATGCCGTTTGGTCACCGTCACCATCGTCGCCATCCATCACGATTGTCGTCGTTGGGCCTACTCTTTGTGTGTTTGGTCTAATATAGTGGGAAATCTTGTAACACTTTCCCCGTGTACAAATATCACGCTGGCAAATGCCTCGTTGAGAAAGGTCAAAAGAGCTGCGTCAGATGTGATTATGGAGGAACGGGAGTTTTGCGCTGAATTGTGCCAGGGAGAAATTATTCTTCGTCGAGGGTTTCTGGAACAATTTCCGACTCTCTAACGACGCCATCACTGTCACGAAATGTAATTGTCGGGCTATGACATATTCAAGCCTATTTGAGTGCTTTCTCCGTTCAATGCAAGTTCAGCATTGCGTCTTGATTGGACTGTTTCAGATTCCCCAGGTCCCCAATGCTCGGGTGTGGAACATTTTTATGTCGGGAATGATTGCCTGTTTTATTGTTTGAATTTGACTCTTCTAGGTTTACAATGATTCGAAACATAAAATTTACAGTGGGGAACAGTCCCTCACGCAGAAGCCACGAATGAACTGATTTTCCGATGTGATCGTATTCATATCAACAGTCAAACATCGACATGACGTTGTGTCCTCTTGGCTGTCGGCTTCGGATTGATAACCAGAACAGTTGAAAATGATTTGTGGAGCAGCGTAGAACAGGTCTGGACAGCAGATCGCACATTATTTTGATACCTCCGAATCTTGTTCGTGACATTGATTTCATTAATACCCATTGCCGTTCATTCTAAACTGTCTTGGAGAGCTTATCAATTTGGGAGACTATAATATACTAGGTATTTCGTGTCAACGGAATCCTGATCTCCGTTCCATTCTGGAGCTACTACCTTTCTTGACAGTTATAGTGCATCTACGTTACCGCAAATCAATCATGTGATAAACGAAAACACCCGCAGCTTGATAGCTTGAAAACATAGGACGCTGCTCCGTTGATCTCTTGGGCATCCGCTCCACTAGTGAAACTAACTCCACATCATCTTTCTTAGGTTGTGACTTTGAAGAAAAAGTTGTTTCACGGTTTTGACGTTACACCTGTACTATTTCCTACGATTTTCAAAAAACGGTAGTCTTGGTAGCAAGCTGCTTGCGGGGAGCCTGTCCACCGGTCCGCATGTCGTGTGTTGGGCGATCGATATGAACACGTTCGAAGTTCCAAAGGAAATGCGGCTTCGGCTTGTTTCGTTTGTGACCAACTATGTGATGACTGTGTTAGAAAAGACACCTTGTGGTCTAAGCATATGTATGGGAAATATTGATGCTACCAATTTTAGTTTAATTTCTTAGCTGTTTAACTATTTTCATCATTTGTACTATATGCAGGGCTGGTAGCGATCAATGCTGTCAGAAATAGTGATTTTAGTGACCATGTTGAAGAAATATATGACCAAATAGTAACTTAAAGTTGTAAAAAAAAGAGACTAAAAAGTAACCTAACAGACGAAAAGTAGTTGTTCTGATGGCACACCAAATAAATGTTTGATGTTTTAGACTTATGTACGATATGAAGCTTTAAAGGTCAAGATTCAAGAGAAAATTTATCACCATACCAACTGGCAAAACCTGGAAGACAACTAATCTTCAGGGAATTTATTTTTTCCTGAAAATAGCTGGAAGTCTCAGGGAATTTTATCATTATTGACAGAATTGACTAATTTACTTAGGATAAGGATAGTTTAATGAAAATAAAAAAAATGCAATATTCCAAAATGCAAACATTTAGCTTTTCTCGTTATTTTCATTCACACATTGAACTTTATACATCAAAAGTGGACTAATCTTCAGTAACAAATAAATTTATAAAACTCAGAAACATGAAAGATTATTTAAAATTTGGACAAGTTTTTGAAATTCTGGACTTAAAAGCTATAATACTTCAAGAAGTTTTCAAGAATATGGAGTCGAATTCCAGTTTTAAGGGCTCATGGAAATTAATTTTAATTTCTAAGGACCTCATTCCAATGGAGTTCTGGGAAAAATCTCTGAGAAAACCATCAAGTGCATTCTGCTTTCAAGACAGTTCTGAGTTTTACAAATGTTTAAACTTCCTTGAAATTTTTCGAACTTCATAAAGAATCGTCAATTTTTCTAACGATCAACGAAAACTTCTCACAATTCGCTAAAGTTTTCGAAACTTCTTTAAATTTATTTAATGTTAACGGAACTACTCTGAGGTTCTCTGTTCTTTCCTTAAGTTGTCGAAACTTCTCTTAAGTTTTTGAAGTTCTCGTGAAGCTTGTTCTACTGCCCTGATTTAAATTGAACTGTCCTAAACATGTTTAAGCATCCGCGAACTTCTAAACATCTCTGAAATTCTATGAAAATCTGGAAACTTCTTAATATCCCGTTAATTTTCTGAAACTAACTTTTTTGGAGCCTACTAAGCTTCTTTGAGATGCTCTCGCATTTTTCTTATCTTCATAATAGTTCCTGAAGTTCTCGGATCTTCCCTTAAGTTTAATAGACAACTATGAAATTCTTGAAATGTTTCTGAAGATCTCTGTTTGTCTGAAATTCCTTCTTCCAATTTCGTGGAATGAAATGGAATAATTATTATAGTTCTATGATTTTAACTGAAGTTCTCAACATTTTTCTGAAGTTCGTGGAACTGCCCTTAAATTATCGACACTAATTCATAGCTTTGTCAATAGTCTAGACATTTCTGATGTTATTAAAACTGCCAAAAAGATTTCTGATATTCGTTACAGTTCTCTAGACTGCCCTGAATTATTCAGTATTTTTTATAAGAACTCACATTTAAAAGGAAATTCAAGTTTCCACAATTTTCCTTAAGTTTTATAAATTTAATAAACGCTCGCGGAACTTTGCCTTACATCACTAATTTTCCCTGAACTTATCTGGGCATCCCTGAAGTTTTCTATGCTTACTTGAGGTTCTCTAAATTTGTTTAATGCTCCTGAAAATATTCTGATATAAATTCATAACTCCCTGGTGCTTCTGAGTTTTTTGAATCAATCATGGAATTCTCGGAATATCCCATAATTACACGGAACTCCTTGTAAGTCGCTGCAAATGTCCTTGAATTAATGGGATTGTTCTGAATTTATTTGAAGATCGTCCTCGAAGTACTCGAAACTGCACTGAAAATCATTAAACTATCTAATTATGATTTAAGTCATGTATCCTAACTGAAGCTAATTTTTCGAAATTTTTTGAAGTACTTGAAATAACCATGATATAACACACTTAAAATACACTTTCCGGATGTTCATATAATTTTAATTCCCTGAGTTTCTCGAAACTTCTTTAAGGTTTCTGCAATTTTCATGAAATTATTTGAACTGCCTTTTGATTCTCTGATCTGTCTTGATGTTTTCGGAGCTTCCCTGAAGCTGTCAACTCTATCGAAAATATCGGTTCTGCTTTCAAATAAATGGAATTCTCTTAAGACCTTTGAACTTCCTTGAAATCTTCTGTGAAGTTCCTGGAATTATTCTGAAGTTTTCAGAAATTCTCTCAAGGTCTCCGAAATTTCCTGAAATTCTCAAAATATCTTAAGGGTTCTCGATTTTTTATAGCACATCATGAAACTATCCTGAATTTGTTTAAACTCACTCTTATAGATCTGCGCCAGAAGTCTGAATTGAAATTACAGAAATTGCCCTTAAGATTTCTGAAATTCACCCAATATCTGTAGATCTAGCTTTTCTAAGGTACTTAAAACTTCTTAAAAGTTTCTACAACTTTCCTCAAGTTCTCTTTATTTCTGAAATACTCTTGGCACCGGTGATGGTCTCTGAAATTCAAGGCGCTTCTTAAAAGTTCCTGCACTTTCTTGGATGCTAGCAGAAGTGGTTCTTCAAGCTTCCAGTAAGTTCCCCATATTTTCATGATGTTAACTTTGGGTATGCTTCCGCAGTTTGTTTATGAAGCTTCGCTGAAATTCTCAGCATTTCCTTTAATATCTCAAAAATTTTGTAAAGTTCTTACAATTGTTGTTGTTGTTGCTTATAAAGTTAATTACAAACTCCAAATAAATAAAAAAAAAAATCCAGTAATCTTTGAAAATGTTTAATATTTTAAATTTTTGCATGGAAAACGAATCTTCAGAACATAGAATATTTTCTTTTTTTCTTCTTTCCTTTATTTAACGTTGGTCTCTGTTCCGCAATCTAGTGCCAATCACCGACGGACATCGATTGCCATCCATTGACGGCAACCGAATTTGCAGGAAGGCAGCTTCCACACCTGCGTAGGATATCGCACCTATTCACAAACACACATGGGCCGGGACCACCGGCTTTACTTCCCTTCCGAAGGAAGACGTGACCAGAGATTGTTATGCCTCAGAAAAATCCCACCGACCTCGGCTGTCTAAGCATATGTATGGGAAATTTTGATGCTACCAATTTTAGTTAAATGTCATAGCTGTTTAACTATTTTCATTATTTGTACTATATGCCACAAAATTGCTGAATGAAGCCCTTGTCGAATGGCATATTGCATGACATATTTCACATTAATGCTTTGGAGAATTATGCGTTCAAAACCTGACCTTTATCGTTGCATGTTCATTTTTCGTACTCGCAAAGTGTACCCCCATATAGAAAACAAAGACGTAGTCCTACGTCAAAAACTAATTGTGTCACTTTTCTTCACGGTTGGTGACATCATTATAGTTTGTAATGCAGTTATAAATAAGGATTGAGAAATATTTCCCTGAATTTAAAGAAAATTCCCTGAGATTCCATCAGTATCCAGGTCATTATTGCATACAACGAAGTAGGTGCTGCCTGCTGGTAGCTAATGAGGTCGCTATGGAAGCATACCTGAGGAACTTTCGTTAAATCAACATACTGAAAATGTTTGATCCTGTACCCTGCTTTTAACGAACTAACACCAAATTTCCAGCTTAATTAAATATTGTACGAAGTACAATATTGGGCAACAAGGAAATTACGAATCACACGTTTCAAGAAAGAACCACCTGTTATTTCAGGAAATGGCAACCGGAGGAAATGAAGACCTTATGCAGCAGATTGTCCGGCAGAACCAGGTTGACACTCAAACTGGAACGCTTCTGAATGCTAGATGATGCCTTCGAGCAGTTCAGAAATTCATCATTGAATCTCAGCATCCACGAATTCACTTACAATCCGGAAAACGGTTTCGTTTTCGAGCGGTGGTATAAAAAATGTAAAGATCTTTTCCTGAAGGATGGCGCGAAATTGGACGATGCAGCGAAAGTTAGTTTTACGATGCCTCAGCGTCAACGTTTTCGATTGCTATGTAAATTATCAATTTCTCAATACGCTCCCGGAGCTTTCCAGCAAAACCGCGAAAGAACACCACGCAATTTTCAACGCTCTCTTCCGACGTCTGCAAGAGTACAGTTTCATTCTCCGTGAAGAAATGTACCGCAATGTACTCCAACCACTTATTAAATACCTGGGACATATCATTGATGCCTCTGGTCTCCGACCGGACATGTCCAAGATCGAAGCAATTGTGAAGATGCCTCCTCCTAGTGACGTTACCAGCTTCCGTTCGTTCCTTGGTGCAGTAAATTTCTACGCAATACACAATACACTCAAGAAATTCTGGATGGCACATTCTGCACCTGCATCTCGCTCACTTACTGAAGCTGAAAGGACAAGTAGAGAAGTAAGGACTAGCGCTAGTATTGGCAGTTACGAAATTTCACCGGACGAAAATTCACACTGCAAATTGATCACCAGCCGCTGCTAATCGAATGCAAAGTTGGGCTCTTACGCTTCTCTGCTAAGACTTCGTCATCCAGTACGTGACCACGACTCAATTCGGTTATGCCAAAGTGTTATCTCTGATCAGCAAGCATTCAAGACCGGAGCAAGATTTCCTCATCGCTTCAATTCAGCTGCAAGATGGCATCGAAATTCCACTACAAGAAGCTGTCTCTGACGTTCAACATGATACGTGGCGCTTCACTCAAGCAAGTGTCGCAGTATATTCAGGAAGGATGGGCCTCTTGCAACAACGATTTTTTTTTTCTTGCAACAACGGGTCCTCCTGCGCTTTGTACGGCGAACGAGAGAGATGCCCATTGATCACCAGACGAGATGTAGATTGGCTAGCAATACGCGAGAGTAGAGCGATGAGTTCTGGGTTGAATCCGAGCGACCACATGGTATCGAATAGAAACGAGTGCCGGACCCGATCGAACGCATGATCTAGGTCAATACTGGCGAGCTTCCCTGCACGACGATGATGACGGAGACTGGCTATGCGATCTTTGAGGGCCAGAGTGGCTTGGAAAATGTTGCGCTCTGAGTTCGAACATTTCTGTCCGTTGCTCAAAACATTGTGGGTTCTCATCACTCGCTCCAGTTTGGTTTTGAGGATGCGGGAGAAGAGCTTATAGTCGCTGTTGAGAAGCGAGATCACTACCCTTTTTCTTTACGAGCACGATGATGCCTTCCACAAACGCAGCGGGAAGGTTACTGGTGAGTGCTTCATTTAGCAACAGATTAACCTCTCGGTGGATGACATCGTTCATACGGTGGTAAAACTCCCTCGGGTTACCATCGTAGCCTGGAGACTTGTTCGGTGCGCTTGCTCTGATTGCATGCAAAATTTCTTCCGTGGTGATCTTGCTTGTGCAGGCTCTCTCGCAAACGAAGCTGTTTTGGACATTCTCCCTTATTTCTTCCGAGTAGAGGGTCGAGAAGTAATTGACCATGTGCGTTTCGATCGCTTGTGGGTCGGCAATAGTTTCATGCTGCTCTGTCTTCAGCTGCGTGATGATGGTTGAAATATAGACATGGGATCCCTCCCGCCACATGAGTTTCGTTGATTCGCATGAATGTTTGGGAGAAATTTCTTTGAAGCGCCAACATCTCGCCAACGACACGACAGTTTGCGGTGGATTTAGGAATGATGGCAACGAATTGGGTGCTCGTTGTGTTTGTGGGCATAACAACACAGCATCCACTGTAGACAGGCTGTTTGTGTTCGTTTTCGGGCCTGAGGATTCACCCTGGCTCGTGCATTTCTGCAGTTCAGGAAAAATGTCCAATGATACCACTGCACACTGGACCCGAAATGCAATCTAGTGGAGCAAAATTAATAACTCTGAAACGAAGCATTTCCGCGACTTGGTGTCTTGGGTAAAGTTTCTCATCATAATAAGGACCATCTATTGACATAAACAAATAGTTCAAAACTCTTCCGCAAAGATGGCATCACAATCTAACTTCTTTCTCTGACGTTTTGAAGACTTGATGTCCTCGGCAAAGTTGTTTGCCTTAACAAAATAAACAACTCCTTTGAAGACGTAAAATTTCCCCAGTCTACTGGTTCCAAGTTATATGGAGTTAAAGAAAAATGGTAGAAAATGTGCTTTTTTCTTTCTGTTTCGGTTTTTTTTTTTCAGACAACCATATTATATTTTTTTCTTATGCAAATGCTTAATAAAATAAACATCTCTTCTTAAGAAGTCAAAACTCCAATGCCTACTGTTTTCAAGTTATTTGGAATTACAGAAGAAAGAGTTTATTTTGTCAAGGCAGACAACTTTGCCCAGAACATCAAGTCTCCAAAACGTCAGAGAAAGAAGTTAGATTGTGGCTCCATCTTTGTGGAAGAGCTTTGGACTATTTGTTTATGTCAATAGATGGTCCTTATTATGATGAAAACTTTACCGAAGACAACAAGTCGCGAAAATGCTTCGTTTCGGAGTTATTAATTTTGCTCCGCTAGATTGCATTTCTGGCCCAGTGTGCGCTGGTGGAGCGGTGGATTTTTGACCGAACGGTTTCGTGCTTGGAAGTTTCGCACCTGTTGGTTTTTTTCGGTTGATGACCGGTTGTTGACCTATAACTCTGTCCAGTTTGCTGCGTTACGTTTGCGTAGCTTTTCTGAAACAGTAGTATCTTGTTATGGACACATGATATGCCAGTGTGTGCGTGCTCTTTGCAGTGCCCGCAGGATTTCAGCTGCCCCTATTGCACTACGAACGCTTGCTCTCCGTCGATGATGACCCATGAGTCGATGTTCCGCTGCACTAACATACGGACAGACCATATACCGAGCGGTATGCCTTCGCATTCGTTGTTTTCACTCCACAATGCCTCGCGAATCGAGATTACTTCACCAAACGCGCTTAGGAATTGTACGACCTTCTCTTCAGATACACCTTCGGGGAGGTCGTAAACCTTCACCTCACAGTCCACTTCATGTTTTCCATCATGTTCGTCAACAACTTTTTGTACAAGCGTCAAGTCACTGACTTTGGTAATCGCACATGCTTCACCTCAGTGGCACTGTAGTCTTTTGATATCTTCCC
Organism: Ochlerotatus camptorhynchus; assembly: GCF_037179485.1. NCBI lineage: Eukaryota > Metazoa > Arthropoda > Insecta > Diptera > Culicidae > Ochlerotatus > Ochlerotatus camptorhynchus. The sequence continues at coordinate 3,784,881 of NW_027040988.1, forward strand.
TTTTCAAACCGAGAACCGACCGACAGAAACCATGAAGTTTTTCGACCGATGGCTTGATGGTGAAGTTCGAATAATCAATTTTAAACGTGTTTTCTCGCCTAATCGCGGAACACTTTACCACGCGACGCGGCACAGCGAAGTAGACAAATATCCAACCGTAAATGCTTCACTTGTGATAAGTGCAAGCGAAAAAAAAAACGTCTACACGTCTCATAAGCTGAGCGATAACTACGAAATTACCAATCCCGATGTACGATCGTTCTTTTCCCACCGCGATGCTTTGGAAGTGTTAATTAGTTGTATGATGCTGTCTAATTGACTGGTGATTCCAGAAGAATGAAAGCTCTAGTTCGCAGTCATGTTCTCTGGCCAAAAATTGACGACAATATTGCTGCTTACGTCAAACGGTGCGATAGCTGTGCCATCCGAAGTCTCCCTCAAAGGCACCACTTCAGTCGTGGTCACTTGCAAAATGTCCATGGGAACGGATCCATGTCGACTTTGCTGGTCCTGTCAACACTTTCTGATGGTAGTCGACGCTTTTTCGAAATGTTCTGAAATTCGCATTATTCGTTCACCAACAACAGCAGCAGTAATCCGAGTTCCTGGGTGAATCGTCTGCTCGTTTTGGAATTCCAAACACAATCGTTTCCGATAGTGGAACACAGTTCACATCCGAACAATTCGTAGCATTCTGTAGGAAAAATGGAATCCAGCATATACGCACTTCTCCATACCATCCACAATCAAATGGACAGACTGAACGTTTCGTGGATACATTGAAAACAGTGGCGTCGCGTAATCTCACTTTTTACCTGTTCAACAACTTCGAAAAACGTTATTTATGGTCATGTTTACGTTCCAATCAGTTACAAAGAGCATAGGGTCTTTTATAGTTTCACTGATTTGTATCAATTTGAACCAATATTGTTTTGTTTGTTTATACGTTTTGAAAGTTGTTGAACAGGTAGATTGAGGTTAGGGCGACGCCACTGATTGAAAAGGTCGTTGCTCAAAAACAACGAGGGGGGAAACATCTCCGAATCGCTCCACATTCTTCTTCAAGCCTACAGATCCACTCCCAGTCGTGTGCTGAACGGAAAACCACCATCTCAGTTGATGCTTGGACGAAACATGCGAACAGTTCGGTAGAACTTTAAAATTGGGGCGTAATTGCTTTTGTAAACAAATACGTCAATCGCCAATTACTCACGAAGAAAAGCTCAATCTCGCAAACAAACTCTACCAAATCTTGATAGAGCTGGGATTAGGGCGTAACAGCTTTTGTAAACAATGACTTCTCTCGATGATTTCTCGAAACTCAAGGCACGCCCACGCAAACCAACATAACCAACGGGAAGGGGAAGTATTCCCCTATCAGATGGTGGTGTTGATTTGAGTGAGCGAGCCCCTTTCTCATTCGAGGCTCATTGTCACTGTCAATTGAGTCACTCACTATCATTTGATATACGACAGTGGAGTATGGAAAAAACCGAGCAAAACGGTCCCGAACAGACAAGTCGACCCTATGTAAGGCTAATTTAAGGTCGATGTCGACCCAATGTCGTGTTGTTGTCGGGTCAATTTTGGGTTTATGTCGGGTCAATGTCGGGTCAATGTCGGGTCAACATCGGGTTGGGGTTTGGTAGAAGTCAGGCTGGTGTCAGGTTGGCTTAGCTTTTTCGCCGGAATGTCGACCAGAGCTCCGTTTATGTGTAGGCTACACTCAATTGAATGATATATTGCGTTTCTCAAATGAGAATGATCCATGCCTTCGTCAAATGACTAAGCAACTGGTATCACCCATTCGGAGGAGGTCCCCTTTGATAGCGAATTTTCATCAAAAATGTTCAAATGATTTTGAGAATTTACAGCACTGCAAAGGTATATCGAAGCAATTTCAAATGGACCTGGGCTCCAGGAATAATCATCGAGCTCATCGGTCAAGTCAACGTCAACGTTCTCTTAGACGGTTGGTATGGTAGACGCAAACTCATTCGTTATCATGCGGACCAGATAAAACACCGCTACAGTGACCAAACTGCTCCAGGTATTTCAAAACCATCTTCACTCAGCATACTCGTGGATAAGTTTGGATTGCGATCCGAGCCCGGACCGAATCTGAATCCAGTTCCAAAACCTGAACATGAAGCTGACCCTAAAGATTCCTTTGTAGCTTCATGTTCAATCCGAACCCGAAGATCCAGAATTACCGGCAAGTACTCAGCCTGGAGATCCAGAATTACCAGCAGGTGCCAGTCGAACTAATCCTATGTAAGAATTTCCGGACGCAGCTCGCCTTCCAGATGAACCCACTACAAGTCGACCAAAACGGCTGATCCAGATGCCATCCAGACTAGAGCCGTACCTTGTATTCTGGAAATAAGAAGGGAGGAATGTTGCATACATCGAAGCAGGCAGTACCTAAGAGGACGAGGAGACAATAGGTGGACCACATTTCTGTCAAACGCGAACCAGCGGCTGATTGGTCGGGCGAACGTATAGAAACTCGCGAATTTTTACAACAGGGAATCTATTTTCTTGTATTTTGACAGTCGGCTGCGTCGCTCATAATGTAATAGTTTTTGCTCGGTCGTTTCCGCGAGAGAAGAAGAGCACGTCACAGACAAAAGATAGAGCTGGAATTAGGGCGCAACAGCTTTTGTAAACATCACCATCGGGTAGAGGAAGACTTCCCCTACCTGATGGTTATGTTGGTTTGCGTGATCGTGCCTTGAATTCCGAGAAATCAACGAGAGAAGTCATTGTTTACAAAGGCTGTTACGCCCTAATTCCAGCTCTATCTAGAGTTGTCTCCTCTTCCCCTTACACTTCAACAATTTATCACATATCTAATGGATGAAATCCATGTGAATTTCACATAGCTTTCGTTCGTTCCTGTGATCACATAGCAGCAAATCCCACCACAAAATCACATGAATATTATGAGGCCGATGAAATTCATATGAAAAATCACATAAAATTAATGTGATCGCATAAATTTTATGTGAAATTCAGATGAATTCCATTCATTTTAATATAAATTTTCAAAACAACAACCATGAGGCAGATAAATCAAGTTGAACAATGCATTAGGTTCGCAGTTACATTGATCGGGTAATAACTTGAATACAGAACCGTTTCTTGTCGTATTAGAAGCTAGATAATAGCTTCATTCAAGCTGAACATTGCATTAGGTCCTAAGTAACATTGACAGATTCTCTTCGTCGACTTTCTCTTTGTATCCTCACGGTCATGTAAAGACATTCCCAGGTATTTTCAGCATACAGATCGATAAAAGAAGCTTTTATCTAGCATCTAATATAACAAACACAACAAGAAATGGTTATGTGCTCATGTTATTAACGAAAAAGAAAGTCGACGAAGAGAATCGATCAATGTTACTTAGGACCTAATGCAATGTTCAGCTTGCATTCATCGATCGGTGTGTTGAAAATAGCTGGGAATGTCTTAACAAGGCCGCGGCGATGCAAAGAGAAATTCGACGAAAATAATCTGTCAAGGTTACTTAGGACCTAATGCAAGTCAAGTTTTCTTTATTAGGGAGGCTTTCAGCCTGAGGCTGGTTCGCCTCCGAGGATCTAATGCATTGTTCAGCTTGAAATGCCATTTAAATGATGATCTTGAGATTTTCCGGAAAAACATTCAAGCTATAAAGGAGCAGCTCTTGATGAAATCCCTCAAAATCCACCCATGGTGGAAAATGGTGATGAATTCCTAGCTGCCCAGAACTATGCAACACATTGCATCATTGTTGTAGTTGTCATTGTAATTTATTCAGTCAAACGTAGATGAACCGTTAGTCGGGACATTGTTAGCAAATTTCTAGAAAGACATAATTCTCCAAACACCTTAAAACTTCTCCGTCATGCAAGCTTTCCGTTTCTCGCGCACTCTGCCAAAAAATTTCCACCAACGCTAGATACCATCTACATACAACTGCCAATGGGTAGTAGCAGCTTAGACCACAGTATACCGCAAACGCAACGATCCACGAGACCTTCTACGGTGGCAAATCCTCCGTAACCTTCTTGCAAGAAGTTTGCAAAACAACCCGAGTAGAGCAGCGGCAGCAAAAGGCCAAAACAGCTACAAACCCACTAATACAGAGAGAACAACACTTGCTGCCGCAGCTCAACTGCTGCTTGCCATGGGTAAGCTATTTAGAGAAGGTGAGAAGACATTGAAAACCCACCAGTAGTGGAGAGTACAACAGGCCATCGGGCCGTTTCTTGGATTGCGGTGCCTACCATCTGCCGATGGATAATTTTCTTTTGCTACGTTTTTTCTCCGACGAACTTTTTACGCTTGACTAACTGCTCCGCCGTGCTGCCATGGGTCTCAGTACAAGCCCCCCCAAGACAGACCTCCACAAGCCGCGAAGCAAAAACTGAATCCATTGTTCTCCCGAGTACATTTGCAAGGGCTCTCTATTTACCTTTAGTTGCTGGTTGTTTTCCGCTGGATCTGAAACCACCTTTCGGGAGCACCGAATTTCACACGTACACACACACACTTTCAAAAATGCGATTGATTTCCCATTCGAGCATTATTATATTCCGTTTTTGGGCTCCAGCAATTTTCCTCCGTCGGTCCGTCCGGTTGCTTTTTCGTCGGAAGAAAAAACGCCACCGCGGCGCGAGTTTTCAGAGATTTTGCTTGCTCCCTCCTGCCAACTACTCTCTTCGTCGCACCCACTCGACTTTCTTTCCTTCCTGCAGAAAATTTTCACAGCTATTTTTCTGCTGCTTCTTCCTGCTCTATTCGCCTCTTGCTGGTCTGAAAGCGACCACCGAAAGAACCGCACCTCTTCTTGTTTGTTCGTGGGCCGCGGACAGCTGGCTACTTTCCAAATCCAACCGGGGGGTTCCTTTCGAGCGTGTCACTTCATTCCCGGAAACTTTTCACCTGCAGAAATTCCACCGCACTTTTCCAACTTGCAAATCGCTTTTCTTTTCTCGTCGGAGTTGGTTTTCTTATTCTTTCAAAACTTTTACACACACTTTTTCACTCTTCTTCCTGCCTGCCTCCGTGCGAGCTCAGCCACTTCCACTCGACAACCTCAAAAAGCAAAGAAGCAACCTCTTTTTTTTTTCCTTCACACTGTCGGGCCCGTTCCGAAACCAGAGAGCAAAGAAATATGGGGAAAATTTTCTTCACCACCGAAAAACTGACGCACCACAAACTTTTTCCACTGTTTTCCGCACAGAATTCGTACGAATCCGCGCTGCTGGTGGCCACACGTCCCCGTAGCTGGGTTTTCCCGAACTTTTCACCTAAAACCCAGGCCGAAAGTAACGGGAAAATTATGAAAAAATCTACGGAGCACTGTTCTTCTGCCTGCTTCTTCCCGAAAAAAAAAACGAGACGGACAACCCGCTTGTCTTCGATCGACGACGTTCGTTCCTTTCCTTCCTCACCGCACACCAGGAGCTTCAGCAGCAAGCAAAGCGACCACAGCCAAAAAGCCTCGCTCGGCCGTCCGTCGTAATCGTGTAATAGCTCTCGCCACTCTGTAGCCGTGTACCGTCCCGTAGCGTAGCAGCCGTGGCCGTACTAGGAGTTAACTGTATACGGACAGCGAGCGAATTTTGAGGCCACTACCACACGCACACACACACCCATTCACATTGAATGCTTGATTGCTCTCGCTTGCACGACGACGACGACGACCAGGCCAGAAGAAAATTTCGCCCAACAATTTGGCCGAGCCTTCGAATATTCACAAACAGGAAAACACTCTTGCACTCAGTTAATGTAGTCCATTTTGTTGACTTTTACCGAAACCGTTACTAGCTGGACCGGGGGTCGTCGATTTCCAAACACTACTTTGCACACACCGCAAAAGGATGTGCTTTCTCGCAAAGGTAATCAATCTACACTCAGCCAACACCACAGCGCACAGTCAGATGTGGATTTTCTTCTGTCGTCCGCTTGGAGGAGTGCAAGAAAAGCGTTTGTTCACACTCACACTTGCGTACACCATCGCCCCAACGAAGCACACGGGCGAATGAAATGGAAAGAGGAGGAACAAGAAGTATGAGTGTAACAAAAAAAACTCGGGCGAAATACTGCAAGAAAACTGCTGGAAAGAGTAGTGACAGCTGACAGATGTCAGAAAAGTAGTTTAGGCTGTTTATTCGTTAAATTTCATACCATTGGGCAGATGACTGCCCAGCAGTGTTGTCGAAGTGCGTATGAATCGAATCGAAATCAAACACGTCAAATTTAAATCGCTGAAAATCAGCCAAATTTTGCTGATTTTAGAATTGATGAAAGATCAGCAAACTTTGCAGCATAATAAAACTTTCAGCAATTCAAATTTATGTCAAAATGCAATAATTTTACTGAATCTTTAGAAAAATTATTAATTATGCCGAAGTAAATGTTTTTTGACAGCACTTTTCTGGATGCCCAGCAATATTTTTCTTTTATTGCGCATTTCACACCAAATTGCACTAATAAGCGCGTTTTCACTTATTAAAAAGTGTGATAACATTGCAAGTTTACGTCTAAGGCCGACAACATAGTAGAAGCGATTCGATGCGATAGCAATTGGCAAAGCGAAATGCAGCGGCAAGCGAAGCAACCTATGACATAGTGAAAGCGTTTTTGAAAACATTACAGCCGCGCGCGCAGTGCAAAATATTTGTTCAAATTTGTCCTTCCGGAATCTTCTTCATCTCTTTCGCAAACGAGGACCGGAGATTTTTCCATCTTTTCTTCACTGCATCCGCTGTAAAGTAAATAAAAACATTATATTAATTATGAAATAAATCACTATTTACACTTACTTGTTGCCTCTCCTCCCAGCTCACAGGAAACTTGTCGCCAAAGCTTATCGACCATCAACCGGTTCCGGTACTGTTTCAATGTTTTGTCCCACAGCGCTTTTCTCGTAAAAACGAGAGCAATCAGATTTTCCGAATCGATTTCGGTGTCCATTTTTCCTCACTAGAATCAGTCCACTTGCGTTCGAAGGCGTCAAAACACAACACGAACAGCTCTGTCGCTTTGCTGAACGCTTTACACCTCTTCGCATCGCTTTCACTATGGCTGGTTTGGGCGATTCCCATAGAACGCTCATAGAGGGTGCTTTCACGCAAGCGCTCCGCTTATTGCCAACGAATCGAATCGCTTCGAATCGCTTCTACTATGTTGTCGGCCTAATCGTCTTGGTGTCTTCGGTGCACTTATTCCTTATGATGCAAGCAATAAATGTTCCGAAGAAATCTAAACGATTTGACGGAAACTTGCACTTTTATCACACTTTTTGCATTTTTGGGACAGTCCAGTTTCAGATGCAATCAGCAGTACACCTTTGCTGAATTATCAATAAATATTTATCCATTTGTTTCCGTTTTGGTTAATTGGGTTTTCTTGAACCGTATTCAGGCTTGCAATTGCTCATTGCAGCTAAAATGCTATTTTTCGTAATTATGAAACAATAAGATACTATAATGATAATTTTTATTTGTAAGATGCAAGAAGAGGTGGTAAAGTTTGTGTATGACATAAAATTTGTTAATTTTGCTTTCAGAAGGTCACAAATAGCGATTAGCTGTTACGATGAGCAACGCGATGAGCGAGCAATTAGCGATCATAAAATCGCTAGTTGTGACCTTCTGAAAGCAAAATTGACAAATTTTATACTTTACCAAACTTTACCAATTTTTCTTGCATCTTACAAATAAAAATTATCATTATAATATCTCATTGTTTTATTATTACGAAAAATAGTATTTTAGCTGTAATGAGCAATTGCAAGCCAGCGTATTTAATGCATGCACACAAAAAATAATCACTACTAAAATTAAAAAAATCATTGGTAGAATTAAAAGTTTTCGTTGGTTCTTTTTGGTAGAAAGTCTGAAGCATTCAAAATAAAAATGTGTAACTTGTCAAATCAAAAGTTTAGCTCTTCGTTAATTTTAAAAGTTGATGCTTTTGAATCAAATTGTAGAACTGTCAAAAGGAAAACCAATGCTTTCAAAATGAAGTGCAAACTGTTTCAGTTCGAAAAGAGTTGTTTTTATTATGACAATATATTTGTTATATTAAATTTTAAATATTATCATATTAATGATTTTCAAGATTAAGAAAAGTAGCCAAACTAATGTTTGTATCATATTTAAAACATAAATTTATTCATTTATTTAATAAAAAAAACAAAGAAAATAAAACATAGTTTATGTTACCAGCGCAGATTGTGTCCTAGCCCTATTAGGAATCAAAGGAAGGCTAATCCTACTGTTCATCGTCCTGAGTCTTCTAAGTGGCATGGGTTGAGTCAGATTCTTGTCCGTCTTGTAATGGTCAAAGTATTGAGTCGAACCTAAGCTCCACGTTCATTTCGAAGCATTCCTCGTGTTTCCATCCTTTAAGACAACGACATACAATACAATATAGTGGGGGTTCACCAACACCAAAACAGTGAGCTGGTGGATAATTCCCTGTACATCATTGTCTTGTACGTTCATATATGTTCTACGCCCACGTACGTTTGGTGGTCACTTTCCGGAATGATGAGTTAGGTGCCATGTAACGGGGTTTGTTGTAAGGATAGTCTTTTTCGGTCGAGACGCTTCACTCTGTTACGGGATTTGTTGGCCGGAACCATCCGATGTAAGCGCTGGTTTGTCAAGTAATAGCGTACCTACAATGTAAACATAAATGTAATCGATCCTAAGAAAAATAATTTTCCAACTCACCTACATGCCCTGTTGCAGCGGCTGAATCACAATCGATCACCGGAGGCAGCTTCCAAACACCGAATTAATCGAATTAACCCATTAAAAAATGAAATTCCGTGGAACGATTTTATTTTCGTCGCGTCAATTCTACTTTGGCGGCAAATAATGTGAGGTCCAGTGCTGCCAAAAACGTTACTATGAAGAAGTATTTTTGACAGTTGAACAACTTTTATTTTAAAAAATACACTTTTAAAATTACAAGTCAGAAGTGAAAGAAAAACTTTCAAACCAAAGATATAGCTTTCATTTTGAAAATTTTCACTGTTAAAGCTACGAAATTTGGGAAACTTTTATTTTGAATTTGCATTATTTTTATACCAACAATTTTTGTTTTTTGTGTGTGGTTGATCTGGTAATACCATAGAAGTAACTCTAAACACATAGAAAATATCGCCAACTTCGGTAATTTTTACCGAAATCTGAACAGCTTGTTGAGTAAGGCAATTTTTATTACCAATACTTTTGAACCGAACTGTATAATGTTAACGCGGCTTAACCGTTTCTATCATTGCTATGTGTAATATTGAAGACATCGCTAACGCAACTATGTACAGACGAATGACTAGTGAGGGAATGCTTTGTACAGATCTGGTCACTTCATCATGATATACCTAAAGGGTGATACGGTCAAAATTTGGTCAAGGGAAAACGCGTGTAAATCGGTGAAATCGTTTATTTAAAAAATCAAATTAAATTTCTTTTTCAAGTTCAATTAGTATAAAATTCAGGAAAAATAGTTAGGCTTTCGCTTTTCCAAATCCGAATTGCCGGGCCTTACGCTTGACCCCTGCCATCAGATTTTGTACAGCCTTCTTCGCCGCAGAAAGCCAGTTTGCCTTGAACTGCTGCTCGCCCTTAGCAGTTTTTTTGGTCTTCTTTAGGTTCTGCTTGACAATAGCCCAGTATTTCTCAATTGGGCGGAGCTCTGGCGTGTTGGGAGGGTTCTTGTCCTTGGGAACCACCTGCACGTTGTTGGCATCGTATCACTCGATGGCCTTTTTACCGTAATGGCAAGATGCCAAATCCGGCCAAAACAGTACGGAACAACCGTGTTTCTTCAGGAAAGGCAGCAGATGTTTATTCAAACACTATTTCACGTAAATTTCTTGGTTGACAGTCCCGGAAGCTATGAAAATGCTGCTTTTCAAGCCACAGGTACAGATGGCTTGCCAAACCAGATATTTCTTTGCGAACTTTGACAGTTTCATGTGCTTGAAAACATCTGCTACCTTTCCCCTTCCTTTTGCCGTATAAAACTCCTGTCCCGGAAGCTGCTTGTAGTCGGCTTTGACGTAGGTTTCGTCGTCCATTACCACGCAGTCAAACTTCGTCAGCATCGTCGTGTACAGCCTCCGGGATCGCGCTTTGGTCGTCGTATTTTGTTTATCATCGCGATTTGGAGTCACTACCTTCTTGTAAGTCGATAGTCCGGCTCGTTTTTTGGCTCAATGCACGGTTGTAGACGATACACCCAGCTTATTTGCGGCATCTCGGAGAGAGAGGTTAGGGTTTCGCTTGAAACTACCGGCAACTCTCTTTGTCGTCTCAGCGGCTTCCGGTTTTCGATTTCCCCCCGATCCAGACTTCCTGGCTGTCGACAAACGTTCCCCAAACACTTTAATTACATTTGTAACGGTTGATTTGGCAACTTTTAGCGATTTTGCCAACTTTGCGTGGGAGTAGCTCGGATTTTCGCGATGCGCGAGCAAAATTTTGATACGCTGCTCTTCTTGCTTGGACGGCATTTTGACAACTGAAGAGTGAATTCCAAAATCAAAATAGGAGCAACATTCTACACACACACACCTTCAAAATGAGGGGTGTTCAGGTTTTTTAAATGCAAAATTGAAAGAAATACGTCAAGTTGATATTGACCAAATTTTGACCGTATCACCCTTTAGTCAGTCGATCGTCAGTCGATAGTCGATCGTTGATGTACATTTATGGTTCCAACTGAGACTCGAGTAGTGTAGTAGTCAAACAGTTTAGTTTAGTCCGGTTTTGGCTCGCTCAGTCGAGTTGTTCGAGTTGCGCGTGTGTTCGTGTCGTAGTGCCGGTCGCATCGTGTGATGGGAAGGCAGCGCTCCCGGAGCAAGCTCCGTCAGAAAGTGAACAGTACTGAAGGTAGCTCATGCGTACCTATCACAAATAGGTACGCTACTCTTCCCACCGATGTTGGGAATGCCCCACCAGCGGAAGTAAAGCGGAAGTAAAGCGGACGAAAAAAAGGAAGACGAATCAGGGCCAGTCCGATGGTGCGAGTGGCCGTGACACCATGACGAACGTCAGCGACATCGGTGAATTCGGCGGTACCGTCGAGCATGAAAATTCTGCCGTCCCGAGTGCGGCAAAAGTCAAGCTTCCTCCACTGGTGGTGATGAAAGTGCCACTCAACAAGCTCATTGGCGATCTCACATCGCTGGGTGTTGCAGCTGAATTCAAGCTGAGCAGGATCGGCACCAAGGTGATGCTGCGTACCAAAGCGGAGTACGAAGCAACCGTGAAGTACCTGAAGGATTCCAGGGCGGAATACTTCACACATGACATCCCCGGTGAGAAGCCCTTCAAGGTAGTCATCAGGGGCTTACCGAACTTCAACCCCAAGTCGATCGAAGAAGAACTTAAGGACCGTTACAAGCTAGCCCCAATTGCAGTCTTCCGGATGACGAGGAGAGACGAAAATGTGAAAACGTACCCGGATTGCCTATTCCTGGTTCATTTCCAGAAGGGAACGGTGACGCTCAATGCGTTGAAGGCCATCCGCTCCATCAACTTCATCATTGTTCAATGGGAGCAATACCGTGGCGGCCGTCACGACGTCACCCAGTGTCAGCGCCCCCCCTGGATTCTGGAGACAACCACCAGCACAAAACGCCAATCCTGATCTCTTCTCTGCGGATGAGCTGATGAATATTTTCGTCGACATGACCGGTGCTCTTCGTCAGTGCCGCAGCAAGCCCGAACAGATCCATGTGCTCGGTAAGTTTATTATTCAGTATGGTGTCTAAACCGATAACTGTCGTTACATGGAACGCATGCTCTGTAAGAGCAAAACGACTCGAGCTTGCTGACTTCCTCCGCAAGCAAAGTATCGACTTGGCCCTCCTAACAGAGACCCACCTTAAATCCGGTGACAGTTTTTGACTACCTGATCACCACATTATCCGGCTTGATCGTATCGACTCCAGGGGGGGTGGTGTTGCGATCATCATCAAGAAAGGAATAAAGTTCTGCACGCTTCCGCATATCCGCACTCACTATCATCTATTAGTGTGGAGGTGGAATCACCAACCGGACGGACGTTTCCGGTTCATCGCCGTATACTGCCCTCGTCAGTGTGCTGCCAGCAACGGACTAAGGATGAAATTCAAGAACGACCTCACCGCTATCACTCGCACGAGCTCACGATTCGTCTTAGGGGGCGATCTAAATGCCCGCCACGAAGCATGGCGGAACTATCAGCGGAATCAGAATGGACGTCTGCTCTTCGACCACTCGCAGCATGGGCTGTATACAGTGCAATTTCCGGATGAACCGACATTCATCTCTCCGGCGGGAAACCCTTCCACGTTGGACTTTTTTCTATCGAACACTGGACTATCTAAACCGATGGCAATCAACGACTTAAGCTCCGACCACCAACCGGTGGTGGCTGAAGTCGGCATCAACGTGGCACCTGCTCAAAGCCTGTGCAAAGATTACCATCATGTCAACTGGGTGCAGTTTAGGCATGTGGTTGACAGAAACATCGATGAAAATCCGCCGCTTGACACCGTAGAGGACATCGACCAGGCACTGGAAGGACTCCACCAGGCCATATCCGTGGCTGACGAGACGTGTGTTCGACAAGTTCCTGTGAGGGGTAAGTTTGTTGACATTGATTCCCACACCCAGTTACTGATTCGTTTGAGAAATGTGCGTAGACGAGATCTAGCGAGGAAACGTGAAATGGCCGATCTGAACAGGCAATGGACTCACTCCGAAATGAAAGTTTTGGGCGTGTTGTCCAGAATCTGGATGACCGCTCCCGTCCATTCTGGAAGGTAGCCAAGGTGCTGAAAACTCATCCCAAACCCGTTCCACCTCTCAGAGTCGGAAATGATGACAATCGGCTCATAACCCCACAAGAGAAAGCAAATGCGATTGGCAATCATATTGCTGCATCGCATTTGTTTGGCTCAACTATCCAAAGTCCGCTCGAAAATCAGGTGACGCAATGTGTACAAAACTTGGATGCCTCCGCTTGTGTCGTCCCTCCGGCAGAAAATATTACAGTGGAGCAGATTTGCTCAGCGCTGAAAAACACCAAGAACATGAAGGCTCCCGGGTTTGACGGTATATTCAACTTGGTATTGAAGAAGCTGAGAACGAAAGTGTACTCGCTTTTGACTGCTATCTTCAACAGATGCTTGGAACTGACTACTTTCCAAGTATCTGGAAGATAGCAAAAATCATACCAATCCGCAAACCCGGTAAGGATCCATCACTACCTTCCAGCTACAGACCAATCAGCCTCCTTTCAGCGCTGAGCAAATTGTTCGAGAAACTAATTCTCAATCGTTTGTCGAGGAGAACAACATTCTCCTACCTGAACAGTTTGGGTTTAGGAAGGGGCATTCCACAAATCACCAGCTAGTTCGGGTGATGAATAACATTCGAAGTAACAAAGCTGTATCCAAGTCCACAGCCATGGCATTGCTAGACGTTGAAAAGGCGTTTGACAATGTTTGGCATGACGGACTTGTGTACAAGCTTTGTAACTTCAACTTTCCACCACATCTTGTAAAAATCACCCGTAACTACCTCCAGCAAAGGTCGTTTAAGGTATCGTTGAATGGTTGCAATTCAAACACCTTTTCCATCCCTTGGGCAAAGGTGGCGTGTTCTTCCTGTTCGCAGATGATACCGCTATAACCGTCAAGGGAAGGAGGCCTCGTGAAATAACAAACAAACTTCAACGATGCCTTGATGCCTTTGCTTTTTATGCCAACACGTGGAAAATCAAAATCAATGCCTCCAAAACCCAATCAATAATGTTCCTCCATCGACAATCTCCCAAACTAAAACCGGCTCCCTCTTGTAATGTAATAATGGATGGCACAAGGGTTGAGTGGTCCACCGAAGTGACATATCTTGGTATGTTGTTTGACGAGAAGCTCCTTTTCCGCTCGCACGTAGATAGGGCAGTAGTTAAGTGTTCCAATCTAGTTAGGTGCTTGTATCCGCTAATTTGCCGCAGATCTCGTCTCTCTAGTGTGAACAAACTGGCGGTCTACAAACAAATCATTGCGCCTGCGATCTTCTAAGCAGCTCCGGTGTGGGAATCATGTGCACAAACGCACAGGAACAAGATACAGGTAGCGCAGAACAGGGTACTGAGGATGATCCTTGATCGTCCTTTCGATACCCGCATTTCCGACCTTCATCAAGAGGCTAACATTCCGAAAGTAGATTTTGAAATTAACGAAACTAGGAACAAATTTGTGCAGAAATGCAATACATCAGAACATGCTTTGATAAGCTATTTGTATATAGTAGGTTAGGTGTATATAGTAGTTGTAGATTAGTTGTAGCTGTAAATAGTAGTTTTAAGTAGCCTATTTTTTCCAATTCAAAACAAACCAATCCCACCAAGGTGGTCATACTCTAACAGGCCTGATAGGACTAGGAACAGTAAATAATAATTAAAATTTCAAAATAACTAGAGTTGAAAAGATGCATCTGTGTCACTTGAAAATTCATACATGTAAACCAAACAAATACAAGAAATATAGATCATTCAAAGTAAAAAAAAAAAATTACAGTTCTTTGGTGGATAGCCGAAAGAGGAATAAATAGCTTGAGGTAGTTAACATCTCGAATACTATTCAACAGGTTACGGGCCCAGCAACCCATATCCGAGAACGACAAATTCTGAAGAATGGATCAGAAGAACCAGTCGGCTGCGGATAGTAGTCAGGAGAGAATGGAGCACAGAAGGCGTAGACAAGCCTCCGGATCTAGGAGCGTGGATCGAAGCAGAACTTCCAGAGCGTCCGGTAACAACCGGCTTGACGGAGCGTCCGGTAACAATCGGCCCAGCGGAGGGGCCGGTAATGACCGGCTCAGCAGAGCGTCCGGTAACGACCGGCTCGGTGGTGAGTTGGGGAACAACTGGCTTGGTGAACCATCCGGTAGCACCCGGCTTGGCGGAATATCCGGTAGCGATCGGCTCAGCAGAATAATCAGTAGTGATCAGATTGATGTATCGACTGGTAGAAACCGGAGCAGTGCCTTGGAATTTCCGACAATACAAGTAACCGCGGGAAATGGAATTCGGGTTGCGAAAACTAAAAACAGGATGGAAAATCCTATGGTACCAAATGCATTAAAAGTTATGCTTATCGAACGCCGTAGTCAGCTTGTTGGTATATTTCAAGGAGATGAAAAAAGAAATCACTCCTTGGAAATGGCGTCTTATGCATCTCCTTGCAAGACTCAAACTGGATTACACCTTGCTGCGTACTCCTCGCCAAGAACCATATGGAATATCAGACCCTTGTGCGTCAAAAGAGGAGGAAGAGCAACGGCAGGCGTTGTATCAGAAACGCTGTGAGGATGATTGCGAGGCAATTGACGAAATCATCTTCACCATCGGTAA
Source organism: Ochlerotatus camptorhynchus (assembly GCF_037179485.1). Taxonomy (NCBI): domain Eukaryota; kingdom Metazoa; phylum Arthropoda; class Insecta; order Diptera; family Culicidae; genus Ochlerotatus; species Ochlerotatus camptorhynchus. Next base: position 3,800,295 of record NW_027040988.1, read on the forward strand.
TAAGCCTCTACAGAAACTGATGCATTGCCAGTATGCAAAAGAGTGCATGGATGCTTTATCAAATGCATACCAGAGGGGCGGAACACTGGTGGCAATTTCACTACGTCGCCAGTTGTTCAGATTGGGAGACCATCAATTTCGGACGTTGGAGGAATTATTTAAGGAGCATTCACGTCTCTGTATGGAGCTTGAATATGCAGATCCTCAAGCTACCCATATGGAAAAAGTTCAAACACTACTCGGAGCAATACCAGATCGCTTCAAGTATGTGGTGGCGGCTGTCCTCATGCTTCCTGAGGCAGTTCTTAAAAGGAAACCTCTCGACGACTTACATCGTATGTTCTTAGATGCCGAGATAATTCAGCGACCACAGCGACAGTGGCCAACCCAAAAGACAGCATGAAGTGTTTCGGATGTAATCAGATGGGGCACTACCGAAATAGATGTCCCAATGAAGCAAAGAAAAAGAAATTCATAAGAAAGAATTTCAATCAACCACACGTGGGAAAGAAAGATCGAGAACATGCTTTGATGGTTTCTACCAGACCGATAAACCGAAAACAATTTGTGATTGATTCAGGTGCTTCAAACCATATGATTAACGACGTGTCTATTGTGAGTGATGTCGAAAATCTGAATGTTGATATGATTATCACTACAGCAAAAGAGGGAGAATCGATGATAGCTACCAGAAGAGGATCGGTAGCTCTGAAATCTGTCATTGGAAGAAATAAAATAAAGAGTTTGAAGCTGTATAATTGTCTCATCACCATTCACTGCTTGATCGTCAAGCAGTCCAGTCCGGTTTCGTCCGATCTCTCTCTCTTGAGTATTAGTTTTGTGACAGTCCGTTCGCGTCTCCCTTTCGCGGTGATAAGTGAAACATTGTTCGATCCCAGTATGGGAAAACCGCCGCGTGGTGATGCGGTTGCAAGCGCGTCCGGGAAGCGTTCCCGTCAGGAAATCGCCAACGCTCAGTCGGCCTCGAAAAAGCTGCTGTCCAACAACCGGTACGCCATTCTGGAAAATGGTGATGAACCGGAAATAAAGAAGAAGGAGAAACTACCACCCTTTTTTTGTCAAGGGATTCCCGCCTGGACTTCGGGAAAACATCGAGTACTACATCGAGAAAGGCTTTTGAAGTGCATCATGCGCCTGTGCTCTGAAGGCATCATGCTGATTGTACCAGCAAGAAAGGACTACAAGGCCGTTGAAGTGCTGCTGATGCAGAAAAAATGGGACATCGACATCGAGGAGGACAAGCCGCTCAAGGTGGTCGTGCGTGGTCTGCCCGATATGGAAATCGCCGCGCTGTCGGATGAGCTGAAGAAGAACGGCCTAAGGCCATCGCAAGTCTTCAGGATGAATCGGCACGACGCCTCCCGCAAGTACCGTGACCAGCTGTATTTGGTCCACCTCGAGCGAAACACAACGTGTTTGAAGGACCTGCAGTGTATTCGGGCGCTTTTCCACATCGTGGTTAAGTGGGAACGCTACCAACCTCGCCCCCGTAACGTCACCCAATGCTCAAACTGCCTCATGTTTGGGCATGGGACCAAAAATTGCCACATGGCTCATCGCTGCAACGAATGTGGCAAACAACACGAACCCGAAGAATGCGAGAGCATGGAGAACGCCGATCCACAATGCGCCAACTGTGGTGCAGCACATCGAGCTACCAGCAAGTCTTGTCCGAAGCGTGCGGAATTCATGGAAATCCGCAAAAGGTCCTCCACGCAGAACCAGCCGGGTCGGAAAAAGGTACCGGCACGCAATGAGCAGAATTTACCCGCCATTAACCAACGGCGTCCGATTCCGATTCTTCCGCCACTACCGCTCAACAACCGTTTGGCTGCTGCTGCTGCATCGGTCCCGCCAACTGCTGAGGTGCCAAACCATCCGGCTAATCCGAGCCGTCAGTCCTTTGCGGCAACGGTTTCGTCCCCTCCCCCGGGTCTATCGTGGCGTCGAGATGATGCCCTACCATCGCATGAAAACGAAGAGCTACTCACAACAGAGGAACTTATTACCATCATGGCAGAAGCAATCATCATCAAGCGCTCCTGCAGAACCAGAACCGAGCAGATTCTTGCTGCATCACGTTTCATCGACAATTATGGACCGTGAAACCATCAAGATCGCCAACTGGAACGCTTGTTCGCTCAAGAGCAAGATCATCGAGTTCATTGACTTCCTCAACAAACAAAACATCGACATTGCCGTTATCACCGAAACCCACCTGAAACCGGAGGTAAACGTCTACCTGCCTGACTTCCGGCTTCTAAGACTAGACCGAACCAGCTCCGGGGGAGGAGGAGTTGCTATTGCTGTAAGGAGAAACATCTGCTGTCGGCTTCTGCCGAGCTTCCAGCTGAAAACCATCGAAGCTTTAGGGGTAGAAGTCTCCACTCATGTCGGCTCTATCACCATCATTGCGACGTACTGCCCCAAGCAAATCACCATCAGGGACGGGTCGGCAGTAGACCTGCGGAAGGACATCATCAAACTAACTCGACGGCGCGAAAAGTACATCATTGCTGGCGACCTGAACGCCAAACACCAGGCTTGGGGCAATAGTCGACGCAACCAAAATGACACCATCCTCAACGACGACCTGCAAGAGGCTCGCTACACCATATTAGCACCGGACTCTCCCACCCGGTTGAGCTGGTCTGGCGTTCACTCCACCATTGACATCAGCAACATGGGAGACAACATCTCGCTACCTGTGACCCATCAGGAGCTGAGTTCGGACCACTATCCGGTGGCCGAAGTAGGCTCATCTGTCAACCGATTCCAAGCTTCCCGACGCAACTACCATCGTGTCACCTGGGAGCAGTTCCAACACTGTGTCGACTCCACTGTCGACTACGGTGTCCTTCCGGAGACGCCCGAAGACGTTGACCGGTGTCTGCGTTCCATTGAGGAGGCGATATCCCGGGCCAGGGACCAACACGTGCCAGTATCCAGACAGGTGAGCAATACTCTGAACCTTGATAGAATTACCAAAGATCTCATCAGACTCCGTAACTCCATCCGAAGGCAATACCAGCGTTCTGGTTTGCGAATCTTGAAGACCCATTGCAATCGTCTTACAAAAACCATCCAAGCCAGGATGGTGGACCTCAGAAATCAAGATTTTGCTAACAAAATCCGCTCTCTCCCAGATTGTGCAAAGTTTCCATAAGAACTAACGAAAATTCTTAAAAACAAGCCCAGGCCCATTCAACCACTGATCCCACTGGATCGTCCCGGCGACCCAGTGGTTCATCTGATAACGCCTGAAGAAAAGGCTGCAGCGATAGGTCAACATTTCGTCAGCTCCCATAATCTCGGACAAAACATCGTCAGCCCTCATGAATCTGAGGTTGCTGAAAATGCAACCAATCTTCATCAGATTCCTAACATTTTTCCAGAGGAATCCGAGATTACGGCTGACGAACTGTTGGCATATATCAAATCATCTAAAAACATGAAGGCCCCAGGTTTCGACAACATCCTGAATCTGGAACTCAAACACTTGAGTTCCAGACTCTACAACCATCTGGCACTGATTTTTAATCAGTGCCTCAGACTTGGCTACTTCCCCTCGTGTTGGAAGTCAGCTAAAGTCATACCCATCCGGAAACCTGGGAAGGATCCGTCCTCACCTTCAAGTTATCGACCAATCAGCCTTCTCTCAGGGTTATTAAAACTGTTCGAAAGAGCAGTCTACCACCGGCTCCTAACATCTGCCGAACAAAACAACATCTTACTCGAGGAACAGTTTGGTTTTCGGAAAGGTCGTTCGACCGTCCACCAGCTGACTCGAGTGACAAACATTCTCAGACTGAACAAGTCTATTTCGAAAACATCTGCCATGGCGTTGTTGGACGTTGAAAAAGCGTTCGACAATGTCTGGCATGATGGCCTGGTGTTCAAATGGCAGCAGTACGGTCTTCCAATCTTCCTAGTGAAGATAATAAACAACTATCTATCGAACAGGACGTTCCGAGTCTCTCTGAATAGCATCACATCGGATGCTTTCAACATCGGTGCCGGTGTTCCACAAGGAAGCATTCTTGGCCCTATTCTATTCATCCTGTTCACCTCCGATATGCCGGCTCTCCCTGATGGTGGATCGTTGTCTCTGTTCACAGATGACACATCCTTCGTCTACAAGGGTAGAGTCATCAGAGCTCTGACTGCCAAACTTCAGAGAGGCCTGGACGTCCTGTCTGAATATTTCAACAGCTGGAAGATCCGTATCAACGCGGCAAAGACCCAGGTCATCATCTTTCCACACTCAAAATCTCCCAGACGTCTGAAAATAATAAGATCTGCTTAAACGGCTCAGTGGTGGAATGGTCCAAAGAGGTCGTGTACCTCGGGCTAACATTAGACAGCAAGCTTCTTTTCAGGGAGCACGTTGACAAAACCAAAACCAAGTGCAACATCTTGATAAGATCGTTGTATCCACTCATCAACAGGAGGTCTACCCTGTCCCTGAAAAATAAGCTTGCAAATCATCCTTCCCGTAATAGAATACGGGATGCCAATATGAGAGAGTTGCGCAAAAAGCCACCATCTTAAACTTCAAAGGATCCAGAACAAGATCCTGAGAATGATCCTCAACAGTCCACCGCGGACTAGAAACGCTGAGGTTCACCGCCTGGCTGGTCTTCAGACACTGGAGTTACGGAGAGCTGCCTCCATCGCAAGGTTCAGAGATTGCTGTAGGCGATCCGACCAACAGATCGTCAGAGATCTGGCACGTTAGGTTAAATTAGGTTAAGTAGGTAGAATAACAAATTAAAAAATTCAAACAACATACTTCACAAGAAGAAAATTGAAAAACATTACACAGTAAAACACAACATGTAGGTACAACACAAAATCAAAAAGTTCACCAAAGATGAAGAGCCCTTCCGGCTAACCTCTTGCCCTGTATTAGCAATTGTAAACCACATAACAAATCAAAAATAAAGAAGAATTTTACTACTACTGCATAATTGTCTCTTTATTCCTGGGCTACAGGAGATACGTCTCTTTGAAAAAGTTATCGAGAAATGGAGTATTTCCGCTTACACTACACCAGGTACAGCATACGATTCACAATTAGCTGGCAACGTTTTAACACAAATTAGCTCTGAAAAAAAAATAATGTGGCGATTTCTCTACACTATACAATGAAAAACGATTTGGATTTGTTTTGAATCCACAAAGTCTAAGTTTTATTGCTAAAGTTGTACATACAGGGAGAATTATTTCATTACCTGTGCTCGGAGCAACTCGATCATTAGATCTGGATGTTCCACAACCATCGACTTAAAATCGTTACCTTCCATCACTTTGTCTGCGTTGGTCTTGATGAACTGGATTGCGTGTGCCTTGAGTAGGAGTACATTGTGTCTATCGGCCAAAATAAGTACCTGGATGGCATTCGCTGCCGACATCGTGTCACAAATTATCTGTTGGCATTCAGTTTTCAATCGCTCTAGAGCATACTTGTCAGCAGCTGCTAGTAGGAGGTCCGCCGTCTCTGGTTTAACTTCAGCTTTACCGGTGTAGATGAACCGAAGCATCTGCTGAGCGACTTCGTATTCTATGTCGGTGATTTCGACTTGATTCTGTTGACTTTCCACTACATCACTGTTGAACATTGCCGAGAAAACTGAACTACGGGTTGCCAGAATTGCTTTATGCGCTTTAAGGTCCAGTCCTTGGACAACCAATGTAACGTCACTGTGTCGATGATCTTTAAGAAGAGCCTCAAAATCTTGCAGCACATGGCAAGGCGTCATGCCAACGCTGGCTACAGCTTTTGCTCCTGAATCGTTTTCTGTTAGGCGTTCGTTGACTTTTGTAACAACGTAGCAGACAAACGTCAGTGTATCGTTTGGTGATGCGTACTTCAATAATTCATACATTTTAATCAGTGACACTTGGGATAGGCATTTTGTTTTATCGTCAAATATTTGAAAAGTTGTATTACATAACGGGATTTCCCCAGAAGAGTGCAATAATAGATATGAAAATTCGGTTGGACTTTTCGAAAATGTATTATCTGCAAACCCTAGACATTCTAGTTCAAAACACAAATAGTCGTAGGGTGTTCTTTTGATTGTTGTTTGCCAGCAAGCCTCATTACTTGTTGTGAAGGTTCCAGAGCGCAGAGGGTCACAATCTTTGAAGCGAAATCTGACGTTTTTTATGGTCCACGTGTACCGAACTTTGGAAACCTCTACATCAGTTTCGACTAATACACATTTGATATCTGTTGATGCCATATCCTTTTGATGTTAAACGAAGTTTGATTTTGAAACGACACGACTTAATTACACTTCAACGTATTTCAGCAACGAATCTAGGCACACTGCTATACAACATATCTTTGATAATCATTTTAAATAGTGGTATAGGTACAATTTAGGCCCATCTTTTAGGTATAAACATATTGCTGTTATTTCGTCTTTTCCGCTTTTTAAGGTTCGTTGTGCCTGCTGATACTAACTAAAGCACAGGCATGTTTGTATCGACTTAGTAGTTGACGTGTATTTTTTACCTGAGGTTTAGATTTCAGACACAGACAAGTCTGTGTATCAAGTATCAAGTATACCACAGTATATTAACATAGGATCACCCATAAACGTTAACGTCAACAATCCAGTGCACCCACTAGTAAGCCATGTTTGTTTTGCTAACGTAAAGCCGTTTACCTGCGTTTCTACCGTTTCTACCTATCGTGTTTTACTAATAGTTCCGAGATTCTAATGTGAATCGTCTGGAATATTCATCGGAAACGGCTGAAATCATCGTCAGGTGTTGTCCGTGTTAAGAGTGTAATAGAAAACCACATATCCTCGTGTGTACCCCTCGGTCAGTACTACACAGACAGAAAATTGTTTGCATTGAACCTAAAAAAAAAACTTTAGTTGTATTTAATTCCTGATTTTTAAATCTAACTAAAAAGGTTCTAATGTAGCTTGAATTCCGAAAATGTGGAGAAAAACAATGTTCACCTTATGGTATAGATACTCCTTGGTCACCACACCCGTCCGAACCCCTTAGTAGCTGCCGATCCCTCCAGCAGTGCAAGTGGCTGTCATCTTTAAAACAGCCATTCTCCGATCGAACCGCGACCGACGCGAGTGTGTTTTATCACTTTCCAAGTGTTTATTTTGTTTTTAATAAAGTTCACGTATTCTGTAATCGCGAGTGTTCTCTCCTTTCACATCCGATTCCATACGCTGATTTTTCCGCTGATGAACCGTGACTCGCCGTCAGGTTATGGGCCCAGTGAAATAGGAGTGAAAAGTTTTGTGTAAAACATTTGGCCAGGAAGAGCCATTTTGCTTTGTGTTCCACCTCGAGTGCAACCAAGAGGTGACGAAAAAGAAGTGCAGCGATTGAAAACGGTCCGTGTATGCGAATGCAAACAAAATTCGTTCGGACTTGAAAAAGTGAATTATTTTGTCAGTGAATATGGTTGATCCGCGGTTTACCATTGCCAAATTAAATGGCACGAACTGGCAGACGTGAAAAGTCCGCCTGGAGAATCTGCTTTCCCGCGAAGATGTGTGGTACACGATCGCAGAAGAAATTCCGGAAGAGAAAAGTTAGAAGTGGAAGACAGCCGACCGGCGAGCAAAAGCTACGCTGATGCTGATGCTGGAGGACAACCAGCTGTCACTGGTGAAGAAACGTGTGCATGCCCGCGACGCGTTTGATGCACTGAAAAACTACCACCAGAAAACTACTCGTGCGCGATGAATATGCTGGATCGCGGTGATCTCGAGCAGCATTTGCTCGAAGTGGAAGAACTTTTCGAACGGCTTGACGCTGCCGGCACGGAACTGGACAAGGACACGAAAATTTGTATGCTTTTGCGAAGCCTTCCTCCGTCATTTGACAATCTCGTTACGGCTCTCGGCAGTCGTTCAGATGATGACATTTCGATGGATGTCGTCAAGTCCAGGCTGATGGATGAGTACCATCGGCGGCTGGAACGCGAAGGTGGTAGTGGCAGTGCTCCCAAAAACGAAAAAGCGATGCGTTCCGCTGAAAATACTCAAGGTGAAAAGCGAGTGTGCCACTTCTGTAAGAAACCTGGCCACATCCGGCGCAACTGCAGGAAACTGTTGGTGTCGAAGAAGGAAAGTGAAGGTGTATCGAGATACAGAAGAGAAGAAAGTGTCAAAGCGAAGGCAGCCCACAGTGACAACAAAGGTGTTGCGTTCACTGTCGGGAACGAGATGGCATGCTGGATCATTGACAGTGGTGCGAGTGCGCATATGACGAATGACCGCTCGTTCTTCACGTCGCTGAAGGAGTTCGCTGGTGGATGGATCACCTTGGCGGATGGAAAGAAAACACAGATCCAAGGTGAAGGCTGTGGTGTTCTCTACGGTGTAGACGGTCAAGACGATGTAATGAAGATGTACATAAGTGAAGTGAAGTTTGTGCCCGGTCTGTCAATCAGTTTGATTTCAGTTGCCAAGCTGGCACAGAAGAAATTGAACGTGAGTTTCGACGACGAAAAGTGCAGGATCGTTGATCCAAAAGGTGTCGTTGTGGCGACTGGTAGTCGTTACGGCGGCCTGTACCGACTGAGGATTGCGGAGACTTCGCTCAAGGTAACCACTGCACAGCATCGGGAGAACTGCCAGCACCAGTGGCATCGGCGCTTCGGCCACCGTGATTGGGCTGCGACAGAGCGCATTGTGAAGGAGAACCTTGCCATAGGTATGAAGGTAAGCGATTGTGGTTTGAGAATTACATGTGAATGTTGTATGTAGGCGAAATTAGCTCGGCCTCCTTTTTCTGCCGTCACCGAGCGGAAATCGACTGGAATCCTGGAAATCGTGCACACCGACCTGTGTGATGAAGACCGCCACCCCGAGCGGCAACCGATATGTCATGAACATCATTGATGACTACAGTCGATTTACGGTGACGTACCTCCTGAAGAACAAGTGGGAAACAGCTAAGAGCATCAAGGAGTATGTTCGATGGGTGGAAACCCTGCATGGCCGGAAGCCGAAGGTCATCCGGTCTGATGGAGGCGGAGAATTCGACAACAATCATCTGCGAAACTTCTACCGAGCGGAAGGGATCAAACCACAATTCACCACCCCCTATTCGCCACAACAGAATGGCGTGGCTGAGCGTAAAAACAGGTCACTCACCGAGATGGCCACCTGTATGCTACTCGACTCTGGCCTTGAGATGCACCTCTGGGGTGAGGCGACGCTTACCGCAACCTATTTGCAGAACCGTCTACCGTCCAGATCCGTTCAGAAAACGCCATACGAGCTGTGGTGGAATCGTAAGCCAGAAGTAGGTCACCTGAAAGTGTTTGGCAGCGTGGCTTTCGTACACATTCCAGAGGCGAAGCGCGGAAAAATGGAAGCCAAGGCGCGAAAGCTTACGTTTGTGGGCTACTCTATGGAGCATAAAGGCTACCGCATCGTAGACCGTGAGACGGATCGGGTAACTGTGAGCCGAGACGCACAGGTTCATCGAACTTGGCAATGGGACGAGTTCAGTGGAGTTTTCTGCATCCAGCGGTCCTGAGAAGAACGACGAGGATGAAATCAAGCTGCTGCCTCTCAAGGAGAAGAAGGTTGAAAGCGATGCGGAGTCAGCTGATAGTGAGGAGTTCTACGAAGCTGATGACTGGGAGGAGATCCAGATCAAGCACTCATCGGGTATGCAGATTCCGATTGGGCCGGAGACGTCGGTAGTCGGAAATCGACATCCGGTTTTGCAGGAGGAGTGATCTCATGGGCCAGCCGTCGCCAGACTTCCGTCACTCTCTCGTCTATGGAGGCCGAGTACGTGGCGCTCAGCGAAGCCTGCCAAGAGGCCGTATGGTTGAGGCAACTTCTGCGTGTAATTGGTGAGGAGCAGAAGGGTCCAACAGTGTTGAACGAGGACAACCAGGGTTGCCTCGCGTTTTTGAAGGCGGAGCGTTCGAGCCGACGCTCCAAGCATATTGACACGAGAGAGAACTTCGTTAAGGATTTGTGCGAGAAGAAGGAGATTGAGTTGATCTACTGTCCGACTGATCAAATGATCGCGGATGTTCTGATGAAACCCCTCGGACCGATGAAGCACCAGATGTTCTGTGGAAGGTTGGGACTCGGAAGTTCCAGTGAAGCGGTTGATCATTGAGGAGGAGTGTGGAGAAAAACAATGTTCACCTTATGGTATAGATACTCCTTGGTCACCACACCCGTCCGAACACCTTAGTAGCTGCCGATCCCTCGAGCAGTGCAAGTGGCTGTCATCTTTAAAACAGCCATTCTCCGATCGAACCGCGACCGACGCGAGTGTGTTTTATCACTTTCCAAGTGTTTATTTTGTTTTTAATAAAGTTCACGTATTCTGTAATCGCGAGTGTTCTCTCCTTTCACATCTGACCACATCTGATGAACCGTGACTCGCCGTCAGAAAATGTATGGAGAAAACAAGAATTTTTAATGGTAATGATTTCTAACAACCCATTTTTTGTAAGGTTCACTTAAAAAAAAAAAACATACCCAGCAAACAATTCAAAGTCACAAATAAGCATACACATTGAATAAATGCTGTATAACAGTGTATAAGGCTGAATAAAACAGGATGTCGAATTATGTGCTGAAAAAAGCTCATTGAGATCGATTGATGCGCCTTTATTCCGCCGTTTGCTCTGATATGATTATTCTTATTAAAACTTATTAAAAGTTTTATAAACGTTGACTGTCTTCCTGATCCAGAACCAGAAGTTTGATCTAATAACAAACTGAATAAGTGTAATTTGCACATATATTGTCGCTTAAATTCGACTGTTTTCAATTGATTTAATAAAATGCTTTATTATAAATGTTTTCTAGCTCCAATAAGTGTCAGCCATCTCAGTCAGGAGCACTTTAGAGACTCCCTGACTCCAATGGCCTCAGGGTCGGCAAGCTTACCGATTGCAACTACGCGCGCAGGGAATGATCGCACGTGACACACAGAAAAAACTCCACAAGCACTTCACTACTCAAGATTAAAGATTTATTTCACTTTCCTGAACTTTTATTCAACCTCTTTACTACCTTATTCTCCCACTTTCTTACAATCTATCTGACCTATTTTCTTCGTCGGGGCCCCTCGCAACACCTCCACCACGTGTCTTCGATCGTCGACCGCTTGTCTTCGGTCGACGTCCGCTTCCTCTCCACTTCCTCGTCGTGTACCTCCTTCGCGCGCTTGATGTACGGGGTGGTGATGACGAGCACCAGGTTACACTTCCTGGGCCTATGAGTTGGTGACGAACTCGGGTCGGCAGGCAATGACGGTGTAACCTTCCGGTACGTCTACCGGAACTTCACTGCGTACAGTTGATCTGTACTAAATACAGCGGGGTCCTGCTGTCCTTGACTCTCTCCTCACACTTTTTCACTGTTTCCACTCTTACTTGCGTAAATTTAGCTGGCTTGCTTTCTTGATGAACCGTTTTCGCTGGTGGTCTTACGATCAGTCTTTATTAATTTCAAAGTTGAGTGTGTCATTCGTCGTTCATCGCCAGTTTGTCGTGCCCGTTATCCTCCATTCAATATGGCCATCTCTATCGCCACCCCCCATGGCCTCCTAACAGGCAGTTGTTTGTCCATCTGGTGGCGGGTTTTTGCAATTTTCGGTGGGGTGGATTTTTTGCGTTCTACAGTAAGCTGTCCTACCTCTGCCTACTAGGGAGTTTGACAACGGAGAAAACTGCACAACACTCACGAACATTACCTGCCATTATTTTTTTACACTTTAACGGAACTAAACAAAAGACCACGATAATCTAAGAAATACTCGAAACAAAGACACTAGCACTTACACTCCATTATTAGATTTCATTGCATTGCTTTACAATATTGCTGTATAAAGGTGAATACAGTCAGCAAAATAACTCTTATACCTCTATGCGTCCATGTTTCAATTGCATGCTCTGTAAATGCCTTACAAACGGCGTATTCATTCATTATTCCACTACACTGCTTCAGGCTAACAACAAAACGAAATTGGTAGCATAGTGGTTACCATTTTCGCTCTCCAAGTAGAAGGTCGCGAGTTCAATCTCAACCTCAATCTTTTTTTGACGTAAGACTACTGTTTTCTTTATGGGGGTACACTTTGTGAAAACCGAAAATGTAACATGTAACAAATTATGAAAGATTTTGAACGTTAATAACTCAGCTGCCCCTGGTCCAATTTAAATAATTTTATCACCAATCGATCAGAAATATGGCTACGAATGTTGATTTTTAACAAGAAGCTATTGAAAAACTGGTAAATGTCAAGCATTGTCCAAAAGCGTCGAATTAACTAACAAATCCACCAATTACCTACATGCATATGCTGCTTCCCCAGCACAGTCGTCAGAGAGTAGTAAGTAGACGAAACAAGTCGAAGTGGCAATGTGGCATTCGCCTCCGATCTTCGGGCACGTGCGAATAGGGACGATGGAATTGCGTAATATTTTGCACACTCATCGCCACATTCAGAACCAAAAGCAAATTCTTCGAGATAACTACCATCCGTCGTCTGGCTCGCCGTGGCGGTGTCTGACGTATCTCCGGTCTGATTTACGAGGTGTGCTGAACGTGTTCCTGAAAAATGAGATCCGTGATGCTGTCACCTACACTAAACACGCCAAGCGTAAGCGGCCATCGATGTCATCTACGTTTTGAAGTGACAGAGACGCACTCTGTTTGGTTTCGGAGGTTAAATCATCACCAACTTTGGCAACGAAACGGCTCTTTTCAGGGCCACCCAGCTTATTACAGTAAAGAGTAGGAATAGAATTCATCTGCCTGTTTGTCCATATTCAGAACCAACGATCACACAAAATGCTCATGTCTTCAAACTGGAAGCAGGGGTACAAATTGTTTTGATCAACCTTGATCAACTTAGAATCGCCACGAATCGAGGGAAGAAGTAACAATCTAGCATCTAATTCGACGAAGACGGCAGGAAACATTTGTGAAGCCGAGTTATTTACGAAAGAGAGTGTCGATGAAGAGAATCGATCAATGTAGATAGGACCTATTGAAAAGTGACGTGAGATTTGTTTTCCGTACTGAGCTCCAATGCTACCGACGCCAGGGAGGCAGCTCCCATACCTGGACCCTACCAATCGACCCATCAACTCAATCGGCGACCAACGGCTTTACTTCCCGAAGGAAGGCGTGATCAGAGATGTTATGCCTTAGAACATGCCGGTGGCGCCGACTGAGATTGGAACCAGGCCTGCTGGGGTGAGAGGTAATCACGCTAACCACCGGCGCCGATATCTTTCAAGGTGATATCATGGCGAATGAGAACCCAAATTTGAGTTTAGTTATCTCAGAAATAAGAAATAAAATGCAGGAACTCAGCGATGAGTAAATTTGCCTCATGTTTTCCCAGGATTTTCTAGGATTTTCCAGGGAAAAAATCCTAAATTTGAGAAAAGTAAAGATTGGATTCACTCAGTCTATTGGTACTACTCCGTGACTGAATAAAATTTTCGTCAATTTCCTCATTTTCTGGCAGATTTTTTAGGTTTTCCACAAATTTACTCATTGCTGAGTTCCTGCACTTTTGGCGATTATGAGTGAACTAAACTCAAATTTGGGTCGTTCTCATTCGCCGTGTATCAACGTCCACGCTGGCATATGTCATGCTGACATTTATTGAGCCCACCCCATGGTGGTGCAGTTGGCGGGGGACTCCCAACAGATTCAATGTGCACTCACCAGATGGCACTGCGATCGCATAAGGATGGTGCATCCAATTGCCTTGTTCGAGGACTTGATTAGTGGGATATCTTGTTAATTAAATATCGTTGGTTAAACTCTATATTCTAGCGACGAGGATTAAGTGGAAAATTGAAAGTAAGTTTTATTAACAAATAATTCAAATATTGTTGGAATTTTGATATGAAAATAGAGCTTTATGGCAGATTGGGTGGAAAGAGGACGCTTCAAATGATTTTCGTACAGTGCCGCAATGCTGTTGAGAAAATTTGAACGTTCGACCGGAACTGAATAAAAATGAGTCTGAGAATCCATGAGCCGTGCGGAAAGTTCTTTGAGAGAAGATTACCTGTGTCGTGGATTTTCTTTCCAGTTGATTGATAAATTGCAAATCCTATCCTTGAATGATTTAATTAATGTTATCCTAACGGTTGACTTTCCAGAAGAAATGAAACAAACTCCTCAAAAGTGATTTTGTCTACTTGACTTTTCTCCACGACCCGTAAGAGAGCGCTGACAGTATGTTGTTTATTATCTTCACCAAGCGAGCTTTTCAATGACTTGATCAAATTTTTCCTCTTCACGTGACCGGTTCGGTCCAAGTCGTACAAATCGAACATCTCTTTCCACTGTTGGACATCATGAACGATTCGCTTGAATTGAGCGTAGTTCAGCCGTTCCGGGGGACCAAGTTCAAGCCGGGAAATTAGATGCTGAGCAAGTTGTTCGATAACCTCTCGATGACAATCATTGGTTGAAGGATTTGCCACAACCGCCGAGGGAGTGCGCTTTCGCGTTAAACTTTTCCAGGGTCCTTTCCGTTGTTTGAATTCGGATTTCATGTCGAAAAAATGTGCAATCAATATGGACGCTAACGCGGTATGATCAATCGATGCCTTGGTATCAGCCAGACTGTAGAACATTCGTACCACCGAGTGCCAGCATTTTTCGTTCATGGAAGGAGTATTTTCCTTGAAATTTTCGTTTGTTTTACGGCGGGGTCTAGAGTAGATTCTCAAGAAGAATTCACCTTCTAAGTTTCGTTGTTGAGTGCACGGAACTATGAGTAGAACGCCGGGTAAGGTTTTCACTCGGCTGGTGACCTCACGTACGGTGGAAAAGGTTGGGTATGCTACCACTGTAGGTTCTTTTTTCTTGGAAAACGTCATCGGTACGGGCTTGGAACGGAAATCGTTCTCTGATATTCGATAGACGACAAAACTGATCGGAAGATTAACTCCTTTTCTAGGTTTCTGGATCAATGAGATTGTTAGATGACACATGCCGGAGCTATCAACCTGATCGGGTTGAACCAGGTGAACTATGTATTGAGGATTCTTCCAGAATGAGTTTGCGTCATCCTTTGGACCACCTGCCGTAGACTCCGCGATCCATCCTCCTTGTATGCATGATAATTGCCAGCTACATTCGTCACCGCTGGGATTTCCCATGGAATCGGGGAGCACGTTACAAATCTCCACTCGATTGTAGAGCCGAACAAATTCATCAAACCGTATCCAGGATTTCCTAAAACAGTCAGCTGTTCCATCGTTTCGTAGAGAATAGATCTCGATTAGCTCCTCCAGTGGCGTTTGCAAACAGATCAGCCTGCTTTCGATTATGGCTGTCTTCATAATAGAATATGTATATTGCGATTGTTTTTCCGATCCTTGGTAGTTGCGCTGAAAGTAGGATGCAATAGATTAAAATGTTAACCTGGGGTTCTTTTCAACCATCTCACCACTTTGATTGCAGCCATGATAGATCCCTTGCTCAGCTTACGGTTGATCGTTTCGTAGCTACTGTCCGTCACCAATACCGCATCGCCTAGATAGTACCGTTCGGTGATGCCTCCGGTGAAGTCCTGCATGGCTTCAGTGACCGTACTGGAAACTATTGCACCGAACGATCCACGAAGCTTCGCATATGCCTTCTCCAACAGAGCGAACCAGAATTCGTTCTGCTGGGTCGGTCTTATGAATATCAGTTTTCCATCCATGGTCGGAAGCCGATCGTCGATCACCACGTCTACCCATCTACCGTACTGCCAGAAACGAAAGTGAAACATTCCGGTATAGCGTTCCTCATCGAAGGAGTTATCCGTCGGAACGGTTCGACGAAATGCTCGGTCATTGGTTGTAAGACTGATCATTGCTGCTGAAAGGAAGCCATGCAGAACGGATCGCTTCTCTACGCAGAATTCGGATGGTTCCTCAACGAAAAACTTTGGTCGGGGGTTGATTTCCAATGGACGTACCCATTGGATGTTTGTCTTTACCGTAGATTCATGTCCCAGTACGGTGTGGATTGAAGCGGGGAAGTCAGGGCACAGTGGTTCCCCTTAGAACAAAAGTTGGCCAAAACCTCAAAATTGTTGCAAATAGGCAAAAAACAGTTGAAATAAATGTTTATTAGCAGTACGAAGAAAACTTGACAATCAAGACGTCACAAAAAGGAGTATAGTAGAACCAAAACCAATGCAAAATGGTCCCAAAGCCGTATATAGGAAGACAAAAATGTTTGCGCCCAAACCGTCAGTTTTAGGTGTATGGTTTCTTAGGGAAAGTTGCTTCATATTTTTTGTTCAATCTTTTTATGTTCGTAAAATTAGGGTGGTCCATAAAATAGGTGAATTTAAAATACAAACTTTTTTATTATTTGAGATAGACCAAAGCAGTGTTCTAAACAGTTGTAGAACATTCAATTCAAAGCAACTTTGTTCAAGACACAACATTTTTATCTCTTATGGTTAATAAGTTATGATTTTTTTAAACAAACAGGTTAGGGTGGCCCCTAAAATCGGTTTTCTTTGAATATCTTTTCATGCGTTAATTTCTCGTAAAACATTATTCTTATTAATTAAGAACTTTTGATGACGCATATTTTTGCTCAAGCAACTAGTTAAAGGCTATTTTCTTCGAAAAAATGGCTCTTTTCAATTGTCAATATCTCAATATGGGGCAAATCGATTTTCAAACATTAAACTTCATTGAAAACATCGTCTTTTCTTCATTTTTGGTAAAAAAAACTCGAAGAGCTTTTTATGTTTAAAGCATTTAATTTAATTTAAAAAAAAAGTAATATTTTTCAACAAAAACTAGCCATAACTTTTCAAATAAAAGAGATAACACCTTAGCAAAAATATGCGTCATAAAAGGTTCTTATGTTAGGGGAAATGACGGCTTCGGCATGCCAGGATATTTTCGGCAGCCCAAATTGAAATACTATTTTCACTGGATTTTCTCACGAAAACACTTCGCTGAATGCATGCAAACGATTCTTTATGCTTTCAGCTTCAATTTGACTATATTTTTACCACTGAGAAAAAGCAATCTAGCAAGGTTTTCTTGAAATGAAACACACGCACTACAAATTGTAGCTGATTTCGAGTTGCCGGTAATAGAACAGCAGATTTACATGCAGTTCAAATGGAATGGTTGCCGAAGAAAAACTGGTTGCCGACAATACTCACTCTCACTAGAGAAGATTGGAGCTTTGTAAAAGCGTTGCAAAACAGTTTTTGACAATTCTTTCGACTGGAATTGTTAGAGCAGCTGGCAGCAAAAGATTGTAAACAAACCAATACTGCATATGTGTACGTTCCTTAGAGAAAAGGCTATAAAAGGCTTGTTTAAAAAAATTATAACTCATGAACCATAAGAGTTAGATATATGGTGCGTGTGTGTATGTGTGTGCGTGTTGATGTCCCCTGAAAAAGGCATTGTGAAGCTTGCTACCGTATGCACCGCAGGTTATATAACTTAGAAACGGATATTTTCGAAAGAACACTTTACTTGTTATTCCTAATTTCAACATCTTTCGCAAAAAATCGCAAAACTTATTAAAGCCTATCTGAAAGCTAACTTTTCTAGCTATCTTTTGGTTACTATAGGATAGTGGGCGGATGTGTCCGTCATATGTTTTGCTTAGTCTAAATGTAAAAAAAGTACATTTTTGCTAAATTTTTATTTGAAACTGTCACTAAAAACAGTGTAGACACTCTTTTTTTCCATCCATTTGACGTGAAATAAGCCGAGGAACATTTCTTCTGAAGCAACCAAGTTGATAAACACATAATTTTTTGCTATATTTGAGCAAAACAGTATCAAGAAACATAACGATTTTTTTTCAAAAATTTGTGATATAGCTACACTATAACAGCCATAAAAAAATATTTAATCAACAGAACTGCACAAATCATTCAATTTAAGATACTCTAAACATGTAAAAATGATAAAAAAATATTGAAATAAAAAAAATACCAACTTTGATGTTTGAGGTTTTGACCGGCCAGGAACCACTGTGCAGGGTCTTCGAAGAGGAGCTTCTCTGAATGGAGATGTTGCTGCAGAAGGTAGTAGTCCTGTGCGTCGGGGTTCTGCTGAACACTGTTGGATTTGTAGGCGATCTGCAATTGTGTTTAGTGTATATTTAGTATCTGCCAGAGACGATGTTTTATCACCGGTTGGAAACTAACGATTTTAAATTGGCTCACTACTTGACTAGCCTATTGGTCACAAGCAAATCGATTAACGTACCCCATTCTTGTCGAAATTCTAGTACTACACTATGTTTGTTTTGATTCGCTATGAAAGTTTGACAGATAAAATGAGGAGTTCGTGGATTTTCCTATGTTTTGAGGGGTGCATCGATTAGCTTGGAACCGAAGATAGTACCAGAGCTGAGCCAAAAAGTTGAGCACGTTTCTTCGGGATCAACTAGTCTTAGAGTTACCTCTATGATAGTACCATCAACAATCAATACGAAACTAAAGATTTTAAATTGGCACACTACTTGACTAGCCTATTGGTCCCAAGCGAATCGACTAACTTATCCCATTCTAGTATGAATTCCAGTACTACACAATGTTTGTTTTGATTTGCTATGAAAGTTTGACAGATAAAATGAGGGGTTAGTGGATTTTCCTATGTTTCGAGGGGTGAATCGATTAGCTTGGGACCGAAGATAGTACCAGAGCTGAGCCAAAAAGTTGAGCTCGTTTCATCGGGACCTTCTGGTCTTAGAGTTGCCTCTATGATAGTACCATAGAGGTAACTCTAAGACTAGAAGGTCCCGAAATAACGTGCTCAACTTTTTGGCTCAGCTCTGGTACTCTCTTCGGTCCCAAGCTAATCGATTCACCCCTCGAAGCATAGGAAAAACCAATAACCCCTCATTTTATCTGTCAAACTTTCATAGCGAATCAAAACAAACATTGAGTAGTACTAGAATTTCGACTAGAATGGGATACGTTAATCGTTTGCTTGGGACCAATAGGCTAGTCAAGTAGTGAGCCAATTTAAAATCGTTAGTTTCGTATTGATTGTTGATAGTACTTTCTCCACCTCTCAATCACCTCACATTGCGTGCGACCAAAATAAAAACAAATCATGACAGACGAGACACATGCTCATGGCAAACACGTTTAAAGGGTGGTTAATAATTGTCACCCTTCACCAGGGTTACAGAACCAATAAATGCTGGTAAGGGGAGGAATTACCAGCGCACCCAATTGAAGCCCAATTGATGGGGAGAGTGGGAACTCCCTGTCTTTAACATTTCATGAATAGAGAGTGGGCTCTTCTCCCACGGTTGTATGATTCTTCTGTTGGAAGGAGATTCTCAATCATCCCGTAGATGCAGGTGGGCGAAAATAAATTATAATGTTCGAAAATCCCTCTGTTTTTGATCTTCCGATTTCCGAGAAGGTGTTTGTCAAAATTCTGGTCGGTCAGAAATAAGTCTGGTACAATAGCAGATTTATTTGAACATTTTCCATCTGTCAAATTTAAGTGAAAATTTACCAAACGGAACACAGCCTGAGTACAATAAGCGGTTATTAAGCTTGAACAAGTCGAACAGCGAGAACAGCCCACAGCTACTGACAGGAGTCTTGCTACAATGAGTGATAGTTCCATATCATCATCATCAAAGTCTTAGTCCAATGCCAACAACTCTTGAAAAGTTGTTCTACCAAAATTCAAAATTTCTAAAAACTTTCTTTTTTCACTGATGATGATGAGACCTCTCTGAATTTTAATATTGTGATCACTAAGTATTGTTTTTTTTTCTAAAAATCTCAGCTTACGATTTGTTGTTTTTTACGAGATATTCAAACTTGTTGTTTTTCAACGTTTTCTTCAAAATGTTTGTATTAAACTAGTTTTGTTACCGGTTGGTACCATTGGATTCAATTGGTGTAAGAGTAGAGTCAGTGTTGTGAAGAGAGATAGCTCCATAAAGTCACTTCTAAAGTGACCGATAAGGTAGGGCGATGATGGAGGTGTTTTGCTGCATGGGCGAAGCGACCACTGTCCACTGAACCACCACCGAACTGTCATAGCGTAGTGAGAGACGGAAACTAGCTACGGTGAAGCTGAGAGTCGATGAGGAGGTGAGAGATGTTTCGGCCGAGAGAGAGTGAGGATAGAGAGTGTGTTGCTGACTGTGGTACGAGATAGTTGGAATTACACGAGGAGTGTTGAGAGACTGGGAAAAAAACGTACCCGGAAAAGAGGAGAAAGTGCGTCGATCACGGTGTTAGAGGACTTAACCGATCAGGATCCGGCCGTCATCATCTGGCCGACGCCATCTAGCCAACCCTATCCGGCCATCGAGATTTGGCCATCGCGCTTCGGCTATCACCCTTCGGCCATCGCAATCCGGCCGCCGAAATCCGGCCGCCGAAATCCTGTAACTACAATCCGGCAACCGCAATCCGGCAACCGCACTCCGGTAACCGCAATCCGGCCACCGCAATCCGGCCACCGCCATCCGGCAACCGCAATCCGGCCGTCGCAATCTGGCCGTCGCAATCCGGCCGCTGCAATCTGGCCGCCGAAATCCGGTCACCACAATCTGGCAACCACAATCCGGCCACCGCCATCCGGCCACCGCCATCCGGCCACCGCCATCCGGCCACCGCCATCCGGCCACCGCCATCCGGCCACCGCCATCCGGCCACCGCCATCCGGCCACCGCCATCCGGCCACCGCCATCCGGCCACCGCCATCCGGCCACCGCCATCCGGCCACCGCCATCCGGCCACCGCCATCCGGCCACCGCCATCCGGCCACCGCCATCCGGCCACCGCCATCCGGCCACCGCCATCCGGCCACCGCCATCCGGCCACCGCCATCCGGCCACCGCCATCCGGCCACCGCCATCCGGCCACCGCCATCCGGCCACCGCCATCCGGCCACTGCTCTCTGGCTGTTCCACTCCTCCATCGGGACAGTCCACGCCGACTCGCACACTAGAACCGATAGATCCACCCAATAAACATCACCAAGGTAAATTAATTCATTGCGATATTTAGGACAGCTTACACCGAAAATTCCCCCTCGCCGACAAATCCTGGGACCCGGGAACAAAAGAGGCCTTTGGACACCCCAGTGGCTGCCGACAGGCTTAGACCAGCAGCTAGGGGTCTAGGCACGTCCCCTTCTGGGACGGCGGATAATCTCCCGGGGTCCAAAAAATAAAGAGTTTCAGTTTAATCCTTAGCAAAAGTTTTGTTTTTGGTGTATTTACACACCAAATTTTGGAATTGAATTTCAGCTAAATGGATTGCTGGATAAAGATTAGCAAAACTATGCTTTACTGAAAATCAGCTAACAACGTTAACTGAAAAGTTAAGCAAAAATTAACGATTTGTTGGAAATCACCAAAGAGTTGTCAAATTGCTCAAAAGTCACAGTCGAAGGATCATGCTTCTTTATAGAAAAATTAAATTTTGGTGTGTGTTGTGTGTTGGTGACAGCTCTACTGTAAATCCAATGACCCATTTTAAGAATGCCTGTTCATACACGTACATTCCGAAGATATATTAATATGCAATAAGCCTTCTTTGATACTGGCACGTATTTAGCAATAAAATTATACCTAGTTGCAATTTTTATGAATAAACAGAAATAATTATTTGGATGGTAAATAATCTTTGCTGAACGTTCCAAAGCATTATTCCATGTTACATACGCTTTGAGCTCATGATTCTGAACGACATAGAAAAAAAAAAAAAAACCGCTAGGATCTAGGACAATTTTTAAAATGTTGCCTCTTTATTAGTCGTTACGGTTCCTCCTTTGAACCATTCGAGGTTCCCTGAGGGCGTATATGGTGTCGTTACACCATATATACTTAGTACTATCAATTTCCAGTAATATACGTAAAGTAAGATGCAAAACTATGTCTACTTTACCGGGAGCTCGGGTTGATCTCGGTCCTCTATCTTGACAGGCAAAAGTCTCCGGCCAATGAGACCACCACCACTCGATTCAGCAGTTATTCCTTTAAGAATATGTGCAACATGTTGACAGAAACCGTTTGACAGCCAAAATATTCAATTTAGACGCGGTTTTGTCAATTGGGTTCATTAATTTTGAAAAATGTATCAGTTTTTATACATCATCTGAAAGAGCTTCGTTTTCTGAGCACACCTATATTTTTTTCGAACCCACACACTTTCATCGTAATTTTTAAATCAAGACTGAAAACAAAATAATAACTTCACTGTTTGACACTAAACTAACAAACTGACAGTTCGCTCTCATATAAAGTGACACCGAGGGGCGCTAATAAGGTGATTTTTGCAAATGTTATCGTACTTATTTAAAATAGTTCCAGTGTACCAAAATTGATGAAATTTTGGGTTTGGGTTCCACTGTTAATGCAGATTACGAATATGCATTTACCTCAATACCCTTAAAGAACCCAATTTGTTTCCACTGTTAGAACAAACGGCACAGCATACTATGGAATAGGAAGAACTTGATTTTACATTCAACTCATATCACTGATCACTGCGACAAACACTAGAGGCACATGGAGTTTGATAATTACCACTTGAAACTCTGTTTAATACCACTTCTGTGCTTTCAATTTCAATTTTGTAGATTAACATATATAATTATTATTGTAAGAGCGAAAACGACGCATCAAAACAAAAACACGTCTTTTTCGCAGTGCGGCCTACTTCGATCTTCCAAGCACTACGAACCTTGGCTTGCTAAATCCCCATCCTGGACTACTGTGCATTGCTCGTCATGATAATTTATTATAATATGCACACTGTAATTAATATATATTGTTTTGACTGATTGAGTTCAACACTATGAAGATATGTCAATCGAAGTTTAATTTCGATATATTCCTTATTATTACAAGTTGATTTTTTTATGAATTGATTTATTTGTACAGGCTCAATGATTACAAGTTGATTGACTTACATCATCATCAGTGAAATCTACTATCAAGAATCGGTTTGATTCTGGTTCACCGGACCCAGCAGTTGCACTTTTAGTTTCCATATTATTTATTTGTGAGAAACTTAACCATTTGACATGAACACGAATGGCAAAATTATTCCGGTTGCCTCTACGCCATTATAATTCTAACTGAACATCAAGCGACTGCCTAACTACCTCGCGACTGATAGCTGTTTGTTATTCAACAAACGATTCACAACAAAACGGAACGACGAATCACAGCGCAGTAATCCATACCTACCTCCATCAGTGACTCAACCTGAGTCACCCACCATATCGCTTTGAGTTTGTAGGTATTGCGCGTTTAAATATTCATGTGTAGTATCCCTTGAGGAGAAGCTTATCACCCAAAACAAAACATTTCTGGCTCATTTCGATGTTTCTAACAATATTGGGAAATGACGTAAAGAAATCCAAGAACATCACTGTTTTCCTCAGATTTCTGAAAAATTACATGTAACAATATTTTTTCTATCTATTCATGAAAAAAAGATGAACTCTAAGCAAAACCAAAAAGTCGATTTTTGCGGTTCTTTGAGTCCAACTTTTTTGCCATTATACAAAGAAAAAAATATTTTACACGTTTACGGCGGTAAACTTCCCCTTACCGTTATCGCTAAACGTTATACTCAACAACTGTGCTAAGGGAGCCTCTCTTAGCTCAGTCGGTAATGGCGCAGGGCATTCCACGAAGGCTCGGGAAGCGATCCTGAACAATCATTTCCAATCTAGCTGAAATGTTGCACAGTTGTTCCTCTTTAATAAAAATGTCATTTTATGTTATCAATTCTTCATATTCGGTCACGACTACACCGCAAAAAAAATGTAATATCGATCAACGCAATGCAAGCTGATGTATGAAATAATGATGTAATAGCAAAAAGCAGATACAATATTACATCAATGGACGTAATTTTGTTCGCAAAATCGATGTACATCGTACAACGTAATATTACGTAACCGGTGGAATGATCTCTGTGCAGCTGTTTGGATGTAATATTCAACAACTTTTTTATCTGTGTACTTTTCAGTCAGGGCCTATCTTCTTCATTCCTTTCTTTAACGTCGGTCTCTGTTCCGCAATCTAGTGCCAGTCATCGACGGACATCGAACGTGCAGGAACGCAACTTCCACACCTGTGTAGGATTCTTCTTCTTCTTCTTCGCATTTCAAGCTTTTGGAATATCGCATATTAGCTTATTGCGTGCTCTCAACTTAGTGATCTAGATGCACTTCCACAGTTATTAATTGAGAGCTTTCGATGCCTGTACCATTTTTGCATTGGTATAATTGTGTGGCAAGTCCAATCATACTTCTATGCCCAGGGAAATCGAGAAATTTTCCATCCCGAAAAATTCCTAGACCGGACCGGGAATTGAACCCAGCCACCTCCAGCATGGTCTTGCTTTGTAGCTGCGGCTTTACCGACTGAGCTAAGGGAGGCCTGTGTAGGATATCACACCCATTTAAACAACACATGGGCCGAGACCAACGGCTTTTTTTCCCTTCCGAAGGAAGACGTGACCAGAGATTTTTATGCCTCAGAAAAATCCCACCGACCTCGGCTGGGATTGAACCCAGATCCATTGGGGGGTGAGAAAGCAGTCACGTATATGTAGAACAGTACACGCTATGTCTGAGGGCACTTTTTTGCAACTTTCATGTACCTAATTTTTTTCTTCACATGAAGTTAGTATTGATCCTTACTAGCAAATGTGTGAAGGGTTTAAAATATTTCATCTTGGGTTTTTTTGAGAAAAAGGGTTTTGAAGTATACTTAACCGTTTACAAAGGCGTATACGGATTATTGACGATACAAAACTGTTACGGATCGAAACAAATTCAACTGAAAATGATTCAAAAGGGGATTAAAGTAGTCAAAATACTAAGCTTCAATAGTACAGCAAGATTCTCTCCTCGGTACCGTCGGATATTGTAACTTTGTCATGATGATTGATGTTTAAATTAATAAAATAACTAAATAATGGATTAGTCTCTGAATTTGCTATTATTCAGCCAGGGGGCGACGCCGGCATAGTGGTTAGCATCCATACCTCTCACGCCAAAGTCACGAGTTCAAATCTCACCCGCGGAAAAGTCACGAATGACCCAAGAGCGTTAAAGTGACTATAATTAAAAAAAAAAATAATTCAGCCATTCCATAGCAAAACGATACAGTGGTTCTCAGAATTTAGTAAAAAAATGTTGTTTTGTTCTTTATCGCAAAATATGTTTATTTTTTATTTTTTTATATTTCAACGTTAGGGTAGTCCAAAAAATGGATTTTTTTTTATTTTTTTTTAATTATTTTTTTCAAAATGTATAACTTGTGATTCACTGGGCCGATTTCAAAGATAAAAATATTAAATGAAAGGTAATTAAAAATAATAATTAAAAAACTATAATGAAAGTAAAAAAATAAATATTTCGTAAAACTTTAGGCTTTTTAACACAACATATCGAAAAATCAGCGATGTGTTCTTTTTCGTAAGCTGATTATCAAAATTTCATCCTTCAAAAACTACACGTTTATCAAGCAATGGCGTTTATCAAGCACCAACAATGGTGACCAGCGAATCCAAATTGCGTATGGCGAGTCGCATTTGCGTCAACCACTCAATTGCGTTATTGGGATCATTCTTGGCTGCGTTGTCTTTCCTCATAGCTGATTTGCAGCCGGGCTGGATAGTTTGACGGTAACGATAACTGTTACATACTGACCTTGTTTAAATTTTCGTGAGAATTCATAGATTTTTTCCCTAACTGTTTCAAATTTAAACCCATTGGTCTTTCTGTGACGTTTGAAAAACTAACCTCGGCTAGTTTTTTGCTTGCTAACTCCTTAATGCTTTTGGCAACAAAGTGATCTTTACTTTCATATGCCAATTCGGAGAGATTCTGAAGTTTCCGGTTTTCACTACATGCATGAAGGAGAAGCCTACGTCAGACATAATTTGCATTTTTTTTATGAATTTCTTTTTTTTTCTGCGGTGTTTTTTTTTTCTTACAAATATTTACATACCCGTACAACTTTGACTGTCGAGTTTGATTTGAATTTCTTGTTAAAAATTTTCTTCTGGATATGTGTGAACCTCAATGTTCATTAACTGCACCCTTTTTTATACCGGTAAACGGCAATGTAACATGCGTGAGCCAAACTCACGATATTTTTTTAGGTGGCGAACTCTCATCTTTACAACCTTCATTGATCCCATTTCATAAGGTAAGCATAAAAAAGAAAGAGATATCGCAAGAAATTATCTTTACTACACCAGTTTTCTAAGACATGAAGTAGGAGTTGTTCCACCAATGACCCGATTAAACAGCTTATAGAAATTACATTCAAATTCAAATCCCTGTTCTTAAGTTTTTTGGTGAAATTCTTCAAACTTCCCTTATGTTATTTGAACGTCTCTGAGTTTGGCATTTTTTTCCTGAAATTCTCAGATATTTCTTAAAGTTCACAGTACTTTCCTAATGTTATAAAATTTTCCCTGTGGTTCACATACCATCCTGAAGTTTGCAAAAAATTTCTCACGTTTAAAGAGCTTTTTTGCAGAGCATCATTAAAATTCATATAATGTTGTTATAGTTCACAGAACTCTCTTTAAGTTCGTAGAACCTACCAGGAGGACATTGATTCCATGAAGCTCACAAAACATCTCTGAAGTACCCAGAATTCAGAATTTTTCTGAAGTTTACAGAACTTCTCTGAAGATCGAAGCACAGCTTTAATGTTTGAAGATTTATCCTGAAGTTTGTAGAACTTCCTGAAGTTCAATGAACTTCTCTGAAAGTTGTTGAATTTCTAAGGTTCTTTGGATGAACTTCTTTGAAGTTTTCATAACTTTCCTAAAATTCACTACAGTTCCCTATAGTTCACAGAATTTCCTAACAAGTAGCTGAACCTTCCTGAAAGTTTCCTGAAACAAAATATGGGAACTGCAATGAAGCTCTAGCAAATCTGTAGTAATTCAAGATGAGGACTACCTAAACTCACTGGGCAAGAGTAGCTAACCTCATGTGAGTTTCATCCCTGTATTATCGGCATTATCGGCTAAACGATTTTCAAAGAAATTTGTCATGGTTGCCAGAATTTATTTTCGATCTCGCCATTGAGTAAATCATCTCTATTTGTTTTTTAAAAATCCATGCAAATTTTACGCCCCTCAGGATGTTTTAGTGGCAAATGCCACCTTCGCCCCCTGCTGAGTACCGAACACAAAACTTTCGGATACCTACTATCTCCTTTATGGAACTCCGGTAAAAATCTTTCAACGATCGTTGCTACTAAAGTGGCTTGATTTTTTTACAGAGTCTCTTTTCTTGAAGCACAACAAGCGAATTATTTATTTTCTTCATGAGTTTTTTTTTATTATTCCAGATTTTCCACACTCTAAACAGGACGACAATCAATGCCAATCAATTAGATTACGTGTCTGTCTCGGATTGTCCTGCTTGTTTCTTTCGCTTTTAATTTTATGAGGAAAGATAAATCAAACGACTAACCATTGTAAAAAACGTTGCCTGTTCCGATCCTCGTCTCGATCTTAACTCACTCCTCTGACCCGTGTCGCCAGCACCGTCGTTTTCTCTATCATTCTCTGTCACACATCTCACTCTCTCTGTCTGCATCTCTGATACCCGTCACTGAATACATGTCAATATCATGTCACTAGAGAGGCTGTATTTGGTATTACCATAGAGGTAACTCTAAGACCAAAAGGTCTCGAAGAAACGTGCTCAACTTTTTGGCTCAGCTCTGGTACTATCTTCGGTCCCAAGCTAATCGATTCACCCCTCGAAACATAGGCAAATCCACTAACCCCTCATTTTATCTGTCAAACTTTCATAGCGAATCAAAACAAACATAGTGTAGTACTAGAATTTTGGCTAGAATGGGGTACGTAATCGATTTGCTTGGGACCAATAGGCTAGTCAAGCAGTGAGCCAATTTTAAATCGTTAGTTTCGTATTGATTGTTGGTATTACAGCCTCTCTACATGTCACTACTTATCGTCACACTGTGTTTCCAAATTCATCTTCGAAGCCAAAATGTTGACAAGCAAAACTTCCGAAACACCTTCCACTTCGTAGTCGTGCTACCAACAAATATTAAATGATTTTGCGCAAAGTCAACATAACCAATATGGATCTTACTTGTGTGTCAAAGAGAACTTCTTTAATGCCATTTGGATGAATTCAAAGAACTTATTTAACTGCTTCAATTCGTAATAGTTTTGTATGGTCAATATTCCATATACGCCCTCATAATCGGCTTTTTAAACTTCAAAACCACCATAGATTTGATTGTATTGATCAATACTAACATCTTGTGAAGAAAAATCCAAGGTTGCAAAGATTCATTTCAGCTAAAACAATGCTTTTCTAAATTATGAAATAATTAGATGCCATGATCAAATTTTGAATTGGTAGGATATAAGAAGAGGTTGCAAAGAATGTGTTTGACATATTAAACCTGTTTATTTCACTTCATGAGAGTCACAATGGGGCCACATAGCCTAGTCAGTAAAGGCACGGTATTACCAAGCCGGAGGCGGCGGGTTCGATTCCCGATCCGGTCGAGGGAATCTTTCGGGTTGGAAATTTTCTCGACTTCCCTGGGCATAGAGTATCATTGTGCTTGCCACACAATATACAAATTCATGCATTGGTAATTGGCATCGAAAGCTCTCAATTAATAACTGTGGAAGTGCATTTAGAACACTAAGTTGAGAGCACGCAATAAGCTAATATGCGCTAAGCAATAAGCTTGAAATGCGAATAAGAAGAAGAAGAAGAGAGTCACAATCAGCGATTTTTCACAAACTCACTCACTCACTCAGCGATCAGCAAATCGCTGATTGTGACTCATAGAAAGCAAAATTTACAGGTTTTATGTTTCCAACGCATACTTTGTAACCTCTTCTTGTAAGTTACAAGTAAAACATGCCATCATACCATCTTTTGGTTTTATTATTCCGAAAAACATTATTTTAGCTGAAATGAGTCTTTGCAACCTTGGAAAAATCTGAGGTACATGAATGTTGCAAAAAAAAGTGCCTTCAGACACAGCGTGCGTTGTAATTATTTTGTTTGTTGAACCCGGCGTTAGAACAAATATTTTTAAAAATAACTTCATATTTTTCACGTGTACGTTTCAATTTCCTGTAAAACGATCTGCTTTTTTGTATTTTTTGTAAATTTTATCCATTTTGAGCAGCAAAATAAAAAGAACCCAACTGATGGACGAGATAGAACAAAGGTGAACTCGGATACAAAAAATACTGTTAAATCGCTTTTCTACATAAATTATAGAATCACCTACAGTATTATAAAAACGTTTGATACGCTTCAGAAAAAACACCAAGGAGATCGACATTGCTATCATCACCGAGACGCATTTGGAGTCCGAACTGAACGTATTCCTTCCCGACTTCCGGCTCGTCAGACTTGATCGCACCTGCTCTGGAGGTGGAGCAGTGGCCATAGCTGCAAGACGGAACATCAGTTGCCGGCTGCTACCAAACTTCCAGCTGAAAACAATTGAAGCCATCGGAGTGGAGGTGAGCACATCACTTGGCCCAATCACCATCATCGCGGCCTACTGCCCCAAGTAAACCAACATCAGGGACGGGTCGTCAGTGGCCCTCCGGAAAGACATCATCAAACTCACCCGGAGGAGCGGGAACATTATCATCGCTGGCGATCTGAACGCAAAACACCAAGCTTGGGGCAACGGTCGGAGCAATAGAAACGGCATCATCCTCAATGAAGACCTGCAACTTGCTGCAAGAGGGCCACTATACCATCTTGGCCCCGGACTCTCCCACCCGGTTGAGTCGGTCTGGTGTCCATGCGACCATCGACATCTTCGTAAGCAACATGGGACACAACATCTCGCAACCTGTGGCATTCCGGGAGCTGAGCTCGGACCACTACCCGGTGGTGGCCGAAGTTGGATCCTCGGTTAACCAATTCGAAGCTACCCGGCGCAACTACCATCGAGTCAACTGGGCGCAAAATCAACACTGTGTCGACACAACCATCGACTACGATGTCCAACCGGGGACGTTCGAAGATGTTGACCAGTGTCTACAAACCATCGAGGAGGCGATTTCCCGGGCCAGGGAACAACACGTGCCAGTATCCAGACAGGTGAGTAACATTCTGAACCTTGACAGCCCTACCAAATATCTCATTAGACTCCGTAACACCATTCGTAGGCAGTACCAGCGTACTGGCCTGCCTAACTTGAAGACCAATTGTAATCGATTAACAAAGATCATTTAGGCCAAGATGGTGGATCTCAGAAATAACCATTTTGCTAGTAAGATCCGCTTTCTCCCAGATTGTGCTAAGCCCTTCTGGAAACTTACAAAAATTCTTAAAAACAAGCCTAGGCCCATTCCACCACTGACCCCACTGGATCGTCCCGTCGACCCAGTGGTTCATCTGATAACTCCTGAAGAGAAGGCTGCCGCGATAGGTCAACACTTCGTCAGCTCCCATAATCTAGGACAAAACATCATCAGCCCTCATGAACCTGAGGTTGCTAAAAATGCAACCAATCTTCTTCAGATTCCTAACATTTTTCCAGAGGAATCCGTGATTACGGCTGACGAACTGTTGGCCTATATCAAATCATCTAAAAACATGAAGGCCCCAGGTTTCGACAACATCCTGAATCTGGAACTCAAACACTTGAGTTCCAGATTCTACAACCATCTGGCACTGATTTTTAATCAGTGCTTCAGACTTGGCTACTTCCCCTCGTGTTGGAAGTCAGCTAAAGTCATACCCATCCGGAAACCTGGGAAGGATCCGTCCTCTCCTTCAAGTTATCGACCAATCAGCCTTCTCTCAGGGTTATTAAAACTGTTCGAAAGATCAGTGTACCACCGGCTCCTAACATCTGCCGATGAAAACAACTTGTTACTCGAGGAACAGTTTGGTTTTCGGAAAGGTCGTTCGACCGTCCACCAGCTGACTCAAGTAACAAAGAGGAACAAGTCTGTTTCGAAAACATCTGCCATGGCGTTGTTGAACGTTGAAAAAGCGTTCGACAATCTCTGACATGATGGCCTGGTGTTCAAATTGCAGCAGTACGGTCTTCCAATCTTCCTAGTGAAGATAATAAACAACTATCTATCAGACAGGACGTTCCGAGTCTCTCTGAATGGTTCCACAAGGAAGCATCCTTGGCCCCATCCTATTCAACCTGTTCACCTCCAATATGCCGGCTCTTCCTGATGGTGGATCGTTGTCTCTGTTCGCAGATGACACATCCATCGTCTACAAGGGTAGGGTCATCGGAGCTCTGACTGCCAAACTTCAGAGAGGCCTGGACGTCCTGTCTGAATATTTCAACAGCTGGAAGATCCGTATCAACGCGGCAAAGACCCAGGTCATTATATTTCCACACTCTAAATCTCCCAGATTTGTTCCGTCGGAGAATAACAAGATCTGCCTGAACGGTACAGTGTTGGAATGGTCCAAAGAGGTCGTGTACCTCGGGCTAACACTAGACAGCAAGCTTCTTTTCAGGGAGCACATTAACAAAACGAAAACCAAGTGCAACATCTTGATAATATCGTTGTATCCACTTATAGCATAGCATAGCATAGCATAGCATAGCATATGCGATTGTACAAATCGTGGGTGGCTATATAATGGTCAACTAATACGTTTTGCAGAAAATATCGAGTGTTGACGCAGAAAATATCACTTGGGATTAGTGATTTTCCCCACACGAAAATAAAATCTACAATACAAGCATCGCATTATACACCTGGCCACATCCTTACAATCGCAGGGGAAGGGAGGGAAAGTTAATCCAACATCTACTTAAGAAGGTGCAGGGAACCCATACTACCTTCATAGGTGTCACAGGAAGGAAAGAGTTGTGTTAGTGGGAGGGTGAATGATTTGGCAACTCTATTCGTCAATATAGAGCATTTGATAAATCAGTGACAAAAAATAAAATATAAATAGATAAAATGGAAAGATCTCACCCGATTGGCCTAGAGACTTTGCAGCGTCATGTTTTCAGAAATGCTTTATTTAATTTTCCTTGATTGCGGTGGTATCACTGATAACACTCTTCTAGCTCGTACGTACAAAAGAACGCACTCCACGCATAATCAAGGTCATGTATTTTCGGACTGTCTTCTTTAACACCACACAAAGAAGTTGCTCATCGCAGCAACAGAAAAATATATCAGCGTGATAGAGGTTGTACGGGGCAACAAAGAAAAACGCAAGACCACACCAAGCACCATTGCATAAGCAACAAGAGATCAAAAAAAAAAAAAAAATCACGCACGGTATTCAAAACTTTTAAATGCGATCACCAGTTCACCTCCAGTCACTCGAGAACAAAACGCATGCGAAAAGGTTTTCAGCAGCAAAAAAAAGCACAGAAGAAACAAAACAC
Source organism: Ochlerotatus camptorhynchus (assembly GCF_037179485.1). Classification (NCBI taxonomy): domain Eukaryota; kingdom Metazoa; phylum Arthropoda; class Insecta; order Diptera; family Culicidae; genus Ochlerotatus; species Ochlerotatus camptorhynchus. The sequence continues at coordinate 3,832,730 of NW_027040988.1, forward strand.
ATCCGTTTCGGTCGCTGGTTCAATCAGCACTCTGCTTTCTCCTTGGCCTCGATCAGTGCCCTTTCGGCAGTTACGCGCAGTCCTCAGCGCATCCTGTTCACGTTCGGCAGCAATAATGGCGGATTTGATGCCCGTCACCATTTCCTTTATTGCCTTGTGGACGTTGCTCTTATCCTTGATGAAGTCATGGAGTTCATTGATCCTCCTCCTGACCTCCATCAATTTGGTCTTCCCAAGCTGCAATCCTTCTTGGGGTGTGCTACTGCTGGATTTCGGTGTGAACACCTGGCTTAGCATAAGACCTAGCTCTCCTTGGTGTCCTTGCTGCTCACCTTGGGGCTTACTGCTGCTGTTGGAACTCGCTGTTGCCTCCAGGTTCAACACTGGTGATCTCTGCAATATCCCGCTCCTTGCGAACACGTTCGCTCCTCCGTTTTCAATTTCTGGCGTCTTGCCGTCGTCCTTCATATTTTTTTTTGGGTTTTCTCATTTTCTTCTTTTTTGTTTTTTTCTCCGTTTTTCTCCATTCTGTTGGGTCCCCCCTCCGGGCCGCTATCTCCACTCGTTGTATGTAGTCGCCTATCGTGATCCCATGGTTATCTATGCAACGAAAAGTTCACTATTTTGCTATACAGAAATTCTAAACAAAATTTTTTATCTGCGGATTTGAACAGTTTTTGACCTGTTTCATACTACCGGAAGGTGTATGTTGGTCACAAATGCCGTGCCAAACTGATTTCCTACTCAATTAATCAATCTTTGATGTGAAATTCGCTAATAAACACGAGGCGCATTTCTTATAGCAAACATGCCATAACAAAATGGGCATGGTTCATTTTAGTAAACAAACTAACACTTCTTCCGACTGTGACACCTATGAATTAGGCGCCGAGGGCTCAGATAAACCCCCGATCGCGAGCCTATCCAGATGACTCGACTGGCCCATGGGTTGTCTACTTTCAGCCCAGAAACAAACCTTTGAATGTAATGCAAATTACTAATGATCTGACGAAGCGATACTCGGCCGTAACTGAAATCACGAAGGTTAGGCACAATAAACTTCGTGTCTCCGTCTCTAACCTGAAGCAGGCTAACGAGATTGCTGCCTCCCAGCTCTTCACGCTCGAGTACAGAGTTTACATCCCAGCTCGTGATGTGGAGATCGAAGGTGTGGTCACCGAAGCGAGTCTGACCCCCGAGATCTTGGAGAAGCAGGCGGTTGGCCGTTTCAAGAACCGTTTGCTTCCCCCGGTGAAGATACTGGATGTCCAAAAACTGGGCTCAGTATCTGTCAGCGAGGGTAAAAAGAGTTTTACCCCCACAGACTCGTTCCGTGTGACCTTTTCTGGTTCAGCCCTTCCTCACTACATCGAGCTGGGAAAACTTCGACTACCTGTGCGCTTGTTCGTTCCCCGGGTCATGAACTGCCAAAACTGTAAGCAGTTGGGACATACGGCCTCCCACTGTGGCAGCAAGGCACGCTGTTCCAAATGCGGAGAGAAGCATGGGGATGACACCTGTGCAGCTACCGCACCAAAATGCGTGTACTGTAAGGGAACTCCTCATGGTATCTCGTCATGCCCGGTGTACAAACAACGCGGGGAGAAATTACAACGCTCACTTAAGGAACGTTCCCGACAGTCTTTTGCAGAAATGCTTAAGACGGCCACGCCATCGACCAACGACAAAAATCCCTTTTCTCTTTTGTGAAAGAGACTGACTCTGACTTGGCTGAGGAGGGAACTTCTTTCTGTTTTTCAGCACGGAAACGAAAACGCATCCGTTCGCGGAAAGTTGAGAATGAAGAACCCCAAATCAGCTTGCCCAAATCAAGGAGTGGTGGAAAAAAGGAAGTTTCTACTCCTCCTGGATTAAGAAGAACTGACTATACCCAGGATTTTCCACCTCTCCCGGAGACATCCAAAACCCCTGATGTCCCATTTTTAAGAACAGAAGCCCCTTCTTTATCTGGGGATAATATCGTTGTATCCACTTATCAACAGGAAGTCAACCCTGTCCCTGAAAAATAAGCATGCTGTCTACAAACAAATCATCCTTCCTGTAATCGAGTACGGTATGCCAATCTGGGAGAGTTGCGCAAAATGCCATCACCTTAAACTCCAAAGGATCCAGAACAAGATCCTAAGGATGGTCCTAAACAGTCCCCCGCGGACTAGAAATTCTGAGATCCACCTCCTGGCTGGAATTCAGACATTAGAAGAACGGAGAGTATTCATCCTGGAAAGGTTCAGAGACACCTGCCTGAGATCAAATCATCAGATCATACGTGATCTAGCACGTTAGGTTAAGTTATACTCGTAGTTAGGTAGGTTATCACTTATTTTCAATTAAAATAAAACACATCCCCAAAGGGGTATTCTGTAAACTAGTTGAAACACGAAAATATTAAATTAGAATATCAAATTAAACAACGATGAAGAGCCAGGTAGGCTAATCAATTGAAATGATAAATCAATGTACTACCATAATCAACAGAAATAAACATAATTTTACTACTACTCAGAAAAAAACATTACTCAAGCTCAAATTACTTTGGATGAATAACAGTGTATTGCAATGCTATTATTCACATTGTTTTATTATCTAAATAATCAAGCTGCCCATTAGCTTTAGTACAGAACACAACAACTCAAGTAAAATATGTCGTTAAGCATACAGGGTAAACGCTCCTATAGTCGCGGTACGTTAGAAGCGTTAGGTTCCTATAGTTGTGCATGGAGACTTAATACACAACTATAGGAACCTAACGCTTCTAACGTACCGCTACTATAGGAGCGTTTCCCCTATGCATTAGCTGATCAAATCAGTTAGTAGAATCTTTAAAAGCTTTTAAGTTGCTAATTGTTCTACCATCAATGTTTATTGGAACAAAAGCAACTTTTTTGTAAGTAAGGTCATTTTATCAACTATTTCTTCAGGCATAGATGTATAGTGGAACAAAAGGATTTAAAGAAATGGAAATATGTTTTATTAAAGTAATGATTCAACAAGTATATTATTCAACTAAGGAAGCAGTCATTAGGCTTCCCTTAGGCATATGTGTTTATTTGATGCAACCAACTGTTCCTTAGGAATACCTTTTGCATTTCAATTTGGGATGACAATTATTGTACATTCAACGAATGCCCCCTTATCAATTTTCATCCTGTTTTCGAGAGGACCATCATCTGATTAGGGATCGTCCGTTAATTATGTCACACTTTTAGGGGGAGGAGGGGGTTGAAAATGGGTAAAATTTGCGTGACATATTTATTGGACCTTCCCTTACAAAACAACCGTCATCCGGATTCAGCTATCATTCGAAAAAGCAATTTTATTGTTTCGATTTGAATGGTCTGAGGATGATGTCTTGGTTCAGTGCACGGCAAATGCACACAGAAAAAAAAGGTTGTTGAATATTACATCCAAACAGCTGCATAGAGGTCATTCCGCTGGTTGTGTGATATTACATTGTACGATGTACATCGATTTTGCGATCAAAATTACATCCATTGATCTGCTTTTTGCTATTACATCATTATTTCATACATAACCTTGAATTACGTTGATCGATACCGATGTCAATTATACAAGGTCTGGCCCAACCGGCTTATTGGTATAAGTGAAATGTGAAAATGTCTAGTGGCGGTCGTAATTCATTGCAATGTTTATCTTTTTACACGAAACAGCTGTTTTCTGTGACGACACGTCTGCTAGTCGCAGTATGGAATGTTGTGCTGCCATGACATCGGCATTCGCTTGCTCAGCAATGTTTACAACATTTTTGCTTCTAACACCAGCAAGCTATTTGTTGTTCCAGACCTTGTATGATTGACATCGGATCGATACTACAATTTTTTTGCTGTGCATATTGTCGTATCCGCCGTGTCTCGATACTCTCTCTCCCTCTCTATCTCTCTCATAAGTATCATGGATTCTCTCAGATCATACAATGCAACGATCAGCTCGACAGCGGATCGGTTCTACACTCTCACCAACTTGCACGCATCTCATAAGCCGGTCATCTGGTTCGTGCTGAAAGATGAACGATCACTAATACATACTCATATTGTATTGCATCTCTACGGTTGGAACAGCCATGCCATCACGTCTGATTTTCTCACTCACACCCAAAAGGCATTCTCACACGCAGACCAACGAATAAGCGCTATGTATCAATACTGTCGTACAGCAGAGAAAGGAACTGAACCGTTATGATTCTACTGTTGTAGTTTAGATTACACTGAAGCAAACGATTTATTTCAATTCAATTTATTTTCTGATCAATCCACCTAATCTGTCCTATTCCCTACACATATGACGCACCCAAGGTTAATACAGTGAACAGGTTGAACATAGTATCCCTACGTCGCCTCATGCAAATAACGACCTTAATGACCACAATCGAACAGTTCCTGCCAGCTTTGACGATTGTCTTTGACGATCTGCAGAAATTGCTTGAAATCGAACCGAACACTGTTCTCTTTTCGCACTAGATTGATCCGTTCGACCAAAGCCCGATGTAGCGTGCTGTCCACCTTGTAGGCCGGAGAATTCTCAACCGTATGCGGTTCAACCATCAAGACCACCGGTTTGCTTTGTGGTTTCGGGGATTTCTTCGGTCGTTTGGATTTGGGAACTGAATCGGAAAAATGTACCAGCACTAAGAATGCCACGTCGGCGCACTCAATCAGTCCCCAATGGTTCGCTAGATCGTAGAACATTCGAACCAACAGCTCCCAGTCACCGGATGTAAGCAATAGTTCGGCTGGATGCTTTTCAATCATTGCATAGTCTAACTCGTCAGCTTGAACGCGTGGATTCCAGTAAACTCGCAGAACGAAATTTCCATTTTCGTGAGGTTGTTTGGTTGTTGATACGATACGGTATCTGCCAGGTGCCAGCTTCAATCGACAGATTACTTCACGTGAGTTTGAGTAATTCACTTGGGTAATCATTTCCGGTTTACCGTAATTGGAGAATACCATCGGACTTGTCAGCTTTTGTCCGGTTATTCGATAAACGGCAAATCCGATAAGCAAACAGGGATAGTTGTCTGTTATTTGTTTCTGCATGAGGGATATGACTATGGAACACATTCCGGATTCGTCATCCGGCATGGATAAGTTAAAATCATGCTTTGGATTCATTCCATAGGACTCCGGATGATCTCTGCATCCACCGGCTGTATGTCCTGATACCCATGCTCCTTCCATCAACAAGACACTCCAGTGTCGTATGCCATTTTCTGGGTCACCCAAAGGATCAGGTGAAATGTGACACATTTCCACACCATGAAATTTACTCATCAGCTCTTCAACACGCAACCAGAATTTGCTGGGCCGTTCTGGAATTGATTTCTTGGACTGCTCTTTCTTCGTTCGTGATATCTGTTCACAGAGATGTTGAAAGCAGACCAGCTGGGAACCCGAAATCATGGTTTGTATTATTGGATGTATGCAACATGATTGATCTTTCGCATGTTGAATGTCCACCTGAAAGTAGCATAATTTATAAAACCTTTGAATTACAGTTTGGCTATGCAAAATCACCTACCACCTTCACTCCAGCCATCATTGACCCCTTCTGCAATCCTCTATCGATCAAATCGTACAAATACTGTGGTGAAATTTGTGATCCTTTGAAATAAACACATTCCGTAATGCCTCCGGAGAAGTCCTGCATGGCTTCGCTGACCATTCCGCAATTTAGTGCATTGTATGATCCACGAAACTTGGCGTATGCCTTTTCCAGCAGACAACACCACATCTCATTGGCCCGACTGGATCGGGTGAATATTAACTTCTTATCGATCGTCGGAAGCCGATCGTCAATCACCACATCGAGCCAGCGTCCATATTTCCAGAACCGGAAGTGGAATATCCCGGCGTATTTCCCATGCTCGAAGCAGTTATCGTGCGGTGCGGTACGCTCCAATGCTCGTTTATTGGTGGATAGTGTCAAAATGGCCGCTTGTAACCAACCACAGGGTAGACATCCCGGTTGGACATTAAATTCTGAAGAGTCATGCACGAAGAATTTCGGCTTCGCTATGAATTCCGGCGGGCGAAGCCATTGGACTCCGGGTGTTGGAGACAGTGGATGTCCAAAAAGGATTTGCTCCTCTACCGGGAAGTCAGGATCTTCAAAAAGAATGTTCTCCGATAGGCAGTGCTCTCTCAGGTTGTAGAACCTTTGAGCGCGTGAGTTCTGGAGAACCTGAAATGATTTGTAGGCGATCTGTGAATATAATCAAAATATGGAGGGGGAGTAGCGTTAGTAGCTGTAGACCAAAGTTATAGCTTCTGTTATATTTTTATTTTTTATTTTTATTCTTATTCCATCTGACTTTTTTCAGTCTTAATGAAATCTAGGATGGGGAAAAGCCTCTTTGAGTAAACCATTCAGTTGGCTCAAAGAGGCGTAAAAACCCCATGTCTTTTCATACATATAACAATAAATAAAATTAAAAATAGTCAATACACAGAATACGTTGAATACAAATGAATACAAATGACAAACATATTAAAAGCTAAGTCAATAATCTAAAATAATTGAACACAACAATCTGCAAACGCGTCGATGGGATGGAAACTCGGCGTAGTGTTGTAGAAGGACCATGTTATAAAAAAAAACACACTTTCGAAGTAGCAGTGATTGGACAGATACCCACCGCTGTGCATTGAGGCGGCGTTGAAAAGTGTCAGCAGAAACATTGAAGTCAAATTGTCCACTAACATCGTTAAACCGAGAAGACATTATCCTGATAGGATCGTGTTGAGCATAACGGCTGTTCCGGGTAGCAAGGTGCAGGAAATTACGTTGCCTCAAAGGTCTTTGCGGCGCATATACGTGCAATTCAGCAAGAATATCTGGGGCAAGATGGCTTGCAAATTGGATCTTCGCTTCTCCAGAGTATCGATGCCTAACAGCATACAACGATGTTCATATGGAGGAAGATTTGACGAATCACGCTAGGTTAAGTGCCGAAGAGCGAGGCGCACAAACTTTTTCTGCACCGCCTCGATACGGTCAATCCAGTTTCTGTTGTACGGGCACCTTACCAGCACGGAAGATTCCAAAATAGATCGAACCAGTGCACAGAAAAGGGACTTCAGGCAGAGAGGATCACGAAATCCATCAGCAAGCTTAAACATGAAGCCGAGATGTTTATTGGCTTTTGCAATCACGTCTTCGTAATACGGTCGGAAAGTGAGTTCGCGGTCCAATATCACACCGAGATCCCTAACCTAATACGAGCGCTCGAGAGTTTGTTCACACATGCTGTAGTTGAAATTGATTGGTTGCCGCTTCCTGCTGAATGATATTGTGTTGCATTTGGCTATGCATAAATCGAGTAGGTTTCGCTTGCTCCAGTCCTCCAACAAATCTAATAACCTCTGCAACTCCAGGCAATCCTCAGTGCACGTGATGATCATAACAACACAAAGGCAATGTCATTTATGAATAATGAGAAAAGCAGCGGTCCAAGATTACTCCCTTGCGGTACACCAGAAGGAATCATAAACGGCTCCGAATGTGACGAACCAATCCTTACTCTCACGGATCTTTCAGACAGATAAGATCTAAAACAGCTAACAAGCGCGGAAGATACCCACAGCTTCTCGAGTTTTTGCGACAGGATATCATGCGTCCATAGAGCGTATGCAGAGTGAGGTTAGTAGTAACATATTGTTTCGGGTAGAATCCATGCTGGGCATATGAAATGTAGTTTTTGGTGGCTTCAAAGAGAGCGTTGTTAACAATTATTTCAAAAACCTTAGAGCAAGCGCTCAAGGACATTATTCCACGGTAGTTGACGACGTTACATTTGTCACCATTTTTGTGAATCGGTGACAGAAACGAAGTTTTCCATCCAGCAGGAAATTTTTGCTGTTGGAACGAGAGATTGAACAGTTTTACTAACGGTGTCATCAGAGAACTTGAGCAGTTTTTCAACACAGATGAAGGAATCCCATCAGGACCGGGTGACACGGAATGTTTGAGCTTACGTAATGCATTTTCGACATGCTCCTCGCTGATCTGGAAAATTCCAAAGTCGATGCTGTCTAGCGGCGTATCACGAACAGCAGCCTCTATCTGCGATGGCGTAGCAGGCGTATTTGAGAAGACATTCTTGAAGTGTTCAGCAAAGATCTCACATTTACTAGAGGCTGTGCTAGCAAATCGGTCGCCGAAATACATGGACGTTGGCAATCCATCTTCCTTGCGTTTAGTACGAACAAAAGACCAGAACTGTTTGGGATGTAGACGTAAATTTCTCTGCGTACGATCAACGTATCGAACATACAATAGACGGTAATACCGTGTGTACTTGTTTCTGGCCATTACAAAGCGATGTTTGGAGTGCTGCAAACGACTCCGACTATACGTTGAAAGTGCAGATCGCCTACGGCGCTTCAACTGGCAAAGGCTCCTGTTCGTCCAAGGAGGCTTCAGTGGAGGGCGCTGAAGAGGCACGTGAGCTTCGATGACTTGACGTATCTCCGTGTTGAAAATACATACAATATCGTCCAGATCCTGATCAGAATCCAAAAATTGCCAATCGATTGATAATAGCGCATCATTCATCGAACTATAATCAGCCCGACGAAAATCGAACCGGCAGTCGTCTAGAGATGGTTCAAATGACACTGGTACCGAAATAGAAACGGTGACGTCAATAGCAGGATGTGGAGTATCGATTTCTACGAGCGATTCAGCCGCTTCGGATACGCAACAGCTTGATAACGCTGAGTCATTCACGAGTACTAAATCGAGAATCCGTGAACTGGAGTTCTTCACAGTATTGATTTGTGTCAGACCCTGGAAGCAGAAGGCATCGTACAATGCACAACTAGCATTCGTTAATCTCGATGTATGGGAATCTATTGTGAGGCCACCATCCTCTGATGGTACCCAGTGCATTTCAGGATGATTATAGTCCTCAAACTGGAAAGCAAGGTCATGAGGCCTCAAGCCGGAAAGGATTGAATCAATGGAGTCAGTTTGTTGCTGCATGAGCGACAGGTCGTCTCTGCAATCAGGTGGTAGATAAAGCACTCCAATGCTAACATCATAGTTCTGCAGTTTGATTTTGATCCAAAGCTGCTCAAGAGCATTACTTATCGGAGCTGGATCAATACAGCAACACAATTTAGAAGAGACGGCTATCAATACACCTCCACCACGAGTTTTTCGACTGTTCAAAGAGCTACGATCTGTCCTGAACACAGTGTAAGAGTCGTTGAATAATTGAGTAGACAAGATGCAATCGTTCAGCCTCAGTCTCAGTTAGCACGATAACATCATATTCCGAGTCAGTTGTAGCTAAGAAGAAAGAATCTATCTTTGTCCGAAGTCCTCGTGCATTCTGATAGTAAATGCGTAGCTCGGAAGTTGTTGAGGAAGGATTGTCATAAACTTCTCGTCCATTCCTCGGCAGAATGCAATGAATTTGAGTGGGTGTTGCGCTGAAATCCAAATGTTGATCACGAAGAGAATCACCGAGAAAGCACGCATACTTGCCTGAAAAGCCAGGACGGGAGACCCTCGCCCTATCTCCGACCACAGGGCCGGAACGACTTGGACGGCAGGATACCACAGATGACTGGCAGGAAACGGCAATTGGCTCGACTGGGTCAGAGTGAACGAGGGCTCCCAAGATACCTTGTTGCATGCGTTCCGGATGAATGATCGTCCTAGTACTCGAATAGACATTTTCCTCATTGCTACATCAAGGGTCTTGGCTAAGAATCGAAGCGCTGGAACACGGAAACTGATTTTCATGAACTCGTGTATACTTGCCTGCACAAGAAGGTTGGGAGACCCCGTCACCGATCTCAACAACAGGGCCAGAACGACTACGATGGCAGGAATCAGCAAACGCGACTGTGTTGAGTGGCTTAAGGGCTCCCATGATACGACAGGCAATGCGTTCTGGTTTGATGAATCTGGCGATGGTGCCCATATGCGACGTCGGAGATCCATGAGAACGATGTGCACCATCCTCTGACGACAGCAGTTGGTGAAGGTGTTGGCATTCATAACGGGAGTCAGGAGCATAAAATACAGTGCTAGAACACGAAGAATTATGAGGCGGTGAAGTGTTACACAGGGGCGCATACTTGCTTGCAGAAGGATGTTGGAAACCCCGATTGCCAGCCACGACCACAGGACGAGAACGGCAGTGATGGCAGGAAACAGGAAGCAGGACTGGGTCGGGAGGATTAGGGGCTTCCATAGGGCGGCAGGCAGTGCGTTCTGGTTTAGATGTCCTCAAATTCGTATCTAATTCGCATCCGGTGGTTTCAGCTCGTGGGGTTGATCCGAACCTTGACTCCTTATTCTGGTTATCCTGATAACGTTTTTTGTCCGGTCGTCATTGAACTCACGGAAATTTACGTTCTCAGGCCAAGAGTCAGCAGCTTGTGCCAAGTCCCGATGCATTTTATCAATGCCGATCTTAAATGTCACGAATCGAAGATTCGAGATATCCGCATTTTTTCGAACCAACTTCACTACCTTGAGTACTTCATCTTCGCGCAACGAAAGACACTCGCGTGCCAGTGTTGCGATGTCATCTTCTGTAGTGCTAGGTGCGAATGCAGACAAATACACCCACAGTAGGTCATCCTCGAGAGGCACGTATCTGACAGAGTTACAGGCAGTAGATTTCGTTCCTTTAATTGTGCTCGGTCTTTCAGTGGCAGTATCATCCGTTCGACGTCGCTTAGCCGAACCCGGTTTAAGATCGCCGTTCAGTTGCTTTTGCCATCGGTTCGGTCCAAGAGGAGTTAAAGGATCAGGTTGCTTGCTGTCCACTTTCGTAGACAATTCGCTATATCGTTTTTCATCCCGTTCAACGAATCCGTGATTCCCGCATAATTGCCATCATAATGAGTGACAATGTTGCGGAAATGTCCATTCGCAAATAAGTTAGCGCAGTCATCACACATCCAGAATACGCTCTTCTCATGCAAACCAAGTTGGTCTTTGAGCTCGTAATCCACTTCCACGCAAATAGCGTGAAAAACGTTCCCACAGTAGCCACGGCAGGTAAGTAAATCCGAATTAGCAACCGTCTTCTGGCAGCGTGTGCAGACCATGATTACTGAGGTAGGGATTAAATACGCCTTTCAGTAGACTTCACGCCAAACAATATGGTGCTATGAAAGCGTGATAGTGTTACTACTGGAAAACAGATGGCGCTGGATCACGAAAAATCGACGTGGGATGAGAGATAGAAATGACGTATCTTAGCAGCACAAAGCAAAACAACACAACCACTATGCAGATATCACTACACAAATTTCACTCGAGATACGACAGGTACTAATGAACTTTCACTGTTTTGACGATATTAAACACAAAAGCTAACAAAAATGGTTTATAACCGTAGTCAAACTTCACAAAGTGATTAATTAATCGTTAAAATGTAGCAGCGAGGAAACTTTGCATCCGATACAAACAACGCAGTGTTGCCAAAAAAAAAGCAATATTGCAAAGCCGATACTTTTGATTTGGATAACATTCTAATTTGAAGCTATGTTTGTTTTGATTCGCTATGAAAGTATGACAGAGCCGGCGCCGTTGGTGTAGTAGTAAGCGTGACTGCTTTCTCACACCCCAATGGGTCTGGGTTCTATCCCAGTTGAGGTCGGTTAGATTTTTCTGAGGCATAAAAATCTCTGGGCACGTCTTCCTGCGGAAGGGAAGTAAATCCGTTGGTCCCGGCCCATGCGTGTGTTGAATGTGTGCGATATCCTACGCAGGTGTGGAAGCTTCCTTCCTGCACATTCGATTGCCGTCAATGGATGGCAATCGATGTCCGTCGGTGATTGGTACGAACCTGCATGAAATCGACGAAGCACGACAAAAGACTGACGGAACGCGGTCAGGAGATCGTTGGATGGCAGCTAAACTACATCAGCACAGGGGAATCGTAAAGGCATCTTTTAGGAGACCCACTATTGCACCTATTCGTATTAATCAGTCGTTTAGATTTTCTCCAAATCATCACCTTTTCAATCTCATGTGATTTATTGAGTTAAATAATAGAGAATAAATTTATTCTAGAGAATAAATTTATTCGTTAAGCATTGTTATTATTTTTAAAATTAATAAATATTTGAAATTTCACTGGCCATCTTATAAAAATATACTATTCTTAAAATAAATCCCCTTTATACATCGTTCGCATATACACAATTTATACATTTGAGTGCATAAAGCATGTTTATACTAAGGCTGTGAACCATTTGCCGAGTTAAAATTAACTCATGGTTAAAAGTGACATTTCGAAAGTTATTTTCTATGTTCGAAAATCCCCGTGCTGTCGATCGACCGGTTTTCGATCCACCGTGGTCGAAATTTAACTTCTTGTCTGTCAGAAATAACCATGCTCGGATAGCAGGGTTCATCGATAACTTTCCATCTGTCAAATTTTAACCAAAAGTTAAAATAATCCACCAAATGGTTCAGAGCCTAAGTCAGTTTTCTCTCCCTTTATACCTAGCTATGCGTCGGGAAGGAGATTTGCGATTTAGCGTAGCTTTTAATCTATTTAGATTGGAAAATCTTTTGAGTGTGCACTGCTTTCCACAAACTTATCATACACTACACCTTGATCTTTTTCGGTAAAATTCCACAGAACCATAACTTACATCATCGTCATCTGTAAATTCCACGACCAAGAACGGGCTCAACATTTTATGGGAAGCAGAACAGCAGTTATCCGAATCCATGATGCCTTTATCCCTTTCTGATTGTCCGAATCGTGCGATCATCGCGAAAAGAAATTAATGTTTTATCCACACCGGCTAAAAACGAACTGACCGTCTGGTTCGGCATTGCAGCGTGCATGAGCTGTTACGTTCCAGTCATCGACATAGCTTTGGGAACCCCCGTGCTATGCTATGACATGCTTCATTGATGGTGAAGTTTCCCGCTCCGAGAAAAAATACGTTTAGATAATATTGGGAAAAGATGTACAATATCCAAAAAAAAATCACATAGGTATTTTCTAATATTATAAAGAAAACTTAAGGGCATATGGTACGTATTTTTTGCTTTTTCTCTTCTTTCTAAGTGTGAGTGAATTTATTGTCATTGATGCTGTAATGGGCTGAGTGTACATTAGACTGTTTCAAAATAGGTCAAATCTGGGATTTCAAACGCTACCCTCTTGAATGGTAGTTTTGGGGGTCAGAAACACCCTGCCAAAATTTGAAGTCATTTGGTTCACGGGAACCCCTCGCTCAAACGGCTTGAAGTTTGTATGGGGAAAATCGACAAAATGTATGGGAGAGCGAGCCACTTTCACATTCGCGGCTCAAGGTGGCGCTGTAGTGGGTCGATTTTCTTCGTGTACAAAATGTAGCACCTTTGAAGTATTGGGAACATCTTGGCTGAAGACCGGATGTGAATCCGAGTTACCTCCGAAAAGTTATTAGCGTTTCAAACGAACACCACCTGCTTCACTTCTTGGGAGGGCCTAACGCGCTTGTGCAGTTTTTATTTTTACGAACAGGTATACGAATAGCAATGTTTGCATAGGTATAACTTTTTTGTTTTACCATGAAATTGGTTGAAATTTTCACAGTGAGTAGAAAAATGTTCGAAATTATGGTCTACTAAAAATTGGAACAGATTGGCCAAGTGGTTCCGGTTTTATTCCGGGTTTCCGAGAGGCCATCGGGGGGAGAAAAGGTACCAGTCGTCTAGAACAAGGTGGTGCTGTAAAGCCACAGCAACAGGCATCTATGGGTAGTGCTGATTAATATTTTAACAAAATCAACCCATAACCTGGTTCTAAATACTGAGCGTCCACCGGAAGGCCTTCCGATGACCCGGATCAACCTTAATCTGGATTATTATGTATTTTTTTTATCAAAGTAGGCCTTGATTATTCTCTGCAACTATATGAAATGTAGTAAATTAATGATTTTAGATATATAGGCGTTTCAATGGCTCCAAGTGGTCACCAGATGATCCGCCGGAAGATCCGAAACATCCGTAAAATTTAGTGCTACATAAATTCGATCAAAGTAGGCCTTGATTTTTCTCTGCAACAATGAGAAATGTTGTAAAATGGTGATTTTTCATATGTTAGCTGTTCAATGGCTCCGAGTTATCACCAGATGGTCCGCTGGTAGATACGGAACATCCGTAAAATTGATTGCTGTGTAAATTTGATCAAAGTAGGCCTTGATTTTCCTCCGCAATTATATGGAATACAGTAAAATGGTGATTTCTGAAATATTAGCTGGTCATTGGCTCCAAATGGTCGCCAGATGACCCACCGAAAGATCTGGAACATCCGTAAAATTGGTTGCTAAGTAAATTTCATCAAAGTATGCCTTGATTTTTCATTGCAACTGTATATAATGTAGTAAAATTCTGATTTTTTATATATTAGCTGTTCACTGGCTCCAAGTGGCTCGCCGAAAGATCCGGAACATCCGTAAAATGTATTGCTGCGTAAATTTGATTAAAGTAGGCCTTGATTTTGCTCTGCAACTATGTGGAGTGTAGTAAAATGGTGATTTTAGATACATTAGCTGTTCAATGGCTTCTTCAATAGATGGTTTTGAATAGAAAAATGCCTTGGCAACAAGTCCTTCTTAAGTACCATTAAGTTTTGATGAGTTTATTTTATACCTGCATTATAAAAAATATTGGTATTAGTATTATATAAAGAGCAATAGGCTGAAGTGTTTTTGCAAAACAAAGACCATTCCACGCAAATAAGGAAAAAGTATTCAAGTATTTTGTTGTTAAATGATGTTTAAATTTTAAACAAAATATGCAAAGGACGGGTATACACTACTGCTGAAAAAACTCAGAGTACACTGGAAAAATAAACTCATAATTTCATAAATATATTACTTTTGCTTTCCTCGGATTTCTCGTGCTGCCCCTGTCTCCGAGTCCAAAATTTAAAAGTATGTATGACGTCAAAGTCTTTCTTGTCATACCTTTTCTTCAATTCATCAGTAATTTGTTTATAGGTCAAATCTTCAACACTCTGACCTGGGAACAAAAGCTTAACCTGATTAAAAAAGTAGAAGGGTCTGTTCCTAGGGGCACGAACGGAAGGTTGATAGGACCGCTAGTGGACGGAACAAATGTGAACATTTAGTTCTTTTCTTATCTTAACTCTTTCCGTTTTTTATTTGTAAGCGTATCAAATTTGTAGTATTTATTTCAAAGAGAAAGTTGATGAAGAGAATCCAAGGGACTGTCAACTTGAGTTTTTTCGATTCATATACCCGAAGTTTTGTGCATTTTGGTATTAAAGTGTGTTCAATTCACCTCTCACATGATTTCCTTCCTAATTATATGAAAGTATCGTTTGTGCAGAATATGTAAAAAAGGAGGGACTTCGAGAGATTGAACTCGTGAGAGCACCCAAAGCGAATTATTCCCACTTCTCTCAAATTCTATATGGATTTTTAACACTTCCTACCAGCGTGTTCTGGAAAATGGTCGGACGATGATTAATCTCACCAATACATTCGGGTCTACAATTCCACACCTTCTATAGAGACCAGGTTGAGCTTTGAAAGCTAGCTGCTTGCGGGAACTGATGACCTTGACAAATGTCCAAATAATGCTCTTAACAAATTCCTGAAAAGGACCGTTTTGTAGTGATGGTTAAGTAATGCTGAGCTGAGCACGACGAGCTACTGATTCCGATCCTAGCCTAGCGGTGGGACTTCTTCTTCCTTCTCTATGGTTGCTCATATGAGCTCTGCAGCTCGCTGCTTGCAGGCAGCCTTTCGTTGTTGTTGTTGTTGTTGTTGTTGTTGTTGTTGTTGTTGTTGTTGTTGTTGTTGTTGTTGTTGTTGTTGTTGTTGTTGTTGTTGTTGTTGTTGTTGTTGTTGTTGTTGTTGTTGTTGTTGTTGTTGTTGTTGTTGTTGTTGTTGTTGTTGTTGTTGTTGTTGTTGTTGTTGTTGTTGTTGTTGTTGTTGTTGTTGTTGTTGTTGTTGTTGTTGTTGTTGTTGTTGTTGTTGTTGTTGTTGTTGTTGTTGTTGTTGTTGTTGTTGTTGTTGTTGTTGTTGTTGTTGTTGTTGTTGTTGTTGTTGTTGTTGTTGTTGTTGTTGTTGTTGTTGTTGTTGTTGTTGTTGTTGTTGTTGTTGTTGTTGTTGTTGTTGTTGTTGTTGTTGTTGTTGTTGTTGTTGTTGTTGTTGTTGTTGTTGTTGTTGTTGTTGTTGTTGTTGTTGTTGTTGTTGTTGTTGTTGTTGTTGTTGTTGTTGTTGTTGTTGTTGTTGTTGTTGTTGTTGTTGTTGTTGTTGTTGTTGTTGTTGTTGTTGTTGTTGTTGTTGTTGTTGTTGTTGTTGTTGTTGTTGTTGTTGTTGTTGTTGTTGTTGTTGTTGTTGTTGTTGTTGTTGTTGTTGTTGTTGTTGTTGTTGTTGTTGTTGTTGTTGTTGTTGTTGTTGTTGTTGTTGTTGTTGTTGTTGTTGTTGTTGTTGTTGTTGTTGTTGTTGTTGTTGTTGTTGTTGTTGTTGTTGTTGTTGTTGTTGTTGTTGTTGTTGTTGTTGTTGTTGTTGTTGTTGTTGTTGTTGTTGTTGTTGTTGTTGTTGTTGTTGTTGTTGTTGTTGTTGTTGTTGTTGTTGTTGTTGTTGTTGTTGTTGTTGTTGTTGTTGTTGTTGTTGTTGTTGTTGTTGTTGTTGTTGTTGTTGTTGTTGTTGTTGTTGTTGTTGTTGTTGTTGTTGTTGTTGTTGTTGTTGTTGTTGTTGTTGTTGTTGTTGTTGTTGTTGTTGTTGTTGTTGTTGTTGTTGTTGTTGTTGTTGTTGTTGTTGTTGTTGTTGTTGTTGTTGTTGTTGTTGTTGTTGTTGTTGTTGTTGTTGTTGTTGTTGTTGTTGTTGTTGTTGTTGTTGTTGTTGTTGTTGTTGTTGTTGTTGTTGTTGTTGTTGTTGTTGTTGTTGTTGTTGTTGTTGTTGTTGTTGTTGTTGTTGTTGTTGTTGTTGTTGTTGTTGTTGTTGTTGTTGTTGTTGTTGTTGTTGTTGTTGTTGTTGTTGTTGTTGTTGTTGTTGTTGTTGTTGTTGTTGTTGTTGTTGTTGTTGTTGTTGTTGTTGTTGTTGTTGTTGTTGTTGTTGTTGTTGTTGTTGTTGTTGTTGTTGTTGTTGTTGTTGTTGTTGTTGTTGTTGTTGTTGTTGTTGTTGTTGTTGTTGTTGTTGTTGTTGTTGTTGTTGTTGTTGTTGTTGTTGTTGTTGTTGTTGTTGTTGTTGTTGTTGTTGTTGTTGTTGTTGTTGTTGTTGTTGTTGTTGTTGTTGTTGTTGTTGTTGTTGTTGTTGTTGTTGTTGTTGTTGTTGTTGTTGTTGTTGTTGTTGTTGTTGTTGTTGTTGTTGTTGTTGTTGTTGTTGTTGTTGTTGTTGTTGTTGTTGTTGTTGTTGTTGTTGTTGTTGAAAGCACTCCTGCTACTACTGATGCTGCTGCTGCTGCTACTACTGATGCTGCTGGACTGGACACTACCACTTACGGTGATTGAATGAACACCGTTCAGTGGGACCGCATTTAAGTCTGTGTTAGGGAATGCGCTGTTTTCAGACATTCGGTGATAATTTTGATCACCACTGCAACAGTTGGACATTTGGTATTTTTCAATAGTGACCTATTAATAATTAACTAAGTGTTCATTTTAGCAGATTGGTGGATAAATTTCCAATCGTTTGGCTTGTTTAGAATTAAAATCTATCTGCTATCGGTCGAAACCTGACCTCTTTTCGTAATGCTGTGTATGTTGGTTTTTTGAAATTGCGTGGATTCTATAGATCCTGTGGAGATCTATCTAGCCCTGATGTATGTGCTGGTAGAGGGAAAAATGTAAACTTTGCGGGAGACGATGTCTTAACACTCGAAAGCAATTTTGTGAAATATGAAACAAAACAAATCCTAGCTAGTTCTGCATGATGATTTTGTTTGATTTTATTTATTTGTAAATTCGCCGGTAAATACCAGCTGGCGATTTTTTTTATTAATTACTTTATTTGTACAGGCTCAATCGAATAAACTTTACAGAGCCGAGTTATCATTTTTGTTATACATTATTGATTTCTTATATTTAAAGTTAAAGGAGCTGGACCGGATACTCGCGGTTGTCTCGAGGTTAGTGGAGATTTACATTTTTTTTTTGGATTGGAAAAGGGAGAGGGAGGTTTGAAATGTGGTTTACGATACAAATATTTAATTAATCCTAAAACATGAACTAATTTATATTCATCTTGAAAACAAACATAAAAAAAAACCCACACGTACAAAATACAAACTAAACACAAGGTTAATCAAACTTACAATCTAATGTTAATATTCTTAAAGTAAACATATATGAGTTTCATAAACTCCAGATCGCGTCCAGCCAAAATATCCCGAACTGGAACATTAGGTTGTCTACCTCGAGCCCGAAGGGAATCGTACAGTTCAGATCTGACTCCGCGATGCTCAGCACAAGACCAAATAATGTGATCTGCGTCCTGGTAACCTTGTCCACATTCACAGAGATTGCTGTCCTTCAGCCCAACACGGAACAAGTGAGCGTTTAACGAATAGTGATTGGACATGAGGCGAGACATCATACGAATGAAGTCTCGACCCACATCCAACCCCTTGAACCAAGGACTCTTCGACACCTTAGGGATGATCGAGAATAGCCATCGTCCCAAACTCCCTTCACTCCATTTATTTTGCCAACTGACGAGTGACTGTTGACGATAAATGGAGAAAAATTCATCGTAGGCGATTTGTCGATCGTAAATATCGCCTTCCATAGCGCCCACCTTAGCAAGTGAGTCAGCCATCTCATTGCCCGGAATCGAGCAATGAGATGGGACCCATGCAAAGGTGATGACAAAAGATCTTAAAGATAAAGCACTTAAAAGCTCTCGTATTTTCATGAGAAAATACGAGGAGTGCTTTACCGGCCTCATAGAGCGAATAGCCTCGACAGAACTGAGACTATCCGTAAAAATAAAATAATGATCTGGTGCAAGTGAGGCGATCGTTTCTAGTGTATAATGTATTGCCGCCAGCTCAGCAACATATACGGAACAAGGAGCTTGAAGCATTCGAGAGGCGCTATGAAATTCGTTAAAAATACCAAAACCAGCGGACGACTCTATTAGTGATCCATCTGTGAAGAACGATCTTGCGGAATCAACTTGGCCAAACTTTTCAGCGTAAATTGACGGAACAATCATGTTACGATGATGTTCTGGGATCCCACGAATCTCCCTCGTCATAGATAAATCAAAACTAACTGAATTGCCGAAGTCGGAGAAGCATACACGATGAGGATTATGCTGTGAAGGGCTGACATCCTGTGTTATGTACACGTAGTACAATGACATAAAACGAGTTTGAGGGTTCAGCTCAAGAAGCTTTTCAAAGTTTTCGATTACCAGTGGGTTCATAACTTCGCAACGGGTGAGGAGCCTGAGGGACAATTCCGAAAACCGATCCGATAGTCGCAACATGCCCGCCAACACTTCGAGACTCATCGTATTAGTCGAGTGCATGCATCCTAACGCGATACGAAGACAACGATACTGGATACGTTCCAGTTTGATGATGTGAGTTTTAGCCGCCGACTGGAAACAAAAACTACCGTATTCTAAAACCGATAAAATCGTTGTCCGGTACAACGTTAGAAGATCTTGCGGATGGGCTCCCCACCACGTTCCGGTAATTGTTCGGAGAAAATTGATCCTTTGTTGGCATTTTCGTCTCAGATACTCAATGTGGGATCTCCAGGTGCATTTTGAATCGAACCAGACCCCAAGATATTTGAAGGACATAGAATGAGTGATCGGTTTACCCAAAAGTTGAAGCTTCGGTTGTGCTGGGCTATGCTTCCTAGAAAAAACGACCAACTCAGTTTTCTCCGTGGAGAATTCGATACCTAGCTGAATAGCCCAAGTAGACAAATTGTCTAAGGTATCCTGTAAGGGTCCTTGCAGGTCGACCCCTTTGGGCCCTGTCATAGACACTACGCCGTCATCTGCAAGTTGTCTCAACGTGCAGTTGTCACTTAAACAATTGTCAATTTCTCTGACGTAGAAATTATACAAAAGGGGGCTTAAACATGAGCCCTGGGGGAGACCCATGTAACTAAATCGAGAAGCTGTAGAGTTTCCATGAGAAAAGCTCATATGTTTCTCTGACAGCAAATTGTACAAAAAGTTATTTATTAATGGAGAAAGGCCACAAGCGTGGAGTTTGTCTGAAAGGACTTCAACGGATACTGAATCAAAAGCCCCCTTGATATCCAAGAATACAGAAGCCATTTGCTCTTTTTTAGCAAAAGCCAACTGAATTTCTGTGGAAAGCAACGCGAGACAGTCGTTCGTTCCCTTGCCCCTACGGAATCCAAATTGAGTATCTGAGAGTAGGTGGTTCGTCTCAACCCATTTGTCCAAGCGAAAAAGGATCATTTTCTCCAACAATTTTCGAATGCACGATAACATCGCGATGGGACGATACGAGTTATGATCTGAAGCGGGTTTTCCAGGCTTTTTAATGGCTATAACTCTCACTTGCCTCCAATCATCCGGAACAATATTGAGCTCCAGGAACTGACAAAACAAGTTCAACATGCGCCTCTTAGCGACGTCTGGGAGGTTCTTCAACAAGTTGAACTTGATTCTATCAGCCCCCGGAGCCGAATTGCCACACGAAAGGAGCGCGAGTGAGAGCTCCAGCATTGAAAAAGGCTGGCTGATCTCGTCTACAGAATTCGTCGTTTCGCGAGGAATCATCTGTGCCGGCACGGAATCAGGACATACTTTTCGCGCGAACTTGAGAATCCAACGATCTGAGTACTCCTCGCTCTCGTTGTTCGAAGACCGGTTACGCATCCTTCGCGCCGCGTTCCAAAGCGTATTCATCGACGTTTCGCGCGATAATCCGTCCACGAATTGCCGCCAGTATCCGCGTTTCTTGGCTTTGATGAGGCTCTTGAGTTCGCGTTCAAGAGCCGAGTACGCTTCGAAATGTACGGGTGTTCCACGTTTCCGGAAAAGCTTAAACGCGTCGGACTTTTTACGATAAACCTCAGTGCATTGGTGGTCCCACCAAGGGGAAGGAAGTTTCCTACGCAAAGACGTTCCTGGAACCGGCCGAGTTTGAGCTCGAAGCGCGCTGTCCAAGATCAGATTGGAGAGGAAGTTATATTCCTCCAACGGTGGAAGCCCTTCTACCGACGACACGGCTTCCTCTATCGCGGTCTTGAACGTTGTCCAATCGATATTACGGGTGAGGTCGTACGCGACGTTAACGGATTCCGACGGATTGAACCCACTGGCAATCGAAATTTTGATCGGCAAGTGATCACTACCGTGGGGATCCTGGATCACATTCCACGTGCAATCCAACGATAATGAGTTAGAGCAAAGTGTGAGGTCTAATTTACTTCCATTCGAGGATGGTCCAGCCAAACGTGTTACTTCTCCATTGTTAAGAATTGTCATATTGAAGTTATCACAGAGGTCATATATAAAAGTAGAACGGTTGTCATCATACAGTTCCCCCCAGCCTGTACCGTGGGAATTAAAATCTCCCATAATCAACCGTGGAGCAGGAAGTACTGAACATATATCTGAAAGTTGTTTTCGATTAACAACGGCTCTAGGAGGAATATAAACAGAAGCAATACAAAGGCTCTTACCTTTAATAATAGCCTGACATGCGACAACTTCAATACCTGTAAATTGTGGAAGATTCACTCTATAGAAAGAATGGCACTTTTTGATCCCCAAAAGTACCCCTCCTCCACGCGAATCCTCACGATCCAGTCGAATAATGTTAAAATCATAAAAAGGAAGATCTATATCTGAAGAGAGCCAAGTTTCACAAAGAGCAAGTGCATCACAATCATTATTGTGAGCTAAAAACTTACAAGAGTCTAATTTAGGAATAAGACTTCGACAATTCCACTGTAGAATAGTGATCAAATCCCCGACCTCGTTTGGAAAATTATCCATCGAAGGAAATGATTGCTGCAATGAGGGGCCACTTCAATGTCAATTGCTTCAAGAGGGTCTTCACAGTAGGAAGCATTGCCAGAACAATGCTTTTGAGAGGATCAGAAATATTCAGGTACTTGAGAATATCGTCCACAATTTTATCAAACGAGAACAACCCAGATGAAGAAGGGGCTTCTGTTCTTAAAAATGGGACATCAGGGGTTTTGGATGTCCCCGGGAGAGGTGGAAAATCCTGGGTATAGTCAGTTCTTCTGAATCCAGGAGGAGTAGAAACTTCCTTTTTTCCACCACTCCTTGATTTGGGCAAGCTGATTTGGGGTTCTTCATTCTCAACTTTCCGCGAACGGATGCGTTTTCGTTTCCGTGCTGAAAAACAGAAAGAAGTTCCCTCCTCAGCCAAGTCAGAGTCAGTCTCGTCATCTGACAAAAGAGAAAAGGGATTTTTGTCGTTGGTCGATGGCGTGGCCGTCTTAAGCATTTCTGCAAAAGACTGCCGGGAACGTTCCTTAAGTGAGCGTTGTAATTTCTCCCCGCGTTGTTTGTACACCGGGCATGACGAGATACCATGAGGAGTTCCCTTACAGTACACGCATTTTGGTGCGGTAGCTGCACAGGTGTCATCCCCATGCTTCTCTCCGCATTTGGAACAGCGTGCCTTGCTGCCACAGTGGGAGGCCGTATGTCCCTACTGCTTACAGTTTTGGCAGTTCATGACCCGGGGAACGAACAAACGCACAGGTAGTCGAAGTTTTCCCAGCTCGATGTAGTGAGGAAGGGCTGAACCAGAAAAGGTCACACGGAACGAGTCTGTGGGGGTAAAACTCTTTTTACCCTCGCTGACAGATACTGAGCCCAGTTTTTGGACATCCAGTATCTTCACCGGAGGAAGCAAACGGTTCTTGAAACGGCCAACCGCCTGCTTCTCCAAGATCTCGGGGGTCAGACTCGCTTCGGTGACCACACCTTCGATCTCCACATCACGAGCTGGGATGTAAAGCTGGCGATTTGTTTTTTATGATAACTCATTACTTGAAAACAGGCAAAAACTCACAAACAGGCTGCTTTTTCATGGTATACAGTGTGATAATTCAATAATCAATAAATTATCTCAACATTTAGTGGAAAACCATTCATAAATTTTGATAACATACAAAAAAATCTATAATCCAAATTAAATTTCATATGTAAGCGCCGATTGAACCAATCTTTTCGACGTCACTACAAGGGTGATTGATTAAACGAAAGAAACGAATCGTGCGGAATGAAAGCCGAGGAAAAACTAGTTGCACCAATATATTCAGGCCTACAATTCCACACCTTCTATAGACAGGTTGAGCCTTGATAGCTAGCTGCTTGCGGGAACTGATGACCTTGACCAATGTCCAAATAAAACTCTTTAACAAATTTTTGGTGGCCCTGAAAAGGACCATTTTGTAGTGATGGTTGAGTAATTCTGAACTGGGTATTCAACACGGATGAGGCTGTCGAGCTGTATGTCGTTTGGAGCGAGGGTGACACGCTTGGCATAGATGACCGACCTGCAGCGACTCACGAAGAGCTACTGATTCCGATCCATAGCATAGCGGTGCAGCTTCTTCCTCCTTTGATGGTTGCTTATGTGGGCTCTGCAGCTCACTGCTTGCAGGCAGCCTTTCGTTGTTACTGGAGAACAATTTTCAACGCCACACGCCGAAAGCACTGCTACTGCTGTTACTGCTGCTACTAATTTCGACGACCGAACACCACCACACAGTGGTGTGGTCGTTGGGAGCGTGTGGTTCTGAGTATGGCGATGAGTGTGCAAAATATTACGCAATTCCATCCTACCTAGTCGCACGCGCCCGAATGTCACTTCGACTTTTTTCGTCTACTTACTACTCTCTGACGAATGTGCTGGGGAAGAAGCATATGCATGAAGGTAATTGGTGGATTTGTTAGTTAATTCGACGCTTTTGAACAATGCTGGACATTTACCAGTTTTTCAATAGTTTCATGTTGAATATCAACATTCGGAAGCATTGTTATCGATGAGTAGGCATATTTCTGATCAATTGGTGATAAAATTATTAAAATTTGACCAGGGGTAGCTGAGTTATTAACGTTCAAAATCTTTCTTAATTTGTTACATATTCCATTTTCACAAAGTGTACCCCCATATAGAAATCAAAGACGTAGTCCTACGTCAAAAAATATTTTTTTGTATGACAATTTCGTTTCGAACGAAATACAGAATAGGGGTGAATGTTTGTTTTGATTCGCTATGAAAGTTTGATAGATAAAATGTGTAACGTGCCAGTGCGGTGTTACTCCCAGCACTGATGAGACCCCCGTCTCCAAGCCTCAGGGTCGGCACACGCTCGTGATTATTCCGCAAACCAAGAAAACACTCAAAGTTTACTTAAGACAAACTTCCACTTTATTCGTTTTGACGACACTCACTTCACGGACGGTCTCCCACTTCCTTAGATGTCTACTCCTACCTTGTGTTAGCACTACTCTTCTTTTGTCTTCGGGGTCCCTTCACCTGCCACTGCCGTCGTCGTCGTTCCTCTCCTTTCTCTGGTACCGCATCACCTTCTTGGGCCAGGGGTAGACGCCTCTACCTGTCCCGTACGCCCCTCGAGTATGGTGACGGACTCGAGGTTTCAACGAACCACAAGGGTAAGTTGACTTACCTGGATTGGCGGTGCACACTGTAGCTGAGGGATCAGATTCTCGAACTGCGATTCGGACACACTACCGGCGATTGGCGTGGTCGACTCCGGAAAAATACGTGCAGTTCACTGGCGTTACGGTAAAACGGCGAGGTCCTGGCTGTCCAATGGTATGTGGCAACTTCCTCTACAACTTCTTCAAACTTCCAACTTAGCTCAGTTTAGCACTTTAGCTTTAATTTTCACCTTCAAACTATTAATTTTTAGCTTTGACTTTCGCTATGTGACCGTAGTCTATAATGATCACCAGGCTTATGACTGTGCCTCTTGGTGGACGATGACCCCGAACCGTGACCGTTGAACCGTCGTACGTGCCACGAATTCTCCACGAAATGGCCCCGATTACGTCACCTCTATGGACGTCCATTCATGACTGCACACAGCGTGCTCTGGTGGTGGCTAGTGGCATTGTTCTACAGTTTATAGGGAAGTGTCTCCTACTGGCTGCATTCGTGGGGATTCTGGGACGTTTTACCTTTTGCGAACATTTAAACTTTTTCTTGGAATTTAATAACTGAATATACGAAAACTACACGCGATTAATCTCACCAATCTTGGACGCAACGCTTACACTTGTTACAAATGAGGGGTTAGTGGATTTTCCTATGTTTCGAGGGGTGAATCGATTAACTTGGGACCGAAGATAGTACCAGAGCTGAGCCAAAAAGTTGAGCATGTTTCTTCGGGACCTACTAGTCTTAGCGCTACAGCGGCCCCTCCCACGAAGTAATGCCTTCGGGCGGTTCCGGGGAGATCAAGGGCCAAGCGCACAGGGTAAGGTTTACTGGGTTGGGAATGAAATTCTCCCATCCCCACACCCTGAGTTCCTTCTCAGGTGTCTGTGAGCAGATTCCCCCCTGTAGAAAAAAAAAGGCTATTTGGGTACAATATTTCGGATTAATCGCAATCTATGGAGGCACATGGCACAAGTTGCTGTTCACGAAGCGCGAAATATGCGTGCAATTTTAATCATTCTGTCAAGATGTGGATTATTTTAGATTACCACAATTCTTCATTTCAATTTGATGACTGTCGTACAGCTTACAGCTAAAGCACATTTAATGCGGAATATTTGTGGCACATATACTTTGCATAGAAATAAAACTACTGCAGTGGAGATACGCCTAGGCAGCTTTTGTCTCGGAAAATATTCGTCCTGCATCGTTAGCCATGTTTTGCTGCAACTTTTCTAAAATTAAAACAAAAATAAAACAATGAGCTTGAAGCACTCTCATCCTCTTATCCTAATTCACCGATCGTATTCCGGCTTTCCACAGCGCAATGCACAAAATCCACCAGTTCCATCCCATCGACTCCGTTTTCCCTGGATCGTTTCAGCAGCTCGTTCAGCACCCGGTTGTTGACGTTGAATCCGGAAGAGTTGAGTGCCTTCTTCAGTTCCTTCCGATCTAGATGACCACTTCGATCCAGATCGTACAACTGAAACACTGCCTGCCACTGTTGAACGTCCCGGATGATCGTCCGAAATTGTTCGTACTGCAGTTGACTAGATTTGTGCACATTAACACGGGAGATCAGTTGCTGGGAAATTTTCTGAACCAAGCTACGATCGACAGCTTTCGTAGTTTCTCTAGGAGGTCGTTTTTGTGAATGTTTGCAAGGAATCCAACCACAGAGAAAGATCTCCTGCAGTTGGAAGCATATTCTTATCCAAATGTTCAAACGTTTCTTTGACTTTGGAGGAGGAGCGAAAAAGAATCGGTTCAAGATGGCACTCAAAGCAATAAAGTCAATTGTCTTCTTCCGATCAGCCAATTCGTAGAACTGCCGCACCATATGTGGCCAATCGTCATTCTCCTGAAGAGGTCCGGAAACTCTATCATCCATCGTTCCAAAGCAGACGGTACAATCGTTTTCCTGCAAACAGTTGCGCAGCTCGGAGAAGATCCGTATCAAAAATTCACCTTCTTCGTTTTGGTGTAACGTCGACGGCACGACCAAGTAGATCCCTGGGTTGAGCCTCAATCTGCAACTAACCTCGCGGGAATTGATGAAAATCGAACGGGCGACAATTCGGTAGTCATTCTTTTTGAAGAACTTCATCGGAACAGGTTTGTTGCGTAGATGTTCCTCGGTGACTCGATAGACGACGAACCCAATGGTCAAACTGGGTAGATCTGCTGCTCTACGAAACTTTTGCATCAGAGCGATCACCACAGTGCACATACCGGACCGATCATCCTTATCAGGCTGATCCAGATGAACGACGTACTGAGGGTTCGTCCAGAAGGATTCCAAATAATCGATGCATCCACCAGAGGTAGATCCTTTGACCCATTCGCCATCGATCGTAGACACTTGCCAGCCTCGCTGGTTTGCTTCAAATTCATCCTGTGGGTCAGGTGACAAGTTGCAGATCTCCACTCGGTCAAAGTAGCGCAAAAAGTCCTTGAAGTCCATCCAAAACTCACCATCATTATCGATTGTCAGCCCGATCTGTTTTCGTTGAGTTTTTAGTATCGCTTGCCACTCCTTGGAGCGATCACTCCAAGCTCCGTTCCATTCAATGCCATCTCCCCATGGGTTACGGAGACGAATCAATTTCTTACCTTCAAGAATATGAGTCTTTGTAACCGAATACGAATGACCCTTAAGAAGACCCTGTGGCGTATGAGCTTCTGGAACTTTAGGGTCCGGCTGGAATTACAAACAATTCGATGATCAATTCGAAACTTCACAACCATTGAGAACTTACCAAAATGTTACAGGCAAACATTGAACCCCTCGAAAACCCCGTATCAATAATCTCGAACAAATTATCCGGTGGAGATGCTTGGCCTCGCAACCGATACGACTCGGTTATTCCACCGGTAAAGTCCTGCATTGCTTCCCGGGCCGTACCGCTGTTCAGTGCTTCATACGACCCATGCAACTTGGCATAGGCCTTCTCCAGCAATGCACTCCAAAACTCGTTCTTCTGACTAGACTTCATAAATATCAATTCTCGATCCCTTGTGGGCAACCGGTCATCGATCACCACGTCCACCCATTGACCGAACTGCCAGAATCGAAAGTGAAATATTCCGGCATACTGTTCATCTTCGAAGGAATTATCCAGGGGAACCGTTTTCCGAAACAATCGTTCGTTCGCGGTCAGATTGGCTGTGGCTGTCAGAAGCCAGCAGTCGTTGAGATTGCCCTGTCGAACGTCGAAACGGGAAGCTCCATCGACGAAGAACTTTGGCTTGCGAGAAATCTCCCGTGGGCGAAGCCACTCGATCGTGCGGTCCGGATTGGATTGCCGTTTGGTCAGAGAGCCGTGATCCGGTTTAAAGTCAGGGTCCTCGAAGAGTGATCCTTCTGCGAGGCACCGTTGCTTCAGGTGGTAAAAGTCCTGGGCCGGAGGGTTCTGGTGGACGTTGAACGTTTTGTGGGCGATCTGTGAATTGGAGTGGAGAAAAAAAATGCTATGAATACGTGATTTTGATCAACACATTTTTAACAAAGGTTAAATTCACTACACCTATGGCTAGGGGCTCAACCAGTTCTTCTTGGGCGATTTATATCAATATGGGTCATTCCAGCTTAAGTGTATTCAAAGTTATGGTCAATGTCACCGATGTCAATCAAACATTGCCAAAATGATTATTTTGATATTCTGGGATTGCAGCAACTAAACAAGTCCCATCCCAAGTAACATATTTGGTTTTATGAGGTTTCTGTAGACTGTAAACTGTGGTAAAACTTGTAATGTTGCTGTCATGGTAAACTTGGAGCTGGTTACTCGCTGTAATTGTAATTTTTGAATGTAAACCATGGCCTACTTAGTACTGGAACAAACTCTTTTGCTTATTACAGCGCTCCTAGTGGACGTTTTCGGAAGCTTTTGACGTCTATTTTTTGACAACAACAATAACAATAACAGTGTATTTTTTCAGTTCATAAAACTGGTTCATTTGGAGACAGTCACCATGCAAGATGAACGTAGAAAAAAAAATCGTTCACAGTCACCTGGAAAATCCATCGTAGTCCACGTCCAAGCTAGCTAAAGTGTTGAATTTTCATAGAAGTGCGTGGCAATCAAAATTTCGATGGTTTATGAGTGTCAGAACATTTGTTCCCCAAAATAAATGTCCCAACTCATTATTTTCAGGCTGGTGGGTTGAAAATCTTTAAATCGTTTTATCTCCGTAAATACGGCTCTAATCAAGATTTCGAGGGTTTTTAAGTGTCAGAAAAAAATTTCCCCTAAAAAATGTCCCAAACCATTATTTTCAGGATGATGGGTATGAAAATCTTTAAATCGATTTATCTCCGTAAATACGGCTCTAATCAAGATTTCGAGCGTTATTAAGTGTCAGAACATTTTTCCTCCAAAAATAAATGTCCCAACCCATTATTTTCAGGATGGTGGGTATGAAAATCTTTAAATCGATTTATCTCCGTAAATACGGCTCTAATCAAGATTTCGAGCGTTATTAAGTGTCAGAACATTTTTCCTCCAAAAATAAATGTCCCAAACCATTATTTTCAGGCTGGTGGGTATGAAAATCTTTAAATCGATTTATCTTCGTAAATACGGCTCTAATCAAGATTTCGAGCGTTATTAAGTGTCAGAACATTTTTCCTCCAAAAATAAATGTCCCAAACCATTATTTTCAGGCTGGTGGGTATGAAAATCTTTAAAACGATTTATCTCCGTTAAAACGGCTCTAATCAAAATTTCGAGGGTTTTTAAGTGTCAGAAAAAAATTTCCCCTAAAAAATGTCCCAACCCATTATTTTCAGGCTGGTGGGTATAAAAATCTATAAATCGATTTATCTCCGTAAATACGGCTCTAATCAAGATTTCGAGGGTTTTTAAGTGTCAGAAATTTTTTTCTCCAAAAGACAAATCTCCCAACCCATTATTTTCAGACTGGTGGGTATGAAAATCTTTAAATCGATTTATCTCCGTAAATAAGGCTCTAATCGAGATTTTGACGGTGTTTAAGTGCCAGAATTTTTTTTTCCAAACAAAAATGTCCCAACCCATTATTTTCAGGCAGGTGAGTTTGAAAATCTTTAAATCGATTTATCTCCGTAAATACGGCTCTTAATAAGATTTCGAGGGTTTTTAAGTGTCAGAAAAAAATTTCCCCTAAAAAATGTCCCAAACCATTATTTTCAGGATGATGGGTATGAAAATCTTTAAATCGATTTATCTCCGTAAATACGGCTCTAATCAAGATTAATCAAGATTTCGAGCGTTATTAAGTGTCAGAAAATTTTTCCTCCAAAATTAAATGTCCCAACCCATTGTTTTCAGGCTGATGGGTATGAAAATCTTTAAATCGATTTATTTCCGTAAATACGACTCTAAACAAGATTTCGAGGGTTTTTAAGGGTCACAAATTTTTTTCCCCAAAAATAACTGTCCCAACCTATTATTTTCAGGCTGGTGAGTATGAAAATCTTTAAATCAATTTATCTCCGTTAATACGGCTATAATCAAGATTTCGAGGGTTTTTAAGTGTCAAAAAAATAAAAAATATCCCCAAAAAATATGTCCCAACCCATTATTTTCGGTGGGTTGAAATTCTTTAAATCGATTTATCTCCGTAAATACGGCTCTAATCAAGATTTCGAGGGTTTTTAAGTGTCTGAAAAAATTTCCCCAAAAAATGTCATAATCCATTATTTTCAGGCTGGTGGGTATGAAAATCTTTAAATCGATTTATCTCCGTAAATACGGCTCTAATCAAGATTTCGAGAGTTTTTAAGTGTCAGAATTTTTTTTCTCCAAAAAACAAATCTCCCAACCCATTATTTTCAGACTGGTGGGTATGAAAATCTTTAAATCGATTTATCTCCGTAAATACGGCTCTAATCGAGGGTTTTTAGTAGTCAGAAAAAAATAAATGTTGCGGGCGTGATATGTTATTTTCGCTTTCGGCGGCAGCAGCGTGGGTCGGCCTGAGTTTCCAAACTTATACTTTCCAAACCAATCGCACTGGGATGAAAAAAATTATCCACATTTTAGTTCAGATTACTCAAAATCTCTAAAACGTAGGTCAGTCATAGTTTGAGTAAATTATCCGATACTTTCCCTGGAAAAACTTCTCGAATCTGTGGAAAATTTAAAATAATTGTACTTAGGTTAGAATTGTACTAGTAGACCGACTTAAACCACAATCAGTTTTCCTCATATTCGAGAAGTTTTCCTCGGAAAATCGTCTGAAAATTTACTCATTCTATGAATGACTTACGTTTTCGTTAATTTGAGAAACCTGAACACAAATATGAGTATTGCAGGAGGTGAAGTCGTATGGCAAAGTGTTGCACTACAATCATGTCGAAAATTTCATGTAATTTTTATGACCACATAAATAAACAAATGCAGTAAAAGCAGCGTAATGTCAGTTCATACATTGTATTAATGATAATTTTGTCCTTTTTAGCAAGTAATATCCCAACTAACAATTTTCACAATGTAAACGCTTTACTCATTTCATTTATACAGTCTCAAGCTGTATTCAAACGTTATACGATATGAGGAAACCTTTACTCAACCTCTTTATAAGCAAATCTGGCGAACTTAGTCAGCTACTTATGGCTGTTGGAACGGTCGGGAGAAGCTCTTATTGCATATCCATTAACGCTCCTATACAGCTGTTATGCTGCTGTTTAGTTGGGTGTGAACTTGAAAGGCGCTTATTCAACCTTTTCTCGGTTATCATATAATCACAACTCAAGCTTTCTCTTGAAGCCGGGTTAAATACTGTTTACGTTTTTTTATAAAGGAATTTATTGAGTTTATTTTGCTGTGAATCAAATTAATCGAAATGTGTTACAAATCATCACCAAATTGTTTACCCTGCACCGGAACCTGGAATCAAACTCGAGACGACCTCATTGGCAAACCTTGACACTACCAACTGTGCTACGCCAACACTTTGAACTTATGTAAACAAATCAACATTCCCTTCTACAACCAAATCGCTGAGTAGAGGCTTTATAATAGTACACATGAATCACTTTTCTCGACTAGTTATAAAAGAACAGAGAAAAAGCTGTAAAACTGCACGCGTTTAAAAATAAACCTAGTTGACTGTGAAAATGCTTCCGAAGTTGCTCTAACACAGTTTATAAGCTGAGTACAGGTTGTTTAGTTGTTGAAAAAGCGCTTTTGAGGTTTATGTTATTCAGCAAGAGTGGTTGGTTGTGTAGAAGCCATAAAATGATCAATATATTCACTTTGTTAGCTTTGTTTTGCAGCTACAAGTTGAAAGTTGGGTAGTGTGTGTATAGAAGTGACATTAACGTTTATTGGCTGATGTTATTCAGTGCGACTGACAAATTGAATAATGGTTGTGAGAAAGTTGAGTAAACGCTCTCCAAAACTATTTTGCTAGCTTTTACTTGTAGCTGTATTTGCAGCTTCTTTTCAGCTACTTTATGGCACAACGTCGGAAAAGTTGGCTTACAAAGCTGAAAATGTTAGTTGGGATTACACCATATTTTCGACATGATTGTAGTGCATCCACTTTGACGTGATATCAAAATTATTTTTTTTTGCTGTGTAGGAATTCTTTCATTTATTGAGCATTACACGTTATTAATATGTTGATAGCGATAAATGATATGCTTCCACACTTACAAATTTTAACAGAAATCTGTAAAATTTTACCAAAATCTCAACAATGGCTTCTGCAAATCATCGTTTCACCTAAAGTGCTTGCATCAGTCTAGAGAAATCCGCAATACCGTTGCTGAATGTTCCCAGCTTTTTGGATGTGCAAAGCCTGTACGAAAATGATGTCCAACGCTAATTTTCGTCAAACCATTTCGTCCACAAACAATGTTATGGAATTGACGGCTGAAGCACATACCAAAGCACTGAACGATTTGAGGAAGGAAATAGCGCTTAATTCAACCAGAATCAACTCTATCTTGCAGCGTACACCATTACGAACAACACCACATATTCCTCGATCACAGCCACGACCACGGCCTTTCACTGACAATCCGTCACAAAACGATAATGTTTCCATCGGTACCAAGGAAATCGCCCCTGACGAAACTATCCCGTTATCTGCAGCAAAAAGGGATGATAAGTTTTGGATGTATCTGTCCGGTTTCGATCCCCAGGCAACAGTACAGCAGATTGAAAAATTAGTGAGGAGTATTCTCAAAACAGAAACGGCTGTGGATGTTTTTAAATTAGTACCGAAAGGGAAAACTCTGGATGAACTTACTTTTGTTTCATTCAAAGTCAGCCTGGAACCGGAGCTAAAGGACGCTGCCCTATCTGGATCATCTTGGCAAAAGGGCATTATTTTCCGACAGTTCGACTTCAGTCACCCCACATCAACGAGAGAAACATTTCGCTTACAGCCCGCACCATGAGACAGCCACTCACAGTGATCATCAAACCACGTACCGTACCGAAAATTCAACTACTATCAAACGATCCACTACGCAGCTCCGAAACACACAACACTCGTATTCTTCACCCGTTGTAAATGTATCGATCTCACATGATCCTACTACTAAACACCAAACACCAAAACGTACGAGGCCTCCGTACCAAAACAAACAACTTGTTTCTGGCCTTGTCCAATAGTGATTATGACGTCATTGCTTTCACGGAAACATGGCTCAGCAATGATATCCAAAACTCGGAACTCGCTCACAACTGCACAATTTATCGATGTGATAGGAATGCAAACACCAGCTGTTTTCTGCGTGGAGGTGGAGTATTGATTGGTGTGGGAAATGGGTTGCAGAGCACGTATGTTAGTCGCAAATCATCGTTCGGATTACGTTGCCGAATTTCGAGTTGTTTGCGTTATTTACCTCCCACCAAACAGTGCCACGAATCTGTAGGAACAACATTCTGCTTGTGTACAAAATCTACTCGATCTTGCCCGTGATCACGGTCGTGTATTGGTTGTTGGTGATTACAATCTCCCACACTTGTGTTGGATGCACGATGAAGATATCAACTCTTTATTGCCGGTAAATGCTTCGTCGGAGCAAGAGATAGCCCTAATAGAGTCCGTTGTAGGCTGCGGACTTGATCAAGTTAATGATTTGACGAACGTAAATGGGAGGCTTCTCGATCTGGCTTTCATCAATAAGGATAAGTGTGTTGAGGTACTGGAACCACCGTTGCCATTGCTGAAAATTGATCATCATCACAAGCCCTTCGTGTTAAAATTTGAAACCACCAGAAAGTGCGATATGATGAATGCATCGGACCCCTTCAACTTTGATTTCAACCAATGTGATTTCGCATCACTTAGCGCATCAATTGCGGCCGTTCATTGGGATGGGTGCCTTAATGGGTGCAACATCAACGAAGCTGTTTCCAACTTTTATCAACGAGTGTTCTTAATTGTTCGGGATGTAGTACCGATGAAGCAAAGACGCCGCTTTTTCGGGAGAAGACAGTCTTGGTGGAACAAGGAGCTGCAGCATCTACGTAATCGTCTTCGCAAAGCCAGGAAACGTTATTTTCGTTCGAGGGACGAACAGCACAAAGCTGAGCTGCGTGTATTGGAGAGCGATTATAACTCTTTGCTATGAGAAGTCGAAAGCAGACGGGTGCAATTCCTCAGCATGTTTTTTATAACGAGTTTACGGCCGAAACCCCGCTTGTACTTGGACAGTTTGCCTCGGAATGATTTGAACGTAGCGCTTCTCGACTTTTCTCCGGAAAATGTGCTGAGCAAACTCAAAGGGATAGACGAATCCAAAGGTGCCGGACCAGATCGTCTTTCACCACTGTTTATCAAGAACTGCGCCGTTTCGTTTTCCGTTCCCGCCACAATTCTTTTTAATCGTTCCATGGCGGAAGGCGTTTTTCCGTGTGCTTGGAAAACTGCTGCCATTACTCCCATACATAAAGCTGGTCATTCGGGATACTGTTGTCATACAACACGCGCGATCGGCTTTACCTATTAATCGTTTTTTTTTTGCATAAAACAACGTTCCAAAATAGCATAAACGCCGGTAACTGTAAAGATCTAATCAAAGTTATTCTGAGGATAGTGAAGGACACGTTGAAGTTTTCGTTATAGCACTTAAAAGTGAATAAAACTTAGTGGCGATATCACGCGACAGTGCTGTGGACAAAACAATACCTTTCCTTTGCATTAGATACAGTGGGTGAATGAATAGAAGAACATTTCCCGAGTTATAAGGTGTACCGAACAGTGAGCGAACTTGAACAGTGGACTTTTGTAGTGGTTTCTGCGAAGTGACTCTGGCGTCGGTCGAATGACCGACTCTTCTTCTGGTCCCCATGGGGACCCCGGGAAAGGTCCCCCAGGTGACAAAAGGCTTCCTGAATGGTTGAAAAGTGCGAATGATATCGGGAAGATGGTGTTAGTACTTCGCAGACCCTGTAATAGTGATGGTGTAGCATCGAATTCGACCCGCAATCCTGATTTACCTCTTCCGGACACATTTGTCGTTGGAACTTCGATTGAGCTGGCTATTGGAGAAAAAGAAGCAAAAACACTAGCAGCTTCCCGCGAAGGCCGAGGAACACGTTACATTCTTCGTACTAGCTCTAGAATCATCTTCGAAAAGCTGGTCAAACTTACAATACTTACCGACGGAACTCAAGTCGACGTCGTTCCACATCCAACATTAAATACTGTGCAAGGAACCGTCTATGATCCAGACTCTATCTATGTCGAGGAAAAACGCATTGAAAAATACTTAAGCACGTGTAACCAGTGGTTCCAAATTATTACTTGTAGGCTCCTCCACAAACTTATTACCGAATAAAACGAATGCACCCTTTTCAAAACTACTAACCACACTGGAACAGTGGCACTCACGAGTGGCTTGGCGAGTGAGTGAGCCTGTTCAACTTTCACGATTCGCTGCATGAGAGTTTGACAGTCGAGCAGTTGAACGGGAAAAATAATCCGCCACTGGTCCCAGAAGCTCACCCACAGGTAGCGCACAAGTGTAAAAGGGGTGAGCAAGCCTATTATGAGCCCAAATGTCAGACTTCGGCATTTTGTTATTTTTGTTCGGCTCAGTTAGGTGATTGATTTCAATATAAGCTCAGCGATTTAGTGAAATGAAACCTTTTTTACGTTGAATCTGGAACGGAGTAGAAGTGCGCGCGTGTGTAGTATTGATATTTCCGAGGTATAAAGTAAACCTCAGAGTGGTGGAATAGTTATAATTAATGTGTTGTTCTCTTCTAGTAGGTAGTCTAATCTAGTACGGACGTTTGTTAAAAAGTTAGTGTTGTTAAAATAGTACGGATCGTTAGGGTGAAAAGTTAGTACGGCTAGTGTTGTAGAAACGTTGTTATTGTTCTAAAGTCTAACGTGAATATTTTCTATAGCTATCCAAAGAATAGACAGAAAACTATATACAAAGAAACTCCGACAAACAAACGAAAAACCAACAAGAAAAAGGTAAATGCTTTTGTCTCGATTAAAATTGTGGTGAAATTAGAAGTTAGGTGACGTCACAGGGGACTAATCTGGTGGTTAGGTCCAGCGAGTGGGCCTTTTTCGGTTTTGTTGGTCTCTTCTACAGAATTACCAGTGGTAAGGCGCGACTAATGTACTCTGCGTGGCGGCCGGCCGGAAAAGCTTCGCCATTGTCCAGCGTACCGACGTGGCTAAACACCCGGACAATATTGACACGCCATTTTGTCGCCATCTTTTGCCAGCATGAGACATCACGAATAGAGACCGCGTGGTCATCACCGACCGCCATTGTGTTGTCCTCTGGGGACCGTCATCCTTCAGCCGCCTTAGTGAACGGTCCGGTGAACACATCATCATCCTCGGCATTGCGGACTGTTGGGTGAGCGTAGCGTAGATAATTTCCGATCGCCATCAACACTGTCTTGGAGGCCGAGGCAACACCAGCACCATCATCACCACTACCAATATCGTCATGGATCTGAAGAAGTAGCTAGAAGCATGCAAGTATACACTCCCCATATGTGACGTCACAGAATACATGTAATATGAAAATCTAGCTTTTGTGGTAGCCTATTATTTCCAAGAGTGCAGCCCTAGGTATAGTCTTTCCACCACTTATCGTTGATTTCCGCTCTTCCGCGTTCATAACGGAACCATCAAGCCTCGTCGTTCAAGAATACTCTAGGGAGGTTCAATTTCGCAGCTTTTGAGCATTTATGGTTGTAAAGTTTGGTTTGTTCACCCTTTTTGGGTTTGTGCTTCTCTTGTGGATGGTCTTCCCATCACCGTATGTTCCTGCTCGAAGTGTCAGCTCTTATGCTAGTGATGTGTGTGAAGGAACAAGCGATAAACAACCCTGAAATCCCTTATGCTGAGTTAGCAGGTAACACACGCAAGGGGTACACACAGTAAGAAGAATAAAAAAGCGCGTAAATGGAAATCTCCAAAACACACCGCTGCTGGTATTATCATTCCAAGGAACTACTCTTCCAAAGTATGTTTACTTCGGGGTTCTCCGTATTCCGGTGAACACATACTATCCATCCCCACTTATGTGTTTCAACTGCGGCGTTTACGGTCACTCTCGAAAGTCTTGCCAAGCTGTTGCAATATGTCTACAATGTCCATTGCAAAACAGGTCACGCTATTACATCTCGCGAATGCCCTAAAGCACAAATCGGAGGAAACAATAATACGCATTAAAGTGGACCAAAGCATCTCGTTTAAGGAAGCAAGAAAAATTTATGCTGAGGAAACAAAAAAGAAAACTTTTGCTAACGTCATTCAGGAGCGCCAAAATCAAGAGCTAGCCGCTAAGGATCAATTAATTGCCACTCTGCAAAAACAGATAGCTTCGCTGGCGAAAGAACTTTCAGACCTGAAAAAGTACTGAAATCTAGAGCTCCTAGCCAATCTCCAGCCCCAAAACAACTGACATCATCTCCTCAGACACATCCATCATCGCAGAACTCATCTAATTCTACCTCTTCTTCTTCTACTGCTATTAAACCACCGCATAATAGCAGCGCACGATTATCCCGCAAAGATAAATCAATCACATCACCATCAAACAAGAAAGCGAACAATGACAATTCACGATACTACCTCCGAGCTCGAATCAGAAGCGATAAGCGACGGATGGAAATATCACCCACCGACGACAACAATGGGGGTAAGCGTCTCTCAACTCAAACTGGAGGCAGCTCTGCTGCTATCGATGTTGATGAATGATGGATAAATCTGTATTTTTTTTCCTTTGGTTTGTTTTTTTCCGTCGATCTTGTTTTCCGTGCTTAGCACCAATGCTACCGACGTGTCAGGAAGACAGCTTTCACACCTGGACCTGGAAAAATGCGTTAGAGTCACCGCAGGTGTGCCACAAGGCTCCATCCTGGGCCCGGTGTTATGGAACGTCATGTACGATGGACTGTTGAGGATAAAATTCCCGGTAGGCGTGAAAATTGTAGGTTTTGCTGACGATGTCACGCTGGTAGTCTGCGGGGAATCCCTCGAGGAGGTAGAGCTGACAGCGGCCCACTGCGTCAGGCTTGTGGAGGAATGGATGAGAACCAGGAAACTGGAGCTCGCCCATCACAAGACGGAAGTGGTCGTAGTCAACAATCGCATGTCAGTACAGCATGCAACGTTGACAGTCGGCGGAAGCACAATTAGGTCTGTGCGCTCTCTAAAACTCTTGGGGGTCATGCTCGACGATAAGCTCAGCTTCGGCTGCCACGTCGAGTACGCCTGCAAGAGAGCATCTATGGCTGTGGGGGCATTATCCCGTATGATGTCAAACAGCTCGGCAGTGAATGCCAGTAAGCGCAGGCTCCTCGCTGGGGTCGTAGTATCTATCCTCAGATACGGCGGCCCTGCGTGGGCTGCGGTACTGGATATTGACTGCCACAGGCAGAAATTAGAGAGTACACACAGGCTAATGTGCTTAAGGGTGGCCAGTGCATACCGCACTATCTCGAGAGAGGCCGTCTGTGTCATAGCAGGGATGATGCCAATCAGCCTTATCATTAAGGAGGATGTGGCGTGTTATGACGCGAGGACCGTTCGAGGGGTGCGCAACAACGCGCGAGTTGTGTCGACCGCGAGATGGCAATTGGAGTGGGAAAACTCCACAAAGGGGAGGTGGACTTACCGCTTGATACCTTCCGTATCAAGCTGGGTCAACAGGCGCCATGGGGAAGTAAACTTCCACCTGACACAGTTCCTGTCAGGCCATGGCTGCTTTAGGAGCTACCTGCATAGGTTCGGACATGCAAGTACTCCCACCTGCCCCACATGTGCTGGTGTCGAGGAGACCGCCGAACACGTCGTGTTTGCCTGTCCACGTTTCGAGCCAGTATCGAGCGCTATGCTAGCGATATGCGGAGCGGATACCAGTCCGGACAACATCGTTCATAGGATGTGTGGTACCACCGAGAACTGGAGCGCGGTGGTGACTGCGGTCACCCACATAGTTTCGGTATTACAACGACAGTGGCGAGCCGAGCAGCAGTTACCTACTGCCCGACCAGATCGTTAGAGTATTGCTAGAGAGGCGCCATAGCGCTACAGCGGCCCCTCCCACGAAGTAATGCCTTCGGGCGGTTCCGGGGAGGCCAAGGGCCAAGCGCACAGGGTAAGGTTTAGTGGGTCGGGAGTGAAATTCTCCCATCCCCACACCCTGAGTTCCTTCTCAGGTGTCTGTGAGCAGATTCCCCCCTGTATAAAAAAAAAAAAAAAAAAAAAAAAACACCTGGACCCTACCTATCGACCCATCACATCAGCTCATGAACCGGGGACCAACGGCTTTACTTCCCCCCTCCGAAGGAAGGCGTGATCAGAGATGTTATGCCTCAGAACATCCCGGTGGCGCCGACTGGGATTGAACACAGGCCTGCTGGGGTGAGAGGTAATCACGCTTACCACTACACTACCGGCGCCGTTTGGATAAATCTGTAGACAAATCCTTTTTGACTCTCTCAACTACCGACCCCGCAACGATTTTGACTACGCTAACGGAAACTCGAGAAATCTCACCCAATGCCCAATACGATAACATCCGATGAGCCTCTGGCGGCAGTTGACGTGGATTGCCCCTATCCTCGGGCAAGTATTTTTTTCCCCGATATCAAGTCCAATCCATCCTGCCTCGCTGTCATACCTTTCAGAAAACCAAATAAACTCGAATAGACATGGAACATCTCTTCATTCGATCAACGAGAACTTCTCATGCGTTGAAGAAACGCGGCTCGGAGGGGGCGAATGTGCTGTACCCTCTCCAGTTCCAGAAGAAGAAGCAATGAGGGGCGTGATATGGGACGTCTCTTTTCAACCCGTCAACTACCAAACTTCCAATTCTACCGAAACCAAACAAAAACTGGCTATACCTATATTAGGAAACTCAGATGCATCGAGCATCCGTCCATCGACCAGCACGGAGCAGATTATTACTGATTCGCCAAGCGCGAGAATGTTCCGGATTTATCCGATGAGCCTCTGGCGGCAGTCGACGTGGATTGTCCCTATCCTCGGGCAAGTACCATTTCATGTTCAGTCGTTAGTTCAGTCAATCCTGCTCCATTATCACACCTTTCAGGAGACCGAGCAAGAGATAACCAACGTGAAGCATCCCCTAGTTCTACCAACGGGAGCACAACCAACGAAGATCAAACAACGAAAACACTACTTTTGCAGTGGAACATCCGTGGATTATGGTGCAATCACATGAGCAGCCAGTAGCTATTGGACTACAAGAGATGATGACGAAAACTCTCAGCAAAACTCTTACAAACCGATATGATTGGGCTCTTTCCCACCGTCACTACTGTCAGGGGGCAGGTGCTGTGGGGCTTGGAATTCTGAATGAAATTCCACACCAGATGTACTCAATAAATTCACCCATCCCTCTCTGTGTCGCTCGTCTGAACGATCCCTACAACGTCACCATCGCCTCAATATATATTCCATCCAATAGTAATGAACAAGATATCATTGACACACTCGAAAATCTCTTCGCTGAACACCAACCACCATTTATAATTGGAGGTGACTTTAATGCAGCCCATGAAGTCTGGGGCAGTGTAAAAGCATCGAAGCGTGCTAGACTGGTTTGTAAATCATCAACTAGTAGTCCTCAACAACGGTGAACCAACATTCATCAGTTCCGTACACGGTAGCACCTTAGCTATAGATCTTACCATAGTGTCGCAGAGTCTTGCAAGCAAATTGTTTTGGTCCACTGAAGAAGATACTCACTGAAGTGACCATTTTCCCATTCGAACACGTATCCAAAATAATTCTCCGCAGATTCAGCGTCGTAAGCGTTGGCTGTACAAAGATGCAGATTGGCCAACATTTGAACATAGTATATTGGAATCACTTTCTACAGAAGAAATAGTACCGATCGAGCGTCTGGGAGAGATTATCGTCAACGCCGCTAAAGTATCAATTCCAATGACATCTGCGAGCTGTAGGGGAAAATCTGAAATCTGGTGGACAGAAGATGTGAAAAGGGACGTTAAAACCCGACGCAAGGCTTTAAGAAAACTCAAGCGTCTATCCGCTGATGATCCTCAAAAAGAAGCCGCCCGAAAAGCTTTCTAAGAAGCACGATCTATTGCTAGAAGAACCATCATACAAGCTAAAGAAGAATCCTGGGAGACTTTCTGCGAGTTTTTTAATCGTAATACACCTTCGGAAACGCTATGGAATAATTTTCGTCATCTTTATGGTCAAAGGAAAACTATTCAAAGAGGGCTCACAATCGATGGAAAATACGTTATAAACCCATCTGAAATTTCCGAACACTTCGCCAATTTTTTCCAGGCATCATCGGCCTCGAAAGACAGTTAACTTCCAAACACCTCAACGGACGGGTCGGAAGCCGAGATGACCTTGACAGCAGAAGAAAATTCAGTTTTAACTCGTGACTTCTCTATTCATGAGCTTTTCCGTGCTATTGACATAGCTAGAGGGCACTCAACCGGAAATGATGATGTTGGCTACCCGATGATTCGTCGTCTCCCATTTGCTGCTAAACTAATAATGCTCAAAAGTTACAACGCTGTTTGGTCTGAAGGAAGATTTCCTGGGTGTTGGAAAGAAGGAATGGTTGTGCCTATTCCGAAACCCGGTGCAAATCACCAAAAAGCAGAAGGATACCGCCCTATAACCCTCCTAAGCTGTATCGGAAAAATCTACGAGCGTATGATTAACCACAGGCTCATGAACTTTCTGGAGGAGCACAACATTCTGAACCCAAACCAGCATGCATTTCGGGCTGGTAAAGACACTTCTTCCTACTTCTGTGATCTTAAAGAAATCATCGAGGACATCAAAACTACCGGTTCTCACGCCGAGTTTGCTATACTCAACATCCAAAAAGCATACGACCAAACCTGGAGGCCAAAACAAATTGGTGAGCTCAACATTGGACACCGAATGCGCAACTGCATCACTAACTTTCTCGATAATCGTCGCTTTCGCGTTAGTTACGGAGGATCTTCATCAACTGAACGAATCCAGGAAAATGGAGTTCTCCAAGGATCTGTCCTCGCTGTAACACTGCACAGTGGTCCAGAATGCAGATTTAGCTGGAATGATATGTTTTGAGCCTGAAATTGAAACTTTAGACTAAAAGTCTCTTCTACAAAGTTGTTCCTTATAGTTAGGCCCTCATTTTTATGACAATGAATTCTAGGGTGGTTCCTATTATCATTAAAATCAAAAATCTAACTTTTTTGTTTGAATAAATTAAGGTATACATTTTTCCGCAAAGTTATAGCTGAGCTAATTTCAAGCAACTTTGTTGAAAATAACTTTTTTGTATCTCTTAAATTGGCCGATTTAGAGCTATTTTCTTGAATTGAGTTAGGGTGGCTCTTAAAAAAACAGTTTTTTTGCTCTATTTTTCTTATTTCGAATTTCTCAGCAAATGTGTCTTGAGATAACTTTTAGATATTAAAAAGGCGCAAATTTTTGCTGCACAAAGCTTGTCAATATCTTTCGTCGATCAAGAGTTATTGACGTTTTTATACTAAAAATATGCACTTTTCAAATGTTAATATCTCTGGTTGGGGCAAACAAAAAAAAAGTTTATTGGCAGCATTTGAAAGAGCGTATGTTATTCTCAATAATATGAAAAAATTGGAGGTATGTTATTTTTTAAACTCGTATAAAATCAATTTGAATTTATTCATATTTTTTACTATGTTTGAGTATATCTTTTTTATTAGAAGAGATACAGGCAACAAATTCAGCAATAAAACATTCGTCTTAAAGAGTTTTAAAAGTCTCTAGAAGATGACTTTCATGATAAATTTCAAATAAAAAAGTTATTGGCAAAAGATGGATTTCATAGGACCACTCTAATGACAAATTTATATAAAATGAGATAGTACATTTGTTTCAATATTTGGACATTTAGTGTCTTCGAAGAAGTTTTTGTTCTTAAAAATTCCCTTCTTTTGGTGTTTGCAGACGTCAGGGTGGTCCTCAAATTAGGGAATTTTTAAAACTAACTTTTTTGTTTTACAAAATATAAACATGTGTTGTTCCACAAAGTTGTAGTTAAGTTACTTGCAAGCAACTTTGTCGAAGAAAATTTTTTTCTATCTCTTAACGTTCTCATTTTAGAGTAATTTTTCGGAGTTGACTTAGGGTGTTCCTGGAAAAAATAGTTTTTTAGCAATAACTCTTTTATTTGAAAATTCAAATTGATTTTATACGAGTTTAAAAAATAACATACCTCCAATTTTTTCATATTATTGAGAATAACATACGCCCTTTCAAATGCTGCAAAAAAACTTTTTTTTTGTTTGCCCCAACCAGAGATATTACCATTTGAAAAATGCATATTTTTAGTATACAAACGTCAATAACTCTTGATCGGCGAAAGGTATTGACAAGCTTTGTGCAGCAAAAATTTGCGCCTTTTTAATATCTAAAAGTTATCTCAAGACACCTTTGCTGAGAAATTCGAAATAAGAAAAATAGAGCAAAAAAACTGTTT
Source organism: Ochlerotatus camptorhynchus (assembly GCF_037179485.1). Classification (NCBI taxonomy): domain Eukaryota; kingdom Metazoa; phylum Arthropoda; class Insecta; order Diptera; family Culicidae; genus Ochlerotatus; species Ochlerotatus camptorhynchus. The sequence goes on from NW_027040988.1 coordinate 3,876,339, forward strand.
TTTTAAGAGCCACCCTAACTCAATTCAAGAAAATAGCTCTAAATCGGCCAATTTAAGAGATACAAAAAAGTTATTTTCAACAAAGTTGCTTGAAATTAGCTCAGCTATAACTTTGCCGAAGAACGTATACCTTAATTTATTCAAACAAAAAAGTTAGATTTTTGATTTTAATGATAATAGGAACCACCCTAGAATTCATTGTCATAAAAATGAGGGCCTAACTATAAGGAACAACTTTGTAGAAGAGACTTTTAGTCTAAAGTTTCAATTTCAGGCTCAAAACATATCATTCCAGCTAAATCTGCATTCTGTACCACTGTGCACTGTTCCTGCAGGCCATTAATCCAATGTTTGACGCTGTTCCCAACAACGTCCGCGTCCTCGTCTACGCCGACGATATCGTTTTAGTGGCTACGTCAAAGCATCTCCCCAGGGTCCGAAATGCTCTTAAAAATGCTGACTCTGAGTCAACTGACTCTATCAATGCTTGGGCTAAAAGTGTCCGCTTCTCATTGTCCGCTCCAAAATCTTGCATTATACACATATGTACGAGAAAAAGGCATCGATGGCGCAACTCTCGCAAGGATATCAAAATCGGCGATGAAACCATTCCGGAAGTCAACCTTGCACGATTCCTTGGCGTCTGGATCAATCGTAAGGGAGATTTTTCGGCCCACGCAGCGAAAACAAAGATGGCTCTACAAAATCTGATACAATACATAAAAGCCATAGCACCAAAAGCCACTAGATCATCGTTATGGAAGATCGCAGACTCCACATGCATGTCCAAACTACTATATGGAATTGAACTGTTCGGTCTCAAGCTGTGCGACTCTTTTCAAAACCACCTTCAATCAAATCGTTAGGATAACCTCGGGAGTAATACAGTCGTCACCAGTTACCAGCCTGGTTATTGAAGCAGGGGAACTACCACTCAATCTGCGTATGACTGAAACACTCATACGCAGATATTTCCGAATAGCAGAGAAATCAAAGTTAGACCATCGAAACCTTCGCGAAGCGGCAAATTCAGCACTTCTCGACGAAACCAACATGCATATTCCTGACATTGCGAAGCTTCATCGTGTTGCTAATCGACCGTGGCACAACGGAGGAATCAAAGCGGATTGGTCGATTAAGCAAGCATTTAAAAAAAAAGGTTTACCCAACACATAGCTGCAACGACCGCCAAGGCGTACGCAGTGCTTGGATTCATCAAACGAAACACGCAGCAGTTTGAAGACATTCATTGCTTGAAAAGTCTCTACTGCGCGCTGGTACGCAGCATACTTGAATATGGAGTGCTGGTGTGGGTGCTATACCATGTCGTTTAGATTAACCGGATCGAGCGTATTCAAAGGAACTTTCTTCGATTTGCACTTCGTTTACTTCCGTGGAATGATCCGGTTCGATCACCACCCTACGAGCATCGCTGCGCCTTGATACATCTACCGACCTTGGCTAATAGGAGGATCCTGTTGCAGCGGCTTTTTATATTCGACATCCTGAAGAGCAACGTAGACTGCTTAGTACTGCTGAGCAATATAAATGTAAACATTCCGGCCAGAACGATCAGACGTGCAGATTTTCTCCGCACTCTTTATGGACAGAACCATCCGTTTGATGTTTGTTGTCGTCGTTTTAATGAAGTATTTGTCCTTTTTGATTTTAATATATCTAAGACAATGTTTAGAAATAGGATTAGTGAATAGCCAGGATTAGTGAATAGCAATATCTGTCTGTACGATCAGTTCGAAGACTAGTAAAATTAATAAAAAAAATAAAGTAACCGATAATGAACGATCGTCGGTCGTAGCTTGTTGTGATGTAAGGGGCACGGTGGCCTTAGAGCGACCGTTATTGCTTACTGAGCAGAAGATCGTGGGTTAAAACCCAAGCCTCTTTACAATACTGAGTTGATAGGGTCGCGTCATTTGCTTAACAGGTTTTAAAAGATCCCTTCCCACTAACAAAAACGTCCTTCCGCGACAATCGTGGAGATGCAGAGGCATACTCGGTCTCTAGTAGTAACGGTTGTTGAAATAACAATCCTTTCCCTCCCCGCTAACCGTAAGGACGGGGCCGGCGCCGTTATTGATCTCAAAAATATGGATTCATCGGATTTTGTACACTGAGAATGGATTGCTAGTACCAGGTCCCATTCATATGGTTCTTTGTGCAAATTTCGCTCAATCTGGTCTATCACGCCTACTAAAACGCCATTTTGAAAAAAAAAAATAACATGATCCAAATTGGTAGAATTTTTGTAGAAATTTGAATGATTAACATACAATAATGCTAAGTTTTATGCAAATCGGAGAAGAACAAGTTTTTCCGATTCGTCATTTGACGTGGAACTGCTCTCATGCGATACCTTAAATCACATCAGAATCATCTGTTAAATCACATCATATGAGCACTTTTGGTGGAATTTTTATGAGTAAGTAGGGTCAGATTGCAGCATAGGTGGATTCATTCAGGTTTTCTCCTTTGTGCAGTGCATATCGTACTAACCCTAAGACCATGGGATCCGGAAGAAACAAACTCAATATTTTGGCTCAGGAAGTACCAGACCTTCAGTCCCAACCTAATTGAAGCCCTTTCGAAACGAAGGAAAATAAACGAGCTGCTTATTAAACTCTGTAAAATGTATAAGGCAAAAAACAGATTCTAGTACGACAATTGAAATGTACTTGGGATCAATAGGCTAGTCAGGTAATGAAAGCCAATTAAAAAACGGTAGTTTCGTATTAATTGCTCGTAGTACCTCATTACTATGGAAAAGTAATGAGGAATTCATTTTGAAACAGTTAACATACGTAGGGGAACTAGGGGCAAGAAGGTCACCCTAACGATAGAGCTTTTTTATATGTGATTCCGTGAATATTTATAGGAGTTTGTGAATCGAATTGTAAGTTTATAACCTTGTCTCCATGTATCATCATTGAAATTAAAATTAAACCCCATCAAAAAATGTTAATGATTTTTTCAAAATGTCATGTCAAACCTGCTCTTAACAATGCAACGGGGCAAGAGGGCCACTCTTATGGGGCAAAAAGACCATGTGTCTAAAATGAAGTGAAACTGATAAATGTTCATTTCTAAACAACAAATTACTATTCTTAGGTATAACAGCCAGTGATGGAAAAGTTCGCGAAAACTTACTATGACTCGCGAACTTTTCCCTTGGTGAACTTCGTGAAACATCGCGAACTTTTCCAACACTGATAACAGCAACTGCTTTTATTGTTTATACCACTAAAATATTGACTTAACGATATATTTGTTTATATCTAAAACATTTAAACCATGTGCGTCAAAGATTCAAATGGAAACTATTTTTGATACTATTTTATACAGTTTGTTTTCCAAAATTTCACGAAAACAATGTATATTGGAAACATAAATGCCCAATTGTGTTAATTTCTGAACATTTTTGTACAATTTAATATATAAATGTAGGGGTGGCACTTTTGCCCCGTATAAAGTTTATTTTTAGGAATATAATTTTTGATTAATTAAACAAAATATTTAATAATTTATTGTTATTAATGTATCAAACAACCATCAATAGTGATGTTTCAATGCAGAAATTGTGAAAAAAATAAATTGGAAATTCCGAAAACTTTATTTTATGATGCCTTATTCTTATAAAAAACTAGCTTTTCAATGCATCAACACAAAATGATTTTTTGCATTTTTTTTTTACGACTTCGATTCGGACAGAACTTTTTAGAATGCTTCATAGGAATACCGTGCATATGTTCATCGTGAGATAAAATTGAAATGATTTCTTTTTCAAAATATATTGAGGGTGGCACTTTTGCCCCTAGTTCCCCTAGGATACTTTTCTCCAGTGTTGGCAAAATCAGAAATCAATTGATATTTTTCCACTCTCATGCGCTCGCAATATCACGCAATATCATGCTTGATATCGATTTTACAAGCTCCTTTGATATTGCGAGACTATTCATAACGTGCAAAAATCAAGTTGAGAGTTGACTCGACACACAAATGATTCCATTGCACATCGTTTTCTTAGAAAGAGAAAGCATAGTTCGCTATCTCTTTTTAATCTTCACCGATGGCAGACGCGAAGGGACTGCTGCAAGCCGTTAAGGCCGGCGCACAATGGATACGTTTTCAGGTTTTTTGACGCCCATGCATTATCTGTCAAAAAACCCGAAAACGTATGCATTGTGCGCCGGCCTTTATGGAAGTTTCGGTTGCATTCGGGTGTAAAGCAAAAATCATTAAACTCAATCTCACTACAGTTTGGTGAGACTTGCAGCTGGTGAGTTTTGTTAGCTTCATATTCCGAGCTGCGATGTCACAGCTTGCAAAATCAACCGCAGTTGTTTGCTTGTTGATTTTTGTCTACGAAAATCAAGCGTGATATTGGGCGTTGGTGAGCATGCTTGGCATACACAGTTTTCGTCACGAACTGCTCATTTGCTAATAACTTTGCACACAGTTGACGGAACATACTTCTTTTTGAAGCAATAGATAGAATAGAGTGTAAGCTTGTTATAGATATGTAAAAAAAAAAGTATATTTTAATGCTTGTAGTAAACTGTATTTGTTTTTGCGTTGTAAAAATGAGGTGAGAAATGCTCACTACACATCTCAGAATTTAAGTGTTAAATTGATTAGTGTTGATTCAAATATTAAGCTTCACCTAATCTTTGCATATCTATAGTAAACTATGAGCCTAATCTATCAATTACTTTAAAGAAAAATAAATTTCAACATCTGAGTGAAAAGTTATTACCAAATGAGCAGTTGGTGTGTACAACTGTGCATGCCAAGCATGTTGGTGAGATTTGATATTTTGATATTTTCCAATCACTGCTCTTCTCACAAGAAGCCTCATTTAATTGTGATGTTCCGTATCATTTGAAAAGCTCTGGGACGAAAGTGATATTTGACCATGCATCAGAACTCTGGTCCGAACCTTTTCTTGTTTCCAATCTCAGTTCCTCGGATACTCTGCAAATCGAGCCTCATAACCGTCAACAAGAAAATATTAGGGCCAGAGCTCGATGTGGTAGATCTTACACCAGTATCGCACCACCAGAGGTTAATCTTACCACTGGAAAGGTCGGCCTGTGTTTTAAAATCATTTCAAATGACTATACTCACCTCATCACGCGTGAAATCCACCGCCAAGAATCGGGACGATCTCCTGCTGGACGTTGTCGATCCGTCATCGGATCCATCTATGCTTGCTCTGATAACTTTATTCATAGTCGCAGCTTGTTCGCCCTAGGCTATGGTAGCCATATTGAATTAACCTTTGACCAAAAAAGAAGACGAAATATTATAAATTTAGGTGATAAACTTGGCGACAATTTGAAAGATAATCGAAAAAATATTCCAACGACTGCTCCTATCGCGATCACTGCCAAGTGTATACTGGCTTTCCATCGATCATAGTACACCGTGTAGCATCGTTGCTGTGCTCTAGCGGTAAAAAAACATCAACAATAAACCGTCAAGGCAATCTTGTTCTAAGTTCGCGTCGTTATGGAGTCGCTTCGTGCTGCTTCGCTCCTCGGTTGTGATTCGACGCCACGTGTTTTTATCTGTTTGTTTAGCGGTTTGGCGCGCGTCGTTTTTGTTTTGCTCGCGAAAGGCTTTGTTGTTATCTACAACCGCTACGAGATTTGATTTAGCATTTCTTTATTGAATGAGCTATTTTATTCAAAACCATATGTTATTTTATGAACAGCTTATGAAGTCATATAACTGACACTATCTATGAAATACCTTATCTTCAGCTCAAAATACTTACATGCTCGCAATTTAAAATAATTAGTCACCCGTTCACTCGAGTTATTAATGTAAACAAAGCGACGCTCGACGGCGCATGAATCGAAGCAAAGGGGGACGCTCGGTGCCTTGGCAAGGGAGGTCAGCATAGTGCAATTAACCGTTATCTACGCAGCTACCTATCGATACAGCTGTTGGAACGTGTCGCGCCGCTACAGAGCATTCTTATCGTTTCCGTTTAGATGCGTTGGTGGTGTATATTCGCTTCTTTTTGCAACATATGGAAACATCACCACCTACTTAGTTGGCTTGAAGGAATTTCCTTACTCTAATCTATTAGTACCCGTTTATCGTACCTTTTATTCCATTGTAGTGGCCTTTCCTTGCACTAGAGCGGTGAACTTCGGAACATTCAGCAGACAGCGAGGTCCACTATCGGGTTTTAAAGTTTTGCCACGTCTTCGATTGCACTTTCTACTAAACTGGTGAATGATGGAAGCTTAGCAGGGTTGATTCAGCCCGGGACGACAACGGTGTCAACCGAGAGATGATAACAGACTGGTGCTTCGATTCGCTGTCTAGCCGGAGAGGTGGCTGCAACATGTATACCATAGTATAAACAAGTTTACTGCTTGAGTGGATACACTGTTTTGGTATGTGGGATGGGAACGTGTTAGTTGCTCACTTGCTCGTCAGTCAGTGGGACACTTGTTGGAATATTGATTTTTTTATGCGAAGACCGGAAGGGTCAAAGTTCCATGCGAAATAGGTAAATGGCTAGATTCGAGTCTTGATGAAGCTTTGTCGACGTAAAAATAAACTTTGTGCTAAACATAATCCATTATAATTGTTTTCGCACTGCCAATTACAATAAAAATGAACCATTTTGAATGTAACAAAGTGCTAAATTTTATAATAGAGTATCATACCGACATATTGGAAGCAATTAAACTTTGAAAATTACTAATTTTTATTTTTTCTGGTTTGGATTATGTTTAGCGCAGAAGCCAACTTTGGTGCAAAATGCAGGATATATTTTGTAATTTCCCTAAATTAATTTTAAATTATTTTTTTTGGTGTAGCTGATCTGATCTATTCTCCTCATCGATATCAGAGATAAGTTTATTCCAACAATTAAATAAAATAAAATATCGCCGTTATAAATGAAACGTTCCTTAAACCTGACCACCCAACTAACAATTTTCACAATGTAAACGCTATGCTCTTTTCATTTATACAGCCTTAAGGTGTATTCAAATGGTATAAGATATGAGGTAACCTTTACTCAACCTCTATAAAAGCAAATCTGGTGAACTATACCAGCTTCTTATGGCTGTTGGGACGGATGTGGCAAGCTCTTATTGCATATCCATTTACGCTTCTATACAGCTGTTATTCTGCTGTTTAGTTGTGTGCAAACTTGAAAGCCGCTTAATTCAACCTTTTCCCGATTGTCCAATGGTCACTATACAGCTTGGTCCTGAAGCCGGGTTAAATATTGATTACTTTTTTCTGATTGGGGAGTTTATTGATTTTATTTAGCAGCGAATCAAATTACTCTAAATTAGGTATAAGCCGATTTATAAGCACACCACCAAATGATTACCCTGCACCAGAACCTAAACTCGAACTCAAGACGACTGCATTGGCAAATTTTGATACTACCAACTTCACTACGCCAACACTTTGAACTGACGTAAATAAATCTACATGACCTTCTAGGCTGTGTAATAGTGCACATGACTTACTTTTCTTCACTAGTTAGTTCAGTATTGTAAAAGAGCGGAGTAAAAGCAGAGGAGCGGAGTAAAAGAGCAAGGCAAGTGGCTGGTGATGGGAAGGTCCATGATTCGAATCCCATGCAACGACATGCATATGTATGTAGTTCATTTTCTGATATCTGTGTGTTCGTAATCAATCACTACTTAAAGAATAACTTGCGACAGTTTTTAAAGTCAAACGCACGCCTTTTGTCTAACCGGTAGATGTACGCGGAGACTTGAAGTATGTCTTCAAGTCTACAGGCAAAAGATGTGCGTCCTCCTTTTGCTCATTACTGACTGCGCCTGTGAAATAGTTCTAGCGGCGTTTCATCACTACCTAAAGCCCCATGTTGCGAAAGCATTTCCAGTTGATGGTGTGTTAGGGTTTTTGATCTAATTTCCTTATTACTAAGCACAACTCGCGCTTTACCTCTCTTTTCTGAACGAGTTTAAACAAAAAATGGAATATTTCTGTCAAAGATGGCTTCTAAATTTATTCACCTTTCCATACGTACCGTTGGATTTGACAAAGAGTCACAAATTGTTGAGATATTGTTTAAAATCTAATACTGCTTCTTGATTTTAAATTCGTTCTACAAGTTTCAATTCCGTCCTAATGCATTGAAACGCCATTAGATTTTCTTCGTTCTACGGATGATGGTAGAAAAAGTGGATTCGCTAGGAGCACTTCTTTTGTTTTCAGAACAATGAATGTAAATATTCATACAATGCGCTCTAACAGGATTTATGTTGAAGCTAATGAACAAACGCATCGGAATAAACCTATTATTGATTTGTGCACGGTGAAATCATTGATATTATTGATCTTTTCTGATCGTTAGAACGGAAATGGGCGATTACGACGAAGTAGCGCTCTACCCTATAATGCAATTCTTCTTTACTCAACTATTGTGTTGTTCCTCTCGTCATGACCAACTTGGTCATCTCAGAGAGAAAGCAGTAGGGTGGTTGTTGCGTGCGTACCATTATCAGCATTGTTGACGGCTACTCCCGCCTTGAGTTGTTACATTCAAAGTGTTTTTTTTTTATGTTACTTCATATGTGAAAGACATACTTCAAGTCTCCGCGTATATCGTACGGGTTAGGCAAAAGATGTGCGTTTGACTTTATATTGTCGCATTAATGGCCCGCCGCTAAATTTCAACTTCTATTAAATTTTCATATTGCCGTATTCTAACGGAACTATCCACCTGCCCTCTTCTAAAGATCATTCTCTAGCTAATAAATTATCACACTAAAGCTTCATGTTAGCATTTCCAACCAACTCTGAAAATGTTAGTTGGGCAGTCATCAAAACGAAAAATTTGAGGGTTTTAAATCGCCAACATAGTGGATGAGCAAAAAACTCTGCGCATTATTTTTTTTCAAGAGTTGATTGTTTCACTTGCTATTTCAGCATGTTTGGTGATTCCCATTTTTTTTTGATGAATCAGTGACTTAGCACTTGGCGTTGGCAAAACTCTCGCGAGATATTTTTGCATTCGCTCATTCACATTCGCATTCGCTGCATATATAGCTCTGTCAGTGATGACGTTAATCAGTAGAAGTTTTGCCGCTGGACGCGACTGACTTTATTTGCATTTGTTGACCGGTTAGTAGTTGATAAGAAAACATCGGAAGTGAAAAGTTTTGTTAAACGTTATGCACAGAGGATAAGTAAGTTTTATGAGAACTGAAAAGCACATGAAATGGAAGTGTGTAATTGAACTCTTCATGGGTTATTGTGAGGCAATAAAGATCAAGCGATAGATAATTGAGTGCTATAAATAGTTTCGCGGTTTGGCTGAAAAATTCAGCGTTCAACTGGTTGGTGATTCACTAAGTGGGACGAAATCAATGGCTTGATGGGTGAAGTACATTTTGACTACAAAATGCATTCTCATTTGGTTAACACATTGACTCTTTGAATGTGTGAGGTTATAACAATATTCAGCATTATTTATACATCATCAGTAATAGGGGAACATGTCCCTTCTTATGATTCCATGCATTATTTCCTGGGGTAACATATCCTTATTAAATTTGACCCCAGGCCATTTTGAAAGGCAGTAACTTTTTTTTTATAGATGGATTTTACTAATTTTTTCATGACTAGGTGTGTCAACCACACGGGAAAAAAAGAGTTCCCATATTCGTGAACCACAGCCGTGAACCATAGTTCACGGTGTATATTTGAGAAAATTTTGTTGTGGATAGTTGGCCGAGCAGAGCTCTGTAATATCAGATAAAATGTGCTCCAAAAAACTTGAAAACATATAGGGGAAATGGCTCTAATATTGGCCTATAGATCTAAGATTGGGCCCATCGCTAAAAATCTGCTATTTATCAATTTTACCTAGATGAACGCGTCATTGGGACCGTTGATGGATATTTTTGATCGCTATTTTTTGTTTAAACTTCGATTGCACTTTCTACTAAACTGGTGAATGATGGAAGCTTAGCAGGGTTGATTCAGCCCGGGACGACAACGGTGTCAACCGAGAGATGATAACAGACTGGTGCTTCGATTCGCTGTCTAGCCGGAGAGGTGGCTGCAACATGTATACCATAGTATAAACAAGTTTACTGCTTGAGTGGATACACTGTTTTGGTATGTGGGATGGGAACGTGTTAGTTGCTCACTTGCTCGTCAGTCAGTGGGACACTTGTTGGAATATTGATTTTTTTATGCGAAGACCGGAAGGGTCAAAGTTCCATGCGAAATAGGTAAATGGCTAGATTCGAGTCTTGATGAAGCTTTGTCGACGTAAAAATAAACTTTGTGCTAAACATAATCCATTATAATTGTTTTCGCACTGCCAATTACAATAAAAATGAACCATTTTGAATGTAACAAAGTGCTAAATTTTATAATAGAGTATCATACCGACATATTGGAAGCAATTAAACTTTGAAAATTACTAATTTTTATTTTTTCTGGTTTGGATTATGTTTAGCGCAGAAGCCAACTTTGGTGCAAAATGCAGGATATATTTTGTAATTTCCCTAAATTAATTTTAAATTATTTTTTTTGGTGTAGCTGATCTGATCTATTCTCCTCATCGATATCAGAGATAAGTTTATTCCAACAATTAAATAAAATAAAATATCGCCGTTATAAATGAAACGTTCCTTAAACCTGACCACCCAACTAACAATTTTCACAATGTAAACGCTATGCTCTTTTCATTTATACAGCCTTAAGGTGTATTCAAATGGTATAAGATATGAGGTAACCTTTACTCAACCTCTATAAAAGCAAATCTGGTGAACTATACCAGCTTCTTATGGCTGTTGGGACGGATGTGGCAAGCTCTTATTGCATATCCATTTACGCTTCTATACAGCTGTTATTCTGCTGTTTAGTTGTGTGCAAACTTGAAAGCCGCTTAATTCAACCTTTTCCCGATTGTCCAATGGTCACTATACAGCTTGGTCCTGAAGCCGGGTTAAATATTGATTACTTTTTTCTGATTGGGGAGTTTATTGATTTTATTTAGCAGCGAATCAAATTACTCTAAATTAGGTATAAGCCGATTTATAAGCACACCACCAAATGATTACCCTGCACCAGAACCTAAACTCGAACTCAAGACGACTGCATTGGCAAATTTTGATACTACCAACTTCACTACGCCAACACTTTGAACTGACGTAAATAAATCTACATGACCTTCTAGGCTGTGTAATAGTGCACATGACTTACTTTTCTTCACTAGTTAGTTCAGTATTGTAAAAGAGCGGAGTAAAAGCAGAGGAGCGGAGTAAAAGAGCAAGGCAAGTGGCTGGTGATGGGAAGGTCCATGATTCGAATCCCATGCAACGACATGCATATGTATGTAGTTCATTTTCTGATATCTGTGTGTTCGTAATCAATCACTACTTAAAGAATAACTTGCGACAGTTTTTAAAGTCAAACGCACGCCTTTTGTCTAACCGGTAGATGTACGCGGAGACTTGAAGTATGTCTTCAAGTCTACAGGCAAAAGATGTGCGTCCTCCTTTTGCTCATTACTGACTGCGCCTGTGAAATAGTTCTAGCGGCGTTTCATCACTACCTAAAGCCCCATGTTGCGAAAGCATTTCCAGTTGATGGTGTGTTAGGGTTTTTGATCTAATTTCCTTATTACTAAGCACAACTCGCGCTTTACCTCTCTTTTCTGAACGAGTTTAAACAAAAAATGGAATATTTCTGTCAAAGATGGCTTCTAAATTTATTCACCTTTCCATACGTACCGTTGGATTTGACAAAGAGTCACAAATTGTTGAGATATTGTTTAAAATCTAATACTGCTTCTTGATTTTAAATTCGTTCTACAAGTTTCAATTCCGTCCTAATGCATTGAAACGCCATTAGATTTTCTTCGTTCTACGGATGATGGTAGAAAAAGTGGATTCGCTAGGAGCACTTCTTTTGTTTTCAGAACAATGAATGTAAATATTCATACAATGCGCTCTAACAGGATTTATGTTGAAGCTAATGAACAAACGCATCGGAATAAACCTATTATTGATTTGTGCACGGTGAAATCATTGATATTATTGATCTTTTCTGATCGTTAGAACGGAAATGGGCGATTACGACGAAGTAGCGCTCTACCCTATAATGCAATTCTTCTTTACTCAACTATTGTGTTGTTCCTCTCGTCATGACCAACTTGGTCATCTCAGAGAGAAAGCAGTAGGGTGGTTGTTGCGTGCGTACCATTATCAGCATTGTTGACGGCTACTCCCGCCTTGAGTTGTTACATTCAAAGTGTTTTTTTTTTATGTTACTTCATATGTGAAAGACATACTTCAAGTCTCCGCGTATATCGTACGGGTTAGGCAAAAGATGTGCGTTTGACTTTATATTGTCGCATTAATGGCCCGCCGCTAAATTTCAACTTCTATTAAATTTTCATATTGCCGTATTCTAACGGAACTATCCACCTGCCCTCTTCTAAAGATCATTCTCTAGCTAATAAATTATCACACTAAAGCTTCATGTTAGCATTTCCAACCAACTCTGAAAATGTTAGTTGGGCAGTCATCAAAACGAAAAATTTGAGGGTTTTAAATCGCCAACATAGTGGATGAGCAAAAAACTCTGCGCATTATTTTTTTTCAAGAGTTGATTGTTTCACTTGCTATTTCAGCATGTTTGGTGATTCCCATTTTTTTTTGATGAATCAGTGACTTAGCACTTGGCGTTGGCAAAACTCTCGCGAGATATTTTTGCATTCGCTCATTCACATTCGCATTCGCTGCATATATAGCTCTGTCAGTGATGACGTTAATCAGTAGAAGTTTTGCCGCTGGACGCGACTGACTTTATTTGCATTTGTTGACCGGTTAGTAGTTGATAAGAAAACATCGGAAGTGAAAAGTTTTGTTAAACGTTATGCACAGAGGATAAGTAAGTTTTATGAGAACTGAAAAGCACATGAAATGGAAGTGTGTAATTGAACTCTTCATGGGTTATTGTGAGGCAATAAAGATCAAGCGATAGATAATTGAGTGCTATAAATAGTTTCGCGGTTTGGCTGAAAAATTCAGCGTTCAACTGGTTGGTGATTCACTAAGTGGGACGAAATCAATGGCTTGATGGGTGAAGTACATTTTGACTACAAAATGCATTCTCATTTGGTTAACACATTGACTCTTTGAATGTGTGAGGTTATAACAATATTCAGCATTATTTATACATCATCAGTAATAGGGGAACATGTCCCTTCTTATGATTCCATGCATTATTTCCTGGGGTAACATATCCTTATTAAATTTGACCCCAGGCCATTTTGAAAGGCAGTAACTTTTTTTTTATAGATGGATTTTACTAATTTTTTCATGACTAGGTGTGTCAACCACACGGGAAAAAAAGAGTTCCCATATTCGTGAACCACAGCCGTGAACCATAGTTCACGGTGTATATTTGAGAAAATTTTGTTGTGGATAGTTGGCCGAGCAGAGCTCTGTAATATCAGATAAAATGTGCTCCAAAAAACTTGAAAACATATAGGGGAAATGGCTCTAATATTGGCCTATAGATCTAAGATTGGGCCCATCGCTAAAAATCTGCTATTTATCAATTTTACCTAGATGAACGCGTCATTGGGACCGTTGATGGATATTTTTGGTCGCTATTGAAAATTTAGTCGATTGTTGAATTTATGTATGGGCCCAAATTAGGGACATTTAGGCCGACATTACATCCATTTCCCTTATATTGAAATAAAAATATTGAAATTTTTTCGATGTTTGTACCATGAGGTCAATTTGACCTCAAATTAAAATTTCCATATCTGAAATTTCAAATGATTTGTAAAAGTAAATTTCGATGACTTTCTGTTTAAATTATCAGATTTTTTTTTTTGGAGGGGCAGATCTCTCGGTGGGAGGGATCGTTGTAAAAATATACCCATGAAGGGGCACATTTTTATGTTAGAGATGATTGTATCACGAAATTAGGGTGGTGCTTGCTTCTGCAAAGATATTTAAGAATATAAGGTCTTCAAACCCAAGGGGGGCGACTCTATCTACGATGCAGGAAAAATCGTGTTCTGCTGTGGTTAGCTGCGCGCACGCTGAGTAGATAGAAATAAGATTGATGGCGACAATACACACGCTATCTACAGATCCTGCTCATATGGATGCTTCCCGTCTTGAGCAAAGTTGTTCTGATGGACAATACCTATCTTAAGAAACAGAGTTTTGTTCCGAATTCACTCACCAGGTGGCACTAGTGTGACATTATTTTTTAATTGTTTGTCCTAACTTAACATCTTGACTAGATAGAAGGTTCCCGTCTTCGACAGAGTTGTTCAAATGAATAAGACTCATTTTATGACAAAGAGATCAGCTTATAATGCACTGACCAGGCAGCGCAGGTTTGACATTCATGTTTCATTGATTGCCCTAACTTAACATATGGACTAGAAAGAAGGTCCTCGTCATTGGTAAAGTTTTTCAGATGGTCAAGGCCTATTTTATTATAAAGAGTTCTGCTCAGACTCAACTCACTAGGTGGTGCTAGTGTGACAATAATTTTGATCTGTAGATAGCGTTATATAATGTATAGTTAAGATGGCGCAACTTGATCATATTCATTTAAGCGCCATCTAGTGAGTAAATTCTGTCATACGCTATCCATAGTTTTGAAGACCTTGTATTCTTAAATATGTACTCGGATCTCGTGATACAATCATCTCTAACATCAAAATATGCCACTTTAGGGGTATATTTTTACAATGACCCCTCCATATGAGAGATCCGCCCCCTGTCCGCGTTCAACCTTTGCTGAGATATGACAATTTGAATTTGGGGCCAGGGTACCGACAACGTTTTTTTTTTGCACAGACGAAGGATTAATCATCTATCTATTTTCTAGGAACATTCCTGATTCCGATTGAGCTGGTGAAAATTTCAATCTGAACGGAAATATATCTTTCCTGGCTACAAGCTAATAAGCTTTCATCACTCGATATGGCACCATTGACAGTTATGAATTGGAACTCGCGCTCAATTCGACGTAAGCAGGAGTACCTGGTTGACTTATTGCGGACATACAAAATCGATGTTGCAGTGCTTACGGAAACTCATCTTGAACCTAGCGCGAAGTTCTCCATCGCTCACTACAACATAGTTCGAAAAGACCGTTCGAATGGCCGGGGAGGTGGCGTGGCAATACTCGTACGAGATACGATAAACTTCCGCAAGCTTCCTGACGCTGGCACATCCATCATCGAGTCCATAGGTGTGGAGCTGGAGGATGCCACAGACGGGAAGTTAAAGATCTTTGCTGCATATTGCCCGAGTCAGTGTCAGCGTATCAACGGCACTAAGCGTCAGTTTGAGTCCGATCTCGATAAGCTGACTCGAGGAACATATCTAGTCTGTGGAGACTTGAACGCCCTCCACGAAGATTGGGGGAACTCGAAACATAACGAGAACGGTAATTTGTTGTACAACGAAGCTCAAGTGAATGATTTTACTGTGTATTTTCCGGATGGACCAACCTTCATCAATAATCAATCAACACTGGACATCTTGCTGGCAAATTTTGTAATCAATAAACCGTTTACAGTCAAGGTCCGCTATTCCGATCATTATCCAGTAGTTTGTGAAATAAAAAAAAATTTCGTCGACGCGAATGCTGTGGAGCTTAACTTCTATGGACACATTTGGCGTTCTTTCAAAGGACTGTTTCAAGCAGCTGGTGATGCTGTACAAGCGTTTCGTAGGACTTCAGTTGAAGGTGAGTTCAGTGATTTGGTATATTAAATGAACATTTTAAAGCCTCTTCGTTGATGACGTTATGAACTTAAGACCACAAACAACCAAAAATAACTCATTGAATATTTTTAACTGTAAAACATCGTTGCTAAAACACTACCACCATCTGTGGAGTACACTGTGACGGGCAGTACGCTCAACAGGTGGCGGTAGTGTGTAGACGTCAAAGGCTCATGGATAATGAGATCGATTCAAAATTGAGTTGAATTCATCTCAATTTTGCAAAAAGTGGACTTGCTCACAAAGTCAGTAAAATTTTCCGAGCTTTTCCAGTGAAAATTTCTCAAATATGAGGAAAATCGGGAGAAAAAATTTCTTCCACGTTCTAAGGCGCTATTTTAATGTGAAATGATAATAATCATTTTGCATTTGATACTCAAAATCTTATCCATCAAGATGAAGATGAATAATGCACATCCATCCACGAATGAAAAAAAACAAATGTTGACTTCGAAACTCAGACTTGATCAAGATAATGTTGTCATGTCAAAATTCATATTCACGCAGGTAGTTGGTTTATCTTTTAGGGTTGCCTTCATTGTCAGCTAATTTGAGTGTAGAAGAAGTGATTTTTATCAGCACTGGTCAGTTGACCCAACAAACGAATCAAATTCGTTAGTTGGGCCGAGGTGGTGTCCAGCAAATTTCAAATGTAGTACAATCACCGACAAACCGACATGAAACTTAAACTTAACTCTTGATCGAGAATCCATAATGGCCGATTAAAATGTGCAGCGATCCCATCTATCAAAACCATAGAAATGTTTAAAGGAAGTTCCGATAACTTCACAAAAGTCCAGAGAACGACCCAAATTTGAGTTTAGTTCACTCATAATCGCCAAAAGTGCAGGAACGCAGCGATGAGTTAAATTTGTCTCATGGTTTGCAGTGGAAAACCTACAAAATCTGCCGGAAAATGAGGAAATTGACGAAAATTTTATTCAGTCTTGGAGTAGTACCAATAGACTGAGTGAATCCAATTTTTACTTTCTCAAATTCGGGATTTTTTCCCTGGAAAAACCTGGGAAAACATGAGGCAAATTTACTCATCGCTGAGTTCCTGCACTTTTGACGATTATGAGTGAACTAAACTCAAATTTGAGTCGTTCTCATTCGCCGTGTGGATACCGATATACAGATAAGGTTCCTCAGAATACCGATTTTTGAGGTTTTATACCGATTTATACCGATTTTATTAAAATATAAAAATCATTATTGTCAGCCCACGCTCGAATTTCGGAGAAAATTATTGTGAGAGACTTGTATCCTTTTGAATTTCTCAAATTTTTTGAGCCAATAAAATTAAAAAAAAATCATGTCTTACGGATACTCTTGCGATTAATGTTTCAATTTCCTCACCGTTTTTGGCTACCCATGAATCAATAAACAGTCGATGGCTCTTTCTGGTAAATCCGGGGGAATCGGGAAATACGTTTTTAAACATTATTCAACTTCCTGAATTTTCTTCCAATTTACATCGTAAATTATTTTACGATTCCTCTCGGAAACATGTTTCGACTTTCCTTGGAAGTTTCTTCAACCTTCGCTCGAATGATTCTTCCATTCTTCCATCTTTTCCCGCCAGTTTTTTCAACTTTCCTGGAACTTCAGGGATGCTTCCACACTAGCTGCAGGAACCTTAAAGAAGTTCTGAAACTTCAGAAAAGTCCAGATTTTTGAGTAAGTTTCGATAAATTGAAGAATGTTTCAATAACTTCTCCGGTCCAGCGAACTCCAGTGAACTTAAGGAAACATCATAAATATTTGGGATACTTCACAATTTCAAAGAACTTCTGGAAAATTTAATGTTTTTCAGAACAGTTCCATTAGTTTCAGGAGAGTTGAGAGCACTTTAGGAAGCTCCGAGAACATCAGGTCAGATCAATAAATTTCAAGGAAATCGCTGAAATTCCGAACACTTCAGCAATGTTCCGAGGGGCTCATGCAAATTTAAGAAACGTAAGGGAAGTTACATGAACATTAGCTCATTGTGAGAACATTTTATGGGAAGTTCCGTGCTTATTGATGGCAGTGTTGATAACATTTAATAATTATAAAAATCGGGAAGATCAGAGAACTTTAATGCTGATGTTACAATAAATTCAAGAAAATTGTGAGAGAGCTTAAGAAATTTCGTAATCTTCAAGAAACTCTAGAGACCTTCAAAGTTGATAAGAGATATTCCGGTAATCTCATTATAATCAGGGAAGTTCCAAGTATTTCAAAGATGATCAGAGTACTCCAAAACAGCCCGAGGAAATATGGAATATTCCTAAGTACATTTCAGGAATGTTCCAAAAACTTCAGGAACATTTCTGGCTTCAGACTTCCAGATTTTTTTTTTTCCAATCTACCTTAGGAAGTTTCTTCCGTCTTCTCCAGGAAGTTCAATTAAACTTCTCCCAGAAATTTCTTTCGTCTACTTCTGGAATTTTGTTCAGTTGTTTTTTTTTTTACTTCTATTGGAAGGTTTTTCCGAGCTCCTTGTGGCTACACCTGTAAATGGCTGCTTGTGGAATTTATTTCCGATTTCCGAAACTTTTCTGCCTTCCTTTGAATGTGAAATCCGAATTTTTCATGAATATTTCTTTAAATTTTCGCCAGAAATTTCTCAATTTATGTCTTGGAAGTTTCGCGGATGATTTTCCGACTTCTCTCAGAACTTTCCTCAAATTTCCTCCAGCAGAGCTTCTTTCTTCTTTCAATCCAAAAGATAATAAATTTCGCTTTCAAAAACGGCAAAAATTCAAAATTAATGAAATTAGTAAATACCGATTAATAACGATTTTTTAAAACCTTTGATACCGATAAGCTTTAAAAACACTCTGGCAATGCTGCCTACAACATCTTTTACAAGGCTGACTCAACCGAACCCGGTACACGCTAAAAGAGGAAGAGGAGACAACTGGCTTCTTACTATTTTATCTCTATCTTACGCACGTGTTTGACAGAAAAGAGGTTCGTTTTCGCCCCCGTATTGTCTCCTCTTCCTCTTATGTGGACCGTACACGATGACTTTTATTGACAATAATCGTATTGTCAATACATTTTATATTGACGTCAATACATCGGTATTGACAATATTTCTGTATTCACATCATCAATATTATTGTCAATACTTGTAAGTATTGACAATATTTCTTACCGTGTGGGGTTCGCTTTAGGGTACAAGGCATAAGACTGCAACGCCTGTCATCTGCGAACAACTCGAGTGAAGCCAAATTTCTCTGGTGCTCTGGTGCTAATTTGACTGCTCCTCCGAAGCCAATTTCGATCCCCGGAAGAGCGATGGCAGGTAACATCAGCAGCATTGTCTTCGTCAAGCGGTTGAAAGAACTTGACGGGAATCCTCCGCTCGAGCCAGTTTGTCCGATATAAGCTTGTCCAGCAGGAGTGTATCGCCGACTTCAAGAGCAAATTTTCATTATGTCGTAAGTAACATTCGCACCAATCCGAGAAAAATAAAGTTTTGTTTTGATGACCGAAAAGTTATTCCTATTTCCAAGTAAACACATATAATCTCATAGTGATAGCAATGTTTAACATATTTAGCAGGGTTTTAATCATACAAATGCAAATCGCTAGCTTTCATGCTAAAAAATACTGGTTTTTGAGTCAAAAGTTATTATACGTCGTTTGGTGGCCCCTATTGTTACTTAAGTCAAAGTGTATTTACCAGGATATTCGGGAGAATTATCAATTACGTCTCCTTACGTGCAACCCATTCATCATTTTAGGACCACCGAAATCATCTTAGCAACAAACAGTTCGATTTATTCACTTTAATAATGAGAAAGCGAAACGACGAACGTACACTTTTCACGGGTTTCTCAGCGCTGTTACATAAGTCAAACGGCATCTCCATAGAAATCAAATGACTTAAGTAACATCGAAAACTTTTTTGATCGGAAGGTGATTACGTCGAAAAGCAATTTGACTGGTAAATAAATTTAAAAATGGGATTTGATCCTATATTCGGACAGTATAAAGTGTAATAGCAGGAGAATCGATTGACACTGATAGCTCGACTTTGTTTACCTTTGTTACATTCGACGTAATGAAAATTTGCTCTTGAATTTCGTCTGCAAAGTTTGGCAGTCCGCAATTTTGAATTTACTTCGAATTCGAAAATCGCCGCTGAATTCATAAAGTGACGACATGTCAAAATTGGAACAATTGGTTATCTGTCAAAGTCATAGGAAAATCTCGCGTCACTTTTCAAATAGACCAATGTAACATACCCACCATTTTGAGAAAATCGAAGTTGAAGTTCGACAGATTATTATTGTAATTGTTTAAAAACAATACATTTTGCAATACTATTTTTAATGTAGTCAGTTATTAATAACGTTGAAAATTCCTTAGAAACGGTAAAATCACAATTTTACTTTGAATTTCATGCTACAGCATAGAAAAAACCACATAGGACGTTTTGACAAGTCGAGTTGAACATTGGACGATTTTTCTCAATGACATAATCAATGAGTGTTACATTGGACGTTTTGTCTACATGATACTAGATTCCCTTTCACAGATTTCAGAGTATAGTACCTAACTTTAGATTGGCCCCGCCTTTGGAAAATGAGCACCAATCATGTTAGGCAGTCCGAATGACCGGAGTAACAGTCATATACCCATCATTTCAAACTGTACATTGGACAATTTTTGATCAATGATTATTTTAAATAAATGAAAGTAAATTTGGATGGATGTTTTTGTATCACATACAATGATAGAAGAGCAATAGTTTGTATCGCTTAACTCGATTTGTTTACATTTGTTACATTGGTCTATTTGAAAAGTGACGCGAGAAATGTTGTTCCAATCGAGCAGAAGACCTGTCAAATAGAAAAGATGTCGCCTCTTTAAGGCCGTTCGCAATGCTGAGTTTCAAAATTGTTTTAAACTACTCGACAATTCTATAATTTGAAACTGTCAAAAATAAAACTGCAACACGATCAGCCCAACGCACAGTTCTAAAAGATGTTTGTAATCATCAAGTTCCATAAACTTTACTGTTCTCTATGAAGTTCTCCGTTTTTTTGTGGAGCTCTTCGAAACATCTTCAACACATCCAAAGAAATTTGAAACAGAGTTCCATTCGTGTTTCAAACTCGCTCAGAAATAAAACAGAATAGTCGAGCAGTTGCAAATCTGGTGCAAAATAGTGCTCGAATAATGAAACTGCAACTCAGCATTGCGAGAGGTGCGTTTCTGTTCTAGTTTCAAATTGAAACAGTTCTTATAAAATACAACAGCATTGCGAACGGCCTAAGGCTGTTCGCAATGCTGTGTTTCAAAATTGTTTCAAACTCCTCGACAGTTTTAAAATTTGAAACTGTAAAAAATGAAACTGCAACGCAATCAGCGCAACGCACAGTTTCAAAAGGTGTTTTTATATGCTTGTATTGGTGAGGTTTTTCAATTTGCGCCTGTTTGCCCGGTGTCCGAGCCCGAGGCAGTGTTCTCATTCAAGTGAAAAAATTGAATTTGAAAGCAACAAATATGGAGTCGGATCACCAGTTTTTGATTGTTGATGACTCTGAACTAGATGTTTTGTTGCTGGAGCTTGAAGGTATCTTAATATCTTAATATGCAACATATAAAATTATGCTTCGATGATCAATTATTTTGCAGAAGACTACCGGCCACATCATCATCGGTGAAGCAGAGCCTACATCCGCCGTAATTTTCAAGAAGCACATCAAAAGTTGATTGCTGACTATTTGAGTCTTGAGGGCCTATCATATAATATGTCAATATTTTGACAAAAACTGTAATGTTAAGCTCCGTTAGAATATTTTTAGTAGACAAGCAAGACTTCCCTGGAGCTTCGTCAGGTTTTCCCTGGATCTTCCTTAGGACAGTCTAAATTTACGGCAGGAGTTCCCGAAACCTCAGCAGGACTTCCCGGAACTTCGACAAGACTTCCCGGAACTTCGACAGAACTTTTCGGAACTTCAAAAAGACTTCACCTGAACGTCGGTAGGATTTTCGCCAAGACTTCCCGAAACTACGGCAGGACGTCCCGGAACATCGAACAGACTTCCCTGAAACTTTTTTAGGGCATCTCAAATTTTCGGCAGGACTTCCTGGAACTTTTTTAGGGCATCCCAAATTTTCGGCAGGACTTCCTGGAACTTCGTCAGGACCACCCTGAGTCTCGACAAGACTTTCTGGAACTACGACAGGACTTCCTGGAACTACGACAGGTCTTCCCGGAACCTTATCAGGACCACCCAGATTTTCGACAAGACTTCCCGGGGGAAAGAGAAGGGACCATCATCATCATCAGGACTTCCCGGAACTTCAGAAAGACTTCCCTGGAACTTCATCATATCTTCCTGGAACTTCTTCAGGATTTCCTGGAACTTCGTCAGGACTTTTGTTTTGTTCGGACCACCCGAATTTTCTGCTAGACTTTTTGAATCTTCGGCAGGACTTCCCAGAACTTCAGTAGGACTCCTGGACTGAATAGCGTATAATTGTGCAAAAACAGCGCACTCCTTCCGCATAATCATGAAGATAGAGCCAGACAACCAGTTTTCGCAGGGAATTCAACATCCTCAGCACCCGTCGCATTTTAATGTAGCTCTTTGGCTACAAAGCTCAGCTTGAAGTGAGCTGATCGGATCAGATTCTTCTGGGTGTGTGAAACTTACCTATGGTCGACAGCTTCCACACAATTCACGACCATAGGTGAATCGTACGGGTATTTGTTGGAATCGCCAATCAACACGACGACGAAAACATTCGACACGTAGTTAATGATAACTTCCTGACTAATTCGCAATACTTGGTCCCCGAGAGAGCAGGCAACAGGTACTGCGATCCCCTGAACGTAAAATTAAAGAGAAAGTGTCAGCATTTACGACAGCAAACGCCACTTTCCATCCTTAATACGGTTTACGATGCACATTTGTTGGGCGGCCGTCAGCACCCCCGAACTGGATGCGAAAATGCACCTCCGACACATAATTTACCAATCTGTAACTTATCCAGGAAGTTCCCAAATATTGTTCCGCCACAAAGACACATCGCTCTGAAACCAGAGGAATTCCTCCGCATCGGACCAACCTATGCAAATCAGTTTTCCGCTGCTATTTGTTGTTCAGTTTGCTGGGAGGGCGTGAACGGTCATATCACAAACGAAGTGACAGACGACTAACTGGCGAAGAAATCCATTAAAATAATGTGGTTCACTGTAATAGAAGTTTCTTGGAAGCTTGTGCCATCATCCACCAGATAGGTTAGTTTTTTTGTTTTGATTTGAACAAAGTTGATTTTGTGTACAATGATTCTTTGACAGTGTGCAAAGAGTGCGTATCATTTTGTCGTTTTTTTTATGCAT
Organism: Ochlerotatus camptorhynchus; assembly: GCF_037179485.1. Lineage (NCBI taxonomy): Eukaryota > Metazoa > Arthropoda > Insecta > Diptera > Culicidae > Ochlerotatus > Ochlerotatus camptorhynchus. The sequence goes on from NW_027040988.1 coordinate 3,899,499, forward strand.
TTCAGTTTTGAGTAGAGTGAAAGAGATAGAACCAAAACATTCTAGTACATTTGGTGAAAATGCTAGTTCAATCTAGTAGTAGTGTTGCCATGTGGTACAATCCAGTAGTAGTGGTGTTGCCATGTGGTACACTGAAAAATTGCAATAGCAGGTTAGTCACCAAAGTTTTCGAGCCGCTCCGTCTGTCACTTCGTTTGTGGTCATATGCTCTATGCGGAAATTATTTCAAAAACGCACTGCAAAAGATAAACGTTTACAAATAAATAAATCAATTTAATTACCTGCAAAATCCGCGAAACGAAACTGTTGATAGAAGATGAAGCGAAGGGAAACGTTTTTTTTTTCTGTCTGCTCTGCAGTCTCTGCTGGTTAGCTACCATCTGTCAACAGTGAAAAGCTCACAAATTCACTCACAGAAGTTTGAAACAGAGTTCCATTTCTGTTTCAAACACGCGTAAAAATGAAACAGAACTGTCGAGCAGTTGCAAATTGACCACTTTGTCAAGCAGTTTTAGCGTGACTTTCTACCAGCGATTTCACAAAACTGGACCAACTAATTTCTATTTTTTTTATGAAACGCACAAATGTTGGCTACTTTTCTCGAGGTTCTAGAAGAAAAAATCTCAAAATAATGTTTTATTTCAAAGTTCGAGTGGTAGTAAACGTCATTTTAGCTGCTCGAATGAAGTGGTTAATTTGTTCCAAACAAGTGCTCGAAAAATGAAACTGCAACTCAGCATTGCGAGGGTTGTGTTTTTGTTCTAGTTTCAAATTAAAACAGCCCATATAAAAACAACAGCATTGCGAACAGCCTAAGCCTAGTATACAGATCGAAGCGAAACGAAAATTGAAGCACGCGAAAAGTCATGAAATTTCGCTAGCGAAAAAGGTTGTGAAAAAATGTTTGTGGAACATTTTCCAGTTTCCTTTTTTCGCAGTTTACAGTTCATGTGAAACGAAATCGATCAGTTTACACCTCCGGTGAAGTGAAAATTTGACAGATACGCTCTCCCGAAACGTCAACTTTTCGCTTAGCTGCTGCCCTTTTCGCGAGCGCTGCATGCGCGAAAAAAAAAAATAAACGTAAGCGAAAAAGATGCCATCCACAAAATTAGATTTCGCTGGATCCTATCTGTTTACAGTTCAAAGCGAAGCGAAATATTTGCCAATGCGTTTTTCGCGCAGGTGAAAAATGTAGTATTTTGTATGAGATTTTCGCTTCGCTTAGATCTCTATACAGGCCTTTACCCAATTTAGTCTCTTTATTTCGAGTGTCAGAGTAAAACGAATACTTTTTGACCGTAGTGGTAGTTATTATTTGAAAAATTCCACTGAAATGGACGGGCGCACTGAGAAAAAAAAATTGACGCATAATATGTGTGTGACCATATGAGAGTGACCACTAGACTGATGCAAAATTTGAAATTTTCGCTCTACATTGGTCAAACGGTTTCATATTGGGCCTTGATTAGTCTCCCAAATTTTGAACTCATTTAGTGAGAAACTGACTTGGCACAAACCATTTGAAGTTTATACGGGAATTACTATGGAGAAACCATAATTTCGGTTCATATCAATCTCAAAGTTCACCAGTTCACTCTACTTTAGAAAATGATAGCTTAACTTGTTTAAAATTTTCTCAGCTACAACTTTGTTAAAGAACTCTTTTCGATCAAATGTAAGGAACAAAAATTATTAATGATTCAAGTCACTGATGTCTTATGATTATGCTCAATCAACTGTTCAGCAGGCAACATTGGTGTCTATGGCGCGTAGAATAGAGGACAAAAATCATGGCTACTATGTCACACTGCAGAATACAGTGTTGCCCACAATACAGTTGCTTAATCTTGCCATAGCATTATCAATCTCTTAAACAATTAATAACTATTTAATTTGACGTTTGGCTGAAAAACAATGTTCTGCCAAGTTGTAGCTGATAAAAATTCCCATAAGAATAGCAATAGAATTTGTTAACGGTACAATATGTAAAAAGGCTAGAAGACAATGAACAAAAAGTTTTGTTTTCCCATAGTAATTTCCATATTAACTTCAAATGGTTTGTGCCAAGTCAGTTTCTTATCAAATGAGTTTAAACTTTAGGAGGCTAATCAGGACCCGATTTGAAACCGTTTGAACACTGTGGAGCAAAAATTTCAAATTTTGCATCAGTCTAGTGACCACCCCTTGGGTCTAGGGTAGCTATAATAGCTTCAGGGAGGCTCAGACTTTTTGTTGGATATTTTATTCTTTCAGGGTTCCACGAGTTTCAATAACATTTATAGAACTTCAGTGACAATCGCGTTAATAATTTGGATTCAGAGTTTCAAGAAAATTGAGCCTCATAGAGAAGTCCTGATAATTGCAGGGAAGTCCAAAGAGCTTCAAAGAAGTCAAGAGAACTTCAAAAGAGTTCCGAGAATTTCAGAAAAATAACGGGGACGTCAGAGAAGATTCAATTTCGGCAACTAAGGAAAGTTTCGAGAACCTCTGGTGTAGTTTTTAGAACTTCTGAAAAATCCAAAAAAATCCAAAATACTTGGGAAATTCCTTTAGCATACTTCAGGTTAGATCAAAGAACTTCAAGACAGTTCAACTAAACTCAGAAAAAATATGGGAAAGTTCTGTGTAATTAAAGAAAGTCAGGCAGTTGAAAGAGTTTCTGAAATTCACAAAGGTTTAAACTACTCAACAGAAATTCCAAAAAAATGATAAATTTAAAAAAAAATAGAATTACGGATCTTTACGCCCGATCAATGAACATCTGGACGATTTTCGAAACTCTAGGGTAGTTGCGACAACTTTAGATGAATTCTCACCAGAGTTTTCACTCAGTCTATTAGTATCTCGTTTAGTATACTGCTAGACTAAGTAAAATGTACGTCGATTTTCCTCATATTCGAGAACTTTTTCCTGGTCAGTTTGAAACACCTTTCTCTCTTTGTGAACCAATCCACTTATTGTAAAATTGAGTCGGTACTTCCATCTAAGAAACATTAAAATTGGCTATTACATGCATGTTAGAACCTTTTTTAAACAATTTAATTCTTTTTTAGATCGCAAAACGGAGCGCAATGACGTCAAAATCAAAGTAGAAGCCTCACACGAGCGAGCAACGAGGCCGCAACGGGAATTCAGCCTGACCTACGAAAGGACGGAACCTGGAAGCTTCGGTGATACTGAACAAGCTTCTTCGGATATTGAGCTGAATCAGGAAAACTTTGGGGGTAAATTATGGAAAATTGTTAACTATGCCATAGGGTCACCAACTATTAGCAACGAGATAGCTGAGATGGAAGCCGGAGAAAGCGATGCGGCAAATTTTGATGTAACCCTAGAAAAACCCCACTTAGATCAAATAAAGAATGAGACCAAGAAGCTTCGGGGCAATAAAACCACCGGTAAAGATGTCCTGCCGAGTAAACTATTCAAACATGGAGTGACTGCTCTATCCGAAGGTCTACACATGATCATCACCAAAATTTGGCAGGAGCAGACGCTATCACAGGAGTGGATTGAGAATGAGGTTCGTGATCGTCGAATTTGCAAGAAAATAGACACGTCGTCTTCGGTTTGCTGTACCTACAGTGCAACTGTTCTGCTGAACGCCGCCCATCGGGTGCTCTCCGGGATTCTTTTCTTCCGTTTGACACCCATAGCGAACGATTTCAAAGGAAAATATCGAGCGGATACCTCTACGGAAGCGATATTCACACTTCAACAAGTTCTACAAAAGTGCCGTGAATTTAATGTACCAACACACCACCTATTTATGGATTTGAGCGATGCGCTCAATACGGTTGACCGAGATCAACTGTGGCAGATTATGGACGAATACCGTCTACCGACCAAATTGACACGACTGATTAAGGCTACCACGGAAAGCTTGATGTATCACGAAGTCACCTCGAATAGCTCAAAGCCCAAGAATGGACTACGACATGGCTGTGAACTATCCAGATTACTATTCATCATCGCCATCGAAGGTATCGTACGGAGAGCGAAGGTAGAAACGGAAGGCACAATCTTCCAGAAAAAAAAGGTCCAGCTTATCAGTTTTAACGACAACATGGATCTTATTGCACGAAGCGTTGAGGAGTTGGAAAATACGTACGCAGCGTTAAAAACGGAAGCAAAGCGGTTGGGTTTGGTTTTTCATTCAGATAAGGTCAAGTATATGAGAGCCACAGGCTCGAAAAATGATAGTTTAGCTAGCAGTTCTCGGATATCACTAAGTGGCGATGCATTTGAGGTGGTTGACGAGTATCTATTCTTGGACTCGTTGGTAACCGTCGGCAATGACACAACAAAAGAGATCGAACGCCGGATATTAAAAGGAGACGGTGCTTACAATGAACATCTAAGCACACTTGAGTCCACTAGAAAGAGCAACGAATCGAAGTTAAAAATCTACAAGACGAGTATCAGACCATTTGTCCTCGGTGGTCACGAGACCTGGACCATGAACGCGAAGGATCAAACCAAACTAGGTGAGTTTGAACGCAAGGTATTGAAAACGATCTATAACACATCACCGCAGAAAGACAATGAAAAGAAGCTTAACCCAGCGAACCGCGAACTGCATGCGCTGCTGGGAGAAGCATCCATTGTACAGAAAGCGAAAGTTGACAGACTACGGTGGGCAGGGAACGTCATTAGGAAACCACATGACAGCCCGGTCCGAATGGTTCTGGAAAGTGATCCGGAAGGAAGGAGAAATCGAGGAAGACCACGAGCAAGATGGCTCAATTGCGTTGAAGACGATCTGGAGATTATAAAGGATTCCCGAAATGTGTGGGAACTGGCCAAGGATCCCGTGAAATGGCAACAGCTTCTTGACACGGCAAACGTCCCAGGGACCTTAACTTGATCCGTTTGGAACATGGAATATGTATTAACGGTTCTAATTCGTTCGAACCTTGTCCAACGTTATCCAGTTCGTTGCTTCTGTTGCTACTTTTCCTCATTGTAGTAAGGGTTGTGTTGGCGAGTACATATTTAGTACTAACCTTAAACAAGGTGTCGAACGATACTAATGGTCTTTCGCTACGAAAATGGAACTAATCTCCGAGTGAACCTGGAGTGCAATGGAGGACGCAGATGCCACCCAGGATGTTTTGTATCATTATTTACTAGCATTTAGATTGGTTTAAGAAACTATGACGAAACTGAAAAACGATTTAAAGGACAATCAATGCGATGATCCGTCCTGGAAGCAGATTCATGGACCGTTTCTGTACTTGCATTGTGCATTGTAACCATCAGTACTATTCGGTTGGTTCAAGTTAGCTGCTAAACCTGTTGTACGCAACGCAAGCACCTACTTCAACCCTCTTGAGTGAATAGTTACCGTACTCCAACAAGTGTATCTACAATGATCAACCAATGGATACCATCATCAAGGATACTAGTGTCAACATCAAATAGAGAGGAGTGTTCCAGCCGAATGAGTATCACTCGAGAAAGGAAAACACCAATTCTTTCATTCAGCAGAAACCTGCACCCCCGCAACAACATCATTTCCAGGCCCGGCAACAGCAGTAACATCCGCCACAACAATTGGAATATAACTATCGGCACTTCATGGCTAATTCAGTAACAACACACCCAATACCTATATGCATATCAATATATCAAGCGTCGAATCCATGTTAAAACATTGATTGAGATTTGTACAACAAGTGCTTTGTAGTGCAAACTGTACTCCGTGATGCCGTAGCCAAATCATGAACCATCGTTCGACAGATTGAGAGCGCTCTGGAGAAACAATGTGCGCCAAAAGCCGTAAGACGGTTCCGGAACAAGCAAATAGTACATGTAAGAAGAAGTTGTACAATGCCGTTAAGAAACGATACGATAAATAGCACTTTATGGGAAGGTTGTTTCGGGTTGTGTAGATATAGTAATAACTAAAAATAGTGATGATCCATAGCGAGTTTTTGAAGGAAAATATATAATAAATGTGAAAGGGATGATTTTTTTTTGTGATGTGTCATAATTATTGGACGGTCCCTTTTTCATTCTTACGTGTCGTCGGTACTGTCCGAATGCGATGGAAGCGTTGCAAATGATCGTTTTTCCTTCTGAAGCGTCCAGAAGACAAAAGCCAACGCATTTTGACTTCGTGATGTTAACTACTTTTCCTGTAATTGGTTGGATTTTTAAAATGTTTCTGTTCCTTTTGGTTTTGCAACGCTTGAAAATGTTTTCTTCTCCAGTTTTTGAAAAAAAAAAAATCTTTGCACACTCAATGATAACCTCTTCATTTGTTGCACATCAGTCGTTCAATATGGGTTGGTCACAATTGGTACCTATAAATAATGATAGTTAAATTATTATAATAACCTTTACGTCTGGATTAATCCGTATGATTACCATCTGTGCAATCAACGTACATGTTTTTCATATTAACAAATTCTAACTCAGGGTGCATACTACTGAGGGTAGATATACTAACTGAGGGTAGATGCTGTAGAAAAATCATTGAAGCTACATCAATCAGTCAACGAAAATAATCGTACTCCCGGCGTTGGTGATGCACCAATTTCCTTAAGGACAGGTACCGCAGAACGATCTGTAAACCGGCAGGTATCCGCAGATACAGACAATCGCAGCAAGCCGCAGACCAGGAGAATTGTCCTCGAGTCAGCGGTGATGCAACAGCGTCTTTAAGTACAGTAGCCGAAATTGACAGTAGAGGTAATGTTTAAAAAAAGAGTCTAGAATTGCAGTAAGCATATTTTTTTTTCGTAGAAATATCCTTAAAACCACACCAATGCTCAAATGGAGAGAACCGTCTTTCTCCCAACGATGATGTGCCAGCTTCCTCTAGGGCAGATGCAGACGAAACCCGTAACCCCGGTGGGAAAGATGCGTTAACGGGCTCGTATATAGGTGCTGCAGGACAATCCGCAGGACGCAGAAATGTGCTTACTTCTACTAGGGCAGGTGCCGCAAGTGGCATAAAAGGTAAAATTCAAAGTGTTTTTTTTTTGTTACTTCATACGTGAAGTTTACGTTTTCCAGAGTTGGTTGGAACTGCTATACTAATATCAACATGAAGCTTTAGTGTGTAAATAATAAATTATAGCTAGATAAAGGTCTGAAGATGATAGGTTGATGATAGTTCCGTTAGGGTACGGCAGTGTGAAAATTGAATAGAAGTTGCATGGGCCTCCGCTTAATTTCAACTTCTATTAAATTTTCACACTGTACTCTAACGAAACTATCATCAACCTTTCCTCTTCAGACCTTTCTCTAGCTAAAAAATTGTCACACTTAAGCTTCATGTTGATATTAATATAGCATTTCCAGCCAACTCATGAAAGGTAAGATGTACATTTTTTTAAATTAAGGGTGTGACCAATTACCGAGTTTGATTTATCTTTTAGTTAAAAGTGATGAATCACAAGCTATCGAGTTGCTGTTGTTACGTAAAACAAGTTAGACAATCAAAATTTTTGAACTCGGTCGACTACACAATATATGTTTTTAATTTAAAATAGTCAAACTGCTTGGGTTAATTTAATTCGGCAAATGGGACACATCCTAAATAGTAAAGGGTGATACGGTCAAAATTTGGTCAAGGGAAAACGCGTGTAAATCGGTGAAATCGTTTATTTAAAAAATCAAATTAAATTTCTTTTTCAAGTTCAATTAGTATAAAATTCAGGAAAAATATTCAGTTAGGCTTCCGCTTTTCCAAATCCGAATTGCCGGGCCTTACGCTTGACCCCTGCCATCAGATTTTGTACAGCCACCTTGTCCACCTTCTTCGCCGCAGAAAGCCAGTTTGCCTTGAACTGCTGCTCGCCCTTAGCAGTTTTTTTGGTCTTCTTTAGGTTCCGCTTGACAATAGCCCAGTATTTCTCAATTGGGCGGAGCTCTGGTGTGTTGGGAGGGTTCTTGTCCTTGGGAACCACCTGCACGTTGTTGGCGGCGTACCACTCCATGGCCTTTTTACCGTAATGGCAAGATGCCAAATCTGGCCAAAACAGTACGGAACAACCGTGTTTCTTCAGGAAAGGCAGCAGACGTTTATTCAAACACTCTTTCACGTAAATTTCTTGGTTGACAGTCCCGGAAGCTATGAAAATGCTGCTTTTCAAGCCACAGGTACAGATGGCTTGCCAAACCAGATATTTCTTTGCGAACTTTGACAGTTTCATGTGCTTGAAAACATCTGCTACCTTTCCCCTTCCTTTTGCCGTATAAAACTCCTGTCCCGGAAGCTGCTTGTAGTCGGCTTTGACGTAGGTTTCGTCGTCCATTACCACGCAGTCAAACTTCGTCAGCATCGTCGTGTACAGCCTCCGGGATCGCGCTTTGGCCGTCGTATTTTGTTTATCATCGCGATTTGGAGTCACTACCTTCTTGTAAGTCGATAGTCCGGCTCGTTTTTTGGCTCGATGCACGGTTGTAGACGATACACCCAGCTTATTTGCGGCATCTCGGAGAGAGAGGTTAGGGTTTCGCTTGAAACTACCGGCAACTCTCTTTGTCGTCTCAGCGGCTTCCGGTTTTCGATTTCCCCCCGATCCAGACTTCCTGGCTGTCGACAAACGTTCCCCAAACACTTTAATTACATTTGTAACGGTTGATTTGGCAACTTTTAGCGATTTTGCCAACTTTGCGTGCGAGTAGCTCGGATTTTCGCGAAGCGCGAGCAAAATTTTGATACGCTGCTCTTCTTGCTTGGACGGCATTTTGACAACTGAAGAGTGAATTCCAAAATCAAAATAGGAGCAACATTCTACACACACACACCTTCAAAATGAGGGGTGTTCAGGTTTTTTAAATGCAAAATTGAAAGAAATACGTCAGGTTGATATTGACCAAATTTTGACCGTATCACCCTTTATGTACATTATCAGTTCTAAACAGTGCGTAGTGTAGATTGTTATTCACAGTACCGGACATTGGTATGTAACATCGTCAGCGAATCCAAACACATAAAGCAACCAACGATACAGAAAAAACGGTTGCTACGACTACCATGACAAACTCGCTCTATAACATAGCTCGATCTGAGTGGTAAAAGGATAATGATATATTGCTTGCCTGCTTTGTTGTAATATACACGGATGAGGACATAGCTTGATATGAATTGAGAAAATACATAACAAAAAAAATCCCATTAACACACGTGTATCATGTTCGGCTTTACTTCGTGAAGCAGCTTGCCAACAATTTGCTCGTTTCCTTCTACCACCCCGAGTGAGTTGTGTCGCACGGGCTGCTTGTCATGAAAAAGAAGAAAGAAGATTATATCATTATTGCTTTGCACTTCTGGCATAGCGTTATTATTCGGTTCGATGATCGCTTGTCATTTTGTCATTTGAAGATATTTTTAATTCCTTGAACATCGTATTTTTTTCCATAAAATTTCAAAGAAATGTAACTTTTCAGACTTTGTTTTCTAATTTCTGAAATCGTAGCTACTGGCTGATCAAATATTGAAGATTTATAGGTTGAGTTTATGCTTGATTGGCTACACCTGCAAGAAGTTGGAACGGTTTTAGTAAAATGCCTCGTTTTTTGTACCCTCTTTTAAACAGCTTTAACAGTAACCGAATTAGCTCATACTTTTTTCATGCGTAGTCAAAACATAGTTACAGGGCGGACTCGATTATCCGGAGTCTTCAAAAAAATTTCACTCCGGATAATCGAGCCCTCCAGATAATCGAGCCCTCCGGATAATCGAGCCATAAAAAAAAATTTGTTTGGTCTTATGTGGTCTAATGTGTAATGTTTTTAGTGGTCCCATTGAACGCTATTGAAGGATTACGGAATCGGACCACTGGTTTTGTAGATATGGCCGGAACAAGTTCCGGCTTTTATGGGCCATGAGGCTAAATTTGACTTGAAAGAAACAAAACCCAATTAGCGACACATCAAATTAAATCAAAATTTGATATCAAGATCAATGGTGGCAAAACTTAAGTACCTTTGGACCATATTGGCCACTTCCGGGCAAGTTCAGGGTGCCTCCGGAAAAGTGGCCAGAACCAGACTTGAATAATAACCTATCATGCGACACATCAGATTATATCAAAATTCGATAACCAGATCAATGGTGGAAAAAATTTAGTACCTTGGACCATATTGGCCACTTCCGGACAAGTTCCAGGTGCCCCGGGAAAGTGACCAGAATCGGACTTGGATAATAACCTATCATGAGGCACATTAAAATACATCAAAATTCCATAAGAAGATCAATGGAATTGAACCCATGGACCATCCGCTTGAGAAGCGAACGTGTAGCCAACCACGCCATGGAACCCCTCAACTTGAGAAAAATCGTAGTCTCGCGACTCTCACGAGTGTGAAGAGACAAAGTTGAGCTTGGGTAAAAATCACGGCTACCGTGAAGGCACCATATTTGACGCGGTTCCTAACTTGACGCACTCGATCAATTTCGACCATTTTCCATTAATATTTTTGAAATGTGAAATGCTCTAGTGATGATAGTGTAACAATTGAACTGATAGTTGCTGATAAAGCGGCTGCAGGCAAAAATGAAGACGAGAATGCGGAATTCGATGTCATGTCTGATGCTGACATAGTCAATGCTGTTCTTAACCATGATTCACATTTTTATGAAGGAGAAAGCGTGACGAACACCACTCTGGATGAAACTGCAAACATGTCTACAGCAGATGACAACCAAGATGAGGAGTACGAACCAGTTCCAGATCAATCAGCGCTGAACAGTATTGACACTATCATCACATGGGCTGAGGAAAACCAATTGCCGTTGGAACGGCAGTTTTTACTTCGTGAAATCAGGGGAAATATTATTGATAAAATAGTCAATAAGGATTGATTTATGACCAAATTTGCCATTCTCTTTGTTTTTACTGAATCACTTTACTGATGGACTACTGTTTTTACTGGATTGATGAATAAATGAATTGCACTACAATATAAGATAAGAAAATTGATATAAATTTTCAGGTATGAAGCCACCAAAATACCAATTCTCATGAAACCCCCTAAAGGCCCTTTGGTACATTTTTTTTACGGATCTTCAAAAATTTTGTTCGGTTGCCATCCCCCCCCCCCTGAAACGTGACGTAATTAGTGAACGGACCATCATGGGATTCTGTTTTTGTATGTTGTTGAGGCACATGTTTGATTCCTTTCAGGTCAAAGTTAATCCATAACCCCTTAACGCCGGATTTTGTAACAAAGGCACACAAACACTTAAATATAGTCATTTGCCGATCTTGTCAGACTGAGTCGAACGATGTATGTTAGTCCTCCTCGGATCGAAAGTCGGTTTTCCACGCGGTCTATGAAAAATAATTTGCATATGATTCAAGCAATTCGGAGGAGGAAAATCATTCAAGTAAGTATACAATTGAACGCAGAAGAGAATAGTGGAGTATTTTTTATTTGTTTTGATAGATACATATCTCAATCTAGATATTTGATTTATTCATGAGACTTTTTTTAATCTGGTTGTGTATGCAAGCTGATTATATCTAATTTCATTGTTATTATTTTTCTATGCTCAAAGCAAACAATAAGAATAGCATTAGTCTTCTCTAGCATGTCTATTCCTGAACTTGAAGCATCGTACAAAAAAGCTTGTTTCGTAAAATTGTAAGAAAATGATCTCAGCAACCCATTAAACATATTTTCACAAAAAGGTTTCTCAAGAAAATTTTAAAGGTGAAAAAAGAATTGCAAAGAAAATTAGGAAAACTCATGTTCAGAGTGATGCAAATTTTCCAAATTATTTTTTATTACTTGAAAACCTCTTATCTTTCTTTGGTGAAAATTTCAGAGTGGTATCTCTTACCGTTTTTGATTTATGTTCGAAAACTAAAATCAAGTCATACACCACCATGCACAATTCACGAACATTATCGTTTTCTTGTTTGGTGATTAGTTTGAACAATTTGATTTATTTACCTCTACTTTATTTTTTGCCCGATTAGATTTTAACGTAATGAGGCCGAACACTAAAAAGAAATGGATTCAAAAATATGTGAGAGAATGGGAGCATAAGCTGTCATGGATTACAAAAAGTGAGAAAGGTGGATCATTTGCATACTGCAAAGTTTGTCAAAAGCATATTCGGAGTACAGGAGGAGTAACAGATTTGGAAAGACATGGGAAAACAGAAAAGCACTTAGCCAACACTGCTAAACTAAAACCATGTTCAAGTTCTTCCGTATTGAGCAAATTCGTATCTCGAAAAGACAATGCAATTGAAGCTGAACTGAAAATTTGCGCATGGGAGCACAACATAATGTTTATGCAAAAGATCTCCAAAGTGTTGTGGGTTTATCGAAAAACATTTTTAAAGATTCTACAACAGCGCAGAATTTGGAATTAGGCAGAACTAAAATAACAGCAATACAATCAAACGTTATTGGCAAGGCCAGCTTAGAGGAACTAGTCACCCTAATGCAAAACACCCACTTCAGTTTACTAATTGATGAATCCACTGACGTATCGGGAGTGAAGTCCCTGGCAATGATCATTCGGACTAGTCAAAGGAACACAGACAAATTCTCTGTCCATGATTTCTTTTATCACATTGAATCAGTAAGCGATGCTACTGCCAACAGTTTGTACACAATGATCATCGAACAATTTGAAGCCGATGAAGTTCCTTATAAGAAGTAAGAAGATACGGGAAGAGCTTCAAAATCCTGTGGTAAAGGTATACTTGATGTTTTTTAAATACATCCTGCCCGTAATAAACCAAATGAACCGATTATTTCAGTCAGAGACACCGGAACTTTGTAGATTGCACGGAGAAATATCCAGACTCTATCGAACAGTCCTCGACAATTTCCTTAAATCAGAGTATATGGCAAGCATACAAGATCTGGGTAAAATTTCATTGCAACAGCAACATTACAAACACTTGGAAAGATTATACATTGGAACCGAGGCAATGCAGCTAATGGACGAACTGCTCCGTTCCCAAGCTCTGAAGACAGAGACGGTCACGGAAATAAACACGAACATAATGAACTTCTACATAACCTTATGTAACCAGATCAAATCTAGAGTCGATCGGAGCGATCGAGTGTTAATCAACATTTCTACATTAGATCCGCAGCATATGCTTAATCGGAAATATGAAACAATCGTGCCATTGCTACAGTGTTTCCCAAACTTGGTGGATCCGAAAAATATGCAAAATGTTGATTCTGAATACAGAGAAATTAGAAACATTGTTTTCGACACGTTTGAAGCAGAAGAACTGAAGGATAGTGTATTGTTCTGGAGCAGAGTCTTGTCCACCAGACGACTTAGCGAAGAGTTGGCCTTCCCGATGTTGAATAAAATTATCCCAGCGCTACTCTCATTGCCCCATTCGTCTGCGTGCGTTGAGCGGCTGTTTTCGCAGTACAATTTAAATAAAAATAAATTAAGAAATCGCTTATCTCCAGAGGTATTGGAAGGAATTTTGGCAACAAAGGAGTACGTAAAATCCCACACAACTACCTTAGGAACTCTGCAAATAACTGAAAAACTACGAAAAAAAAGTAGAAGGGTCTGTGCCTAGGGGCACGAACGGAAGCTTGACGTAGGACCGCTAGTGGACGGAATAAATGTGAAGAGCATTTAGTTATTTTAATTGATCATTATCTCAACTCTCTCCGTTTTTGAATTGTAGTCGTACCAAATTTGTAGTAATATTTTTCAAAGAGAAAGTTGATTAAGAGAATCAATCAAACTCACTTGCACCCCTGCCTCCAAGTTTGGTTACAAGATTACAACTCTGGAGAGCATTTTGTGTGGTCGTTGAGGGCTTGTGGTTCTGAATATGGACAAACAAGCACAGATAAATTCTATTCCAACTCTTTACTGATGTAAGCTTGAGGGCCGTTTTATTGAAGAGGACATCCATGGCCACTTACGCTTGGCGTGTTTAGTGTAGGTGACAGCATCTTGGACCTCATTTTCCAGGAACACCTTCAGCACACCTCGTAGATCAGACCGGAAAAACGTTCGACACCACCACGGCGAGCCAGACGACCGATGGCGGTTATCTCGAAGAACTTTGCGATGTCGCTTGGCGCCTCCTTTACCAGACCTTTTCCTCATTTGCCACGACCAGTCAATTGTTGCTTGTTAGGTGTGAAGGAGTGGATTAGCCACCACCTTCCTACTGCTACTATTGCTGTTCACCACGCCGTCCGAAGCGAAAATGAGCTAATGACAGTAGTAGTAGTAAAATTTACGTTTATTTTCTGGGTTTTATGTTTCAACATTTGATTAACCATTTCAATTGGTTAGCCTTTGGCTCTTCATCTTTGTTCTAGTTAATTGGTTATTCTAATGTGATGATTGCGTTTAGCGCTAATTTACAGGATACCCTTTGTGGGATTTTTGGTTTGAATTTAAAAATTTGATAACCTACCTACTTGAGCACCTAACTACTTAAACTAGGTTGCCAAATCACGAATGATCTGGTGGTTTGATCGCAGACAGGCGACTCTGAACCTTTCCAGCATGGAAGTCTTTCGCTCCTCGAGTGTTTGAAGACCGGCCAGGTGGTGAATCTCAGAATTACGAGTTCGCGGTGGACTGTTAAGGATCATTCTGAGGATCTTGTTTTGGATCCTCTGAAGCTTTAAGTGGTGGCACTTTGCACAACTCTCCCAGATTGGCATACCATACTCAATAGCCGGCAGAATGATTTGCTTGTGGACAGCAAGCTTGTTTTTGAGGGACAGGGTGCACTTCCTGTTTATCAGAGGGTAGAGCGACCTGATCAAGATGTTACACTTGGTGGATGTCTTGTCCACATGGGATCGGAATAGCAATTTGCTATCGAGGGTGAGACCAAGGTAGACTACTTCACTCGACCATTCAATGGGAGTGCTATCAAGATGGATCTTGACGTTAGCAGGCGGAACAAGCCGAGGTGAATACGAATGTGGAAACAGAATGGTTTGTGTTTTAGCTGCATTGATACAAATCTTCCAGCTCTTAAAATAGTCGGACAAAACATCCAGGCCTGATTGTAGTTTACTCGCCAGAGCACGGATCACTCGACCCTTATAGATGATGGAGGTGTCATCTGCGAACATTGACAGGATACCACCACCCGGCAGGGGAGGAACGTCTGACGTGAAAATGTTGAATAGGATAGGCCCAAGCAGACTACCTTGAGGGACCCCTGCATCAACGTTGAACGTATCAGAGGAGACATTGTTCAAGTAGACCTGGAATGATCTGCCCGACAAGTAGTTTTTGATGATCTTCACGAGGTAGTTCGGAAAGTTGTATCGATGCAGCTTGTACACTAGACCATCATGCCAGACATTGTCGAACGCCTTCTCGACGTCCAACAATGCCATGGCAGATGTATTGGAAACGGACTTGTTCCGCTTGATGATGTTAGTAACCCGTGCGAGTTGGTGGATGGTAGAGTGGCCTTTCCTAAACCCGAATTGCTCTTTGAGAAAGATGTTATTATCATTTGAAAACACCAGCAGACGGCTGAGTATCAATTTTTCGAATAGCTTCGAGATGGAGGACAAGAGGCTGATGGGGCGATAGCTTTTGGCACTGGTAGGGTCTTTGCCAGGTTTGTGAATTGGAATAACTTTGGCTAACTTCCAGCATGCAGGGAAGTAGCCAAGCATTAAACACTTGTTGAAGACCACTGCAAGGTGCTTGAAGAAGTCAACACTCAAGTTTTTCAGCTCGAGGTTGACCACTCCATCGACACCAGCGGCCTTCATGTTCTTTGTTGATTTAATCGCTGCTATCACCTCATCAGCCGATATTCTACTTTCGTCAGGGACAACTACGGGGGTGGCAGCGACACTAGCCATTGCCTGTGATACTGCAGGCTCGTGGGGACTCACCATGGCGTGGCCAAGGTTATGTGAATTTACAAAGTGTTGTCCAAGAGCATTGGCCTTTTCAAATGGGGTTATTAGTAAAGATGGGTCCGAATTTTGGTTAGGAGAGGAAAGGGGAGGAATGGGCCTCGGCTTATTTTTCAAAATCTTTGCCATTTTCCAGAATGGCTTAGCACAATCTGGGAGAGAGCGAATCTTGTTTGCAAAATCGATATTTCTGAGATCCACCATCCTGGCTTGGATGATTTTGTTCAAACGGTTGCAATTGGTCTTCAGGTTAGGCAGCCCAGTACGCTGGTACTGCCAACGAATCGTGTTGCGGAGTCTAATGAGGTCTTTAGTAGGCCTGTCAAGGTTCAGAGTATTACTCACCTGTCTGGATACTGGCACATGTAGCTCCCTGGCCCGGGAAATTGCTTGATCGATGGAGCGCAGACACCGGTCAACATCTTCGGACGATTCCGGTTGGACATCGTAGTCTACAGCGGTGTCGACGCAATGTTGGAACTGACCCCAGTCAACACGATGATAGTTGCGCCGGAAAGCTTCAAATCGATTTACGGAGGATCCCACCTCAGTCACCACCGGGTAGTGGTCCGAGCTGAGTTCCTGATAGGTGATAGGTTGAGCGATGTTGTTGCCCATGTTGCTGATGAAGATATCGATGGTAGCGTGAACACCGGACCGACTCAACCGGGTGGGAGTTTCCGGACTCAAGATGTTGTACTGCGCTTCCTGCAGGTCGTTGTTCAGGATGGTGCCGTTTTGATTGCGCCGATTGTTGCCCCAAGCTTGATGTTTGGCGTTCAGGTCACCAGCGATGATAAAGTTTTCCCGTCGTCGTGTTAGCTTGATAATATCTCGTCGCAGATCTGCTGCCGATCCGTCCCTGATGTTGACTTGTTTGGGGCAGTAAGCCGCGACGATGGTGATGGGGCCGATAGGAGTAGAAACTTCCACCCCTACGGCTTCGATGATCTTCAGCTGAAAGCTGGGCATCAGTCGACAGCAGATGTTTCTCCTTATTGCAATAGCCACTCCTCCTCCTCCAGAGTTGGTTCGATCTAGCCTCACGAGCCGGAAATCGGGAAGGTAGACGTTTGTTTCAGGCTTCAGGTGGGTTTCAGTTATGATGGCAATGTCGATGTTTCGTTCATTGAGAAACTCAACAAACTCGATGTTTTTGCTCTTCAAGGAGCAAGCGTTCCAATTTACGATCTTGATGGCTTCACGGTCCATACTTAGTGACAAGGGACAGGGCAGCATGAAGCTGTTCAGATCGAGTCTTGCAGGTGCGCAAGATGATGATGACCTCGGCCACGAGCGTCACAAGTTCCTCCGAGGAGAACGGAGAATCGTCGACAGGCTCACCTGAGACAACACCAGCGTATGATAAACCAGGGGCGGTGGAGGGACCTGGCATTGGCTGTGCAGCAGCAGCAGCGAGACGATCCTGGACTGTTCGATTGTTAAGAATACTCACATGCTTGACTTGTTGGTTGTTGAGCGGAAGTGGTTCTAAGTTCGGAACATGTCGACGGGGCTGGAGAGCTGGGTACTGGACTTCCGTGCGTGCAGGAGGCGAACGATGATTACGGAGGCGACCGGGCTGATTATTGATCGTAGCCTTCCGACGGATATTGATGAACTCCACTCGCTTGGGACATCCGCGATTGGAGGCTTGGTGGTTACCACCGCAGTTGACACACGTTGGCTCGATGTCATCATCTTGCTCACAGGACGCAGTCGAGTGAGTTCCAGCACACTTGCCGCAGATAGTCTTCATATGGCAGTTTTTGGTGCCATGGCCGTAGGAGAGGCAGTTCATACACTGCGTAACATCACGATGTTGGGATTTGTAATGTTCCCAACTGATGATGACCTGAAACAGGTCCCGGATTTTGGATCTCAGAACCGCTAGACTGGTGGATCTCTTCGTGAAGTGCACCAGGAACAACTGGTCACGGAAGCTGGTGTTGTGGTTGGAACGCCGGTTTATTGGGAACACCGCCTCAGGTTTGAGCCCAAGCCGCTCTAGCTCGGATTTAACCACAGCCGCCTCGAACGACGGTAATCCACGCAATACCAGCTTCAGTGGCTTGCTCGATGGCAGATCGTGCGTGAAGAAGTCAACGTTGTTTTCCTTTAGGAAACATCCTGTTTGATTGTACTCCTCCAGGCTGGAGCACATGATTTTGGTGCCGATGCTGCAAAGCTTGAAGCGAGGCAGAAGCTTGTGTTTTGCCAGTTCGGCACGCAGCTTGGCAACATCCTTCTCCGGCGTGAAAAGCGGGGGAATCCGCTCTCTTGCAGCGATGGGAACGACGTCACCATCGCCATTTTCTTCGGGGAGCACCGCAAACTGGTTGGCTTGCAGTACCCGTTTTCCGGCATCATCCTGCGACGCGCTGTGCTGTATTACCACCTTCTTTGAAGGGCCCGCTGCTGAATCATTGGTACGTTTACGCACCATTTGTTTCGTGTTGGCAAGTTGCAGTAAACTTGCCAGAACGCGCGAAGGTGGCGACACTTCCACGGCGCAACGCGACAGCACAAACCGAATCGAAGCGAGAACTCGAGCGAAAAAGAGGAGCTAATGACATACAGCAGCGCTCTTTATATCTTTTCAGGTTAAAGCAGAATGATGTATAAAAGCTACAAAGACTCCTCCCATTATGAATAGTTTGCTATCAAGTAGCGACACTGGCTCTTTTCCTTTTGCGTACACGGCGAATGGAAACGACCCAAATTTGAGTTTAGTTCACTCATAATCGCTAAAAGTGCAGGAACTCAGCGATGAGTAAATTTGTCTCATGGTTTCCTGTGGAAAACCTAAAAAATCGGCCAGAAAATGAGGAAATTGACGGAAATTTTATTCAGTCTCGGAGTAGTACCAATAGACTGAGTGAATCCAATCTTTACTTTTCTCAAATTCGGGAATTTTTCCCTGGAAAATCCTGGAAAAACCTGGGAAACCATGAGGCAAATTTACTCATCGCTGAATTCCTGCACTTTATTTCTTATTTCTGAGATAACTAAACTCAAATTTGGGTCGATCTCATTCGCCGTGATATCCCCTTGAAAGATGTCGGCGCCGGTGGTTAGCGTGATTACCTCTCACCCCAGCAGGCCTGAGTCCAATCTCAGTCGGCGCCACCGGCATGTTCCAAGGCATAACATCTCTGATCACGCCTTCCTTCGGGAAGTAAAGCTGTTGGTCGCCGATTGAGTTGATGGGTCGATTGGTAGGGTCCAGGTGTGGGAGCTGCCTCCCTGGCGTCGGTAGCATTGGAGCTCAGTACGGAAAACAAATCTCGCGTCACTTTTCAATAGGTCCTATCTACATTGATCGATTCTCTTCATCGACACTCTCTTTCGTAAATAACTCGGCTTCACAAATGTTTTCTGCCGTCCTGCTTCCAGTTTGATTACATCAGCATTTTGTGTGATCGTTGGTTCTGAATATAGACAAACAGGCAGATGAATTCTATTCCTACTCTTTACTGTAATAAGCTTGGTGGCCCTGAAAAGAGCCGTTTTGTTGCCAAAGTTAGTGATGATTTAACCTTCGAAACCAAACAGAGTGCGTCTCTGTCACTTCAAAACGTAGATGACATCGATGGCCGCTTACGCTTGGCGTGTTTAGTGTAGGTGACAGCATCACCGATCTCACTTTTTAGGAACACCTTCAGCACACCTCGTAAATCAGACCGGAGATACGTCAGACACCGCCGTCAGCACGAGCCAGACGACGGATGGTGGTTATCTCGAAGAATTTGCGTTTGGTTATGAATATGGCGATGAGTGTGCAAAATATTACGCAATTCCATCCTCCCTATTCGCACGCGCCCGAGGATTGGAGGCGAATGCCACTTCGACTTGTTTCGTATACTTACTACTCTCTGACGACTGTGCTGGGGAAGCAGCATATGCATGTAGGTAATTGGTGGATTTGTTAGTTAATTCGACGCTTTTGGACAATGCTGGACATTTACCAGTTTTTCAATAGTTTCTTCTTGTAAATCAACATTCGGAAGCACTGTTATCGATGCGTAGCCATATTTCTGATCGATTTTTTGATAAAATTATTGAAATTGCACCAGGGGCAGCTGAGTTATTAACGTTCAAAATCTTTCTTAATTTGTTACATGTTTCATTTTCGGTTTTCACAAAGTGTACCCCCATATAGAAATCAAAGACGTAGTCCTACGTCAAAATTCAACAGTGAAATGTACAACATGAAAAGTTGGTAAGATAATGCAATTTGCAATGTAGTATTTTTAAATGTACATGAAAGTAAACATAAAGGTTATTTTATTGTAGATGAACACAAGTCAACAAACAACGATCTGTAATACAAACGAAAATAGACAGTAGACAACCGAACGGGTTGTAAGCATAATTTAAGGAATGTAAGTAATGTTTGTTCCTAATCAAATAAAATATCTAATTGTATCTATATATACCCGATTCAATATATTTTACAATTTGCAGCCGTCCAGTTGATTATTAAAATAAAATTAATTGACGGGTACATTACTCATATCAATATCATATTGGCTGTAGAACGGATCTCTTTCTGTTTACCTTGCTTTTAAATATCTGAAATCCTCCTGAAATCCTAATCACAAAACATCGGTTCGAAAGTCCGAAATTACGTCTGATTTGTTTTCGCTAACCCCGCCCCTCACGAAGGTTTCAACCCGTAAAAAAAATATAATAATACAACGGAATTACAATATTTTTTACTGTTGAATTTCGTGTACATTAAAATTTATTGTTAAATTGATGTACGGGAGAAAAATAAAATTCGTTTTTTATCGATACAATGCTTAAACAATGTAAATTAGTGTGATGAAATCAAATTTATTCTAGAAAAATCAGTTTTTTCATTGTTAAGATGGTTAACAACCCCCCTTTTCTCTGTATATTTATCAAATACCATGATTTGCATTGCTGTGAACCATAAATTTTGTTGTGATTTTATGGTAATCGACAAAAATGTCCAATGTATTGACAATAAATATCATGGCTACACTGACAATGAAAATAATTGTGTTTTTATTGGATTTTTGTTTACGGGGAGATTCGGGAAACCCTGCTTAAGACGGCCTACCGATAACTACCGATAAAAGTTTTGAGAAGCTACCGATAGTGAAAAAATAATCTGGCCACCCTGCGAACAACAGAAATAAACTAAACATTGTATACGACGGACGTATTCGAGTGTTTCTCTCGCGAAAACCATCACATTCCGAAATCGTATTTTGAACCAGTGAGCTATCGTGGAACATACAGCACACTGAAAGGAATTTTGCAGTAGAAATTACTATATTGGGGGCAGTGTTGGCAAAATCAGAAATCAATTGATATTTTTCCGCTCTCATGCGCTCGAAATATCACGCGTGATATTGGAACAAAATATCATGCTTGATATTGATTTTACAAGCTCCTTTGATATTGCGAGACTATTCGCAACGTACAACAATCAAGCTGAGAGTTGACTCGACACAAAAATGATTCCGTTGCATATCGTTTTCTTAGAAAGAGAAAGTATAGTTTGCTATCTCTTTTTACTCCTCACCGATGGCAGACACGAAGTGACTGCTGCCAGCCAGCCGTTATGGAAGGTTTGGCTGCATTCGGGTGTAAAGTAAAAATCATGGAACTCAATCTCACCACAGTGATTGATGAGATTTGCAGCTGGTGAGTTTTGTTAGCTTGATATTCCGAGCTGCGATATCACAGCTTGCAAAATCAACCGCATTTGTTTGCTTGTTGATTTTTGTCTACGAAAATCAAGCGTGATCTTGGGCGTTGATGAGATTTGATTTTTTGATATTTTCCCAACACTGATTGGGGGTTTAAAATAAATGCAACGCACCTACGTTTTTTTGCTGACTACATTGTGTTTGGCAACAAGCACAAAGAAAGTCAAAAATACCATGTAGTAAAAAATTGCTATGCATGGTATTTTCAACAAAGACTGCATTCAGTTTTACTATGAAATTTTCTCGGGGTTTGTGCCCTGGCTTTTGAAGATTTTACTATGTAATAGTTGTTTATACTATTCTGCTTTACCTGCTCTGTGATGATTTTTGTTTTTCAATTAAACTCTGGATTTTATAGCACGCTCACTTTATTTATCATTCTTACACATAAAGACTATACTCCTACAAGTTAGACCGTATTCCTAGCCTAACCCAGATAAACAAAAACGGACACTCGCACCGCACTCTAATCGATCAGCATAAAATTATCACTGCTTTTTCCATGCCAGATTGAAAATCTCTCGTTCACTCCACACGCCGATGCAGCTTCTTTGTTCCGGTACATTTCACAGACATTTGTTTCTTAACTCTCGATCAACGAAATGATGCTGCTTCTTGCCGTGGTGGATAGCTTTATACTTCCTACTGTAATATACGAATAAAAACAGATGATTTTGAAATGAAAAGTACAAATTTTCTACATCCTTACCTTGCAGTTCCAAGTTTGATTTTTTCTGCGGATTTATTTTCACCTCAAACCTCGCGAAATAGCGTTACAACGACGTGAGAAAATAAAGCAAAGTTAAAACAGTGATTTCTTGTTGTTTACAAATGGCTTCCATCAAAACATTCGGATGCATAAAGAATACCATGAATATGGTATTTACAACCGCAACATATTATCAGCAAAAAACTGTCGGTGCGAAGCTTTCTATTTTACTACAAATGCGGTTGAAAACAATCGAAGAAAATGGTTCGTGTCCACAGTCGCATGCCGCATGGTAGATTCAAACATTTTAACGATTACTATTAGCCGAAAATCTTAACTACGGTTAATGGTTAAAAATACTATATAATTTCTTGCTAGTGCATGGTACTTTCTACTGAAATGCGCTAAATACAATAAGAATTGTCGTAATTTCAACTATTTTATGACATGGTTAAAATAAACATAGTTTTCTTGCATTAATTACTACACAATTATGCTCAGTGCATGGTGCTCAGTAAAATCGAAAATAATTCGAGATTGGCGTATTATCCTCGATTGAGCTTACCGCTATAAATGTGATTGATTTTGTAGCAATCGTCGTCGGTACGTAGACAATCGTTAGTGAGAACAAACTCGATTCGCTCGAGTCTGCAAAATGAAAAACTGGAAAATGAAATTCAAAACAACAAAAGAATTTATTCACGTGCACAACTAACAGTAAAAGTTGAACTTTGTTTCAAAGTACGCGATCCGAGTTCATAAGAAAAACTGCATTGTTAAAGCATTAGTCGAGCACTAGCTTCCATAACAGTAAATATTAACAATAAACAGTCTTCTGAATCCATTCGTCCATGTTGAACGAAGCGATTCCTTTGACGTCCTTTGCTCGGAAGATATCTGAAAGCAATGGAAATACCTCATCAGTTATCAAATCTAAAGAAAAGAAACAAAGCCCATTCTTACCGATCATGGTTTTGATCTTCACCGCACAGGTGATGAAGTCATCGAACCATATCTCCCCTTCACGCGATCCATACCGATGCATCAAGCTGTTGAGAATCTTATTGTTTAAGTGGTAGCCGGCCGATTGCAGAGCAGCCCGCAGTTCGAACGGATTCAAATGCCCGGAACGGTCCGTATCGTACAGTTTGAACACCGCCTTCCATCGAGCGATTTCCGTTAGCAGTTTCCGAAATTCGACGAACCCGAGCTTCCCGGAATGATCCTCGTCCAGCATGGCCACCATTGAGCGGCATGCGTCCTTGGAGAAACCAATACCACTGGAATCCGCTGAAAATGCGAACAGTTGTTTGTTAGATGTTTGAATTCTAGGTTGATTAACTTATGAATCCTATTTCCACCACCGTTAGTTGGTTAGTAAACTACTACATACGATCCATCTCACCGGCCAAAAGAGGTGCTCGTTCCGTTGAGATCATGTAGTCTCCGGAAGTACTCTGTGGAGGTCGATTGTCTCCTCCGGCCATGTTGAGGTACCAATCCTGAAGGATGGCCAACAGGCCACAGCACACGACTTCGCCTTGAGCTGTCGTAGGTTTTTTGACATGTGCTTCTACGGGCGCCACATGGTAACTACGGGATACTCCTTTGGCCGCGATCGCAATGTCATCGCGGAAGCAGTGATCCAAAACCATTTTCAGTTCCATCCAGTCAACCTCGCCGTCGATGCCTGCCACGTCCAGGAAAAGCTTTTCCATGGCTTCTCGCTGGGGATCGGGTTTCGTAGGATCCGGACCCTTTGATTTGATCTGTAAGGATCGAACTTTGGTCAGATTACTGATTCAGAAAGCTAGAGGATGTTTTACGATGAACGAGTACTTGTCCAGGTCGATGTGTTAAACGTCATTTGAGTCAAGGTCTGTCAAAACAATCAACATATAAGACGGAACTTACTGGAACTACTGGTACATCGTTGTTGTTACTATCTGGCGCCACCTTAAAATATTAGCATACAGCAAAGGATATATACAGAGTGATTAGCGACTACTACATGCACATTTTGTACGGAACACCACACTTTAGCATGGAAAATTGGGATTTGAGGATATGCGCACAGGGATTGACCCATAAGCGTTTGGGGATTTAGGAAATTTAGAAAGTCAATCTTACCCGGGGATCCAAATCGCACTCTCCAACACAGTCTTCGTTCTCTGTCATGCAATCCGGGCACTCGGAGAACACCCGGATCATGAACTCTCCTTCAACGTTCGGGTCGAATGTCGACGGAATCACTACATACGTTCCGGGATCTAATCGGAACCGATAGGTAACCTCACGCAAGTTAACGAAGGTCGACCGAGCTACGGATGCATTTCGTAGGAAGAATTCTTTGGGTAGAGGTTTCCGGACAAGATCACGCTCTGTTACTCGGTAGATTATCAAACCTACTGTAAGACACTCCATGCCTTTGTACTGTTTGGATCGTCGGTTTTTCTGCAATAGTGCAATTATGGCAGTTGCTTTGGCTTCGTCGTCGTCTTTGTCCGGAACTTTCAGATGAACGACGTACTGAGGGTTATGCCAGAAGGTATCTGGATAGTTCCGGCAACCACCAGCAGTGCTTCCAATGACCCATTCACCTTCAAATGCCGACTGTTTCCAAGGGTAATTCCCACTCTTTCGAATGATGGGACAGTCCGGACTCATATTGCAGATATCAATTCGGTCAAAATATTTCAGAAAATCCTGAAACGCCATCCAAAACTCGCCATCGATTTCAAAGATCAATCCAATATCGCGTTTGGTTTCCTCTGGGATAAACTTCCACTCCGGAGACTTGTCACTCCACGCTCCGTTCCATTCGTTAGCGTTACCCCAAGGATTTCTCAGCCTTATCAACGGGATCTTCCCCTTCACATTTGGCGTCTGAATATCCACCATCTTGGCCATCGTCAAGGAGTATGCATGTCCTCGGATTAAACCCTGTGGAGTCTCCGCCTCCGGTTTGTACGGGTCCGGTTCCAAACTACATGCAAACATTGCATGACTATTGAACCCCTTCTCAATGATCTGATACAAATCCTTCGGAGCGTCCTTCATCTCATACGACTCTGCTATCCCTCCAGTGAAATCCACCATCGCCTCACTCGCCGACCCACCCCTCAAGGCCTCGTAAGATCCAAAAAGCTTCGCATATGCTTTCTCCAGCAGAGCACTCCAGAACTCGTTATCTTCGGTGGACCGCATGTAGACCAACTTACCGCGAACGGTTGGCAATCGATCGTCGATAACCACATCGTACCACTGTCCAAACCTCCAGAACCGGAAGTGAAAGATCCCTGCATAGTCCTTCTTGAAGCTGTTATCCTCCGGGACAACCCTCGTAAACAGTTGCGGATCTTGGGTGAGGTTCGCCGCAGCAGCCAGTAGCCAACAGTCACCCAGCTCACCCTGATTCACGTCGAACCGGGAATAGCTGTTCTCGAAGAACCGTGGATCGGAGGAGATTTCGCTGGGCCGGAGCCATTTCAAATTCGGGCGAGATTCTTCGTTGAACGTAAGAGATGACCTGTTGGCCGGGAATTCCGGGTCTTCAAACAGGGTTCCGCTGCGGAGGCAGCGTTTTTGCAGTGCGTAGAAATCCTGCGCTTCCGCACTGCGGGGACCGGCCTTTGGTTGAGCCTGTTGAAATAGAATGGGAGGAATTAGATTTACGGACGTTTTTTTGGAAACGGAAGAAAGTCTCGATCGGTTCAACGTTCAACCATAGAGGTAACTCTAAGACTAGTAGGTTAGTTGGCTCAGCTGTGGTATTGTCTTCGGTTCCAAGCAAATCAATGCACTCCTCGAAACATAGGAAAATCCACGAACCCCTCATTTTATCTGTCAAACTTTCATAGCAAATCAACACAAACATTGTGTAGTACTAGAAATTCGACTTGAATGGGGTACGTTATTTGATTTGCTTGAGACCAATAGGCTAGTCAAGTAGTGAGCCAATTTAAAATCGATAGTTTCGTATTGATTGTTGGTTCAACGGCGTATAAAAAATCATTATATGCAGTTTGCTTCTTGTGTGCAAGGTTGCAAAGACTCATTTCAGCTAAAACAATGTTTTTCTAAATTATGAAATAATTAGATGCCATGATCAAATTTTGAATTGGTAGGATACAAGAAGAGGTTGCAAAGAATGTGTTTGACATATTAAACCTGTTTATTTCACTTCATGAGAGTCACAATCAGCGATTTTTCACAAACTCACTCACTCACTCACTCACTCACTCAGCGATCAGCAAATCGCTGATTGTGACTCATAGAAAGCAAAATTTACAGGTTTTATGTTTCCAACGCATACTTTGTAACCTCTTCTTGTAAGTTACAAGTAAAACATGCCATCATACCATCTTTTGGGTTTATTATTCCGAAAAACATTATTTTAGCTGAAATGAGTCTTTGCAACCTTGCTTGTGTGGTGGTTTATCGTTTTATGGATTAGATTCATCGAAGCGTGAGTAGATTGGAAAACCGCCGATATGGCTAATGCAAACGGCGTTGGTTGCCCGGAATGAATGTCTGTGCATTGTAAGACATTGATTAGTGTGGTTCCGATATCAGTTATATTAAATTTGCTTCGAATCAGAAGGCAATATCAATTAACTTTATCTATCACCGAACAGCCGAAAATAAAAATGAGCCAAAAATAAATAAATATTTACACAGTTACTGATAACGAATATCGATTTGATAGCAAATGTTCTGAACTGCATTATGGTTCGAATGCTCATATTCCAATTGAAATATCGCTCGCTTATAGTACATCAATGAATCATCAACTGCGTCAAGCTAAGATAAACGTATTTTTACTTTCAATGCATGTTAGTATCAACCTCTTGGGCCTATGCCAAGTTCACCCCAGTAGGTTGATTTACAGCGCACCATCATATTGAGCTCGTTTTGGCTTCACTCTGTTTATCAAACTGGCTTGTCAAATATTCCGCGAACTCGTACCTATTGATAAGAGAAATATGAGCCGAATTATTCTGTCTCGCTTCATCCGCTTCAAATAGCTTTGTTTGTAAACATTACCCAGTGCTGGGCCTTAAGAAGCATAACGAATTTTGTAATCAACCTTTTTAGCTGCAAATAGACTGAACAACTACATTTTTGTACAAAATCTTGTTGGGTTGAGTGTTATATGAATGTACAGTACGACATTTCTCGCATTGATGGGTCTTATTGGTCCGATTGTTCCGATTGTTTTCAAGCTTATACCGATAACCTTTGAAAACCGGTAGTTGTTAGTATTTCAATTAATTTTATATTTTTTACGTTCTGAAGGCGAAAATTTAAACTGTTGGATTACAAACAGCCTTTCCAGGAAAGTCGAAAGACATTTTCGGGGAACATATAAGAAAAATAATGAGAATCTTCTGGGGAAAAAAGAAACTTTCGGAAAAAACGGGTCATCTAGAGGAAGTCAGAAAGGTTTCGGAAATCGGCAGAATATTCTAGGAGTAGCCATTTCCTGGGGAAACTAGAAGAAGCTCCAAAAAACCTTCCAACAGAAGTCGGAAAAGCCTCCAGAAGAAGCTCATGACGAATGAAATTTCTGTGAGAATTTAATAAATACTTCTACTAGAAGTTTAAAGGAACTTACTGGAGAAGACGTAGTTAAAAAGAAACTTCTGAATAAAGTTGGAAGCTTCTTCCAGTCGATGTCATAAGGTTTTCGCAACAGTCAAAAGAAACTTCTAAGAGAAGTTGGGAAAACAATTCCTGGAGGAAGAGATTTCTGGGGGATGTCTATTAGACTGATGCAAATTTTGACATTTTCGCTCCACAGTGCTCAAACGGTTCCAAATCGGGTCCTGATTAGTCTCCCAAAATTTGAACTCATTTGAAAAGAAACTGACTTGGCACAAACCATTTGAAGTTTATATGGAAATTACTATGGGAAATCCAAACTTTTTGTTCATTGTCTTCTTACCTTTTTCCATATGGCACTGTTCAAAAATACAAAAGCTATACTTATGGAAAATTTTCTCAGCTTCAACTTAGCAGAATGTAGTTATTGAGCCAAACGTCAAATAAAATAGTTATTAATTGTTTAAGAGATTGATAATCTTATGGCATGATCAAGCAGCTGTTTTGTGAGCAACACTGTATCTTGCAGTGTGACATAGTAGCCATGATTTTTGTGCTCTATTCCAAGCTCCAGAAACACCAATGTTGCCTGCTGAACAGTTTGAGCATAATCGTAAGACATTAGTGGCTTGAATTATTGATAACTTTTGATGCTAACATTATATTGAAAAGTGGTTCAGGACAAAGTTGTAGCTGAGAAAATTTTCCACGAGCTCAATTATCATTTTTTAAAGCAGAGCTATATGGTAAATTGTTAGATGGATATGATCAAAACATTTGGTTTCCCATAGTAATTTCCATATAAACTTCAAATGGTTTGTGCGAAGTCAGTTTCTTTACAAATGAGTTCAAATTTTGGGAGACTAATCAGGACCCGATTTGGAACCGTTTGAGCACTGTGGAGCTAACGGCGCCGGTGGTGTAGTGGTAAGCGTGATTACCTCTCACCCCAGCAGGCCTGGGTTCAATACCAGTCGGTGCCGCCGGGATGTTCTGAGGCATAACATCTCTGATCACGCCTTCCTTCGGATGGGAAGTAAAGCCGTTGGTCCCCGGTTCATGAGTTGATGGGTCGATAGGTAGGGTCCAGGTGTGGGAGCTGCCTTCCTGGCACGTCGGTAGCATTGGTGCTCAGCACGGAAAACAAGATCGACGGAAAAAACAAACCAAAGGAAAAAAAAAAAAAAAACAGCACTGTGGAGCGAAAATGTCAAAATTTGCATCAGTCTAATGTCTATTTATCTATATATAAAAATGAATTTCTGTCTGTCTGTCTGTCTGACCCTTATAGACTTGAAAACTACTGAACCGATCGACGTGAAAATTTGTATGCAGGGGTTTTTGGGACAGGGAAAGGTTCTTATGACAGTTCGAGACCCTTCCCCCCTCTGTAAAGGGGGGCTCCCATACAAATGAAACAGAAATTTATGCATAACTCGAGGGGGGCGACACATCTAAATCTCAAGTCTAGATGCTCAACAAATCTCACACTAGCGAATGAATCTTCGAAAAATCTTCTTTCATTTCTCACATCTACTTGCATCGCGTATTATCTTTTTGCAGGAAATCTTCAGAATCGTCATCAATCTTCTTTCTATCTACTCAGCGTGCGCGCAGCTAGCCACAGCAATACACAATCTTTTCTGCATCGTAGATAGAGTCGTCCCCTCGGCATAACTCGAGAACTAATCAAGCAAATGGAACCAAATTTGACATGTGGAGGTTTATAAGGGGTAGCCATTTAGAGGGGGGGGGGCTACGTACAATATAACATGCTTTTTTCACGTAGGACTACGTCTGTGATTTCTATATGAGGGTACACTTTGTGAAAAACAAAAATAGAACATGTAACAAAAGTATGAAAGATTTTGAGCGTTAATAACTCAGCTGCCCCTGGATCAATTTCAATAATTTTATCACCGATCGATCAGAAATATTTCTACGCATCTGCTTAATTTAATGCCTAAATACTTAATCATTTTTCAAAATGTCACTACCTGGGAAAAGCGATTTCCCTAACACAGATTTCAAAGTTGAATTCCATCCGATCTCACCAAACGGTGTTTATTCAATCACCGCGTGGTGATTGGTGGTGTACTCCAGTACACAACGAAAGGATCCCCGCAAGCAGCTAGCTATCAAGACTGGCCTCAACCGCTGATCGGATTCAGTTCCAATCACAGTGTGTAGAGGTCAAGGTTGCAAATACTCATTTCAGCTAAAATAATGTTTTTCGGAATAATAAAACCAAAAGATGGTATGATGGCATGTTTTACTTGTAACTTACAAGCAGGAATGCCATTCTGCCCAGTGTAAGCAGGGTGATGAGTTGAAAAGACACCTCGCACTATGACAAAAGCAAACTCACCCGAGAGATCTTTATTTTGTTTTCACTTTCTACCGCTTCTCCCACTTCGCAAACAAATACAGCTTCTGACGTTCGCACCTCCTACAGTCCAACACGCCGGAGCGGATGAGTGATCACTAGGGAGCACCGTAGATAGTTCTTTTGCTTCACAGGGGAGAATCACCGCGGTGAAGACTTTGGTTGCTAGTTTGTTGCATACTTCTTCTTCTTATTCTTCGCATTTCAAGTTTATTGCATATCGCATATTAGCTTATTGGCGTTGACGGCGACTCTGTAGCTCTTTATTCCTATGGAAAATCGCGTAAGGAAACATCAGACTGTGCGTGATGTTAATTGAGAGCTTTCGATGTCTGTACCATTTTTTGCATTGGTATAATTGTGTGGCAAGTCCAATCATACTTCTATGCCCAGGTATGTCGAGACATTTTCCAACCCGAAAAATTCCTAGACCGGACCGGCAATCGAACCCAGCCACCATGCTGGACTTTGTAGCTGCGCCTTTACCGACTGAGCTAAGGGAGGCCCCAGTTGTTGCATACAAAGATTTTATAAAGTTTACTTTTTATATTAACGTCTATACTGAGGTATGAAAGTTCAGCCTGCCTGGGTTGCAGAGTTGGAAACGACGCAGAACCAAAGGAAACCGAGTAGTACATTCCGGCTCATGCCCATGCAAGTCGTGAGTGCGTACAGAACCATCTCGTCGGAAGCAGTATGCGTTATCGCCGGTTAGATCCCTATCGGCATCACCCTGGCGGACCACAGCGAGTGCTACAGGTGGAGATAAACCGGAAGAGTACGGAAAGCTGTGAGAGCGGAGTCGTTGGCTAAGTGGCAACAGGAGTGGAACACGGCCGAGAACGGTTCAAGTTGAATACCGTGTCTACTTTGAATGTTTTTCCATTTGCCCTGCAAAGCACAAAATTCATAACCACCTTTTCAGTACCGTCGTCAAACCCCCCTTTTTCTTTGTGAAAAAAGTTCGCACCTCGTCCCCTCACGTCAAGCTCTGCCGGAATCTTTGGAGAAACGATAACGCATTTGTACTGCTATCTTCTCACGGAAGTGAGTGTATAAACCGAAAACAGTGAACTGTCAACTCTCTCACTCTCTCGTGCTGTGTCTAACAATCTCTCCAGCGGTGCCACGAAAAATCTCCGAGGAGACAAGCAGAGATTCACCGCAGAGAATGATATCTCTCGCACCCGGGTGATTCTCCCCAGATACTTTTCAACCCTGCTTACAAGAAGAGGTTACAAAATATGCGTTTGAAATTTTCGTTAATTTTGCTTTCTACGAGTCACAATCAGCGATTTGCTGATCGCTGAGTGAGTGAGTGAGTAAATTTGTGAAAAATCGCTGATTGTGACTCTCATGAAGTGAAATAAAGGTTTAATATGTCAAACACATTCTTTGCAACCTCTTATTTTATCCTACCAATTGAAAATATGATCATGGTTCTAATTATTTCATAATTAAAAAAAAAACATTTTTTTAGCTGAAATTAGTATTTGCAACCTTGGTGGAGGTGTCCGGTCGTCGGCACTAGCAGCAGTGCTTTCGGCGCGTGGCTTTGATCATTGTTCTGCAGTACACAACGAACGCTGCAGCTCACATGAGCATCCATAGAAGGAGTAAGAAGCCGCACCGCTATTGATCGGAATCAGTAGCACTTCGTGAGTCGCTGTGGCCCATCTATGCTAAGCGCATCACCCTCATTCCAAACAACATACAGCTAACCAGCCTCATCTGTGTTTAACACCCTAATAGCTCAGCATTACTCAACCATCACGACAAAAGGGTCCTTTTCAAGACTACTATAAATGTGTAAAAGAGTATATTATGGACATTTGTCAAGGTCATCAATCGGATGTCAGCTCCCATATCAAGATCTAGCTGGAATTAGGGCGTAACAGCTTAAGTAAACAATGACTTCTTTCGATGATGTCTTGAAAGTCAAGGCTCGCTCATGCAAATCAATATCACCATCAGGTAAGACTTCTCTTACCCGACGATAATGTTAGTTTGCGTGGGCGTGCTTTGAATTCCTAAAAATCAGCGAGAGAAGTCATTGTTTACAAAAGCTGTTACGCTTAATTCCAGCTCTATTTAGATATGTTTAAATCAAACATACCATGTACTTCAAGGCGTGGCCCCAATGGGTGCAATTTCAAAAACCAAAATCGGTCGCGGCATGAAAGTGGTCCGATTTGGAAATCGAGACTTGTCACTATTGAAAATTGCACGAAGGTGCAATTGTTGCTATGATAATTAAAATTATCACCGATTACCTGCAATAAGCGATTTCGCTAACACAGATTTCAAAGTTGAATTACATCCCGTCGTCTCCAAACGGTGTTTATTCAATCACCGCGTGGTGAGTGGTGGTGCTCTCCTTACACAACGAAAGGCTGCTTGCAAGCAGCGAGCTGTAGTCCAAATGAGCATCCATAGAAGGAGGAAGAAGCCGCACCGCTATTGATCGGAATCAGTAGCTCTTCGTCGTGAGTCGCTGTGGGCCATCTATGCCAAGAGTATAAACAGAGAGAACCCCGTTCAAATTCCAATTCCTACACAAAGCACAAGCTTCTGCTGTAGTTAAAAAATAACATTTATTATATAAGACCACGTAGTCCTACGTCACCATTGCGTACAACCCCATAAGGCTGTCCCTTGTAGTTTTTTTAATTGGCGCATAAACTCAAGCTAATATTGAATCCCGAGCAATGCTGGGCACACACAGCTAGTATATGATATATATGATCTTGATTCTGGATAATTTGGAGAACTTGAACTATTTGGCCATTTCAACTATATTTCCTACATTATATAAGGGGGTCACGAGGCTCTACGAATGCCAAAATTTAGTCAGAACATCGTACAATATCTCATTGAGTCAAGATCAGAACTCCAGGACAATTTGGAGAATGGAACGTATTTTGATTTCACAATTTCTTATCTCACTTGATGTTTTGAGGATCCGGAGAGCTTTATAGATCCATATGATATATCTGGACATCATAGAATACCTTCTTGAGCCTATAGAACATCAAGACCAAATTCTCAGGTTAACTTGGAGACCCCAAAATATTTTATCATTACAACTACATATTCCCTCCCTTAGCTCAGTCGGTAAAGGCGCAGCTACAAAGCAAGACCATGCTGGAGGTGGCTGGGTTCGATTCCCGGTCCGGTCTAGGAATTTTTCGGGTTGGAAAATTTCTCGACTTCCCTGGGCATAGAGTATGATTGTACCTGCCACACAATTATACTAATGCAAAAATGGTACAGGCATCGAAAGCTCTCAATTAATAACTGTGGAAGTGCATCTCGAACACTAAGTTGAGAGCACGCAATAAGCTAATAATGCCATACGCAATAAGCTTGAAATGCGAAGAAGAAGAAGATATTCCGCATAATATTGCAGCACCGACGAACAGACATGCCACAGGAGCATTTCGTTTGTCCACAATTCGAATTGTCAAACAAGCGATTCGAACTTTCAAACGGGCAATCAGATCTGTCAAATGAGGTGAGACGCAAATCAAGGCAATATAAATTATACGTGGGTTCGTGTCCTTGCTCAGGGTATGACGCGATAGAATGAGTAGATGTCGGTAGTGTTTAACGTATTTTAAATATGGCGTCTTGGGCACAAATTTGAAAGTAGCTTGTATGAGCTGTTACGTCGGTTCGTCGGTGATTGTAGCATTGTTCGCTGTTCGCTGTACCGGTACATACCGCTGCTGCCGTTGATGGTGAATCGGGATGGCTGACACAGTGACTCCTGTCCAACTGTGCGGCCGGAACTCTCGCCAGATTGGCGAAGCGAGCGGATGACGGGCCAGCGGGCGTTGCTGGACGATGGGATGGCAGGCGTCGTCCTTCGTTGGCACGATCGGCCGACCGTGGCATGGCCACCTTGGTCAAGCCAAGAAGGGAAAACTCCTTTGCGATTATCGCCTATGTTTGGCCAGATAATGTTGTTTGGTCCTTGACACTTAGGCTCGGAAACTGTTTCCAATTTCACGAGCCAGCCGTGTGCTGACGGATGGCCTTTTAAAGGTCCAATATAAAAAGGTCCTATCGGACGAATACGTAATTAATCTACGGTTTTTGGTGCAGGGCATTTAGTTACCTGAACGTTAAATTTCCCTAGCGCACACTAGCTACTGCTAGGGGGGGTCTCCTGGTTATCGTTCAAAACACCAACCACTGCACTTAGCAAATTGAAATGCGTCTTAGCGCACGGACGCCTGATATTGAAAGAGGCCGATTTTGGGCAATGGCCGTTCTTTCTCCCAATTTTCCTTCATCCCGTCAGCCTTGTTTTGTATAGTTGTTTGTAGCTCTATGGTGGACATAACGTAACGCGAAACATTTTGACAGCGGTACAGAACCCTATCACTTCTGTGGCATACTGGTGGACGCCTGAGCTTTTCCACATTTATATTGCTGTGAAGCAACTGTAAACTTTAGAGGGAATCTATATCTGTAACTGAAACCAGTTCGATTTTGTTTGCCAACCTGGTTAAAATGTCATATTCAATTATCTTAAAGATAAATCGTCCAGCTCAAACTCTTTGTAGGGGTAAGAGGTGGGACCATTATCATCATCATACTGCTGTTTTTTGCACAAGAAACGTGAAGGTTCTGAATATATAACATAAATGACAAAAACCTATGAACTTGTGATGTGACCAAACGGTTATATTGTAATGGTGAACCGAGAAGTGAACTGCTGGTCTGAGTTCCTCTGGTATATTTAATTAGAGGTTGTTCCTGAATATACAGTCAATCAGCACGTAATTTGTATTAGTATTTGTATTTATTGTCTATTGCAGTGGTGACTGGATTTTTGGGAATATTTTAAGTCGCACTTTGATGGTACGCTGACGAAAAACAACGAACTTTTTGGTTATTTCACGCCTAGAACGCTATTGAGTTTAACACATTTGGAAACAAAAAAGGTGTACCATTTGAATTTAAACACGTCTCAAAACCATTTTCAATCTAATTCATACTTGGAAAACCATATAATTGTTCACAAATAAGTAATTTAGAATTGTTTGCAAAATTGCAAATATTTTGCAATATTATTTTTACACGTGTTTCGAGTAGAATGCAATGAGAGTGTAGGATCTTGAAATCAAAACAACAACAAAAACCCAAAACAGACACTTTGCGAGCTACGATTTCGATCAGAACAAGTGAAATTATTATCGGAGCAATCATCATATGTAAGTTTTACCCCTTAAATTATCGGAAATATCTTAAGACTTAAGAATTTATAGTTTTGTGTATCCTCTTTGCAGAATCTACCATGGATGCAGAATAGGAGGAGTCAAAGAACGAGACGTTTTCGTTCCCTGAAAACGTTCCAGAATGCAGCTATCAAGCAGAGTACCTACTCGAAGCTCTCGATGAGGAATTTTCTGATCAAGATCCACTAAGTGACGTCAGCAACAAGGTAAATTCTGGTCCAAAATCTTCAAACAAACGGAAGAAAACAGAAAAACGCGTTGAGCTTCGTGAACCAGCCAGCAGCCAACTTGCTCTCCGTGGAGTTTTCTTCAAGCGACGTTTTGTCTTCTGCAACAGTTACCGGGAATTCGGTCGAGGAAATTATGGGAGGTGTTTGGGAGATTTTGCAACCTGTCTTGTGTCGGGAAATCGTATTTGTTGAAAACAACGGTGTGCAGGTTCCAACATGAGCTGATAATGATCCTGATTTCAGTGCAATGAGAAAGTTTGTCATAATGCAAGATCAAACCCAGAAGCGACGTCTTACTATCGATCAAATTGATAGCAAACTACTCGTATCATGGAGAGAGAAGGAAATAAGGATTCACTTGCACATCTATTCAAACGCAGTGTCTTGTAGATCACTTTGGGATTTGGCTGACAAGCAACTAATTCGTTTTCAAAACGCAGATCGTTCAGGAGCACCAAACAATCAGACCTTGACTAATCTGGCAAAGGAACTTCAGGATCTTCATGGACATCATTTCACCGGACATTCAAGTGCCTGGAGGCTCTGGGCTAACTACGTTCACTCGGCTTCTCCACATGAACGAGAACGCCGGATGTCTCTGAACTGAAATGCCTCCGAATTTTTTGCTGAAATTCTTCCGATCGGCGCCATTATCAGAAGCTATTAGAATGGAAACAACCCTGAGTGGGTTGTCTGAACTTGCTAAACTGGAAGCCGAGGTGGATCTCCTGATTGAAGTTGGACAAAGAGTAAAAGGACGAATCAATGGACTACGGTCTCGTTCAACAATAAATGCCAGCTTAGTATCCGCAATGTCCGAAACTCTACGCCCAGAAGAGAACGAGTTAAGCCACACTCATTAGCAGATCGGATTGTCGACATGCAAGATGTTGATCATGCATAAACACGGATCGGTATTTTTATCATGGTTTTATTACTCCAAATAAACTGTTACATTACTTCACTTACTCGCTCATATTAGATTCGAAATTTAGGTTTTCAACAAACCAACTGTAGGATTGAATGTTCCCCCGGGTAGATACCCACAGTGCTGGAAAATTTTAGTACAATCGTAATAAGAAAATGCTGAGAACGTAGATATGGCTTCATGAGATAGATTTTCGTTTCGATTTTCATTGTAGGTTTGCTTCATTGAATTTTTGGTGATTTCGAATACCAATTCAATCGGATTAAAAAAAGGACAGTATGGGGCAAGAAAAACTGGAATGATTCCGATTGATCGCAAATACAATACGATGTACTGATCACAGTGGATACGAGCACCATCTAGTATCCACACATAATTCGCTCCCCGATATCGATATACCTTGTTGTTTCGAAGAGCAAATGAACGACAGCATTCAAAAAATATTTTTCTAGTGAATATTCCCTCCGTTTCAAAACTGTCCAGCATCCCATTCTGCCCCAAAAAACACAAAAATGATACTCTTGGACGCCTAACAAATTCACCGCGAATCACCAGTTTTTCTCCTTTAACCCCATAACCACGGTTGCGCAACATATAGCGGTTATCTATAGACACTTCATCTATTTAAAAACACGAGATTGAACAAATCCCAATCAATTAAATTGAGCTCCGAAAAAAAAAAACAAAAGATTTCGTGCTCCCTTATTTGGATAGCTCGCCGTTCGAGGGCTTTCCATGTCAGACCTTCCGCATGCAAAATTCTGCATATGCTCGCTGCACTTATTGTCACCTGGAAGTTCCGATAGAATAGATTACTGCATTCATCTAAAAATAATACCGGATTGTTCTGGTACTGCTGTACAATCCAGTATCTGTGCTCTGCTCGGAATTTTTTGTAAATCTGTTTCCGCTGCTTTTCCGTGACCAAGCCATCCTTTTCGTAAGCTAGAATCGAGCTCGAAATTGTAGTTTTACTCTTCTTGTAAATCACGGACAGATTAGTGCTTGAAATTCTCAGAAAATAGTATCCATATAGGCAGTGGTACTTCGTATTACAGCTGGCTCGCCGACCACGAACGTTTTCCAGAATAACATTAGACATGATCAACTGAAACAGACATATTTGTGAATAAAGCAACTTACAACCAATTTAGTATTGAACTGTTCGATCTGTAGATAACGTATTTACTTACCGGCAGGGAGTAAACAAGTATAATTTACAACAAATATTTGAATATTAAGTTCGTAGAAAAAATCGTGTTTTGTGACTCGAACAGACAATCAAAAGCCAATGTTTTTGTATTCACTTCGGATAAGCATAACTGTCACTTTGACAACTCTATCTGTCATACGCATGGCCCGCACTTATTTCATCCCCGCACTTTCAAAGTGCGGAGTCCAGTAAGGTGCAAAATGCGCAATATATTTAAAATAATTCATGTGAAAATTTAGTCTGAATAAAATTAAAGCTAATTTAACACAGACCTAATCCGATTTGAAAAACGTCCAGTTGGTTTATTGAACTCGAAAAGCTCTTTTACAGCCGTAAACACACGAATACATAATGATGTATACAACTTCAATGACAGTTGTCCTGCAGTACTCCCATTTTATTTACAATAATCCAATGCCTACGAGATTTTACCCAAGTTTTGCCGAATCTAATTTTGCACAATGTGCAGACCCCTTGGTCTGATATCTCTTTATATGCAATTAGATTAACATCTTAAGACCATTCTTTTTACATATTCTGCAAGATACTTCCTGGGCTACAAAATGGTGAGTTGACAACCTGGAAGGAGCGGAATACCTAGCCCTGGTCCTCACAAGTTCCTACTTCACGCCTCCTCGAGTCATATGATAACAAAAGACTACCAGCTGAAACATGGACACAGCTGGTTGGCGTAGCCTGGGCAATGTTGCCAGTCCGGCAATAGCAAAGTGAAGAGGTGCGACGCGAACACTGGCGCGGTAACCATAGTACGGTGATAGAGGAAATGCTTCACCAAACCTGAGCGTCTGCTCACCATGGAGGTGCGGCTCAAAACGGCGTCTGTTCTCCATGTTAGGAGCGGCTGATCACCGTCCTAGTGCCAGCGTGGGACTCTAAACAGAGCTGTGCACGATGGTCCCCGGCGAGACAGGGGTTGGGGCAGGCCCAACAAGCCGCCCTGGAAAAAAAAAACAAAGTTGCAAATACCGAAGAAAGAAATACGGATCGGAACAATCGGCACAGACCTACGCGACGAAATAAGGACTACGATTGGAAACTCGGAACATGGAACTGCAAATCGCTCGGCTTCCCGGGTTGCGATAGGTTAATCTATGACGAACTTCAAGCACGCAACTTCGAAGTCGTAGCACTGCAGGAACTTTGCTGGACGGGACAAAAGGTATGGAAAAGCGGGCATCGAGCGTCTACTTTCTACCAGAGCTGTGGCACCACCAACGAGCTGGGAACCGGCTTTGTAGTGCTGGTTAAGATGCGCCAACGCGTGATTGGTTGGCAGCCGATCAACGCGAGGATGTGCAAGTTGAGGATTAAGGGCCGTTTCTTCAACTACAGCATCATCAACGTGCACTGCCCACACGAAGGGAGACCCGAAGACGAGAAAGAAGCGTTCTATGCGCAGCTGGAGCAGGTGTACGACGGCTGTTCGCAACGGGACGTCAAAATCGTCATCGGCGACATAAACGCTCAGGTAGGACGGGAGGCAATGTATAGACCGGCAATCGGGCCAAACAGCCTGCATGCCGTATCGAACGACAACGGCCAACGATGCGTGAACTTTGCAGCCTCCCGGGGTATGGTAGTTCGAAGTACCTTTTTCCCCCGCAAGGATATCCACAAAGCCACCTGGAAATCACCTGACCAACACACAGAAAACCAAATCGATCACGTTCTAATCGACGGGAAATTCTTCTCCGACATTATCAACGTCCGCACATACCGCAGTGCGAACATAGATTCGGACCACTACCTAGTTGCAGTATGCATGCGCTCAAAACCCTCGACGGTTCATAACACCCGTCGAAGTCGAACGCCGCGACCCAACATTGAGCAACTACGGAACGCCGGAGTTGCCCATGACTACTCGCAGCAGCTGGAAGTTGCACTACCCACGGAAGAGCAGCTTGGCGCAGCTTCTCATGAAGATGGCTGGAGGGACATCCGTTCAGCCATAGGTAGTACTGCTGCAGCGGCACTAGGTACTGCAATCCCGGACCGAAGAAATGACTGGTTTGACGGCGAATGCAAACTGTTAGTAGAGGAGAAGAATGCAGCACGGGCGAGAATGCTGCAACACCGCACGAGATGGAATGTGGAGCGATACAGACAAGCGCGGAACAGACAAAACTCGGTTTTCCGAAGGAAGAAGCGTCAGCAGGAAGACCGAGATCGCGAGGCGATGGAAAATCTGTACCGCGTAAACGACACACGGAAGTTCTACGAGAAGCTAAATAGTTCGCGCAAAGGCTACGTGCCGCAAGCCGATATGTGCAAGGACTTGGGCGGTAACCTTCTCACGAACGAGTGTGAGGTGATTGAGAGGTGGAAGCAGTACTATGACGAGCACCTCAACGGTGAAGCAGCAGAAAACGAAGATGGCACGGCAACAGACCTTGGAGCACGCGCAGAAGACGACAGGCTACCGGCCCCTGATCTTCAAGAAGTTGAGGAGGAGATCGGTCGGCTGAAGAACAACAAAGCAACTGGTGTAGATCAACTACCAAGTGAGCTATTGAAATACGGTGGTGAAGCACTGGCTAGAGCACTGCACTGGGTAATTGCCAAGATTTGGGAGGAGGAGATATTATCGGAGGAGTGGATGGAAGGTGTCGTGAGCCCAATCTACAAAAAGGGCGACAAGTTGGATTGCTGCAACTACCGCGCGATCACACTGCTGAGCGCCGCCTACAAGGTACTCTCCCAAATTCTATGCCGCCGTCTGTTACCATATGCAAGAGAGTTCGTGGGGCAATACCAGGCGGGATTCATGGGTGCCCGCGCTACCACGGACCAAATTTTCGCGATTCGGCAGGTTCTGCAGAAATGCCGCGAATACAACGTGCCCACACATCATATGTTCATCGATTTCAAATCCGCATACGACACAAACGATCGAGATCAGCTATGGCAGATTATGCACGAGTACGGATTTCCGGATAAACTGACGCGATTGGTCAAGGCGACGATGGATCGAGCGATGTGCGTTGTTC
Organism: Ochlerotatus camptorhynchus; assembly: GCF_037179485.1. Lineage (NCBI taxonomy): Eukaryota > Metazoa > Arthropoda > Insecta > Diptera > Culicidae > Ochlerotatus > Ochlerotatus camptorhynchus. Next base: position 3,940,436 of record NW_027040988.1, read on the forward strand.
GAGTATCGGGGACACTCTCGAGTCCCTTTGAATCTCGAAGGGGGTTACGGCAGGGTGATGGACTTTCGTGTCTGCTGTTCAACATCGCGTTAGAAGGTGTGATCAGAAGAGCTGGGATAGACACGAGTGGCACGATATTCAGGAAGTCCATCCAGCTCCTTGGTTTCGCCGATGACATTGACATTATGGCACGGAACTTTGAGATGATGGCGGAAACGTACATCAGACTGAAGGCTGAAGCTAGACGGATTGGACTTGCCATCAACGCATCAAAGACAAAATACATGAAAGCAAGAGGTTCTAGGGAAGACAATGTTAGCCTCCCACCCCGAGTTCAGATTGACGGTGACGAAATCGAGGTGGTCGATGAGTTCGTGTATTTGGGCTCACTGGTGACCGCCGAAAATGATACCAGCAGAGAAATTCAAAGACGCATTATGGCAGGGAATCGTGCCTACTTTGGACTCCGGAGGACGCTTCGGTCGAATAAAATTCGCCGCCGCACGAAGTTGACTGTCTACAAGACGCTGATTAGACCGGTGGTCCTTTACGGCCACGAGACCTGGACTATGCTCGTGGAGGACCAACGCGCCCTTGGTGTTTTCGAACGGAAGGTGTTGCGTACCATCTACGGTGGAGTGCAGGTGGATGACGGAACGTGGAGGAGGCGAATGAACCACGAATTGCACCAGCTGCTGGGAGAACCATCCATCGTCCACATTGCAAAAATTGGGCGACTACGGTGGGCTGGGCACGTCGTAAGAATGCCGCACGACGACCCAGTGAAAATGGTTCTAGAAAGCGACCCAACAGGAACAAGAAGAAGAGGCGCGCAGCGAGCAAGGTGACCTGCGGACCCTTCGCAGACTACGAGGCTGGCGAACTGTGGCCATGGATCGAGTAGAGTGGAGACGACTTCTTCGGACAGCAGAGGACAACAAGGCCTTCGCCTGATTGGTAAGTATGGTAAGTAAGATACTTCCTGTCACGCCCCATTTATAAAAAAAAACGGTACGAAATCCTGTCAGGGGCGGGGCGTTGAAAGTAGTTTTTGTGCAGAATATTTAAAAAAGGAAGGACTTCGGATGTTGTATACAAATTACAGATGCATTACTGTAAGAACTATCAAAATCCTATGAATTTACACGCTAGTGTTCGTGAGATTCTGCTTGGCGAACTGAATTTTGATGATTTTGGGCCGTCCCTGTGTTGAAGTGGGATCCTTAGAGGCGGTAAAAATTCATTCACATTTTCAAGTAGAGCTTTACATTGTTGTTTGGTACAAAATTCATGCACCAAGTGGATTTACGAGTTTCTGGGTGGTGCTGTGTTCAGGTCGGGCCAACAAAAATAAAACCTCTGAAAATGGGTTCCTACGATGGGATAAATTCCTACGTTAAGCTATCCAATGAACATTTAGAATTATGGTCTTGCTTGGATGGACGAATTTTTGATTGCTTAAAGTAGCAAATTATGATTAAATATTGAATTGAACTGTGCACGGGGAATATATTTTATAACGGAGGATTGAAGACAAGTGTTTCATATGCAGAAATATCAATAACGGACAGTCCAGAAACAGTCAGAAAAAAACTAATAAGGATGAGGAAATTGACATGTCAAGGAGAGGAAATTGATTAAATTGAGGAAATAAGTTACTTCTACTGTATTTTAAATCAATATCAAGACAAATGCACGAGAAGTTCACTAAACATCTCAACGTATTCTACATCAACCATGCGGTCGTGTCTTGTTTTAGGAAAGTTTTTTTTTATCTTTCTCGATCATTTATGCAACAATGATACCGTCAACAACTTGTTAGCACATATGGAGAAAATAATGTATTTCTCTTTTTTCGTTTTCACGCACTGATAAGTTCCACATACAAATTTAATTTTACTTTGCTCTGCATATTTCCGTTGGCTGCTTTCCATAAGCATCGTAATAAACTGGTTCTTCTCAACGTCCTGCATACAGATTTCTTAACAGCCATCACAAATGCGTCTGTCTTCTCTGTTTCAACCTTGACAATGAGACGCCAGTGATTCGCTTTTTTTTACATCATCTTTGCTCTTGTTTAGCGATTTTCATCTCTTGATTTCGGGAAATCCCCACCAAAGTCCATCTGCACGACGATCTCTGTTTTTTTTCACCACCACACATATTTCACTAACAAAGAATCACCTTTCATAAAGCATGATTTCTAGATGACAGACAATCATGATTGCGGTCGCATTTTCTAAAATTATATTTCACAACACTGTGTGTCCCAGTTTCGTTCAGTTGAAGAAAGGTGCCAATCGAGAATTTCATCATTTTGGCAAAAGCCATTCACACTTTTCCTTACCCCATCCCGACCGAAGACGATGGGCATGAAGCGGGTCCTGGACTGATGCAATTTTTTCGGCCCATGGGTGTTATCGTTGAATTCCTTCACCAAGGATTCGATGCGCGTTGGATCCGGCATGCTCTTCCCGGGATGTGTTATTTCAGTGCCGTCAGAATAGGTTTTATACGGTCAATCAAAGCACGAAACCAATTAGCACTATTGTTATTATTCGCACTAACTTCAAAAACAAAAAACAACCGAGATATCGAAGTCACTAATAGACGGCGTAGCGCCGTGCGAGCCAACACAAGTAACTCCGACGACGCGACGACCTACCGCAGTAACGTTCTGAACTGAACTGAACTGTGAGCTGATTTTCAAACATTCGTTGGTCACTCAGCTCGGGCTCTGGGGGCCTCCCGATTAGATCGTTGCGCTACTCACATGTTCTTTCGGTAGCCACCAGCACACGGAAGCGTCGGCATCCGATCTCGACAAAGGGGGGCTCGACAAAGGGATTACCCATTGCCGCATCAAACCGGCCAGTGAGCATGGCGGTGAGCTCCAATGTTGCACGGGTGGCAGAGAAAGCGGTAGCGTGATAATCGACAGCGAACGCATGTGACGTCGTCGTAGCAGTTACGAGCGTTTCCAGGCCAAATAGCAAAGAAATAAAAACATGAATTTCAACAACAATTCACATCGAATTTTAGAAAATCGGCTCAATTGGTTGAAGGACAGCCGAGAAATAGCGGTGGGTGGACGGTACCATCCACCGCATAAATGCAAACAATTCCGCAAATTGCCTTGCAAATCGGAGAAGGTCGAGTCTGAAATTCAAGTTTGTTTTGCTATTTGGCTTGGAAACGCTCCATGCTGGTCACGCGCGAGCTGATGGGTTTCGGCGAGACGACGCTAGTAGAACGCGCGGTAAAACAAAAATACATGGGATTCCCATCTGGTGCGGTTAAAGTCGTTGTGCTCACTATCGTCGCCGTTGTTGTCTGACCCACACCGTGGGATTTTCAGCACAGTTTCAATTTTCATTGCTGAATACATTAAATACGGCATAAAGGAAGATGACAAAGCTGACATGTCTGGGGAAAATTTGTTGTTTGCAGATTCGTGGAAAATGAAAAATAGAAGTAGGTCAACTACGGCGCTCAATTAATCAATATCGGTAGGGTAATGTTGCTATCAGTTCATTTCATATGCTTAAAAACGGAATTAAATTCCAATTGAGAATGGATTTACTTCATAGAGATTGCTGACACTATACGTCACGTATACGTATACACAAAATGTTTTCATCAGGAAAATTTTCCTGATGAGAACAAACCACTGACACAATCACACTTTAACAATTGTTAGTAGCAGTAGGCATTCAGATCAAAGTAACAATCAAAGCAATCTTGTAATAAACTAGCAAATAAAAACTTCACTTCGCTCTGCACAGTGGTCCAGAGCGGAAAAATACATGGAAATTGGGTTTTCCACAAAATCTACTGGTTTTAGCGTTGTTGGAAATCCGGCGCCGGTGGTGTAGTGGTAAGCGTGACTGCTTTCTAACACCCCAATGGGTCTGGGTTCAATCCCAGCCGAGGTCAGTGGGATTTTTCTGAGGCATAAAAATCTCTGGTCACGTCTTCCTTCGGAAGGGAAGTAAAGCCGTTGGTCCCGGCCCATGTGTGTTGTGAATGGGTGCGATATCCTACGCAGGTGTGGAAAAGCTGCCTTCCTGCACATTCGGTTGCCGTCAATGGATGGCAATCGATGTCCGTCGGTCATTGGCACTAGATTGCGGAACAGAGACCGACGTTAAATAAAGGAAAGAAGAAAAGACTAGATGCCTCCCTTTAGATAACGACTTGAGTGTAAAGCCCTACAGTAAAAGAGTGGACGTCTGTCAAAAGTTGTTCCAATCGAACCATCAAAATGCACCGCTTTGTTCGATTAGAACAGCTTTATTCAGTTTTGTGGTGACAGTTTTCCATACTTTGACTAGAGGGCTTTTCTTGAGTGCGGTACAATCAATAGAACCATAGAGGTAACTCTAAGACTTGTAGGTCCCGAAGAAACGTGCTCAACTTTTGACGTTGGATAACGTCTTTCGGCAACATACGAGGGTACAAAATTGAAAACAGTCATTTTGGATGCGTTACGAAAAATTAAAAGATTTTGAATGATAATAACTCAACCGTCTCTCGATAGATTTACGAGATAATGGCATCAATCGATTGGAAATATTTCTAGCAATTTGCTTTGTTTCAAAACTATTGATTTAATTCTGTAAACTATTGAAAAATGGTTAAAAGTAAACCATTGTCTAAAGATGGTGAAAATCGATTGGTTTTTTATATTCTTATACTTTCTCCAACCGAGACATCAGATGCGAGTATCTGACACCTCTGATATTTTCTGTTCTACTATATAAGCGTAAAACAAGGTCGCCCGTTCCATCATTGTCAACAACATCAGCCCAACAAAACAGCCCTTTTCAGGGCCACCAAACTTTCGCAAAAGAGTTATTAAGGAATATTCCTAAAATATAATATACATAATTAAGTAAAACACATAACAGCCCAACTAACATTTTCAGCTTTGTAAGCCAACTTTTCCAGCGTTGTGCTGTAAAGTAGCTGAAAAGAAGCTGCAGATACAGCTACAAGCAAAAGCTAGAAAAATAGTTTTGGAGAGCGTTTACTCAACTTTCTCGCAACCATTATTCAATTTGTCAGTCGCACTGAATAACATCAGCCAATAATGTCACTTCTATACACACACTAATCAACTTTCAACTTGTAGCTGCAAAAGAAGCTAACAAAGTGAATATATTACTCATTTGATGGCTTCTACACAACCAACCACTCTTGCTGAATAACATAAACATCAAAAGTGCTTTTTCAACAACTAAACAACCTGTACTCAGCTTATGAACTGTGTTAGAGCAACTTCGGAAGCATTTTCACAGTTAACTAGGTTTATTTTTAGATGTGTGCAGTTTTACAGCTTTAACTTTGCTCTTTTATAACTAGTCGAGAAGAGTGATTCATGTGTACTATTATAAAGCCTCTACTCAGCGATTTTGTTGTAGAAGGGAATGTTGATTTGTTTACATAAGTTCAAAGTGTTGGCGTAGCACAGTTGGTAGTGTCAAGGTTTGCCAATGAGGTCGTCTCGAGTTCGATTCCAGGTTCCGGTGCATTGTAAATAATTTGGTGATGATTTGTAACTAATTTCGATTAATTTGATTCACAGCAGAATAAACTCAATAAATTCCTTCATAAAAAAGCGTAAACAGTATTTAACCCGGCTTCAAGAGAAAGCTGTGTAGTGATTATTGGATAACCGGCAAAAGCTTGAATAAACGCCTTTCAAGTTCACACACACAACTAAACAGCAGGGTAACAGCTGTATAGAAGCGTTAATGGATATGCAATAAGAGCTTCTCCCGACCGTTCCAACAGCCATAAGTAGCTGACTAAGTTCGCCAGATTTGCTTCCAACTTTTTGGCTCAGCTCTGGTACTATCTTCGGTCCCAAGCTAATCGATGCACCCCTCGAAACATGGGAAAATCCACGAACCCCTCATTTTTATGTGTCAAACTTTCATAGAGAATCAAAACAAACATAGTGTAGTACTAGAATTCAGACTAGAATGGGGCCAATTTCAAATCGATAGTTTCGTATTGATTGTTGGTAGAACTGTTTCAAACATATCGTCGGTACATAAGCAAATCAATGATCATCTCTTTTGCCAGTGTTGGCCAAGGTGACTACATATAGGTGTTCTAATGTGTCAAATTCATGATTCAGCCATGTTGGATTTTTGTATAGGACAGCGACCGAGTTTGTTTACAATTTGCTCTAAAACCGCACTTTTCCCCCCCGCGACCTCCTCGCCTATATAGTGACAAAGCTGTATCACCATTTATATACCCACCATGGTGGTGCCGGGAGGGGGGATACCCCTCACCATCCCTCTCTAACGGGGGAGTTTGGTAAAGAGAGATGATCAACCCGATTCGCACCTTCATCAAAGTTGTCCTTGCTCACTTTCTACTCTCTACATACAGTTTTGACACTGCCATACAGTGCTGAGATTTTGTCATTGTCATTGACAGAGTTTCGCGCGATATTGACAAAATTGTTTATCACGTAGTCACTGATAAATTTGATCCTCAAAAAAACCTTTGTTCAAATCTCATTCATTTTTTCATCAATGACAAAGATTCCATTAGCTACACAGCAAAAAAATAATTTTGATATCACGTCAAAGTGGATGCACTACAATCATGTCGAAAATATGGTGTAATATTACTTGCTAAAAAGGACAAAATTATCATTAATACAATGCATGAACTGACATTACGCTGCTTTTACTGCATTTGTTTATTTATTGTGGTCATAAAATTACATGAAATTTTCGACATGATTGTAGTGCATCCACTTTGATGTGATATCAAAATTATTTTTTTGCTGTGTACAAGAGGGTGACGGTGGTCGCCTCGTGTGAGGTGACTCTTCATTTGATTGCACGGAGAGTCACCCCACTAGTGCGTGACTTTTGTTGACTCATTGGTGGTGGAGATTCGCACGACTCGCGGAATAGGTCAGATGATAAGATTTGCATTTATTAAAGATTTTGAAAAGCCAAGAAGTCAAAATTGTGTTGACAAAATCTAACGGATAATGCCGATATAAATATATATATATATATATATATATATATATATATATATATATATATATATATATATATATATATACACATTAAATGCAAAGGGGAGGAATGGGACAACCAGGGCACCGGATTGAAGCGATTTGGATGGGGAGAGTGGAATTGCCAACTCCCTGTCATTAACATTTCGTGAATTGATTTGACTTGACGGAATTGACGGCGGGCTCTTCTCCCCACTCATTGGGACGTTCCCTCGTATGATGGCTTGTTCTACATCGGGTTGTAGGATTTTATCTGCTTACGGGTCCGCCCCTCCGTTTTTGGCCCTTCTTACAATGGTAAATTGAATACAACCAGGTATCGTAGTTGATCAAGTCATACTTGGAGGATGATCCACTGTCTAATGGCTGTGCCTTGCAACAATGAGTGGTATCCTTTACATTACATCACATCACTTCGAAAGAGTTGTTGGTAATGAAAAAGCGCATCTTTTCATTGGATCAATCATTAGGGTGATTCAGTTTTAGGATGACTTCAAAAATCTAACTCTTCAGGGAAATATTTTTTCTTCTTCAAAGTTGTAGAAGATGCGAAACCAAGCAACTTTGTCGAAGACGTCAAGTTTTTATCTCATCATCTACGCATTCTACACACTGAAACAACTAGAAAGTTAGGGTGATTCATGAAAAAAAAAACCCGATTTTATCCGCCTATGGTGTGATCAGACCCTTCTTACTTATTCAAGTTTATTTATTTTATTGTCATTATCAGTGACCAAGCCCCCCACCCCCGTGTCATCCAGTGACGCTACGCCACTGCCTGTGGGTACCCGGAGTATATCCGGGTGTAGTCTATTTGGTGAGGCTACCAATCACCTTATCATCGTATTTTAATGTGATTTAATGGGTTTTAATTCAATTCATATTCAAGCAACTTCCCCGGGGTACCCGGAACATGTCCAAGTGTGTCCAATGTGGTCTGGAACACTTAACACGACTTGCATTGATCTTATTTTTGAATTCTGTAGTAATTTGATGTGTCGCATGATGGTTTTGATACGTTTTCCGTTAAATCCAGCGTGAAGGCCCATATTCACCGGATCTTATTCCGGCCATATCTCCGGAACCGGTTCACCGATTCCAAAACCGTTCAATAGCGTTCAATGGGACCCCAAGACCTATCATTTGGCGCCGAGTTTGTCCAAATCGGTTGAGCGGTTGCTGAGAAACGTGAGCGCATTCATTTCGTTACATACATACACACATACACACATACACACACACACACAGACATGTTCCGATCTCGTCGAGCTGAGTCGAATGGTATATGACACTCGGCCCTCCGGGCCTCGGATCGATAGTCGGTTTTTCAAGTGATATCTATACCCTTCTTTGTAAGAAGGGTAAAAAGGTAATATTCAAGTAGCAGCTGTCATCCACAACTGAAATTGTACTTACCCACTCTAGCTGGAATGACCCATAAGGCGTTTATAAAATTTCACCGATTAACATCAGATGAAGATATCATCCGCAACAATTTGTCGTGACAAATCCTTCTAAAAAACTTAACAACTTTTTTCTCTACTTTCGCCTTTCACCACTTCCTTTATAAAGCAATAGTGAAAGTCATTCGAATTGACAAAAATATACATCCTTTTCGAAATCACAAACATGCAATGCGATTTTCGCCTCGTAATAACTCTTTTAAAACCGAGCGCGATTTGTTCTTCTTCAAGATATTGACCTGAAATGCCTTCCAGATATTTTAAAACGTATCTAATATAATTTGAACATCTGTGACCAGGAATTTTTGAACTTATCAGCTGAGAAATCACTACATTATATCTTTGTATATAAATTACTCCGTAACCCATCGAATTGTGATTTCAATGTTGAATTTGAATTATTTGTCAAAATTTGTGTTTTTTTTTTAATTTCTGTAGTTAAATTTAAATTAAGTAAATTTAAAATTAAAATTAAGAGACAAATTACACTAGTTTACAAAACAACATAAAAAGTGTGAACTTTAGTGGTTGACCAACGTTTCTAATGCAAAATCCTACGCTGAATTCAATGCCGTGGTCAGAAAAAATTAAAGTAGAGCCATTTTTGAGATATACAAAAATTTTGATTTTTTGAATTTTGGACAAAAGTACGATTACTAAAATGTCAATATCTTTGGAACTAGTGCACCAATTTTAAATCTTTTTTTTTATGAAAGTAAAGCTAAATAAATTTGCTATCGTTCACTAGAATATTATGTCTTAATTAAAAATTTAATTTTGAATTAATTTAAAAATTTACAGCATTTATTTTTTATTTTTCCTGTGAATTTTCCATAAAAATCTTGTTTTAATCAACATTTTTAATGGGATAAAAAGATTTAAAAAATCATTCCATAATTTATTCTTAAAGTCCATTAAAAACTGGAGAAAATGAGCCTTTAATGGATGAAATCGGTTGGAAATTGTCGAAGTTATGAAATTTTTTGTAAAATCATGGAAATTGAATGTTCCAAGATTGGCCGTTGTCCAGCTGAATGGCGTTTATTCATCGATAGCAGCAAGTTGAGCTTGAAAGCCGTTTTACTGCATCAAGGGAATGAGAAACCTTCTATTCCATTAGCTCATGCCGTTAATATGAAGGAAACGTATGAATCAATGGCTCTATTGCTCAATTTGATAAATTACAATCAACACAATTGGAAAATTTGTTCCGATCTTAAAGTGGTTGCCATGTTGACTGGATTGCAACAGGGATACACAAAATATATGTGTTTTTTGTGTAAATGGGACAGTCGAGCTCGTAAGTTCAGGTTGACGTATGCTGGCGGTCGGACGTACGTTGGTGTCTCTGCTTGAGTGTCGTGTATTTAACCGTAGTGCTTCATTATTTTGAAATTATTTTAGTCAGCGTATGTTCCTGGCAAGCATGACAACCGTGGAAAGTGATTTAAATCCAAAATCCGCGATTGTTGATAGCATTAGAGTTTATTTAGTTGCGATTTTGAGTGCTTATCGGCGTGGCTCGAACATGGAAGCTTTCCGCCTGATGATAGTGTTAGTGTGTTTATTTAAAAGTTGTGCTACGATACAATCAGTTTTCTCCTCCTTGTTGTGTGCGTTTGTGTTGCAAAACAAAGCAACGGTCTTCGGTGTGATTGTGTTCGTATAAGAAAAATATTAGTGAGTGTGTAGTGCTGCCGTACAAATCTGGAAGAGCGGGCGATAGTTAGCTGGCGAGACGGCGATGTTATCATCTTAGGCGTGCTGTGGCATATGCTGACAGCAACGTTCAACTTCATGTGCGAAAAAAAAACATCACGATGGCGATAAGTGGCATGGTGGAGAACTTGGTGAGAATGTTCCATTACAACTATGTTTTTTTTTAAATATTAGGTATCGACGTTTCCCTTCTGGTTGCCCGATTTTTTGTTCAACCTCTTGTTTTTTCGCTTTACATACCATGTAACTTTATTGTTCCCAGCATCCATTAATTACGTCACAATTTGATTATTATAAATAAACTTTCCCTTCTCATTTTCACTACGCTTTTCCTATAACATGGGCTGTTTGTCACAGATTTCTAGAACCCCCATCGACTCTTCTTAAAGCGTGACGTACTGAATGGATGGCCCCTTTTGATGCTGCTCGGCCTAGAAATTTTTCCTGTTTGTGTATGTTTCTTTCCCCATGACGATGTAAATGTAGTTGTCTCGTGTTGCTTTTGACTCATGACGTAGAGGAGAACGAGCGGTGTGAAACTGGTCGTCCCTTTCTTTTGCTCGTGTTTGTTTGGTACAACGTGGTGGACGAACTATTCAGTGTTTGAAACGAATTAGATTCTTCCTCTTAGCATAAACTTTTATGCGAGTTTTTATGTGCGTGGTGCTCCAGAGCTGCAGTGTACGGGAGCTTTTTTTAACAAGTGTTAGCAGAATGACCGACGGTGCTTATAAGAGCTAGATGAATGATTTTCCATTTCCCTAATAATTATTTAAATCACTTTTGTCCAGATAGTATTTATTTATTATTTATAGGTTGTGGACCAGGTTTTTGTTTTGGTACTTCACATTGTAATCAAACGGAATACATCATTGTTTAACATCAATATTTCTCATTTTGTTTCAGTCAAATTAGAAATCCGTTAGCCCACAATGCCAAATGATTGAATTAATATTATACAACATACTGAACAATATTACACAAAAAGCATTATTTACTATTGGCCTAGCTTAGCTGTAAATATGTTGATTTCTTGAATACAATTTTTCAGTTCAACATACCTGCATACATTTGTCAAATTAATTTTATTTGTCATTACCTTGATTATTCGTTCAACTATTAATTTAAATTTTATTAGGTAGTCGCGAGGGACGTCAAGTGATCTTATGCCCGCCTTAATTGAAGACACCAACGTGTTTGAGGTATATCCCGGATTCCATGGTCTCTACAAGGTTGTCTGTTGAAAATTATACTTATGTATTAATTTGTTTAAAATCAATGTTTCTCCAAAGTTGCAGACAACAAATTATTGTTATGAAATTTCATTCCTTAACAATAAATGTTATTTTATATAGGCTAAAATGATGATATGTTCTTTTTTTATTTTTTTTTACATAATTTTTCAGTACAACAAACCTGGATATATTTTTCATTTTGATGTTTAAGTTTTTTTTCATTTTTAGAATAAAGTTAATGATTCGGTAGGATCCTTGTGATTTTAAAACATTAATGCATTGCTATCAACATGAAAACATTTCAAACAAATACTAATTAATACACTATTGTATCATAATTATATTAACGGATCTTCTCACAGTATCAGCACATTGAACCCCTAGTGGCTTTAGATGGGATTGATTACAAGTCTTCAGAAGTAAGTGCCAATCTTTATTCCATATTGAAATTTGGGTAAATAGAGAATGTTTTTGATTATTTCATTATTCTTTTTCAATCGTTGTTACAATGTGATCTTTTATTAAAATTATATGTTCGATCAGACTGCATATTATTATTATTATTATTATTTCATCTCATTATATTATGCTTCATTTTTAATTACAAATTATGTTCGTTCATCACATTATGTATTGTTTAATAGTATTGTACTATGTGTAAATGTTATTACAGACTTCATGTTATATTCTATTATTATACATGCTTATTTATTTATTTTACTATTATTCCTTACTCCTTCTTTTCATATGAAATTGTGTTATGTAATATTAATTTTATTTCATCCGTTGATGGTTTATTGCATCATGGCATTAGTTTTCAAATTATGTGATATTAGCTTTTTATATTCAATTCATGGTAAAGCACTTTAGATCATCCAGGGCATCTGTAGGAGGGATTCCGTTTTCTAGTTATCGGATTCCAATAATTAAAATTTTGATATTCAATGACAGCTGAATGATTTTATTTATTTTTTTTTATTTCAGAATTAACCTAACTGCAAAATATAGATACATACATTTGTTTGATATTATTGCTCATATACTGTCTGCGGCTGTGGAATAGTTCTAGCGACGTTTCATCACTACCTGCAGCCCCGCATTGCCAAAAGCATTCCAGTCGATGGTGTGTTATAATGCAATTCTTCTTTACCCAACTATTGTATTGCTCCTCTCAAACGTCAATTGATTGCATGTTAATGCAATTATGTGTTAATTTTCCATCCGCTGATCCGAGTTTTTCCAAACACTGATCTTGATATGTGTTTTTCAGCCTTTTTTTTTCAACTTTTTCAACTTTTTTCAGCTCTTCAAATGAGAAACATCTTTAGATTTGTATTGTAATAATTTATTTTTTCAGCATTCGTTCAGGTTAATTCAAGAATAGTCTAATGCATCGTACTTTGACGCGAAGCGCTGTGCATTATGAGATGCTCGATGACCCTGGAGGGATCGTTTTTGCTTACTGAGCAGAAAATCATGGGTTCAATCCCAAGCTCTCCGTCATGACTCTTAAAATTCATGATCACTAAACAAAATAAATATGTTCTTTCGATAGCCGGCTATGTGTTGCTTGATAACAATGCATTTAAAAGATGAGAGAAAGTAGGCACCATTTTATTGTTCACTTTATTGTATTTTATTACTCATCGAAATTAAAATTAAGCAGATAAGGCAGAGGAAGCAACAACAATACTTAACATTATATGCTTATAATTATTATACAGGTACCAACGACCAATGATTTATAAATAACAAAACTTGTTTATTTTTTTATATTTTGTATTTCACTACATATATTATATAAATTATACATTGCATGATATACTATAACTATCAGCTTAATATTTCAGTTTACCCAAGCAAGTCATCGAAATTAATATGAAGCTGATGAAGCAGAGAAAATATCAACATTAAATAATATTATATGTATATAATTATTAAGCAGGTTATTCTCGTCATGTTAGTTATTTATCACAATTTTTAGCATTATTGTTAGTATCATTTGGGCAAAATATATTTAATTGCTTAATATATCCTATACATTTCAGTGTTGCATCCACTTACCATTGTGAGCTGAGGAGGTATAGTGCTGCATCTTATTATAAGTAAAATACTTCTTCATTGCAGTAGCAACTCTATTATCCATATAAATGTATTTCATTATGTAATATTTTAATGTTCTGATATATTTCATTTCTCCATTGCATATATTTTCATTATATAAATAAATACTGGGTTGGGAGGGAGCATCAGGGTATCATTCAAACTGAAACTGGACAATGGTATGATTGACAGCCGGAGTCTAGGAGGGAATAAACTCTATCATTTTCTTTATCCTACCGATTCGATTGTGGTGGTGTGAATTCTACTCCAACAGTTTCAGGGCGATTGACGCGCCCTTCTTAACAAACCATCCAGTAGGAAGCTTAATAAGTATTGCGAATTGTGTTATTCGATTTGTTGGAGCGTACCGTTGGAAGGAGATTCTTAAATTCCCGTGGATTTCGCGTAAGTGTCTCTGCTTACGGGTCCGCCCTTCCGTTTTTGGCCCTTCATACAGCGATATTGTGAATTCAGATCGGTAGCTCAAATTGATCTTGCTATTAAGTGGAGCTGCATCCAAGACAAGTCTTGAAAGGATGGTGGCTACCTTACATACAAATGGGACAGTCGAGCTCGTAAGGAACACTACGTCCGAAAAGATTGGCCAAAACGGGATAATTTCACAATTGGTAAAGACAACGTTAAAAATGATCCTCTTGTGGTAAAAGAACGCATAATACTTCCACCACTACATATAAAACTTGGGCTATTCAAAAATTTCGTCAAAGCGTTGCAAAAAGAAGGGCCGGCATTCCAGTACTTGAAATCAGTATTTCCAAATTTATCTGACGCAAAGATAAAGGAAGGTGTATTTGTTGGCCCACAGATCAAAAAACTGCTCAATGATTCCGCATTCAATACAGTTTTGACACCAGATGAGGAAGAAGCGTGGAAATCGTTCCAGCGTGTTGTCACAACCTTTTTAGGAAATTTCAGAAGCCCAGATTATGAGGAAGCCGTCGATGAATTGCTCAAAAATTATGAGAAAATAGGTATAAATCAAAAATATTGTGTTTGTTACATATAATTAATTTCAAATCCTTTTATTTCACTGAACACAGGTGTGAATATGTCTTTGAAGATACATTTCCTACATTCTCACATGGATTTTTTCCCGGAAAATCTTGGTGACGAGAGTGATGAGCACGGCGAACGTTTTCACCAACAAATGAAGATGATGGAACGTCGTTACCAAGGGTTTTGGGATGAAGCAATGATGGGTGACTATTGTTGGTTTCTGATTCGAGAAACAAGTTCAAAACATCGAAGACAAAGTCATTCGATTCTCAATCATTTTTTATAAAACCTAAATAAATTTCTTTTGTATCAACTCGGTTTTAAATCCTGATATGCCTTAATCAAATTGATATGTAGAGAAAAGAATCTCCCATGAAAACTTTACATGCGATTTGGATGCTTACAACGACACCTAGAAAAGGAACTCTAAAGCTGTTGTATTTCAGCAACATTTTTAAGTGTTTTACAAAAATGCTCATAACTTCGACAATTTCCAACCGATTTCATCCATTAAAGGCTCATTTTCTCCGGTTTTGAATGGACTTTAAGAATAAATTATGGAATGATTTTTTGAATCTTTTTATCCCATTAAAAATGTTGATTAAAACAAGATTTTTATGGAAAATTCGCAGGAAAAATTTTAAAAAAATGCTGTAAATTTTTAAATGATTTCAAAATTAAATTTTTAATTAAGACATAATATTTCAGTGAA
Source organism: Ochlerotatus camptorhynchus (assembly GCF_037179485.1). Classification (NCBI taxonomy): domain Eukaryota; kingdom Metazoa; phylum Arthropoda; class Insecta; order Diptera; family Culicidae; genus Ochlerotatus; species Ochlerotatus camptorhynchus. The sequence continues at coordinate 3,955,736 of NW_027040988.1, forward strand.
CGATAGCAAATTTATTTAGCTTCATTTTCATAAAAAAAGATTTAAAATTGGTGCACTAGTTCCAAAGATATTGACATTTTAGTAATCGTACTTTTGTCCAAAATTCAAAAATCAAAATTTGTGTATATCTCAAAAATGGCTCTACTTTAATTTTTTCTGACCACGGCATTGAATTCAGCGTAGGATTTTGCATTGGAAATGATCATCACCTTACCGAGTTCAAAAATGCTGTAAACTAGTGTTATTGGAAGGCATCAAAGTTATCAAAAAGATAGGTTTAACTATATTTGGTGGAAGTTTCAGGTCAAAATCTTTAAAAAATAACAAAATCTCAGCAATTTGAAAAACAGCCATTTTTTGATAACCTGTATACCTTCCAATAATCTGTCTCTATCCTGTTGTTAAATTAAAAAGCAATTAAATTTTGATAAATAATTCAAATTCAACACTGAAATCCCTACAAAATGGTGGGCCAAACATACTTCATATGGTTGAGGAGGAATCTCCAATCAAAAATATAATGTAGTGGTTTTCCGGCTGAAAAGTTAACTATGGCCTAGTCACTCACCTAGCCATATCGAATAAACCATATGTTCAAATCATTTTTTTAAACACATCTAGTAGATCGGTTTTCTAAAATGTGATGGGAATTTCAGGTCACATCGTGAAAAGCAAAAAATTCCCCGCTCTATGGAAATTTTTTATAATTTGGTAGCCTTCCAATAATCCAGCTCTTTGAATAGAATTAATCTGTTTAATTCTACATTTAATACTCTTCAGAATGGTATGCCACTTGGATTGGTTGCGTAATTGGAGGAATCTATATTCATAATCTTAAAAAAAATCCAATGTTGTAGCCCAGAGGAACCAAGCAGTTTAGAGTACAGTCCAACACGGCGTTATCTAAGAATATCAAAATAAGCATTTTGGCCAAGTTTGGTTGAAATCGGCCACACTGACCACAACTTACACTTGAGCTGGAATGACCCAAATGTTGTTTGAAAATGGTTGTGCTCCTACACTTTTCAGCTTCTGCAACCTTCGCTATACCAAAGTCTTTCCCAACATAATCAAGAATCCAAACAAAGATGATTGAGCTGACGCTGCTCCGTTGGTTGGTTAGCAATGCTAATCAACCGCGTTAACCGTACGACGATAAGGACGCGAAGCGTGAAGAGCTCTGCTCAGCAAGTTAGTGCCTTCCAACTTCTGCGCAGAAATATATCAATTCATTATTCACTTCTCGATTACTTTTTCGAAGGGACGTATCAGCTTTTATAAGCAATGCATTTGATCGTCGGTGGTAGCTCACCCACGCATACTAACAACACTATCAGATAGGGGAAAAATTCCCCTATCTGGTGGTAGAATTAGCATACGTGAGCGAGCCACCACCGACGATCAAATGCATTGTTTACAAAAGCTAATACGTTCCTTCGAAAACTTGTGCTTTGAGGTTCACTGCCGTGTGATGTGGTTTTTCCCTCCCACGGTAGTATACAGTAGGTATCACCAGTAAAATTTGGTGTTGAGTTTGGTGAAGCACAGTCACAGATGGAAACCGAAAACAGATGCTATAGTTCGGATGTTCGGATCCGTTGCGCGGTTGATATAAATATGTAGTGTCTGTGAACTTATAATAAAATTTCTTTTTATTGATTTTGCTTCCGGTACATTACACATTTATTGAAACCTTGGATCGGTTAATCCATGCGCAAGGTTTCGCGTTTACGCTTAAGGGGGTAGTACACTTTGAACGTCCAAAAAGTATGGCATTTTCGTTAATTTTTTTAAGCAATAAAACACTCAGGGAGGGCAAATATGATATAACCCATTTATTAGTCATCCTTCGAACTACAATTTGTATTTTTTTGAACTCGATTGGCGTCTCCCCGTGGCCGGTGCACCAGGTCGCGCGGAAGTCGGAAAACGGCGTGGGAAAATACTCCTTTCCATGTGATCCTGGAACATAAATCGAACAAAAATCCTGATTAGTAATGAAATTTGGGTTAAAAATACGTATTCCGATTTTTTTTAAATTAATTTTTTTCAAAAGTTGTAGCCTTAGGAAAAAAAAGTCAATTTTTTCACCCTAAAAATGCTTACAAAATCGTGGATTAAAAATCCATTTTTGACAAAATCGAAAATGTGGATACGTATTTCTAAGCAGAATTCAATTCTGAACAAGAAAATCTAGGCGATATCCAAATTTGATGATAACTGGTTAGAGTTATTTCCCACGCCAGTATGAAAAACCCCGTTTCGAGATAAACGCGTTTAAAGATAAAATTGCTCTCTCAGCGCGCCGGTACATGTTTTAAGAAATCGCTTCGTAAAGCGGTAAGGAATATTCTGGCGGACTTGGAGTCTTTTCTAAATTAAAGCATACATCCCAAGGAACATTTTAAGCCAAAAAAATGCATTTTTTGAAAAATCAAAGTGTACTCCCCCCTTAATTTACTAGATTCAGCTCAGGTTTTTGGCATTCCTGACCGAGAAGTAATTCACCATGAGGCCTCCATTTCCATCATACATTGGTTAATTTGGATCAAACTTGAGTATGATCTGACTATCTAATATCGAAATTGTTTTTTATCCGGGTTGGAACCGAAATCGGACTTTTTGTCAGTGCGAACCTCAACCTGAGGTAAGGTTTCACAAGATATCGCGGATTTAAGATTTCCAGTGATTTTCCCCTATTGTTGGATTTTACTGTATTTTCTTAAAGCTGCAAATAAATCAACCGAATTCTTCATTTCATATAATTTATTCAAAATTACAACCTGAATAAAGGACCCAATCGAATTTGTGGAGTTATCTTTAAGATTATAATACGATTATCAGATTTTGTTACATTTTTGACAACCGAAGATCCGCTACATTTTAGTCAGTGAAAATATGATTCAGTAGCCATCGGTTACAAAGTGGTTTTTGAAAATCTTCAAAGGATTTTTCGTAAACTATTGGTATATACTTCTTCCAGGAATGTATCCATCTGATCTATGTGTGATAAAATATTTCATTTAAATCGGCTCTTTAATCACAAAACGTTTAACGAACGTAAATGATGGATCTAAAGGGTGTCTCACATCAAATTGCATCAAGGTAAAAACGCTGTCTTAAATTACCTAGTTGACCGATCCTTTTCAAACTTGCAGACAATAAAATATATCCCATTAGTAAGATTTTGACATATTAATTTCATTCACCTTCAATACCATAACCATACGCTCGCACGTTACGCTTAACTCCATTCATTAGGTTCAGTACAACATCTGGCTGTTGCTCTTCTGTGCGGAAACCCACTTTTTCTTCATGTTGAAACTAATGTTCTGCCCGACAACAACCCAGCACCATGAGACTCCTTGAACTGTGTCTCAGAGTCGGCGCACTATTGGGCAAACTGTAAGGGCTACGCGGACTTAAAGGCACTCAAGCTTTCAAATGAACTGAAACACAGCGCGGATCAACTTAAACACTGTATTTTTTGACGTAGGACTAGGGTAAACGCTCCTATAGTTGCGGTACGTTAGAAGCGTTAGGTTCCTATAGTTGTGTACGGAGTCTCCATACACAACTATAGGAACCTAACGCTTCTAACGTACCGCAACTATAGGAGCGTTTACCCTACGTCTTTGTTTTGTATATGGGGGTACATTTTGCGAGTACGAAAAATGAGCATGTAACGAACGCATATATCTCCAAAGCATTAGTGTGAAATATGTCATGCAATATGCCATCCGACGGGGGCTTACTCCAGCAATTTTGTAGCATATAGTACAAATAGTGCAAATAGTTGGGGCCTCCCTTAGCTCAGTCGGTAAAGGCACAGCTACAAAGCAAGACCATGCTGGAGGTGGCTGGGTTCGATTCCCGGTTCGGTCTAGGAATTTTTTCGGGTCGGAAAATTTCTCGACTTCCCTGGGCATAGAAGTATGATTGGACTTGCCATACAATCATATCAATGCAAAAATGGTACAGGCATCGAAAGCTATCAATTAATAACTATGGAAGTGCATCTAGAACACTAAGTTGAGAGCACGCAATAAGCTTATATGTGATATGCAATAAGCTTGAAATGCGAAGAAGAAGAAGAAGAAGAAGAAGAAGTGCAAATCAAGCCGTTCCCTCATTTCCTTTCGAACTTCAGACGTGTTCAAAAGGCTCCACAAGCAGCTTGCTCCCAAGGCTGCCTGCAAGAGCACTCTAGAGTCTAGACAGAGTAGCAGTGATGAAGCCATACTGTCACTGTTTGGGTACAGTTGCTCATCGTGAGAAAGCATTTCGGGCTACCGTCATCAAGCACGTTATCGTCATGTCGAAACTCACCCAAGTTCAAACTAGCTCACCGTATCCGTGGAGGACTCAGAATTCTCCAACCATGACAGAGATCGAACAAACCGATTGATGGCTGATGGTTAATTTTGTCAACATCCTAGCGAAGCACAACTCGCATGAAAAATTCTAGAAGTTACCACCACGTGTTGCAACCTGATTGGATAATGCAACTAACCAATTACGTGTCAGCAGCCACTATATAAGATTGGCGTCGTCGAGTCGACCCTCATGAGTGTGTAACAAGAGGCGTACAGTCTCTGAACGTTTCGTCGAACTAATCGAAGTGGTGTACCATTAGCTCATCATTTCTCTGCTTGAACGCCAAGCAGTACAGTTCGGTCTTTGCTCGCTCTGTCGAGTTGTTCTAAAGTTTCTAGTTTGTTCCAAACATTCGCAGTTTAATCGCGTCGTCAGTAGTGTCGGTCGCTTCGTGTGATGGGAAGACAGCACTTCCGGAGCAGGCTCCGAGAGAAAACGGAGAAGAATAACAGCGGTGAGGGTAGCTTGAGTGTACCTATTTCGAATGGGTACGCTACTCTTCCCAACGATGTAGGGAATACCACCTCAGCCACGGTGAAGCGGTCAAAGAAGAGGAAGAAAAATCAAGGCCAGTCCGATGGTGCGAGTGGACGGGACGATGCCACCGCGACGAACGTCAGCGTCATTGGTGATTTCGGCGACGCCGTCGACAACGAAACTGCTGCCACCCCGAGTGCAGCAAAAATGAAGCTTCCTCCACTGGTGGTGAAGCAAGTCCCACTCAACACGCTGATTGGCGATCTTTCATCGCTGGGCGTTGCAGCTGAGTTTAAGCTCGGCAGGATCGGCACCAAGGTGATGCTCCGAACGAAAGCGGAGTACGAAGTTACCGTGAAATATCTGAAGGATACCAAGGCGAAATTCTTCACGCACGACATCCCCGGTGAGAAGCCCTTCAAGGTAGTCATCACGGGTCTACCAAACTTCGACCCCAAGATGGTCGAAGCTGAAATCAACCGGTACAAGCCCTGTCGCTGTCTTCCGAATGACAAGGAGAGACGAAAACGTGAAGACGTACCCGGATTGTCTTTTCCTGGTGTACTTCCAGAAAGGGACGGTGACGCTCAATGCACTACAAGCCATCCGATCGATCTACTCCATCATCGTACGGTGGGAGCCATACTGTGGCGGCCATCGTGACGTAACGCAGTGTCAGAGGTGCCTCAATTTTGGACACGGTACCCGCAACTGCAACATCAAGCCACGCTGCAGCAACTGCGCTCAAGAACACGCCACTTCCAACTGCCCTGCGGATGGAGCCGTGGCGATAAAATGCGCCTACTGTGGTGGTGCACAAAAAAGGTTCCGACAGACAGTGCTCCAAACGCGAGGACTTCAAACGCATCCGAAAGCAGGCGTCAAGCAACAATGAACCAGGACGCAAGAAGAACAAAACCCCAGCATTCAGGACGGAGGATTTTCCGCCTCTTCGTGCTCCCCAGCAAAGGCAAGCGAATTCGCGGGTGCAACCCGCCCCCCTCAAGAAGCTTCCGGTGATTCTGCTGGCCAAAGCTCTCCATCCCCCCCTTGATTCTGGAGACAACCAACAGCGCAAAACAACAACCCCGATCTGTTCTCAGCGGATGAACTGATGGAAATTTTCGTCAACATGTCCGGTGCTCTTCGTAGTGCCACAATAAGCCCAAACAGATCCAAGTGCTCGGTAAGTTCATCATCCAGTATGGCGTCTAAACCGCTAACTATCGTCACCTGGAATGCTTGCTCTGGAAGAGAAAAAGAGATTCAGCTTGCCGACTTCCTCCGCAAGCGCAGCATCGACGTGGGCCTTCTAACCAAGACCCATCTAAAGTCCGACGACAGCTTCTGGTTGCCTGACCACAACATTATTCGGCTTGATCGCACCAGCTCCAGAGGGGGTGGTGTTGCGGTCGTCGTCAAGAAAGGCATAAAACACCACACTCTGTCCCATATCCGCACCTCTATCATCGAGGCCCTTGGTATGGTGGTGGAGTCGTCGACTGGGTACGTCCAGTTCATCGCCGTCTACTGCCCTCGACAGTGTGCCGCCAGCAGTGGACTAGCGGCTAAATTCAAGAACGACCTGTCCACCATCACCCGTAACGGTTCCCGCTTCGTAATAGGAGGAGATATAAACGCTCGCCATGAGGCCTGGCGGAACTACCAGCAGAACCAGAATGGTCATCTGCTGTTCGACCACTCACAGCATGGGCTGTACTCCGTTTGGTTTTCGCATGAGCCAACATTTATCTCACCAGCGGGCAACCCATCGACGCTAGACCTGTCCCTGACAAATATCGGCTTGTCCAAGCCGGTAGCCTTGAACGAACTCAGCTTCGACCACCAACCGGTGGTGGCTGAACTGGGCTGCAACGTGGCTCCTGCTTCAAGTCTGCGCAAGGACTACCATCGCGTAAACTGGGCCCAGTTTGGACGCGTGGTAGACAGGCACATTATCGACAACCCGCCGCTTGATACCGTGGAGGACATCGACCGAGCGTTGGAAGGACTCCACCAAGCCATAACCATGGCTGACGAGGCGTGCGTCCAACGAGTTTCTGTGAGGGGTAAGTTTATTGCCATTGATTCCCACACCCAACTTTTGATTCGCCTGAGAAATGTTCGTAGACGCCAGTTTCAGAGGACTGGAGATCTAGCGAGGAAACGTGAAATGGCCGATCTGAACAAGGAGATTGCTTCCAGAATGGTCTCACTCCGGAACGAAAGTTTCGGGCGGCTTGTCCCGAATCTTAAAGACGCACCCTAAACCCATTCCAGCACTCAAAGATGAAAATGATGCGATCGTCATCACCCCTCAGGAGAAAGCAAATGCGATTGGTGAGCATATTGCCAACTCGCACTTGCTTGGCTCCAAAGTCCGCTTGAAGTTCAGGTTGAGCAATGCGTACTCAACCTTGATTCCTTCCCTTGTGCCATCCCTCCGGAGAATAGAATCACAGTGGAACAGATTTGCTCAGCGCTGAAATGCACCAAAAACATGAAGGCCCCTAGTGTTGAAAAATCGCAGCATGAAGGTTCACTCTCTGCTGGCTGCTGTCTTCAACAGATGTTTGGAACAGTTCGGGTTCAGGAAGGGGCACTCCACAAATCATCAGCTAGTACGGGTGATGAATAACATCCGAAGTAACAAGGCTGTATCCAAGTCCACAGCCATGGCATTGTTAGACGTTGAGAAAGCGTTTGACAATGTCTGGCGCAAGCTTTGTAACTTCAACTTTCCTTTGCATCTTGTTCAAATCACCCGTAACTACCTTCAGCAAAGGTCGTTTAAGGTATCGTTGAATGGCTGCCTTTCAAACACGTTCTCCATCCCAGCAGGAATTCCGCAAGGAAGTCTGTTGAGCCCTTTGCTTTACAGCATCTACACTTCCGACATTCCTCCTCTCGGAGACGGTTGCGTGTTCTTCCTGTTCGCAGATGATACCGCAATAACCGTCAAGGGTAGGATGCCCCGCGAAATAACAAACAAGCTCCAACGATGTCTTGACGCCTTTGCTGATTATGCCACCACGTGGAAAATCAAAATCAATGCTTCCAAAACACAAACAATCATGTTCCTCCATCGGCAATCACCCAAACTAAAACCGGCTCCCTCTTGTACTGTAATCATGGATGGCAGTGATCCGCCGAAGTAACCTATCCCGGGATGTTGTTTGATGAAAAGCTCCTATTCCGCTCGCATGTGGAGAAAACCGTAATCAAGTGTTCCGCCTTGGTTAGGTGCCTGTATCCGCTGATCTGCCGCAGATCCCGCCTCTCAAGGAGGAACAAATTGGCTGTCTACAAACAAATCATAGCACTTGCGATCCTCTACGCAGCTCCGGTGTGGGAATCATGTGCACAGACTCACAGGAGCAAAATCCAGGTAGCTCAGAATAGAGTGCTGAGGATGGTTCTTGATCGTCCTTTCGACACTAAAATAACAAATTTACATGAAGAGGCAGGCATTGCCAAAATAGATTCCCGAATTAACGAAATTAAGACTAAATTTGCACAAAAATGTAATTTATCAGAACATGCTTTGATAAGCAATTTGTATATAGTAGATTAGGTGTATATAGTAGTTGTAGGTTAGTTGTAGTTGTAAATAGTAATTATAAGAAGTCTCCTTTTTCCAATTCAAATCAAACCAATCCCACCAAGGTGGTCATACTTTAAAAACAGGCCTGATAGGACTAGGAACTGTAATTAATAATAATTGAAATTTCAAAGGAACTAAAGTTGAAAAGACGCGTCTGTGTCACTTGATAAGTAATACATGTAAACCACACAAATTCAAGAAATATAGATCATTTAAAGTCAAGCCGACCCTCATTCTTATGCTTTTGTGATTACATAAACGTTGGATAGTCCTTACTTCTAGGAAGTAACATTAGGGATTATTGAGAAATTTGAAGTTGTCTGGCAATGTCTAAACATATTAATGCACAGTATAAGCGCGATTCCCGAAAGCGTGCAAAGGATAAAGCAACGGAAAATCATCCGAAGAGAGCAAGGACTGTTGCTGAACGAGTTCGGTTTCATTGGGCCAACATGAAAGCGGCCAAACGTAATGCTTCACCTACTATCGACTGGGATGCTGGAGAAGGACCTTCAACTCGAGGTAGGAAATCTGAACTATTATTATACAGGAAACGGTAATGACAACAATCACTGGTAGAGTAGGCACAGTAACGACATTTTCTCAGCTTGTTTTGGTGTTCATTTACACACATTTTGAGAAGTAATGAAGCAATGTGCTTTACATATGGCTTTAAATATCGATTTATTATCCGATACAAGATGCATTTTATTCAAGCTTTCGTGCAGGTTTAGAAAATAATCATTGTGAACATAAACATTAGGGGCGCCGGTGGTGTAGTGGTAAGCGTGATTACCTCTCACTCCAGCAGGCCTGGGTTCAATCCCAGTCGGTGCTGCCGGGATGTTCTGAGGCATAACATCTCTGATCACGCCTTCCTTCGGAAGGGTAGTAAAGCCGTTGGTCCCCGGTTCATGAGTTGATGGGTCGATAGGTAGGGTCCAGGTGTGGGAGCTACCTTCCTGGCGTCGGTAGCATTGGTGCTCAGCACGGAAAACAAGATCGACGGAAAACAAATCAAGGAAAAAATACATAAACATTGTTTTCTAAATTTTGTGAAAACACCATCTAGGCATTTACGAAATAGAAATATATTTGCTACAAATCGCCATCGTAAGAATAATGCCAAATTTGGACCCTTAAACCAAATGATGGACACATACAATAAGCACTGCGATAACATTGACTTTACAATGGCAAAAAACCAAATTAAAACAATATTTTAACTCCTCGCGTAACGTCAGATAGAAGTATTTTTTTGACGTAGGACTACGTCTTTGATTTCTATATGGGGGTACACTTTGAAAATGGAACATGTAACAAATTAAGAAAGATTTTGAACGTTAATAACTCAGCTGCCCCTGGTCCAATTACAATAATTTTATCACCAATCGATCAGAAATATGGCTACGCATCGATCACAATGCTTCCGAATGTTGATTTTCAACAAGAAACTATTGAAAAACTGGTAAATGTCCAGCATTGTCCAAAAGTGTCGAATTAACTAACAAATCCACCAATTACCTACATGCATATGCTGCTTCCCCAGCACAGTCGTCAGAGAGTAGTAAGTAGACGAAACAAGTCGAAGTGGCATTCGCCTCCGATCTTCGGGCGCGTGCGAATAGGGAGGATGGAATTGCGTAGTATTTTGCACACTCATCGCCATATTCAGAACCAAACGCAAATTCTTCGAGATAACCACTAGCCGTCGTCTAACTCGCCGTGGACATCGACATATCTCCGGTCTGATTTACGAGGTGTGCTGAAGGTGTTCCTGAAAAATGAGATCCGTGATGCTGTCACCTACACTAAACACGCCAAGCGTAAGCGGCCATGGATGTCATCTACGTTTTGAAGTGACAGAGACGCACTCTGTTTGGTTTCGGAGGTTAAATCATCACCAACTTTGGCAACAAAACGGCTCTTTTCAGCTCTTTTCGGCTTATTACAGTAAAGATTAGGAATAGAATTCATCTGCCTGTTTGTCCATATTCAGAACCAACGATCACACAAAATGCTCATGTAATCAAACTGGAAGCAGGGGTACAAATTATTTTGATCAACCTTGATCAACTTTGAATCGCCACGGCCGGATATTTTCGATGGAAGAAGTAACAATCTAGTATCTTATTCGACGAAGACGGCAGGAAACATTTGTGAAGCCGAGTTATTTACGAAAGAGAGTGTCGATGAAGAGAATCGATCAATGTAGATAGGACCTATTGAAAAGTGACACGAGATTTGTTTTCCGTACTGAGCTCCAATGCTACCGACGCCAGAAAGGCAGCTCCCAGAGATTTATGCCTTAGAACATGCCGGTGGCGCCGACTGAGATTGGACCCAGGCCTGCTGGGATGAGAGGTAATCACGCTAACCAACGGTGCCGATATCTATCACGGCGAATGAGAACGACCCAAATTTGAGTTTAGTTATCTCAGAAAAAGAAATAAAGTGCAGGAACTCAGCGATGAGTAAATTCGCCTCATGTTTTCCCAGGTTTTTCCAGGATTTTCCAGGGAAAAATTCCCGAATTTGAGAAAAGTCAAGATTGGTACTACTCCGAGACTAAATAAAACTTTCGTCAATTTCCTCATTTTCTGGCAGATTTTTTAGGTTTTCCACAGGAAACCATGAGACAAATTTACTCATCGCTGAGTTCCTACACTTTTGGCGATTATGAGTGAACTAAACTTAAATTTGGGTCGCTCTCATTCGCCTTGTACGCAAAAAGAAAAGAGCCAGTATCGCTACTTGATAGCAAACTACTCATAATGGGAGGAATCTTTGTAGTTTTATACCACTTGGTTGCACATCATTCTGCTTTAACCTGAAAAGATATAAAGCAGCGCTGCTGTCTGGTATCAGCTCATTTTCACTTCGGACGGCGTGGTCAGCAATAGTAACAGTAGGAAGGTGGTGGATAGTCCACTCTGCTATAACCCAACAAGCAACAATTGACTGGTCGTGGCAAAGGAGGTGCCAATCGTCATCGCAAATTCTTCGAGATAACCACTATCCGTCGTCTGGCTCGCCGTGGCGGTGTCTGACGTATCTCCGGTCTGATCTACGAGGTGTGCTGAAGGTGTTCCTGGAAAATGAGGTCCGTGATGCTGTCACCTACACTAAACACGCCAAGCGTAAGTGGCCATAGATGTCCTCTTCAATAGAACGGCCCTTTTCAGGGCCATCAAGCTTACATCAGTAAAGAGTTGGAATAGAATTTATCTGTGCTTGTTTGTCCATATTCAGAACCACAAGCCCCCAACGACCACACAAACTTGGAAGCAGGGGCGCAAGTGATTTTGATTGATTTTCGTAATCAACTATCTCTTTGAAAAAGATTACTACTAATTTGGTACGCCTACAATTCAAAAACGGAAAGAGTTGAGATAATAGATAATTGATCAATTAAAAGAACTTAATGCTCTTCACATTTATTCCGTCCACTAGCGGTCCTACGTCAAGCTTCCGTTTGTGCCCCTAGGCACAGACCCTTCTACTTTTTTTTATCTAGTTCTCAAGACATATTATAAAAATATAAACAAAGACAAAATTGTAAAAATAGCACTTAAGACAACAATTGTAAAACGGTCTACACTGATTGACGACAAATAAATAAATAGATCAATATCAACGTCTGTTATAATTTTGTTACCACTAGACGATTCTTTTTATGATTTTTTGTTATTTTAACAACAAACCAGCTAATGTTTATAACACTTTCTGTTACAATTTTTGTTTTTAAATAAATAACTCCAGTTGTTATAATTTTGTTATGCCCTTCTGATCGGGGAAGAATAACTCATTTTTTCCTTGTTTCAAGATCATCCTCGGTGGACAAAGCCGAGTCTTGTCACTATCAACAAGGCATAAAAAGTAGAAGGGTCTGTGTCTAGGGGCACGAATAGAAGCTTGACGTAGGACTGCTAATGGACGGAACAAATGTGAGGAGCATTTAGTTCTTTTAATTGATCGATCATCTATTATCTTAACTCTTTCCGAAGAACCTTGCGATGACGCTTGGCGGCTCCTTTACCAAGACTTTTTCCTTCTTTGCCATGGCCAGTCATTGTTGCTTGTTAGGTAGAAGAGTGGACTGCCTAACCTACCACCACCTTCCTACTGCTGCTATTGCTGCTTCTGCTGCCTGCTCACCACGCCATCCGAAGCGAAAATGAGTTGGGGCTAGACAGCAGCGCTCTTTTATATCTTTTCAGGTTAAAGCAGAATGATGTGCAACCAAGTGGTACTCGTCATAATCGACTGGGTTTGGGAAGAACGTTTATTTCATGAAAACAGTGATAAAATTATCATTTTTTATTTGTACATTGGACAATGCTTGACATTACCACTTTTTCAATAGTTTCTTGTTGAAAATGCTAGTACTATTGATGCGTAGATATATTTCTGATCGATTGGCGATAAAATTATTGAAATTGGTCCAGGGGCAACTGAGTTATTAACGTTCAAAATCTTTCATAATTTTGTTACACGTTCCATTTTCGGGTTTCACAAAGTGTACCCCCATATAGAAATCACAAACGTAGTCCTACGTCAAAAGTAACTAGGACTAAGATGTGTTCCTTTGATTACTAAAAAATCGTGTTCCCCTAGTTTGAAGAAATTAGGACTAGGAATCGGTGGTAGATCTTACATTCCGTAACGTACCACGAAAAGGCGGTCTACTCACGTTACGAGATCTCAACAGTGTTAATGCTACTTTTTATTTTTTGGCGTTTTTTTTTTCTATCGTCCTGAAGAAAGTCCTATAGGTATACCTACCTAAATCCGAAAACAAAAATCTTGCAGGGGTTGAAAAATGCATTTGATTTTTCATAGTTTAATGTAATACATTAGTAGGTAATATGCTTATTGAAAGACCATTGTTTCAGTCTTCCTAGTTACAATAGGCCATTTCTCGAAGTTTTCTTCGTACATGGCCCATCATCTTTTGCACGAGCCCTGTTCCCACTTGTTTGGCTGCTAAATTCCATTTCCGCTTGAAATCCTTCAGGTCAATTGCAGTTCCATCCTTTTTCTTCAGTATGTATATGACCAGTATTCCTCAATTGGACTTAGTTCCGGAGTATTGACCGGATTTATCTCCATGGGAACGACTGTGACGCCATTTTCGCTGCAACACTGTTTGGTGGAATTTGAGTAGTGGCAGCTTGCTAAGTCCGGCCAGAATAGGCTGCAGATTGTTTACCAAAAAAGTAACTTTTGGGGAATTTCTACTTCTTTTTGATTTTATATTCCTCCGGGGCACTATTCCGGTCAACTGAGGTATAAAATTCCTGCTCAGGAGCTTTATCGAAAATTGCCAGGAGTGGATAGACCGGAATTTTCGTTTCGAGTGTGCAGGATCGAATCGCGACGTGCTTGCTCCGGTGAAGCCATGATGTAAACAAATGAACTCATCCTGACAACCTACATACCTACACTGAAACAAAATCCATTAGTAAAAAAAACTATATTGCTGGTTTAGAATAAATACCCTCACCAATAGATTTGTGCAGAAAACAATTTCATTTAATTTTACTATTATATCTATCAAAATTACTATCCTTTTTACCAAGCATAGTAGTTTTGCCAGAATCATAGTAAATTTGTTAACATTCATATTCAACTATACTGAATTCATAGTAGATTTAACGGTAATACGCATGGTTGTATTGAGAATAAGTGTTTTCTGCAAAATAGTATTCCTAACTATGGTCCTTGTTTCAGTGTACTGTGGTTATATATACTCTTAGCTAGATTCAGTTAATTTTAACGAATTTTACTCAAAAAATGCCCTAATTGGAGAGTTTTTAATGTGCCGGATTTTTTCGTGTTCAATTTTTAATAGCAAATTTTCATTTCAAACTGATCTCCGGCTTTGCTCGGGTAGTCCCCCACACATCTCGGAGTCGGCTCTTTTTCCACGTTTCCTGAAATGAATTTCTTTTCGTTGTTTTTTTTTTACATTTTACACATGTTATTCGGGAAAACCATCTGTTGTTAGCGCATCGCGCTTTGCGGCCGAGAATTTCGCGCTAAATTTAAATGTTCTGCAGATTCGGCGACACAGCGGGTTTTTTTTTTAATGTTATTCTACGTTGATGTGGGTCGAGTGTAGGTTTGTCTCGCTGACTACGATGGACACATGTTTTTATGTTAACAATGTGGTTACGGTTTTTTATGAGTCGATTTATTGTAATCATGGCTTTAAGGTTACATAGACTAAGGACTGTGATAGTTGCAACTAGGTTTTTATTTTCAATAAGAAGTCACAATTTTAGGCCCGAAAGTACGGATTTACTCGTCCAAACATCAGAATTGAAGGTAAAATTGTTGTGTTTGCTTTGCAATTTCACATAAGAGCTCCAATGATTTACTTATTCGGTATAATTTAGTTTCGTTTAAGTGCTCCAAGCACACGCTTTCACATATCGAACATTAACGAGGCCACTTGCAAGCTTTGCTGTTCGTCATAAGTATAGACTCATCGTTTTTGTTTGTTTGTTCATTTAGCAACCATAAATAGTTCCAATCACGGTAGAATACTTATTTACATGTAAATATCTATAAATTATGTTTAAAACCGGGTTGCTTTTAAAAAAGTGATATAACAACGTAACGTAAAAGTAGGTAAAAGGTTTGTAGATGCATGTTGTTTTGTTCATTTTGTGTTTCATTTTCCATGGGCGGAAGAAAATGCGAGACGCCTATAGTTTTGGTTCTATTCGAGCATAGAGCGATCCAATAATATTGTAACAATTAGATCTTTAAATAACGTCAATTAACGGGAGATTATTTGTGGCATTTTAAATTGGGATTGGAAACCGACCAGCGCTTACGAGTAGAGTGTTTTCTCCACCCATTCATCCATACTGAACGTGGCCATGTTGGTGCCCTCGGTGTCCCGTTCTCGGAAGATATCTGTAAAATATAGACGGTAATTTTCCTTTCAACCATGCCTTGACTAGAATCGTCAAAATCAACTCACCAATCATGGTTTTGATCTTAACGGCGCACATGATGAAATCATCGAATGCTATCGATCCATCCCGGGAACCGTACCGGTGCACCAATCCGTTCAGGATTCGATTGTTCAAATGATACCCGGCCGAGTTGAGGGCTTCACGGAGCTCGAACGCACTGAGCCGACCGGTTTGATCCTGATCGTACAGTTTGAATACCGCCTTCCACTTGGAAATGTCGGTCAGCAGGGTTTGGAACTCTTCAAACCCGAGTTTGCCGGACTGGTCCGTATCCAGCATGGCGACCATCGAACGGCAAACGTCCTTCGAAAAACCGGTACCGACTTGGTCCACTAGAGAGGGAAGAGAGAAAGAGAAGGATGGACTATTAGCAAACTAACGAACGTGGTTCTGATGAAGGATGCAAAATTCACATGGGTATTTCGAAAACCTACCAGCATTGCATGAACTACGAAAAATGAGACGCAATTGATGATTAACGGGGTGTAGGTACTTGATAATTGACATTTATTAGTAAATAATAAAATATACTGTTTCTCTTTGCAAACATAGCGAATAATGAAAATAATGGAATCTTCAGTGATCATGTAGGTACTAATCAACGTCTCCAAGTTTTTTTTTTTAATATACCGAATTATACATCGTGACTGGTAGCGCATGGTCTATCCGAAACATGGTTGTAGTAGACTTCTACACTGTACCGCAATGCTTGCTTACAAAGGATATATTCATGTTTTAATCATTGTGACCACCCTGCCTTTGAACCACAACCACAAACAAACAAAAACTAAACCACTTTGCGATCTAAAACAAAATGTCACAATCAGCTAGAAGTAATACAAAATCAAAAAAATACTATACTGCCGACAACGCTCTGATGAAACAACGAAACCTCACCCCAAGCTCCTTCTCTAATCCTATCTTTTGACAATGTACCCCTCTAACCTCGTGTAAGCCGCTATTATTCGGCCCAACTACTACTAGACATAGAATTAAGTGAATTTTGTTACAAACAAAGAAAATGAATTATCGGCTCTGTGAAGCTAACGCGAATGAGCCTTCGAAATAAACGACTTAGGGGCTGTTCATAAACTACGTAGACAGTTTAGGGGGGGGGGGGGATTGACAATTATCCACGGCCCATACAAATTTTAAAGTTTTTGTATCGACAATTGTCTACGCAGTGGGAACCCCCCGTCAAGAATCCCAAAAAACTGTCTACGTAGTTAATGAACAGCCCCTTAGCTTAAAAAAAGAGTACCATGGAGCAGGGGGTTGTGATCCACCATGCAAACTTGACCCATCGCATCGGTTATTTTATGATATGTTTGTCAGTGTGTGTATCGCACAAGAACTGCTGTGTGTTGCTGCAGCAAATGTTATGTGAGTTTGTTTGCTTAGTAGTTTCAAGATATTGATTAATGCAAAAACTACGCTGGATGCAGTGGGAGTAAAAATGTAAATAACCTTTTATTAACTTTTTACGATAATTGCAGAATTAAACATTATTACATATTTGAGATGTTTCGATGCCGAAACAAACTATACTCTGAAATATACACCCCGTTTTCGATAGAACTGTATTTTCCGTTCAAAAGAAAAAAAAAAAGGTAGCGGAAAGAGTGGCATAGTGAGTTTCATGTGCTCTTGCCTTCGATATCTTATGGTTCGAAATAAATTAATCATTGCAATGGTGATGTTGAACCTGCTACCAATTAATTTGTTTCGAACAATTAGAGGTTTAAGACTGGAGTACGGGATGCTTGTTTTGCCCACTTGTTCACTATGCCCCTCTTACCCCTCATCTATAGTATATATGTATGTATATATAAAGCAACAAATAGGGGAGTTTTGTTTAGCCGTTGTCATTATTATTCCCAAGAATTCTCAAAATCGCAAACACAACACTGCTAATAACCGCATGTCAGTCCAATCTTCATTTTTATCAATCTTGAGTTAGCATAATTAGTTAGCAGTTCCAGGCCAAATAGTTGCAACACCTCTGATTTTCATCATCATCATCATCATCATCATAATCATCATCATGTTGGAAAAATATCAAATCTCATCAATGCCCAAGATCACGCTAGATTTTCGTAGACAAATAAAACAACAAGCAAGGAACTCAAAGTTAAAATTATTTTGTTATTTTACACGAATTTCCATGCACATAACAATAGCATGCATATTCATGACTTGAAATTTACATGCATGTAAAAAAACGTCACTTGAATTTTACGTGGATGGCTTTAGATGGACTCATCTTGTTAATTTACCGGACATTTAAAATCACACGCACTTTTACTTGTTTGAATGAGATTCATTACCAGTCCGCATCGTGCTCTCTTGCCGTGTGGATCTATTTGCTTTTTGCTGATGGAAGTGTTATTGCTACCTAAAGCTACAACAAATTTAAACAACTCTTTTCAGTGCTCAATATACCTGCAAATTGTCTACCTTGTTTGACTCTTATTCCTCTTCGATCCTTGTTTGGACCCTACCCGAGGTCTTCTTGGATATCGATTTGGAAAATTCCTCTTCGATCCTTCAGATTCTTATAGTAATCTGCTTGAAAGTCGATTTGGATAAAAAAAATTACTGCCGCCATGGCGCCTAAGCGCAAAAGAAAAGGGCAATCTCTTGATCCCCCTTCTGATGAAATTAATTTTAGCAATCAATTTGATTTGCTCACGGATGATGAGAATGATCCATCATCCAGGAAAAATTCTAGTAACCTTTCCCGGTTTAATGTCAAGAGGGAAAACATTCCCCCTATTGTGATAACCACTTCCGATTTCCATGCTCTTCGCATGGAACTTTTCAACTTCGTGAAAGTTAAGTTTTCACTACAAATTGGACGTCGGGGTGAATGCCGTGTATTGGCTGAAACCTTGGACGGATTTAAATGTCTTCTCAAGTATCTTACTGAGAAGCAGCATAATTGTTTTAGTTACGACACCAAAACTGAACGTGTGTTCAAGGTTGTCATAAAATGACTGCCCAGTGGTGAATGCCTGGATCAGATCAAAGATAAACTGGCCAGTGTTGTGAAAATATCAAAAGATCTTATCTCACAAATGTGCATAATATCATTTGAGTATCGTAAACCAAAAATCAACACGCAAACAACAGCCGATGATATTACAAGCTGTGATACGATTGCTATGATATCATGCTAACAAAACTCCCCGGCTACAATTCTCACCAAACTGTGTTGAGTTTGAGCTTCAAGATTTTTGCTGTATTTCCGAACACGAAAGGAAGCTTCCATCACTGCTGGCAGCAGTAACTTCGTGTCTGCCATCTGTGACGCTTCACAGATAGCAACCTATGCTTTCTCTTTCTAAGAAAACGATGTGCAAAGGAATCATTTTTGTGGTAAGTCAACTCGTGGCTGCAATTTTACATGTTCTGAATAGTCTTGCAATATCAAAGGAGCTTGTAAAAACAATATCATGCTTGATATTTTATTCCAATATCATGCGTGATATTGGGAGCCCTTGAGAGCGAAACAAAATCATTTGAGTGAGGATTATGCCATCACTGAAACTGGCAAAATTACTTGGAGTTGTGCTACTCCAAGTAATCAAAATGAAAATGAAATCCTGTCCTGGCGATTCGCGCAACGGGATTTCTTATGATTTTTATTTAGTTCACTTCAGAATTTTAGTTTAGTTCCATCTAGTGAACTAAACAACCTTAAGGCCTTAGAAAAAAACTAGCTTTATGTTCCATGTCCGAGTGAAGTGGGAACACTTCAGGAAGACTGGAGGAAATTTCCAAAACCTCACTCAGTGCTGTAAGTGCCAGACATGGGGTCATGGAACAAAAAACTGCTACATGCCAGCTAAATGCATGAATTGTGGTGATTCCTCTCACGCAAAGGAAGATCCTAAGAAATTTAAATGTTCAAATTGTGGTGAAAACCACAAATCCAATTTTTGGGAATGTAAGACTGGCAAAGCGATCCTACAATCTCGTTCTAAGCGACAGATAGGAAACGCTCCACGTTCTCGAACAGGTACAAATTACTCTGCTGTTAACAACGGTCAGCGAGGAACAAATTCTACAGTCGTACCCATAGGTACAAATATCACCCCTGCTTCGAATTCTTCATCTATACCTACTCCCCTCGCTGCTAACCATGTTCAGTGAGTTAATGGAGCTACCTATACTGCTATTGCAGCGGGTAGAAATCAAAATACTAACCAACGTAATTCTAACGGAAATTTTGACTGAGGAATCAGTACAGCTCCTAAATTTTTTTACAGAAATTGACATGATTTCTGATATGCTTAAATCTAACTCCATGTTTGATGCTATTCGAACTGGAGTAAAATTTTCGAACAATATTGTCATGACTTTGATATTCAGTAATGGATTTTAAATCATTAAATATTTTAAATTGGAATGCTCGATCTCTTAACGATAATTAAGACGAGCTAGGGTGTGAAGTTGTTCGCCTCCTCGTGGTGCACCCTGGAAACGATGGACCACCAGTGCTGCGGTACTGATCCAGTCGGCTAATCGAACAACAAACGAGGGGACGCGCCGGACGGCGCCTTGCGATCGATGTCAGTAAAATCGCAAGTATTTATACTGACACACTGGCATTATGTAGGATACAGAGTGGAAACTTATCATAAACCAAGCTACGGGCTGGCGCTCAAGGTATTTCATTCTCTTAGTAGAGTCGGGTGGAACCGACCGAAACGACGTTTGAGCTAATGCCTTGTTCGTCTCCGTCCCATAAAACCCTGGCAGGCCTTAGAATACGTTCCTCCCGTGCCACCCAGTTGGGGCTGCGGTGGGAATAGGTTCGGTTGAGTTATTCCCGTCTTACGCGATCCGGCTCTGAACATAACGCCCCATGAAGGCCTATGTCAACCCTTGTCATGGACCTCACTGGCACCCATGGGGATCAATCAGCGACTATTCCATTTGCACGGTAGGATAGCGGTCTAAGGGGGACCCAACAGTCGGGATGATTTCAAAAAATCATCAAAAAAAGCCAAAAACCCCAAACCCCCAGTGAACAAGTCGCCGAGGAGGCGACCGCGAATCCGTTCGCGAAGGGTGGTCTATCCAGATCTCCTAAACACAGTGAGCCGAACAAACGGCCGAAATCTCCGCGCGATGCAGAGACAACGGCCGAGATCGGTGGACAGCCGGAGGAGCAGCCGAAGGACTGGCCCGGGCTAATCAGAACCATGAATAGCTTTGGGCCCCTCCCTAGGCTGCTTGCAATCGCGGGACAGCTCGACGCCATCATAGAGTTCACGAGCACGAAGGGCAACATCGCGAAGGACCTAAAGCAGGCCTTGCGACAGCTTCGTGTAACCGTGAACGAGGCCCAGGACGACCACGAGCGGCTTAGGAAGCGACTAGAGGTCACAGAGAGGGCGGAACAGAAGGAGCCGAAGTCTACCCAGACGGACGCCTTCAACTTCGCGGGCAACAACACGATATCCAGCGAGGCCCTCCACTTTGCCGTTACGCAGGGACAGAAGCGCGATCGGCCCTCACCTTCGCCAGTAAAGGGCGCAGCACGCCCTAAGAGACGGAAAGTCTCTGCGCAGGTGGAGTGTGTGGCGGTGGCCCATCAGTCCACTGCATCAGTGGACGTACCGAAAAAGAGAGCTGGAATAGCCAATAGAACAGTTGAGAACAGTAGCGGCTGCAAGGGCGGGAAGCAGGGCAGTAAGAAGGGCGCCCCCCGAAATCCCCGAAACCCCCGGACAAAACTGCCCCCAAGAGCAGTGCTGCCCGGACCAGGAACAAGGGCGAAGCTCTCATCTTCAAGACGGAAGCGTCGAAATACGCGGAAGTCTTGAAGAAAATGAGAACGGACGAGCGCCTTGTGGAGATATGCAGCAACGTGAGGAGCATCAGGCGCACTCGTACAGGCGAGATGCTCCTGGTGCTCAAGCGTGGTGCTAAAGACCAGGGAGCAACCTACCAGAAACTGGCAAAGGAGGTCGTTGGTACTGGGGTGCAGGTGAAGTCGCTAGGCTCGACTATCACCATCCAGGTCAAGGACCTGAACAAAGTGAGGGAGGCGACCGAGATAGTCACGGCGCTCCGGGAACAGTGTCAAGTCGAGGTACCGCAAGCAGCGATTACCTTGAGGAAGGGACTGTTTTCCACCCAAGTGGCTACCATCAGGCTCTCTGCAGCTGAGGCCAGAAAGGCGGTAGCCGCAGGGAGGGTGCGAGTGGGCTGGTCAGTCTGCCCCGTCAGTATTCCCCGACCGATTACGGCTTGCTTTAGGTGCTTCGGTCAGGGCCATGTGGCCCGTGACTGTAAGAACACCGACAGGAGCAAGCTTTACAGATGGTGCGGCTCGGAGGGCCATAAGGCGCGAGGTTGCCAATAGCCGCCGAGTTGCACTATATGCGCGGAGAAGGGGAATACCCCTACCAACCACATGGCAGGTGGCCCACGCTGCCCGGGGGCCAAGAGCAATGCTGCTAAGCAGGCTTGCCTAAACTCCTCGAACTCAGATTATGCCGTAGAGATGTTCATTCATCGTGAGCTAGTTCCGAGACGGCTAATACATAGGTGTAACAGTCGGAAGAAGTGTTAGTTTGTTTACTTAAATGAACCATGCCCATTTTGTTATGGCATGTTTGCTATACGAAATGCGCCTCGTGTTTATTAGCGAATTTCACATCAAAGATTGATTAATTGAGTAGGAAATCAGTTTGGCACGGCATTTGTGACCAGCATACACCTTCCGGTAGTATGAAACAGGTCAAAAACTGTTCAAATCCGCAGATAAAATTTTTGTTTTGAATTTCTGTATAGCAAAATAGTGAACTTTTCGTGAACATTAACGGCAAAGAACTCACCAACACTGGGAGACTGTGAGTTCCTGCCCACCTGTTCATTTTCCATCGTGAGCTAGTTCCACGATGGAAAATGAACAGGTGGGCAGGAACTCACAGTCTCCCAGTGTTGGTGAGTTCTTTGCCGTTAATGTTCACGAAAAGTTCACTATTTTGCTATACAGAAATTCAAAACAAAAATTTTATCTGCGGATTTGAACAGTTTTTAACCTGTTTCATACTACCGGAAGGTGTATGCTGGTCACAAATGCCGTGCCAAACTGATTTCCTACTCAATTAATCAATCTTTGATGTGAAATTCGCTAATAAACACGAGGCGCATTTCGTATAGCAAACATGCCATAACAAAATGGGCATGGTTCATTTAAGTAAACAAACTAACACTTCTTCCGACTGTTACACCTATGTATTAGCCGTCTCGGGCTCTGCTCACCAAACAACATTTTGAACTTCGGGATGAACTCGGTGAAACTGTAAATATAGAGCTTCGTTATGCATTCGGAGAGAGCACGCACGGCCTTTGATTTATGCACGGTTTTTCCATTCAATATTATGATACACAACAATACTATACTAATACTATAGGATCATTCCCAGAGAACGTAACGTTTTGAGAGATTGATGTTTTTTTAACTCGCGGACCACTTTTTGGATTACTCAAACTCAGTCACAATATCTTTGATCATTTTTTCCACTAAGTGCTTTATGAGTGCATAAACGAAATTATATTTCTGACCTAGAATGTACGAGGGAAAAACTAGTAAAAGCACTAATTACTCCGTTTATGGATTATCATTTGGTGCTGTCTTCGTATTCTCCTGTTGCCTTTTAGAGAGTATCCATAAATGACGTAGCACATTTTTGATCAATTTTAGACCCCTCCTCCTCCTTCGTAGCGTATTTTGCTATACCCAATACATGGCCGGTCACAAATTCTGAAACCCCCACCTCCCTTTCAAATGCTACGTCATTTATGCATGTTCCCTTAACATGTTCATTCATTCAATTCGCTACCCTCGCTGCACACACGGTAGCTCGGAAATCTTTCTGGACCAACAATTGAAATAGGCAGAACAACCAAACGTAAGAAATGGCTTTAAACACAAACTTCTTGAGAATCAAAACACTACCACGTAAACTAAAATTTCCATTTGATAAAGGAAGTTTACCCTATCAGATGATGGCGTTAGATTGTTTGGATGTGCTTTGATTTTCGAAGAATTTATGTTTAAAGTCATTGTTTACATTTTGTTGTTCCGCCTATTTGAATTGTTGGTCTAGCGTTGTTTAAATCAGGTGGAGTCTGAATCGATTTATTCATAACCTTCTGTTGGTTGCAAGATGTCGCAGAAACGCATTCGGAAAAAGTTGCCCCAGCTATGCTCAACTTAACAGAAAACGGCCCGAAAATGACACAACCGGCGAAACCCCACTGTATCAACTTCACCCCGACGGGTCCCCGCATACATAAATACGAAAAAATGCAAAATACACATTTTCAAGTCGGGTAGATGAATCGAAAATACTCAAGTTGACAGCCCCTCGCCGAAAATAAGCAGGGATTTAGATGCCCTGCCCGAAGATCTTTTTTATTTTCATTTCTTTGCAATCCGTTTTATTTTGCTTGACCCTGCACTCAAATACTAAAATAATTTCAAAATATGTTTATTTTGTTCGCATAGCTGTCAAACCAAACAAAAACCAATACATTTATTTTCAACACGAATATATAGAATAGAATATAGACAGTTACCCTATGAATCCATTTTCCACTTTTGCGTGACGGAATTTATGCATACGTTCCATAATGTTTTTTTTTTTTCATTTCTTTGTTGTGCACTTCTTTCTCGAATACAATACAAAATCACTCATTCATGCGCTCTGGGAGATGCTATCAAGAGCCATGCTCTCTACGAATACATCACGAAGCTCTAAGTTTACTGCTTTGCGCGAGCGCATCAAAATTTCTGCTCGGCAGGCAGAGTCGATGTACACCCGAGAACGAGCTCCGCATCCCTCACAAAGATGCGGGTTGGCAAGAGCCCAGCTTGAGCATCAAGTATAGCTCCGTGAGAGCAAAATATTTCATCATCAAAATATGCTGGAGCTCAGCTTATTGATGACTCTTGATGGAGCTTTTGGCAAGCCTGCTGCTAAGGCAAAGAGCAATGCTCAGCCATGTTCGAGGTAGCGCAGTTGATCCTGAACCACTGTTCGGCTGCCCAGCAACTGCTGTGGCAATCGGCAGCGGAATGGGGAGCGGATGTCGCAATCATCACCGACCCGTACCGCGTCCCAACCGGCAACGGGAATTGGGTCACGAACGCGTCGGGGATGGCGGCGATATGCACGATGGCGAGCTTCCCCATTCAGGAGGTAGTCGTGTCCAACTTGAGCGAGGGATTCGTGATCACCAGGGTTAATGGAGTATACTTAAGTAGCTGCTATGCTCCGCTCAGGTGGTCTATCGAGCAATTCTCGCAGATGGTGGACAGACTCACTGCGGTACTTGTCGGCCTAAGACCGGTGGTCATTGCGGGCGACTTTAATGCATGGGCGGTAGAGTGGGGTAGCCACCACACCAACCAGAGAGGATGCATCCTACTGGAGGCAATGGCCAAGCTGGACGTTGTACTATCCAACACCGGCTCGGTCAGTACCTACAGAAGGAATGGTGCAAAATCCGTCATCGACGTGACATACTGCAGCCCGAGTTTGGAGGGCAACCTACACTGGAGGGTCGATGAGGGTTACACTCATAGTGACCATCAGGCGATTTGGTACAGTGTGGGGCCAGGTGAGAGGCGAGTGGCAGGAGGAAATTCTTCCTGCGCTTGAGGCTGGCGGACGTCGTTCTTCGAGGAAGAGGTCTTCGGCGAAGCACTGAGGCGGGAGCGAATAACCCCGGATCTGACGGGGAAGATCTGGTAGCAGCACTGACAAGGGCGTGCGATACAACCATGCCTAGGAGTGCCTATCCCAGGCATGGCCATAGACCGGTGTACTGGTGGAGCGAGTCGATTGCTATCCTCAGGGCGTCTTGCCTCCAGGCGAGAAGGAGAATGCAACGAGCTCGTACGACTGAATCTCGAGAGGAACGCCGTGTCGCTCTTCGAGCGGCTAAGGCAGCCCTCAATAAAGAGATCGCCAGATGCAAGCGCGCGTGCTTTGACAGCCTATGCCAAAGCGCCAACACGAACCCATGGGGGGATGCTTACAAAGTGGTCATGGCAAAGACCCGTGGCGTGACGGCACCCCCGCAGAGATCACCAGCGGTACTGGCTCCGATCGTTGGGTTCCTGTTCCCGCGTAGGGACGTAGACTCCTGGCCGCGGATCCCAGGGGCGGATCAGGGAGAAGTGTCTAGAGTGACGAACAGTGAACTTGGCGGTATTGCCAGGTCGCTGGTGGTGGGCAAGGCCCCGGGCCCAGATGGGATCCCGGTTGTGGCTCTGAGGGCGGCCGTTGCGGAAAATCCAGACATGTTCCGTTCTGTTTTTCAGAGTTGTCTGGACGTAGGCGTCTTCCCAGATGCGTGGAAGCGGCAGAAGCTGGTGCTGCTTCCGAAGCCAGGAAAACCCCCTGGGGACCCGTCAGCATACAGACCCATCTGTTTGCTGGACACCACTGGGAAACTGCTTGAGAGAGTCATCCTCAACAGGTTGTCGGCCTACACCGAAGGTGTAGACGGTCTGTCAAGCAGCCAGTACGGGTTCCGTAAGGGCAGATCCACGGTGGACGCCATCCGCGACGTCATCCAGACGGCAGAGGTGGTCCATCGGAAACGAAGGGGCATTCGCTACTGCGCGGTGCTAACCTTAGACGTGAAGAACGCGTTCAACAGCGCGTGCGGGGGGGCGATAGCCCGCTCGCTACACCAGCTCCAAATTCCCGGAGGGCTGTATAAGATTCTGGAAAGCTACTTCCAGAATCGTGTGTTGACGTACGACACAGAAGATGGCGAAAAATGCGTTAGAGTCACCGCAGGAGTGCCACAAGGCTCCATCCTGGGCCCGGTGTTATGGAACGTCATGTACGATGGACTGTTGAGGATAAAATTCCCGGTAGGCGTGAAAATTGTATCGTATCTTTGTGAAGCTGGACAATATCGGCAATATCACGGTAGCTTTTGCCAGTTTTGTGATGTTCAATAATTAAATTTCGCATACTGATCGAAATTTGGTCTTTTTTGGACATTTTGAAACAAATAACCTTCAAATTTGAACACAAAACTGAAATTTTGAGAAGCACTAAATGACAGATAGACACAATGTTTACATTCGATAAAGTTCCACACAGCAAAAAAATAATTTTGATATCACATCAAAGTGGATGCACTACAATCATGTCGAAAATTTCATGTAATTTTTATGACCACATAAATAAACAAATGCAGTAAAAGCAGCGTAATGTCAGTTCATGCATTGTATTAATGATAATTTTGTCCTTTTTAGCAAGTAATATTACACCATATTTTCGACATGATTGTAGTGCATCCACTTTGACGTGATATCAAAATTATTTTTTTGCTGTGCAGAATACACACTAAAACTCTGTAAAACACACTTAAGTCATAGTATCCGTTTGGGGATACTATGACTTAAGTGTGTTTTGCGTAACTCTTTACCATTTTTCATAATTTATCACATGAAATCTCGCCGTATTTTCAATGGCAATGTGATAAATAAACATAAATTGATAAATCATGGAGGAAGAATCATAAAATTAAACTGATTTTCACCAGAAAAACAAAAAAAATGTAAATTGGTAGGGGGGTGCATAAACTTTTTTTTGCATACTGTATAAAAACTTGAGTAACGCTATAATGTGATATGAGGGGCTTGGTGGCCTTAGAGCAACCGGTTTTGCTTACAGAGCAGAACATCATGAGTCTAATGTCAAGCCCATCCACATTCAAGATTCGTCAATCGTTTTTTTAGTTAACATGACTACATGGTAATAACAGCAACTCGATGATTAAAAAGGAGCTCGTTTGCCTAGTGGCAAACGTTTTTGCTTACTGAGCAGAAGACCGTGGGTTCAATCCCAAGCTCCTTCGCGTTATATGATTGTTAGGACATCAATCAAAACGAACCCTGCTGCAAACCCAACCCTATTACCCAATATCCCAGTGATTCCTCGTGGAAGTGCAGAGGTGTTCTCGGCTTCCATCAAAGCGAGTGTCACGTCAACACATTCCTACCCCTTCCTTTCTTGACCTGTGTTCGGGCGCGGCCGACGCTGGTATTGCCTAGTTTGAGATCACTAGTTTTTACACATTGAGGATGATTGTTAGTCCCAAGCATCGTCTATTGGTTTTCTGTGTAATTACAGCTGGTCTGGCAATAACAGAGTAGCAACCGTGGGCGGTCAATCATGCTCATGCCCATGCTCATGCTCATGTTAAAGTTTGATGTGACCATCCCCTCCTTTCCACACATTTTCCAGCCATTGTGTCCCAGTCTTATTATCCTCCTGTTTCTGTTCTACTTGCCCCTGCCCAGCCAGGATTTGGTCAACCGCCCGAGAGTAGTATCTGAAGGAGGCTTTAGAAACCAGAAACCTACCTAGCTCCTTCCAATCAAAATTGTTACCCATTAACCTCGAGCCCACCACGAGTAATTGGTACCTAATACTAACCTAAATTTACTGCTGTTTTAAATGTTACAAAAATACGGATTTTTGGCTCCGCAAAGTATCACACACGACTTAGCCTAGCAAATAAACAAACTAGTTAAAAAATCTTCTTGGATAAGATTCAAAAGTCAGTGTTCACTCGGCTGTCGACAAAAGCAGGCCACTCTCGATGTGTGCTACGCGATCGTCTGTTTTCTCGGCAGCAACCATTGTGTGGTCCTCCTCATTGTTCTTCATCAGCAGTTCTTTCGGTCGATGCGTCGTCGACTTCGGAAAGCAACCGTTTCGTGATGAGTGTGTGAGTGCTGACCACGTTTTGCGTCCATTGCTGCAATGGACGCGCTCTGACCCTCGTTGGCGTACAACAATTTGCCACACAATGAAACTACTGGAAGCGGCTCCAGTTCTGATGGAGGAGGCTTTTTGGATAGCGGAAGATAAAGTGTTTATTGTGTTGTACCTTTTGACTATAGTTTTAAGATGTATTGTATAGTGACCAAGAATCCTCGGCTCTGTAAAGTTAATTCGGTTGAGCCTTATCAAATAAATTAATAAACAAAAAAAAAAAAAAAAGATTCAAAAGTTTACTTTTAATATTCAATTTGCATTCATGATGTAAATAGTGTTTGAAACTATCCATTTGGTTATACATAATTTGAATTTTCTACTGAATTTTGTATGATTAGTGATGATTTCCCAACGTAGGGATAATTTTCACCGTACCGCAAAAATTGAACGGTATAATTAATTGTCCAAGCACCATGAGTTCCGATCCATTAGCGGAGCAAACCTTAATCGGACTAGAAATTTGACTTAGTTTATTTTATTTTTTTTTAAATGTCCTCACTAATGAGTGTTGTTGACTTCCAGAATCTAGAAGACCTTTAGCGGGTAGCCCATATATTTTAATAGCCGCATAAGGGCGATTATCATGATCCTCTGATAAGGATATGGTAAGAGTCTGTTGTGAGTTCGAGTCGTAAAGCTCTTCAGATACAGGCTCCCACATTTCACCCTCCGGATAAGTATTCACGCGGCTTGATCCGACGGTCGGCGATTTCCGACCGTCTGACGTCCATTTTTTTGGCAATACGGGCAATTTTGGGTTTCGAAACCCTTAAAACCGCAAACTAGGCACAACATATGCCTTTTGCTCAAACGAATGGTTAGTTTGTCGACAGTATAAACATTCATAATGGTGGGGTGGTTTGTGCGAAGCTATCAACATTTCCAAAGTTCGAATTGGTTTCGAGCTCCGAGCTGTTAGAATCCGAGGGTTCTTAAAATCTTTTCTAATATACTCTTCTTTTTTCTTGTGAAAACCCTCCTTATTTTTGGGAATGAATTTGTCCTGAGCTCGTGGGTTAGATTGTGTACGATTTGGATTAGTGTTCCTCTCACGGTTGGTATTTGCTACAGAGACAGCATTGGCCGACCTTTCTGTACCAAATACTTTAGCGAACAGGGAAAAGTTCGAAGCGTCTATTTGATGCCCCGCATCAAGCAATTCTGACAAACTAAAAATGGGTTTCCACAATAATGCTTTCTTATAATCCGTTCGCATGTTTCTCCTAAGAACATCTAACATTTCTCCCTCGGTCATCGAATTGATCATGGACCGAAACATACTTTCCATATCGTAAATATAGTAGAAATCCTGAAAAGTCTCGTTGCGTTGCTGGCGTCTTTGATAAATCCTAGCAAGCACGACAGAATCCAGTTCCGGATGGACGAATGCCTTGCGGAGCTCGAATACTAAATGAGTTCAATTCCTCAGGCGTCCCGCCGATCTCATGGACGTATACCAATTCAAGGCAGGGCCCATAAAGAGGTGAAAAGCTGAATTAAAGAGCTCCGCTTCCGATACATTTTCACAACAAAGCTAGCTGAGTAACTAAATGCAGAAACTCATTTAGTTTTAACCCCTGATCTGAACCGTCATATTTACCGATTTTCCACTTAGACACGGGCAATGATTTTCGAGTGTTAAACCCTTGGGCCCTTAGACTCCTATGCGGAACTGTGGAGGAAAGCCGGGAGGATTGGGCATAGCTTGTGAAACTGTTACCGGTGGGTCGGTCGGCCGAGGTGGAAAATATTCCCTAAATCCTATAACGAGCGGAACCTGAGTGGGATTCATACCAGAGAACATTCCTGGAAACGGCATCTGATTCAAGCCTGACTTCAGATGGTGAGTTTGGAACTGATTCATCCCTGGAATCGGATTCGGTATGGAATGTGGGATATATGAAGTGGACGACGTACTAGGAAACCAGTCACGTGACTCGTCATCGGTCCTTAATGGTTGGTAATAGCCTGAGGGATGATTACCCGTGGACAAGCAAGCCTCAGCCCTGGTTGTATAAATGGGAGTGTGGTTCGAAAACGATAAGTTATCAGCCGTCGGTGGCTATTTGTAGCTAGCACTCGAGCTAATTGATGATGCCACCCGAGGAGCTGTATATGAAAGGGTTGGGTTCGTTATCGCATTTATTGCTGGAGGCTGTCTTATCCCCTCGGGAGTTTCCCAGTTTTCTCTCGATTGAGTTGCTCTTCCTACATCATTGGCATTAGGAGTGTACACCATTTGAGATTGGGTATAAGGTTGAGATGACGGAGCCCAAGAAATTGGCTCTGTGAATTGAACTTGTTTTCCCGTACCCGAATTGAGAGAGGATTTCATTGGGATGGTGCCCGTGTAGATAGCTCTGAGCTGAGTCATTCTGTCGTAGGTAATACACTTCCTGAAATCTCCGCAAACGATAAAGTTCCTGTTCTAATTTCAAAAGTCCATCTCTGACATCATCAGCCTCTGGATCTTCAGATTCCAGCAATAACCCAAGAATATCATATTCAGATGAAGTTTTTTAGTTTGAGCTTGCGTTGTCTGAACCACTTTAGGGGTCGTTGACTCTAAGGTTGTTCCCGGGGTCACATTCTGATTTCTTGATTCGTCAAACAATTTATCTAAACCCAATCCGGCATTTACCGTCGGTTGGCGCTTATTGTAAAAAAATTCATTTAGGTACCCCAAATGTTTTCAAAGCAATTTAACTTTTCTCCCTAAGTGAAGTAACGCGGACTGACACCTTGAAGGTAAATTCTATTTCGTATTGCTTGCAATTGCATCAATTTGCTGCAATTTGATCTCACAGTTCAGTACCTCCTCGTACGGATCCCTTCTAAATACCCTTTCGTCCACGGTTGGATCTTCTTTTGCTACCTTCAACTTTTCTCTCAATGCTCTACGTTTCCTTGACATCAAAACATTTCGACTGAATACGATATCGCGGATTTCTAACTCAAAATCAAGCTCATCTCCATTACGATGGTCCACACGAATGTCATAAGATAGTCTATCGAGATCTTCTTCTTGCAGTTCAACCAGTGGCGTCGCGTCCACATGTGCAACCTGTGCACGACACAGGTGTAAATAATTTAAAAAAATGCGTTCAGATTTGTATAGATTTGATGGTCACATTATAGCTGTATGTACTTCTCTACTCCAGACCACATGTGACCATGAATACACTATTTTATAGTGGGGTTCAATTGAATTTTCGACCATGGATTGCTTCAAAAATGATTAAATTCAGTTCGGATGGTCTGCCTAATCCCTAATGCATTGATTTCTAAGCAATTCGTTATTACTACCATGACAAAACTCGTCAAATAGTGCACCTAAATGCGATCTTTTTTGGGTGGCGGGTGGCAAGTTTGTGAATGGTCAAATGCCTGATGTAAGCCAAGTAGATCTTCTATCACCTCTTGAAACAAACCACAAATTTTCCACAATACTTGGCGGTTTGCACCACTAGTTGTAATTGAAATTTTCAGCAGTCACGCGTCAAACGGTAGCAACACGGAAACAGTAGTCTGCTACGCTTTGGACGTGTATCATACTTGCAGACCGGTTTGAATGTGTGAGTTTAAATTAGAAGATTTGTGATGTATGGGTGCCAAAAGTGTGCATTTCTCGCAGTGCACTTGGATATCTGATTGCAGGCAAAGAGAGTAATGGAGAAAGAAAGCGCAAAAGCTCGCTTTCACTCTCTTTACAGTTGTAAATCTCTCAATTGGGTTCTTTAAGGGCATTGAGGTAAATACATATTCGTAATCTGCATTAAAAATGGAACCCAAACCCAAAATGTTATCAATTTGCGTACACTGGAGCTATTTTAAATAAGTTCGATTACATTTGCAAAAATCACCTTATTACGTCCCTCGGTGTCACTTTGCATGGGAGCGAGATGTCAGTTTGTTTGTTAGTTTAGTGTCAAACAGTGAAGTTGTTATTTTGCTTTAAATTTTAATTTAAAAATCGAGATGAAAGTGTGTGGGTTCGAAAAAATATCGCTGTGCTCAGAGAACGAAGCTCTATCGGATGATGTATAAAAAAACAATACATTTTTCAAAATTAAAGAACCCAATTACCAAAGGTGGCGCAGGTGCGCCTGTCAAAACTTATGAGCTTCCCCTGGCTCATTCTGATAGTGTTGTTTTGATGACTAAAGCCTGGTACGCAGCTGAAAAGAAAACGGAAAAGTAATTTTTGAGGAATATTCCCAAAAGTAAATTTGACAGCTATAGGGAGGTGTCTTTTGCTAAATTTTGAGTTCATAGGTAGGTGTCGTCTAATTTTAAAATCAACAATTATCAATTTTTATGTTGTTAAAATGCATCCAAAACATCATTTTTACATCAAACGTTAAAATTACCTAACGGAATAATTGGTCAGACCATTATTCCGCAAGGAAAATGAAATTGCATTCAGAATGCGCCACCTTCATGTCGATCACGATACTAATGTAATCGATCTTTCCTTTACCGATTTCTTTTGAACTGCGTACTGGGTCAAGAAATGCTAATTAAAAGAAATTTCTTTAGCATTCCGTGTCCTATCCCGTAGCACGTAAAAACGTCATTACTTTTCAGCTGCGTACCAGGCTTAAAGAGTTGATTAATTCAAGTTTGCTACCCAGGGGACTACAGCAATTTTCTCTAGATTTTGACACTGTTTTGTATCAAACAATGTTTTCGGAAGTGTTTGACGGATATTCTTCATTACACTTCAGTCGAAAGAGTTAGCCTTGTGATAAAAACGAGAATTAGTTAGGTTTTGCAATTCTTCCTGCTTCGGTTAGTGCGAAAAGGACCATACAAGTTATGTTTACACAAGATGATAGTTGTTACGTTAGGTAGTGATTAATATATAAATTGAGAATATGTCCCTCAAATTCATGGTGGTGGTGAACTATAGCGAACAAAGTTAGGTGCACAGGTAAACAAATGAGACACACTCAAAATAATGTTCACGTCAGTGCTACGTGAAAACATACGTAGATATTTTCCATCATACTTTTCAAGTAAGAGCTACGTGATTGTCATGTAGGGGTACTCATTTTATTGAGCCCAAACGTCACTGGATTATCACGTAGAAGTTACATGAATATGTCGATGGCATTCACTGGTGGATTTCAGTATCACATTTTTTAAAGTTGTTTACAAAAGATTTTCTTATAATATAAAATCAATTCTGTATAGAAATCTAATAATATTCCTTTATTTATTAATGCACATATTGCCAAAAAAACACAACAGAAGACATTTTTAATGATATCCAATGTGGATTCCAAACAATCCTGGTGATACGAGCAATGGGATAGGACTAGTTTCCTTTTCACTGCCAGATCGTTTGCCGTCTTTCTATTGAACAATAAAACAGCCAATGTATGTTTGATAATCATTAGAAATAATCAAAATGTATACTTACATTATGCAATTATTTTACAAAAATAACGGACATAAGCACATCACGATGCCACCATACTTTGCACCACTCTGAATGTAGAACTCTTTTTTCAGATGTGGATATCACATAAGGTTTACGTGAAACGCACATAGAAACAGTGTATGAGAAAATCACGTAAATTGCATTGATTAAGTATGTGTGCTTAATCGGAAATCCCTTCGATATTCAAGGGGTATCACATACATTCTACGTGAGTCACGTAAAACTGAGGGGAGTGGAAAAAGAGAGAGCTTACGTGATTTTTCACGTAGTTTTAACGTGTCGATTATTTTGAGTGCACGCGACGCCTCTGAGTTCAACACTCATATATGATCTTTCCCGGTGTAATTTGAGTTTTCCCGCATTTTCCCGTTGTTTTCACATCCAATTTTTGCCCAGATTTCCCGGTTTTCCCGGTTGAATGAGGGTGTTCAAGAGTTCCAAGGATGTTTGCATAGAACAAATACAAAACTCAAGAGATGGCTAAATATTCAAGATGCTGAGGAAAGGAGGAAACCATCGCCCTCGGATTATTTCAATTTAACAATTATTACAGAACTAAAATTAAATCACTCAATCCATTCCAACAGCTTTTTAAAAATCAATGCCCCTTATACAAATATAAGTTTATTGGAAACCCTAATGTTAAACAACATGGTTGAGTAAGTTTTAATTTACGTTGAATAAGTGTACACATTCGAATATAGCTAAATAGAATAAAATCATTGGACAAATAGTTGAATATATTCAAAAGTAAGCTCCTGAATCGATGTATTAGACACTGTTATTAAGTGGAAAAATAATGTGTAAGCAATTTTTCTGAACTTCACCGGTGTTTTGTTATTCTGCAACTTGATAATATCATAGTTTATTAGTTCTTTCCATATCGACTATAGAAACGGAAACAACCAAAAAAGTGTCTACATTACGTAAAGCGTGCACATCAAACATAATCAAACAAGCTGGTACGTAGCAGCAGGAAGGATGGAAAACAAATGAAACTACCCAAGTATCAATTTTGGTTTTATTAGGGTTCTGTAGATCATGATTTAGACATGTAGAATACTTTAAACCCTTAATAAAACTTGCAATGTTACTTGGGTAATGTGTTTGACAACAAAGTATAATGAATAGATGAATTTAACAAGCATTGTTTAGGGATTAGGAACAGGCAAAAGATCAGAACCTATCGATTCGTCTTCAAGCTGAAGCAACCTAAAGTTAGTGCAAGGGCATCGGCGAGAATTAGTTCGAAAAATCGTTTATATAAAAAGTTTCAAATTCCCCTCCGTCCTGAAAAATAAGAAAGCTGAAAACAAACTGTCCAAATAGATTAGCTCCAAATGTGTAGTAAAATCTCTCACCGTGCTGAATGGGAACGATCTGACTCTGCATGTTGGCGTTGCCGTTGGCGTTGGCGTTTGCGTCCGGTCCGCTTCCGGCCACTCCGAAGGCTTCCGCAAACGGTGTATCCTTGCAGAAGAGGCCACACAGCTGGGCCAACAGTCCACCACCGGCGTCCTCCGGGCCACCTCCGTCGTAGTTAGCCGCATTCTGCTGGTTGGCGTAGGATTTGTTCAACCCATTGACCGACGACGACTTGGGGAGATCTACTCACGTGTTTCGTGCATCATTTCGTGTGAGTGAAGGTGGTTGATTGCAGTTCATGTGGGAGGATGTTTGGATGAGGATCGAGGGGGGTTCGATGGTTTTGCGATGGAGAATAATTCAGAAAATAGTGTGTGTTTGTTTGGTTGGATATGAAATTTTTACATTTTGTTTTAGCATCGGAAAAGAGAAAAACAGTGGGAAATTCATGATGAGATTCTAGCTCAGCTATTTTGACGGGAATTTAAACTATCATCTAAACAAAATCTACACACTTAGATTTTTTTGCCGAGATGGGCACCACTGAGCAGCTCGGCATTTTATTTTGCTGGAAATTCAGCAAAAAATATGTTTGTTAGCTGAGATCTCGGCAAAATTCCCGTTTGTTAGCTGAATCTCGGCAAGTTTTTCACTGAGATTCAGCAAAATAAAATGCCGAGCTGCTCGGTGGTGCCCATCTCGGCGAAAAAATCTAAGTGTGTACGCGCACATGGAGGCACAATTGGACGTAGACTGGACGGACGAACAGATCACCCGCATGACCCAAAGTTTCACGAAACGAGCGTTGTGCAAGAGACGACTGCATTATTAGTTAAGTTAATCTGACTTCCATACAAAAATACAACGAATTTTCAGTGGCAAATGAAATGACAAACGAAATGATTAGTGAAAATAAAAAGCTGTTAGGCGTTTGATTGGTCCGTATACCTGGTTTAACCTAGTCTCGCTTTGTGTTTGGTAGGTTATGATTCTTCAACACCTAATCTATCATGAAAACCGTTCTAAGATGGGAAATCTAATGAACTATTCTAGAACGAATGTTCACTAAAGGGCAACAGTACCAGAAAGGAACTAGCATTTGAATAACATTAACAATCGAGGGGTAAGTGCAAGAGTAAAGGAAAAAGAAAACTTGAAACGTAACGTACGATTATCCCATGGGGGAATACCCATTTGAGTGTAACATAATTTAGAACCTTATTTAAAATAAACCAGACTATAAATGCCAAGATACTCACCATCACGGAACGAATGATCCAGGATGCGTTTCAGCTCGACCCAGTCAACCTCCCCGTCGGTGCCGGCCACGTCCAGGAAGAGACGTTCCATGGCTTGGCGCTGGGGTGAGGGTTGCGACGGGACTGGGACGTCTGGTGCAATCTACAATTGAAAGATTAAGTTCATTAGGATGCTTTCAACGGTTGGATGATTTGGGGAATAGAATGGAAACAAAGCCTAAACGACATGCCAAAAGGGGAGGGAACATAGTGAATTAAAACTTTCGGGCAAACTAAACGAGACTTACATCTCTACCACCACCGCGATTGATATCGCCGGGATTGACCTGATAGAGTAAACGCACAGGTCAACAAGATTTTCTTTTTCTATTGGTTTTGAATTTGAACTGTGTTTTTGATTCATCATTCAATTAAATACAATCCGCATTGAATGCATGTATTTGTTTGGTTTATAAGAATAATGTGATGATGCAATAGGCTACCAAGAACAAGAAGACAATGTAGTATCTAGTACGACAAACACAAAAGGAAACGGTTATGTGCTCAAGTTATTAACGAAAGAGTAAGTCGCCGAAGAGAATCTAGCAATGTGACTTAGGATCTAATGTAATGTTCAGCTTGAAATATAAGAAAGACAAGAATAGCAAATGTTTAGAGGCAACAAACGTTGCAATTTACAAACCTATCGACTAGATGCTTTCGTCATATGACGTCTTGAGTGTGAAACAATCGATAGAACTGTTTCCGCACATCGAAGGTACGTGAGCAAATCGGAGATCATCTCTTTTCCCAGTGGTGGGGGGAGATACCCCTCACCATCTCACCCCAACAGGGGAGTTTGGTAAAGGAGATGATCAAAACGATTCATGCCTTCCTCAAAATTGATCTCTGCTCGCTTTCTACTCTCTATACACAATTTTCACACTCACTGCCGTACTCTAACGGAACTATCAACTCTATACTTTCATCTCCTTATCTATCGTATGAAATGACCACCTTAAGTTTTATATTTGACGTTAAGCATCTCCAACTATGTACATCGTTAGCTTCACGCATGGTACATAATTCATTATTTCTACACCGTTTCTTAGCTTCCAACTTCAAACGTATTGTACCGCATTTTTCGTGAAATGAAACATACCTACGTCTCACGTCTTCCATATGTAACATTGGACCCTATTGCATCTTCATTATGAGTATTGTAAATTAAACAAAACATCAACAGGTACTCACCCTATCATCAATATCTCCAACTCCGACCTCCTCGTCGTTCTCCTCCATGCTGTTCTTGCACTCCGAGAACACTCGAATCAGGAATTCACCTTCCTCATTCGGTTCGAACGTCGACGGCAAAATCAAGTATTCACCGGGCGGCAGCTTAAACCGACAGCTCACTTCACGGAGATTGATAAACGCCTGCGAACGCGCAACCGAGGCATTGTACTTGAAGAAGTTCATCTTCAGCGGTTTCTGGCCCAAATCTCGTTCCGACAGTCGATATACGGCGAAACCGATCGTCAAGCAATCCACGCCCATGTTTCGTCGGGACCGTCGATTCTTCTGCATCAGTGCTATGATAACCGTACATTTTCCTTCATCATCGTCCTCATCCGGATCCTCCAGGTGAATTACGTACTGAGGATTATGCCAGAACGTCTGCAGATAGTTACGGCAACCTCCAGCCGTACTACCGACGGCCCATTCTCCTTCGAAGGTGGACATCTCCCAACGGAGCTTACCGCGATTGATCGCTTCATCGCTGAGCGAATCCGGACTCAAGTTACAAATCTCAATTCGGTCAAAGTATCGGGTGAAATCTCGGTACGACATCCAGAACTCACCATCGGAGTCGAAATTCAGACCGAGCTCCTCCTTCTGCTCATCCGGGATGAAACGCCACTCCTGCGATTGATCACTCCAGGCTCCATTCCACTCGGCTTCATTACCCCATGGGTTGCGCAGACGAATCAGAGGGATCTTACCGGAGCTGGACGGAGTTACAATATCGACCATTTGTATCTTGGTAATTGAATAAGCGTGACCTCGGATAAGGCCTTCTGGTGTTTCTGCTTCAGTAACGTTTGGATCAGGCTGTTGGGAATAGAAACCTAGTTGATAAATTTGTCATTGCAAGAAAAACAAGTCAATTACCTCAATACTGCAGGCAAACATCGAATTCCTCTGGAATCCCTTTTCGATGATGGGGAAGAGATTCGGTGGCGTTTGATCTTTCAGATCGTACATTTCTGTGACACCTCCGGTGAAGTCCTCCATGGCTTCGCAAGTGGTACCACCCTTCAGCGCTTCGTAGGATCCATGCAGCTTGGCGTAGGCTTTCTCCAGCAAAGCACTCCAGAATTCATTCTTCTCCGATGATCTCATGTAAATCAGTTCCCCACGGTACGTAGGTAACCGATCGTCGATCACCACATCCACCCACCGTCCGTACTGCCAGAAACGGAAGTGGCAAATTCCGGCATAGTCCTCTTCGAAGCTATTATCCTCTGGGACCACCCGGAGGAACATCTTCTGATCCTGAGTCAAGTTTGCACAAGCGGCCAAAAGCCAGCAATCTCCCAGCTCACCCTGCTGAACGTCAAACCGGGAGAATCCTTCCACGAAGAATTCTGGGTTTTCGCTGATCTCATGCGGACGGAGCCACTCATAGTGCCGATCGGGGCGGCGCGAGAACATTAACGATGAGGAAACGGCCTGAAACTCCGGATCTTCAAACAGGGAACCATTCTCAAGGCACTGATTGCGAAGGACGTAGAAATCCTGGACGTCGGTACGGGTACGGAAGCCACTGCCCTTTTCGCCCAGCTGGAAAATGAAGAACAATTGTTAATTCAACGTTGGATTTTATGATAGGACAAGGAAATAGAATTTATAGGTCAGTTGGCCACATTTCACAATCGCTTGAAACATAATCGTTTCAAAACTAATCACGCCATACTCGATAGATGTATTCCCCTTCCGGTGTGAAGTACTTCTTAAGCGGAATCTGCGGCAGATATCTCGCATGGACAGGGCACTGATACTCGTAGCTGCCGTAGTAGTAACTCTCCAGCGGATTCTCCTGGCAGTACCTTCCATAGCTTCGGTCGTACATCCCATATTGGTACACCACCTCACCATCACCACCGGGAAATTCTACATCCCGCCCTCCGCGATCGAATACTTGCGGACTGACATAGACTAGATTCCGTTCGACCACTCGCTGCACCAAGGATTCCACCACCGAGGAGCTGGTCATATCCGAACCGTTATCTACTTCAGACTGACCACGAGCGGCGAAGATGACAACGACGGAGGTTGGGACTACCGCACGCTGGAACTGCTTGACCGAAGCAACATTCTATTTCGACACATTCAAACCGTGGGAAGGAGTAAAAGCTTTCCCCGAGACATGAACACTCCATTAGAGCGGAACACGGACGTCCCGCTGCGAGCCTTTGAGTATGTAGGTGGCACAAACGTATGTCCGGTCTCGATTCGTAGGAAGAGAAAAAAAAAAGCAAATGGTTGCGAAGGTCGAAGACGAATCAGTACGGATCTATCGAAATACCTTGATAATAACCCCTGGCAGTTGGTAGTTTGGCACATCCTTGAACTTGAGCCTGGAAGAGTGTAGTTTTTTCGGTTCACCTAGTTTGTTGAACTTTAGGATGCATTTCTCGGTAGAATCGACTTGGAGCAACATTGCTTTTCAGTATACGTTTCGGGTAGAGATTAGTAGAAGGACTGTTTAGGAGTGGCGGTGCCACATCAAGAGCATGCAAAATTCGGTCGCGCAAAGTTAATTAGCATACAACTATTAACTCGTTTAGGGTGTGTTGTCGGTCGCTACAGTGAAATCCATTTAAAATGGAGTATTAACGTGCGTTCCAAACGTAATATTCCCGATGGAAGGCATATAGACGGATAGTGGAGTAAATAAACAAGAAAAGGTGACTAATTTCAGTTTTTAAACAAGTGCATGTGATTAATTTCCTACCTCATGTCATCTAAAAATGTACAAAATTTCGATGAAAAATCATAATTATATGAAGACAAAGCTAGACGAACAATTCAAAAGGTCCTATCAGCTTTGATCGATTCTGTTCATCGACTTTCTGTTTCGATAACAATGCCTATGCAATCACATTTCTTGTTATTATCGTCGCAAAGTTTGATGATAGAAGTTGTTATCCAATCATAGGTGCCAGGTGTTTAAAGAAAAAGTCTTCAACGAAATCGAAAAATGGTATCCACATGTCTTCGCCGCTCCTATTCAAGTTGGAGAGGGTGGGGATGGGTTGGAGGTCTTTCATCATTCTTAATCATACAATCATAAAAGAGAGCGATACAGGGAAAATGCTCCCCTTAATCACAGAGAACAAACGTCCAAGTCATATTCCTAAAGTGTGAAAGAAATTTAGACATTTGAAATTAGCAATATCATGGTGGCGCTAGTGTCGCTGCCCATCGACGTCGATGACCGGCAGACGTCATCTTAACATGATGTCGAAATTGTTGTGAGCAAAACATTGTTTGTTAAAAACCGACCAAAACATGGGCCGCAAGTGCGAGTTTTATTGGTTCGCAAATAGACCAGGTGTTACCAAGCGAAAATCTTTTCACAATTTTCCTAAGGATCCTGAATTGCCCAAACTACAGGAGATTTTCTTCTCACGTGGACTCCAAGTGTTTGCAACGGAAAGGTTATGTTCCGACCACTTCCCCCCGGAGGCTTTTCGAATTCCTGCAAGAACGGATGCAGGGCAGTGTTCAAATCTTACCACATTTTTTTCTGAATTTAAATGAGGGCTAATTGGAGTTCATACTCACTGAATCATTTGAAGATACGCCGCAAGTGAACTCAAGAAAAGTCAGTTTTGCTCCTGACTACTATGCCCAGTTAAAATTGGAACGAAAAACGGTTGTAGATCTACAGGAAACTTAGGATAGGAAAGAGCTTAGTTTTTCATTCGAAAATAATGGTTCCGCAGAAACTCGATTTATTTCCGTTGTTTTGTCTTGTTTGTTTTGAACTGATTTGACAGTTCATTTCGATACACGGTCAATAAGATCAACCCAAATTTTAGTTCAGTTTACTCATTAATCCCAAAAAGAGATCACTCGAGTCCCACCATCCCGCAAGTGTTTCTAACGTATTTTAATTTGATTTCTTACACATAATTTTTCGAACAATTTGTTTAAGCTTGGATGTCCGTTCTCTGTGCCTTAATACAGTTACTTAATAAATTTGCAGAATTATGAAAATTTCGTAAGTTCAAGAATCTTGAAACAATTTTGTATTTTATATTATCCAACTAGGGTAGAGAACTACTTCGGCCTAAGCGCCCATTTTGGGCCTATCAAGCAGACAACATCAAATAAATCCATGATTTCGGCGTTAACAGGACAATTATGCGTTTGGTACGATACTTTAGATCAAATGCTACCGAACGAAGTTAATAAGAACGCGTGATATGAATGTTTGCACCCAATATTATTAAAAACAAATGAAGCGCTCCGACCGAATCAATCTTTATCTTTATCCGATAGGCCGAAGTGAATTCATTGACGTTTCAAAGCGTTAGGCCGAGATTAGAATCTGTAAGCCGAGTTTGGCGTCAAGAAGCAGTGTTAGACTTTTAACAATATCTCAACAATTTGTATTTCTTTATCAAATCTTACGGTACGTACGGAAAGGTAAATAAATTTGGAAGCCATCAGTGATAATAACATTCCGTTTGGTGCTAAACTACGCTGGATTAAGAAAGTCTAAGTGCGGGTTGTGCTTCTTAGGCCGGAAATGGGGTAGTTAACCCTACCTACCTACAAGGAATATTTTTTTATGGGCGTGATCTCGAAAGCTATGACTCTCTGGTATTATAAATAACAGTATTTTTTTTTTGAAGTCTGGACTTAATTTGACAGTTGTATGAATTTTCTAAATAGAAGGTTTGCATTGAAATTGCATTAGAAATTTTTATATTGAATTAATTAAGATACGAGACTAATGAAATATTTCTAAATCATGAGTCAAATTCTGAAACACGAAATAAAATCATAATTGTAGAGTTTAAAATCAAAAATATAATCCAATATTGAAGAAATTTTCAAGATTCTAGAATGAAGTTTCAGATATCAGACATCGAAAATTTTCCAATGTTCCAGAATTGATAACAAATATCAATGGAACTTGGAAAATTAAAAAAAATCTTGGTCTTGAAGAATATATTCACGATTTGTGGTATGACATAGAGAATTTCGATGAAGAAATTCTCCAAAGGAATTTTGAGCGGCATTCCGATAGAGTTCCTTAACCAGGAGGATTCCAAGGGAGGTCCAAAGAAGCATATGAGCAACTCCAGGCCAAATAGCATAAAATTGATGAATTTTTTACTCGACCTTTCCGATTTGCATGAAATTTTACATAATTGATTGTTATGGACAATCATCAACATTTGTTCTAAAATTAGGTCATTTTTAGCAGGTTTTTTTTTCAAAATGGCGTTTTCTACATTTTTTAATAAATTGCTTGAGATATACACCCCTATTCTGTATTTCGTTTCGAACGAAATTCTCATACAAAAAAATATTTTTTTGTATGAGAATTTCGTTCGAAACGAAATACAGAATAGGGGTGATAGTTCTGGGGAAAATGCGCCTAGGATTATGTTATTTTTATTTTTGATAACATTTCGTGGATAAAGGGCGGGCTCTTCTCCCCACTCATTGGGGCATATTCCAATCCGTTTTTGGCCCTTCATACAGTGACGTGTTGAGGACAATCAGAGGTTATTAAGCTTGATCAGGACAAACAGATAAGAGAGTCCACCGCTATCGGACTTAGTTTCCGTGCTACAATCGGTGGTAAACCACTATCATGCTATCATACATCATCATGTGTCGTGTTCGTGTTCCGATGAATACGGGCCTGTAAATAAGAAATTGCCTGAAAAGTGCCAAACACATCATGCGACACATCAAAACACTTGAAATTTCGAAAACATGATCAATGGAAGCTTTATTGAATGCCCTAGATCCTATTGGCCACACTCGGACATGTTCCGGGACCCTCGGGGAAGTGTCCAGTTTCTAGCTTGGACTAAAACCTATCGTGCGGCACCGCGGCACCTCAAATTACATGGGAATTCAAAACCTAGTTCAATGGCCGCTATATTAAGGGCCCAGGATCACAATAATCAAATCTGGAATGTTCCGGGTACCCCCGGGGATGCCGACAGTTTCGACTCGGACCAAAATTCATAATGTCACATGATAATTCTAAACCAACATGTTCCGAGAAGTTTCCTGTTTCCTGTTTGTAGAGGTGTGATGTGGAATACTAATTCGTAAATCCTACTGATTCGGATTAAATATTATTGTTAGACTTATGTGAACTAATGTATTCGAAGTTGTTAAAATCACTCATCGATCTGAATAAGAAATCTCTTGTTTCCCTGATTGTACCGTTGAGCGAT
The DNA here is from genome assembly GCF_037179485.1 of Ochlerotatus camptorhynchus. NCBI lineage: Eukaryota > Metazoa > Arthropoda > Insecta > Diptera > Culicidae > Ochlerotatus > Ochlerotatus camptorhynchus. The sequence goes on from NW_027040988.1 coordinate 3,999,561, forward strand.
GCAACGGCAGTCAATGTGAGCGATCTCAACGGATTCGGCGAAAAATAAGGCAAAACTGGGCCAGAAGCCCCTGCCGCTAACGCTCGGGTGAAACTTCCACCGATTGTTGTCAAATCAATCAGGTTGGACAAACTGGCTGGAGATTTCCGTTCGATGAAAATCTATGCGAAATTCAAACTATGCAGGATCGGAATCAAGGTCATTCTCAGAACCCACGACGACTTTACCAGCACCAAGTCGTATTTGGACAGATGCAACGCTGAGTATTTCACTCACGATGTTGCTGCGGAAAACCATTCAAGACTGTGGTTCGTAGCCTACCAAGCATGAATCCAGAGTACATCAAATCTGAGCTAAAAGAGCGACACCAGCTGGAACCGATTGAAATGTTCCCAATCTCGAGGAAGCAGGAAATTCATCAGTACAGCAGGACAGCCTGTACCTAGTTGACTTCAAAAAAGGAACAGAATAATTCTCAAGGGAAGGCTATCGTGGATCACGAAACTGAATCACCCAGTGCATGAGGTGCTTGCACTTTGGTCATGGATCAAGGAATTGTCGTGTGAAGGCACGGTTTCCAACATCATGAGACCAAAAGCTGTCCTGTTGAAGATGCAACTGCATTCATATGCGCCAACTGTGGCGGAAATCATCGGGCCACCGACCGTGGCTATTCAAAACGCGATGAATACAAGACGATCAGGACAAAAGCAGCGAGTAAAGGTCAACCTGGACGTCGGCCTACCAAAAGTTCACCACTCAACGCGGTGAACTTTCCTCTCCTTCCATCGAACGGGAACCATCAAACCGACGGCCGGGAGTCGAACCGGATCACTCCTCAAGATCCCACCTTTCAGCAGCCGCCAAGAGGAAATCCAGTCTGGTCCTCGCCTCCCCAGGACCACTGTGGGCAGGAAGCAAGAAGCAGCAGCACAGAAGTTCTCTACCGAAGAACTGCTTCCAATCTTCAGCAATCCTCTGCCTCGGAGATGTCATCATTGAGTATGGATCCTAATTTTCTCAGGATTCTACTGTGGAACGCACGCACCGTCAAATCCAAGGCTGTGGAACTACTAGACCTAGTGACAAGGGAGCAGTTGGATCTTGTCGTCATCACAGAATCACATCTAAAACCAGGAATCAACTTTAGACGCCACGGCTACTCTGTTGTCAGAGCCTGAGCCGATCGTACTCACTCACGAGGAGGAATCAAGCAAGCTATCAAATTTTCGATTATAATCTTTCTCACGACACATTAAATATCATGAGAATTTAAAATAACCATTTCTGACGGTTATATTCTGTACCATACCCGGCCATGTCTCGAGAGCAATGTTGGGTTCCTCGGAACCTACTAGTGACTGCCGTCTGGCAACACGGCTGGCTACGCGAAACATTATGTTGGGATGAAACATTACACACATTGTCATTTTTGTATTGTCGTAAGAATAAACGTGTTTGTTATATTGGCTGACGAAAGTATTTTACTAAGCAATATTGGCGGCCTCTCTTCGCGGTCACGGTCTATAAACAAAACACTGGCGACGAGAACGCTTCGCATTGCCGGTTTGTTCGATGTTCAGCACTGCGGAATTTCCAGAAAATAGCTCCTAAAACGTAACCTCCAAGATGAGTGAACTCGATATTAGGACCATCCTAGCGAAACTCGCGGAAGCTTAAGTGCAGAACCAGGCAGTTCAGTAACAGCAGTTCACAACAGTTCAGCAGCAGTAGCTGGCAGCAGCAGCATCAGGTGATCGTAAAAAGCATCTCGGCAAAATCGATCATTTTGCCACCGAAATTGACCGCGAACAGCTGCGACAACCCTGCTAGAGTCTTTAGCCAACACGATGACCGAGTTCCACTGACAGCCTGTTTGACGTGTGGTTTTCACGCTAAGAGAACACATTTTCGCAGTATGCAAATAATAGTACGTTCAGACTACAGAGTTATAACATGTTATAGCGCTATCTTGATGGTGGTTTCTGTGTTGCAATTATCTGACAACCGTTATAACATGTTATAACTCTCCAGTCTGGACAGCGTTTAAGCTCGGTAACCACAGCAAAGTGAGGTTACTTCTTCGGAAACTGGACACTCGTAGTTCCCGTTCGACGACACCGTCAAGAAGCTGAAGGAGGTCTTTTCCCGGCGGACTTTTCTATTAAACAAACGGTGCGAATGCATACAGTACACCAAGCCCAAATCGTAGTAAGCAGTACCAGAAAGTAAATTATTACGTCTGCAAGGAATGTAAACAAACAGGGCATTAAGAGGGCTACTGTACTTTCGTGTCGAAGCCGAAACCATCGTCCGGAAAGCAAAACCGTTCCAGTGTTAAGGAAGTCTCGAGCAGACCAGTGCTCGCCGCAGAAGGAAGTTTGTTAGCAAGCCGATCAAGCTCCAAATCGACACGGCATCGTACATTACGGTAATCACATAGAGGTAACTCTAAGACCAGAAGGTCCCGAAGAAACGAGCTCAACCAATGGGGTAGTCAAGTAGTGAGCCAATTTAAAATCATTAGTTTCGAATTGATTGTTGGTAATCAGCCGTGATAACTGGTTGGGCTTGGGGTCTCCTAGAACACGACCAACGATCAATAAAGCTAGTAGTGCGTCTGGTGGTAACGTGAAGCTGGAAGCAGTGCACCGTGATGCTGCAGGACGCCTGTCGCTCTACCGTCTTCTACGTCACACCCAACTGCAACTTGAATCTTCTCGACCTGGACCTGATCGATACTTTCGATTTGTAGTCTGTGCCATTATCGACTGTGTGCAACCGGGTGACTGCCACCGAGTACTCCAGCTCCAAGATGTTTTTCAAGATACTTAGGCACTCTGCACTAAAACCAAGGTGGAGCTGTTTCAGACTAGTGGGACAAAGTGCCTACCAGCCGCTGCAGGACGAGCTGGAAAGTTTAGAGAGAATGGGGATTCATCAAGTTCGTTGAACATTCCGATTGGTCCATCGGGCTCAACAACTATGCTCTACCTGTACCGGACGACATTCTTGCATCCCATGCAGGAATGCGATGGAATGATCTCTCAATGCTTATTTGTAAATTGATGTGGATGACGAATCGAATAATCACCTTACAGTTGATACACACCCAGGACTATTTCAATTCAACTGTTTGGTACCAGGCGTTCGACCAGCTCCGGGCACTTTCCTGACTATTATGGACTCAATGTTTGCTGGCCTGGTGGGCATTGGTGTAGCTAATAGGAAGGGTACCTGTCCCCCTCTAGAATGATCTAGGCCCCTACAGAATTCGTCGGCATTAGAATCTTTTAAAAAAATCTGGAGGGAGCTTGGATCATTCTGGAGGGAGCTTGGATCATTCTGGAGGGGGCCAGGCACCCTTGGCGCACCCCCATTAGCTACGCCAATGTTGGTAGGAGTTCGCACGTACCTCAACGACATTTTGATCGGTGGTGCGATGGAAAAGGAGCATCTTCAGCACCTGATGCGTTGTTAGAGCTACGTCCTGCAGACCAAGTACCATGTATTCATGCGCGAGATCAAGTACTTAGGCCATGTAATCGACAGCTCGGGTATTCGTCCAGATCCTGCCAAACTGCAAGTAATCTCCTTCGCCAAATATTCCAGCCAAATTTGTCTCGGAGATGCACCGTCTGTGCCATCGATTAGACCAGCTAATCAAAGCCAACGCGCTATGGAACTGTACTAAATTGTCAACACTCATTCGAGGAATCCTAGCGTCTCCTCTCCTCCGACCTTCTGTTGACGCATTTCGACCCTTGCCTTTAGATCTTCGTTCCTTTCGATGCGTCCAACACCGGAACCGGTGGAATCGCCTTCAACGGGAGCCATCAAAGGTTGTGCAGCATCGCTTCAAACAGACCAAAAGATTCTCCTTTCAATTTTCGGATCGCATAAAGGCATTCTTGTTCACTCAGCGAACCGATTGCAGCGTTGGGGAACCATTCTGCTCACTTACGACTTCCAGATAGACTATATAGCTACGGATAAGTTCAGCTCTGCGGACGTTCTTTCGCGTCTAATTAGTCAGCACAGTATGCATGACGGCAAATACTTTATAATCGCAATGATTTCTATGGACGAAGTCTTCGAAGTTTTCCTCGACTCATCGGTCAGCAATTTCCGGAGACACACTCTACTGAGCAATCGAAGTCGTTGCAAGCGGTCGTCAAGTAAAGGCTGCCTAAAAGTAAATTGGTACGTCCCTCGTGCGCCGCTAGCACGCCTCTAGGGTTGGGAATCGAAAATCTTTGACGGTGGTTGTGTTTAGAGAACAACTATAGTCGCTATTTGTAGTTTGGCGGATTGAATTTCGATCTATCATAAAGCGGAACCAATTCCATATAGGGGAATTTACGTATTCTCGGCAACCTAAGCAGCGACCATCTTTCTATAGCCTTTTTCTCTAAGGAACGCACACATATGCAGTATTGGTTTGTTTACAATCTTTTGCTGCCAGCTGCTCTAACAATTTCAGTCGAAAGAATTGTCAACGCTTTTACAAAGCTTCAATCTTCTCTAGTGAGAGCGAGTATTGTCGGCAACCAGTTTTTCTTCGGCAACCGTTCCATTTGAACTGCGTGTAAATCTGCTGTTCTATTATCGGCAACTCGAAATCAGCTACAATTTGTAGTGACTGTGTTGCATTTCAAGAAAACCTTGCTAGATTGCTTTTTCTAAGTGGTAAAAATATAGTCAAATTGAAGCTGAAAGCATAAAGAATCGTTTGCATGCATTCATGATGATGATGATGATGATGATGGTCCCACCTCTTACCCCTACAAAGGTTTGAGCTGGACGATTTATCTTTAAGATAATTGAATATGACATTTTAACCAGGTTGGCAAACAAAATCGAACTGATTTCAGTTACAGATATAGATTCCCTCTAAAGTTTACAGTTGCTTCACAGCGATATAAATGTGGAAAAGCTCAGGCGTCCACCTCTTAGTTCGCCTTTTTGTCCACCTAAAATATTCATAAGTATTACAAGCAATCAAGAGTTAATGAACAATCAACAAAGCATCCTATTACACTAGTAACCCCGCAATCTGATGCTATCATAATTTTCAGCAATGTCAGGAATGCTCACGAACCCCTAACATTTGCCAGAAAACTTACTACTAACTCAAGGTATCTTTCAAATAAGCTTCAAAATTGCATTTTTTTTTTTATCAAATGTTAAATTCAGTCCTCTATATCCGTAATACGCGCGCGAGGCTCAAACCTTTGTAGACTACTTTTTTTTTTTAATTAATCTACTATAAAATCAAATATTAAAAATCCATCATCACCCTCGTGGCGAACAGAAATAGTTTTTGCAGTGCTACAATAATTATTAAAAAGTCGTTATGACAGCTATCCATATAAAATAATCCGTTAGAGATAACTTCGTCAAGATACATAATTTGTCAATTCATAAAAAAATCACTGGATAACTGTTCAAAAAACAGTTTTAACGTGTGAAATGCAGTGTCTTTTAAATTCTGTAAGTGTTGCTAAACGTTTGATATGTCTAGGCATCGAATTGAAAACATTTATTCCTTTATAATATAATGAATTTTGTGAAGCACAAGTCAAGAAATGTGGTGTTCTTATTTCAACCGCGTTTCTAGTATTATATCTATGAAAGTCACTTCCTCTTTCAATTCGATCACACAAATATCGTGGCAGCAAACCGTTAATTACTTTAAAAATGAACACCATAGTCAAATATACAATTCTTTGCTTCACCGACAACCATTGTAAGGCGTCTAACATCAAAGTTGAGGAAGTGAATCTATTACATCTCAAAATCAAACGCATTATTTTATTCTGCAAGCGCTGTAATCTCGATATTTGTGTTGCATTGGCCAGAAGTAAAATGGAAGGGCAAAAGTTAAGATGAGGAGAGATGATTGATTTGTATAGCTGTATTTTACTGGCAATAGTTAAATCGTTTTTCAGTCGACATAGAATTCCATACTTCTTGGCAATTTTCTTGATGACATTGTCAATGTGAGAGTTGAACTTAAGTGTGTCATCAATAATCACGCCAAGATATTTAATCTCCCGAACGCGATCAATAGTCTCATCATCAATTACAACAGACACGTTCTCATTTACTCGATTCCGCGAAATTACCATAAATTTAGTTTTACTTGTATTCAATTTTAACTGCTTATACTTCAACCATCTACTTAGAGAACGCAAATCTTCATTCAAGTGTAAAACGGCATCATCTAAATCCTTAGCTGCAATGAATAACACAGTATCATCTGCAAAAAGATTAATGTCGCAAAATCGTAAAACACGTCGCAAGTCATTAATATACATAATAAATAACAGGGGCCCTAATACACTTCCCTGGGGCACTCCAAGGTTATTCCCCACGGGACTGGAAACAGAATCATTAAAAACAGTCCGTTGAGTTCTGTCAGACAAATAGCTTTCAAACCATTTATATGCAGTACTCGTAATTCCAAAGCGCTTGATTGATCTTAACAATAAGGGCCTAGAAATTGTTTCAAAAGCGCGTTTAAGATCCAAAAAAACAGCAACAATCGTATCTTTACACTCCAAGTTATTTTTCCACTTCGCTAATACCAAATTCAACGCGGTTTCACAAGAATGACCTTCCCGATATCCCGATTGTTCTGGTATCAACAAACTATTACTATTTAAATACTCCAACAGCTGACCTTTAACAACAAGTTCTAAAATTTTCTCTAATGTGTGCAACATGTTGATGGGACGAAACTCTTCGGCTTTAATCGTTCCAGCAACTTTTTGAATAGGGACCACTAAGGATTCCTTCCAAATTTGTGGCACATGTCCAGTTTGTAATGATTCATTAATAAGGTCCAGCAAGATGTGGCCAATGACATGAAAGCAATCTTGAATAACTCTAGCATTAACATTATCTACTCCAACCGATTTTCCTAATGAAAAACAAATAACTCTAAGTTCATCTAATGTGATTGGGTGAAAAACTTCAAATCTACAACTACTATTAACTGGCTGTTTTATTTCGTCAGGTTCATCGACCAATTCAATAGATTGATTAATCAATGAAACGCTATCTACGAAATAATCATTAAACTTAGCTGCAATTACTTGTTCTGACTGTTCTAATGTGCCATTAAAAGTTATGGACCGCGGTTTGCAATTACTAGGTTTTAATAAAGATTTCAAAATTTTCCATAACTCTTTGCTGTTGTTTTGATGCTGATCAATCTTCCTTTGAACATATTCACAACGAGTTTTCTTTATCGATAGTGAATACTTATTACGCGCGATTGTGTACCTAGTCCAATGATTGTCATTATTAGATCTACAAAACTTTTTGTACAATTTGTCCCTTTTCCGTTTAAGACGCAAAAGATCCAAATTGTACCAGCTGTTCGAGTTTTTCAAAGAAACAAACTTTTGCTCAACTAGTTGATTGGTACACGTTTTCAAAGCGTTATTAAGAACAGCTGTAGATTCATCTAAGTTACCGGCCGCGAATGGAAAATCCAGGCTTCTCTCAACAAGATTCGAAACAGCTTGCTTCGAATATTTCCTCCAGCACTTCAATTTTACAAAATTATCGTTATCGTTAACATGGTCTAAGACATTAATCACTAAAGTCTCATGATCGGTTATTTTCAAATCAGTATCCGTAACTGAACAAATGGAATCAAAATTGGAATAAACGTGGTAAATTAAAGTTCTACTGTGCCTGGAAATACGCGTATACTCATTTACCGTTTGCTTTAAATTAAAAAACTCAGCTAAACGCTTCAAATGATTCGAATTATGGTTATCACGCCAATTAATATTAAAATCACCAGCCAATATATTTAATTTACTAGAATCAAGGAATGTCTCAAACCAGTTCTCTAAAACTTCAACAAAACGCTGGTCACTAGAACTGGGAGAATGATACAAAACACCATAATTACCCATCTTCATGCCACGTACAACTGTAATGCCCAAGAACCAGTTGCATTCAATAACTTCGTTGGTACGAAGGTTGAATTGAACTGATTCTTTGACATAAATAGCAACAGCGCCAGTGTGTCTAGAATGTGATAAACAAGCAGCAACAATATATCCCGGAATACTATACTGATCAAAAGCTTCAGTTTCTACAATATGAGTTTCAGATAAGAAAACTAAAAGAGGACGTTTTTCCTCAACAATCTGACGTAATGCTACGTAGTTTGTTGACAACCCCGCAATATTCAAGTATAAAAAATCGAATTGATTCACATTCCTGGAACTTGGCTGCTATTTATTGAAACGCAAGCTGCTTTTCTTCTGATCAAAAAGTCTTTTATAAAGCAAACATTCCGAGCTAAATGCAACATGGTTGACGTCCAAGTTCATTTTTCGTTCTTTATTCGTTTTCAAACAATTAATACATTTCAATACAGTTGACGTACACTCCGACGTTTTGTGTTGTTGGCTGCACCTAGAGCATCTATCACAATTTTTGCAATCCATGCTCTTGTGCCCAAATTCTCCACATTTGAAGCATCTCAACACATTAATCGCGGGAACTATCGAGCACCGATCAAACCCTACATTTACTTTTTTCGCACATAACAAACATTTATAAGTATCGACATCGACTTCAATTACAACACTAAACTTGTTATAAGTGAAGCGTGGATTTTCAAACATGTTCACTACTTTAACATCATTTATAGCGATGTCTTCATTTTGACTTTTTAAGTAGTCAATGAAGACATCGGAGGAAAACTGATCGCTCATGCCCACTATTTTCAATCTTGGCACCGAAGTGGGAACAACAGCACTATATTGTTCACCCAGATTGCTTTCAATACCAGTTTTTACATCATTAAGATTAGCTCCAATTGCACACTCAACAATAATAGAGCCATCTTTACCATTCCTAAAATTACTGATTTTGTGTGTTTTTGGATCCAACTGAGTTTTCAAAAACTTACGAGTATCTTCGCAAGCTTGTTTGGACTCTTTTGGTTTGATCACAATGACCGGACGAGTCTTACGATTACTCTGTTTGTTACTGTTACTGTTAATGTTACTGTTACTGTTAATGTTACTGTTACTGTTAATGTTACTATTACTGTTACTAATATTTTTACTTTTACTTGCATGACTAGATCTTTTTACAACATCCGCAAAACTCGCATTTTCTTGAAAAACATCATCAGTCGAATCGTTGTCACTATTTTGAAATTTACGTTTTTTGCGTCTGGGATTTCGGTCCGATTCAGAATGAACCGTCCTAGATGCACCATTCGTTGCAGCTAAATTTTTTTCCGTACTAATTTCAAAACATGAACTAGTCATCGTATTCCATTTCTCACTAATTAATTTTTCAAAGCAACTTAAAGAATCGTTCATATTTTGTTGCATTTTTTCCATGCCAATTCTCAACGCGTTGTCTATCTGAGCAGCAACGTTGTTTCGTATACCAGTGATAGAGTCAGCAACAGAAGACAATTGCTTCATTGCTTCCCCCAGCATTTTGGTATCCGAAACCGATACATTCTGCTCGTCACAACTCTGATCTGACAGACAATTACTACACTTGAATAGAACATTTGCATTATCTGTGATAAGTTTTGCCTGAGTCCGCGTGAGTGTAGTGCACTTGCAATGAAATACACGAGCACACTTACCCACACAGATAACCGGCAAATCACTTACCAAAATCCCCAAATTACATATTGCACACTCAGCCATATATATCACCTATACACATAAACTTTACATGCAACAAGTGTTTTCGTAAAAAAAATCCAGTGAAAATAGTGTTTCAATTTGTGTTGCCGAAAATAGTCTGTCATGCCGAAGCCGTCATTTCCCCTATACCAACAATTGAAAAAGTACTATCAACTTTTATAATCAAAACGTTGATTATTCTTTCCTCACCAATCGAAGGTAAATTATCAGCATCAATGGATAGGGGAAACTTTCCATAACCTAAAGATGGTGTTAGTTTGCGTATGCAAGCCTTGAGTCACGAGCAGTCTTGTAAGCGGTCACCGTAGTCGACACATTTTCTGTGCTAATCGACTGCCTTTGCTTCCGACGCTTGTAAAATAAGCTATCAAATTACAGTACCAAACTAAAATGTCATATGACAGGCTCTGTCATACGACACTGTCACCGAAGACCGTCACGAATGTATGTATTTTAGTTTTTCTCATAATAAGAGCAGCTGATATTGTACTTGTGTGAATTCGGAAAATAGCAAACAACGATGTCCTAGTAATAACATAACTGATCAGAAATGGTTTAATTTACACCAAATTGAGGAATAAGAACTAAATCACATCATATGATAGTTATTTGATAATTTTATTGTGTAAGAGAGACGACGGTAGAGCATGAGAGTACGAATACAAACAGACTGTCGCCCACGACAACGAAGCGAGTGTAGTAAAAAACGTCAACAGTTTCAACCCCTGGTCACGAGAAAACGGTTTCCGAAGTTTTGGTCGCAATAGCTGATGTGCTCTTTTCTGTTGTTGGTCGTAATTTTCTCGATTGGTTCCGCTATTCGACAGCTCAATTGGTTCCCGAGATTCTATTCGCCAGACTATGAATATAGCGACTATAAGAACAACTGGTGCAAGTTTGATCAAAGTAGTCGATCGTGTTCAGAAATAACGTCAAATGGAACTCGAAAGAAGAAAAATATTGTACACAAACACCTGGAAAATCCGGAGTGGTTCAGTTCCAAGCTGGCTAAGGTGCTGAAGATGCCGAAAACAACAGTTTTTCGAGTGCTCAAAACCTACAAGGAAACCCTGAGTGTGGAAAGGAATCAGCGGACCTACGAAAAAACTGGAACCAGGGATCGTCAGCTGCGCAGCAAGGTGTTGAGGTGCGTCAAAGCCAACCCCGGCCTTCGATCCGAGATGTGGCCAGAAGGTACAACGCCAACCTTCAAACGGTGCGGAACATCCTTGCCAGGGAAGGATCAAGCCGTACAAAGCCAGTAAACATCCGAACCGGCACATGAAGCTGAATTCCGTGACCAAAAAGCGTACAAGGCTTTTGTACGACCGTGTTTTGACGAAACACAAGGCTGCACTTTGATCGATAACGAAACGTACGTCTAACTCGATTTTGTAGCGTGTATTGCCATTTATTCGCAAGCATAGGGGCAAAGTCATCTTCTTTCTAACTTTATATTTTCAATTCACTATTGAACTTTTCTTGAATAAAGGTGAGGTATGTAGAAAAGACCTATTAAACTTTTCTGCTAATTATGTTCTTTGTTTAGACTCAAATGTTTATAAAACTCTACGGAGCCGATTAATAAAGATATATTTTATGAAAAAAATGGCGACTCAATGGTGTATTCTGCCTGGGAAACCAGGAATCCCCAGGGAATTTTCTTTTTCCTGAAAAAAAATCTGGAACTCTCAGGGAAATTCATCATTACTCAGGGAATTGTCAAATCCTCCTACTAAGGATTATTTCATAGTAAATAGGTAATTCATTTTATTATAAAAATATTTAATTTTCCTCGAATTTTTCTTTTACTCATTGAACTTCATAGTCCAATAACCAAATAAATTTTATAAATTCTGAAGTTTGAATTGTTTTTTTTTTCAGGTTCTGGACCATCTAAATTTTTGTCAAATTTTTGTTTGATATTCTGGACTCAAAAATAGTTATGCTTTGTGAAATTTTCCAGGATTTTTGAACAATGATGATGTACATTGAATATTTCCCAGGATCACAGATTTGAAGAAAAAAATCAAGATAATTTTCAAGCGATCATGGAATTGATGATAACTTCTAAGGATTGCATTTCAAGGGAGCTTTGGCGGAGGTACTGTTAGCAACACATCAAGTCAAATCTGCTTTCAAGGTAGTTCTGTGGAACGCCAGATTCCATGTGAAACCTGTGGAGAATACCATGATAGTTCTGAGTAGCATGCTTGGCATACACAGTTTTAGTCACGAACTGCTCATTTGCTAATAACTTTGCACACAGTTGACGAAACATAGTTATTTTTGAAGCAGTAGATAGAATAGAGTTTAAGCCTGTTATTCATACGTAAAAAAGTAGATTTTAATTCTCGTAATAAACTGTATTTTTTTTGCGTTGTAAAAATGAAGTGAGAAATGCTTGCTGCACATCTCTGACTTTAACTGTAAAAGTTCATTGGTTTTGACTGAAATGATAAGATTTACCTATTGCTGGTAAATCTATAAAGCTATGTCCATTTAGAATCCGGAATAATAAAATCATCTGTTTCTCGGTAACGGATTGACGAACAAATAAGGTTAATACATCAAAACAAACGTAATTCACTGTACTTTTAGGAAAAACTATCAATACAAATCATTTCTCTTCGTTTATAATGAAAATTCGCACTATCTTCTTTATTCCTCCCATCAAACGCTGCACACCTCCGGAGTCAACTTCCTTGGCACATTTGTTCCACACTTTTCTTAAGCTTCCGCTTCATTATTGCCCTAAATCTTTCGATGGGCCGGAACTGCGGGCAGTTGGGTGGATTTATGTTTTTATCGATGAAATCTACGTTATTATGATGACTTCCCGGCTGTAGTGGCAACTCGCCAAATCTGGCCAACACTTCAGGGACCTTTATGTGCTTTAATGAAAGGTAGTACGTGGTTTTTGAGGCATTCTTCCTTGTACAGCTTCGAGTCCATCGTCTTATTCGTCACGAACACTTTGGTCTTTGCTCCGCAGCTGCATATTCCTTGCCAAATCATCAGTTTTTTGGAAAATTTGTCCATAAAAACAAACTTAAACTTTGCAGGAACATCTCCTCGTGCCGTCGCCATGTAGAATTTTTGGCCAGGAAGCTGTCCGAAATCCATTTTGACGTAGGTTTCATCGTCGATGAGCAGGCATCCTTGGTACTTCGTCAAAACCTGCTGGTAAAATTTCCGAGCTCAAGTTTTGGTGACGAAACTTTGCTTCAACGTTCTGTTTGGTTGCTTGCTGGCTCGATAAGAACGATATCCTGCTAGCAAACGAATTCTTCGAACGGTACTACGAGCAGCAGTGTATTTTTGTGCGATTTCATTATTTGATAGTCCAGGGTTTGCTCTGGCGGTTCTCAACACCTTCTGGTTCAGCTTGCTGTCATATGTTCCACTACGACGCTTACCTTGAGGCACTCGATCCACGCTCTTTCGCTCCCTGCAACGTTTGAGCACATCATACACGGTTGATTTGGCGATTTTCAACGCTTTTGCGATTTTTATTGCGGACCACGTTGGATTATCAACTTGGGTATGCAGAATTTTTCTCTCCTTTCGGCTTCCATCTGGAATAATTTTTGACTCACTGCACGAAACACCGTGAAATTTATACCACAGAAAATGGGCGCCTAGATGGACAAACCGCTGTAAAATAATTCTTGCAGCGGTCACTTTCCGTGCCACTGCAACACAATAAGTGTTTCCGGACACTGGACAGAACTTTAGTATACTAAGATCTTTATCTATCAATTACTTGAAATAAAAACAACTTTCAACAACTGAGTGAAAAGTTATTAACAAATGAGCAGCTGGTGTGTACAAATGTGCATGTCAAGCATGCTGAGTAGAATTTCAAGTACACCCTGATTAGGATTCAAAGGAAATTTTTAATGAAATTTCAGAGACAATTCAAAGGAACATCCGTGGAATTTTTGAATACATTCAATGAAGTTTATGAAAAAGAAAATAAAAAAAAAAATCCGGAGCATAATTCCATGGAAATCTTCGGAGAAAACTTTGGATGTTCGCTGAAAAGAGGGTTGCAATTTAAATTCGCGAATTTAACAGGATAATTTCAAAGGAATCAGGAAAAGAATTGAATTCTAGACAAATTTTGAGGAGAAATTTAAGGAATATGTGAGAGGGAAATCTAAATTTAATTCAACGGAGATTCTGAGAATAATCCAAAGGAACGTTAATTTCAAGGTAGTTCTGAGGAAAATTCCAAAACAATTGAATTCCGAGCATAGTTCCAATGACATTTTGAGAAAAATTCGAAGGAAATTTTAAAGAGGGTTTTTTTTTTAAATTCCGGCGATAATTTTTAGATGTTTCAAAGAGTTCCAATGGAATTCTGAGCAGAACTTAAAAGGAACTCATAGAATAATTCCATGGAAATTTCGGGAGAATACAAAGTGAATGCTGAAGAGCCCTGCCCTTTGGTTCAGTGAACATTGTTATGTTGATTGTGATATTGTGATCAGAAGAGCTGGGATAGACACGAGTGGCGCGATCTTCAGGAAGTCTATCCAGCTTCTTGACTTGGCCGATGACAGCGACATCGTGGCACGGATCTTTGAGACGATGGCGGAAACGTACAGCAGACTGAAGACTGATGCTAGACGGATTGGACTTGCCGTCAACGCATCAAAGACAAAATACATCAAAGGAAGAGGTTCTAGGGAAGACAATGTTAGCCTCCCACCCCGAGTTCAGATTGACGGTGACGAAATCGAGGTGGTCAATGAGTTCGTGTATTTGGGCTCACTGGTGACCGCCGAAAATGATACCAGCAGAGAAATTAAAAGACGCATTATGGCAGGGAATCGTGCCTTCTTTGGACTCCAGAGGACGCTCCGGTCGAAAAAAATTCGCTGCCGCACGAAGTTTATTGTATACAAGACGCTGATTAGACCGGTGGTCCTCCACGGCCACGAGCCCTGGACTATGCTTGGTGTTTTCGAACGGAAGGTGTTGCGTAACATCTACGGTGGAATACAGATGGATGACGGAACGTGGAGGAGGCGAATGAACCACGAATTGCACCAGCTGCTGCGAGAACCATCCATCTTCCACGTGCCCATTGTGAGATTAAGATTAACAAGAAGAAGATGAACAAGAAGAGGCACGCATCGGGCAAGGTGGATCCACCAAGTATAAGGCAACCTGTGGACCCTTCGCAGACTACGAGGCTGGCGAAGCGTGGCCATGGATCGAATAGAGTGGTGACGACTTCTTCGGACAGCAGAGGACAACAAGACCTTAGCCTGATTGGTAAGGTAAGAAAGTAATTCATACTCTTCAAAAATTTAGGAACTCAGCGATGAGTAAATTTGCCTCATTTTTTTCTGTGGAAAAACATGACGCAAATTTATTATCGCTGAGTTCCTGCACTTTTGGGTTGATCTCATTCGCCGTGCAAACGTGATTTCGATCAAAAGTGACATTTTCGTACAACAATTTTTGTTCTTGCCTGAATGATCCGATAATTGTTTATTTACTATTATAATAGCCAGCCATTAATTACCCGTAATCGCATTTCAGTCCCATATTTGTTTGATTCCCTATCCATATGGGACTATTATGCGATTTTGGGTAGTTAATTTTTTATGATAATTTTAACAATCTGTAAAGCTCCCTTAGCTCAGTCGGTAAAGGTGCAGCTACAAAGCAAAACCATGCTGAAGGTGACTGGGTTCAATTCCCGGTCCGGTCTAGGAATTTTTCGGGTTGGAAAATTTCTCGACTTCCCTGGGCATAAAAGTATGATTGGACTTGCCACACAATTATACCAATGCAAAAATGGTACAGGCATCGAAAGCTCTCAATTAATAACTGTGGAAGTGCATCTAGAACACTAAGTTGAGAGCACGCTATAAGCTAATATGCGATATGCAATAAGCTTGAAATGCGAAGAAGAAGAAGAAGAAGAAAGCTGAATAAAGCTAGAAAGTTACCAAACAAATGAGCAGCTAAAACGCTTTCATTATTTATCGAATTTTGCAACATTGTACATACAGAACAAAGATGGATACCATAACATAAAAGTTTGACTTCGTCCACTGGGCATCATTACTACATAGATGTGATAAGCACAACTGAACCGTGGCCAGATGGGAATAAACACAAAGCAGCACCACATATTTATTTCAATGGTGCTAATACATAACACTTTTGAAAAATTATGTGATCGCAGAGATATATTGCACATATTGTGAAAAAAAAGGTTAACAAAATTAAATCCAAGACCGCAAGTGAATGTGCAACAAAAGAATAAAGAGCGCTTTCAAATTTGTTATCACCAAAGTAAAAAGCGGCTTATTTCCCCAACAGACGATAACAGTATGTATGTGACAACAAATTTTGATTTATCACTGAATTTATGCCAACAGGTCATTCTGATTCCAAACAAAATATTATCATTGAAATTGCCGGAACTAGCAGAAACCCTCCCTCCACCACTCACATGTTTGAACTTTCTTATCGACGGAAGCACGTTACGCACCGCCGACGTAACACTTTCAAGGGTTTCTTGAACCTCCATTTCCGCGATGGTCTCTCCTTCCGGTAGGGTCATCTTCCCACCACACCACACTATTCCATATGCTTCAATTACCAATCCTTCAATATTTACTCGACCGGATCCAGTCCGGGATTCCTTTCTCCAAACAACAAACCACTCCTGCTTTGGCACCTTCCACGGGCAAACTGACGAGCATCGAAGCCAAGCTCCTGCGATGGAAGTGCTGAGGGCAGAGCGGCGTGGATGGATGGAGCGATAATCAAAACTAAACCATACTTGATCCATAAGACCAAATCCTCCGTTGCGTTGGATAGGGAGATTTACTCGCACCCAAAGATAGCCAGTAGACGAATGGGTGGAAGACAGCAGGGTAGGTCATGTTATCATCACTATGATTGCAGGATGTTGATCGCAAAAGTGACCCACCGACTATTTAGGAAATTTGTTAAATCGGGTTTTGCGATTGAAATGAGACATTTTAGCCAATTCAGTACAAACTGAATCATGGTTTGTCATGGAGACGCGCCTTCCTATGTGCAGCAATTTACGATTCGCTTTTTCCAAACGCTCCCTGTTTGTTGGCGAATTTGTATTGTGTTGTGGAGGGCTGTTGGCGCTGTTGCTATAGTTGTCACTGCCGTCGCACAGAGGGGTATATCTTGTAATCTAGCTGGCCAAAAGTCGATTTTCAAAATTACCCTAAACTGCTGCATTGCATACCTAATCTAAGTAACATTGACACACAGATCGGTTAAAGAAGCTTTTATCTATCATCTAATACGACAAACACAACAAGAAACGGTTATGTGCTCAAGTTATTAACGAAATAGAAAGTCGACGAAAAGAATCTATCAATGTTACTTAGGACCTAATGCAATGCTCAGCTTGAATTCTCTATACTTTTTATATCTTATTTAAAGCTCACAACGCTGTGGTATCGCGTGGTAGGCGTGGTTATCAAAAAACAAAATGGATGAAGAGAATCGATCAAAGCAGATAGGACCTTTTGAAGCGTTCATCGAGAAATTTGCCTTGATCAAACAGGTATGGATCATTCTCAGTCTAGCGTTCGACCAACGCGATTCAGTTTTTTTCGTTCCGTTCACAGTAACCCGTTTAAAGAGTGCTCAATTCCAAA
Source organism: Ochlerotatus camptorhynchus (assembly GCF_037179485.1). Taxonomy (NCBI): domain Eukaryota; kingdom Metazoa; phylum Arthropoda; class Insecta; order Diptera; family Culicidae; genus Ochlerotatus; species Ochlerotatus camptorhynchus. The sequence goes on from NW_027040988.1 coordinate 4,016,938, forward strand.
GTGAACAAGTATTAGTGCTTCATGCAGCCAGCGACCGAGATGGTTTTATTGCAGGTGGGCAGGAGCTCACGGTCTCCCAGTGTTGGTGAGTTCTTTGCCGTTAATGTTCACGAAAAGTTCACTATTTTGCCATACAGAAAATCAAAACAAAACAACGTATGGGCGTATTTGGACAGCTTTTGACCAGTTTCATACGACCGGAAGGTGTATTCTGGTCACAAATTCCGTGCCAAACTGATTTTCTAAGCAATTTATCAACATTTGATATGAATTTCGCTAATAAACACTACGAGCATTTCTTATAGCAAAACTTGTCATAACAAAATGGGCATAGTTAATTTTAGTAAACAAACTAACACTTCTTCCTTGAGTGTCACTTTTGTATTAAGCGCCTAGCATCGTCACCACCTCCACACGATGTGTGCTAGCGTGTCAAGATAAGTGGAAGATAGCAGTTTCGGTTTTTGGTTTTGTTTATATTTTTGTTTTGTTCGTCTTCCTGTGCGACTAGTTTTATTTTCGTTCCCCTTTCTCTGTGTTGAGGTAAATCCAGTGCTGCGTGCTGTCAACAATGTCAATGGACTTTAGATATAAGGCTCTCCACGAGACAGTTGCGATCAGCTGACTTTTTTGTTTACCAAGAACTTTTGACAGATCACAGTAGAACTGACAGTTCACTCTCATATGAATTTCTGCTTTGTTTATGTTTACATTCAACACCGTTAACACCAGATCATTCACACACTCTTAATTTCTAGTTGTCAGTTCCACTGAGAAACGTCTCTTGGATCACTGTCCATAGGAATATCACTAGAGAAAAGATAAAAATCTTACTTTTATCTAAAAAAATAAACCATTTCGTGTAACCGTTGCAGTGTTTTAATAGTACCGATGAGTTTTCAAAAGATCAGAATTCGATTAGCTGGTGTATATGAGAAATATTTGCCGCTGAACTTTGAATATCAGTACGTTCCATACGATGTCAATGTCATTTGCACACTGACATTGAGGCGAGTGACATTGATATTGGAGCTGTTTGGGCTGATACTGACATCAAGGAGTTAGTGAAAATCAGCATTTTGCAGGTATTGATATTGATATTTTGCAGCACTGGGTAAATCTGTTGCGGTGGTCCAGTGGCGTCTCGTCCATATGTGCACCTCGTGCACTGCACAGTCTCAAATTTTCAAAAAGTAAAATTTATATTTCATAAAAATTAAGAGGCAAAAATGTAATACTCAATTGAAACCATTTTTGTCCGCCCTATTTATTGGTTTCATATGGATAATAACTGAATTATCCACCACATCACTGGATAGTAGCTGAATTGTTTACCAAATCGCTGCTCAACCTCCGTTTTACCCACCACTGAAAGAAATGTACGTAAAACAGGGATTTTACCACGTGCACTAAGAGAAGAGGTGACAATACGGGGGCGAAAATGAACCACTTTTCTGTCAAACGTGAACCAGCTCCTAATTGGCCGATTTCATGTGCGTAAGATAGAGATAGAGCTAGATAAAGATAGAGATAGAGATAGAAATAAAAGAGGAAGAAGCCAATTGTCACCTCTTCCTCTTAGCACGTGCAGACAACACTCTTTTTGGACTTCTATAGCGAATGAGCGACACAAAACAAACAAGGAAAATATGCCTTCGTTCTACCAAAGCCACCGCATGCTTAGTTCTCCCAGTCTGAGCACTTATGCTTGTGCACCAGAAACGCTCGTATTTACAACCAGATCAGTTGTAAAGGGTGATACGGTCAAAATTTGGTCAATATCAACTTGATGTATTTCTTTCAATTTTGCATTTAAAAAACCTGAACACCCCTCATTTTGAAGGTGTGTGTGTGTAGAATGTTGCTCCTATTTTGATTTTGGAATTCACTCTTCAGTTGTCAAAATGCCGTCCAAGCAAGAAGAGCAGCGTATCAAAATTTTGCTCGCGCATCGCGAAAATCCGAGCTACTCGCACGCAAAGTTGGCAAAATCGCTAAAAGTTGCCAAATCAACCGTTACAAATGTAATTAAAGTGTTTGGGGAACGTTTGTCGACAGCCAGGAAGTCTGGATCGGGGGGAAATCGAAAACCGGAAGCCGCTGAGACGACAAAGAGAGTTGCCGGTAGTTTCAAGCGAAACCCTAACCTCTCTCTCCGAGATGCCGCAAATAAGCTGGGTGTATCGTCTACAACCGTGCATCGAGCCAAAAAACGAGCCGGACTATCGACTTACAAGAAGGTAGTGACTCCAATTCGCGATGATAAACAAAATACGACGGCCAAAATGCGATCCCGGAGGCTGTACACGACGATGCTGACGAAGTTTGACTGCGTGGTAATGGACGACGAAACCTACGTCAAAGCCGACTACAAGCAGCTTCCGGGACAGGAGTTTTATACGGCAAAAGGAAGGGGAAAGGTAGCAGATGTTTTCAAGCACATGAAACTGTCAAAGTTCGCAAAGAAATATCTGGTTTGGCAAGCCATCTGTACCTGTGGCTTGAAAAGCAGCATTTTCATAGCTTCCGGGACTGTCAACCAAGAAATTTACGTGAAAGAGTGTTTGAATAAACGTCTGCTGCCTTTCCTGAAGAAACACGGTTGTTCCGTACTGTTTTGGCCGGATTTGGCATCTTGCCATTACGGTAAAAAGGCCATGGAGTGGTACGCCGCCAACAACGTGCAGGTGGTTCCCAAGGACAAGAACCCTCCCAACACGCCAGAGCTCCGCCCAATTGAGAAATACTGGGCTATTGTCAAGCGGAACCTAAAGAAGACCAAAAAAACTGCTAAGGGCGAGCAGCAGTTCAAGGCAAACTGGCTTTCTGCGGCGAAGAAGGTGGACAAGGTGGCTGTACAAAATCTGATGGCAGGGGTCAAGCGTAAGGCCTGGCAATTCGGATTTGGAAAAGCGGAAGCCTAACTGAATATTTTTCCTGAATTTTATACTAATTGAACTTGAAAAAGAAATTTAATTTGATTTTTTAAATAAACGATTTCACCGATTTACACGCGTTTTCCCTTGACCAAATTTTGACCGTATCACCCTTTATATGTATTGAAGTCCCGTAAGCATAATTGCCGCTGTGTTAGTGTTTATTTTGTGCACTTCTATCTTTGCACAGTTTAAAGAGAAGAGAATAAATTGGCACTTATAGGCTACGTCGCATTTGAGTTTCTCTCTGAATTGATCGAATCTTGGAGAGCCGTCATTCGTTGTATACCTACCTACACGCACACATAGAATTTTTAAATTTTTAAATTTTCTCACTACCATCATGTACCATGTCTGCATTTCATTCAGTAGCCTCAGAGCATTGATGGAATATTGTTCATAGCATAGTGCAAAATTAAATAAGAATCATACACATGAGACTTAAAAAGAAAATCAATGTTTCTATGCAAGAGTAAGCCAAACTGGTAGCAGAACTGTTTCCCATCATCATTTCGTTTATTTTTTATGCAGATACCCCCGTCGAAAGATTTGTATCCCATTTTTTTTATTAAAGGGCGAACACGAAATTATTGCGACACCCAAAATGTCATGCCAATTTTCTTATAATGTTTAGAATCAAACCAAAATTTTAGGGTAGTTTTATACATATATTTACTTCAAAAATCAAAAGAAAAGTTAATCGATGGAGCCTTGAGTGTAAAATTGAACGAATTTTCGCTTGATGCCCTCCATCAAAGTCTTTACAGTGTCATCCGGTACCAGTTTCTCAGTTTTTTTTTTCCATTTTCTTAACATGTCCTTCTCGTCTTTGACTGTCTTCTTGCTCTTCCGAAGTTCCCGCTTCATTATTGCCCAGTACTGCTCCACCGGGCGCAGCTCCGGACAGTTTGGCGGATTCATGTCCTTTGGAACAAAATGGACAGAATTGGCCTCATACCACTCCAGGACACTTTTAGAATAATGGCATGATGCCAAATCTGGCCAAAATAGCGGAGCTTCGTCGTGCTGCTGCAAGAACGGCAAAAGGCGCTTCTCGAGGCACTCAGATTTGTAGATCTCGCCATTTACTGTGCCCTTTGTCACGAAAGGCTCACTCCTCAGTCCGCAAGAGCAGATGGCCTGCCAAATGAGATATTTGGAGGCGAACTTCGACATTTTCTTCTTCTTAAATTTGTCGTCCACATCGAACTTGCTCTTGCCGGTGAAAAACTCCAACCCCGGAATTTGCTTAAAATCGGCTTTTATATACGTTTCGTCGTCCATCACACAGCAGCCCGTGCCCGATTTTTAGCCGTCGATTGTTGCCGCTCATCGCGGTTTGGGAAGTTCTGTACCTTGTATGTATGTAGTCCAGCTCTCTTCTTTGCATTCTGGACGTAGCTCTGCGACATGCCGATCTTTTTAGCCAAATCACGGCTTGAGACGTTGGGATTTGCTTTAATCATCCGCTTCACCTTTCCCTCCGTCTTTTTGTTCTCCGGTCCCGGTTTTCTTCCAGCGCCTTTGCCGTGGTCCAACTTCAACCGCTCCTGGAACCGCTTCAACACTGTGGAGACTGTTGATTGGTGAATGTTCAACATTTTTCCCAACTGCCGGTGCGACAGGTCAGGAAATTCCAGGTGTTTGGAAAGAATTTGTTCTCTCAACTCGCGTTGGTTCACCTCCATTTTCGTTGAATCGAAAAACACGACTTTGAGTTTGACAGCATGTACACAATACACATCAATGAGAAAGTGTGCAAAATTTGGTTGATTTTTACCCAATGGTAAAAAAGTTATGCCCTGTTGAATGTGTCGCAATAATTTCGTGTTCGCCCTTTATGCATCAAAATTGGCTTCTACTGTTACAGACAAAATATAAATAAACTAGGTGCACAACTAGTGAATTTTCTCACGTGACACCACTGGGTGGTACACATGAGTGCCCGCAATGGATATTTTAGGCGATGGCGGGGGGATCTCACTCTTCGAAGATGATTCTCTAATGGAACTTTGATCTTCTGGTGGTGATGATTAAACCACCAATAAGTACACCGGAGCGTATCCAAAGGTTAAAAGATCTCCACAGCCCCCTTCTCCACCAGCTCCTCCTTTGCTCCCTGCTCAACCCGTTCCCCCGAGATTATCACCTGCAACTCCTCCCCCCCCCCTCCACTCTAAGGTTCTACCCAGAAGACTCGTAAGGTCTTTCCAACGCAAACAACGCATATTTCGAAGGATCTGATTAAACGGTTTTCAGTCGTGATCGAGATTTTGAAGGTAAGACCAAATAAACTGCGCGTTACAGTTAACGATCGTGTACGGGTAGTTGTTACCGAAGCGAGTATGACTCACGATGATTTCCTAAAAGGCGGGGTGGGTGTCTTCAAGAACCCTCATCTCCCGAAAATTAAAATACTAGACTGCATTCAAATGCATTCAGTGTCCCCCGGTGGAACGAAGAAGACCTACTCGTTTTCGGACGCGTTTCGTGTGACCTTCGCCGGGTCAGTACTAACAGATTACGTCGCGAATGGGAGGATCCGGTTACCTGTGCGCTTGTTTGTACCAAAGATAATGAACTGCACAAAATGTAAGCGACTAGGGCTCACTGCGACCTTCTATGGTAACAAGCAGTGTTCGGAAAAACTCAAAAACTCAAATCTCATGCATGAGTTTATGCGCCTTTGAGTTTTGCCTTGTAAAATTCAACGTCGCAAAAATCACCGATGAGTTTTCAGGTTCAAAAATTCATTGCTTTATATTTTGGCTTTATTCATTGTTATTACTATTGTTTGTGCATCAGGGGTTGGACAATTAACACAACATGCATAGGAATGATATTAATTGACGTTTGAGTGGTTTTTATGAGTTTAAAGCTGGAATGATTTTTCGGCGTTGTGAGTGCGTGAATATGCATGAGAACCTCAAGCGTGAATTTTGTTTGCCGCATTCGCACGCGAGTTTATTCTCGCACGGAGGCTCAATGAATGAGATTTGAGAATGATTTTCCGAACACTGGTAACAAGCCACGCTGTGATCAATATGGAGGGAAACATACGGAGGGTTCTTGTCGTGCCGCCCTAAAATGTTCTTATTGTATGGAAATTCCGCTTTCGCTGATTTTTCAAAGTACAAACAGCAGGGAGAAAAAACTCCAGCGGTCTTTGAAGGCTCCGATTTCCCCTGTGTAGTAACCCTTTCGACCTTCTCTCAGATGATGACCAGGACTCTGACCCTAATGTTGCCGCGGGAAGTCATTTCAGGAGGCCTCTAGTAATGAAACTCGAGTTATCTTCAAGAAACCAGGAAGTAGCGGTAATGTTCCGAAAGCCCCTTCCACCAGGTTTCAAATCATTTGATTTTGATAGGAACTTTCCGCGACTTCCAGGTTATTCCAAGGCAGCAGATGTTTCAGTTCCACAGCCAGGACAACATGAAGCTGTTTTCAAGTTTTCTGTAATTATGGATACCATTCTCAAAATATCGAATGTGTCTGACTCCATGAGGAACCTTATTGTTTTAATGATTCCAATGTTGAAAACTCGTTTGGAAGAAATTTACTTCTAAATGGCTATTGCTTTCGTCAATCAAAATTACTAACGTTTAAGAGTGCGGTAGTATTTCGTCTGTCCGTGTATCGATTTTAGTATCTATTCTCTCATCGTTGTCCCTTCCCAAGCCCCTCTTTTTATGTTTCGTTGCAGTTGTAAACAACCATCAGTCATCTCGAGAGAGTCAGTGCACTGCATCTACCATGGTCAATCATTATTCCAAAGAAAGTTTACACATTCTGTAATATTCTGTGGTGGCATCTATTGATCATTAATGGCAGATAGCAAGCTGAGCAATGCATTAGGTATGAAAGCTTTTAGTGAAAAAAATGACTGCGATTATCTGCGATCTTTCGACATCTTGTAACATAAAAATGTTAAGTCAATATAGATAAGTCTTACACAAAACGAACAAGAATGCTTTTCCTGACCTCAAACTTTGCATTAAATTTTAAAGATCGTTTTTGTTTTGCTAGTAATGAAAATTTGTGTATACAATGTGATCAAAAAAGGGCAGGCCTTGTATTTAGAAGAGGTTGCCTTCAAAATGGATTTTTTTTTTAAACTTGAATCGTGTTAACAACTTTTTGTATTGCCGCTTATGGTCAAAATGTTACTTATTAATTGAAGTTGTTAACCATTATAAGTAGAAATGCTTTGAATTTTTTTTATGTTGAATCCTTATTAGTTAGAGCGATAAAAAAATATTTTGAAAATAATTGGGAGGACATCATTTTTAATGTAAAATTCACGACTTTGTAAGGAATCATGAAAAGCTATCTTTAGTTAGATCAAAAATACAGAAAGAAACACTGGTTTTTGAAGCAAAATGTAGCCTAAAATATTAACTTAAAATATTATCAATTTTCTCGAGTGTTTTCTTTCAAGGTACATTGTTTTATTTTGTTGCTCTCAACACTTCGTCGTTGCTGTCAAAACTTAATCAAAAAATCACTTTTCAATGTAAATTTTCTCTAGAGAAAAAAACTTCTCTAGAAGCAGACCCTTCCTCCCAAAACATGACTATATAATAAAGGAGCGATTTTGACATGTTCGGGTGATTTAATAGTTTTGACCATCTACAATGAAAAAATACCCCACTGTGCGTCATCGATGTCGTCCATGCTGGATCGTTTATATCATTTCACAGTGACGGCATTAGAGTTTTTTTATGTGAAGGAGGTAGGTCGTTATCACTCTTTCCACATAACCCCCATTTCTATCGTACATGCAAAGGACATTCATTGCATTGTACATAATCACCGATGGACATACTGAGCTGACCGGAACTGAATACACAGGAAAAGAAACCATATTGAACAGTATTCATAATCGAGATGGATTTTTTTTTAAATTTTATTCTGATGGTGGACAGTCCAAAACAATTCAAAAGCTGTATTAGAAGTGCACGTTTCCGTCAAATCGTTTTGGTGTTTTCGGCGTGCTTTTTTCTTGGTTCATATGGAAAAAATTCACCCAATACACCAAAACAATTAGATGGTCACTCGCACTTGAGCAGTTTCAGGCCCAATAGTGAAAAAATGATTTTTTGTAAATTTTTAAGAGTCGGTTTATTATATTCCAAAACCTTAGAAGTGAATTTTTCGTGCCAAAAATTAATAATTTTTTTTAATAGACCATTTTGAAAAAAAAAAATGGAAAATTGAAAAAAGCTGAATTTTAGCAGATATGTGAATGATTAAAATAAAAAACCATATAAAAACCCATAAAAAACAATTATGCAAAGTTTCATGTAAATCGGAGAAAGTCGAGATTGATTCGTCATTGGGTTTGGAACTGCTCACTTTGAGCATACTTTTCGATAAGTGTAAACGCGCTTATTTGTACAGTTTAATCAGAGATTCGAAGTGAGAAGGAAATCTCCTTTCGCCCGTCCATATACACACCTCGTTCACCGGTGTACATGTCCAGGTTAGCTTCACAGGGAATCCCTCTCGTACGACACGTATAACCTGTCCGTATTTCCCCAGGACCAACGCTAGATCATGATCCTCGCTCGTATAAAATTTTGCTCCCCGCAGGCAACATACGGATTCATCTTAGCAGATCCAACCGTATAATTCATCACAGCTGTTTCTACATCATTAACACCTCCAACGTGAACTTAATGATCCACTGAAATCCGGTAAGTTGCTTCCATCTCAACACCATTCGCATCCAGTGTGTTTGCGGAATCGGCATTTTCTCCCCTGGTAGGCCTCGCACTTCCATCTTAATAGTTAAAACAAAGAGTATTGTTCACTTATATACCCTTCAAATCAAATTGTATTTGCTTCCATCGGTAACGTCAACACATCGACCAAGCAGCTGCCAATTAAAAAAGCACACAGAAATAATAGTTCTAGCGGTTATGTAATCGCCACTAGGCAGCTGAGAGCGAACTCATACTGAAGTTCCAAAATCGTTTTCGAACGCTGAAACACATAACGATTTTGTCTCATCGTGGTGTGATAGAGAAGGATTAAACATAAATCCTTCTAAAACTACTATCGTGCCATTTACGCGAAGGAAGACATTTTCATTACACAACATAAGATTGAAAGGCACACTTTTGGAACTTTCTAATGCTGTCAAACATCTTGGAGTAATCCTTGATAGTAAACTTAATTGGAATATGCATCTAGAGCAGGCAATAAACAAAGCTACTAATGCTCTATGGATATGCAAAAGAACATTCGGTAAACAGTGGGGACTGGAACCGAAAATGATCCATTGGATTTACTCGGCAATTGTGAAACCCAGGATTACTTATGGTGCAAAAACAAAAGAGAGTGGTGCTCAGAGAAAGTTAGAAAAACTCCAAAGGTTAACGCAACTCTCTCAATAACAGGTGCAATGAGAAGTACACCATCGAAGGCATTGGATGCTTTGCTTTATATGCTGCCATTGCATCAATTTGTACAATTAGAAGCCGAAAAGTGTGCTCTAAGGATTACAAGGTCAGTGAAACTCTTTGAAGGAGACCTTAGAGGACATCTACGGATTCTAAAAACTGTTAATATCAACTCTCTAGTAAGGAACAACGAAGACTGGATGGAGAAAAGATACAATTTCAATCGACTTTTTCAAGTAGTTGACCCTGGGCGTAATTCATGGCAGTTTGGTGGCCCGGTTCTTCGTCCAGGATCGATTGTTTTTTATACAGATGGTTCAAGATTGAGCAATCAAGTGGGAGCAGGAGTAACTGGCCCAGGGATAGAAATATCGGTTCCTATGGGCAGATGGCCAACTGTGAAATCCAAGCAATGTTAGAGTGTTCCATTATATGTTTGCGTAGAAACTATAAGACTTCAAAAATATGCGTCATGTCCGACAGTCAAGCTGCTCTAAATGCTTTAAAGTCGGCGACATGTACATCAAAACTTGTCAAGTCAACTTATATTGGATTCCTGGTCATTGCGGGATTGACGGAAATGAAAGAGCTGATGCACTAGCAAGACTCGGATCTTCTCATAAGCTCATCGGGCCAGAGCCCTTTTGTGGCTTATCGGCTGCATCTCTTAGAATGGAGCTAAAAGCGTGGGAATCTTCAAAAGTGGAGGAAAACTGGAAGAACACTTCTATTGCTAGGCAGTCGAAGCGATTCATTAATCCAAACATTTCTGTGACCCACAAAATCCTGGAACTTTCTAAGAAAGATCTTAGTAAATATGCAGGTCTTATAACAGGTCATTTTCCGAGCCGTTATCACTTGAAGCTGATTGGAAAACTTCAAGATGATGTATGTCGCTTCTGTGGCATAGAAAAGGAAGACTAGGAACATTTGATATGCCACTGTCCGGCAATTTTCAATTAAAGGCGCAAGTTCTTCGACAAGGGGCTGATAGAACCCTTTGACATTTGGAGAACAACTCCCAGTACGGCCGCGCACTTTATTCGAAGTATAATGCCGTGCTGGGATAATGATATTAGTCAAACGATGGCGATCACTCCTGATAATAGAGATACGGCATCTTGATACAGCTAAAGAAAAAAAAATCGGGAATATTTCACAATAGACCCGACAAGAAAAAAAACGATAGGAAGGAAATCCAGGAAAAAAATGCTACCTACACACAAGTTCTGGAAACTTTCTACAAGTACATACAGGCATTCAATAAACTTCGTAGAAGTGCAGAGCATTTTGAAAACTTCACGAAATATTGTAGATGTTCAGTAAACTTTTTTGAGCTTCATCAAACTTTTCTCGACCTTCAGAGAAATTTAGTTAATTTTGTAGAAAATAATGGAATTTCGGTAGAGCTTGTACATGTCGAAAAAACTGTCAATTTAGATTTCAAAACAACTGTATCAGGAATCAAAAGTGAATACTTCCATCATGAATCACCGAAACTTTCGACAAGCTACTGGGAAAAGTTATATATAGATCTACACGATTCCTTGAGTTCTGAAAATTTCTGTTCGGAACTCAATTCTGCATATTTCTCTGAAGACCTTTAGACTTCCCTGAAGTTTTGTTTGTGTTCTCTGGTAAAATATTTTTAAAGATCAACAAACTTTCCTGAAGATCTACAATATTCTCGGTAGTTCTGCCGATTTCTTTCAAGTTCTGTGTGTTCTTCCATAAGTTCTGCAAATTTCTCAAAAAATCTACAAAGTTCCTTATAAGAGATGAACTAGCCTATGGCTTAAAATCTCTCAAATAAAGATAAAAAAAAACAAAGTTCCTGAATCCCTGAAGATTTTCTCTGATGTTCACTAGATTTCTACGAACTTTTAGAAAGTTCTGTATTTTGCTCTGTAGATTGTCATGATTCAATGAATATCTGCAAATTTCTTTGAACATCCACAAAATTCCCTAAAATATTAAGAGTTTTAGGAAGTTCTCTGAAGATCTACTAACTTTTCTGGAGTTGTGCAAACATCTCTAAAGATAAGCGAACTTCCCTGAAGTTCTGTAAAATTCTCTTAAATTCCAAGAACAGCAATAAAATTCTGAAAATTTATTTGAACATCTGCAGATTTTTCAGTAGATTTACGATATACCTTCGAAACTTTTCTGAAGTTCCTAAAATTTCTTTGAAGTTCTGTTAAGTTTTCTGAAGTACTGAATGTCTGCAGATCACCGAATTTCTCTAAAGTTCTGTAAATTTATTTGTGGATTCTTGGATTTCCATAAAGTTGTGCAGATTTATCTGAAATTCTTTGAAATACCCCAAAGCTCTACAAATTATCTGAAAATATTTTATAAAATATTTATATTTTATGAAAGTTTTAAAATTTCTCTGACGATTCACGACTTTCTCTGAAGTTGTGTAAATACTAAAGATCAGCGAACTTTCCTGAAGTTCTGTGAGTTTGGCTGAAGTTTTGTAAATTTTTCAAAAATGTACGAACTTCCTGAAGTTCTACAGACTTCTCTTAAGCTCTATGTACTTATCTGAAGTTCTTCAGATCTATATATTTCCAACTTCCATGGAGTAATTCAAAATTTTGGACTTTCGTACTTCGCTGCTATTTGTTTTTGGAATTGAATTTTTCTGAAGATCTCACATTTTTCTGAAACTGTGAAGCTTTCTGAACCACTGAATGTCTCTGAAGATTTGCAAAATTTCGTGCAGTTCTGCAGACTTCTCTTAATATTTACTCTTCTGAAGTTCTGCAAATATCTTTAAAGCTCTGTAAAGTTGTCTGAATCTCCGTAGTTCTATTCTCAAGATCTACGAAAACAACAACCTTGAGGCTCAATAAATTTCTTTGTAGATCTGCAAACTTCTCTGAAGTTTTGTAAATTTCTCTGTAGGTTCTCGGGCTACCTTGAAGATCTGAAAATTTTCCTAAAGATCTTCAAAATTACCTGAAATTCTCAAAATTTATCTGAAATAATTTGAGCTTTCTTGAAGTTTTAAATGTCTCTCTCAAGATCTACAAATTTCTCAGAAATCGTATGAGTATTTAAAAAAACGGCAAACTTCTCTGAAGTTCTTGAAATTTCTTTGAAGACCCATTAAAATTGCTGAAATTCTAAAAATTTATCAGAAAATCTGCACACTTTCTTGAAGATCTTCAAATTTATCTGAAGATCTATGACCATTCTTGTGATTTTTTTTAGAAGTTCTGTAAATTTTTGCAAAGTTCTGTAGCTTTGTTCTGAAGACCTACGAACTTTCCTGATGTTCAATAATTTTTCAGTAGCAGTGGCGTCTCGTCCATATGTGCACCTCGTGCACTGCACAGTCTCGAATTTTCAAAAAGTAAAATTTATATTTCATAAATTTTAAGAGGCAAAAATTTAATGCTCAATTAAATCCATTTTTGTCCCTCTATTTATTGGTTTCATATGGATAGTAGCTGAATTGTCCACTAAATCACTGGATAGTAGCTGAATTGCTTACCACATTGCTGCTCAACCTCGGTTTTAAACGCCACTGAAAGAAAAGTAAGTAAAAGTTTTCACGTACGGGTACGCTGGGATTTTACCACGTGCAGACAACTCATTTTGGGCTTCTATGGCGTGGCGAATGAGCGACACAAAACAAGCAAGGAAAATATGCCTTCGTTCTACCAAAGCCACCGCATGCTTAGTTCTCCCAGTCTGAGCACTTTTGCTTGTGCACCAGAAACGCTCGTATTTACAACCAGATCAGATCAGTTGTATATGTATTGAAGTCCCGTAAGCATAATTGCAGATGTGTTAGTGTTTATTTTGTGCACTTCTATCTTTGCACAGTTTAAAGAGAAGAGAATAAACTGGCACGTATAGGCAACGTAGCATTTGAGTTTCTCTCTGAATTGATTGAATCTTGGAGAGCCGTCATTCGTTGTATACCTACCTACACGCACATATCGAATTTTTAAATTTTCTCACTACCTGACTGCATTTTATTCAGTAGCCTCAGCGCGTTGATGGAATATTGTTCATAACATAGCGCAAAATTAAATAGGAATCATGGAACAGGATATTGTTGATGACCTCCTGAAAAGACCGTTTGCCAGAAGATCCATGAAGGAAAAAATGCTTATTGCGAGAATGGACGTCCCACGACCAAAGTTGGACAACTTGAAAACGGCATGTAAAAGAAATGGTAAAATCATAACGCAGAACTTTGCCGAAAATGGACGAGTGGAAATTGTTGGTTGTGTCATGCTCGAGGAAATTGCGTGGGAAGTGGAGCATTTTGAGGAAATCGCAATTGGCGTCAACTCTACGCTACTACTTAGGAAACGGTGAGTAACGATGACAAATATCATAAACATGAGACTTAAAAAGAAAATCAATGTTTCTATGCAAGAGTAAGCGAAACTGGTAGCAGAACTGTTTCCCATCATCATTTCGTTTATTTTTTATGCAGGTACCCCCGTAGAAAGATTTGTATCCCATTTTTTATTCTGCATCAAAATTGGCTTCTACTGTAACAGACAAAATATAAATAAAATATGTGCACAACTAGTGAGTTTTCTCACGAGACGCCACTGTTCAGTAGATCTCCAAACTTCGGTGAAATTCATTATGATAGGAACTGCAAACTTTAATATCGATTTGCTTTCATTTTGTTAACCGACTTTACTCGGGGTGTTACCGAAGCATTTTTTTTAAATAGACATGCCCTTTAATAAACTACACGGCAAGAGAAGTAAGTTTTCTTCCCAAACGACGCTCAATTCAAGCATCAAATGCTATCAATAAATAATTCCGAACAAACCTTCTTAAACTTTTTAACATACGGAAGAAACTTCACGATATCGGCAATAGACCGGAAACAAACAACCTCCGGATTTTCACTACCTTTCGACGATTTCTTTCGGTCCTCACACTGGGAATCTCCTCTCAAACTGATCCCATCATCACAATCGTCAATGCTGCTCTCGTCAAACCTCCTCGCGGGCGCCCGCTCCTGTTTACTGACGAAGCTAATTGTACAATTATCCAATTCATCGTAGTCGGTAATTTCCAAATCGTTATCCATTTTTCATACAATCTAATAATCTATTACGTCACGCTCGCGCTTCTAATCAGAACAAAAAAAAATCGACCCGTTTAAAACGATCCAACTTTCAGTACTGATTGCATTGGGGGTTAAAAAATTGCACGTGATAATCATATTGCAAAGCATTGGAATTTTTCGCGTGTCTAATGGTTACAAACGGCTCTTCCTATCTTTCCTCGTCAAACTTGAAATAGCGACTTTGAAACAGGTAACCTTTCCGCACGGTAGGATGCACCTAAAGTTGGTATTGAAAAGTTGATACAGGATTATCCTATTTGCCCGGGCGTGTTTAAAATAATCACCAGCGGCATGAGTCCTTCGTCAAAAAAATAATTTTCCCCACCAACACAGGCGTCGTTGGTTGGTGTCCATAGTCCCAGTGATAACAAACCAGGCTCGGGAATCAATTGCTACATAATTGGGAAGGATGAAGAGAGTTATGTCCAATTGTCTGTGGCAAATGCACCGCCTTGCAAGTTTGGAATCGTATCCTAGGCAACACTACCGGGCCGGAATAAATAACGGGATACTACTGCAATACCTACCTAGATAGTACCTAGATGATGGCACGTCCTGTTGCACATTGTGTTCGACACATTGATACAGACGCGGGTGATAGATATTTGCAGGTTCTTCTTCCTCGCGTTGTATTACGCTCTTACATGAGCTTTTGTCTACTCTCAACGTTGTATTATTTGAAGCACTTCCAAAGTTATTGATTGAGTACTTTCTATGTCGACTTATGCTAAAATGTGTATATTATGTGGCAAGCACAATGATCCTCTATGCCCAAGGAAGTCGAGAAAATCTCGACAATACTCGGTGATATTCAAAATTCGGCATTGGTCACTCATTTTAGCTAACAATCATCTTGACGATCAATTATCAATGACAATGTTGTCAGTAACGAACATGTGCAGATTTTGTTATTAACTAAATTTGTAACGAAATTAAATGACTTGAACAACACAACATATGGAGCCGTTAAAGTGAAGAAGCATCTACGTCCTGTACTGCTTGGATAACAATAATGTGACACAGAATGCACGAAATTACGCTTTTTGTTGCCAGGGGAATATTTGTCATTGACGAAAAATCAATGAGATTTTGACGAAGGTTTTCAATGACAATGACAAATCTCAGCAATGGATCGGACCGGTAATCTGTCCCACCGCCTCCGGCTTGGTAATGCCATATTACCGCACCTTAACTAACTAGGCTATCTAAGGCCCCACAAGGCGATATTTGTAGATTTCGATAGCTGAATTGCAGTACAATTGCTTGTAAAATACTGATTATATACCTGTGTGTATTCAATTGATAGAGCACTAGGTATTGTTTTATGGTTAATATTATTGAATTAATTATTGAATTTAACCCTTATCAATAGCTTCATCACCAAGATGTACACTAGACTGATGCAAAATTTGAAATTTTTGATCCACAGTGCTCAATCGGTTCCAAATCAGGTCCTGATTAACCATCCAAAATTGAAACTAATTTGGTTAGAAACTGACTTGGCATAACTTCAAATGGTTTGTGGAAATTACTATGGGTAAACCAAACTTTTTGTTCATTGCCTTCTAGCCTTTTTTCCATATTGCACTGTTAAAAAGTTATTTAGCAATTCTTATGGGAAATCTAAGCGACAGCTTTGCAGAAGATAGTTTGTCAGCCAAACGTAAAATTAAATAGTTATTAATTGTTTAAGAGATTGATAATCTTATGGCATGCTCAATTGATTTTGAGATAGATATGAACAAAAAAAAAATGGATTTCCTATAGTAATTTCTATACAAACTTCATAAGCTTTAATAAATTAGTTCAAATTTTGGGAAGCTAACCCCATTTGGAACCGTTTGAGCAACGTGGAGCGAAAATTTCAAGCTTTGCTTCAGTCTAATGTACACCATTCATGTCAGCCTTCTGTGTATTGGGAAAAATATGTTTGTACATTTATATCTAAATTGATAAAATAAATATATTTCAAAGAACAAACACTACTTTATATTGAAACGAGGAATTTTAAGAATCAAGACTGTATTTCCGTGCAAAAGCAGTTAAGTTAAACTGAAAACTTCAGGGTGGCAACTGAATATCCATTTCTAAATTCCAGGTTTTTCCTGGTTCGAAAATTTCCCGGTTTCATAAATCATGTTTTTAGCTAGTAATTGGAAATTTGTTTTAAAAATATTTAAATGCTTCTATCGATTTGATTGAAAACTAGTCCAAACATTTTAAATCAATAAAAATTCAAACCGTTTTACCAGACAACATTTACAACAATCATTTTGATCTCAGCGTGATTATGCATTCAGATAAATAATACAAAAGCATTTTAAATCAACTATGTTCTAATAATAATCATTTCGAACCACTGATGTGATGATAAATTTTAATGATTTTGAAAGTCATAATGAGGATTCCCTAACCCTCTACTATAGTATGAACAAATGGAGGAAATTATTTTGACCCAGATCAATTTAGCTCGTCTTGCTTATCGCATATTAGCTTATTGCGTTCTCTCAACTTAGTGTTCTAGATGCACTTCCGCAGTTATTAGTTGAGAGCTTTCGATGCCTGTACCATTTTTGCATTGGTATAATTGTGTGGCAAGTCCAATCATACTCTATGCCCAGGATAGCCGATACATTTTCCAACCCGAAAAATTTCTAGACCGGACCGGGAATCCACCTCCAGCATGGGTTTGCTTTGTAGCTACGCCTTTACCGACTAAGCTGAGGAAGGCCCCATTAGCATGGTCATGAAAAAAGCTAAACGTATCAAAACATTGAAATACTTTATTTAAAAATTAAATATGGATTCCCATATAAATTGTATATGTAACAGTAGGATATAAGTTGCTAAACAAAATGACGTTGAGATTAGCTGCTAATGACTGCCAACCTGCAAGATACACCCCATTAAAGATAGTGTTAATAAATTATAAAACGGACGTAAATCCTTAAAACGAAGTTATAGCGATTTGCTTTTATGTACAAAAATGTGCATTTTTAATGCTCTTACAACTGAGTAGAGCATTGAAATAATGGTAAAATTCAAGCAAAAAAGTTTCAACGGTTACACGTGAGATATCAATAAAATTGGTAATTTTTTTTCTCAATAAACGGGGTCGTGATGTAATTTGATGTGGGACAGTGTGGCAAGCACAGTAATACTCTACATATTCCCAGGGAAGTCGAGAAAAATTCCAACCCGAAAGAATCCCTCGACCGGCTTGGTAATACCGTGCCCTTACTGACTAGGCTATGAGGCCCCCGGAACATCCGAGTTAGGTAGCTGAGCTTGTTTTCTCCGGTAATTGCCGAAGCGGGCAATGGTTCTCGAGCTAGTAGCCCCAAAGCTTCCATCGATGGAGTTTGGCTAGCTGTTCGTTCTATTTTTAACTCTCGGTTACTTCAGCCACCTAATAGCTCAGGTGTTGAACAGGTGTGGGTGGCTGTTACCTCCCACTGGTAATTCTGAATTGATCGATCAACTAAGATGAATGCGACTGACGAGATCCTTGTTGTTGGTGATTTCAATCTTACTTCAGTCGAATGGTCATCGAATGAAGCAGGGTTCTTTTATCCTCGCTCTAATGGCTCCTCTAGTAGCATCTCTCCTAGATTGCTACAATACTGCTGATATTCTGCAACGGGATCTCTATTGAAAATCATAGACTGCTTGATCTATGTTTCCTTAGTCGTGAACTCTCCTCTAATTGCCCGGTCCAAGAGGCACCCGAACCGCTAGTAAAACGTTGTAGACACCATCCACCTCCGCAGTTATTATTACACTTGTATCAGACTTGCACTTTCCGGGTTACCGTGGACAGCGTTTCGTATGACTACCGAAGGGGAATGGCAACCTTTTTCGAAAACATCAGCTGGGAACATCAGACTCCGATAACAACTCCATATCTAGTAACTCTCCTTGGTCCAACCCCGACTCAAGCGTCTGAAGTCATCCAAACGAGCTGCCTTGAAGAAATTTTGTAAGCTTCGAACGGAAGCGCCGAAGAGGAAGTACAACTTCATTAACAAACAGTATAAGCGGCTCAACAAACAGCTGTATCAAGCCCATCAGCGCCATCTACAAACCAAACTCAAAGTAAATCCCAGAGCTTCTAGAATCATGTGAACGCCGCCGTAAGCGAGGTTCTCGTACTTTCTGCTGTCGGACCGCATCCGCCTATCTCGAGTAATGATGTTCGTAGGGAAGGCCTTTGTTTGAAAAATTCTTTCAGCATTGGCCCTGACGGAATCCCATCCGCGGTTATTAAGAACTGTATTGGAGTCCAGGCCGCATCTTTAGCATCCATCTTCAGCCTCTCTTTGGATTCTTTTGTTTTCCCTGTCTCAAAACTTTTTGAACTATTGGTGCTAGATTATTTAAAACACACTTGCTCCAGTTACATCGCGACCAAACAACACGGATTTATGCCGAAGAGGTCGACCGCTACAAATCTCGTTCAATGCACATCATCAATCATACGCGAGATGGAAAGAGGTCAGCAAGTGGATGTCATCTACACCGATCTTTCCGCTGCTTTTGATCAAATCAATCACGAGATTGCAGTGCACAGTGGTCCAAAATGCAGATTTAGGTGGAATGATATGTTTTTAACCTGAAATTGAAACTTTAGACTACAATTCTCTTCTACAAAGTTGTTCCTTATAGTTACGCCCTCATTTTTATGACAATGCATTCTAGGGTGGTTCCTATTATCATTAAAATCAAAAATCTAACTTTTTTGCTTGATTAAATTAAGGTATACATATAGCTGAATGTGTTGCCTGTATCTCTTCTAATAAAAAAATATACCCAAATATAGTAAAAAATATGAATAAATTCAAATTGATTTTATACTAGTTTAAAAAATAACATACCTCCATATTTTTTTTTCATACTTACTACTACTTCTTCGCTTTTCAAGCTTATTGCATATCGCATATTAGCTTATTGCGTGCTCTCAACTTAGTTTTCTAGATGCACTTCCACAGTTATTAATTGAGAGCTTTCGATGCCTGTACCATTTTTGCATTGGTATAATTGTGTGGCAAGTCCAATCATACTTCTATGCCCAGGGAAGTCGAGAAATTTTCCAACCCGAAAAATTCCTAGACAGGACCGGGAATCGAACCCAGCCACCTCCAGCATGGTCTTGCTTTGTAGCTGCGCCTTTACCGACTGAGCTAAGGGAGGCCCATTTTTTTTTCATATTATTGAGAATAACATACGCCCTTTCAAATGCCATAAAAAAAACTTTTTTTTTTTGTTTGCCCCAACCAGAGATATTAACATTTGAAAAGTGCATATTTTTAGTATAAAAACGTCAATAACTCTTGATCGGCTAAAGATATTGACAAACTTTGAGCTGCAAAAATTTGCACCTTCTTAAGATCTAAAAGTTATGTCAAGACATCTTTGCTGAGAAATTCGAAATAAGAAAACTAGAGCAAAAAAAACTGTTTTTTTAAGAACCATCCTAACTCAATTCAAAAAAATAGCTCTAAATCCGTCAATTTAAGAGATACAAAAAAGTTATTTTCAACAAAGTTGCTTGAAATTAGCTCAGCTATAACTTTGCCGAAAAATGTATACCTTATTTTATTCAAGTAAAAAAGTTAGATTTTGATTTTAATGATAATAGGAACCACCCTAGAATTCATTGTCATAAAAATGAGGGCGTAACTATAAGGAACAACTTTGTAGAAGAGATATTTCAGGCTCAAAACATATCATTCCACCTAAATCTGCATTCTGGACCACTGTGCAGTGGCCAAACTAGAGCGACGTGGCTTTCACAGCTTCCTTCTTGATTGACTTCGCTTATACCTCACCGGGCAACATACCGTATGCGTGATAATGTTTGCACCATTGTACAAATAAGGTTCCCGTTTCACCTGTGCATACAATGCCTTGGTTTTCTTTACATGCACGTAACCTATAGCTCATACCGTAGTAGGCTGTGTATAAAAGAAAATGATTTACTTAGTTTGACAGTTGCACCATGACGAAGTGGCAGCGTATTCGTGATTTTTACCACGTGCAAATGTCGCAAAAAGACATTTCAATCGCCGTGGGAGTGTCCCGGTGGACCGTCAAAAGGGGTTTAGACCGAGAAAAGAAAGGACAACTATCCGCGAAGGTGGCCACAGGTCGTTTGAGGTCAGCTCGGGTTCCGAGGGTTATCGCTGCTATCAAAAGGAAGATTCGGGTGAATTCGGTGCGTTCAATAAAGAAAATGGCAAAGGACCACGGGATCAGTGACTTTACGGCATGGAAAATCGTAAAGGAAGATTGCGGGGCGAAATCGAGGGCACGGAAAAAAACTCACATGATTACCAACCGCATCCGGGAGCTACGAGTCGAACGATGCAAGAAAATCTGGAACTTCCTTAAGCGAAAAAATCCGGTAATCCTGTTCACCGACGAGAACATGTTTACCGTCGATCCCGTATCAAATTCCAGAACAGACCGGTATATTAAATAGTTCTCTTCCGGTAAAAGACGTGGTCGACGAGCACAAGAACGTGTATCTGACCAAGCATCCTGCTAGCGTTATGGTGTTCCCTAATAAAAATAACCATAACAGAGAGCTTAACTACGTGTTCGGGGTATCATCCAAACCATTTGTGGGACAGTTCACCCATAATGAATACAATTCATTTAAGGTATTTGTTTATTAGGGTTTGGATTAGTGGTTTTCGATGGCAAAAAATGGACCCGGTGTTCATTCCAGAAGGCGACAAGGTCAACACGGAGTTCTACATCGGAATTTTAAGTAAGTATGTTCTTACGTGGATCAAAGAACAGTACGGTCCGAAGACAAATGTTGTATTTCAACAAGATGGGGCTCCGTGCCACACCTCGAACCGCACTCAGAAGTGGTTGCAGGAACATCTTCCGTTCTGGGCGAAGGGTTTGTGGCCGCCATCTAGCCCCGATCTCAATCCGCTGGATTACTCAATATGGCGCGTCATGAAGGCCAAGGCCTGTTCCTAACGCCACCCGAGTACAGCAAGCCTCAGACAAACATTGACCCGTACCTGGAGAGAAATGGATCCAGACTACATTATAAGAACCTGCCGTGCATTCAGGAAGCGTGTTGAGGCCGTAATTGCAGCAAGTGGAAACTCGATCGATGATTAACGTAGTTTAAGACTCTAAGAAACATCCCCCCTTTGAATAAATAAAAACAAAACTCGAAAACGAAAGTTTTGGGATTTTTTTTAATTTTGCACCATTGCTTAATGGTGAGGTGCAAACATTATCACGCATACGGTATGTCAGTGAAGAAAGGAGATCATATTTCTCAACCATTTGCTGTTTCTTCTGGTGTTCCTCAAGGCGGTCAACTGGGACCGTTCATATTTTTATTGCATCTTAATGACATTCACTTTTCTATGCGTTGCCTGAAGTTGTCTTACGCTGACGATTTCAAACTACAATCAAAGATCGAAATGATATATTTTTTCTTCAGCAGCAGCTGAACGTTTTTGCTGTTTGGTGTGACGAGAACAGGATGGTAGTAAATGCTTCTAAATGTGTCATTATAACGTTCTCTAGGAAAAATGACCGAGCTGTTATGCTTACAGCCTGCAGGAGAAAATATTAAGCCGTAAGTCTACACACTTAGAAATAACTAATTTTACACGTGACGGAATCCGTCTTTGACATAAAATATGAGAAGTAAACAAACATGTCATGTAATATTAAGTGCTCTAAGACTGAAAAGTTCGTTGCTCTACGAAATGTACGTGTGATTGAGCTATATTTCGCGTCTGTTATGACTCAAATTTATGTCAAACTTGACGCTCGTATATGTCACTCTCAGAGCACCTAAATTTACATGAACTTTTCTAAGTGTGTACCATAAAAGACTTGATTCACAACTCACCTTCACGGACCATGTGACTTATGTTTCCGCTAAGGCCTCTGCTCAACTTGGTTTCATGCATACTTCGTTTCGCCAAAGACTTTCTGTTTAAAAACACTCTATTGTTCGCTTGTCCGCTCCACATTAGAGTACTGTTCCGTAGTATGGGCTTCATTTTACAGCAAAGGGGTGAATCGTATTGAGCCCATTCAGCGAAATCGTATGCTTTTCGTTGGCTACCCTGGAGTGATCCTTTTAACCTCCCTTATTATGATAGTCGCAGCAATTTGATGTCTTTACAATTACTTAGTGTACGCCGTGGCGACTGCGTGGTAAACATTAGGATACACCGTATTCAGTGTGATGTGTGCTGAACTGATTGATCCACCCTGTATGCGAGCACTCATCGTAAGTGCGACTGAGGAGGGTCCGTCATAGCAACCGCCATTGCAACTTCCTCTTTCGGCTTCCAATCTTTCCAGAGTTAAGACGTGCGATCGGCATTCAACGCTGGGTGATTCCTTTAACAGATTATCAGGTATTCACAGCAGCTACCTTCTTTGCTTATCTACTACGATTGGACATTGATTATGGCTCACTTCTACAGCAGTTGAATGTCAATATCAGACGTTATTGACGTTATTATTTTTCAACGTCCCAGCTTCTTGCACTAACTACGGCGCTAATGAGCATAAATTCATCCAGATCTCCTCCACCTCATTTGACCAGCAAATCTCGATTAGCAATTTACTGGTTTTTCTAACGGAATTCCGGAAATTTTCCCGGTTTAGGTATTTAAATTAGGCATACAACTGAATGCAATTGAGTCATTTCTCAGACAGCAGCACTATTCCTGGATCTTGAATTTGGTTCTGCGACACGTTAGAAGTCTTCGATCAAAACTTTACACGCTTTTATTTAATTGAAAGCGCTTTTCAAAATTCTTCGAATATAAATTTTAAATTTTCTCAGATATTCCCTAGGAAATATCTTTATAACAGTCAAAAAATTCTCTGTAGATCATTCCGATAAAATTTGAAAATTCGTCCTTAGATTCTCATCGAATTTTACTCTTTCTAATAATTCACTGGAGCTTCCAGTTCTTTAAATTTGATTGAAATTCTCCGTAGGATTCCCATGCAATTCACCTCAATTTCTCGACCAACAATTGAAAAGGGCCCATTAGCTTTTATGAGCAAAATTTGTAATCCCCTTTCTCTGTCAACACCATCGAGCAGGGGAAATTCTGCCGCCGAGAATTATCTTCAAATTTTGCTCAGATTTATCTAAGAGTTCTCCTCTAACTTCTTCTGGAAGTTGCATGGAATTCTTATTAAAATTTTCTAGTAATTCCATTTGAAATGCGCTTGGATCTATCCTCAGAATTTCCTTATAAATCTTCGCAGAATTATTTTTAAATTGTACCCTTAAAATTCGTATCCGTTGGTATTTTTTTAAGGATCCTGGAATCCTCTAGACTCTTGGGAGTTCTAGTAAAAACCCTTATAGAGATTTTCCTGAAGCTTCCTAGAAAATATTCTCTGAATTTTTTTGGTGTTATTTCTAGAATTCATTCGTAAATCAGCTCAAATTTATTCTTTGAAAAAAAAATCTTCTTCAAAGTGACTGTATCCTAAAAATCTAATCCAGTCCATGAGTCTTTTTTCCCTTGATTTGTTTTCCGTCGATTTTGTTTTCCGTGCTGAGCACCAATGCTACCGACACCAAGGAGGCAGCTTCCACACCTGGACCATACTTATTGACCCATCAACTCATGAACCGGGGACCAACGGCTTTACTTCCTGCCTACCCCTTCCCGTGATCAGAGATGTTATGCCTCATAACATCTCGGCGGCGCCGACTGGGATTGAAATGTCTTGAAATCTTATTGTTTTCGAAAAGAGGACGAGGAATATTTTTCCACATTTGTCATCTTTTGGTTTTTCCCGGTGACTTCAAATTCACAGCTTTTTATCAGTTTTTCCGTTTCACTCTGCATTTTACATATGAAATACTTGTTTTTAATCCCATTAAATTTGTTTTGCCTTGAGCGCATTTTGAGACCCAGAAAAATTATTCTGGATACTACGCTTAACCAAAATCTAATTCACGGGCGGATTCCTCGTAAAAACTGCGCTTTATCCTCCAAAATTCTGAAAGTTAATGCCATCTAAATTGCAATAGCAGCAACATTACAAAGCTAAAACTTCACTGAGAAGCTAATTTTACTAGCTAACCAGGTTTCCAATGAAGACCTAGAATACTCAATAAAGCCACTCTATGCTGTCGAGGCAATACTTGTCTACGTATATTTGAATCATTATTCATTGATAAAAGTGCTACTCCAAGCATCACCAAAACAATCCTCCCAAGCAAGGCCATTATACTAAATTCTCATTTAGTGAGTTCTCTGAGCTAATCAAGAACACAATAAGGAACAATAACTAGATGTATTCAGAAAAAAATTATCATCTTCTCTCAAAGCTAGGTTTAGATAAGGCAAGTCAATTGATCAAATCATTTGAAGCCATGCCATTCAACTGACTTGATTAACTCACTCGAATTGAAAAAAAAGTTGAACCAGGCTCAACTCTGCAAGCCAATTGAATTAAACTGAGTTGTCTAAACCCAGCTTAACTCTTTACCATTGCATTTACTCAAAGGCGTTTCAATGCACTCAAGGTTAGGTTTTAAGTAATGAGTCTGTACGACGTAGTCGAAGATGGTGATCAAATAAACAAATAACTAACAGCGTCTAGCGTCTACGGAAATGGATTTTATTTCCGATCAACTCAGGAATGTGCCAACACCCAATAAGATCTGAATTTAAATTATCGAAACACCCTTTTATTTGAGCATTTTTTGCTCGACTTGCAAAAATGCAACACCAAGTATTAAACAACCACAAGTTCGCAACTCTATTTAAAATTTGAAATGAAAAACCATCCTCAAACTACACCGAGTTAATAAGTTTCTGTTATAAAGAAATATTTTCCTGCATTTGGAGTAAGTTCCCTGATATTGACTGATTTTCCAGTTTTTTTCAGGTAGTCGACACCCGGAGAAATAAATAAATTAAGGTCACTGGCCATATAAGAAGAACCGATAGTTTTGATGTGTCGCATGATTTTTGCCATTATAATGTTGCTTGTGGTTTCCAGAACCGGTATCCGGAATATCCAGTTCAGGTCCCCGGCCAAACTAGTGGTGGCAAACTATTAAAAGAATCATTTTATACGCATCATTGTGATGTGTTTTGAAGCGTTGCATGACCATTTTGATGAGAAAATGAAGTTTAGCTACCGGAACCGGTATCCGGACCATCCGGATTAGATCACATGAAGCAAAAAAAAACATAATTTGTATGGATTTCACTATTTTGGTGTTTCTAGGATTCATTTCCTTACTTAAATATTATGTTTGATAAGTGAACAACATACCGGTATTGTGGCGAAACCTGACGTCATTCCTTGTGGTCAACCGCGTCAAAATCAATTTGTTATATCATCAACGCAAAATGCAGACTCTGACAAACAATTAGAGTATAACAACATATAGGTTTGGCTACGAAAACCTTGTGCAAATTTAGTTTCAAATCCGGTGAATATGACCCGTTAACACGTTATTTGTAACATAATTTCGGTACCCCTTCAGAAACTTCCAAATGAAATGATTTCAATGTGAAATTGTAAATCTTCAGAAGTTAGTAAAAGTTTACAAAATTCAGGTCTCTAGATGATCACTTTTAAAAGTTAGGCCTATTCGAAAGCTCATTTCGGATCATATTGACCCCAACACCTAAAAAAGGGTTAAATACTCAAATATCTCAAAATGTCCTTGTTAAATTTTCATGTTTTTTTTTAAAGAAAAGCTGATGAAAAAACCAAACTTTTGTAATATTGAACACCACACTTAAAAGTTGACAAAAATCGTACAGCAACAACTTTTGGTCAAATTGTTGAACGCTTTTTTATGTATTTTCTAGACAGGAAACACTATCTTAGACATTCTAAATCATTTTCTGTGTAAGAATCAGTGTTGGGAAAATATCAAAAAATCAAATCTCACCAAAGACCACGCTTGATTTTCGTTCACAAGCAAACATCTGCGGTTGATGTTGCACACTGTGATATCGCAGCTCGAAATATGAAGCTAACAAAACTCACCAGCTGCAAATATCACCAAACTATGGTGAGATTGAGTTTCATGATTTTTGCTTTACACCCGAACGCAACCGAAACTGCCATAACGGGTGGCAGCAGTCGCTTCGTGTCTGCTGTCAGTGAAGAGAAAAAGAGATAGCATTATTATACCTTCTTTTGCCTCGGTTCTCAGCGAACTCTCAGCTTCAACTTCACACGTTGAATTAAATCATAGTAAATAGTCTCGCAATATCAAAGGAGCTTGAAAAATCAATATCAAGCATGATATTATGCTCCAATATCACGCGTGATGCTCTGTATGAGAGCGAACAAATATAATTTTGCTTATGATTTTTGCCATCACTGGTAAGAATTACTTTAAGAAGCGTGCTATCAAGAAGTTCAACAATTTGACCAAAAACTTCTTGTTCTACTAGTTTTGTAACTGCTCAAATTGAATAGTTAACGCCGAAATCATAGATATATTTGATGATTTCTGCTCGATAGGGAACGAATAGGCGAGAGGCCGAGGTAAATGTTTACCTTCTTCCCACAACCAGGCTTTCCAGTAACTTTAAGTAAATCGAAAAGGATTTGGTTTTTTGGTACCATAGTAACAATATACTAGCTTCAAGCCCTGATCGGTATCACCAGAAATTGTAATTACAATTAACCCCTAGATCATCCACCTAGTTCGAGAATCTACTTACAACTTTCATATTGCTGATCGACGGTAGCACCCGCTTGGTGTCCGACTGCTTCTTCTCGAAAATCTCGTTGATGACATTGCCCAGGTACTCGGTGGCAGCCCCGGTAATTGCCTGTCCAGCCGCATTGAACAGCTGCCTACCGGCCCCTCCTAAGAGGCCCTACAAATAGTCAAGAACCACAATTAGTGTCAACCAGTCCGGAGCAAACGGAATCAAGCTTGCGAGTGGTGCAAGTACCTTTAATTCATCCATGTTTACTAATAAACGGTAGCGGCCGGAGTCTCCAGCAGTGGCGGATTACTTGTTTACCTATAAGTATGTTATTTGCTTAGCTGTGTTGTGTGTATTGTGCATCATAAAACAAACTATTTAGGAAGGCATTCAAGACAGAACGTGATTCTCCTCACGCTCGAATCGTGTGGTGAATTCCTTCTAGATTCCACACCACACCCCTTCCGGTAACCACGAAGTTCAAGTTCGATGCTGAATGTTTTCGCTGCGATAGCAGGTTTCGGTATTTACAATTGCTATGACTGTTGCAATTGATATGCGACGAGTGCAGATTTGTCATAGATAGGTAGTAAAACAGATCTATTTGAATATTTACTCACATGCCGTGGTGAGCAGAGTATTCACTGACGATGAATTCCGTGAACTGAAGATATTCATCGGACTGAGCAGTAAATATGGAAGTATGGAACAGTTTCACCGTTTGTATTGGTTCACCGAGTCGTGAGAATGAGAAATGATGTGTAAATTTATGATGCCTTTGCTGTGCCATAACGAACAACCGAGCGCTACCTTCAACCGACCTAGCGTGTCACGTTACATTGATACAAATGATAATTAATAGGTATTCCATTCTTACTGTGCTGGCTTCCATCGCTCACTAAGAAGATGTGATACATTCAATGTTAATGTGAACTCAACTAGCAGGTTAGAGGTTTGTAGTATTCGCTACGTACATACATACATACCAACGTGGCTTACACTGTGGATTTTGCACTAACTGCTTTGGAATCAAAATTATTTTAATAAAATTCAACTGTGCCGTATGAGTGAGTTGAAAACGATGATTCTTACTGCAAAAAATGTCTTGAATTACCCTTGCAAAGCCTGAACACATTCAGTCAAGATTTATTGCTTCCAAAGAAGGAATGAATCTCTTCGGAGATTCCACTTCGTAGGTATATTGTGGCGCCAGCACTAAACCGAAGCGCGCTAGTCAGACTTTCGACTTCCGACGTCACAAGCGACATTGATTTCAGCGCGAAATGTCGCTCTGATTTTCAGTCGGAAGTACAATACGAAAAATTTAGGTGGGCGATCCATACGAGCTCATCCCATTGTCACATGCCATGTCAGCCAGAATGTCTGAATAACTTCTTTCTTGTCGCAATTTTATAACCTAGGTCATCTGCAAGTGGCAAAGTTCCAACTAAATATGTTTAAGAGACGAGGTGGAGCACAAAGAAAATCAATGACCTACTTCCGTTTCTGGCCCTGGAATTCGACAAACGCACGGCGACGAAGTGAAAACATCACATTTCATTCGCACCCTCTCTTGGGCTTGCTTTTTTTTCTTCTTATTCGGGAAATGAGTCAGTGAGACCATCCATAAATTGAAGATGTAAACAGAAAGTAAAATGTCCCGATCGTTGTAGCGGAGTGGCAACCGTTTATGGGTTTACTTTGAATTTATCGATCCACTGACGTAGTAAACATCAAGTTATTTCAGTTGGATTTTAGATGGGAGAGATGTTTTTACTACTGTCTATGACCAGATTTATTTACGGTCTCAAAAAATGGATGAATATAATTTTGAAGATGTAAAAGGTCAGATGACGAATCTCCTTCTGAATAGTGTCGTCTGCTTATTTCGGAAATTTCTAAAATATGCTACAGAATTGTTAAGTGGTAAGTTGTCTTCGAATTATTTATATTGTGGAACCGAATAAGGGTATCCCATGTAACAAATGAAGAGCTGCTTCGCTTTATTTGAATTTTATAAAGGTTTTATAGCAGTAACATTTAAGTCAAATAAAATACAAGCTATCTACCAAACCCTAATAACTCATTTCATTAAACGAACTGATGTGAATGGTATTTCGATTTCTGAAAGGTTTTATGATTGCTTTATAGTGTGCGATAAAGCCAATTCGAATTGCTCTCATAAAACTCAAGCAGCCACAATACAAATTGTTAGCTATGAAACATCAATTTTTAAACAGAGATAAGCACTCAGTTTTTTTTTTTTTTTATAATCCATTTATTTGTCAAGGCTCAAATGCGTTAGCTTTGCGGAGCCGAATATTTTTACATAATTGTGTGTGAATATCATTTTCTTACAACTAATGTTAGTAGAACGGGGGCCGATTACTCGCGGTTTACTCGAGATTAGGGATTACATTTATTTATCATTTGGAGGGAGGACAAGGGAAAGCATTTTGAACTAATTTAAAACTTAAACGTAAAGGATGACTAAAACACAAAACACTAAACACATAAATCAACAGCTTTAAGAAAGTCGTAAATAAGCTTCATAAAGTCGATATCACGGCAAGCCAAGACGTCTCTAATTGGCTTAAAGGGTTGTTTTCCTCGGACCCTAAGGGAATCACACAGAACGGATCTCGCCTCATGATGCAAGGAGCAGGACCAAACAACATGCTCGATGTCGTGATAACCGTTTCCACAGGTGCACAAGTTGCTGTCGGCAAGCGTAATACGGAAGAGGTGGGCGTTTAACGAACAGTGATTGGACATGAGCCTGGACATTACACGAATAAAATCACGACTCATATCCAACCCTTTGAACCAGGGTTTGATCGACACCTGTGGGACAATAGAATGTAGCCATCTTCCCAGATCACCATCATTCCACTTTTGTTGCCAGTTGGCGAGGACTTGCTGACGAGAAATCGTGAAAAATTCGTGGTAGGCGATTTGTCGCTCGTAAATATCGCCTTCCATAGCGCCCACCTTGGCCAGCGAGTCCGCTTTCTCATTGCCCGGGATAGAGCAATGAGAAGGGACCCATACCAAGGTGATGACATGTGAGCTGTTTGATAAAGCACTCAATGACGATCGTATTTCCTGGAGGAAATACGCCGAGTGCTTCATCGGCCTCATTGAACGCATAGCCTCCAGGGAGCTTAGGCTATCCGTAAAAATGAAATATTGGTCAGGTGGAAGTGAGGTAATACGCTCTAACGTGTACGATATAGCTGCTAGTTCAGCAACGTATACCGAACACGGCTTTTGAAGCTTGTATGAGGCGCTATGAAGATCGTGGAATACTCCAAAACCAGTGGACGCATTTATCACCGACCCATCTGTGAAAAATCTCTTCTCGGTGGGGACGTGGCGGTATTTGTTCGCAAAAATAGTTGGCACTTTCAGGGCATGGTGAGGCTCTGGAATTCCTTGAATCTCCTGCCTCATTGTGAGATCGAATCTCACGGAAGAACCACTGAAATGATGGGAGACAGCGCGATTGGGGTTGAACGAGGAGGGGCCGATGTCCAGAGTCATGTACTCGTAGTACAAGCTCATGAATCGTGTTTGAGGATTCCGCTCTAGCAGCTTCTCAAAGTTTTCGATCACCAGCGGGTTCATGACTTCACAGCGGATGAGGAACCGGAACGATAAATCCGCAAAACGATTTGTTAAGGGGAGGACGCCCGCAAGAACTTCAAGACTCATGGTATGCGTCGATTGCATACAACCTAGCGCGATTCGAATGCAACGATATTGAATCCTTTGGAGCTTCAATATGTGCGTCCCCGCCGCCGATTGAAAGCAAAAGCTACCGTACTCCAAAATCGAGAGAATGGTGGTCTTGTAGAGTCTTATCAGATCTTCCGGATGGGCTCCCCATGAAGTGCCGGTAATGGAACGAAGGAAATTGATTCGCTGTTGGCATCTCTGCCTCAGATACGCTATGTGTTTTCCCCAAGTGCACTTGGAATCGAACCAGACACCTAAATACTTAAACGACATGCTGTGAGTGATTGTTCTACCCATAAGTTGAAGCTGAAACTATGCTGGATAAAGCTTCCTAGAAAAAACAACCATCTCTGTTTTCTCCGGAGAGAATTCGATACCCAGATTCATTGCCCAAGTAGACAAATTATCCAAGGTATCTTGCAATGGTCCTTGCAGGTCCGGTGCTGTTGGTCCAACCATGGAAACCACGCCGTCATCTGCAAGCTGCCTTAGCGTGCAATTTTCGGCCAGACATTCATCAATGTCTTTGACATAGAAGTTGTACAGGAGGGGACTTAAACATGAGCCTTGTGGAAGACCCATGTAGCTGATTCGTGCAATTTCCGTGTTGCCATGAGAGAAGCTCATTCGTTTCTCGGAGAACAAATTAAACAGGAAATTGTTGATAATCGGAGAAAGCCCACTCGCATGGAGTTTGTCCGAAAGGATGTCGATGCAAACAGAATCAAACGCCCCTTTAATGTCCAAGAAAACTGAACCCATCTGCTGTTTTTCAGCATAGGCTAATTGGATTTCAGTTGAAAGCAACGCAATGCAGTCGTTCGTCCCTTTGCCCCTACGGAATCCAAATTGCGTATCTGAGAGTAAGCCATTCGCCTCGACCCACTTGTCCAGACGAAGAAGAACCATTTTTTCTAACAGCTTCCGAATACACGACAGCATCGCGATGGGACGGTACGAATTATGATCCGAAGCGGGTTTACCGGGCTTCTGGATGGCGATAACTCTCACTTGTCTCCAATCATCCGGAACAACGTTGAGCTCAAGGAATCGATTGAACAAGTTCAACAATCGCCTCTTTGTGACTTCTGGGAGGTTCTTGAGCAGGTTGAACTTGATTCGATCAATTCCCGGAGCTGAGTTATTGCATGAAAGAAGAGCAATTGAGAATTCTACCATCGAAAACGGGGAGTCCATGTCATCGTTTTCCAGCGGCGGATCGCGAGTGTTGCATCGGACCGGAACCGAATCGGGACAAACCTTACGCGCGAAGTCGAAAATCCACTTGTTAGAGTACTCCTTGCCCTCGTTGACCGACGATGCCGCGTTACGCATTCTCCTGCCGACATTCCAGAGCGTTTGCATGGAAGTCTCTCGCGATAGCCCTTCGACGAACCGACGCCAGTAACCGCGTTTTTTGGCCCTGACCAAGCTCCTAAACTTTTCCTCTAGCTCCGTATACCGCTCAAAGTATTCGCGGGAACCGTATTTACGAAACTGTTTAAACGCGGTAGACTTCTCTTTATTCACGTCGGTGCATTCCTGGTCCCACCACACAGTGGGAGGACGTTTGCGAATGGTAGTGCCAGGAACAGGCTTCGTTTGTGCTTGAAGCGCGCAATCCACTATGAGCCGCGATAGGAAGGAGTACTCATCCAACGGAGAGAGAACGTCGACCGATTCTGAACCGTCACGGACCGCGTTCGCGTATTCTTCCCAATTGATGTTTCTCGTGAGATCGTACGCGATGTTGATTGGACACTGTGAAGATGAACCGTTGGAAATCGAAATTTTGATGGGCAAATGATCACTACCATAGGGGTCTTGGATTACCTCCCACATGCAATCCAATGATAGTGAGTTCGAACATAGTGATAAGTCTAGTCTGCTCTCTCTTGCTGGAGGTTTGGCTATTCGAGTTACTTCACCGGTGTTTAGAATGGTCATATTGAAATCGTCGCATAGGTCATAGATGATGGTTGAGCGGTTGTCATCGTACAGCTCTCCCCAGCCTGTACCGTGGGAATTAAAATCCCCTAAGATCAACCGCGGCTCAGGTAGCACTGAGCAGATGTCAGATAGCGCTCGCCGAGAAACAGCCGTTCTCGGAGGGATGTATAACGAGGTAATACTGAAGGTTTTACCTCTAATATTCACCTGACATGCGACAATTTCAATACCTGACACTGGAGGAAGGTCGATTCTGTAGAATGAGTGTTGTTTGTTGACCCCTAGGAGCACCCCACCGTACGAATCTGCACGATCGAGACGGATAATGTTGTAGTCGTGAAGAGAAAGGTTAACATCTGGAGAGAGCCATGTTTCGCAGAGAGCAAACGCATCACAGTGTATGTTATGCAGTAAAAATTTGAATATGTCTAGTTTTGGTAAAATGCTTCTACAATTCCATTGAAGGAGAGATACCGTATCATTTTTTGGAAAATTATCCATCGAAGGATACGAATGAAGCAAGGAGGGGCCACTTGGAAGCAAATTGCTTCAGAAAAGGTTTCACAATTGGAAGCATCATGTTAATGATGCTCCGAAGAGGGTCAGTGATGTTGAACAGATCGAGAATGCTGTCCACAATTCCAGAAATCGTGAACATGGCGTTCTGCTGTTCTGGTTGCAAAACTGGGACATCTGGGGTTTTAGATGTTCCCGGAAGCCCCGGAAATTCTTTGTCATAATCGACAGGCTTAAAACCCGGTGGATTGGGTTTCGGTTTATTTCCGTGACCTCTTGATTTATCCAAGTGGGCTTGGGAGTCAGTTTTTTTAGTTTTCTGCGAGTCATTCTTGGATCGCTTCCTTGAAGGACCTTTGAAAACAAAAGGACTTCCGTCATTGCCCTCTGAGTCAGTGTCGTCCTCGTCAACTGGGAGAAGATTGAACGGATTATTGTTTTCTTTTTCCGGAGTGATTTTGGGAGGAGGATTGAAAGTCTTCAAGATCTCCGCAAAGGAACGCTGAGAGCGCGCCTTCAGAGACCGTTCAAGTTTTTTTCCTTGCTGTTTATACTTCGGGCAATCTGCGAGAGGATGCGGAGGTGCCAAACAATAAACACATTTAGGAGGAGCACCACAAGCACCCTCCGCATGCTTCTCGCCGCACTGATCGCATCGTGGCTTGTTGCCGCAGAAGGCGGCGGTGTGGCCTAATTGTTTGCACTTGGTGCAGTTCATCACCCTTGGTATAAACAACCGCACAGGAAGTCGAACCCTCCCAATTCGGACGTAATCTGGCAGAGTCGATCCGGAGAAAGTCACTCGAAACGAGTCAGTCAGCGAATAGATTTTTTTTTGTCCCGTCGAGGGATGCTGACTGCATTTGGGTGCAGTCAAGAATCTTGACTTCTGGAAGAACGGGGTTCTTGAAGACACCAACCCCCCTCTTCAAGAAGTCATCGCAGGTCAAACTCGCTTCGGTGACCACTCCTTCGATTTCCACGTCACGACTGGGAATGTAAACGCGGTACTCTAACGTAAAAAGCTCGCAGGCAACAATCTCATTCGCCTGCTTGCGGTTACCAACAGTGACGCGCAGTTTGTCTGGCCTCACCTTCAAAATGTCGGTCACTGACGAGAAACGTTTGAATAGATCTTTTTCGATCTGGTTAACGTTAAGCGGTTTTTGTTTGGGTCGGAAAAAAACAACCCATGGGCCTGTCGAGGCGTCTGGGTATGACTTATGGCGGGGGGCAGTTTTTGTTTTCTTGGCGGGGTTAGGCGGAGTAGGGGGAGACGGTTTTGGCGGTGTGGGGGGAGAGGGATTAGGTGGGGTAGGGGGAAACGGGTTTGGTGGTGCGGGGGGTGACGGTGCTGGTAGTGTTGGTGGCGATGGATTAGGCGGGGTAGGAGGAGATGGGGTAGGCGGTACGGGCTCCGGTGCTCGTTTTCGCCTGGGCCGCTTCGGGATGGTTCCGGTGTACTTCTTCACCGTGGCTGACGTTTCCACGTCGGACAGTTCGTCTTCAGTGGGAAGGGCAGGAAGGGTATTCCCCCCGCCATCACTATTACCATCCATTGCGGGGCAACTGCCACCGCAATAGATACAAAACAACTACACACAGGGAACACACAGGGACAAGAGAAAAAAGAAGAAGAAGAAGAAGAAGAAAATATTTGCGTGGGATGGGAGAAAGGGGAAACTAAAACAAAGGGGCAATAAATAAAACTTATTCGCTACTTAACTACACCGGTACAAAGCGTGTGTGTGGAAACGCTGTTATCACGTGGTGCGTTGGTGTTGGTCCACGCTGCTATCCGGTGGTGATGGTTGGTGTTGGTGGGTCAGCAAGCTGGTGATACGACACGCTTCACTATCACTTGCACACCCTCGCGACGGCGTGAAAAAATGATGGACTTGACGACGCCGTTAACTCCGGTGATGGATTACCGGGATGAATTAAAGCTGGATGGTAACTCCAAGGGGCTCGGCCGATGGAATTCCACTTCCTCTGTTGGACACTGGTCACTTGGGGCACCCAATGGGGAGTGAAAAAAACCGCTCGGTCGGAAAAAACACCGAAAAAAACTAGATGCCGCGCAACTGAAACCGGGACGTTGTTAACCGACTGAATGCTCAACTAGGAATGAAGTACTAAGTTCTCACTTGTCAAAATTGTAAACACTTTTTCCATAATGGATTCATGAAAAAGAATCAAGGTTTCTGGCACTTTCAAGCGAAATGAACAGAATAAGGTCAACAGTATTGTAAACATGAGCCCGCTTCTGTAAAATAAATTGCTTCAGCTGGAACATTCCCCAAGTAGCTACAGCCAAGGAACTAGTTATCCTGTCTTTTCAGCGTATGTCACGGAGGTAGCTCTAGAGAGTCTACCACGCCACCGATTTGAACCATCTTCATTTCTTATGCAGTAGCTGGAGCTGCCTTCGCAGTGCTGGTAAATGCCAATACAGTCGATACCGAATTTGCATTGTACACTGTACCAAAACATCAGCCTCTGTTCGAGTGAAACCTCAGACCATTCAAATCGAAACACCGAAATCGCTTTTTCGAAGGATAGCTGCAACCGGATGACGGATGTTTTGTAATCAGATGATGCTGCTCTCGAAAACTGGATGAACATTGATACGAGAAGCGAACGGACCTCAGTTGAATTACGTAATGCTCTCTGTAGAATGATTGTCATCCCAAATTGAAATGCATATGGTATTGGTTCAGCTCCATAACGAAAATCAACGATACGCAACGATAATGTAAACAATTCTATGGACCGTCATTTGCAGATCTGAGCTGACAAACTAGGTCGAAACATATAGCGAATTTGTTTATTATCGGGGTTGGAACCGAACTTTTTGTCAGTGCGAACCTCAACCTGAGTTAGGTTTTAAAAACAAACGATCAAACTGACGTTTGTCAGAAAACAAGCAGACCCGATCTTGATAAAAAAAATTTACTTGTATTTCCTCCCTTAAGGAAACTGACGTGATTTGAATTTGCTGCTGCTTTATTTTCCGAGATGTTTATTGAAAATCTAGTTCAATAAGGCCTCCCTTAGCTCAGTCGGTAAAGGCGCAGCTACAAAGCAAGACCATGCTGGAGGTGGCTGGGTTCGATTCCCGGTTCGGTCTAGGAATTTTTCGGGTTGGAAAATTTCTCGACTTCCCTGGGCATAGAAGTATGATTGGACTTACCACACAATCATATCAATGCAAAAATGGTACAGGCATCGAATGCTCTCAATTAATAACTGTGGAAGTGCATCTAGAACACTAAGTTGAGAGCACGCAATAAGCTAATATGCGATATGCAATAAGCTTGAAATGCGAAGAAGAAGAAAGAAGAAGAAGTCCTTTAGCTGTTACATTTTGACACCTGAAAACTTTTTCAATAATTTCGCGTGTGTTTATTAGTGCTGTGTTTGGTTATTTAAAAAAATAGGATCGAAAGAGTGTTTAATATTACCGCGAGTGAACAAACCGGGTTTTTTTTCCTTCGCCGCCGCCGTGAAACGTGTACGCTGTTGAATCGTGTCCGTTTGGGTTTAGTTACAAGTGCATAGCGATCCGGAAGCCGGAAGTTACAAAATAAGTCCAGGAGGTAACGGTGATATGGAAGTAGGTTAAAATCGAACGTGCAAATTTCCTCCTGCAAAGTGCTGCTGCCTGCAAGTCAAAATGGGCGCGTATCTATCGGAACCACTCACAACGAAGGATTCGAGCGAGGAGGCAATTGCAAGGCTGGCGGATCAGCCAGGAGTAGTAGTTTCTAGTGAAAGAAATTATCTCCATCACATCACTAAACATAACCACGAGCAATGACGAGGAACTGCATCCCAAACCCCATGATAAACAAGGAGCGGATGCATCCAAGGAAACTTTAGTAACTCGGATCGTTTGGTACGGTATGTCCACGCATCCTTCTACCCCTGTAGATTCAAGAAATATTCCCATTCATTTCCAAGAATCATCTTTGCGGCAAATACAACGCAGTAGGCCTGGCCGTATTGATGTTTATATCATATCTCAGATATGCTGTAAGCATCAATTAGACAAGAAAAATGATTACACCTCATCTAACCAGAGGCGTTGCGTGCCTCATTTGTTTACCTGTGCACCAAACTTTGTTCGTTATAGTTTACCACTACATAGGGTAGAGAACTACTTCGGCCTAATCGCCCATTTTGGGCCTATCGAGCAGAAAACATCAAATAAATCCATGATTTCAGAGTTAACAAGTCAATTATGCGTTTGGTACGATACTTTAGTTAATAAGCTACGGAACGAAGTCAATGAGGACGCGTGATATGAAGGTTTGCACCCATTATTCCCAAAAACAAAAGAAGCGCTCCGATCGAATCATTTTTTATCATCATCCGATAGGCCGAAGTGAATTCATTGGCGTTTCAATGCGTTAGGCTGAGCTTAGAATCTGTAGGCCGAGTTTGGCGTCAAGAAGCAGTGTTAGACTTTTGACAATATCTCAACGATCAAATCTTACTTTACGTACGGAAAGGTAAATAAAATTGGAAGCCATCAGTAATAATAACATTCCGTGTGGTGCTAAACTGCGCTAGATTAAGAAAGACTAAGTGCGGGTTGTGCTTAATAGGCCGAAAAGGGGTAGTTAACCCTTTTAGTTTTTTTTTTCAATGCTCTATAAATTTAAGGGACATATTCTTAATTACTATATTAATCACTATACCTAACGTAACATGTGAAGGGCCTCTCATCTTGTGTAAACATAACTTGTATGGTCATTTTCACGCTTACCGAAGCAGGAGAAATTGCAAAACCTAACTAATTCTCGTTTTTATCACAAGGCTAACTCTTTCGACTGAAGAGTAATAAAGAATATCCGAAAAAAAAACTTCCGAAAACATTTTTTTATTCAAAACAGTGTCAAAATCTAGAGAAAATTCGATGAAGCCCCTGGGTAGTAAACTTGAATTAATCAACTCTTTATTCATCAGAACAATACTATCAGAATGAACCAGGGGAAGTTCATAAGTTTTGACGAAGTCCCCGGCAAGGTGACAGATAAGCTTAGTTTCACATACCCACTTGCAAATAGTAGATGTCGCCACACGACGTAAACAAATGGAAAACCAGCTTTTTGTTTCACCATTTGTGTATGTCAAACATCTGACAAGAATGCCACATGAAAAGAGCTAATTTATTATTTTCGTGGTGAAATGAAATAAATTTATACAAATTTAATCGAGTTTCATCTTCTTATACCATCGAATGGCAATAATAATACTTTGGTTTCTTCAGTTATTTTTTGTTCTTAAATTTGACTATCCTTCAGATTATTGCTTTGAGCATAGTTGTGTAATGAAGGCTTGTGCTAAGCTCGTAAAATAAAAATATGTTTACTTTCCCGTGTTTCTCTTACGGGGTAAGTGAAGTAAACAGCTGAAATTAAACATTAGTCAAACTGCATGATATATTACGAATCAAGCTTTAATACATTTAAGGCCTTTAAAAGACGCACAAAGTTCACCACTGTACAAGGAGTAATCAACTCTGCACCATGTGCCGATACACAGCATGGCACACTGTTCGGCACGTTAAGGTACACTTTGACAAGTAGGACACAAATAATATAAAATAAAACGGCATCACTGTTGAGTGTTGACGTTTTGCCAATCGTTGCTAAGGTTTACTACTCTGTTGAATACTTTGTTTATTTAAAAACTAAGCTAGTGAGAGAATTTGTTATCATACTGGTTAAAAATCGATTCAATCAAGAATTTAAAAACGACAAACGGATACCCTCCGGTTTTGAGGATCGTTCGAAAAATTCTGTAAGTATTCTCTGAATAGTGAATCTTTTCAAACCTAACAAACCAAAGTTCGTCTCTTCTGAATCACAGCAAAAATCCCATAGGTTCGTTCATCCACACCATGGGCGGTTGAGAGCGTCTTGTCGATACAGCAGTCAAGATGGCTGAAACTGGTTACCTCTAGTGACGATTCGTTTTCGATTGAAAAATGCCCGACAGTTGTCTTTGATGGTAAATTTGGAAGGCCACACAAACAATGTCATCAATTCAAGCAAATAACCCAACTATAAAACGGGGATGGCGGAACACCTACTCTAAGCTGTTATTCGTACGAAAAGAAGAATACCATGCATCCTGCGAATATCGGATTTAAGTTTGGAACGGTGAGCATCGAGCATCTATAGCTCGATGAATCCTCACATTGAGTATTGGAGAACTTCACCAAAAATCAATATGACTCGCGAACTTTTCCAACGCTACTACCATTCACGCCCACATGCCTCACACAAAAGTACTGGTGGCTTATTCCAAAATACGTTTCTTTTTTTGAGCTCAACATTTTGTACCGTCATGGGTATCCAATTTCAAAGCGTACAATGAAAGATCTTCTGCAAGAGCTGAGCTACATTAACTATTTTGTTATGGAGAATGAACAATAAATAAGAACAAGAACCGGCCAGATTCTAATTCCGGGTTTGCCGAGGATCTTCTGGGATGGCCCTGCATTTTCCTCGGATATTATTCATGAGTCATGAGTTTCATTTAGTATGGACTTTAAATATATAAGCTCTTGAATCACGAATCGCTAACATTCATTATCTGTGTGGAGCTGAATGGATTGAGGGGAACCTTCTCTAGTTCTATACAGACCTACAGGCGCTTTTACTGAAGTCTGCGGTGGCCGAAAATAATCACCGATACCATAGGTTTGAGTGATATCTTCGAGGACTCGCACTTCTGAGTCGATGGTTCGACGATTTTGTTCTTAGTGGAATTCAACTCTCGCCCGTTCAGGTTCTGGGGGAGAATTTAATAGGCAGAAATCATCGATCGGATTTCCCCTTTTTTCCTGTACACCTGTCCATCAACACTTCAAAGAGACATCGAGTCAGAATCTTGTGGATGGGTTAAATGTGCTTGAACGTATAGCCAATATAGCCAGTGGCGTCGCGTAACCTCACTTTTTACCTGTTCAACAACTTTGAAAACGTTATTTAGGGTCATGTTTACATTCAAATCAGTTTCAAAAGGCATAGAGTCTTCTAGTTTCACTGATTTGTATCCATTGGAACCAATATTGTTTTGTTTGTTTACGTTTTGAGAGTTGTTGAACAGGTAGATTGAGGTTAGGGTGACGCCACTGAATATAGCCATCAATAACCTAAAAAATCTGCCGGAAAATGAGGAAATTGACGAAAATTTTATTCAGTCTCGGAGTAGTACCAATAGACTGAGTGAATCCAATCTTTACTTTTCTCAAATTCGGGAATTTTTCCCTGGAAAATCCTGGAAAAACCTTGGAAAACATGAGGCAAATTTACTCATCGCTGAGTTCCTGCACTTTTGGCGATTATGAGTGAACTATACTCAAATTTGAGTAATTCTCATTCGCCGTGTATGTTTGTTTTGATTCGCTCACGCTAACTTGAAAGTACTCATTAATGAGTTAAAAAAGACCCATTTTGAAGAAAAGTGGCTTAACTCATAAATGATTTAACAATTTTACCCATTAATGAGTATCTGTTACCCATTAATGATTAACAATTACTCATTAATAGGTAACAGATACTCATGAATGGGTAAAAAATGTACTCATTTAATGAGTTAAGCCACTTTTCTTCAAAATGGGTCTTTTTCAACCATTAATGGGTACTTTCAAGTTAGCGTGTATGAAAGTTTGACAGATAAAACGAGGGGTTCGTGGATTTTCCTGTTTCGAGGGGAGCATCGATTAGCTTGGGACCGAAGAGAGTACCAGAGCTGAGCTAAAAAGTTGAGCACGTTTCTTCGGGACCTTCTGGTCTTAGAGTTATCTCTATGGCACTACTCCCGACACTATGTATAACGTATAAAACGAGTTTAAAATCGATTTTCGCTAGTGAGTTTTTTTTTTTTAGTTTTCAGCTGTAACGACAATATTTCATTCAATGAAATGTCTGCGGTTGTTCCGGAACATGGGAAACGCGGGAAAGCATAAATATTTTGCTCACAACACAATCCAAATTTACACACAACCGCAGACAACAACATCAACATTCTACTCCGTACCAACCCTAGTGCAGAATAAACTAAAAATAAACCCTGTCCTTCACAGTGAATTTCGGTGCGTTCTCACTAAGAAATTGCTACTCTCGTGCTACGATCGACATGCGACGGTCAACCCAACGCAAAACACTCTACAAATAAAACTCAAAACCCGTCTTGATTTCTTATTAGATCATCTATCCAATAATAAACAAACACTTCAATCGATTATTATTCCAAATTACGACCGGAATATGCACACATAGCGGTATGCGTGAATCATACCGTATCCGGACCCTTTTCCTAGCATTTATGTGAATGAGTATGCGCCCATTTTGCACCATACCATCAACAGCTGTTGACGGCAAGGGTTCGATTTGTGTTGTTTACAAACATCCATCTGAAGTAGGAGTACACCATTATTGCATCGATAGATTGTTATGCCCACCAGTCCAATAGCAAATCATCTAATTGACGGTGAACTATCTGCTCAGAACGATCATTCCATGCTCGCAATTAGCGCGGATAATAGCCTAAGCTACATCACCATCATCAGCCTCTATTGATTTGACATGACTGTAACAGTCACCAGTCAGCCCGAAAGAGTGACATCATCCTACCGCCGCATAGTTGAGCCACGATGGCAGCAAAAAAACAGTGGAAAACATTTTACGCTCCGCAGAAATCCACCAAAGTGTGCTACGTCACTACCTTCCGAAACCAAGCAATTTATTTAAACCATATTTATGCACATGCTAAAATTGAAACATTCAGGCACTCCCTAGCAAGTCGCGTATAGGAATTTCAACTCAATTCCTACTCGCTCAGCACCAGAACTTGAACGTCGTCGTATTTTCGTCGGGGTTTAGTGGAATCTTTCGCTGAATTTTACCTGTTTATGGGCAACCGGAAATTTACCTAACAAATTGATTTTCCTGAGCTGCTTTCGAACTATTTTTTCGGCAAATTTCTCCACACAAATCCAAGACGGGTTCCGCGTTACCACGAACACTCACTCGCCACTGACTGACTAAATCATTGAACAGACCGAAGAGCTGCTACAAGCTGAAGCAACGAGTCGTTCTGTGAGATGGTGAAGAGTGAGTTCGCTCCGAGGAGTCCGTTCACGGCACAAGTGAGCTAAATCATAATGAGTCAGTGTGTGGTTGGTTGGTACACAAACTAGCGTAATTGAACTGTTGTTGTTGTTGTTGTTGATGGTGCTCTCATATCAAATTGTCTGCTTATGCGCATGTGTCGGTCGAAGCGTGGACGCAGCAATATAAACAAAAAGGTTCATGCTAAGTAGACGGTATGGGCCTAACATATTCATACCATGGACACAGAGGCAATTCTCGAGTAGCATTTGAAATGGGCCTATGTCCAAAACGTAAACAAATCGGGTTTTGATACCATTCTTTAACACCGCTTGATAGCTACTAATCGTGTAGGAAAGTTCCGTATAATCGAGAAAAATCATTAAAAATAACTCGATTTTCGAAACGACCGATCAACGAAACTTTTTGATTCGTTAATAGGCCCGCATGTTAAAACGGCCAACCATTCGTACTACATTTATTTATTTCTACTTGTCAACAGATAAAATAGTTACCCTAATGACAATTTTCTATATCTAAACATCAAAACTGCTTCAAACTGCTTCAAACACAAAATTAACGCAAACATCTCTTAAAGATACGCTTATTTTTCTCGCGGGACACATTAAAATCGAACACATAATAACAACTATTGAAAACGCGGCACATACTCAACATTGGTTCGTGTACGCCATAGTTGGTCCTCGAACGCCGGTTGTTGAAGAACGCATGCAGCCGGAGGTCCCGTCGTTGAGTGTTGATGTCAAGAAGACTGAGAAGTGTGGAGCAGTCGACGTTCCCTTGCAGAAGATCCGCAACGAAACAAGCCTTCGCCACATTACGCCTTCCTTCCAAGAGCTCCAGGTCGATGAGGTTACAGCGACTTTCATAGCTCGGCAAGTTACGCGGGTCGCGCCAACGAAGGTGTCGCAACGCAAAGCGAATAAATTTTCG
Organism: Ochlerotatus camptorhynchus; assembly: GCF_037179485.1. Classification (NCBI taxonomy): domain Eukaryota; kingdom Metazoa; phylum Arthropoda; class Insecta; order Diptera; family Culicidae; genus Ochlerotatus; species Ochlerotatus camptorhynchus. Next base: position 4,060,390 of record NW_027040988.1, read on the forward strand.
CTGAACAGCTTCAATTCTATGGATGGCATTCTGATAGAATGGCGACCAAACAACGGCAGAGTATTCCAGTATAGGTCGAACCAGGGAACAGTATAAAGCCTTCAGGCAATACACGTCCTTGAAGCTTTTGGCGAAACGGAATAAAAATCCTAGCTGCGATGAAGCTTTAGATACAACATAAGCAATGTGATCCTTGAACGTTAATTTGCAATCGAGCATGACTCCCAAGTCCTTGACAGTCGATTCGCGTTTCAAGCTTATTCCTCTTAAGGTGTAATCGTGGAAATGCATCGCCCGTTTACGGCCAAAGGAGATGACCGAGCACTTGGACACATTTAAAGACATCCTGTTTATCCGGCACCAATCATCAAAGACTTCAACTTCTTGGTGGAGGAAATGAGCGTCTTGAGGCCCTTTTATTACGTAGTAGAGCTTCATGTCGTCGGCGTACGAGAGTTTAAGGCATTTGAGGATCAAGTTCACGTCGTTCATATACGACAGGAAAAGCAATGGCCCCAGGTGGCTGCCTTGAGGAACACCAGATGTAACAATGAAGGGTGGAGAAGCGTAGTCACCGATCTTAACAGACATAGATCTGCCAGTCAGATAGGAGCGAAGCCAGGTAAGTAGACTCCCATGAACACCCATTTTGTCATATTTAGAGATGGTAATTTCATGGTTCACTCTATCGAAAGCTGCAGAGAGGTCGGTGTATATGGCGTCAACTTGATGGCCACGTTCAATCTCACGAATAATGAACGATGTAAAAACAGTTAGATTAGTCGTCGTCGAGCGCTTAGGCATGAAGCCGTGTTGATCCTGAGAAATACTGTACGAGCAGTCTTGAACCAACTTTTCCAGGACAATTAACTCGAATAGTTTGGAGATAGCACTCAATGCAGCTATTCCGCGGTAATTGGCGACAGTCTGCTTGCATCCTTTTTTGTGAACAGGGAAAACAAACGAATCCTTCCAACATTCTGGAAAAACTCCGGAGGTCATTGACAAGTTGAAGACCTTAGCTAAGGGCTCTGAAAGAGTGTCTAAGCAACGTTTCAGTACTAATGAGGGAATGCCATCTGGACCAGATCCTGTTGATGTTTTCATCTGTTTCCCGGCTGAAATCACCATGTCGCTGTGGATGGTGAATGGAGAACCAAACACCGACGTACGAGGGACATTACTCGTGGCAGCAGCAATTTCCTGAGCATCAAGAACTTCGTCTGAAAAAACGCTGCTGAATTGTGTGCGAAACATATTGGCGATATCTGCGACGGAGTTGGCATCAGTAACGCCATCAGTCATATTGGACGGCAATCCCGTTTCTTTCCGTTGCTCGTTCACATATCGCCAGAATTCCTTAGGATTAGCTTTGAGACGACTCTGCAAGTGAGACTGATGTGCGTTGTACAAGCTTGCATTGAGATCTCTGTACTCGTTGTTGGCGCGGACATTCATTTATTTCATTTAATTCATTAGTGCCGTTGATTGAAAATTTTCAAACCAAAGCTAAAGGGTGATACGGTCAAAATTTGGTCAATATCAACTTGACGTATTTCTTTCAATTTTGCATTTAAAAAACCTGAACACCCCTCATTTTGAAGGTGTGTGTGTGTAAAATGTTGCTCCTATTTTGATTTTGGAATTCACTCTTCAGTTGTCAAAATGCCGTCCAACCAAGAAGAGCAGCGTATCAAAATTTTGCTCGCGCATCGCGAAAATCCGAGCTACTCGCACGCAAAGTTGGCAAAATCGCTAAAAGTTGCCAAATCAACCGTTACAAATGTAATTAAAGTGTTTGGGGAACGTTTGTCGACAGCCAGGAAGTCTGGATCGGGGGGAAATCGAAAACCGGAAGCCGCTGAGACGACAAAGAGAGTTGCCGGTAGTTTCAAGCGAAACCCTAACCTCTCTCTCCGAGATGCCGCAAATAAGCTGGGTGTATCGTCTACAACCGTGCATCGAGCCAAAAAACGAGCCGAACTATCGACTTACAAGAAGGTAGTGACTCCAAATCGCGATGATAAACAAAATACGACGGCCAAAGCGCGATCCCGGAGGCTGTACACGACGATGCTGACGAAGTTTGACTGCGTGGTAATGGACGACGAAACCTACGTCAAAGCCGACTACAAGCAGCTTCCGGGACAGGAGTTTTATACGGCAAAAGGAAGGGGAAAGGTAGCAGATGTTTTCAAGCACATGAAACTGTCAAAGTTCGCAAAGAAATATCTGGTTTGGCAAGCCATCTGTACCTGTGGCTTGAAAAGCAGCATTTTCATAGCTTCCGGGACTGTCAACCAAGAAATTTACGTGAAAGAGTGTTTGAATAAACGTCTGCTGCCTTTCCTGAAGAAACACGGTTGTTCCGTACTGTTTTGGCCGGATTTGGCATCTTGCCATTACGGTAAAAAGGCCATGGAGTGGTACGCCGCCAACAACGTGCAGGTGGTTCCTAAGGACAAGAACCCTCCCAACACGCCAGAGCTCCGCCCAATTGAGAAATACTGGGCTATTGTCAAGCGGAACCTAAAGAAGACCAAAAAAACTGCTAAGGGCGAGCAGCAGTTCAAGGCAAACTGGCTTTCTGCGGCGAAGAAGGTGGACAAGGTGGCTGTACAAAATCTGATGGCAGGGGTCAAGCGTAAGGCCCGGCAATTCGGATTTGGAAAAGCGGAAGCCTAACTGAATATTTTTCCTGAATTTTATACTAATTGAACTTGAAAAAGAAATTTAATTTTTTAAATAAACGATTTCACCGATTTACACGCGTTTTCCCTTGACCAAATTTTGACCGTATCACCCTTTAGGCCCTACTGCTTGAGGCAGGGTCAATGATTTGATTTGAATTTATTTGACGTTGCGAAAAGGCTTAGCAAAGGGCGTACCATTTCTGATGAAAAGCACAATAGCTTAACAAAAAGGGCCTATCCATTGTAATATTCACAAAAAGACTTATTAAATTAAATTGTAAACGATTTTCTTATATTTTAGAAAGCTGTGCGCATATTTCGGATATTGTATACTGAGATACAGTTACTACTGTTATTGTGAACAATATAAATGCCTAAAATACACTGGAGTCGCTTTTTACGCGGTTTTTTAACACGGTTTTTTTACGCGGATTTCAGAATCTACGCGGTTTATCGATCGTTACACACTGGAGTCGCTTTTTACGCGGTTTTTTTTAACGCAGATTTCGGAATTTACGTGGTTTTTTACGCGGATTCCGGAATTTACGCGGTTTTTTACGCGGATTCCGGAATTTAAGCGGGACGTATCACCCGCGTAAAAAGCGACTCCAGTGTACTTCAGGTATTCTTTTCTGGTTTGGTTACGTTTTGGACATAGGACCATTTCAAATGTTACTCTAGAATTGCCCAAATAACCATCAAGTCCAAAAGTTCGACATTAGTTTAAAAAAAAATCAAGAAGAAAACTCAAGATTTACTGCTTTCTCTTACATAACTTTGATACATACATGTTAAGTCCTTCCGTAGCTTTTTCGGTGTTCAAAACGAACTCCTGCCCAGAAATTGGGCAGAAATTGACAAAACTGCGACTAAATTGAATATCTTCTTCTCGGCTGACAAACGGTTTCAGACAACATGTTATACATATTCAGCCATTCCATAACAAAACGATATAGTGGCTCGCAGAATTTCGTAAAAATTGGTAGTTTGATTACTTATTGCAAAATATTAGGCCCTTATTTCAGGCATAACATGTGATTACGGCACAAAAGCATTCGTAAACAAACTTTCTAAGGCCCTTTACACGCAAATCAAAGTACGCACACGCAAACCAATACCACTTTCGGAAAGGTGATAGTTGCCCCTATCCGATGATGTTGTTGGTTTGCGTGGGCGTACTTTGGATCGCGTGTAAAGGGCCTTAGAAAGTTTGTTTTTGGAATCAAAAACATTGTATTGTTTTTGGAATCAAAAATAATATTCTATTCTATTGATTAATTGATCTTAGTTGGTTAATTAATGGCATCAAGAAATGTGCAAAATGTTGCGATGCACTCAATTATCAATTTGCCCGTAGATCGAATCAAAAGTAAAAGTCATGTGAAATGCTAGCTTTTAGCAAGGGTTGCAAGATAATTTAGGCACAAATCCCTGCTGCCGAATTGTATTTTGTTTTCTCCGCCCATCTCTCTATCTGAGTATTTCTAGTGGAAATCGAATTTAGATAGGGTTAACTACCCCATTTCCGGCCTATTAAGCATAACCCGCACTTAGTCTTTCTTAATCTAGTTCAGTGTAGCACCAAACGGATTGTTATTATTACTGATGGCTTCCAAATTTATTTACCTTTCCGTACGTACCGTAAGATTTGAAATCGAGAAACCAATCGTTGAGATATTGTCAAAAGTCCAACACTGCTTCTTGACGCCAAACTACGGATTTTAAACTTGGCCTAACGCATTGAAATGCAATTGAAACGCCATTGAATTTACTTCGGCCTATCGGATGAAGATAAAAATTGATTCGGTCGGAGCGCGTCTTTTGTTTTTGGGAATAATGAGTGCAAACCTTCATACCACGCGTTCACATTGACTTCGTTCGGTAGCTTATTAACTAAAGTATCGTACCAAACGCATAATTGACTTGTTAACTCTGAAATCATGGATTTATTTGAAGTTTTCTGCTCGATATGCCCAAAATGGGCGATTAGGCCGAAGTAATTCTCTACCCTATTTAAAAAATGAAAATCTGAAAAAAAATTTAGCGGCCACATTATGCAACCCTCGATGCAACCAAATTAAAGCGACTTTTTCATATTAGGGGCGATTTACTTATTATGTCAGGCTAAATTGAGGAAAAATCAACCCCCCCCCCCTTTCCTTACGGTTTTCCTATACCTTATGCATTGCTTGTCACAAAATTATAAGCCCCCTTCCCCCTCGCCATCACCCCTTAGCACGATGATCGAGATTTGATTGCCAATTATGTTGACATTCGCATCAGCGCGCAAATGTCCAAATCCAAATCAAAACAAAAGCAACAGACGAGTCTTGCTATATTGAAATACAGTATTTACAGTAAAACTGTCAAATTTCGATTTTTTAATGAAACTTTTTTTAACTCAGTTTGCAATATGAGTTTAACTTGATGCCAAGTTTTGTTTTTTTGCGGTGCAGCCCATTTTTAGTAATCGAGCTTGGATTTCATCGTATTTTTCCTTTTTCTCTAACAATTCCATCTTTGGAAACATTGTTAGTCATTGAATAATTAAGTAATTCCAAAGTAATTCCTAAAATTATTCAAGTAATCCTAGTAATTTCGGTAATCGAGGGTAACAAAAGTAATTTCCAAGTAATAAAGTAATTTTAATTAATTGAAAAGTAATCAGAGTAATTTTCGGTAATCTGACTTGCACTGACCGGTAATTAACGCTGGTAGAAACCCCTTGATGGTCACAAAGGCAATGGGGTTGTTTAGGGGTATTGATGTTTTTGCATATTCGTAATCTACATTAAAAATTGAACCTTAATCCAAAATTTCATAAATTTTGGTGCACAGAAACTATGTTAAATTAGTGCGATTACATTTTCAAGCATCACCATTTTAGAGCCCCTCACCATAGAGCGAACTGTCATTTAATTGGTTCTAATGCAATCGAATGCAATTTATTGACAGTTTAAAACTTGGTTTACAAATCAAGATGAATGTCTATGGGATCGATAAAAATATATTTGTGCTCATAAAACGAAGCTCTTTCAGATGATGTATAAAAACAGGCACGTTTTTCAAAACTCAACAACCCAATTGTCCAAATAACAAAACACAGGATCCTTCATCTCATTCAAGATTTACTGCTTTCTCTTACATAACTTTGATACATACATGTTTAGTCCATCCGTAGCTAGATTTTTTTTTTTCAGAAGTGTGATAAAAATGAACTTCTACCCAGAAATTGGGCAGAAATTGACAAAACTGCGACTAAATTGATTATCTCGTCACAAAACGATTTCAGAAAAGATGTTATACACAGGTTTCTGCATTTTCGAAACAAAGAAAAGAAAATGAACTCTCCGCAGAATCGCTTCATTTCGAGCAATATCATTTTCGTGTAAGTCATCGTGTTTCTTGTTATCGAGTCACGATGAACATTCCTCTTTCCAAACATGACCGGACTATCACTTGTTTCGTTCGTCTAGTGCTTCAGTTCATTTCATTTGAAGCAAAGACTATTGGCGTTGACGGCACCGTCGAAAAATTTGCTCTTCCAGCAAATATAGACAGTTTCTTATGGGAATTTTCGGTGGAGTGAAAGGATAGTACAAAGTCCGCCATGTTTCACGCACAGTCTGACGTTTGCTTATGGATTTTCTCATAGGAGTAAAGAGCTACAGAGCCGCCGTCAACGCCAATTTTCGGAACTGAGACAACGCGTAGTTGCCGAAAATCGATATTCGATACCACTTTGGAATCCAATATGGCGGCCACCAAGGTTCAGAGAGTGTCAAATACCCTACAATATGGGTATTTTTGAAATGGGGACCACGTGTGAATGCCGAAAATCGATATTTGGCGTAATTTTGGAATCCAATATGGCGACCATCGGGTTTCACAAAATGTGTCAAATACCCTAAGATCTGGGTATTTTCGGAAGGAGGACGACGCGTAGATGCTGAAATTCTAAATTCGATGCCATTTGTAGGCTATTTGACACTTCATCTGAAATCGAAAGCCAGGCTTCTAGATGTCAGCCCGATTCCAAAAAACCTACATTGATCGGTATTTGACAGTATTTCACAGTTTTTCTGCCCCAAAGCCGCCCCCTTGAATGTAAAGACGGTGTGACATCAATTTTCGGCATGTAGGTCTCATCCCCATTCTGAAAATAACCATATTTTAGGATATTTGACACTTTTCCGCAAATCGGCGGATTACAAAATGGCGTCGTATATTTATTTCCGGCTTCTAGACGTCAACCTGATTCTAAAAAAACCGTTTGTATGGGTATTTGATATACTTTACAACTTTTTCTCAAACCACCATCATGGATTTCAAAATGGCGTCGGATATTTATTTCCAATCTCCAGACGTCACCCCGATTCCAAAAATAGCCATATTGCTGGGACGGCATCAGCATTTACCATTTTTCTGAAATAGGAAGCCGTCATACTGGATTTCAAAATGACGTCGGATATCGATTTACGGCCTCTAGAAGCCATTCCGATTCCAAAAATACCTATATTGATGGGTATTTGACAGTATTTCCCACTTAATCTGAAATCGAAAGCCGCCATCATGGATTTCAAAATGGCCTCGCATTTCGATCTGTAGACTTCATACCGATTACAAAAATAGCAATATTGATGTGTATTTGACTGTATTTCCACTTTTTCGTAAATCGGAAGCTGCCATCTTCGATTTCAAAATGGCGTTGGATTTCAATTTCCGTCCTCTAGACATCATCCCGATTCCCAAAATACCTACCGTGCCGATTCAAATTTCGGACACTTAAACTCGAATTTCGGACACTTTTAAAAGTTGATTATCTCGGTCGAATATGATCCACATGTCTTGTAAATTTTAAAATTTTTTGACTAGTGCCCTCCACGATCATCTAACATTATTACTTTGTTTCTAACTGGATGTAATATTTAATTAAAAATGAAAGTGTCCGAAATTTGAATCGGAACGGTATATTGATAAGTATTTGACAGCATTTCCCACTTTTTCTTAAACTGTAAGCTGCCATCTTGTATTTCAAAATGGCGACGCATTCATTTTTCGATCTCTAGGCGTCACCCCGATTCAAAAAATAACTATATTTATGAACCGAGTGAACAAGCAACAAAAGTCATAAAAACTGCACGAATTGGGATCGAACAGCTTCGCTTCAATGCAAAAGTAAGTTCATTTGACAATGATCGAAGAAATGAACACGAGTCAAACCAAAACAAACAGCATGAAAACTGTTCGAAAGTGGTTCTGATGATGTTGACGGGGATCTGCTCGAAGAGAAGACAGAATGACTTTCAATTGAAAGTGAAAGTTGACAGGTTCAACGTCGCTTGACGATTTTCGATTGAAAGTGACTTTGTGGGGCCCTGGTTATACATATTCAGTTCTTCCATTCTCAGAATTTCATAAAAATTGGTAGTTTGATTCCTTATCGCAAAATATTAGGCCCTAGGTGACCATTTCCATTTAGGGTGGTCCAAAATATCGTTATTTTCAATAATGACTTTTTTTTTAATGTACGGCTGGGCCGATTCCAAAGATCAAAGGTATCAAATTAAAGGTAATTCAAAATAAATATTATGAAAATATATTGAAAATTAGGATTTTATATTGAAAAACATTGATTTTATTAGTTTTTTATGGTTTGCAGACAGAAGGCGCAATATTTTTTTATATTTTCCCTTAAAAATTTAGGCGTTTTTTATACAATATTACAAAAAATTAGCAATGTGTTTTTTAGTTTTTGAGTTATATATATTTGAAGTAATCAAGTTTTGGTGTTTTGCTCAATACTCAACCTGTTAATTTTGCAATTAGCGATTTTAGCTGTCATGACCACTCACAATGAGTGAGGGCTCATCGTTATAGTGGAAGCAAATTGTCAGGTTTTATGTGTCATATACATACTTTACTTAATCTTCCTGCATCTTGCAAATAAAAAAATATCATTATAATATCTCATAGTTGCATAATTCCGAATAATAATATTTTATCTGTCTTGAGCAATTGCAAGCCTGCTTTTAAGAAACCTTTTATCAACCTTTCTGAAAACTTGGCTATTGATACAACAACTATTTATTGATATAGTTTTGTAGTATAGCAATCAATTTAATTTGAATGAAGTTTGAGCAATTTTAGTAAAACACTTATTATTTGACTTTCTTTCACAAACTGAAGCATTGAATCAGTTGATTTATTTCTCGTCTGTAGTAGGAACATTCATCTTTGAAACGGTTCAATATAAACTAAAATCCGTTGAGCCATACAGCCTGAGGGTGTATATGGGTGTGTTATTAATTTTCAGTAATATAACTAAAGTAAGATGTAAAACTTTGTTGGTCAATAAAGGCATTTCCTATTTAACTTGGAACTCGGTTGATTCCGGCCCTCTATCTCGGCAGGAAAAGTCTCCGGCCAATGAGACCACCACCAATCGATTTAGCAGAATTTTTCCTTTAATAATACAGCAATTCTATAGCAAAACGATATAGTGGTTCTCAGAATTTCGTAAAAATTGTAGTTTTGATCGGCTGTTGCGTTTCATATTTCACCGCCTGTAGTTCTTAAGAGTCTGAATGAAATGTGGCTAGATCACGTTAAACACAAGTAAATGCTTTCAGAATTTAGTTAAGATATCATATTGAAAAATGTTTTAATTGTTAGTCAAAAAATGTAATGTTGCAGTGAAATACTTTAAATCGTTTTAAATCTAAATGTTCCCTCATTTCACATCCATTGAACCATTCTGAACGGCCATCCCGTTATGGTTATATCACAGCATTGCTAATAATGTTTAAATCTATATCTTTTCCGGTACCATGGATTCAACAAAGTAAAAGTGAAAGGAGGGCAGTAAAATAAAGCACATGCGATACGACAATGGAGTGATGCTTGTTAAGCTAATACCCGGAGATTGTAACCCTCGTCTAGGGTGACAATTGATAACCCACCCTTTTAACGTGTTTACCATGAGCGTGTGCCTTGTCTATTATGATTTGTTTTTGTTTTGGTCACACGCTCGGCAACACACTCACCACTGCTTTATTGGTAAATATTCTAATTTGTTGTTTTCATAGTAGATTTTATTCGTGTAGGCTTGTTTTTAGGATTAGAATGTAGCGTAAAAATTATCGTTTTGAATTGTCTCGCGTCTAGAATAAAGATGGGTCCCGTTTCTCCTCCCGCTGCAAAAGAAGGCGGAAAACATTAGCAGCATGACAGTCGAGCGCGGTTGCAGGAGAACGATGGCGGTTTGGTGATTGTTCGTTATTGTCCATGAAGGGGAGTACAGAGGAGAAAGTTACGAACCACGGTTGGAATACGACACGTTTTATTTGCCCCGTCCGTTTTAGTGGAAACGAGAAGTTTGAGTGCCGTTTTTCGTGACGTGTGTCCGCTGGAGGGATAATTACCAGCATCGTCGCGTGGAAGTGACGTAGTTTCGCCGAAAAGTGCCGTGGTTAGTGTGCTGCATAAGCGAAGGGTGCCGGATCGCTGCCAAGGGAAGCTGAGCGTAAAGGATTCTTTCGATTCCCGGCTAACCACCAAGAATCCCCGAATATCCACCGTCCTCACTGCGGTGGATCAGCCAGTAGAGCCAGTCTCACCACCGCAGTTAAGAGCCAAGAAGAGATGAAGCAGGCCGAACCGAAGGAGTGTTCGTCTGGGTAGTCCACTGCGGTGACTACCGGGACCATCTACGGTTGGTTGGTTCGGTGATTCGTCACCATCGTCGTCGAGGGGGAGGGGGGTCCGATAAAGGAGCCTCGCTCATCCCCCCGCTAAAAAAAGCCAAGGACCGCTGCTAGGCAGCTAGAAGTGTGAAAGGAGACACTCGGCACAGACCGTGTCCTGAGCCGACATGACGTGAACAAGCAGCAACCGCCGCCGCTATCGTCGAAGGGCCCCACCGAGTGACACCGAGGAGAAAAAGGGAAAGGTCAAAGTAGAATAGACGTAGTACACAGATAAAAATTCTGAATTTTAATTGTGATGTAAACATTGAAACACGTAGACTTGCATTTAATTTCACGCAACCGAGCAACTTGCAAACAATGTTGTTTACAAAGATGGGCTTTTGTATACAATATTTGCTACATAGCATGAAATGTGTCAGAACTTTACATGATATATAATGTAAACGTATATGATTTGTGACGCTCCATTTATGTGCATCATATTGAACAGAAATTTACACTACTTTTTCAAACTGTGTAAATTTCATATTTCTTTCTCTTTTTCTTATCAATCCATCCAAATCCGAACGTCTTTGGGGGAAGTACTCTGCTCGTAGGTCGATTCAAAATTGATTAAATAGAAGAAGTGCTCAGCTGTAAGCATTATTCAAAATAGCTCTTTTACTTTATTTTTTAATATATTTAAGGCTCTGAACCATTTGGTGGATTATTTTAACTTTTGGTTGAAATTTGACAGATGGAAAGTTATCGATTAATCCTGCTATCCGAGCGTGGTTACTTCTGACAGACAAGAAGTTAAATGTTGACAACCTTGGCCAAGTTCTTCTCGAAAACCGATCGATTGACAGCACAGGAATTTTCGAACATAGAAAATAACTTTCGAAATGTCACTTTTAACCAAGAGTTAAATTTACCTCGGCAAATGGTTCACAGCCTAAATGGTTTTGACTAGAGAGGGTCTAGTATAAGAGAGAAGCGGATTAAAAAAACTGCCTTGCAACCTATGCCTTGATAAATTTTAACAACGCTGCCAATGCAATCAAGATAGGCGCTGCTCGATTGGCTCTGGCTTTGACAGTTTGTTCAACTCAAATCCACCCAGTCCGCTCCTCTCTTATACTAGACCCTCTCTAGTTTTGATGTATTTTTTTTTACGATAGTCATCAACTGAAAACCTTCCAAATATATATATATATAAAAAACATGATTCAGATTGTACAGTTTGGGAAGTTTCAGAATTTGAAATAATTTTTCAATTTTGATAAATATTACAAAAACTACAGCTGGGTGCTTCTTGTTCAGTAATTTTTTTCAATTATCGGGGGACGGGAGGGTCCATCAGCGCCCCCGATTGAAGTGATTTGAATGGGGAGAGTGGGATTTCCTACTCCATGTTGCTAAAATTTCGTGGATTGAGGGTGGGCTCTTCTCCCCGACTATTGGAATATCCTTCTAAAATGTGGCTTGATTTGGGTGCTGGATCAAGGTCATATAATTCTGGAAGGAGATTCTCTATCACTCCCGTGGATATCGCCAGTGCTGTAAATTCTCAAAATCATTTGAACATTTTTGATGAAAATGAGAAAAGTAGCTATTCGCTATCAAAGGGGACCTTCTCCGAATGGATGATATCAGTTGCTTAGTCATTTAAAGAAGGCATGGATCATTCTCATTTGAGAAACGCTATATATCATTCAATTGAGTGTAACCTACACACAAACGGAGCTCTGATCGACATTCCGGCAAAAAAGCGTAGCCAATCCGACACCAACCTGACTTCTATCAAACCCCAACCCGATGTTGACCCGACATAAACTCAAAATTGACCCGACAACAACACGATATTGGGTCGACATCGACCTTAAATTAGCCTTACATTGATCCGACATCGGGTTGACTTGTCTGTTCGGGACCATTTTGCTGGATTTCTTCCATACTCCACTGTCGTATATCAAATTATACTGAGTGACTCAATTGACAGTGACAATGAGCTTCGAATGAGAAAGGGGCTCATCAAATTATGGTCATGTGAGAATTCGTTTACACAGAATTGATTGAATGGTTGTATTGGTTCATCTTCAATCGAATGATATGAAAATTTACAGCACTGGTCTTTGCTTACGGGTCCACCCATCTTTTTTGGCCCTTTACACAGGAGCAGAGCTGGTAAATATCACGGCCGTCATTTGACGATGAGAAAACAGGCCTTCTCACTATCACGAGACGAAACTACCTATCATCAACATTTCTAACTGATTTAGATGAATTTAAGCAAACAACCGTATGTAATCAATAGAGAGAATATATTATTAAGATTTCCTCGGTACAAGTAACTTTAATAACATTAAATGAACTAGAAATTGTGATGATTACAACACTGACACGTTTTGTCATGACAAAAAATTCGATGAGATTTTGACGAAAATCTCTATCATCGTTTTCTCATCCAATGATAGTAACAAAAATATCTCTGTAAGGCTCTGAACCATTTGGTGGATTTTTTTTAACTTTTGGTTAAAATTTGACCGATGGAAAGTTATCGATTAACCCTGCTATCCGAGCGTGGTTACTTCTGACAGACAAGAAGATAAATTTTGACAACTATGGCTGAGTTCTTCTTGAAAACCGGTCGATCGACAGCACAGGGATTTTCGAACATAGAGAATAACTTTCGAAATGTAACTTTTAACCACGAGTTAAATTAAACTCGGCAAATGGTTCACAGCCTAAATATCGCGTGAGATCTTTCATTGAAAATTACATTTGCCAGCCCTGCACAGGAGTATGATGAGTACGACCAGAAAACAAATGCAGGCACCTTGTTACAATAGGTGGTAGTCTATTATCATCATCATCGCACACAAGTTTTATCTTTACTACAAGCATCTTACATATAAATATTATTATAAAGACTCATAGCTTCACAATTTCAAAAAGTAGCATTTTAGCTGTAATGAGCAATTGCAAGTATGCTAAAAAGATACAGCTTGACATTTTCGAAGAGTTTAAAAATCAGGAAGTGATATAGTTTTTTTCCGGTACTGTACTCCTCTGTTGTTGTTCTCTCTTGTTTTAGATTTTATGCTTAAGAAATTGTATGATCCTATATCTAGAAGAGTCATCCAGTTATTAAAATTAAATATTCTTGGCACGGAGAAATTTCCAAGATTAGGTTCCACGCCAACAGACGTATCGATTTTATTTTCCCTCTCTGGATTCAATGAAACTTCACATAATTGTTCCAATTTTTCAAAATGCCGTATTCGACATTTTTCAATAAATCATAGCACGAAAACGGCCCATCTGAACTTACTGATTGAAATACACAAATTTTCGTAAAAACAATAGAAAGCTGTTTAATACGTCAATAACAAAATAAAAGGAAATTCTAATATGTCTTAAGTTATGTTCAATTGAAAGCATATAAAAAAGATAACTTGTCTTAAATGGACACAACGAACACTTCAAAATTGACCAAAAGCGCAGAACATAAAATTTAAGTATAGTGTTTGATCTTTTTTTTTTCTCGCAATATTTACGTAATTTGTGCATATATAATGATTTTATGGAATAATGTGTTTTGCCTAAAAAACAATAAAAATTTTCTGTGAGATAGTGTTCAAAATTTTTACAAAAAGTTTATGTTCAACGATTTTGGTCAATTTTGAAGTGTCCGCTGTGCCCATTTCATAAAAGCCTTTTTGATAAGCTTTCAAATAAACACAGGTTTTAAAATCCTTTAATGTATGAGCTAGGCAAAGGAGTGTGCGTTTGACTAGTGCTGTCGCATCAATGGCTCTTCGCTCAATTTCAATTTCTGTTCAATTTTCATACTGCCATACTCTAGCGAAAGTATCAATCTATCCTCTTATTTATTTATTTATTTATTTATTTATTTATTTACATTATGGTCAACAGGTAAAATATTCACCCCAATGACAGTGACAGTGACAATGACAGTATACTTACAGTATACTTAGACATATAGACAAATAAACATAAAATTGCAAATTGCACTTATTTCTAAAACGGGAAACATTGAAGTCAAATACATTGTAACATCTGTTAAAGATGCGACACATCCTCCGCATGGCCTATTCCATCCGTAGTTGGTTCGTGAAAGGCGGTTGTTCAGGAAAGCATGCGATCGTAGACTACGCCGGCGGGTATTGATGTCGATACTACTCAGTAGTGTAGAACAATCAACGTTTCCCTCAAGAACATCACCTACGAAGCTTGCCATTGCTACGTTACGTTTCGCATCCAAAAGCTCTAAGTTGATAAGCATACAACGGCTTTCATAGCTTGGTGAAAATGCCTCAAAGCATACCGGATGAACTTCCGTTGAATAGCTTCAATACGCATGGTTTCATTTTGGTAGTATGGAGACCACACGACCGTCGAATACTCCAAAATAGGTCGCACCAACGAACAGTATAATGCTTTTAGGCAGTATACAGTTTTGAATTTTTTGGCGAAGCGGAATATGGACCCGAGTTGTGAGGAAGCTTTGGATCCTTGAAGCTGAGCGTGGAGTCGATCAGTATTCCCATATCCTTGATAGTTGATTCATGTTTCAAAGTAATGCCCGTCAGGGTGTACTCATGGTGAAGAAGCGAACGCTTGCGTCCAAAGGAAATTACAGAGCTTTTCGAGACATTCAGTGACATGCGATTAATACGACACCACTCAGCGAAGACTTCCAATTGTTGCTGCAAGAAAATGGCATCACTAGGTTCTTTTATCACGAAGTAGAGTTTCAAGTCGTCCGCATACGATAGTTTAAGGCATTTCAGGATGGTATTGACATCATTCATGTACAACAGAAACAGAAATGGCCCAAGATGGCTACCTTGGGGAACGCTGGATGTCACGGGGAAGGATAAAGAAACATAGCCTCCAATCTTGACAGACATGTTTCGACCAGTCAGGTAGGAGTAGAGCCAAGTAAGCAGGCCATCGTGAACACCTATCCTGTCGTATTTAGCCAACGCAATGTCATGGTTCATTTTGTCAAAAGCTGCGGAGAGGTCTGTGTAGATGGCATCTACTTGATGGCCACGTTCTACTTCATGAATGATGAACGAAGTGAACGTAACTAAATTGGTCGTCGTGGAACGCTTAGGCATGAAGCCATGCTGATCCGTCGAGATACAAATTTTCGAGTATAATTAACTCAAAAAGTTTAGAGGTAGCACTTAACGAAAGTATTCCACGGTAGTTTGAAATAGTCCTTTTGCAACCTTTCTTGTGGATAGGGAAGAGGAAAGACTCTTTCCAGTTAGCTGGGTAAACCCCAGACATAGAGATTGTCAAGCAACGTTTGAGGACTAACGACGGTACGCCATCTGGACCGGAACCCGTTTAAGTTTTTTTGCTGCTTCCCGGATGAAATAACCATTTCGCTGCTGATAGAAAATGGATGGCTGGAGAAGGTTGAGGGAGAGACGTTACTAGACGAAGCAATTACATCCTGAGTGCTGAGTCGTTCGTCGTTGAAAACACTGCTGAATTTGTGTGCTAATAAATCATGACACTAAAGCTTCATGTTGATATTAGTATAGCATTTCCTCCCAAATAAAACTTATTAATTTTGCTTTCAGAGCGTCATAACCAGCGATTGCACGATTCATGAGCGCTCACTCTGAGTGAACGTTCACGAATCATAAAATCGCTGATTGTGTTTTATATGTCAAACAAATACTTGTCAACCTCATCTTGTAACTTACAAGTACAACACTTTAAACTAATATATGGAAATTGAAATCTAGAAATGCAGCATTTATTAACAGTCATAATACCATACCTGCATAATGCGTGACGATGCCGTGAACAAGCTCGCTTTAGTGCAACGAGACAAGCGTATTGTTTAACAGCATAGTTCTAGTTTTATTATGATGTTTTTTACGACTGAAACCGGAAGAGTCCTGCAACTTCTCCTGGAAGTTAAGGTTCTACAAAGAGTAATTAAATTTGTATTCGTCTTCTTTTTGAAACATTCTTCAATCATTGGTTTACACATACATTCTCATTTTATTAATGCAAAAATTTAACACTGGTATTTTATGATTTTAGAACGAAAACTTCCTGGGTAAAACATATTCACTGTATTTACTTACTTGTGTTCTTCGAAGTGTAGCACAATAACACACAATCGAATACACAAAATCCAAAACAACTGCTACTCAAAACTCTTGGTGAACAAAATTGAACACCAAGAAAACCACTTCAACTTTACTGCTTTGCCGGCAATAGAAAAGTATCATTGAAAAAGCGTTTCCAGATATATTGCCTCTAGCAATGGATTTAAGTTTATTAAAACAAGCAATTGTGAAGTTTGACTCATTAATATAGATGAGTGGATGTATTTAATGGTGAATAAATATCAGAAACTGAGTAAATAAAACAAAAACGACCATTTTAGACATTTAACTGGTCCAATTTAAAAAGCCACAGAAGATTGAATTCAACACTAACAGGGTTCAGAGTTGGTTGGAAATGCTAATATGAAGCTTTAGTGTGATAATTTATTAGCTAGAGAATGATCTTTAGAAGAGGGTAGGTGGATAGTTCCGTTAGAGTACGGCAGTATGAAAATTGAATAGAAGTTGAAAATGAGCGAAGGGCCATTAATGCGACAGTTTTTAAAGATCGACGCACATCTTTGCCTAACCCGTACGATGTACGCGGAGACTTGAAGTATGTCTCCAAGTCTACAGGCAAAAATTTGCGTCCCTTTTTTTGCTCATAAACTGACTGCGGCTGTGGAATAGTTCTAGCGACGTTTCCATCACTACCTAAAGCCCCACGTTGCGAGAGCATTTCCAGTCGATGGTGTGTTATAATGCAATTCTTCTTTCCCCAACTATTGTGTTGCTCCTCTCGTCATGACCAACGTGATCATCTCAGAGAGAAAGCAGTAGGGTGGTTGTTGCGTGCTGTACCATCATCAGCATTGTTGACGGCTACTCCCGCCTTGAGTTGTTACATTCAAAGTGTTTTTATGTTACTTCATACGCGAAGTTAGCGATTTTCAGAGTTGGTTGGAAATGCTAACATGAAGCTTTAGTGTGATAATTTATTAGCTAGAGAATGATCTTTAGAAGAGAGTAGGTGGCAGATGGGTTGATGGCAGCAGTGCACGTAGCCTGGTATTCGCTTTCCCGCTAAGGGGTGTAAACAAACTTCCATACAGTGAAGTCTGACAGTGTGAACGTTTTGTCTGCTACATTCTTATGCACTAGATAGTGTGACATCACATTTGCTGTTGTATTGAAATGAAGGAAGAGAAGCGATGGTTAAATTTTCCTCACCATACCAGTTGATATTTATGAAACATGGGCAGTTTTGGCGCGGGGACATGCACTTCCTATGAATTTTACCCATACATTTAGAAAATGATGATCGAAGAATATTTCAAAAAGAAGTAAACAAATTATTGACCCTTTGTAGAACCTTAACCAATTCTAACGAATTAATTTAAAAGTTCCTTCCGAGTACCCCGAAACAGACATGCCCAGGAAATGCCTGCCGTCTTCTTCTGGAAGTTTCTCCAAACTATTTCTAAAAGTTTCTTCAGACTTGCCCCGGAAATTTCTTCCGTCTTGGATGTCGTAGGTCTGTCAGCTTCCTCTAGAAGTTTCTTCTAACTTTCTCTTGAAACTTTTTCTGGCTGCTCTGGAAGGTCTTTCCAACCTCTCCAAAAAGTTTCCATCAGTTCTTCACAGAGTTGATTTCCCGGTAATGATTTTTTTTTTTAGAGTTTTGCCGGATATAATTTAGCATGCTTTTTTAACAGTTTCCTCTTTAAATCAAAATAGCTTCGATAGAATTTGGTAAACTTAGTGGAAATTAATTCCCAGGATGTCACTGGTACTTCAACAATACATATAATTGGTTGAAATTAACTCAGCTATAACTTTTCCGAAGAATGTATACCTTAATTTCTTCAAATAAAAAAGTTAGATTTTTGAGTTTAATGATAATAAGAACCACCCTAGAATTCATTGTCATTAAAATGAGGGCCTAACAAAAAGGAACAACTTTGTAGAAGAAACTTTTAGTCTAAAGTTTCAATTCAGGCTCAAAACATATCCTTCCACCTAAATTTGCATTCTAAACCACTGTGCACTGTGCCAAATACATACTTTTCAACCTCTTATTATATCTTACATCTATAAAAGATAATTTAAAATCTAATGATTTCATAATTCCGATAAACAATGTTAAACATTGTGAGTAGAAGTAGCCTGAGTGTAAGTATCTTAATAATTCTAATTAATTGAAAAAATGGATAAAACTGAGTTCTCCAAAAAATGGAAGATTTCAAACTTCAACTGTTTTACTGGATTCGTCCAAAAAAACTGCAAGAATCCAAATTAAACTGGGATGTTGGCATCACTGCCAGTGAGTTTGCAGCACCTATTTGAATCAATATATGGTGATCCTCTTGATAAGTTAATGCTTACTTGGCATGATATAATCGGAAACCACTAGATGTCTGTGAAACGTTATTTTGACATACAAGATCAATGTCAAATATAAGAGGTCTGCCATGAAAAATGATTCAATTTG
This sequence comes from Ochlerotatus camptorhynchus, assembly GCF_037179485.1. Lineage (NCBI taxonomy): Eukaryota > Metazoa > Arthropoda > Insecta > Diptera > Culicidae > Ochlerotatus > Ochlerotatus camptorhynchus. The sequence continues at coordinate 4,079,366 of NW_027040988.1, forward strand.
AAAGGACCGCAGATGACGAAACTGAAAAAAAAATACGAGTACTGACCGGTTGGTTCAGCTGTTGAGATTCCGGTAAAAAATTACCGACCACAATATATTCTGAGTGCGTACATAACATAATCAACGAATCATCATGGACAAATCGTCGCTGTTGAGTAAACTATGATGGGCAGTACGCTCAACAGATGGCGGTAGTGTGTAAACGTCAAACGCATGGGAATTGACTACATAGATGGCGGAACTACCGACTATGAAACATTTAAATTTACCGTTTATTGTACGTTTGATTAATAACTTGCGAGAGTTAGGTCTGTTTGTCTGTGCTATAATCATCAATACAAGATATAATCTATCACTTCGTGATTAGTATTTGCGTTGACGAGAGTGCTGTTTTTCACCCCTATTCCCTATTTCGATTGAAAATTATTTCCCAGTTTTTCACCGTTAGAATTTTTTTCCTTGATTTGTTTTCCGTCGATCTTGTCTTCCGTACTGAATAACAATGCTATCGACGCCAGGAAGGTAGCTCCCACACCTGGACCCTACCTTTCGCCCATCAACTAATGGACCGGGGACCAACGGCTTTACTTCCCCGAAGGAAGGCGTGATCAGACATTTTATGCCTCAGAAAATTCAAACGGCGCCACCCAGGTCTATTGGAGTAAAAGGCAATCACGCTTACCACTACATTACCGGCACCCCTTCCGTTAAAATTATGATGAAATCAATTAAAAAAACAAAAACAAGATTTGTTTTACTTATCATTTACACGGAAGCATTTTTCCACACCACATGTCATGACGAATCCAAGTAACAATTCAGCATACGCGAAATATTTTTGGGAAAAACCGTGAACTTCACACCAAATACCAGCCAGATGATCACCATTTCGAATGATGACTCATCCATTAGGTACCTATTCAGCGTCGTGCGTGGCGATTGATTTTTCGTTTTCTTCTGAACACGACGGTGCCAGACAGCAAAGGAAAATTAACTCGGTTAGGCTTGTAAATATAAATAAACAACACAAAGTCTGCACCGCATCTGGCTTTCCACATACCAACAAAGAGCAGACGTCCTGGATTTAAAATGGTGCAAAAAGAAAAATCGTATAATTGGCGTTAAGGGTATTCGCGGGAAGTATTGTGATAAATGGTAAGCAAGTCATCTTAAAATTTGTCCACTACGTGCCCCATCTTCAAACTGAGCACCAGTAGAACGTGGGCCTCAGATAGCTTAGTCAGTAAAGGCACTTCCCTGGACATAGAGTATCATTGTGATTTTAACACACAATATACAATTTCATGCATTGGTTGATCTAGAAAGCTCTCAATTAATAACTCTAGAACTGCATCTCACGAGGCCTCCCTTAACTCAGGCGGTAAAGGCGCAGCTACAAAGCAACACCATGCTGGAGGTGGCTGGGTTTGATTCCCGATCCGGGCTAGGAATTTTTCGGGTTGAAAAATTTCTTGACTTCCTTGGGCATAGAGTGTAATTGTACTTTCCACACAATCATACTAATGCAAAAATGGTACAGGCATCGAAAGCTCTCAACTAATAACTGTGGAAGTTCATCTTCAATACTAAGTGGAATGCTCGCAATAAGCTAATATGCGATAAGCAATAAGCTTGAAATGCGACGAAGAAGAAAAAGAGCTGCATGTATAACACTAAGTTGAGAGTCGAGAACGCCTGAGAACGTTTACAAATTTACAAACTATAACAAATGAGTTTTAATTTGAAGATAATTAAATGAATCTCAAACTCCATTTCAAGTGAGTCCAATCTCCACATCCAAGTTAATGGCAGATTCCCCACAAACCCCCCCCCCCCCTCAATATAACCTAATTAGTCACCGCACAATAAATTCGATCCCATTTCCCCACATGTGGCCAAGACCGTTCCTAGTGCAATAACAAAAATAAATTCCCTAACTACGTCAATACTCACACTGCTAAACATTCCCTCCACTATGGGTATGGAAACCGCTTGGAACGGAAATTCCTTAACGGTGGCCGAGTCATCTGAAGATTCAGAACCACCCGGCATGGGCATCGGCATCGATGGCATCTGAGGAGCGCTGTAATCGGAGTCCGGAGTTGGCATCGGCATACCACCTCCTCCGTAGCTTGCGAATCCCATCGTCGGATATGGAAGGCTGGGAGCGGCAGGAGCTGGGGCATAACCGCCGGGCGATGGCTGAACAACTCCAGGAGCAAACCCATATGACAGAGAGTGACCGGAAATTGAAGGATTCAAACTGGAATAACCGGACGAATCCGGCGTTGGCATTTGCATGGGATACGAAGGTTGGTTTAGAGCTGCTGGGTTAACCCAACCGAACCCGTTGGCATTCCAGTTGCGTGGATAGTTGTAATTTTCGTTGAAAAACGACATTTTGATATTAAGCCCGTATTTGGCAACGTGAAGGATTACTTGTTCTTAACGTACGAAACACCCGACGACGACGACGACGACGACGACCGTAACGACGACGCACGACGAAACACGCGACTAGACACGCGGAGCGAAATGACCTTTCTCAAGCGCGAATATATTGCAGCTGCAATTGTCCGGTTGTACAGGACACTGGATCGATCTGTAGACTCTCTTGAGCAATTCACAAGATTTCTCGTTAAAAATAGCACTGTCGATGACACACTTCACTAACAACGCTTATCAATCTTTTATCACTAGCGTGTAAACAGAAAACATCTGTTGAGGTCACTCGTCCGTCAAAAACAAGGGTCGAACTGAATTTCACCAGAGTTTTACACGTCCCAATCCACGGACGGTTCGTGTCAAACTGATTCTTCGGATTCACAACGCTTTCCACGAAAATCAGCAGTTTTGCACAAACCAATTTCTCTCCGGTCTATTTATAAACATTCACTGCGATTCATGCATGGGACCTAGTGCCGCACCTTTCTATTTCATCTGTTTACTTGATTTTGTTTTGACTACGCACTGTTTTGTACTGCTTACATTAACTAAACTGCTAATAAACTTTAACTTTACTTATTTTGGCACTACATCTATCGTCTTTTTCCGAAGGTCCCAAAGCACGACTTCCAGATGTTTACCTTACGACCGAAAACGCAGAACTGATTGACCAACCAAACAAATTGATGCGAAATATTCAAGGTTGGCTACGGCCGAACGATGACAATTGAGCCGAACGCTCCCGAAAAGGGGCACGTTCACGCAGTTCTGTTGCAGTGGTGTGTGGTTACACATCGGTATCGCAAACTGCTCCGTTGGATAAGATGTCTAGAAGTATTGGTGCCACCCCAACCAGGTGAACACGGGAACCACGTGAATGAATCAAACTGATATTTATTAACTTTATCAATTTCGTCGAGTATCAGACAAAGCGCGCGACTGTTAATTCGTTGAGTAAATACTTAGCAGTTCTTAGGTTGTCTAAATACCTAACAGTTGTACACCCACGTTGGATGCCATTTCCAAGTGGATCCACTCAGACGGATATTTAAAATTTTATGCAAAATATGAAACCCAGCGGCCATCGGGAATCCCAAATGATTAATTTACATTCAAGAGTGTATAACTTTCATATATGAAGGTCGTAATTTCCCATGGAAAGGTGAATAAATTTAGAAGTCATCTTTGACAGAAATATTCCATTTTTTGTTCAAACCCGTTCAATAAAGAGGGGTAAGAAATTAGGTCGTTGACACTTTTAAGCAAGGTTAGCATTTTCGGAAAGAATTAATTTGAATCTTTGTGCTAAAACCAAATATGGGTCATTCCATCTCACGTGACCGAGCAATTGCATCGACCCTTTGAACCGATTTGAACCAAAATTGTTGGGTCTACTTTTTTAGGTTAAAACTAAAAAAATCAAAGATTTGTGTCAATTGGCCTCTCCCGGCCCAAAAGACTGCCCCCCATTTTTGATGATTGTTAATGAACACCAATTTCCATTTTTACATTTTTACACTTAATCACGGCTTCCCTGTTCGGTATTTTTTTACAGTAACTGTAAATTACAAAAATTCCGAATATTCAGCTGTTCTAAATAAAACTACTGATGTTCAGTAGCTTTTGCGACAAACTATTGAGTACGGTAATAGCATAGAGGTAATATCAAGTACTGTATTTTCCATAAAATAACAGCTTTACGGTGAAAGAGTAAGGCTGCGATACATTTAGTGAATTTTCACTTAAATTTGACAATTCGAAAATAAATATTAATTTTCGAAGATCCCTCGGCTGTTGATCTTCCGATTTTCGAGAAGGTGTTTGCATTATCAATTATGTTTTACTGAACAGTCATCAAACGTAATTCCAAAATTGATGATCTCACCAATAAGTCAACCTGCTTGCGTCATTCTCTTACGTTTCACATCGCGCACTTGACCTCGGAAATCTCTGTGTGATAACAGAAAACCTTTGTCAAAATAAGTGAAACATCTGGAAGCTAACGCAGAAGTGCAGAAACTGCCACGAAATTGGACATCACTTCCAGATGTTTCACTGATTTTGAAGCTAAAACCGAGGGGGACGACTCTATCTACGATGCAGAAAAGATTCTGTTTTGCTGTGGCTAGCTGCATGGTGAGTAGATAGAAGGAAGATTTTGAAGATTTCCTGCAAAAAGATGAAGTACGATGCAAGTAGATGCAAGAAATGAAAGATGATTTTTGAGATTTAGATGTGTCGCCCCCTTCGGCTAAAACGTTCAATAATATTGAATGAAGAATTAAATTGGGTTGTTAGTGGAATGCTTAAATAAAACAGCGAAAATGGTTATCTTCCATTTAATTCCACTTAATTAATTTTGGTATCCATGACAGATACGTATTTCGACTACATCGGACTTCATCGGTGTCATTCCCACTAAAGACTTATCAAAAACCTAACCCCCTTAAGTACTCATCCCCTACACCCCCTACTCGCGGGGGGGAAAAATGCGGTTTTAGAGCAAATTGTAAACAATTTCGGTCGCTGTCCCATACAAAAATCCAACATGGCTGAATCACGAATTTGACACATTAGAACACCTACACAGAAATTCAAAACAACCCAAAATTAAGTTCTTTTCACTCATCTCCCATGTTCCGTACGATAAGCCAAATTTGGGTAAACCGGCTCAAAGTAGTTTGCATTTAAGCACGGCAAAAAAAATTACCTATCGCTAAGTTATTTTCAATTTTTTTCTACCCAAAATTAAGTTCAATTAACTCAAATTTGGGTATATCGCATATTACTCAATTTTGGCTTCTCGTACGGAACTAGACGGTTGAGTCGAATCTTTCGTTCTATTTTTGACAACAATAGCGAGAGGAAATAAAACGGGCAGAGGTCAAGTAACTCAAATTTGAGTTTAAAAAACCCAAGCGGTGGGTAGTTTTGTTTTTCTGTGTATATGTAGCCACCTTGGAGAAAAGGAGACAAACTAGTCAAAAGTAAGTAAAAGTGAACTTTCCGTTGGGTACTTTTTTCTTACCGTGTAGGTAAAAGGGGGTTAGGTTTTTGATAAGTCTTTAGTGGGAATGACACTGATGAAGACTGCACATTGTAGTCGAAATACGTTTCTGTCAAGGATACCAAAATAATTAAGTGGATTTAAATGGAAGATAACGTTTTTATTTAAGCATTCTGCGATTTCCAAGTACGAGGTGGCCTCTCAACGGCTAGCAAACCCATCGACTTCGTCCGTAAGCAGTTTTTGAGTTTCTCCGGACACGAACAACCTGAGGATCAACCACGATTTCACCTGGCAGGAGCTTCAGTTCGCGCTTAGTAGAAGCAACGGGAAATCAGCCGGCCCAGACGAGATCGGCTACCCACTGCTCAAGAACCTGCCTACCCCGGGTAAAGTAAAAATGCTGGAACTCTTCAACCAGCTATGGCAGACAGACTCGTATCCAGAGCATTGGAGGGAGAGCTTGGTTATCCCCATCCCTAAAGCAAACGAGCCGACACGGGACGTGGCGAAGTTCCGTCCCATTGCGCTTACCTGCTGCATGGCAAAGGTGTTCGAGCGGATGGTCAACCGACGCCTGAAGCAGTTTCTTGAGTCTAGCGGCCTTCTAGACCATCGCACAGTGGGGCAGCGAAGCCATTCGTGTGGCCAAAACCTCTAGCGCCGTTGGTTTGCTTTCTACAGCAATACAATGTTCTACAAAGTTGCTCAATACTAAAAGCGCCATCTTTTGAAGGTTTCATATTAGTTCATTTTTACGCCACATAGGTGGCGCTTGAGTCTATCTTTTGAACGGAGCATCCTAGCCGAATGGTTTTTGAGGCAAAGTTGTGTAGTTTGAAGTGTTGAGAAATTTTGTCCACTACATCAAAACTCTATGACTCATATTAAGCGAGATATCGGGCAATTAGGAAAACTAACCTCTAAAATTGCGTTTTTTCCTTTTTTTCACCTCTATACGTCAAATGTATATGTTTTATACTCTGATAATTATCAAAATGGTTTGACTCATCCAATAAATACCCATTACTTTATATAGGGTAAACGCTCCTATAGTTGCGGTACGTTAGAAGCGTTAGGTTCCTATAGTTGTGTATTGAGTCTCCATGCACAACTATAGGAACCTAACGCTTCTAACGTACCGCAACTATAGGAGCGTTTCCCCTATCATGCTTTATTATAAAGTTATTAACATAAATGTCTCAAAAAAGTGATGTATAAAAATGTCAATTACTCACACATGCATATTCTCTGACATTTAGTGACTCCAACACGGTAAGCATATTCCCTGGGATTTAGTGACTCCAAGCATATGTTACACAACAGCGTTACGCAATCACTATACTCGTAGTGTTGGCAACACGGCATTCGTTCGCCGCCTATCGAGTCCAAGCCGACTGCAATGCAGCAGCAGCTCACTCCTCATCTTTCGTATTCAGGACGTCAACGGAGTAAGTCGTCTTCATCGGTCGGGGGCGATTCTTCCCAACGGAAAGTCGAATCCACAAAATGGCGATCCTGCCAGACCTTTTTCGTTGCCGAGAGACGAAAAAAAAGGGTTAATTTCCTGGCACTTCTTGTCCACTGTGGAAGAATTGCCCCCATTGTTTTTTCGAAAGTGAAGTGAAGTGAAATAATTGAAATCGCAAATTGTGTTATTTCTTTTTTTTTCCTACGTTTTCTACGCGAGTGTTTTAGCCAGAATTTTGTGCAGTATGTGTGTGTGTGCAACAGATTTGGCTACCGTTGAGCTTGGTTTTCCAAGAATGGCGTGTTATAGTGCAGAATGTTTTGCTGTTGGATGGCTCAGGCAATCCAATGCAAATGGCGCACTGATGAACTTGCCAGATTTCACGCGATGTCGTTGTTTTGCTGTCGTGCGGCTCTTAGGAGTCGCAGCGCAAATTTCAGATTGCAGCGGAACGAAAATGTGTACCACAGTGCAGGTTGTTTTGCTCTTGAATGGTTTAGGCTATTCAATGCAAATGGCGCACTGACGAATACGCTAGTTTCAATGGCGATGTTGTTGTTTTGCTGTCGTGCGGCTCTCAGGGGCCGCTGCGCAAATGTCACATCGCAGCGGAGCGAAATCCGAGACACAGTGCAGGGTGTTTTGCTGTCGAATGGTTTTTGCCATCTATCGCAAATGGCGCACTGACGGTGCCGATGAATTTGGCGGCGATGTTGTTGTTTTGTTGTCGTGCGGCTCTTAGGAGTCGCTGCACAAATGTCACATCGCATTTGGTGGTTGTGTTGCACAGTGTTTGATGTCAAATTTCATACTGTTGGAGTAGCTCAATCGTGTTGTTTCGCTGTCGTTGTGCGAATGTCACACCTTTCATTGCTGGAGATTGTGTATCATGAGCAAATACGCACTGATATAGCTCTTCTACTGTTTGTCTGATGAACTTGTGTCTTCGCATGAGACTGATGAAATACTTTACTGCAATTTTTTTTTGCGCGACAGGTTCCACCGCGACAATGTCAGAGGCCGGACAGTATGTTCGAGCTCATCCGAGTGATGACAGTGAGTACTCATCAGGCGAATACGATGAGGAACGTTCAGCATGTCCGTTGGATTCAACAAAGCCAAACGAAGACATCCATGTGACAGCGGAGCTCAGCCATCCAGAACAACCTGACAAAGAAAATGCTCAGGATTCGAGCAATACGGAGAGAGTTAGTACGACAATGAACGACAGGGTCCTCCGTCTCGAAAATGCCATAGTACGGCTATCGGAAGTAGTAATAGAGAAGCATTTCCCAGAGGTTGCGAAAGCTAACAACAGCTCATGGACCGCCGATGAGCCCATAAAGGAGAAGAGCGAACCCGCACACATCCGATGGGACCATGTGCCGACATTCCCAAAGGACGTGCCAGCCTCCAAACTCTGGGAGACTTGGCGTCGCTACATGGAGACCTTCGAGATCGCTGCTTCTTTCAGCAACGCTACAGATCCCGCGCAGAGAGCAAAGCTTTTGTACCTAGCTATGGGAGATGACCTGCAAGCTATGGTACGAGCTGCGCAACTACGTCCGAATCTACAAGATCCGGAGTGCTTCAAGAAGCTTGTGCAAAACATCGACGAGTATTTCAAGTCCCTAGCCGATCCAGCCGCAGAACATGATGCTTTCTTAAGCTTGAGTCAACAGCAAGGGGAGTCAGTCGTCCGTTTCCATGCGCGTTTGATGGAGAAGGTGCGACTGTGTGACTACCATCTGGATGATCAGATGCAGTTCGTTCGTTCGCAACTTCTGAAGGGTATGAGGAATCAAGACATCGCGAGGGCTGCACGAACCTACGGCCACGACACTGCATATGTCGTACAAGCTGCTACGAGACACGAGGCTTTTGAAGCAGGCTTTCAATCCGGACCATCGACTTCATCGGGAGCTCCAGCGGTGCAGGCGATTGAACGAAATCACCATAAACGAAGGAACTACAGTGCGTCACGTGATCGGGACAATAACTCGAGATCCTCGAAGAATCGGAAGTTCGACGATAGGAAACCATCTGGGACACCGAGAACTTGTGCTATGTGCGGCCACTCCGGACATATCGATGAAAGAAGGTGCCTGGCGAGAACTCGCACCTGCAACGCGTGCGGTAAGCGGGGCCACTTCGCTGTAATGTGCCGACGCAAGCGAGTTAACAGCACTTCTGGAGACTATCCCGAGGATCGTCGTCTCCCTACAAAAACTCGTGAGCCAAGCGTCGAAGATGACAAGGTATGATCTTAAAACATTTTTTTTCTATCTTACACTTTTATACTGCTTTTGTTACCCATAACTGCGAAGAACACCTGTTTTATTTGAATTTTGAAGTTTAGTGTTTTATTTCCTTTCCATGCTTGAAAACCAAAAAAATATAGAAAGCAAGTGTTTCTATCCCATTTTCTCGTTTGTTTTCATCTACAGTCTGTAAACTTCATTTTTTATGAAGACGCATTAGTGAGCTGTAGCGTAGGATCTTCGACACCCATTGAATTCCTGATTGATTCAGGATCTGATGTAAATGTGATAGGCGGTCGTGACTGGGAGCTTTTGAGAAGGGAACTTGAAAATGGTTCAGTGGCGGGGTGTAAAGAACTCACAGTCCATGCTTACGCTGCCAGTACACCGATGAAGATTGAGCGATCTTTCAAAGCAAAAATTACGACCCATGAAATTATGAAGCCGTCTACTTGGGCAGAATTTCTTGTTGTACCTGACGGTCGCCGATCTCTGCTGGGGAGAACAACCGCAGGGGAAATGAAACTTTTGATGTTGGGAACGGCCGTTAATGCTTGTGAAGCTCCAAGAAATGTCGAATTGTTTCCCAAAATGCCGGGCGTTAAAGTTAAATTCAGTGTGGATAAGTCCATTCCTCCTGTGAGGAATGCTTATTACAACATTCCTGCCGCATACCGCGATGCAGCACGAGAAAGATTACACGAGATGGAAGCCAAGGGCATTATTGAAAAAGTTTCAACCGCCCCCGAGTGGATTAGCGGTATGTCGGCGGTCGCAAAGGGGAAAGGAGACTTCAGACTTGTCGTCAACATGAGGGCAGCAAACAAGGCTATTAAAAGGGAGTACTTCCGGCTGCCCCTGTTAGAGGAGATGAAGATTAAGCTCCATGGAGCAAAATTTTTCTCTAAGCTGGATCTGTCTAACGCTTACTACCACTTGGAATTGGACAAAGAGTCCAGAGAGTTGACGACGTTCCTCTCCGAAAACGGGATGTTTCGTTTCACCAGGTTGATGTTCGGGTGAATTGTGCCCCCGAAATCTTCCAAAGGGAAATGACTCGAATACTCAAATGTTTTCCTAATGTCATTGTGTATATAGATGACATCCTTGTGTTCGCCAAGACCTTGAATGAGCTGAGGAAAACTGTGGCGTCGGTATTACAAGTATTGAGAGTAAACAATCTTTCGCTTAACGCACAAAAATGTGAGCTAGACAAGACCTCCATCAAGTTCCTAGGGCATAACTTAGACGAGCACGGATTCCATGTGGACGAAGCAAAAATAAAACTCATTCAGCAGTTTAGGCAACCAAAGACCGTCTCGGAGCTGAGGAGTTTCCTCGGCCTTGCTTCCTTCATAAGTCCACATATCCAACACTTCGCAGATCTGACCAGCCCGTTATGGGCCGTTGCGGGAAAGAATAGCTGGGAATGGGGACCATCTCAATCAGAGGCTTTTGAAGAGGTGAAGAACAGAATTGCAAAATGCGCTACAACTCTTGGATACTTCTGTGAGACCGATCGAACAGTTCTCTATACTGACGCATCACCTACAGCATTGGGGGCTGTTCTCGTTCAAATTTGCGAAAATCTCACTCCACGCATCATGAGCTTCGCCTCCAAGGCACTCACTCAAACGGAAAAACGATATCCCCAGAACCAACGTGAGGCTCTCGGTGCTGTATGGGCCGTTGAACATTTCGCGTACTATTTGTTGGGACGGCACTTCACTCTTCACGTCGACGCTCAAGGGGTAGCATTCTTGTTAGACAGGACGAGGGAGGACTCAAAACGTGCTCTAACCAGAGCTGATGGTTGGGCCCTAAGGTTAAGTCCATATGATTATGACATAGAATGCATCCGCGGAAAGGACAATATCGCAGATACACCATCGCGTCTATACGAGGGAACCGATGATCCATTTAACGATGAGTCCAGTCCTTGGGAAATTGCCAAGCTTGAGGTAAACAACGTGGCCTTTTTAACGGATGACGAGGTTAGACATGTGACTTCAGCTGACGAGACCCTGTGCAAGGTAATGCAAGCGTTGGATTCCGGTGAGTGGCCGATCCAGTTGAAGCGTTTCCAGCATGTGGCAGAAGATTTATACGTTAAAAACGGCCTTGTGATTAAGAATGGATGCGTCGTGATCCCAGACAAATTACGTACAAAAACCTTGGAGGTTGCTCACAGAGGTCACCCCCATACTGCGAAGCTGAAGAGCATTCTAAGAGAACGTGTCTGGTGGCCCGGCATGCCTGGAGACGCCGAAAGTTTTGTGAAAGCTTGCCGAGTTTGTGCAATTAATGGGAACCCGGAAAAACCAACCCCGATGGAACGCATTTTTGCACCCAAGGCGGTCTGGGAAACCATAGCTATAGATTTTAATGGACCCTACGCCAGATTTGGAGGAATCTATATTTTGGTGCTAGTGGATTACAGGTCTAGATATTTGATCGCTCGGCCTACCAAGTCCACCAGTTTTGAACACACCAAAGCTGTATTAGAGGAGGTATTCGAACGACAGGGCTTCCGCAACAACATAAAAAGTGATAATGGTCCCCCATTCAATTGGGACGATTATAAAAACTATTGCGCGGAAAGAGGTATAACAACCATTTTTTCTACACCGTTGTATCCACAACAAAACGGACAACAAACGTACAAAGATTTTGTACGAATGCTAGCAGACGAGGTAAGGTAGCAAAATAACGTCATATGTGTAATTGCATGAATACTAACCCCTTAGATCGTGGCCCTTGAATTATCTGGAAATTTTATAACTGTTTTTTCAGCGTATTCAACAATAAGGTCATCAACCTCTTCGACTCCATTCCAAGTTCTCGATATTTTCCTTTTACACTTCAACTTTTTCGGATCATCTTTAAATGAGTTTCAACCGACAGCATCAGCGGATAAAATGTCTATTTTAGTATTCCATTGCCCAGCTCGGCAATATATTAACAGTGCATTGTTCTCAACAATCTTAAAAAACGTTATTAAAAGCCCCTATTTCTTGATTTAATTATTAGTAACTAGATTTGTTTAACAACATATTCTGAAGGCATCATGTATTTTTCAATTTGGTACGGTTATTATTTTATGGAGAAGAGGGAAGATGTGGGACATGCATATTCTCTGACATTTAGTGACTCCAACACGGTAAGCATATTCCCTGGGATTTAGTGACTCCAAGCATATGTTACGCAACAGCGTTACGCAATCACTATACTCGTAGTGTTGGCAACACGGCATTCGTTCGCCGCCTATCGAGTCCGAGCCGACTGCAATGCAGCAGCAGCTCACTCCTCATCTTTCGTATCCAGGACGTCAACGGAGTAAGTCGTCTTCATCGGTCGGGGGCGATTCTTCCCAACGGAAAGTCGAATCCACAAAAATATAGTAAAAAGTAGCAGCCATTTTTTTTACAGTGATTAGTGTAGACATTGCTGGGTAAAATAATGACCACAGCTCAACAGGCAACTGCAGGCATTTTCATATAACATCATTTGAATATTGCATATGGTAAATTCTTTCAAATTTGTTGAAATTTTGCTTTTTGTGTGATAAAATGTTATTGATTAATGCAATAGATGCATGATTAGATTACTAGGAGACTTAAAACTGCTGGCTTATAATGTCCATACTCCAACGTCCTCCATAGTGTCTTTTCGACTTGTTTTGTAACTGTATCGTTCTCGAAATTTTCTGAAGTCTTTATTTCTGGCTTCCTGAGCCTCCTCGCTTAACATACCAATTGCAAGCAATGAAATTTGGATTGCTTGCGATACGTGGATTAAAACCTTATGGACAGAGGCTGGCATTGGATACCATTTAGAAAGGTTAACATAAAGACGAGCAGTTTCTTCAGTAAAATTTCACAATGCTGCTATGTTGATCGAAAATCCGGAAGACAACGTATGAAGAATTGTATCGCATCGGTCAATTAGTTCTTCATTAATACCAGTAATTGCACTTGTTTGGGTTGCGTTAGTGAAGAATCTGCGTGCTTCTGTGCTTGTGTTTCTGATTGTTAACATCTTATCATGTTTTACACACAAAGCAAAATTTCAACAAATTTGAAAGAATTTACAAATTTGAAAGAATTTTAAATACACACTTAGAAATAACTAATCAATCGGAATCAATCTTTGACATAAAGTTTGAAAAGTAAACACAAATTTCATGTAAAATTAAGGTCCCCGAGACTGAACTTGAACCTGATTGACTTGAATTTCACGTCTATTATGACTCAATTTTATGTCAAATTAGACGCTCGTATATGTCAGTCTTAGAGCATTTAAAATTACATCAATTTTTCTAAGTGTGTATGCAATATTCAAATAATGTTATGTGAAAATGCCTGCAGTTGCCGGTTGAACTGTGATCGTTATTTTACCCAGCAAGGTCTACACTAATCACTGTAAAAAAATTGGCTGCTACTTTTTGCTATATTTTGAGTAATTGACATTTTTATGCATCACTTTTTTGAGACATTTATGTTAATAACTTTATAATAAAGCATGATATATAAAGTAATCGGTATTTATTGGATGAGTCAAACCATTTTGATAATTATCAGAGTAAAACACATATACATTTGACGTATAGAGGTGAAAAAAAGGAAAAAACGCAATTTTAGAGGTTAGTTTTCCTAATTGCCCGATATCTCGCTTAATATGAGTCATAGAGTTTTGATATATTCGACAAAATTTCTCAACACTTCAAACTACACAACTTTGCCTCAAAAACCATTCGGCTAGGATGCTCCGTTCAAAAGATAGACTCGAGCGCCACCTATGTGGCGTAAAAATGAACTAATATGAAACCTTCAAAAGATGGCGCTTTTAGTATTGAGCAACTTTGTAGAACATTGTATTGCTGTAGAAAGCAAATCAACGGCGCTAGAGGTTTTGGCCACACGAATGGCTTCTCTGCCCCACTGTGCATCGCAAACACGCATTCCGGCAAGGGCACGGTACATCCACGTATTTTGCGACGCTAGGAGAGCTCCTCAAGGATGTCAAGGATAACGGTCTCAATACGGAGTTGGTTTTCCTGGACATTGCGAAAACCTTCAACCGTACATGGACGCCCGCGGTACTGAAGCAACTCGTTAACTGGGGCCTTAGCAGCCATATCATCCATTTCGTCCGAAATTTCCTGACTAATAGATCCTTCTGAGTCTCGGTAGGTAATACCAAATCCCGCACTTTCTGCGAGGAAACTGGCGTTCTCCAAGGTTCAGTGAGGACTGTCACTTTGTTCCTGGTAGCCATGAACAGTGTCTTCGAGCAGTTACCAGCGAACATCTACATTTTCGTGTACACAGACGACGTGCTAATCGAAGCCACAGGTCAAACTCTGGGACGAACGAGGATTAGAGCAAGGGTTTCAGCCGTAGCCATATGGTCCGCTTCGCAAGGCTTTCAGCTGTCAGCTGGAAAGAGCGCTTGGTGCCACGTTTGCCAGTGCCAACATCGGGTCTGCGGACCTTCCATAAAGACCGCCAATCAAGCCATCCCATCGAAGAAAACTGTGAAATTGCTGGGGGTTGTCATTGACTTCCCTAATCAAAATAACCATAAAAAAGAGATTACCGACGTGTCCGGGGTATTATCCAATGTGGAATAGTTTACCCATCCCGGATACATTCTGTTTATGGTGTTTGTTTATTAGGGCGGTCGCTGAGTCTTGACCAGCACCTTCAAGGGGTCAAGGCCAGCTGTCGCAGCAGGATCAACCTCATCCGCACAATCTCCCGTCTCCACCGGTCCAACAACAGAGAAGTACGTTTCCTTGTTGCCCGGACCATCGTAGACAGTCGGCTGATGTATGGACTAGAGCTGACCTGCATCGCCACCGACAAGACAATACAAATACTCGCTCCGGTGTACAATAGCTACACGTGCATCATCTCCGGTCTCCAACCGTCGACGTCAGCCGATACCAGCTGTGTCGAAGTCGGCACTCTTCCTTTCCGGTACCGCATCTACGCAGCCATTGCCAACAAAGCTGCTTTCATTTTCATTTCGAGGGGACAGAGTTCTCCGTACAATTGCCAACGCAGAGCTCCCCCCAGTATAGTAGCCAAGATTCACTGGTACGGAGGTACGAGTTGGCAATCTCCCGCACCAAACATCGACAGCCGGATAATGGAGAAGTTAAGAGCCGGGGACAATTCCGTAGCCCTTAGGAGATCGGTAGCAGAGCTGACCGGATTGTATCCAAACTACATGCATTGTTACACGGGCGGGTCAAGATCGAGAGCTGGAATCAGAATGGGAATTACTGGTGACATTTCCCCAACGAGTAGAAGTTTTCCAAAACAATGTTCGGTGTTCTCGGCAGAAGCAGCGGCTATAGACCTTTTTGACGTTTAATCATCTTTCTCTATCTAGCACACATGGATGAATGGACGGTTTGTTTTGCCACTAATCTGTTTCCCTCTTACTCGCACTTGTTCGTTTTAAATATGGTACAGTAGTGTGCGCCGATTAAACGTCAAAAAGCTCTATTCTTCATTCCGTCACGGTTTCTGCGGATCGCTCAATACTGATCCTGTCGGACTCCCACAGTGTTATTCAGGCCCTTTCGTCGGAGGTCCCGGTCCACCTCTGGCTTCCGTGGGGCAAGTTAAAATTAGGTTAAAGAAAAAAAAACACAATTTTGAGAAATCCTGATCAAGAATCCATTGAGTGAAAACTACCTACCGATCAATCGAATGGAATAGGTAAAATTTACCCAACGTTGGAAGAAAATTTGAATAATTTTCCTTTTTTTAGAATGAAAATCAACGAATATATCAAGAACAACAAAAAAAACAGGGCATACAAACTTTTTGTAAATAAACATTCCTATGCCCTTTTCTCGCCACCCATATGACACCAACACAAACCATCAACATCGCCGGATGGGGGAAGGTTTCCCCTTCCCGATGATGTTGTTAGTTTGCGTGGCGACCCTCGGTTGGCGAGAAGAGGGCCTACAAAGGTTTGTTATGGCAAAGCTATCAGCGTCCATCCGGCTTTTGTCCGGCGGTAGCGGAACGCAAATGCATAGTTTGACTAGTTTTCAATCCGACAAGTAGGTTTACTCAGATCAAGGTTTCCTGCTTCTGGTGCCATTGCGCGGCCTTAACGAATACCTACGCATGAAGCATGAACGCCGGTGATGGAACCAAAAAAAAAAAAAAATACAGCATCGACGGCAATGCAGGTTGCTATGATTTTCATCCAAAAATAAGTTTGAAGTGCCAAACGGCGAAAATTTGACGGATGAGTATTTTAACTGAAAATTTAGTTCTTTTTAACTTTGAATCACAGCGTGTTTTAATGAAATGAAATATATTTATAAAAATATTTAAAGATATTCTTCGTTACTTATTTTATACCCCGTACAGACTATGGCTTATATCATGTAATATAGGCTGTCTTTCAGTGTTTTCACTGGAAATCCTATGTATAAGTGCTCATTGCAGGACAGTCTATATTACATGTTACAATTCATAATCTGTACGGGGTATTAGTCAACACAATTTAAAAACATGTAAATTTTAAACAAATGAGGAAAGTAATATATCATTCGATAGTGCAAAATGTAACCGTTCTGTTACAAAGGTTCAATACAATATTTTAAATATGCACCATGTTATCGAGCATTCAAATAAATTTGTATAACACTTGCGGTGAAACCTACTGGGCAGACGATACGGCCATGCTTAACGGCCGACTGCTGAATAAGGCGCGCATGGCCGCGGCAAAATGGTGAAACGGAGTCACGGGTGATGAGCTGAAGGGTTCTGCGATGCTTAGAGAACGGCCATCGTTCACTTTATCTCAGGCGAGCGTGTAGACCAGAAGTGTCTGTGGAATACACTTTACCAGAATACAGTGCGAGTAATGAATCAAGGTGAAGTGTAAATCACCAATTCAGCTGATTTAGGACCTTTCTTTTCAACCAATCAAATGGTTTTCTGGTTGGCGAGTCAAGGACCGCCATTGCACGCTACGGTCTAGGTGACATTTAGTTACCTTGACCTAAACGTAAAGGACATCGTTCTCGGGCTGAAGGCCCTAAACGCCAAGGAGAATTTCCCTTCCCGGTTCGACAGAGGGCAGCCTTGCCGTCGTCGACCGGCTTCGTCAGAAGGAAGCGCCTGTGCATCGGAGCCATCTCCACAAACCGCTATACCAGCCCCGGTAAAACCAACCCGCCATCGCACTACAGCCGACGTTCGGTCAGCCTCGCTTCGTCCGCCATTGTCGGAATTGTACCGGAATTTCACCGAGCGGTGGTACCACCATCTTGCCGACAAGATCGGCCTTTAAGGATCTTTCCGGAATCACAGCGCGCGCTCGCTGGTCTGCAGTCGTCGTAGTCGCCATCGTCATCAAGGGTATGTGCCAAGAAAATCGAACACAACACCACACAATCCACACTATCGGTAATTGGAGAAATACAGTGTTTAAATTGATCCGCGTTGTGTTTCAGTTTAATTGAAAGCTTGAGTGCCTTTTCATCCGCGTAGCCCCTCCAGTTTGCCCAGTAGTGCGCCGACTCTGAGACACAGTTCAAGGAGTCTCGTGCTGCTGAGTTGTTGTCGGGCAGAACAATAGTTTCAAAATATTATATTTAGAGCACCTGATGGAACCCAACGTTAAAAATTTAAATTTTTTTTGAGTATTTTTTTCTTACCGTGTAGACAGCAATTTATTTACTGACTTAAACAGTATTTTTGTGAGTTCAGAGATTCTGCGGTTTACGGAGTTTTCAGTTAAATTAAAAACTACTGGGTTGATTACTAAAAACTCAGCTGTTTGAAAACCCAGTAAAATTTTACCGACATCAGTAATCTAAACTCTGTGTGAAACAATAAAGGTTCAAACGACATTGTGTACCCTTTTAAAAGAATTTTAACCGTACAATCAAATTTTGGGAACGTATTTTTTCACAGCGTTGCCAACTCTGCGATTTTTTAATTTGAAAGCTTTAAATGCAAATCTCCGCAAATGCCCGCACTTTTTGAAAATTTTGATGACACCAAAGTGTTCATTCAATATTTTTACATAATGGATAGTATAACGTAAGATTTAACGTTAAGATCAAAAAATATTTGTTTTTACGTTTTACGGTAGGGAATCTCAGAAATACCCGACTCTTTCTGAGACGCAGGAAATATTTCGATTTGCTGTTGTGAAATGATAGATAGCAGATAAATAGAAGATTCATGATGATTTTGAAAAGTTCTAGCAAAAATGTGGAGAGCGATGCGAGCAGATGGATTTAGATGTGAACGTTGATAGATTCGGTAGCGTGAGATTTTCCGACTATCTAAAATTGAGATTTAGATGTGTCGTACTCCCAGGAGAAACCTCACGAAATCATGAAGAATAATGCGGAGAATACAGAACATGTTAATGTTCGATGTTCGATCTTACTAAGGGAGAGAATAGAAAAATCCATAAAAAAGACTTACGTAATAAATGTATGGTCCCTAAGAATCACTTAACGAGAAAACAACTATATGTTTCGTTACACACCAAAAAATTCTGAATTTTACTGGCGATGTAAAAATTCATGCATGCAAACATTCATACATGTAAACTTCTTTTTGTGTTAATTTAATAAATTAGGCTAAAACCGAAGACTTCATATCAATCCAAACGACAGATACAGTTGCGCTGCGCTTGAGTGAAGGTGGAAGCAACGCACAGAAAAATGAGGACATACACAAACCTTTCTTCTGAGGATGTTATCTTTGCTATCTAATTCGTTCGAAGCCTTTACCTTTGAGCGGCAGCTGACGCGATTGTCCCTGTCGCAGAGCGATCGTATGAGAAATGGAAGAGTAGTCAGGGACGTAGCGTACCTCAGTGAAACTCGGGCGGATAGTTTAGGTGTCACCTCTATCTGTCAACCATTTATGTTCACTGCAAAAATACTATTTATCATTTAAACAATGGTATTTAAACACTCTTATACAATTATCAATATTTAAAAGCATTGCTATAGGTAACAAAAGTTAAGGGTGGACTACGCGATTATTTTTGCTGCTTCATTCAATAATATATTATTAACAAAAAAAATGGTTTAGAAATGTAGACCTGAGTTTGAAGCTGAGCCAAAAAGTTGGCTATACCATAGAGGTAACTCTAAGACTAGAAGGTCCCGAAGAAACGTGCTCCATTTTTTGGCTCAGCGCTGGAACCACCGACAAACCGACATGAATGATTATATAAATTACAAAGAAATTTCTGATCAATGCACAAAACTGACATCTGCCGCCATGTTCGCGGAAAATATCTATCCTAGCCACAAACGCGCGTACAAAATTTTTGAGTTGGTTAGTATCCAATCTATTTTGGACAAATTATTTTCATCTAGATAAAACATTTCTATGGTTTTGACAGATGGGATCGCTGCACATTTGAATCGGCCGTTATGGATTCTCGATCAAGAGTTAAGTTTAAGTTTCATGTCGGTTTGTCGGTGCTGGTACTATCTTCGGTCCCAAGCTACTCGATGCACCCCTCGAAGCATAGGAAAATCCACGAACCCCTTATTTTATCTGTCAAACTTTCAGAGCGAATCAAAACAAACATAGTGTAGTACTAGAATTTTGACTAGAATGGGGTACGTTAATCGATTTGCTTGGGACCAATAGGCTAGTCAAGAAGTGAGCCAATTTAAAAACGTTAGTTTTCACCGGTTGCTTTTTCTGCCTCTCTGAAAAAAAAAATCATCGTTGTTGACATAATTTAATATTTAAATTTGGACAACTGCACCCGTGAATTTTCACTCAACTCCCACCATGGATTCCCCAACAGTGCACATTCTAATACCTGTGCGAAGCAGTAATTTATTCTGTGCTAAACAGATCAAAACCGGCCAACCGTCATCTTCTTGGTTCGGATTTTACTGCTTGGTTGTGTTGTACCGTTATTCACAAGCAAACAAATTTGGTCTGGTTACTGGTACTCTCGGAACTGCCGGCACAGCTGCGGCACACTGAGAAAAAAGTTGCCACCAAATATGTGTGTAGAGTGACCAGCCCTACTCCTACAGTGAGATTATCATATTAAATTTCAGACGATACGCGATGCTTCAAACTTTCTAACTTATTCAGGGCATGTTTTCAGGCAGTTTACCACATTTTGTGAATATGATTAACGTAACACTTAAAAAGGGCATATCAGCTTATTGTAAACATTCTAAATCGTAAAAGCTAAAACTAAAATGGATCCTACGTAGTAAACTTACCAGAAACACAGTCTTTGATGGATCATTGAAATCACCCCAGCCTGTAAATCCTCCACGAAGTGCCCGCGTACTGCAGCAATACTTCCCGAACGGTTCTTTGGCAACGATGGCACCTGCCGCGATAGGCCTGCGGCATTTTGAATAAATAAAACAAAATTAAAAGCTATACGTCTACCCTCGATCTATCGCTCTAGTCATAGTCACAAACAAAGCAAAAATTGCGATATGCACCGACACCGACGGTAATTCCGCCAGCACTCACATTCGCTGAAACGAGATCATCTGCTCCACTCCATGCCGATCGCGTACCACCTTGGTAAATGAGTAACCCACGAGGATCGGTATTTCACAGTTGCTACTGCTTCCCGTCGCACTGCTCAACGAACTCAACTGCCGCCGGATCGGAGGTGGGCGTAGGCGATTGGAATCATCATTCATAAGCGTTCCTGTCTGGGTTTACGTTCGAATCACTCAATTTGTCACCGATCAATTTTCCCACGCAAGAATGGGGTATTTCAACACACTTTGGGAAAATTTATACTCAGGGGAAAGCGGCACTTGAATCAGAACTGGTTCGATCTGATCAACACAGCAAATTACAAATCTTCAGACCTACAAACTTGAAACTCCTTCCGGGTGTGATGAACTGAATTTGAAACGAAGGAAAATCTTCGGACGCTGTTGAATTGATGAAAGGCGCGACAAAAAACATTAGAAAATAAAAATAGTCATTGGTGCGAGACATATAATAATACCTCCCTCTAAGTGTAACGTGAAGAATAATAAAAATATACACACAAGTGAGAGGAATATGGCAAGGAGGGGTGTTTGATTTAATTTAGGAGAAAAATGAGAAAACATTGCTTTATGCACGGTGGTGGACAATGAGTTTCAATTCTGCTTAATGGTTATTGCGATCGGAACCGGTTGCCAGACTAGAATGTTTTTTTTTTTTGTTATTTGAAAATTGAGAGCGAAGTAAGTTTGAAGAACGTTATATTTTTTCAATTTTATTTGAATCAGACAATTGGATTTGAAACACTTTTAACTGGAACAAGCTCACCAACTGCAATCACAATGGCAGCACCAACACAACCTTTAACACATTTTGGAAAATTTCGAAAAGAAATACAATTTAAAAAAATTACACAACCACATAAAAACTCATAAGCAGGGAATATGGCACTCTTGCTAATACAAACCCACCACCATAAAACCATCATCATTATAACATTATAAACAGCGAAATTATATGTAAGCATCAAATTTATGAAACAACTATTCTTTTTCTTCCCGAACGCGTCCACTTGGTACGCAACTTGCACCGAGATCATTACGAAATATCAGCAACAACACCTTTTTCTTTGCACTATATTAGATAACTGCTCAGCAATTTACCCAGTAAAACTTATCGAAAAGTATCCCTTTTTCATGAAATTTTATTTATTTTTCGATTTAAATTAACTTCACAATTCAACAGGAACTATGACTACTTGTCCAAATCTTGTCACTATTAACAAGACTTACAAGGTAACAAGGACTAAAATGTGTTCCTTTGATTGCTGCCAAATCCTGTCCCCCTAGTTTGAAGTTGACATGACTAGGGTTCGGGGGAGGATCGTATAACAGTAACGCATCACGAAAAGGTGATCTACCAGCGTTACTGGTTCCATCATGTGACACATCAAATTACAGAAAAACTAAGGTCACTGTTTATCATATTGTTTGTTAAATATCTTCATAAATATTGAGCATTCATCCAAATAGCTTTAGAAATGAATTCGATACTGTTTCGAAGGATACGATGGTGTTTTGGTTAGCTAATTTCAAAAGTCGTTGCCTATAACATGTCTCAAAAATTAACACAATATTTAATTTATGTGACGTTACCTGACTTCAAGTTTTTTTTTTTCCTAGTTCGTTTATTTGTAAGGCTCAATCGCGTTAGCTTTACGGAGTCGATAATTCATTGTTCTTTGTTTGTAACAAAATTCACTTAATTCTATGTCTAGTAGGAGTTGGGCTGGATACTCGCGGCTTACTCGAGGTTAGAGAGGTACATTGTCGAAGGATAGGAAAAGGGGAGTAGCTTGGGAGTAGGGTATCGTTGCCTTATCAGAGCGTTGTCGCCAGTATGAACGGTAGTGTGGTTCTAAATTCGTCTGGAGTTCGACCGGTTATGGTGACCAGTGGGTGACGATGAGGCTCATCGAGACGGGGGACAAGACAAACAAAAACTAATAAAGAGATACAAAAGACAAACGAATTAAATTCTTATACTAGACATTTGCAGAAACACATAAATCGACTACATATAGCAGAGATCGCGGGTACCCAACACGTCTCTGATAGGGATATAGGGTTGTCTTCCTTGGGCCTCGAGGGTATTCAAAAGTCGCTCTCTGGCGGCGTCATTATCCGTACATTGCCAAACTGCGTGATCGATGTCGTCGTAACCGTTTCCACACCGGCATATGTTGCTGTCCACGAGGTTTATTCTATTGAGATGCGCATCTAGCGAGTAGTGGTTGGACATAAGTCTACTCATCACGCGAATAAAGTCACGACTTAAGCCCAAGCCTTTAAACCACGCTCTCGAAGAAACATTAGGAATAATTGAATGTAACCACCGTCCAAGATTTCCATTGTCCCAATCGGTTTGCCAACTCGAAAGGGTACTCTGACGCACTAAACGCACTAAAATTCATCGTGTGAAATTTGCCTGTCATAAAATTCGCCTTCCTGCGCGCCCACCTTTGCGAGAGAGTCCGCCTTCTCATTGCCTGGGATTGAGCAATGTGAGGGGACCCATACAAAGGTAATCATATATGATCTTTCGACCAGCACACTCATCTGCTCCCTTACCTTTGAAAAGAAATAAGATGAGTGCCTACCTTGTTTCATCGACCGAATAGCCTCAATCGAACTGAGACTATCCGAGAAGATGAAGTAATGGTCTGCGGGCATGTTGGAAATCATCCCCAATGCGAAGTTGATTGCTACCAGCTCAGCAACATAAACAGAACAAGGTTCATGAAGTTTGCGGAAGGCGCTAGAGTTTTCATTGAAGACACCGAAGCCAGTGGATCCATTGAGACGTGACCCGTCTGTAAAATATCTTTTCACGCAATTGACGTGTTGGTACTTTTCAGTAAAAATACGCGGGATAATAATAGGTCGAAGTTGATCTGGAATCCCATGAGTTGCTTGTTTCATGGTCAGATCATATTCAATTGAGGAACTGCGATTGGTGAAGTGAGCACGGTCTGGAGTGTAACAAGGAAGACACATATCTGACGATATGTAGTGGTGGTAGATTCTCATAAATCGAGATTGTGTGTTCAGCCCAAGAATTTCTTCAAAATTTTCAATTATAAGTGTGTTCGTCACTCCGCATTTGATTAGAACTCTGAGAGAGAGCTCCCAGAAACGGTTACTCCTGCCAGAACCTCGAGACTCATGTTATGCGTTGAGTGCATACAGCCTAGAGCAATACGCAGACAACGATATTGAATTCGTTCCAATTTTATTAGGTGACTTTTTCTTGCCGAGAGAAAGCAGAAAGAGCCATACTCTAGAACAGAGAGAATAGTTGTTTTATAAAGCGTTATGAGATGTCCCGGATGAGAACCCCACCATGTGTCGCAAATTGAACGGAGAAAGTTGATCCTCTGTTGACATTTTTGCTTCAAATACGTAATATGGGTATTCCAAGTGCACTTTGAATCAAACCAGACCCCAAGGTACTTGAAAGACAATGATTGAGTAATGTTTCTGCCCAAAAGATTAAGATGCATTTGGGCTGAGTACCGCTTTCGAGTAAACACTACCAGTTCAGTTTTCTGCGGCGAGAATTCGATCCCTAGATTCCTAGCCCAAGAAGACAAGTTATCTTAGGAATTTTGCAATGGTCCTTGCAAGTCCACGGCATGTGGACCTCTTACGGAAACCACACCGTCATCTGCAAGTTGTCTTAGCGTGCATTGTTCTGCGATATCTTTGACATAAAAGTTATAAAGAAGAGGGCTGAGACATGAGCCTTGGGGCAGACCCATGTAGCTAATTCTGGAAGTTGTTAGTTGTCCAAGGGAAAAGTTCATTTGCTTTTCTGACAACAAATTGTACAAGAAATTATTTAAAATTCCGGAAAGTCCACATCTGTGCAGATTGTCTGACAGAATTTCAATGGAAACTGAATCAAAAGCCCCCTTAATGTCCAAGAATACTGAAGCCAATTGCTCCTTGTGTGCAAAGGCCAGTTGAATATCTGTGGAAAGCAGCGCTAGACAATTGTTTTGTTCCTTTGCTCTTGCGGAACCCAAACTGTGTATTTGATAGCAAGTTATTTGATTCGACCCAGTGATCGAGTCTCCGAAGGATCATTTTCTCCAACAATTTCCTAATGCACGAAAGCATAGCAATCGGACGGTATGAGTTATGGTCAGACGCTGATTTGCCAGGTTTTTTAATGGCTATTACTTTGACCTGTCTCCATTCAGGCGGTACAATGTTGTTTTCTAGCAAGGAATTGAATAAATCTAGCAAGCGTCTTTTAGCGATATCTGGGAGATTTTTCAGAAGATTGAATTTAATCATATCACTTCCCGGTGAGGAGTTGTTCGATGAAAGAAGAGCCATAGAGAATTCCAGCATTGTGAATGGTCTATCCAGCGAAACCAGGAAAATCCCCGGGGGATCCAGCATCGTACAGGCCTATATGCCTGCTGGATACATTCGGAAAACTCTTGGAGAGGATCATCCTAAACAGGCTGACGAAATACACGGAGAGTGAGCACGGATTGTCGGAGAGGCAATTCGGATTCCGGAAAGGGAGATCGACGGTGGATGCAATTCGGACAGTGGTCGAGAGAGCTGAGAAGGCGTCCAAACAGAAGCGGAGAGGAGAGCGATATTGCGCCGTGATAACGATCGACGTCAAGAATGCGTTCAACAGCGCCAGCTGGGAGGCCATCGCCGAAGCACTGCATAGAATGAGGGTCCCTGACTACCTGTGCAGGATCCTGAGGAGTTATTTCCAGAACCGGATTCTGGTCTACGAGACAGACATGGGACAGAGATCGATTAGGATCACAGCGGGAGTTCCACAAGGCTCCATCCTTGGTCCAACGCTCTGAAACGGGATGTACAACGGCGTGCTAACGCTGAAATTGCCCAAAGGAGTTGAGATCGTTGGCTTTGCCGACGACGTCGTCTTGACGGTAACAGGCGAGACGCTGGAAGAGGTGGAAGTGTTATCAACCGAGGCAATCGACATGATTGGTAACTGGATGAAAGGAGCGAAGCTGCAAATAGCCCACCACAAAAAGGAAGTGTTATTGGTCAGTAACTGTAAAGCGGTACAGCGGGCAGAAATCACCGTCGGGGAGCACACCATAACCTCGAAGCGTGTGTTAAAATACCTGGGAGTGATGATCGATGACCGGCTAAACTTCAACAGCCACGTCGAATATACCTGTGAGAAGGCTTCGAAGGCCATCAACGCGATAGCTAGAATCATGCCGAACAACGCTGGTCCCAGCAGTAGCAAGAGGCGTCTTCTGGCCAGCGTGTCATCATCGATACTGAGATATGGAGGTCCAGCCTGGGTTCCAGCGCTGGAAACGAAGCAGAACCAAAGGAAACTGAGCAGTACGTTCCGGCTCATGGCCATGCGAGTCGTGAGTGCGTACAGAACCATCTCGTCGTAAGCAGTATGCGTTATCGCCGGCATGATCCCAATCGGCATCACCCTGGTGGAGGACAGCGAGTGCTACAGGTGGAGAGACGCCGGAAGAGTACGGAAAGTTGTGAGAGTGGAGTCATTGGCTAAGTGGCAACAGGAGTGGAACACGACGGAGAACGGTAGATGGACACATAGACTAATACCGATTCTTTCGACCTGGGTGAACAGAAAACACGGAGAAGTCAATTTCCACCTAACGCAGTTCCTGTCTGGCCACGGCTGCTTCAGGAAATACCTGCATCGGTTCGGACTCGCAGCGTCACCCCTCTGTCCGGAGTGTGGCAACGTCGATGAAACGCCGGAGCGAGTGGGATATTGCAGAGATCATCAGTGTCGAACCTGGGGGTCACTGCAAGTTCCAGCAGCAGCAGTAAGTTTCAAGAAGAGCAGCCAGCGTTGGGCTAAGCCAGATATTCACACCAATATCCAGTAGTAGCAAATCCCAAGAACTGCAGCTCGGGAGAACCAAAATGACGGAGGTCAGGAGGAAGATCGATGATCTCTATGTGTTCGTGAAGGATAAAAACAATGTACACAAAGAGATCAAGCAACTTGTGACCGGTATCAAATCCGGCATAACAGTGGCAGACCGGGAATGTCAAGAGTGGAGAAAAAGAGCCGAAAATGCCGAAAAGGCTCTGCTGGAGGCCAAGGAGAGCATAAGACTGGCTCAAGCACATGAGACGCCGAAGGGACCCACAAATCCACGTCCTGAAAAGAGAGATAGGGACACGCCAGGAGATGAGGAGGAGCCCAAAAAACGCAGGGACGACGAGGAAGGCATCAAGGAGATGGGAGAAAATGGTGCGTGGCGTAAAGTCGAGAACCAGAAGGAGAGGAAGAAAAAACAGAAGGAAGATGAAGTGAGGAAGAAGGAAGAGGAAGCAAGGAAGAAGGAAGAGAAGAAGAAGGAAGACAGGAAGAATAAGGAGAAGCTTAGGCCTCGTAGGGAGAGAAGCGAGAGTGACGCTCTGGTTGTTGAGGCGAAGGACAAAACGTCCTACGCAGCACTCCTCCGGAAAGTGAGAGAGGATCCGGAGTTGAAACAACTAGGCGTGGTGAAAACCAGGTGAACCCAGAAAGGCGAGATGCTATTCGAGCTGAAAAGGGACCCTACGGTTAAGAGCGCAGCTCGTCGAAAAATCTCTTGGCGAGACGGCGAACGTAAGAGCCTTATCCCAGGAGTCAGTGGTAGAGTGCAGGGATCTGGACGAGATCACAACAGAAGACGAGTTGAAAAGTGCGCTGAAGGTGCAATGCAACCTGGGAGACGTACCGATGGCAATTCGGTTGAGAAAGGCGTATGGTGGCACGCAGACGGCGTCGATACGACTTTCTTCGGACGCAGCTAACGAGCTGCTGAAGACTGGCCGAATCAAGGTTGGGTGGTCAGTGTGCCCGTTGAAAGCTATTCCTCGGGTATCTAAGAAAATGGAGAGATGCTACAAATGCATGGGCTTCGGTCACCAGGCGAGACACTGCAAAGGCCCTGACAGATCTGATCTGTGCAGGAAATGCGGAGAGAAGGGGCACGTTGCAAAAGACTGTACAAAGCAACCGAGGTGCATGCTCTGCAAAAAGGAGGACGGAAATGGCCATGTGACGGGAAGTTTCAGGTGCCCTGAGTTAGAGATGAACTAGCCTAAGGCTAAAAATCTCTTAAATAAAGAATTAAAAAAAAAAAAAATGGTGCCCTGAGTTCAAGAAGGCGATGGTGGGCCAGCAATAATGAAGGTAACCCAAATAAATCTCAATCATTGTAACACAGCACGGCAACTGTTGTGGCAGTCAACAACGAAAACAAAGTGCGACGTTGCAATCATTGCAGAGCCATACCGAGTCCCTCTCGATAATGGTAACTGGGTGGCGGATAGAGCAGGAATGGCGGCGATACAAGGCATGGGCAGGTATCCCATACAACAAGTGGTGGCAAGCTCATATGAAGGTTTCGTGATCGCCAAAATCAATGGAATCTATGTATGTAGTTGCTACGCACCCCCGAGATGGACAATTGAGCAGTTCCACCAGATGCTACACGGACAGAAAATTGTTTGCATTGAACCAAAAAAATCTTTAATTGTATTTAAGCAAACAATTCCAGTTGAAATTATATTGCTTTTGGTTGTTTCAATAATACTTATTCATATAAATTCAAAATAGGATTCTTTTTGTTTTAATCAGCCACTTTTCAAATGCAACTATTGTAAAAATAACAATATTCTATTATTAAGCCAACAATAGTTAATTTTAATTTAGCATTTATTTGCTGTGTCCATTCTCTGGGCCATTAAAGCAAAAATAACTACCAACCATTCCCTCGTTTTCACCCGGACAAAAATGTAAACAATAACAATACTTACGCGTTCCACGTAAGTATTGTTTTTAATTGTAAATTTCGGGAAATAAGTGCAAGATTTTCGAAAATCTTGAGACTTGAGTTAAGTAAGTATGCTGCAATTCGAGCTGCAGGTAATAAATATAATCAATTTTTCTGTTTTTTTTTCCTTTATTTTTTTTCCGTCGATCTTGTTTTCCGTACTGAGTACCAATGCTCCCAACGCCAGGAAGGCAGCTCCCACATCTGGACCCTACATATCGACCCATCAACTCATGAACCGGGGGCAGAAATTCAATTACAATTTCTGCAATTTTGTTTCAAAATGAAAACGAAACATAAAAAAAATTGCCATATTATTTTTACATCAATAAACACATTTTTATTTCTACTGCGTGAATTGTCAGATTGAATCAACAAGAAATCTCTTTTAAAAACAAACATATTTTTGTTGTTAACCCAGCTGCCAAATTTGACAGCTAACGTCAAAACCATGAAAGCTCTTGTAAATTCTAAAAGATTTTCTTTTTGATTTAACAATCCATGGGTTTTTAGAAACAAAAATACTGGATTGTTGAAACAATAATGATTTCTTTTTGCAGCCAAAACAAAATGAATTTCTTATTGATTTTACGTCAAATATTATTACTTTTAAAATATTTTTTTCTGCGTGTAGATGGGCTCACCGAAGAGCTCATTGGACGGAGACCAGTCGTCATCGCAGGAGACTTCAATGCTTGGGCAGTGGATTGGGGGAGCAGATGTACCAACGCAAGAGGGTATAGCCTGCTGGAAGCTCTGGCAAAGTTGAACGTCAGTCTGGCCAACGAAGGAACCATCAGCACCTTCCGCAAAGATGGTAGGGAATCCATTATCGACGTCACTTTCTGCAGTACGTCGCTAATGGCAAATATGAACTGGACAGTGTGCGAGGAGTACACCCATAGTGACCATCAGGCGATGCGGTACAGTATCGGCGAACGGACACCGGTGGAAATGCGGAGGACGAAAGTAAGCGAGCGGAAGTGGAAGACGAAGGCATTCAATAAGGATCTCTTCATCGAAGCTCTAAGGGTAGACAACAGCGTCCCGGGCCTAAGCGCGAACGAGTTGACTGAATCATTAGCAAGGGCATGTGACACAACTATGCCGAGAAAACTGGAGCCAACGAACAGGCGGCGTCCAGCCTACTGGTGGAACGAGGAAATTAGCACCCTCCGTGCTACTTGTCTTCTAGCCAGAAGGCGTGCTCAGAGAGCAAGAACAGAAGCAGACAGAGAGGAGCGCAGGGTGGTGTTCCGAGAGGCCAGGGCTGCACTGAAACGAAATATAAAGCTGAGCAAGTCAAATAGTTTCAAGGAGTTGTGCCGCGATGCCGATGCCAACCCCTGGGGCAACGCATACCGAGTTGCGATGGCGAAGATCAGAGGCCCAACGATGCCGGTTGAAATGTGTCACAACAAGCTGAAAGTCATCGTGGAGGGACTTTTCCCACAGCATGACCCAACGAACTGGCCACCTACACCATATGGCGAGGTAGATGAAGACAACGTTGAACAAGTCTCCAACGAGGAACTCATAGCAGCAGCGAAAGGGTTGAAAGCGAATAAAGCTCCCGGCCCGGATGGAATTCCCAACGTGGCGTTGAAGGCGGCGATCCAGACGTTCCCGGACATGTTCAGGATGGTGCTGCAGAAATGTCTGGACGAGGGTCAGTTCCCTGATAGGTGGAAGGTACAAAAGCTTGTGCTGTTGTCGAAGCCCGGAAAACCGCCGGGGGATCCTGCATCGTATAGGCCAATATGCTTGCTGGATACTGTATGAAAGCTCTTGGAGAGGATCATCCTCAACAGGCTGACGAAATGCACGGAGAGTGAACACGGATTGTCGGAGAGACAGTTTGGATTCCGGAAAGGAAGATCGACGGTGGATGCAATTCGGACAGTGATTGACAGAGCCGAGAAAGCTTCCAAACAGAAGCGGAGAGGAAATCGATACTGCGCCGTGATTACGATTGATGTGAAGAATGCATTCAATAGCGCCAGCTGGGAGGCCATCGCCAAGGCGCTCCATAGAATGAGGGTTCCAGACTACCTCTGCAGGATTCTAAGTAGTTACTTCCAGAACCGGGTCCTGGTCTACGTGACAGACACGGGGCAGAAATCGCTTACAATCACGGCGGGGGTTCTCCAAGGCTCCATTCTAGGTCCCACGCTGTGGAACGGAATGTACAATGGCGTGCTGACGCTCAAGCTGCCCAAAGGAGTTGAGATCGTTGGCTTTGCGGACGATGTCGTCTTGACGGTAACCGGTGAGACGCTGGAAGAAGTGGAAATGTTGGCGGCTGAGGCGATAGATACGATTGGTAACTGGATGCAAGGAGCGAAGCTGCAGATAGCCCACCACAAAACAGAAGTGATGTTGGTCAGTAACTGCAAAGCAGTGCAGCGGGCAGAAATTACCGTTGGAGAGCACACCATTGCTTCGAAGCGCATGCTAAAGTATCTGGGAGTGATGATCGACGACCGGCTAAACTTTAATAGCCACATCGAATATGCTTGCGAGAAGGCGACGAAGGTTATCAACGCAATAGCCAGAATCATGCCGAACAATTCTGGTCCAAGCAGCAGTAAGAGACGTCTTCTGGCTAGTGTGTCCTCATCAATACTAAGGTACGGAGGTCCAGCCTGGATTGAAGCGCTGAAAACGAAGCAGAACCGAAGGAAATTGAGCAGTACGTTCCGGCTCATGGCCATGCGAGTCGTGAGTGCGTACAGAACCATTTCGATGGAGGCAGTATGCGTTATCGCCGGTATGATCCCAATCGGCATCACCTTGGCGGAGGACTACGAGTGCTATATTACGAGAGAAACCAGAGGAGTACGAAAAATGGTGAGAACGGAGTCGATGGCTAAGTGGCAGCAGGAGTGGGATGCAGCAGAGAACGGTAGATGGACACACAGGCTAATACCGACTCTTTCGACCTGGGTGAACAGGAAGCATGGAGAAGTCAACTTCCACTTGACGCAGTTCCTGTCTGGTCATGGCTGCTTCAGGAAGTAACTGCATCGGTTCGGACACACAACGTCACCCTTCTGTCCGGAGTGTGGGAATGTGGAAGAATCACCAGAGCACGTGGTCTTCGAATGTCCTAGATTTGATGATGTGCGAGAGGATATGCTCGCCCTTAGCACGGAGAATATCGTCGAAGAAATGTGTCGAGAGGAGGGCACCTTTAACGCCGTCAACAGAGCAGTAACGCAGATCATGTCAGCGCTGCAGCGAAAATGGCGGGAAGACCAACTAGAAAGTAGTAATGTGCTCACACAAGTGCGAACTGAAAGCCGAAGCCGGGAGAACTCTCCGTCAGAGTAGGCTGTATCCACCACCAGGGATAACCGAGTAGAACGTGACGCTGGGAGCTAAATGGCTCACAAATTGGAGAGACGATCAGCGAACTGGAAGCGCCAATTAGCTGAGGTAAAGGGAGGTGCGTAATGCACGGCCACCTCCGAAGTAATACGACAAGTGGTTCCGGGGGAAAAGGGCAAGGCGTCTAAGGAGGTTTTAGTGCGGTAAGAATCCCACACACCGTGTCACCGCGACTGTGCGCCCAGTCGTCAAGCGGTGGCACGATGGCCTTTTTGAAGGTTTCCTCCTAGCCAAAAAAAAAAAAAAAAAAAAAAAAAACACACGCACACACACACACACACACACACACATTCTTTAGCACCGCTTGATAGCTACTGATCGTGTGGGAAAGTTCCACATAATCGAGAAAAATCATTAAAAATATCTCGATTTTCGAAACGGCCGATCAACAAAATTTTTCGATTCATTAATAGGCACGCACGATAAAACGGCCAACCATTCATTTATTTCATTTCATTGATAAGCCTAGTGACGTAGCATGATGATTGAAAATTTTCAAACCAATGCTAGGCCCTACTGCTTGAGGCAGGGCCGATTATTTGTTTTGAATTTATTTGACGTTGTGAAACGGCTTAGCAAAGGGCGTACCATCATTGAGGTAACTCTAAGACCAGAAGGTTCCGAAGAAACGAGCTCAACTTTTTGGCTCAGCTCTGGTACAATCTTCGGTCCCAAGATTCACCCCTTGAAACATAGGAAAATCCACTAACCCCTCATTTTATCTGTCAAACTTTCATAGCGAATCAAAACAAACATAGTGTGGTACTGGAATTTATACTAGAGTGGGGTACGTTAGTCAATTTGCTTGGGACCAATAGGCTAGTCAAGTAGTTAGCCAATTTAAAATCGTTAGTTTCGTATTGATTTTTGGTACCATTTCTGATGAAAAGTACAACGGCTTAACAAAAAGGGCCTATCCATTGAATTTGAATCTTATTAATTTATGAAATTAAATTGTTATCGATTTTCAAATACTTTTGAAAGTTTTTCGCATATTTTGGATGTTGTATACTGAGATACAGTTACTATTGTTATTGTGAACAATATAAATGCCTAAAATACTTCAATTTTCTTAAATATAAATTGAATAGTGGCGGAAAAAATTAAAATTCATTTTCTGGTTTGTTTACGTTTTAGACATAGGCCCATTTCAAATGTTACTCTAGATTTGGAAGTAGGCATTCTACTCCTCAGAAAAATGATACGCTTGGCTCAATTCAAACTCGCGAGCGAGGCTCCATCAAGCCTGATTACATGTTTCAATATTATGCTTATTTGCTATCGAATACAACAATGTTAAGAGCGACCCTGTATTGATGACCTCCCGAAAATATTGATGGAAATATTGACATGAAAATATTGATGGAAATATTGTCCCACCTTCTGTTGTGTGGGGTGCACTTTAGGTAAAACGGAATAAAGTGGGAATTTGTTATTGTGCGTAAGGTGATTTCTTGACCAGATATTGGCGTTGATGGCTCCGTCAAAAATCGTCTCTTCTAGTAAATATTGACAGTTTCTTATGGGAATTTTCGGTGGAGTGAAAGTATAATACGAAATCCGACATGTTTCACGCACAGTTTGACGTTTGTTTATGGATTTTACCATAGTAGTCAGAGTAACCGTCAACGTTAATATGAACGCGTATGCCGACCAAGTCTTTCTTATAATCATAAACTCTACCTGGGGGGAAAATTTCATAAAATTCTGAGACCCTTCGACTCATTTAGTCCGATAATTTAAAAAACACCCAGACGAAGTTCTTTTAGTTCTATGGGAAATTTTAGCCACATCCCACTTTTCGTTATTATTTATTTATTAGTTTGTATGATACGATTCCTGGCTTTCTTCACATTTTGTGATCACCTTTTTCTTCTTTTTTCGTTTTTCACTCCTCCGCTTTCGCTCTCTACCTCTCTCGTGCTCTACATATATGTAACAATGGATTTCCAGCGTTGAAGTCTCTCATTTCCTGTGCACTTGGTTTTAGCGTTTGATTTTATCTACGAGTATTCCTCCTTTTCTCTGCTTCATTTTTTTCCCGTATCGTACTTTCCTTTTCGTTCTCATTGTGACTGTGTAGTTTCTTTATGTTGTTTTAGTTTTCTTTGTTTTATACATAAATATCAATAAATAAATAACATTAATATTCTTTTGTTTTATACCCTACACTGCTCTGGTTTTTGTTTTTTTGTTTTCTCTTGTGTGTTTTACATTTTTATTCTTTATCGTGACGCCATTTTGTTTGCTGTTTGTATATACATATATCAGTTAAAGCATTTATGTTTTCTCTTTTGCCCCGTTTTATGCTTTCTTTTCACTTAGTTTATAACACTTGCTGCAGTGTGTTGTAGTCACGTGGTTGTTTTTTTTCTTCATTGGCTTCTTAAACGGGATACATATTTCACTTATGAAATAACTTAAAAACTTGTATTTCGACTTCCTACAAGTCGATTTCTACGAAATTTATCTTCCTGTCGTCTGCTCCTATTTTGCTGCATCTATTTTTCTCCTGTTGTTTTCTTTTGTTTTCAGTACAAAAATAAATTTATTGAAAATTTGGCTAAAATTATCAAAATTTTGTTTACATCCTTTCTCTACTTGCTTCTTCTCCGCATTCTCATTTGTGTGTTTTTTTTTATTTATTTTGTATGGATTTCGATAATTACATTAAATTCATATCAACACTTTTCCCAAGAATGCTCTCGAGTTTTCATACATTTTTGCTTGGAACACATCATTCTTTTACACATTTACACTGGAAAGGATGCTTTTGAAGCATAGTCCACTCTGCCAGTGTTTACATTTTGGGTTTGTGTTGTTATTTTGTAATTACTTCAATAATATTTTATGTTTTTCCTTATTTTGGTACAAAATTTGGTAACATATGGCATTTACATTTATTTCTTAGTTCTTCTCTATTTTGTTTTGTGTTTCTCCCGAATAGTTTACATCATATAAAAATTCCACCTCGAAACAAAATCCTCCGCTCAACAAACGCACTTTTAGTGGCACATTCGATGCTGTCTGCCACTAATCCAAGCGAAGGTTTCCTCTTCGTTTGACCTCCGTATCCCTTATTAAACTGATTATCCTGTACAATTCTATCAAAATTAATCTGCATTTTGTGTACAAATTTTGCTTTTTGCTTATTCTTACCGCAATAGAGGTTAGTTAGCCTTAAATGTGTAAGCATTTCAGGTTCGGTTGGCTTGTTTTCCGTCGCAATTGCCATGGTAACGTGTGTTTGTGTCTGTGTGTGTGATTGTGTTTGTTCGTCAATGGGCTGTCATGGCTTGCTATGAATATGGCTTTGATGCTTAGCATTGTTTACATTATTGACATTTGGTTTTGTTTTCATTTTACAATGCGATTCTTACAACTGAACTGCTTAGGTTGTGAGCTTGGTTTTATGTAATTTGTGATACAAAAAAATTCCTCCAGCAATGATTTATTTTCAATGGCATTGTTTTGGTTGTGCTATTTCTGTTATCCATACACCACGAAGACACATTGACTATTTTTAATAGGGTTTACCGGTTTCATGCTTCTTGCTGTTTTTTTTTTGTTTTTCTTTTCTTAATCTGAATGCTTTTCCACATTTGAGTTGATGACAAGTGAGTTTCATGTTCATTTAAGCCTAACATTCAAGTAGAGTATTAGAAGATCCAGTTCTTTACCATATTGCATGGTTCTTTCCGTCTGGATTACTGTTTGCTTCTCATTCTATGAGCGGATGTTGTATACACTTGACAATTAGTTCGTTGCTTATGATTTATTTGGTTTTGTTTATTTAATTATTTTCCACCGTGTTTACTTGTATGTTTTCTTAGTTTCCATTAGCAATTATGTTTAAATTCTGTTCACTAACCTGAATATATGTGTTATCCTTATTTTCTCGCAGCTTCACACAAGTCCTAAATAATACTTTTTCCTCCTTGGAGTTTGGTTTCTTATCGAACAGACAATGTGCTCACCTTATGTAACGTGCTTCAGCATTTGGCTGAACGATATTAGCTTTACTTACTGAAAATGTAAATTCAAGAACCACTTTTAAATGCGGCTCAGCTACTTGAGCAACTCAGTTGCAATTTAATTGGAAGCAAATTTGGAAAAATCTGAACTGAACTGAAATCATCGCAAATGTTTCAACATTCTGTTCTATTATTTGCGCAAATAAATATTGAGCAATTTTTAGTTTACTTCCGCCAAACACTCCTATTTTTACTTTAAATCAATCATTTTTGCATTAAGAATAAACTATCTTCATCGACAGTGTTCGTCTATATTTCACTTAACTAAGGTTTAAAGCTATTCATTCCATCTTATTTCTGTAATCACCTGTATAATTTATGCAAATCATGGTTGCAATAAACTTCAAAATCGTTATATTCAAACAATGTACAACTATTCCAGCGAATCTGAACCATCCACTCACACCATCTTACGGTAATGCATGATTAGTACTATAAATTGAGCACAGTCGTAAATAAAAGATTCATTAATGATCCACATCCTCATTTTCACACGTATGACATCATACTCAAATAAAAAGCAGAAACCAACCCCATTTCCGTAGCACCTCAACGAATCTTCAACCATTCGCATGTCACTTCGCATTCGAGCTATAGATTAACTTTCTTTACCCTGCACAGATGCACAGTTTAGTTCTGATTACTAAAGTTATACGAACTCCTATGTTTCGACATAACCTAGAACTTTCCTTCTGTTGCGCTCTGTCACATACTATATTAGTGTCCTCGAAAATTGCTCCTATATGTACACTAGTTTTCGTTACGAAATACCATGTTAAATTAGTGATGCCACCAATAGTATCATTAAATTTATTATTAATTTTTATTATGCTTTTTTATGCTACCTCTTCCGCACAATTTTCTTTTGCGTCGCTGTTTTGCGTGGAAAATCTTCATCCATATCCATTTTCAATAAAAGATGATGTTGTGTTTAATTTCAATGAAACCCAGTTTTATTCGGTATTCTTCTCTCTTTGGGTGAGCAAAGCGTTTCTCAGTCATTTAGTGCTGATAGATCCCGTCAAAACAAGTTGTTACGAAACGCTTTTAATGTAGTTTATTTTCTTCTCTGTTCGGTGATGCTTTTAAACTTTATTTGAAAATCTTCCTTTTCCTTCTTCCTGACTTGGACGCTCTTATACAAACTCCCACCCAGTGTTGATAAAAATCATTGCTTCTACACTCAACTTAGCTGAAAATGAAGACAACCTTAACATCAAACGATACTTTTGATCAAGGCAACCTCTGAGTATCGAAGGCAACATTTATTTTGGTTCATTCGTGGCTGGATGTTGATTATCACCTGTGTTGTTATCAAAATTATTATGTATTCGTCTTCATCTTGGTGGGGATGATTTTGAGGATCAAATGCAAAATGATTATTTTCATATTAATATTACACAAATATAGCGCTGTAGAACGTGTTGTGTTGGTTTTTAAACACAGATCGATGGGATATTATTGCCTCATGCCAGTGGCGTTTCCATAACCTCAATCTACCTGTGCACCAACTCTCAAATCATAAGCAATTGACCAGTTTGTCTAGCAGTTTTGGCGTGACTTTCTACCAGCGATTACACAAAACTGGACCAACTAATTTCTATTTTTTTAAGAAACGCACAAATTTTGGCTACTTTTCTCGAGGTTCTAGAAGAAAAAATTTCAAAATAATGTTTTATTTCAAAGTTTGAGTGGTAGTAAACGTCAATTATACTCTATGCCCGGTGAAGTCGAGAACAGCCCGAAATATTTTCAAGACCAGGAATCCAAACTGCCTTCTTCGGTTCCGGTTTGGACATTTGACAAAGAATTACGTCTGGTATGGGGTTCCATTTTATCAAGGCAGTGCACGCAGTGCACAGTAGCGGGCCTCCATAAAAACGTCGGATAAAACCTAAAGTGTTTCAGAATCTGGCTAAAATTATACCAATAAACCGATTGATTGATTGATCAAGTAAGCATTCGGGAGGGTATATGGTTGTTTGCGAGTGGGTTCTGGTTGTGCGGTATGTCTGTTGGGGTCAGTAGTCCGGGTGGTGGTGCCCATGGGCCTTGGTTGTATCATTGGTCAGTTGGGGGTCGGTAATCCGGGTGATGGTGTGGGTGGTCGGTCCATGATGCCACCGATGGCAGGCTTCAGTGAGGGGTCCGCTATCAGCAGCGAGCACCGAAGAGGTAGTGATTAAACTAGCTGGAAGAGTTCTGCCTCTTTAAGAAAACCTAGTAGATGAGCAGTCTGGTTTGCGTCATTGCTGAGCGCGTCTGGGAAGCAGGTCTTGTGGAAATCGCCGTTTCCACTGAGGTTGTGGGAAAGGTAAGAAGTTGGCCATTCCGCACAGTGTGCCTTGGGCACACCTGAGCACACTCATTGGCATTGTTTGGTACCCGTGGATAGAAACTTGCATCGTCACTGTGCCTGCGCAGTGCACATGTGTCAAAATTTGATTGAATCATTGTTGTTTACACAATCAATCCAATTTTTGGAAACTGCAAACGTGATTTTCCACCAAGTCGCCAGGATTCCCCAAAAAATAGTCAGCGCATATCCTAATGTCTGCCCAAAGCAGTACATCATTCCGCGAAAGTCTCTGCGTTCTCACATTTATACTATTCGCACATAGCAAAACCAGGGTAATCGCTACTGTGCTGAAAATGATCAACATCGCATGTATATCAACTCCCCATGTATATCAACTCAGTCAATCCCAAAATCCGAACAGCACCATGGGTGATACGACAAAAAATTAACCTTGAAATCTAATAGCCCTAATCCTTGACAAAAATCTTATTCCTTCCGAATGCATGATACCCAACCTGCCGAAAATCAAAATCGTTACCCGGAGCAGGTTTGAGCTCTATCCGCTCTCTACCTTGATTCAACAGCGGATTAGATTAATTATTAGATTAGATTCGCTATATGAAAGTTTGACAGATTTTGTTACGTTTCGAGGGGTGCATCAATTAGCTTGGGACCGAAGATATTACCAGAGCTGAGCCAACAAGTTGAGCACATTTCTTCGGGACCTTCTGGTCTTAGAGTTACCTCTATGGTGATACTGAGCTATTTTTCTCCAGATTGCTTCCCGTCACGGTTACTGCTGCTGCTGTACCGGCCAGTCCATCGTCCAGCATAGAAGCTTGCAGCAATGTTTCGCAAATCTTGGCATGAGACAAATTCATCGCGCAGCGTACAGTCCATGTCTTGGTTCGCATAGCTCCGGCATTATCCTCTTGGATCGGGTTTCAGCAAGCAAAACAAAACATTCCAATTTTTCAAAATACCACGTTGCTGACATTGTTAGCACTGCCCTCGGCACTGCCGCAACACTGAGAAAAACGTTGGCGCAAAATGAGTGTGTAGAGTGACCACCTCTTGGGGAAAAGTAAGTATGGCCAGAGCTTAAGCGGGAGAGGACTAATTGAGAGCAATGGTCTGCCGGATCCTCCCGGATGCATAGGTCGCGGGAGTTAATCATGTTCCAACTACAGACTTCCCAAGCGATGCTAAAAATCTACTTTTGAGGTCTAGGTCAAGTGGCAAAACAGCTCCAAATCATGAGCAATTTCAGTTTTGCTTTGAGGCACCTCGAATAACTAATATTATTCAGAGCGCAAGATCACTGTCATTCTCACTTTTCTCATCACAGCAACATATTGAGGTGCGGAACTGAAAAGCTGCTGTCAAGCAAAACATCAACACAAATCAGGGGACACTCCAGGCGAGTATGATTGCGATTCTGAACTTTCGGTACCTAAATTTCAATCGGTTTCGAGCTCCTGAGATTGCTCCTCGAATGGCCTCCGAATTTATTATCAAAACGCTAGTCAAAACGTGCGTGGGCTGAGGACTAACATCAACTCGTTTTTCTTGGCTGCTGCGGAGGCTGAATATGATTTGATCGTACTGACGGAAACGTGGCTGGATGACCGGATCTATTCATCGCAACTTTTCGGATCACTTTATAGGTGCTGTCTACCTGGATCCCGACCGAAAAAAACGACTGCATGATCATCCTTGAGCATGTGGAATCGTTAGGCTCGATTGTGTCCCCGCTCTCTCGCTCTCCTATTTGACGACTACAAACAAGCTTGTTTGCAGTGACGCTTCACCGACAGCGGTACACCATTCATTGACCCACTGCAATCGCGAATGCCGGTGGCTTGCTGTGCTCTTTTGGACGGATTGAACTTACTAAAGCCGTGTAACAAGTAACACTTTTCCGAACCTAAACGGACAATTGCTAGATCTTGTCCTGGCAAAGGATTCCGCATTACCGGGTACTTCTACTTCTTTGCCGGTCGAGAGACCATCCCACTATCGTGGTGTCATTCAGGTTCCCTACTCCGATTGTTTATACGCCGCCATCTGGATCAGCGTTGCCAGATTTACCGATTTATCGGTATTTATACCGATTTTTGAACTTGATACCGATGTACACATAAGGTTTCTCAGAATGCCGGTTTTTTACATTTTAAACCGATTTATACCGATTACTTTAATCAAAATGTGTATTTTCTAACCACGCTAAACTGTCAAGGGAAACTATTGTGAGAGACTCTAATCTTTTAAAATATCTTCCGTCTTCTCCCGTCAAATTTTTTTTCAACTTCCCCGGAACTCCAGCGATGCTTCCAGAGTTTTAATTCAGTTCCATTTGCTTCAGGAAAGCTACCGAATTTTTTAAGGAGTTCTGAAGCTTTAGAAATATCCAAAGTTTTGGGTACACACTTAGAAAATATTACCGACTTCTGTAATTTTTACCAAAGTTTCAACAGCTGAACTGTTCGATAAAAATCAGGCATTTTAATTCATTAATTTCAAGGCTTCAAAACAAGGAAAACTTCACCACAATGGCAAGACTCGATTATTTAAATAAAGCTGACAGTGTGTTGAAATTAAAATTTAGTGAAACAGCTTTTGCAACGAGGGTCAAAGTTTTAACGAACGTTCAGGTGTTTAAAGTTCGGTAACAACTACCGAAGTCGGTAATCGTTTCTATGTGTGTAAGTTTAAATATCTGTAATCGTAAGTTTCCATAAATTAAAGACAGTTTGATTAATTTCTGCCAAAATTTCTAGAATCCGTAAATTTCACAAATGTCCAGAAAATTAAAGACACATCAGTCGTATTTTGGAAACTTCACAAGTCCAATTAAATTCAAGGAAATTAAATGGTTTTCAGGACAGTTCCATTTAATTCAGAAGAATTGATAGAAATTTAGGGAAACTCAGAGTATATCAGTAAAGATCAATTCATTTCAAGGATATTACTGAAACTTTAGAGGAGTTCTCCAGGTATATTTTATGAATATCAGGAAAACTTCTGGATCCATAGAACGTGTAACTTCAAGGACTTGTGCTAATATCCTCCAGAAATCTCTACCTTCCGGATTTTCTCCCAACTCTCCTTGAAGTTTATTACGACTGTTCCGTAAGCCCTCTGACATCCGACTTTCTCAAAAAGTTTCTTCCAATCTACCTTCCAGCGCCTCCAGGAAGTTTCCTCCTAAGAAGTTCAATTAACCTGTAACCGTTCTGTTACAAAGGTCCAATACAATATTTTATATATGCACCCTGTGCATCGGAGCCATCTCCACAAACCGCTATACCAGCCCCGGTAAAACCAACCCACCATCGTACTACAGCCGACGTTCGGTAAGCCTCGCTTCGTCCGCCATTGTCGGAATTGTACCGGAATTTCACCGAGCGGTGGTACTACCATCTTGCCGACAAGATCGGCCTTTAAGGATCTTTCCGGAACCACAGCGAGCGCTCGCTGGTCTGCAGTCGTCATAGTCGCCATCGTCATCAAGGGTATGTGCCAAGAAAATCGAACACAACACCACACAATCCACACTATCGGTAATTGGAGAAATACAGTGTTTAAATTGATCCGCGTTGTATTTCAGTTTAATTGAAAGCTTGAGTGCCTTTTCATCCGCGTAGCCCCTTCAGTTTGCCCAGTAGTGCGCCGACTCTGGGACACAGTTCAAGGGGTCTCGTGCTGCTGAGTTGTTGTCGGGCAGAACATTAGTTTCAAACCTTCTACCAGATGTATCTATAGAACTCTACCAGAAGTTTATGTCGTCTACCTCTGGAAATTTCTCCATAACCCATTAACCGTTGGTTTTCGACGAACTAGTGCTCCACCCTACATTGAGTTACTTGCGAGTTACTCGCCGCAAAAAAAAGTAACTCAGAGTAAAACTGTCTCACCGCTCTGGGTCTAGGCCAGGGACTTTACGCTTGTATAAGGACAAATATCTACCGCAGGCAGCGAAGTGATCAGCGAGGATTCCGCAGTGGACGGGTAGCCAGGAGACAGTAGTGCCAGGTGGGTCACTCGAGAGGATGGCCTGTGTACATGGGTGACTGGGGTATTCGTTATTCTTAATTCGTCTCAAAATGCGCATCTTGGAATAATATTGGAATTTTTTGAAACTCGCCTTAGTAATCCCATGCAAATGTCTTCTAATCCTCTTGGAGCACTACTCATATATTCTATGGAAAAATGCTCAAAATTTCTTGCCAAACCCTCCTGGAAACTCCTTGGAATTCCCTCAAAATTCATATAATCATATAATTATCTTAGGAATTCTGCGTAAACACCTGCGTAGGATATCGCACCCATTCAACACACATGGGCCGGGACCAACGGCTTTACTTCCCTTCCGAAGGAAGACGTGACCAGAGATTTTTATGCCTCAGAAAAATCCCACCGACCTCGGCTGGGATTGAACCCAGACCCATTGGGTTGTTTGTAACCAGTCACGCTTACCACTACACCACCGGCGCCGGCGTGATTGATTAGTTGATCAGGCGTAGTTTCAGGATTGTTGTTGTGTTGTCAAGTTTCCTCGTAGTGTTAATTCACTTTGAAGGAAAGGGGCTGCAAATTTCCTTGGAATGCTCCATGAAACTTCTTTCGAGTTGCTTAAGAGTTCCCTGGAATTATTAACATTAAAACTCGCCTTCCCAGGCAACGATTTTGGTTTTATGAGATTATGTGGAGCGAGCATGATTTATACTGGAAGAGTGTTTTGAAACCTTGATAAAACTTGTAATGTTGCTTGGGATATACTTCGCCTTACAATAATCACGAGATACTTCTCAAAGCTACCTGAAATTTCTAGTTAATTTCCATTGGAATTCTCCCTAGAGTTCGTTTAGAATTAACCTCAAAACTCATTTGGCATTTTGACGTAGGATTACGGCAGCAATTTCTATATGGGGGAACACTTTGTGAAAACCGAAAATGGAACATGTAACAAAATCATGAAAGATTTTGAACGTTAATAACTCAGCTGCCCCTGGACCAATTTTAATAATTTGATACTTTATCATTTTTCAAAATGTCATTTTTGAAAATTTCACGAATGTACAACTGTTGCTATGATAATTAAAACTAGCACCGATTGCCTGCGAAAAGCGATTTCCCTAACACAGATTTCAAAGTTGAATTTCATCCGGTCTCACCAAATGGTGTTTATTCAATCACTACGTGGTGAGTGGTGATGTTCTCCAGTACACAACGAAAGGTTGCCTGCAAGCAGCGAGCTGCAGCCCACATGAGCATCCATAAAAGGAGAAAGAAGTCGCACCACTATTGATCGGAATAAGTAGCTCTTCGTGAGTCGTTGTGGGCCATCTATGCCAAGCGCGTCATACTAAAGAGAATAAACAGAGAGAACCCGCTCAAATTCCTAGTCCTATGCAAAACACAAGCTCCTGATGCAGTTAACAAATAACATTTATTATATAAGAGCACGTAGTCCTACGTCACCATTGCTTACAACCCCATAGGGCTGTCCATTGTAGTTTTTATAATAATTCTCTAGCCAAAGCGAATGCTTCATAGTGTTGAATCCTAAAATGTTATCCATGTTCAACAGCCATGATTTTTTTAAATCTGAAATCAGTGAAATACGCAATATTTAAAGTACAATGTCTTGCAAGGTTCAAAAACGCAAAGAACTGGCCTAGGCTCATAATATTAATAATGTTGACATGCAACAAAATTTTAGGCGAGTATTCAAATTTTCGTAGATTTTATTGTTTTTGAAAATAATTTCCAAGCTCAATCTATCAATGTGGCCCAGTGTTTTATTAATAAAGTATGTGTAACTTAGATACATTTCACAATTCTGAGACTTCCAAGAATATTTCAAATTTTGGACTTCATAAAATTATCTTAATTATGGAGCATACATTAATAATTTGTAGCGATCTTGAAACCAAATACATTTTCTAAATACAGAAACTCATCAGACCCGTCACCTGAATTCACTGAACACTCCAAAAGATTCTAGGCTAGACTCCGATCGAGGCACAGAATTCAACATATCTTCGATATCCGGAATTTCCCTTGGAAGTCTTCTGCAATCTCCAAATCGTCGAATTTGCCATTTAATCAATAGAATTAAATCGGCCATCGTGGAGAACTGCCAGGGACTTTAAGGATAAATTATGTGTCACATTATGCAACGAATCTAAAAGATGCCATCCTGGATAACTGTGCATTGGACTTCAAGGAATTTCTAGGAGACTTTTTCCCAGAGGAGTACGAGGCTCAAAGTTCCGTAGACCCACTTCCAAGTAGCTTGAAAGCTTCCCTACCTGGCAGCCAACATATTTTGGATTTGTCTTGCAAGTTACTTAGCCAAAAAAGTGCGCTAAAGCTAGCTGCAGAGGGCTTCGGACGTTCTCCAGAAATCCTCCAGA
This sequence comes from Ochlerotatus camptorhynchus, assembly GCF_037179485.1. Classification (NCBI taxonomy): domain Eukaryota; kingdom Metazoa; phylum Arthropoda; class Insecta; order Diptera; family Culicidae; genus Ochlerotatus; species Ochlerotatus camptorhynchus. The sequence continues at coordinate 4,124,075 of NW_027040988.1, forward strand.
CGATTGAACACGTCCACAAAGTTTTCCGGACCGATTCCCGTAAGACACTGTTCGAAAAATGTTTATCTTCCGTACAAACAGTACAGTGTTGAGAAATAAATAATACCATACAATCAACTCTCAATCTCTCCAATGTAAGCATTACAAGCTGTGATATCGTTGCTCCAAATGTCAAGCTAAGAAAACGCAACAGCTACGATTATCACTAAACTGTGGAGTCTGGCATGGCAGAAGAGCACACTTCCTAAGAACTTCAAGATTAAGGCGTAATTGCTTTTGTAAACAAACACTTCATTTGACGATTTCTCGCGAATTAAAGCTCAATCTAAAAAACTAACAACACAATCAGGTAGATGAATAGTTCCTCTTTCATTTGGGACAGTTTGTTCACGAGATTGTTCTTTTATTCGCGAGAAATCAGCGATTCACATGTTTGTTTACAAAAGCAATTACGCCCAAATCTTAAAGTTCTCCGGACTTTTGTATCTCTTTAAAAAAAAACGATGTGCAACGGAATCAATGTTGCGTCGAGTCAACTCTCAGCTGCTATTTCACATGTGATAAGTAGTCTCGCAGTATCAAAGGAGCTTGTAAAATCAATATCAAACATAACATTTTGATCCAAAATATCAAGTGTGATATTAAGAGCGTATGAGAGCAAAAAATTATCATTTATCAAATGGTAATGCCATCACTGATCCCGATATCGCGAAATCAATCTTGCCGACAATGCCTCGAGAATGTTTCAGGAGACTAACAAAAGAGATCTCAAGCCCAATAAAATTTGGCATTCATTTGACGATTCGTTCGCAAGACAAACTGTCAACTTTGGCAGATCCACAGATCTTTCGAGGATAGTCCAGAACAATGTTCAGGACATTGAGGATTTTTCCAAAGGGCATACAGAGAAAGTGCACGACTTCTAGGGTAAGTAAATGGGAACTTTAGCAATTACCAAGCGATTATTTGAACTCAATTAAAGCAAGATCCAAAATACGAGAGTTTGACGACTTAACGATATCCAGTCACCACTATTCGCCAACTTTCCAGGCAACTGAACGTCCCAGAAACACTTTGCCTTCCCCGTGCGCTTACATTCATTTAACAATCTCAGCCGCCACCTTAGCAACTGATCTCCGAGTGGTTCTCATTGTTGATGTACCGATCGCTGAACGTCTGGATGGTGAAGGCCGACGGCCGGTTGTCGCTCTTGTCACTTCCGCTACTATTACTGTGATGGTGATTGGCACCACCAATAACACCTACTCCGCCTCCATTGCCCCTTCCTCCGGCAAGCTTCTCCCCGATGTCCCCGTTGCTCAGAGCATTCGCATTGATCATCCGAATGTTGGCATACGAGGTACCTCCTACGCCCGTCTGCTGCTTGTTCAACGTCGACGGATCCAACGTTATCGGCGGCGGTATACTGTTGAGCAGCTTGGCCGTTTCGATCTGATCCACCGACGATTGCGATGACATCACGCCATTACCATTCGGGGTCATGTTTAATCCGTTGCAGTGTGTTACCATTCCATTCAAGGGTCCGTGTGGGTTTGTCATCGGTGTGCTGAACGAAATGGGCGGTTGTATACTGGTTGGTGTCTGCTGCGGAGTGTCCAGGGATATCAGTTTATCGACCTGAAATTTTGGGAAGAAGTTAGTGATTGCTACGGAGGACAGTAATAAAAACTTACCACTGGACAAGGAACCTCCAGAGGTCCGTTTTCGTTGACCAACATGATAGGATCCTGGGTTGTCATTGTAGCAGCCGAAGTCACTACAGTTGGGTGCTCCCGGATGAAGGAAGTTTCCCAACATTTACCCTCCTGGGGTTGTGACTGAGGACCATTCATAATCCTCGGCGAAGCAATCTTCGGAGCAGTGCAAGTGACCATGGCGTCCGAAATGGTTATACCAGTCGCCTCACTGAGTAACCGTTCAGCTACGCTTCGCGGTCCCGGAAGTGGTATAAGGTAATCGGACGAGTTTGGCACCTGTAGACAGAAATCATCGTTTCCGGGTGGTCGCATTATAGTCGTGTCTCGTTCGTTAGATGGTTGCCGGAAGAAGCTTGGTAGTGGAGCGTTCATCACCTCCGGGTCCTGGGTACTGGTCGTCAGTCGTTCCAGAAGGTTTGAGAACGTGGGTCGCTCCTCCGGTGTAGGGTTCCAGCAGTCAGCCATTATGCGGTAGATGGCAATCGGACAGCCTGGAGGTGCATCGAGCCGACCTCCGCCGGTGACTAGTTGCATCACATCACGGTTCGGAAGTCCGGTGTACGGCATCAGACCCAAACTGAAGACCTCCCACAGTAGCACACCGAACGACCATACATCAGTCTTTGAGGTGAAGATACCATCCAGGAAAGCTTCCGGAGGCATCCACTTGATCGGTAGCATCGCTTTGCCACCTTTCCGGTAGTAATCGGACCGGTAGATGTCACGAGCCATTCCAAAGTCGGCAATCTTGACGACCCGGCCGGGACCCTTACTGCTGAGCAGACAATTCCTAGCGGCAATATCACGATGGATGAAGCGTTTGCTTTCCATATAACGGCAGCCCTTGGCCACATCAAGGGCGCAGAAGATCAGATCCTTCATCGTGAGAGCAGATGGACGTTCCTGCGGGGTAGAAAAATAAACCGTTATTGAAATCAGTTCTCCTACAGGCACTCATGAGTATGGTTCTTACAGGTTTGTTTCGACCTTCCCGAAGGAAGTTCTTGAGATCGCCACCAGCAAGCAACTCCAGTACGATGAATCTACGACGAGGAGATCGATTAGTAATCAAAACGAAACCATTGTAGTTTGCAGTTAGATAACGAACCTCGGGTGTCGATCGAAGCAGACACCTATCAGGTGAACGATGTTTGGATGGTTGAACTTAGCCATGATGGCCGCCTCCATGAGGAAATCTGACTCTGCCTGCCCGGTTGACATTTCCGGGAGGGTTTTTACCGCCACTGGCATCTCGACCGCATCTCCATCTCGGTGTCGATACAGCCCTTGGTAGACCTCTCCGAATGCTCCCTGTCCGAGGGCCCTGAAAATATAAATCAATCGATTGTCGATGAGACCTCCCTCTGGCTACTGCAGACAACTCACTTAACCAGCCGCAAGCTCTCACGTGCCACCTGGGGCAAGCTCTTGACATCGACGTTTCCATTTAGAATGCCATCACAACCGTAGTTAGGATTGAAGTTGGTCAGTCCCGTATCGTCCGCGGTGCTGCGTAGCCGACTCAGCTGCAGATCCTGCTCGAGGAGCATCTTGTGCCGAAGGGCGGCTTGACGTTTACGTTGATAGCGGTTATCTGAGGGGAGGAAGTGATGCTATGAGGACCCGTTTCGATGGCAGTCGAGACAAGGGCGGTACTTACATAAAATGAGTATTAGACTAGCCAGTGCTGCACATAAAATTATCACAACGACGACAAAGAACATGATTAGGTACTTCATTTCTAGAGTTTCAGTGTGTACTGTAAAGAAGAAAACAGACAATTACAACGAATTTCCAGAAAATTAGATCCTTCGGCTCAACTCACATTCACAAGCAGTATAGTTATCAGGTTTAAGCGTCCACCCATCCGGACAGATACATCCAACCATGGAACGGTATTCATCGAGCGCCACACATCGGTAATCGCATCCACAGCCCTGAATGGCCGGTATAATCAGCACCGAGCCGTGACCACTGTTTGCCCCAGAATGTTCGATAGACAGCTCCGGGACGTTCCTTTTGGAAGCCAGGAACGAGCTACCGCCCTGTCCGTTGGTAGAGTTGATCATTGTATCTCCCCCGGAAAAACCTCCTCCACCACCACCGGTATCGCATCCCCCTCCACCTCCACCGAAACCACCTTGCCCGTGGGTTCCTCGTGGGGGATAGCAAGATATCCCTCCACGACCACCTTCCAACAACGAAGCTCCGTAGGTGGCCTCCAATGCCATGTCTGCTTGCGCTCGCCAACCTCCTCCTGGGCCAGAATGGCGTGCCGCATCCGAATGAGCCGTACCAGATACGTCCTTCTTCCCAGGAATGAACCTTTTACCATGTTGTATGTCTTCGTCCAGGTAGCGACCTACGCCAAGGCCACCACCTCCACCAGCTACCAACAATGGTACGGCAGTGTTGGCGGAGTTGAGCTGCAACCATAAAGGTATTTATTAATTTAGGTTCAATTTTATGAATAACATACATACACCTACCAAAAACACATAGGTTCCTCCTCCACCTCCACCGGCACCGTCCTCAATCACCGTATTCTTCACTTGCTGCGTTTTGGAGAAGAAATGATCGCTCGCGAATTGTTTGTTCTTCGTCTCGCAACTTTCATCCTGCAGTCCAATCGATTTGATGCAAGCATGCTCTCCGCTCTGCCCCACCAAAATGTAGATTTCTTCATCCTTGTGCAGCTCCAGCACACTCAACACCATCGCACCCCGGGATGACCCAACTCCGCCCGAGCCTAGACCTCCTCCGGCACCCTTTGCAATGATCCTGCAATTAAATTAGAAACGGTATTCTAGGCTTCTTCCCCGAACTTGCTTTCATGAAAACTTACGTGTAGTACCCCTCGTTCGGCACCTTCCAAGCCTGGATTCCCTTGAACGGAAGGCTGTCAATCACGTGGATAGCATTCAATGCTTCAGTATTGTTGTAGGAAGCCAAACAATCGGCCGGAGTTGGACCATGCTGCCCATTGGCTCCACACGTATTCAGTTCAATATCTGTGAACGAGTTAGATTAGAATACAAGGCTCATCCCCCAATTCATATAATGCTCAATACTTACAGGACTTCCCGACAAAGTCTTTATGAGGTTGTTTGACCCCTCCGATTCGTGGATCCCAGTAGTTGTACCCCTGTAGGTCTTCGGCCGGTATGTTGAGCCCGAAGCATTCCGGACTTAGTGAAAAGTCATCGATGGCAACGTCCGAGTAGATTCGCATACCCATGCGAGCTTCAAACTGTAGGTAATATCTAAAACAAAAAATTGATGATCAGAAAGATTCTTTCACGTCAATCACTACTCATTAGCCGCACTTGGTAGTGATGTTCGGCAGAACTATGTCCACCCTCATCCATACATCGCCGAGATTCTTCGAACTCCACCACAGAGTGGTGGTCACATTTTCCTTCTCTTTGATTTCGACACTGGAGAGGTTGATACTTCCTGAGTTCATACCGAACTGATGGACGTAAAAGCGGACCTGATTTCGAACGAAAGCACAAATGTTTAGAATACGATTTCTCGTAAGGATGGGACTCAAACAGTCCGACTCACCACACAAGAGTTCCGAAACGGCGAGGAAATATTCGTGTGCACTAGAGGAGGTGGGTTGAAGATGACGCTGTTCATGATTGCGTTGCTAGCTAAGCCTACCAGTGCTTTCTTCTCGCTATCGTTGGCATGTTGGTTCATGTTGACGAACATGTAGTATCCTGAAAAGTTTAGAAATCGTTAAAGAAAGTCTTTGGGATATTTCAAGAGAACGTTGACTCTACCAGTAGTATTCTCCCAGTGGGTATGATCGGATTCCGGTCCAGTCTTGTCGGTTGGCGTAGGACCCGAGTGGCGGGCCCACGAAAGGATAGCATTGCCGTAGTTTTGCCATCCACACCAGCCCGTTTCAAAATCACAGCGGCCTCCGAATGGAATTTTGTCTGGATGGGAGATTGAGATGTTACCGAATGCGAATTAAGAGTTCGTAGATATTTATGATTATGATACTCACCACAGTTGAGAGTTTCATCTTCTGCCTCGTCACAGTCAACGGTGATGTCGCAGATTGCCGTCTTGATACAAACTGCAACCTGTAATTCATAAAGAAGGAACATTATTGATGTGGTTTATACACACTAATTCAGTCAGGAAGGTTTTACTGGGTTTTTGTTTTGCGGAACTGTTCAGTAAGGGTTTATAAATCTGTGGGAAATTCAAAAGTATGAACATTTATTTAGAACTTGTACAGACTTAGTTCTGTTAATCTTATATAATGATAGAAAATAGGCATGTTTGAAGGTATTTTGAATCAACAACTTATCCACCTTTTTTAGTCGTAGACTAATGAAATTATGCTCAGGTTACGCTGTAGAACTTCATAGATCATGAGGAAACTTCGTATTTTTTTTTGAAACTTCGTAGAAGTTCTGGAGTTTTTCTAGGAGTGTATCAAATTGTATAACTCAGCGAACTTCATAGAGCTTCCGTGAACTTCTTAGAGCTTCGAGCAAGTCTTGAAGAAGTTCAGAGAACTTTGTTAAACTTCATCATGCGTTGAAAAAATTTTAGCGAAATTTGTAGAATATCTGGGAACATCGTTGAAATTCAGCGATTTTATTAAACTTCACTTCGTAAAATTTCAGGGACTTTGGAATATATGTATATACCGCTTGGAAAACCGACTTTCGATCTGAGGTCTGGAGGGCCAAGTGGAATGTAACAATCGACTCAGCTCGATGGGATCGAAAAATGTCTGTGTGTGAGTGTAGGTATGTATCGAAATGTTGCATCTCAGTGTTCTCGGTAACCACTTCACCGAATCGGAAGCAAAAACACAAACAAATTAAAGGTATTATGGTCCAAAACGCAGCATTTTTTGATTTCAAATGGGTCAACTGTTTCCAGAGATATGGCAGGAACATGTTCCGTTAAAAACGGGCCTTAATACTAGAAGTGATCTGAAACGTGCCAATCACGTCATGCGAAACCTCAAATCACATGTGAATTCGAAAGCAGTGGCCACATTGAGTGCCCAGGACCCCGTTGGCCACATCCGGATATGGTCTCGGGGATTTGCAACGGAAGGCTTGAAAGAAACGGCTAGCTCAACACTCTCTTAACCTCTGGCCGGCTACCCACGTACTATCGGTAGACTCGTCGGGGGACAAGGTGGATCAATCACAAAACGAACAATAACTGGAAACCGACTTTCATGCACCTAGGGCTCAGAAATTTAGAAATAAGGAGACGTTCACATTCATTTTATCTTTTTTTGTTTTATTTAAATATACATGAAGGAAGGGAAAGGAGGGGACATAGGGTAAAGGAAACGATGCGGCCGTTCAGCTCCCGTTGACGTCATGCAAATGTAGCGAGAGAGAGAGAGTTCTTCTAGCGACATACCTATTGCTGGTTACTCGATGGTGGGATGCTCACGGAAGAGGGAGAAGCACATCGGCATCATGCACTGGCAAGCGGGGGCGGACCCGCCGGACCTCACCAAGCTGACACCTCCCTAGTGTCCGCTTCTCCGCTCCACAACCGTGTGTAGCCGACCGAAATAGCGTAGGGGTCTCGGCAGCTACCTGCACCCAGGATGGGGATTACGTCCGTGTGTTAAGGGCCCTTTGGCGCTTTCTCAGGGCCGAACGGGGATTAGTTCGGGCTTTCGTGACTCACGTGATACAATCTGGACCTCCTAGCACACTAGCGTTCACTTCGGCAAACGACGATCTTCACTATTCCCACGTGGCTCCGTTGTCTGACCGACAAGGGCGGTTCACAGAGAATCTTCTGATTGTCCCACGTTGACTTCCGAATTCTAGCTCTTCAATAGCCGACTTTCCTCAACGAGCGGGCAAAATCTCGAGCGACGGCGTTACCGGGTTAGAACGGGCAATCTGGTGACCACCAAGGCTCTGAAGATACCCGTCTCCCGACCGAGGAGGCCGTGATATGGCGTGTAGATGACACCGAGAAACGTGCCAAACCGTGACACTTGTCTTCGCTGGTTTAACCAGAGTCTCACTCGCGCACCGTGCAAATCACCACACACTCCACGAAACGTATCGGTCCTTAGTGGGATTATTAAGATTCACCGCGTGTACGAACGGTAAAATTTTCTTCCAAGATGGCTTCGATAAGGGTATCCAAAATCACTTTTTGCGACGATCTCCGCGTACGTCCGTCTTCGGTCATAGTTCCGTACACTCTGCTCTTCGCTGATCCTCAACATTTCTTTCATCCCATCCTCTCCTTTACGAACTCTCCCTCTCAACTCTCTTTCTCTCTCTCTTTCGCCGGTTGGCTTCCGGAAATGGGAAAACGTATCCCATTTCTCTCCATCGGAGATGTGAAGGGTGCACGTAATTTGCACACGGTGGGCTTATTAGTATATATATTGTTGTAATAATTTTAGTGCGGAACTTTGCCGTCTTGTTTTATTTATTTACATCAATGATCATTGGACAAATTACGCAAGCGCGGTTAAGATTGGTCCAATGATATTTTTTTCCGTTTGTTGGTTTTCGATAACATCTAGCTACATGCAAAGCTTTACATCAACTTAATATGGGGCTGGGTAACGAATTAAATAGGTGAAAGATTTTATGTTAAACACAAATGAACAAAAGTGGTTTGAATATAGGTATCTATGTATGTATATAATGCAAATATGGGTATTTAAGTAATGTTGAGCCTTCCTATGGCAAACAATTAAGTAGAAATCTAGCTTCCTATAAATTAAATTTTGTGTATTGCAAAGCTGTACAATCCAATCGGCTTAAAAGCCATTGTTAGAGGTGATTGACCGGTAACAGGCTGAAACTCGTAAGGCTGAAAAGTATATGCGACAAACATAAGGCTGAATATACAAAAGGCTGAAACTAATGGTCAGATTGCTTTCATGTCTTCGCATCCCCAGTAATAATAATTGTTATGATGACTATCTACAAGACCCTCATTAGACCGGTGGTCCTCTACGGCCACGAAACCTGGACTAAGCTCGTGGAGGACCAACGCGGCCTTGGTGTTTTTGAACGGAAGGTGTTGCGTACCACCTACGGTGGAGTGCAGATGGATGACGGAACGTGGAGGAGATGAATGAACCACGAAATGAACCAGCTGCTGGGAGAACCATCTATCGTCCACACTATAAAAAAAATGGGCGACTACGGTTGGTTTGGCACGTCGCAAGAATGTCTGACGAGGATTCAGTGAAAATAGTTCTCGAAAGTGACCCAATAGGAACAAGAAGAAGAGGCATGCAGCGGGATAGGTGGATCGACCAAGTAGAAGACGACCTGCGGACCTTTCACAGAATACGAGGTTAGCGACGCGTGGTCATGGATCTAGTAAAGTGACTTCGGACAGCAGAGGACATCAGGGCCTTAGACTCCCGAGCAGAGCTGTCTTGCATCAACGAAGAGAGAGCAAAGTCAGTGATGAAAAATATTGTATTACTATCTTCGTCGCACTTCAAGCAGCGCATGACAAATTCCGTATGAAGACAGTCCTCTTTCATTTACGTCGTGAAAAAAAAACTAGCTCAGTACGTTCTCTCTCTCTTCACGGTAAGAAAAAAATACTCAAAATTAAGTTTAAAAAACTCAACGTTGGGTTCTATCATTTAAGGTCCGCCGTTGAGTGAATCAGAAAAGCGGCGTTGATTAAAATTTACTCAACTATTGAGTAATAATAAATAAACTCAAACATAAGTTTATTTTCATTGAGGTTGCTCTTATGCGCCTTTAACCATTTAATTTTCACAAGCGTTGATAGACGAGTGGTCAACACACGGGCCCCGTAATCTCAACGTCCATGGTTCGGTTCCAGTCTGCTCCGTCTTATTATTTGGTCAACGTGGATTCATGATCAGGATTACTCAAAATTGAGTTTTCTTCTTTAACTTAATTTTACCTAGCCCCACGGAAGCCACGAGATGAGTGAAAGGAACTCAATTTTGGGCACTTTTTCTTACCGTGTTAGATCTGTCGGTTACTCGGAGAGGATTAAAAACTGCACGTTTTAGTCAGCCGTTCCGTATTGTTTTACAAAAAAAATGATGATCGTTGGAAGCAACACAAAAAACTTAAAATGGGTACAAAACGGATTCGAACCACTAACGTTGAGATTAACAGACTTGTGTCTTTACCACTGGTCTATCAACGCTTAGGAGAATGGAAAGGCTAAAGGAAAACAAGAAGCGCTCATAGTGTGGTTACTAGCCTGGTTCGACGGTATTTACTTCTTTTTGTCCATGCATGATACAAAAAAGAGAAGTGAAGGTAAAAGATGCGATAGGATTTGTTCAAAGAGATTACTGTCGGCTTCTCTTCATTTCTCTGTATGGAAATGATGGTTTTTGTACCACGACAATTTATTTTTCGTTTTCGTCAAACGTCACTGACCAAACTGCCAACTCTGCTCCCAAGTAACATTGCAGGTTTTATCGTGGTTTTATAGCATTCTACAAGTCTAAATCATGGTTTACAGAACCCTCATAAAACCAAAATAGTTACTTCAGCTGATTGGTAAGGTAAGGTAAGTACAGTCAAGACTCCTATAGTACGGATTCGTTCTTGCCGGATTCCTATAGTACTGTTGCCACTGGATTCCTATAATACGGTAGATCCGGCATTAACGAATACACGTACCATATGGGATTTGAGCTAATTGGAACACTGAACACAGATTGTACGGCAATTTAAAGAGATAACATCTCGATCTCTTTGGAGAAGTTGTTAAGCAGAAAGCTGGCCACCTTTTGGGAAGAGTCAGTTTCCTGTAGGTCACAAGTCGGGTTCTGTGGAAGATCGGAACATCCGTAAAATTTAAAATTGATCCTAGAGCTCCGTGTTTTTGTTATCCACCACTCATAGTCAGCTTATCAGAATGAATTCGGAGTTGTGACCAGAAAATTGACGCTGGGTACCATGGGGTGGTCCTCAGAAGATCCGGAACATCCGTAAAAGAGATCAATTAATGAATTAAATCCTCAGCTCAGTGGTTTCATCGTAACCTCTTAAAGACGTCTTATGAGAATGAATTCAGAGTTGTTACTGGAATAAGAACGCACGGGACAACAGGATGGTGCTCGGAAAGATCCGGAACATCCGTAAAAGTGGTCAATTCATGAAGCTGTTCCTAGAGCTCCGTGTTTTTTTATACCACTCATAGACATCTTATCAGAATGAATTCGGAGTTGTGACCAAGAAATTGACACTGGGGACTACGGGATGGTCCATCGGAAGATCCGGAACATCCGTAAAAGAAGTCAATTCATGTATCAACTCCTAGAGCTCAGTTGTTTCTTCGAATGAATACGGAGTTGTGGCTAGGGTGGGATGGTCCACTGGAAGATCCGGAACATCTGTAAAAGTGGTCAATTAATGAAACTGATCCTACACACTTAGATTATTTTACAGGAGTCAGTATTTCTTTACTGGGTTTTTGAATTTCTGAAAAAGTCGGAAAAAATTCAAATGACCGTTATCCATAAGGAATCAATGAAATCGACCAATTTTATTTGCTATCAATAAATGGGGTTAACAGAAGTAAGCCTGTACTAGTTTGGAATAAATTTTCTAATGTTTGAATTTTACACAGATTTTTAAACTTTTATCAAACAGTTCCGCAAAAACCCAGTAATACGTTACTGACTGGATTAGTGTGTAGAGCTCCGTGTTTTTTTTTCGGAAACCACTTATGGGCTGTTCATAAACTACGTAGACCGATTTTTAGAGGTTTTTGACCCCTCCCCCTCTTCCCTCGCGTAGACAATCGTCCATACAATTGTTTGGTAATTTTTATGATCCGTAGACTTATATAAACCCTCCCCCCACCACTTAAAGAGTCTACGTAATTTATGAACAGCCCCTTATAGACATTTTATCAGAATTAATTCGGAGTTGTGACCAGAAAATTGACACTGGGGACTACGGAATGGTTAACCGGAAAATCCGGATCATCCGTAAAAGAGGTCAGTTCATGAATCAAATCCTAGAGCTCAGTAGTTTCTTCGAATGAATTCGGAGTTGTGGCTAGGGTGGGATGGTCCACCGGAAGATCAGGAACATCTGTAAAAGTGGTCAATTAATGAAACTGATCTTAGACCTCCGTGTTTTTTTTTCGAAACTACTTAGGGGCTGTTCATGAACTACGTAGACCAATTTTTAGAGGTATTTGACCCCCCTCTCCGTCCGCGTAGAAAATCGTGCATACAATGGTTTGGAAATATGTATGGACCGTAAACATATATCAACCCTCCCCCCACCACCTAAAGAGTCTAAGTAATTTATGAACAGCCCCTTATAGACATCTTATCAGAATGAATTCGGAGTTGTGACCAGAAAATTGACACTGGGGACTACGGAATGGTTCACCGGAAAATCCGGAACATCCGTAAAAGTGATAAATTCATTACACTGATCCTAAAACTCCTGGGTTTTTATGGAACCACTCATAGACGTCTTATCAGAATGAATTTGAAGTTGTTACCAGCAGTGCTGCAAAATCTCGACAATACACGGTGATATTGACAATTCTGCTTTGTTCACTAATTTGAGCTAACAGTCATAGTGAAGGCAAACCATGTCAGTTGTCATACGACAATGCTGTCAGTGACGAACATGTGTAGTTTTTTTATAAACTAAATTTGTAACGAAATTAAATGACTTCAGCAACACAATTACATGGAGCCGTTAAAGTGAACAAGTATCTACGTCCTGAACTGCTTGGATAACAATAATGTGACACAGAATGCACGAAATTACACTTGTTGAGATTTTGACGAAGATTTTTTAGAGGAGCAAGTCTGTCAGTGACTTTGTGAAAAACAATTTTGTCAATATCGTGCGAAAGACTGTCAATGATAATGACAAATCGCTGCACTGGTTACCAGAATATGGACTCTGGAGACTAAGGGATGGTCCACCGAAAGTTCCGGAACATCCGTAAAAGAGGTCAATTCATGAAACTGATCCTAGAGCACCACGGTTTTCTTGAAACCACTCATAGACGTCTTATCAGAAAGAATCTGGGAGTTGTGACTGGAATATGGACTCTGGGAACTACGGGATGGTCCACCGAAAAATCTAGAATATGCGTAAAAGTGGTCAATTCATGAAACTGATCCAAGAACTCCGTGGTTTTCTCGAATCTTTCGAAGAAGTCTTATCAGAATAAATTTGAAGTTGTGATCAGAATATGGACGCTGGGCTCCACGTAGGGCTACACTGAAAGATCTGGACATCAGTAAGAGTAGTAAATTCTTGAAACTGTGCCTAGAACTCCGCGGTTTCTACGACACAACTCATAGATGTCTTATCATTATGAATTGGAAGTTGTGATCCGAACATGGATTCTGAGGACTACGGGATCGTCCATCGGAAGATCCGTAACATCGGTTAAAGTTGTCAATTAATTAAACCGATCCTAGAACTTCGTGTTTTTTTTTTTGAAACCACGCATAGAAGTCTTATCACAATTAATTCGGAGTTGTGACCGAAATATGGATCCTGGGGACCACGGGATAGTCCACTGGAAGGCCCGGAACATTTGTAAAAGTGGTCAACTCAAGAAACTGATCCTAGTGCTCGGTAGTTTTTTCGAAACATCTTAAAGACGTTTATCAGAATGAATTAAGAGTTGTGACCGGAATAAGAACACACTGGATAACACGATGAGCGGCGCCGTGGTAAACGTGATTACCTCTCACCACAGCAGGCCTGGTTTCAATCCCAGTTGGCGCTGCCGGAATGTTCTGAAGGCATATCATATCTGATCATGCCTTCCTTCGGAAGGGAAGTAAAGCCATTGGTCCCGGGTTCATGAGTCGATAGGTAGGGTCTAGGCGTGGTGCTCAGCACGAAAAACAAGATCGGTGGAAAACAAATCAAGGAAAAAAAAAAGAAAAAAAAAAGATAGCAAAGATAGAAAGATCCGGAACATCCGTAAAAGTGGTCAATACATGAAAGTGATCCTAGAGCTCTCATCCTGAATAACATTACTAGAGACAGCAACCTTCTTTCTAGTCGAAACACTGAAAGCGAAACTAATTCAGAGAGTGAGTCACTTTTACTAATTCGTAAGGATAAATTTCCAAAAGCGTAGGTCAGTCAGCGCATGAGTAACTCACTCTCTCAATAAGATTTGTTTTCAGTGAATGTAGACTACTTAAGCTAGCCGTTTGAATCAAATGACACTAGTGCTGCATGGTAAGTGAGTTCTGAACTGAGAAGCCAATCATGCGATAGGTCTTGCATAATCACTGAATACAGAAACCTGCTTTCTGTCCGTACTGACAAGTTAAAACATGGAATTTTGATGCAAATTGCACACTAAGCTTGACCATCCAGTAGGCCTCATGCATTCCGAATTACTTTTTTCTAGCCGACATGACAAGCTACACTGAAAACAAATCTTACTCAGAGAGTGAGTCACTAAATTTCAAAAAAATTCTAAAAGCGTAGGTTACTCATGCGCTGAATGATCAACGTTATTAGAAAATTTCCCATACGAATGAGTAAAATTTATTCACAAGTGAGTAAAAGTTACTCATTCTCTGAGTTAGTTTCGTTTTCAGTGCACAACGCAACGAACGCCCTTTTTACAGTACTCGGCAGTCAAACGATGATGTTCTACGGTTTCCTTACTTAAGCGTTTAGATTAGCATTCTAAGCTCCATTTTTTTTCTGTATTTTGCTGATGTAGATCAATGAATAGAAAAAAAGCAAAGGAAATAAATGGCATTCAGTATTGAGTGGTACCGACTCGACTCTCTGTTCTCTCGATAGTCATAGCGAGCGAGCACGTGATTGGTTGATTACGGCTGAAAACTTTAATCAATTTTCAATAGTTAACCTTTGATAAACAGCTATCATCTTGTTACCAAAAAAATCTTACATTCAATCTGATTAACATGGCGAAATTAAAATTGAATTTCGTTCATAAATTAACATGTTATAAGCGTTCAAAACCTGACAAGTTTTCAAGCATGAAAAAAATCATTAGGTGCTGTTCATAAACTACGTAGACAGTTTTTTTGGGATTATTGACCCCCTCCCCCTACGTAGATAATTGTCCATATACATTTTTTTAATTTGTATGGGCCGTGGTTAAGTGTCAACCCCCCCCCCCCCTAAACTGTCTACGTAGTTTATGAACAGCCCCTTACTCTGACAATGATTTTGCCTGATTTTCCTGCACCGTGAAAATTGTCGAGGAAAACATTTTTCAGATTATATTTTTTGTTGATTTCAGAGATAATTTCCTTATTAATTTTCTACGCAACGTTTTTTCTACGATGATGAGTTATGAATTTTCAAAGTTCGTGATGTCCGGGGGAAAATCCGAAACATCAATTAAAATTTTCCCGGAAATTTAACCACCCCGAATGTTTGTTTCGCACATATAATCTGGAGGCAATCGGACCATATCCGAAAACAACTATGCCTTCATCAATATTTACCATTTTTTGCACAGAATCACATTTTGGAGTTCTGAATCAAACTGAGCATTTGCTCTACACGGGAAAAAGTCCGTTCCGAAATTCGTCAACCTCCAGTCACGATTTTCGGAACAAGTAAATTTTTCGTTTACGAAAGTACACCATGAATAAAAATCATGAAATCGTGAACATTGTACCACAAAATAAACGTAACGCCTGCAAAGGCAACAAAAGTCATAGAATCTTGAGCTCTGTTCGGAAAATCATGATCTAGGTAGTTCTGGAAAACTAGAAATACTCAGAGGGAGAGATCAGCAAGGAAAACAAAATACAATTCGGCAGCATGGATTTGTATCTAAACTATCTTGTAACCCTTGCTAAAACTTAGCATTTCACATGACTTTTACTTTTGATTCGATTTACGTGTAAATTAATATTTGATTGCATCACAATAATTTGCTCATTTTTTGGTGCCATTAATTAACCAACTAAGATCAATTAATCAACAGAGCTAGAATATTGCTTTTGATTCCAAAAACTAGTTGAATTTGAGAAGCACACAAAATATAAAGGTGATTGAATTTCTGTTCGATTGCAAAACTTTCAAATTTAATCTAGTAAGAATAAGAAATCCTCGGAAAAAATCTAATGGGAATGTTCGTATGGCTCAGATTTTAACAGTTCATTTGGCTCAAAACATTCTCTCCGCTCATCTCTCCTTCTACACTGTACCAAACCACCGTCCTCTGTTCGAATGAAACCTCAGACCATTCAAATCGAAACATCGAAATCGCCTTTTCGAATGAAAGCTGCAACCGGATGACGGTTGTTTTGAAATCAGATGATTTTCCTCTCGAATACAGGATGAACATTGTTATGAAAAGGCATAGGGCCTTCAGTTGGAATGCGTAATGCTCTCTGCAGAATGGTAATCATCTTAAATTGAAATTAATTTGGTATTGGCTCAGCCTCCTAACACAAATCATTCAAAACGATGATGTAAATAATTCTATCGAACGTCATTTTTTGCTCTGAGCAGACAAACGAGGTGGAAGCATAGCCATCGCTATCAGAGGTGGTAAGTAGTGTGTAATATACAACAAACAATACTCACCTTATTGGCCGTGCACCGAACCTGCGAAGAGCTACAATTGTCCGTACTCATCGCATCCGGGAAGCAGTTCACCATCTTCAAGTTATCGATGCTGACGTGCCCTCTGGCCCGTGCACCGAGATGATTGGGAACCACTTCGAAGAGGATCTGAAAATCTTTCGATATCCTATCGATCCGGAACGTAAACAGCTGCCACTTCCGCAAATCATTTCCCGTAAACTCAGCCGGTACCCAAGAGGGATCCTGGTTCCCGTTCGTCTCAATCACTATCCGCAGACTGCCGTGGCCCATTGAGCTCTGATGGGCCATCACTTCGAGGAAGCAGTTTTCCCGTGTGGCACCAAAGACCGGAGACGTCAGAATGTGCTGTGTACTGTTCGTCGTCAGCCGTAAGTGGAGGAAATGTCCATACGCATCACCCAGCACATCCGCGCTCGGACCCGGCATCATGCCAGTCCGATTGGAGGCCGTAAGGTTTGCTCCGGTTACCACCTGAAAGGTATTTGGCTGGTTTTCGTCCACCTTCCACGCGCACTCGGTTTCAAAGTTGCACTTCACTCCCAGGATGTCGTCCATTTCCATACGCTGGATCGGTTCATTGGTGTATTTCTGAAAAGAGATGAGAGTGAATTGATTAGTATTGGATAACCTAATGCACCGTGAAATATAGGAGGTTAAACTAAATATGATACCAAAAACATGCTTTAATACTAAATATGGACGAGCTCGATCTAATATAATTCGATCAACAAAAGTTATTTTGCTTAAAATATTAGAAAACTAATAAAAATCAAAGAAAATCAGTTTTTTTTTATTAGGTGCCTTAGAAAATTCACACATAAATATATGTTTTCTATTTAATTATAAAAAAGATGTACTCTAAACAAAATTGAAAAGATATCTTTTTCGGTTTTTGAGTTCAAATTATATTCCGTAAATTTTCTTCAGGATGAAAAAAAATTTTTTTTTTAGACTTTCCAATATTTTTAGAACAATCAAAATGATTTTTTTCGGAGCGGTAAGCTTTCCCTTAAAAGGCCCATCTTCATTAGCTTCATAACATCCACGCTGGAACTTCACACTAGCTCTCAACTTTATCTTCTTCGAACACTTACTTCTTCTTATTCTTCGAGTTTCAAGCTTAATGCTTATCGCATTTTAGCTTATTGCGTGCTCTTAACGTCTCAACCTAGTGTTCTAAATGCACTTCCACAGTTATTAATTGAGAGCTTTCGATGCCTGTACCATTTTTGCATTATTATAATTGTGTGGCAAGTACAATCATACTCTAGATTTCCAACCCGAAAAATTCCTAGACCGGACAGGGAATCGAACCCAGCCACCCTGGGAATCGAACCCAGCATGGACTTGCTTTGTAGCTGTGCCTTTACCGACTGAGCTAAGGAAACCCTTACACAGTTGTTAATTGAATGCTTTCTACGCATATACCATTTTTGCATTAGTACTATTACTCATAATAAAGGGTGATACGGTCAAAATTTTGTCAAGGGAAAACGCGTGTAAATCGGTGAAATCGTTTATTTAAAAAATCAAATTAAATTTCTTTTTCAAGTTCAATTAGTATACAATTCAGGAAAAATATTCAGTTAGGCTTCCGCTTTTCCAAATCCGAATTGCCGGGCCTTACGCTTGACCCCTGCCATCAGATTTTGTACAGCCACCTTGTCCACCTTCTTCGCCGCAGAAAGCCAGTTTGCCTTGAACTGCTGCTCGCCCTTAGCAGTTTTTTTGGTCTTCTTTAGGTTCCGCTTGACAATAGCCCAGTATTTCTCAATTGGGCGGAGCTCTGGCGTGTTGGGAGGGTTCTTGTCCTTGGGAACCACCTGCACGTTGTTGGCGGCGTAACACTCCATGGCCTTTTTACCGTAATGGCAAGATGCCAAATCCGGCCAAAACAGTACGGAACAACCGTGTTTCTTCAGGAAAGGCAGCAGACGTTTATTCAAACACTCTTTCACGTAAATTTCTTGGTTGACAGTCCCGGAAGCTATGAAAATGCTGCTTTTCAAGCCACAGGTACAGATGGCTTGCCAAACCAGATATTTCTTTGCGAACTTTGACAGTTTCATGTGCTTGAAAACATCTGCTACCTTTCCCCTTCCTTTTGCCGTATAAAACTCCTGTCCCGGAAGCTGCTTGTAGTCGGCTTTGACGTAGGTTTCGTCGTCCATTACCACGCAGTCAAACTTCGTCAGCATCGTCGTGTACAGCCTCCGGGATCGCGCTTTGGCCGTCGTATTTTGTTTATCATCGCGATTTGGAGTCACTACCTTCTTGTAAGTCGATAGTTCGGCTCGTTTTTTGGCTCGATGCACGGTTGTAGACGATACACCCAGCTTATTTGCGGCATCTCGGAGAGAGAGGTTAGGGTTTCGCTTGAAACTACCGGCAACTCTCTTTGTCGTCTCAGCGGCTTCCGGTTTTCGATTTCCCCCCGATCCAGACTTCCTGGCTGTCGACAAACGTTCCCCAAACACTTTAATTACATTTGTAACGGTTGATTTGGCAACTTTTAGCGATTTTGCCAACTTTGCGTGCGATTTTGATACGCTGCTCTTCTTGCTTGGACGGCATTTTGACAACTGAAGAGTGAATTCCAAAATCAAAATAGGAGCAATATTCTACACACACACACCTTCAAAATGAGGGGTGTTCAGGTTTTTTAAATGCAAAATTGAAAGAAATACGTCAAGTTGATATTGACCAAATTTTGACCGTATCACCCTTTAGTTATAGTAAATTACTCAACATAATTTAAAAAAAATTAGTTTTAATAATTTTATATCTTGTAAGATTTCTATTTTGTGGAAGAAATTTCAGTTCGAAATCTTAATAAAAATAGCGATACGCGAGCGAAGCGAGTCCCATTTATGATAATTGTATATAACTCTTTATTTATTAAAGGTGTCGACAAGTAATGCAACGAAACAATTGCGTGTTTAAAAGTTCTAAACGCAACAACCTTGCTTAGAAATTTGAAATAAAAAAAAAATAAAAAACAAAAACTTAGTTGAAGATGCTAATTTCAAATAACAGACTGAAGTGGTAATTTTTATACGATAGATGAGGAGATGAAAGTATAGAATTGATAGTTCCGTTTAGAGTACGGCAGTGTGAAAATTGCATATAGAGAGTAGAAAGCGAGCTGGATGCCTTCCTTCAAATAACAACTGGAGTGCGGTAAAAATCGGTAGAACTGTTTCAAACACATCGTTGGTACATGAGCGGGTCGGCGATCATCTCTTTTTGCCAGTGGTGGCGGGGGAGGGGGACACCCCTCACCATCCCTCTCCAAAGGGGGAGTTTGGTAAAGAGAGATGATAAAACTGATTTGTACCTTCCTAAAAAAAGTTGTCTAGCTCGCTTTCTACTCTCTATATACAATTTTCACACTGCCGTACTCTAAACGGAACTATCAATTCTATACTTTCATCTCCTCATCTATCGTATAAAAATTACCACTTCAGTCTGTTATTTTGAAATTAGCATCTTCAACTATGTAAATCGTTGACTTCACGCAGTAATATTAAACATATAGTCAAAGAGCAAAAAACTGTTTTTTTAGAGATGCCCTAAATTGCTCTAAATCGCTCAATTCAAAAGATACAAAAAAGTTATCTGAAACAAAATTGCTTGAAATTAGATGTACTTTAACTTTCCTGAAGGTATTTTTTTCAATGATAATAAGAACCACTCTAGCATTAATTTACATCAAATTGAGGGCTTAACATTTAGGAAAAACTTTGTAGAAATTTCTGACGTTTCAATTTCAGGCTCCAAATGCATCTTTCCTGCTAAATTTCCAATGAAGAGTTTTTAGTTTATTTTTTGCCGTAGACTACGTTTTACGGGAAGGTACAGGGGGTAAATCAAAAATCTAAAATTGCGTCCGTCACGAAAAGGTGTTAGGTTTGGAATGCTCATAACTTTGTCATTTATAGATGTTATTCCAATGTTCCATAACAAACTTTTGAAAAATATTCAAATGAAAAGTGATAATTTCATCACTGTTTTCATGCAACAAACATTTTCTCCAAACCCAGTCGTCATAATAGAGAACCACTTGTTGTACATCGTTTTGCTAGAACCTGAAAAGTTGTCGTGCCTCCGCTCATGAGTCCCTGCTTGACCGTCAAGCAGTACAGTTCAGTTTTTGCTCGCTCTGCCGAGTTGTTCGAAAATTTCTAGTTTGTTTCAAACGTTCGCAGCTTTACCATAGAGGTCACTCTAAGACCAGAAGGTCCCGAAGAAACGTGCTTAACTTTTTAGCTCAGGTCTAGTACTCTCTTCGGTCCCAAGCAAGCTCTTCGGTTCATAGCGAATCAACACAAACATAGTGTAGTACTAGAATTTCGACTAGAATTGAAAGTTCTCTATGTTCTCTGCTTGTTTTCCGCTTTGTTAGTTTGTCCACTTCGATATGGAAAAATAGAACATAACCTGGAATCAAAGATTAGCACAAAAAACGTTGGAATTTTTCTAGGTGACCAATCATAAAACGACCGCATCAGTTCTCCATAAAGAGGCCATTGTAAGGCCCACCCCGAACGGCTGCCGTAGGCTTTACCAGTAGCCAGGGGCGTAGTCAGGGGTCCCTCTGACCCTTGTGAGTAGAAGAGAACAGTTTCAACATTAGCTATGTCTTTGCAAAGCTGGTTTATTCAACCTCCTCTCCTAGGCTAAATGCATAGAGGTAACTCTAAGACCAGAAGGTCCCAAAGAAACGAGCTAAACTTTTTGGCTCAGCTCTGGTACTATGTTCGGTCCCAATCTAATCGATGCACCCCTCGAAACATAGGAAAATCCACGAACCCCTCATTTTATCTGTCAAACTTTCATAGCAAATCAAAACAAACATCAACTAGAATGGGGTAAGTTAATCGATTTGCCTGGGGGCCAATAGGCTAGTCAAGTAGTGAGTCAATTTAAAATCGTTAGTTTCCAATTGATTGTTGCTAAATGCCCGCACCTTGGGCCTAACGCTACCCATCAAATCCTGTGCAACACTTGCGCCATCTTTCTTACACACTTTCCACTCTTTCTTCAAAGCCTTGTAGTTTTTGAAAACCTTCCCTGTTTTCCAGAGCTTGTCCTTCATAATCGCTCAGATTTTTTCTATTGGGTGAAGTTCTGGTGAGTTTGGCGGATTTCCCTCCTTCGGCACAAAAACAACATCGTTGGCTTCGTACCACTGCATCACCGGTTTTGCGTAATGGCCCAATGCCAGATCCGGCCAAAACAGAGTGTCGCCTTCGTGGGACCGGAGGAAGGACAGCAGTTGCTTCTGGAGGCATTCTTCTTTATATATTTGGCCGTTGATGGTGCCGGTCGTTATGTACGGCTTACTGAATTTTCCGCACGCACAGATTGCTTGCCTCACTAAGTACTTCTTGGCAAATTCATCGACTTTCTTCTTCCAAAACTTCTCCGGAACATCCAGGCGGGAGCTACCGACGAAAAAGTCCAGGCCAGGAATCTGTTTGGCATCCGCTTTAATGTACGTCTCGTCACGGTACAGCTTCATGGCGCGGGATTTGGCCACCGTATTCTGTTTATCGCTTCGGTTAGTCGCCTTCCCTTGAAGACATGAAGTCCATCCCGCTTCATTGTCTGCAGGACGAACCAGACGGAAGAATTGACCTTCTTGGCCACGTCCCGAATCGACAGATTCGGAATGCGCTTGAAGTAATCCCTCACCTTCCTTGCGTTCAAGGGGTCGGTCGTCTTTGCTTTTCTTCCGCCGCCAGCTCTGGGTCTCCTTGAACGATTTTACCACACATGGACATGGTCTAATTGTCGATTCCAAACTGTTTCGCGAGCCACCTGTGGGACTGGCCTGGATTTTCCACGACCGCTCCCAATTTTGTTTGTCGAAGCACTTCTTGCTTAGAACCCAAGTAACAATTCTGCAATCATTTGGCATCCACTCTGATTTATGATGGTTTTATTATGGAAATGAATAATCCATTTAGTTTAAATACAGCATTTCACAGTGTAAAACGTTCCTGCTTAGTAGTTCATCATTTCGCTGTTTTAAAAACCTTTTACAGTCTGGCAAGAAGTCAAAAACTGTCTTGTTTTAAAATTAAATTAAAAGTAGTTCTCAATCCCACCATAAAACTGTTCTAAAAATCAATCATAAACTTCATTAGCAATTTTTTATTAATGTCTTGATAAAATACTCTATAAACCAGTTCTATCATTATAAAAGCAATCATAAAACCATTCGGTTTTAAATGAGAGTAAAATGCGTATACTGTTGCCTTTTAGGCTTTTAAAAGTGTATCATAAAATCTCCTCTGTTTACAAATGGAACTTTAAGGATGGATCACAGACAAACAGACGTAACTCTTCATTGTGTATCTTCGTTCATGCATTTAACGGTTGATTTGAATATTATCAGTTCCGCGAACTACTCGCCGCAGCGCTGGCATCGGATCACGTTTCGGACGTTTCTATACATTCTATAGAACTTTTATGCAATATTGTTTACGAGTTAGCGAGCAAGCTTGTTTTCCGCGAGAAGCCAGAGAGATGTCGTTACTGAGGTTATATGTTTTGAGATCTATGTTTTCAAGAACAAGTTTTTCAAAGAGTTACGTCTGTTTGTCTGTGGATGGATCCTCATAGTGAATAAAAACCAAATTTATGACAAGGATATCTCGAAGGATAAACGAAGTTGGAGGAAAAATTCAAGCGATGCTAACGACCGAAGGGAAGTCGATTTCAGTAAAATTTAGTTCTTTAGAAGAACCAGCACGTCCGGCGGAACGGGTACCATCAACGACTGAGCATCTGGGTGGAGAAGAGTGAAGTGAGCGTGGTCCTCAAATTCATAAAACATTGTCAAAACAGTCTGAAAACAGACCAGCCTTCTCCAGACCTTGCGAATAGATGAAGATCGGAACTCGGACCGGAATAACTTGCGTCAGTACCGACAGCAAACCACTGAAACTGTCAGTTAGCGGACACTAGTTGGTGTCCGATCCATAGCTGCGATTTTATTCGGTGAAAGGGTCATCACTTGGAAAAAATTAATTCAACCGTACATTCCTGCATCGCTTGATGGTGCACTTCCAGAACCATCCGGAAGAAGGGGAAATTTTTGGGAATGATCGAGGTTACAGCTGTGCGAAATGCGAAATGTTATGAGCACTTTCTGAGTAACTGCTTCAAAGCCATTGGGAGAGAATCGCCTGGAAGAACGCTGAATCGCACAGCGCAACTATAGAAAGATAAACAAACTTTGACGTTTAACATTTTGTAGGCAACATTGCCGCCATAAATGCTGCCATAAATCTGAACGGATTGGGATCAAGCAAAATGGCTTTAGATAAATGCAATACAGTCTAGAAGTTTTATTCATAAAAGCAAATTCAAAACCTTATGAATTTGTTAGGGATTTCTTGAAAGTAAAATAACTTTGTCACAAAAGGCCCATGAAAATCAACTTTTATGCCTCCGCCATATTACAATTATTTTGTTTAATTGTTAATATCTTCGATTCTCAATCTATATTTCCTTGGATATAACTTTATTGTAGTTAATTTAGCAATAAGAAATATTTAGAATGCAAAAATCATGAAAAATAAAAATTTCTGCTAAGCTTAATGATCGACCTGAAGAATATATTTTTTTTCTCAATGTTAAATAATTAGTAAAATCGATGTTTTCCGTGCGCGGACTCAAGTTTTTCGATGTTTTGACGTACATTTCACATCAAATTTAACATGGCACCTAAAACTAGGCCACTTCATGAGAACTATTTTATAATTTTTGAAATTCGACTGGATTTTTATACGGTCAGTTATTATTTCAATTATTTTGATAAGATCGGATGGTATTTATGAATCCTTTTTTATCCTGATTGTTGTTTTTCTAGTGAAATCAGCAAGCAGCTAGGGTAAATGGCTCGAATAATGGTTTTAATTGTTGCCAAATAGCTTTTATTGTAGCTTAAATACGGGTTTGAAATGGATCTTAATGCGTTTATCGTACAACCATTTTGCAGTGAATCAATCTTGAAGAGCTTCGAAAATATACCCTTCAGAACCTTTTCCCGAGTGGGCCAACTAAACAGATTATAGCATGAATGAGGTTTTGGTGGATGCATCAATGGCAAAGCAGTCTTGACCAGGGTATTATGAATGATGTTTGATAGTAGCTTTGTAGTATTTCATAAAACTTAAAATGTTACTTGGGAAGCCATCTCGATAACCACTTGACGATTGTTCACATGTAAACATTACACGCTAAACTAGTTTTACTCAAAATTTCGTCAATTTTTACCCATGCAATAAAAAGTTGTACACAAAAGAAAGTGTTGCATTTTTTCGAGTTCAATCTTAATCTTGAAGAGACTCAGCATGAAAGTGCAGATGCTGCAAACGCTCTCTGAGGACATCGATGAGGCGGAACACCAGTTCATCCAGGCAACCAAAATCACATGTAAGTTTACTACCTGGATGACGAGTCCAACCGTAACTATTACCTTGGAAACTGTGTTCCAAAAAAACTCAGAATGTATATTGGAAAATCCTCTTTAAAAATCTAAACAAAATTATTTCCATTCGGGTGGAAAAACTTAGGAACAGGCAGTTT
Organism: Ochlerotatus camptorhynchus; assembly: GCF_037179485.1. Taxonomy (NCBI): domain Eukaryota; kingdom Metazoa; phylum Arthropoda; class Insecta; order Diptera; family Culicidae; genus Ochlerotatus; species Ochlerotatus camptorhynchus. The sequence continues at coordinate 4,148,982 of NW_027040988.1, forward strand.
GTAAAGATCTTAATAATTCACCATAAGCCCTTTGGTATTTAACAAAAGTGCTAAAAAACAAGCCAAACTCCATCCCACCTCTTAAAGCAAATAACTAACTTCACATAACAGTCATCGAAAAGGCTCCATTTCTCAACATTTTATGGCTTCGCATAAATTGGCTCGAGAAATTGTCAGTTGAAAAATTTCAAGATCATCTTGAAAAGAGTCCCAAAATAATTTTGATCATTAATCCAAGGGAATCACGATCTGATATTAGTTTCAAAGAATTCAAGGTCTTGAAAGGCGAAATAAATTCGCCATAGGCGCAGTGAATCCGAGAAGCCACGCTGACCAGCAAAAATAATAATTATTATTAATAAGATCTTTTGTCCACTCGGCTTCTTGTATTCACTCTGTCTGACGCCTAAGGCGAATTTCAATTCAGAGGATTGTTTCTCGCGAATCACGAGTAAAATTCGAAGATATTTCTAAGGAGAATATCAAAGAACTTCAGTTCTGTGGAAAATTTAATGTTAATTCTGGGCATAATGACTATTGTGAAATAACATAACACATTAAGCATCTTTGAAATGTTTGGTTAGCCTGTGGACATATAGGTTCCGAAAAACATGGAGTTTAGGAACAAAGCCGTATTTCACTAATGCGACTTGCACGCAACAACCAAAAGTATCGTGATCCCATAGCCTCGTTCATAAAACATTATTGAACAGTTTTAAAATCGGTCAGCTGGTGCTGGAAATGTGGCAGAAACATGTTGCTGGGAATGTGAGCCATGATACTAAATTTGACCGGTAAGGAATAAAACCTTTCAGCTTGAGCTTGAGCTTGAGCTTGATTGACCGCCCACGGTTGCTACTCTGTTACTGCCAGATCAGTTGTAATTACACAGAGAACCAATAGACGATGCTTGGGACTAGCAATCATCCTCAATGTGTAAAAACTGGTGATCTTAAATTAGGCAAAACCAGCGCCTGCCGCGCCCGAACACAGGTCAAGAAAGGAATGGGAAGGATTGTGTTGACATGACACTCGCTTTGATGGAAGCGGAGAACACCTCTGCACTTCCACGAGGAATCACTGGGATGTTGGATAAGAGGGTTGGGTTTGCAGCAGGGTTCGTTTTGGTAAACGATAAGCTGAATTGATGTCCTAACGATCATATAACGCGAAGGAGCTTGGAACTAAACCCACGGTCTTCTGCTCAGTAAGCAAAAGTGTTTGCCACTAGGCAGACGAGCACCTTTTTAATCACCGAGTTGCTGTTATTACCATGTAGTCATATTAACAAATAAAACGATTGACGAATCTTGAATGTGGATGGGCCTGAGATTAGACTCATGATGTTCTGCTCAGTAAACAAAAACGGTTTCTCTAAGGCCACCGAGCCCCTCATATCACATAATACCGCTGCTCAAATTTGTGTATCCATTCAAACCCGGAAACAACGACAACAACGAGTTTCGCAAAATACACGATACACAAGCGATTTTACCATAAATCTCTTTGATATGTAAGGACCTGGGACCGCGTTTTTTGCTCAGTAAGCAGGCCACTGTAACCGACGATCTTTCAAATCCGAAAACTAAAAACTACGAAAAAGTACTTAGGCCTTCATTAAGTTCCACTTTCACGCGACGTTCAATGACAGGGTCCTATCCAGGATTACATCTGAAAAATTCAAATCTGGCCAACGCCCACCCTAAACCTAAACCTGTTCTAATCCACCTGAAATGACTAACGAATGGAAGACTTTGACTACCCTGCCATGCAATAGTCTCATTCCGTGCCTTATGGCAACTTGATGATTCTATTGCGCTCATCTTTTGGCACCACCCAGGGGAGACTTGGTCCTGTACCCAATGCTTAACTTATCTCCATTCCACTCAGCTACTCGCAATTTCTTGTGATATAGTGGGCGGAATATTACTATATGAGACAATTCAATGCAGACGTCTTTCCAAATTTGGCAGATCGACAGGTAATCGGAGAGTTACCACGATAGTTGCTATTCAAAAACTTCCCAAATTTCCCATTGCAGACGCCAACGAAATGACGTCATTGAGCTATCGATCAACTACCCTGGTTATCGCCTGGTACCTTATAGCACGATGCTAGGAGGCGAACCTCTCTCCCCCGGTAAGGAATAAAACCTTTCATGTGACAAAACAAATTACTTCAAAATATGATAACCACATCAACTTTGGCCATTTCGAGCGCCACGGATATGTCCCAGATGCTCCCGGGAAATCAACCAGACTTGAATTAAAACCCATCGTGCCAAATAATGAATTAAGAATTGGTCAAATGGATTAAATTCCAAGATATAAGGAAAAAATGCAACATCAATAATACGTCTCAATCAAAATTTATTCTTGGCTTGCTTTCGACAGAAACAAAATCCATTGGCAAAATTACCATATTGATAGTTTAAATTTAATACTCCCACCAATAGATTTTCAGCAGTTCTTTCAGTCAATGCGTCGTCGACTTTGGAAAGCAACCGTTTCGTGATGAATGTGTGAATGACCACGTTTTGCGTCCATTGCTGCAATGGAAGCGCTCTGAACCCCGTTGGCGAAATTGTCATACAATGAAACCACTGGAAACGGCCCCCGTTCTAATGGAGGAGGCTAAAATGGCGGAAGATAAAATGTTTATTGTGTTGTACCTTTTGACTATAGTTTTAAGATCTATTGTATAGTGAACAAGAATCCTCGGCTCTGTAAAGTTAATTCGGTTGAGGCTTATCAAATAAATCAATAAACAAACCAATAGATTTGTGCAGGAACAAAATTCATTTAATTTTACTATTTTTTCTATCAAAACTAGTGTGCCGTTTGAGTAAGCATAGTAGTTTTGACATAATGGTATTAAATTTGTTTATAGTTATAGTCAACTATACTGAAATCATGGTAGATTTAACGGCATTAACTGTAGTTATAATGAAAATAATTTTTTTTTCTGCAAAATAGTATTCCTAACTATGGTCTTTATTTCAGTGTATGAAGTATGGCACTGTAGTGGGAACGGACCGAAAAGAACAAAGGAGAGGAAGCAGGTGATCCTCAGAATCAGCAGCCACCTTTTTTCAAGTATTGGAAATATGTGTAATACTTTTTCGTTAATTCCGAATAACTAGTACGCTTTGCCTACCGAGAAGCAATGGATATACTGAGTGTTCCAGAAATACAGAGTGTTCCAGAAAGTACAACTCGCCGTCATTTCTACTCCGATGAAGTTTATCAGCTGTTCATCGATGTGTGTTGTTGTTTACTGCTCAACAAGTTTGTGTGCGCAAAGTGCATTTTTTTTACAAAATCATAAAAATGCTAGGCATTTCCCTGGAAAAGCGCAAACAGATCGTGCACGGCGAATGAGAACGACCCAAATTTGAGTTTAGGTCACTCATAATCGCCAAAAGTGCAGGAACGCAGCGATGAGTTAAATTTGTCTCATGGTATCCTGTGGAAAACCTAAAAAATCTGCCGGAAAATGAGGAAATTGACGAAAATTTTATTCAGTCTCGGAGTAGTACCAATAGACTGAGTGAATCCAATCTTTACTTTTCTCAAATTCGGGATTTTTTCCCTGGAAAAACCTACGAAAACATGATGCAAATTTACTCATCGCTGAGTTCTTGCACTTTTGACGATTATGAGTGAACTAAACTCAAATTTGAGTCGTTCTCATTCGCCGTGTGGACAAATGTGCAAATGACAAATAGTCCCAACCTATCAGTAAGGAAGGGAGCGAAAATGGAGGAAGTAAGTATCGGAGCAGTCCAAACCGCCATTGGGAAGTTCGATGAAGAAGCTAGCTTCGAGGACATATCAAAATCTGGCCGTAAACCAGGACCGGTGGACTTAAAAGTGGACCAAAAAATCAACAAGCTTTCGTCAATAAGAAAAGTGCCTATGTTCGAGATTTGGCCAAAAAACTGAGAACATCAAGAGTAACGTCCAACGTGCCAAGGCAAGAAACGGACTGAAAACGGACAAGAAGCAGAAAAAGCCAAAACAGAGTCAGAAACAAGCCGCATTCGTCAAACCGAGGGCTCGGAAGCCTGCTGTGTGAAAAATTGGCGTGTGTTATCATGAAGTCAATTTTTACCGAAAAATTTGGTAAGAAGGCCTTGGTTTGGCAAGCGATATGTGAGTGTGGCATGTTGACAAAGCCGTTTGTGACGAAGGAGATGATGAGCACCGAAAATTACGTTCGGGAGTGTTTCAATCGGAGGCTGCGGCCTATCTGTCAACATGATGGCCCAGTACTATTTTGGTCCGATTTGGTGCCAATGCACTACTCGATAGATACTGTAGCATGGTAAAAAGTAAAACATGTGCAAAAGAGATGAATCCTCCGAATTGTCCGGAGGCCCGATCAATCGATTTTTTTTAGTCCTTTCCAAGGGATATCTACAAAGTTAGAAAAATTTGAACGTCGAATGCGGAACTTTTGGTTACTTGGGTGTTGAACGTTTTATCATAGATAAACAGCCGAAACTCTTTGAATAAAATTATCTTCAAAACATAGTGCCGCCAAACATAGCACTGCAGTAGCGACATATCTCGGGCTTCTCGCGAAAAACAAGCTTGCTCGCTGATTCGCAAACAATGTTGCATGCAAGAAACACCAAATATATAGAAACGTCAAAGTGATCCGATGCCAGCGCTGTGGTGAGTAGTTCGTGAAAACGATAACATTCAAACCAATCGTTAAAACGCAAACGATGATCCATAATGAAGACTTACGTCTGTTTGTATGTGGTCTTATGAGCCATTTGCAAAATGTTTATGGATAATTCGTACAATTTAAAAGATCATTTTTTAGAAATTGAGCGGTTTGTTTTTACAATTGTATTGCTAAATTTTACATAAAATGTGGATAATAGTGACAATTTTTTTAGGGATTTTCACCGAAATGTTTTAAAGGATCATTTAGATGTTTTTTTAAAGGAATATTAAATTTTTCAAAGGTCGATTTATCAATTCTAAAGGTGCATACTTGGGGCTGCCAAAGCGGATATAGTACGAAAGTAGCTGGCACTAGTAAATCGCCTCTCTCGAAAAATTAACAAGAACTCGAGATTTTCAAATATGCAATGTTACTGACACTGTAAAGTTTTTCTTTTCAAACATTGGAGCCTTACCAAACAGAAAAAAAAAGTTGAAAAATAAAGTTAAGGTGACAGTTTTGTTGGAATTTCCAGTATTGTTGAGGCAAATTTTGGTAAAAAATTCAAACATTTGATGAGAAATAAAATATTTAAAAAATAATCTTAAATTATCACACAATCTTCAAAGTAATCTATTATTGGAAAACAAATAAAGCAAATCACTTACCACATTGATTTTGTGCAATATCGTCCGCAGTGGATCATCCTTTTGATTTGTGTTGTAGCGGTTGCGATTTCCCCATCCTGGAGCTTGCACCGAATTGCCATAATTCTGGCTCTGTGGCTGTTGCTTCGAGTAACTGTTATTGTTAACCCTTGCTGCAGCGGCCGTTTCCTCTGCCTTCAGCACTTTGTTGAAATTTCGCAGATCAGAAATACCCGAACCTCGTCGGGGACTGAACAAACCGCTACCGACGGAACCACGCGCAGTGGCCGGCGTCGGAACTTGTGCTTTAGTGTTTCGCGCATTTGGAACCATGTTGCTGCCACTTTCCAGTTTGATATCGTTGAAGCTTGAGTGTTGAGTAGCATTGTCATCCTCGTCGATGGCTATGTGATTGCTAGAACTGGTACGATGGACCGAATGTTGATAGCGGTCCGGTTCACTTGTCGTAGACGTGCTCGATAGCTGCAGAACATTGATCACGCCCGTCGAATTGTGCGCTGCCCCAAAAGTGGCATTGCCCAGTGGACGCTGCCCGACTGCACAGCGATCTAATAGGCAGAGTAGCACCAGAAGCACCAGTTCCATTGCTATTCGATGTCTTCTGGGATCGAACGCTTGGTTGGCTAATCGGTAAGTCGTAGTTTTTGTCATTTTTATACGAAATGAAAACTTGTTTTTTTTTTCAACTGATATCCTAGTAACTTTCTCACTTTTCACTATGCTCCAACGAAAGTGCGAGTGTGTAAGTCTGCGGTTTGCATTTGTGTTTGAGTGACAGGAGCCACGCGAGTTCACGAGAGAAGGAAACGCGAGGAGAACGTGGAGACCCTGTTTCGGAAGATCCAGAGAGACAGCCTCCCTCCACCGAGTGCTGTCGGTGGATTCGAAAATCGGAGAGGCTTACAAGAAAATCCTTGCACGCCCCAACCCACCGCCTCTTCCTTTTTCGGGGTCTGCTTTTTTTCTTCGGCTGCTGCTACTCCCGTTACTCCAAATGTGTTGTAGAGTATATTTAAAAATTCAGCTGGAAAATTCACTTGCCCCCAGAGGTATCGCAGTATCCAAAATACCTGTACACTTGGTCATTTTGAAGAGATTTTTCTAAATGTATGCACAGGGAAGACTTTTTTCGAACCATTTTTCTTCCTATTCATGCATAAGCATAACACTATTCACTTTTTTTCCCTTACAAGACCTCACTGAGGTGGTCTCATCTTAAATATTGATACCATACTTCTTCTTTTTCTCGCCGCCATCACTCGTCACCAAACGGGAGGACTTATCGTCATCCATCATCTCTTCGGGGACAAATGCATTAGTGCGTAACACCATTTTCTATATTTTCCTACGATTTTATTGCTTCAACAAAAATCACTTCAGCAATTCCTCCCCCACTTAGGTGCAATCTCCACCGAAGCCAGTGGCTGGTTATCCTTTTTCCAGCATCGCTTCCATTTTCTTCCGAAATTTTCACTCCCAACTATCCAGTCGTAAGATTCACTTCATAATCCGCATTTACTACTGGCGATATCGCCAAACTGTTCTCGAGTCGGATGTTCTCCACAGGCAGGGATTTGCGGTCACCAAGTTGTTAGTCTCCGCCGTAAGTCGACGCCCCGACCGAGTTTTTCTTCTCTTCGCACACACAAAATGGGCAGCGGCAGGCAGATTTGAAACGCAAAAAAATGTTCTCCGCAGCACGAGATCCGCAGATTCCGTTCACACGACCGTCCTAAGAGCCACCGGTGACCGTCCGAGGTAACCCGTGCTTTTCACGAGATGGCCAATATCCTCTTCTCGGATTCAAGAAGAAAATTGTTCGCCTCCGTTTTCGGAAACGACGACGGAGAATCACTTTTCACTTTTCACACACACGCGATGCTGAAATACTGCTGCCCTCTGACTGCTGCTGCTGCTAGCCTTTCGCTGCTTTGAGCGAGATGATTTTCGGTAGCCTCTCCCTCTCCTGTGGACTACTATCATGATGGGAAATAAGGAAAAAAAAACAGGGATGCTGTCGGTTACGTACGTACGAATATTCCGATCCTGTCTCTCGCACTTGTTATGGATGCACGGCGGTTCTCTCTCTTAGCTCAGTCAACGCTTTGACGATTTACGCAAACATGGTGGTAAGGATGTTATGGATAGTAGACATTCCTCTCACCGTTTCACCCACGGTGGATCAAGGATCCAGTCATTTCCCATTTACCACGCTTCATCCTACTGCTCGGGACACAAAATGGTTATTTAGAAGTGCTCGTAAATGCACACTTGAGCCAGTTACAGCATCACCAGCAGAAAGGAAATGTTCTGCTGAAATGTTATTGGTCGAACATGTTTCAGTGTGGATGCGGTTGTGATAAAACTTGTTTATCATCTAGTTGGTTTATTTGAAAGGCTCAATCGCGTTAGCTTTACGGAGCCGATAGTTCATCGTTTCGTAACCAAATTTTTTTAAAGGGTGTATTCGATAAAAATGGCACACCGAAAATCTTCTGTAACTTTTGAACAGTATGAGTAAAAAACCTGAAACTTTGAGTTAATCTTATTCATAGTGTATTATTTACATCTGTCAAGTTTCATTATTATTCGTAAAGTAGTTCTAGTCATGTCGTCGAAACAAGAAATTGTCCGTGAAAAATTTTTGTACACTTACAATCAATATCCAGAGGCGTTCGAAATTGAATAAAACAAATCTTGTAAATCATAACTCATTAGTAGTTTTACATTCACTGGAATTTTTAAGAATATCCGATAATCGGTTTAACTTTGGTAAGTAAATATATGTGTGTGTGCCGTTTTTATCTAATAAACCCTTTAATTCTAGGTCTAGTTGAGCCGAATACACGCGGCTTACTCGAAATTTGGAGGATAGGATCAGGGGAAGAGCATGGAAGTGGAGTTTCATTGTCTCATCAGAACGTTGTCGCCAGTATATGAACGGTAGATTCAACTTCATCTGGGGTTTGACCGGTGGGCGACGATACGAAGCATTGATAAGAGGGGACAAAACAAACAAAAATTAAGTTGCGGAAAGTCCGTAAATATTTCAAAAGTTATAACATTTAAGCCAGATTTTCACAATTTCAATTTGCTTACCGATACATACGTCGTTTTCGTTTTTGAACCTGGGTTAGTGTTAACCTACCACACTTGGCAGTATGGACCAACTATGGTCCCGCCACCAAAAGGAGAAGAAGAAGAAGAAGTGTTAACCTGACTCTGGAATAAAAAAAACGGTTTCAGTTTGAAGAGTATTTGGTATGTTGGTGTGCGTGACATCGTGTGCAGCTAGCTATCAAACACTTTGTTGATTGCAATAATTTCGTCTGTAATTTCCGACGCCGTTTGTTGGTTTTCATGTTTTTTTTAAAACAGAATAATTAAAATAATAAACGAAATGCTCAATATTTACCGAAGAAGGAAAAATTTCAAATTATATCAGACTCCGGATTTTAAAAAGCTGTCGCTGTCTGATAATTTCTTGCAAGCTTTAGATTCTTAAACAATTCGTAAAACCAATTTATCGCTTTTTCACCCTGGTTAATTATAAATTCTGGTTTTCTTCATAATGTTATTGAGCATGATTCCCGTCATCTTAATCAATAATTTGAATGAGATAACTTAAAACTTGGGCTACAAAATGGTGAGTTGACAACCTGGAAGGAGCGGAATACCTAGCCCTGGTCCTCACAAGTTCCTACTTCACGCCTCCTCGAGTCATATGATAACAAAAGACTACCAGCTGAAACATGGACACAGCTGGGTGGCAATGTTGCCAGTCCGACAATAGCAAAGTGAAGAGGTGCGACGCGAACACTGGCGCGGTAACCATAGTACGGTGATAGAGGAAATGCTTCACCAAACCTGAGCGTCTGCTCACCATGGAGGTGCGGCTCAAAACGGCGTCTGTTCTCCATGTTAGGAGCGGCTGATCACCGTCCTAGTGACAGCGTGGGACTCTAAACTGAGCTGTGCACGATGGTCCCTCGGCGAGACAGGGGGTTGGGGCAGGCCCAACAAGCCGCCCTGAAAAAAAAACAAAGTTGCAAATACCGAAGAAAGAAATACGGATCGGAACAATCGGCACAGACCTACGCGACGAAATAAGGACTACGATTGGAAACTCGGAACATGGAACTGCAAATCGCTCGGCTTCCCGGGTTGCGATAGGTTAATCTATGACGAACTTCAACCACGCAACTTCGAAGTCGTAGCACTGCAGGAACTTTGCTGGACGGGACAAAAGGTATGGAAAAGCGGGCATCGAGCGGCTACTTTCTACCAGAGCTGTGGCACCACCAACGAGCTGGGAACCGGCTTTGTAGTGCTGGGTAAGATGCGCCAACGCGTGATTGGTTAGCAGCCGATCAACGCGAGGATGTGCAAGTTGAGGATTAAGGGCCGTTTCTTCAACTACAGCATCATCAACGAGCACTGCCCACACGAAGGGAGACCCGACGACGAGAAAGAAGCGTTCTATGCGCAGCTGGAGCAGGTGTACGACGGCTGTTCGCAACGGGACGTCAAAATCGTCATCGGCGACATGAACGCTCAGGTAGGACGGGAGGCAATGTATAGACCGGCAATCGGGCCAAACAGCCTGCATGCCGTATCGAACGACAACGGCCAACGATGCGTGAACTTTGCAGCCTCCCGGGGTATGGTAGTTCGAAGTACCCCAGCAAGGATATCCACAAAGCCACCTGGAGATCACCTGACCAACACACAGAAAACCAAATCGATCACGTTCTAATCGACGGGAAATTCTTCTTCGACATTATCAACGTCCGCACGTACCGCAGTGCGAACATAGATTCGGACCACTACCTAGTTGCAGTATGCATGCGCTCAAAACTCTCGACGGTGCATAACACACGTCGAAGTCGAACGCCACGACCCAACATTGAGCAACTACGGGACACTGGAGTTGCCCAGGACTACGCGCAGCAGCTGGAAGTTGCACTACCCACGGAAGAGCAGCTTGGCGCAGCTTCTCTTGAAGATGGCTGGAAGGACATCCGTTCAGCCATAGGTAGTACTGCTGCAGCGGCACTAGGTACTGCAATCCCGGACCGAAGAAATGACTGGTTTGACGGTGAATGCAAACTGTTAGTAGAGGAGAAGAATGCAGCACGGGCGAGAATGCTGCAACACCGCTCGAGTTTGAATGTGGAGCGATAGAGACAAGCGCGGAACAGACAAAACTCGGTTTTCCGAAGGAAGAAGCGTCAGCAGGAAGACCGAGATCGCGAGGCGATGGAAAATCTGTACCGCGTAAACGACACACGGAAGTTCTACGAGAAGCTAAATAGTTCGCGTAAAGGCTACGTGCCGCAAGCCGATATGTGCAAGGACTTGGACGGTAACCTTCTCACGAACGAGTGTGAGGTGATTGAGAGGTGGAAGCAGTACTATGACGAGCACCTCAACGGTGAAGCAGCAGAAAACGAAGGTGGCACGGCAACAGACCTTGGAGCACGCGCAGAAGACGACAGGCTACCGGCCCCTGATCTTCAAGAAGTTGAGGAGGAGATCGGTCGGCTGAAGAACAACAAAGCAACTGGTGTAGATCAACTACCAAGTGAGCTATTGAAATACGGTGGTGAAGCACTGGCTAGAGCGCTGCACTGGGTAATTGCCAAGATTTGGGAGGAGGAGGAGATATTACCGGAGGAGTGGATGGAAGGTGTCGTATGCCCAATCTACAAAAAGGGCGACAAGTTGGATTGCTGCAACTACCGCGCGATCACACTGCTGAGCGCCGCCTACAAGGTACTCTCCCAAATTCTATGCCGCCGTCTGTCACCATATGCAAGAGAGTTCGTGGGGCAATACCAGGCGGGATTCATGGGTGCCCGCGCTACCACGGACCAAATTTTCGCGATTCGGCAGGTTCTGCAGAAATGCCGCGAATACAACGCCCACACATCATTTGTTCATCGATTTCAAATCCGCATACGACACAATCGATCGAGATCAGCTATGGCAGATTATGCACGAGTACGGATTTCCGGATAAACTGGCGACGATGGATCGAGTGATGTGCGTTGTTCGAGTATCGGGGACACTCTCGAGTCCCTTTGAATCTCGAAGGGGGTTACGGCAGGGTGATGGACTTTCGTGTCTGCTGTTCAACATCGCGTTAGAAGGTGTGATCAGAAGAGCTAGGATAGACACGAGTGGCACGATATTCAAGAAGTCCATCCAGCTCCTTGGTTTCGCCGATGACATTGACATTATGGCACGGAACTTTGAGATGATGGCGGAAACGTACATCAGACTGAAGGCTGAAGCTAGACGGATTGGACTTGCCATCAACGCATCAAAGACAAAATACATGAAAGCAAGAGGTTCTAGGGAAGACAATGTTAGCCTCCCACCCCGAGTTCAGATTGACGGTGACGAAATCGAGGTGGTCAATGAGTTCGTGTATTTGGGCTCACTGGTGACCGCCGAAAATGATACCAGCAGAGAAATTCAAAGACGCATTATGGCAGGGAATCGTGCCTACTTTGGACTCCGGAGGACGCTCCGGTCGAATAAAATTCGCCGCCGCACGAAGTTGACTGTCTACAAGACGCTGATTAGACCGGTGGTCCTTTACGGCCACGAGACCTGGACTATGCTCGTGGAGGACCAACCCTTGGTGTTTTCGAACGGAAGGTGTTGCGTACCATCTACGGTGGATTGCAGATGGAAGACGGAACGTGGAGGAGGCGAATGAACCACGAATTGCACCAGCTGCTGGGAGAACCATCCATCGTCCACATTGCAAAAATTGGGCGACTACGGTGGGCTGGGCACGTCGTAAGAATGCCGCACGACGACCCATTGAAAATGGTTCTAGAAAGCGACCCAACAGGAACAAGAAGAAGCGGCGCGCAGCGGGCAAGGTGGATCGACCAAGTAGAAGGTGACCTGCGGACCCTTCGCAGACTACGAGGCTGGCGAACTGTGGCCATGGATCGAATAGAGTGGAGACGACTTCTTCGGACAGCAGAGGACAACAAGGCCTTAGCCTGATTGGTAAGGTAAGTAACTTAAAACTTGACGAAATTATTAACCCTACATTTTTCGTTCTTCGGTTTTCTGAGAATGGTCATTAAAATTTGTTCATCGAATTCGGAATCAGAATCGGCTTCCGATTCCAGTAATTGAACTGCAGAAGCAGCGAAAGTAACGTTTTGCATGTTTATTTTGAAGATTTTTTCACAATCCAACAACGCTCAGCTTGACAGCTCAGATGCAGTTGTATTGGTGAACCCAACCAGTAAACCGTGAAAAATTACAGTGCGAACCTATCAACTTTGGAGTTGAAACTAGTGTGGAACTAGGTTCAACCCGTGCGAATAAAAAAAAACGTTTTGACGGCAGTTAGGTTGCAACTAGTGCAAAACTGGGTTGGAACTGAACAAAAACGAAAACGGCAATAGTTTGCTAAACTAATAGCGAATTCGTTTATTATCGGGGTTGGAACCAGTTCCAACCCAGTGCGAAACCGAACTTTTTGTCAGTGCGAACCTCAACCTGAGCTAGGTTTTAAAAACAAACGAGCAAACTGGCGTTTGTTAGAAAACAAGCAGACCCAATCTTAATACCCGATCCAGGATGGAACTGAATAATAAACGAATTCGCTATAACCTTAATGTAATATTCGGAACCTACAATCAAGCTAGTTTGTCATATTTTTTTTGTTATAGTCACTTTAACGCTCTTGGGTTATTCGTGACTTGTCCGGGGGTGAGATTTGATTTCATGACTTTGGCGTGAGAGGTATGGATGCTACTACACCGGGGTAGCCCTCGTCTTTTCATATTTGTTTATGTCCCACGCAGTTGAATCTTCTGAGATAAGACCAGTTATTTAATACTAAAGGCTGACTAAAAGTAAATTAGTACGCACAAAAAGACCTATAATTCGTGATTCAATCAGTTTAAAAAGTCCATTAATGGTTGCTTTACAGTACTTTTATAAAAACTTCAAAGTAACATCATTAGATGGTTACATTTCTCCAGTTCGAACAAAATCTCGAACCTTTTTTTTAGGCCCGGCAACACACCCCCACACCAAAGAGCTCGCACTGAGAGCCCCCTGGTAGTGGACTCCTCGATAGTATTTTTTTAACGTTACAAGAGAAAGCATATTGACATATTAATATAACGTTACTAATTTTAAAGGTGTGTGATGCAAAACAACAATCATTAATATAGTTAGGATGTACCCAGTGGAACAAAGTTCCTTTGAAGGGATCCTTAACTCATAAACAATTCAATTGATTAATATATACAATTTAATATCTTAAGCCTAGCGTAAAGACTGCAAATTTTATAATTATAAATCGATAGTTGTCACGAATTTATATCAAGAACTCGTTGATTTTGGATTTGTAGTATCGCTTTAAACTGGTTTTGAAAAGTAATCGGTTCCTTCCTCTTGATGGAGCCTATCAGCACCGCACAGTGGAAACGGACACGGAATCAGCGCATTTCTTCCATTTTGCCCGCATTTGCTGGGTGTTCTTGACTGCCCCGCCGTTTTGCTGCTTTGAAATTGCCCAGTATTTTTGAATTGGTTGAAATTCCGGGCAATTCGGAGGATTCATTAGCTTGGAGACAAAATCGATCTTGTTGGCAGCATACCACTCCAGAACCACCTTGGAGTAGTGGCAGCTGGCCAAATCGAGCCAAAAGATGACTTTGCCTCCATGCTTGCGAATGAACGTCAATACACGCTTTTTCAGGCATTCTTCGATGTAAACTTGGGATGTCATCGTCGAGGATGTGATGAATGGTTCCGTTTTTAGGCCACAACTGCAAATTGTTTGCCAAATCATGGCCTTCTTCGCGAACTTGTCGGCAAACACGAACTTGAATCTTCCCGGCACATCCCCACGTCCAGTCGCGATGTAAAACTTTTGACCGGGAAGCGGCTTAAAATCGAGTTTGACGTATGTTTCGTCATCGATTAAAGCGCAGCTCTTGTGTTTCTTCAAAACACGGTCGTACAAGAGCCTTGCATGCGTTTTGGCCACGGAATTCTGCTTCATGTTCCGGTTCGGATGTTCACTGGCTGTGCACGGCTTGTATCCTTCCCCGGTAAGGATGTTTCACACCGTTTGAAAGTTGACGTTGTACCCTCTGGTCACATCTCGGATCGAAAGACCGGGGTTGGCTTTAACACACCTGTTCCCCGAACAAATTGCACTACACTTTCTTTTAACACTGGAAACTTGTAACCAGTTGGTAACAATCCGTGGATTTTCGTCTGTAAGAGTTATTGTTGGTTGGGAAAATTCACGTTTTGTTAAATATAAAACAGTAGACACACACAAGAGTGAGAGGGCTTGTGCCGCTGCCAAAACACTCAAAGGATACTGAAGGGAGGAAAATCGTAGCTTTAAGCTAAAAATGGATGCACATATGCAGAAAATAGGATTAGCAAAATTGATTGAAGAGAGCCATCTGAGATATGGAAGATTAGGCAGAAGTGAACAAGAACATAGTGAAGTGCAGTGAAATGGTTTATACCCACCCCCTTTTAGGGGCTCGGGATGGAAGGACTGCCTCCGTTCAGGACCTGTTGTGCTTTTGTACAGCTTGTTCACCTCGTACCGTACAATAAAACGGTCTCACACGGCTCGCTAATCGCAAATGATCCTCGATCGTCCATCAGGGACGATTCCCTCAGGCCGGTGGCCTTAATTGTCAAGGAGGGTCCCGTTTCGGCTCGACCAAGGTGGCCATGCCACGGTCAGCCGATGTAGTCAACGACGGAAGACGCCTGCCAGCCAAACGAGCCAGCAACGCCTGCTGAGCCGTATGTGGCTGATGAACGCCACCAGATTCGCCATTCTCTCAATGTAGTAGATCCCGCTGCATCAGTAAGTACTAAATTTTAAACCCTCGGATACACGCCACATATATGTGAAAACCCACACCCACACGCCACAGAAAAGGGCAGTAAATGTTTTAGAAAATGTGAATCTTCCTTTGTTTTCATACTTTGTCCGCGTTGCCCCTCCAAATACCCAGTAACATGCCGGCCCTGCGACACAGTTCAGGGGTCTCATGCTACTGAGCTAGTTAGCTGGGAGTGTTTGGTAATGCCATAGTCACAAACTATCGGTTCCAGATCAGCTCAAGCTGGAATATTTATTTCTTGTTCAGTGTGTGCACGTTTTAACTAATTAAGGTAGATCAACTTACAATTTAGTGTAGGCTTCGTAGTTTTAGATTAGATCCAATTTGATTTCCACTAGTAGGGTATAGTTTAATGCCGCGTTCACATTACAGCCTATATTACGTAATATAGGCTGTCTTGCAATGAACACTCATACATAGGATTTCCAGTGAAAACTAGATGTATGAGTGCTCATTGCAAGAGAGCGTATATCAAGAGATATACGCTGTAATGTGAACGGGGTATTAAAGATTTAGCATCTAATAAAGTTCGAACGCTACGAGAATCTGTACAATCACCATGATTCAATAATTGCCAGTTTGGATCAATTTTAGGATAAGTTCATAGAAAAAGAATAATCAGTTTATAGCTTACGTTTTGAGATTAGGTAGTTCTGTATGTAAATAATAACTAGTATTAGGAATTCACTTAATAATGTTAACAAATTTAAGAGGTATTTTTCAATAAAATTAACGTATTTGTATAAAAGACACCAGTCCACCAGTGAATCCACTTTCAGTTCGCCGTTCACACACGCTTTTTCCTTTTTCTCCTTTAACCTGTCTTTCATCACTCCTGTCATTGACCGCCGCTGTCAAAGTCCACCGATCGATTAGATGACCAGCGTTGCCAAATAGCGTAGCAACAGTACCTCAACACCTTGCTGCGCAGCTGACGATCCCTGGTTCCAGTTTTTTCGTAGGTCCGCTGATTCCTTTCCACACTCAGGGTTTCCTTGTAGGTTTCGAGCACTCGACAAACTGTTGTTTTCGGCATCTTTAGCACTTTAGGCAGCTTGGAACCGGACCACTCTGGATTTTTCAGGTGTTTGTGCACAATATTTTTTCTTCTTTCGGGTTCCATTTGACGTAATTTCTGAACGCGATCGACTACTTTGATCAAACGTGCACCAGAAGGGTAGAACAAGGTAAGGGTAAACAAACCACTGTCAAAGATTTTCGATTCCCATACCATATCTATGGATGACGTCATTTCGGAAACCAGAAGGTCCCGAAGAAACGAGCTCAGCTTTTTGGCTCAGCTCTGGTACTATCTTCGGTCCCAAGCTAATTGATGCACCCCTCGAAACATTGGAAAAACCACTAACCCCTCATTTTATCTGTCAAACTTTCATTGCAAATCAAAACAAACATAGTGTAGTACTAGAATTTCGCCAATTTTAAATCGTTAGTTTCCACTGGTTGGTATTAGCTTTCTCATGAATTATTACAAGCCTGCCATGGCGTCAGACTAGAGAGGATCTAGTATAAGAGAGGTGCGGACTGGCTGGTTTTGAGCCAAATGAACTGTCAAAGCCAGAGCCAAACGAGCAGCGCCTATCTTGATTGCAATGGTAGTGTTGCTAGAAATCATCTAGGCATAGGTTACCAACGCAGTTTGTTTTGAATTAGCTCCTCTCTTATACTAAACCCTCTCTATTTCAGACTATACTTCAAGCTGAACATTGCATTAGGTCCTAAGTAACATTGACATATTCTCTTTGTCGAATTTCTATTTGTATCCCCACAGCCATGTAAAGATGTTCCCAGCTATTTTCAGCACACAGGTCGATAAAAAAAGCTTTTATCTAGCATCTGATAAGACAAACACAACAAGAAGCGGTTATGTTCTCAAGTTATTATCGAAAGAGGAAGTCGACGAAGAGAATCGATCAATGTTGCTTAGGACCTAATGCAATGTTCAGCTTGATTTGATATCACATAATATAATATGATATCAAGAAAGCATATATTACGTGATATTAGCTTTAGTCTTAACGTACTATTAGCAACCGGTGGAAACTAACGATTTTAAATTGGCTCACTACTTGACTAGCCTATTGGCACCGACAAACCGACATGAATGACCATATAAAAAACAATAAAATTTCTGACCAAAGCACACTACTGACATCAGGCTCCGAGTTCGCGGGAAATATGTAGCTAAGCCATGAAACCGCATGCAAAAGTTATGAATTGGTTCGTGTATGATCTATTCTGGTGAAATTATTTTTATCTAGATAAAAAAAATCATATGATTTTGACAGTTTGGAACACTTATTCTTCTTCTTCTTCCTCGCATTTCAAGCATATTGCGTATGGCATATTAGCTTATTGCGTGCTCTCAACTTAGTGTTCTAGATGCACTTTCACAGTTATTAATTGAGAGCTTTCGATGCCTGTACCATTTTTGCATTAGTATAATTGTGTGGCAAGTACAATCATACTCTATGCCCAGGGAAGTCGAGAAATTTTCCAACCCGAAAAATACCTAGACCAGACCGGGAATCGAACCCAGCCACCTCCAGCATTGTCTTGCTTTGTAGCTGTGCCTTTACCTAAGCTAAGGGAGGTCCCAGTTCGGAACACTGCACATTTACAAAATCGACCGTTTACGATTTTCGGCCATAAGTCAGAATTAAGTGTTATGTCGGTTTGTCGGTGCTAGATAAACATTTCAAAAGATCCTACCTGCATTGATCGATTCTCTTCATCGACTTTCTCTTTCGTCAATAACTCAGCTACAAAACCATTCCCTGTTGTATTTGACGTTTTGGACGCTATATAAGAACCTTCTTTATCAAACTATGTGGTAGAATTAGCGCGAAATCTGTTTTCATAGCAGTGGTTATGCAAAGAGAAAGTCGATGAAGAGAATCGATTAAAGCAGATAGGACCATTTGAAATGTTCATCGAGATTTGTTCCAAGCAAATCGATTAACGTACCCCATTCTAGTCTAAATTCTAGTTATACGCTATGTTTGTTTTGATTCGCTATGAAAGTTTGTCCACAAACGAAGTGACAGACGGAGCGGCTCGAAAACTTTGGTGACTAACCTGCTATTGCAATTTTTCAGTGTACCACATGGCAACACTACTACTGGATTGAACTAGCATTTTCACCAAATATACGAGAATGTTTTGGTTCTATCTCTTTCACTCTACTCAAAACTGAAATGCATAAAAAAATTACAAAATGATACACTCTTTGCACACTGTCAAAGAATCATTGTACACAAAATCAACTTCGTGCAAAACCAAAACAAAAATACTATCCCATCTGGTGGATGATGGCACAAGCTTTTAAGAAAATTTTATTACAGCGAACTGCATTATTTTAATTGATTTCTTCGCCAGTTAGTCGTGTGTCACTTCGTTTGTGGTTTGACAGATAAAATGAGGGGCTCGTGGATTTTCCTATGTTTCGAGGGGTGCATCGATTAGCTTGGGACCGAAGATAGTACCAGATCTGAGCCAAAAAGTTGAGCACGTTTCTTCCGGACCTTCTGGTCTTAGAGTTACCTGTATGCTATTAGCTTAAAGGCGATCCAAACAAATAAAAGAAAAAGCTAATTATATCTGCCTATCTGCCATCTCTCTTTACATACCAGATTGGCAACTGACAGGAAGGAAACAGTCAACATAGATCTAAACAGATTTGAGTTCACCACACGGTGAATGAGAACAACCCAAATTTGAGTTAAGTTTACTCATAAATCACATAAAGTGCAGGAACTCAGTGATGAGTAAATTTTCTTCATGTTTTTCCAGGATTTTCCAAGTTTTTCCAGGATTTTCCAGGAAAAAAAATCATGAATATGAGAAAAGTAAAGATTATATTTTCTCAGTCTATTGGTACAACTCCTAGACTGAGTAAAATTTTCATCAATCTCTTTTTGGTGGTAGCTTCCGAGATGCCATGGATCTCATACGGTCCGCGATCGAAGGGGTCTCCTGGTATATATTGATGGTCGTATGCACAAAGTTCCGCATAACCCCTAGAGATTTCAGACGTCTGAATATGTCGCCGGGTCGGTCACCGTTCAAAAAACATTTCACGATGATTCCCCGATACCGTTCCATCGCGCGTAATAAACAATAAACAACTGATAAACAGTCAACACCACACACATCCGTTAGTGTATACATGTAGCTAAAGTTGACACAATCATGAAAAATTGTATTCGAACTTATTGAACACCGTATATGAAAAATTGCGACCAATCTGTTATTATTTTACGATCACAGAACTGGTTACAGCTACTTTTTCATGAACCATTCATGCACCTTCACGATTCTTAAAATCTGAACGCCTATTCGCTCCTTGTGACAACCCACATCTTCGAAACAGCATCCTTCCTATCGAGAATTGCCAGCATCCAACCACCCCGAGAAGAGACCACGGA
Source organism: Ochlerotatus camptorhynchus (assembly GCF_037179485.1). Taxonomy (NCBI): domain Eukaryota; kingdom Metazoa; phylum Arthropoda; class Insecta; order Diptera; family Culicidae; genus Ochlerotatus; species Ochlerotatus camptorhynchus. Next base: position 4,168,695 of record NW_027040988.1, read on the forward strand.
AAATCCTCTCCTGTCACCAATACCACGGCACCTTCTTATCAGTTCCGAATGTTTGCTTTCACGTAAACATCGAAACGTAGATTACAGCATCATCCTTCGAATGACTCGCTCCACTCACTTTACGATGCAAAGGAATTTTGTTTTGTGTATGAAAAACCTGCTCCCATGTCATTTGTGCTCGCTCTCTCCTTTTCTCCCTTGATAAGAGTGATCTTGTTCCCAAATTTGCAGGAGAGCGTGTGTCATCCTTGTAATCTCCTTCCATCCGCCGTCCCGCTCTGTTGGTTGCCTACTGTCTGTGGGATGCTATAGGTTTTCCATTCAATCCGGTGCAGCAGTGGGTGGGGGAGACTTTTCCTACGAATTCCGAGGCCAGGCGCGCGTACGTTCTACTCTACTTCGAATCGAGTGTGTGCATGTGTGAATGCCGTGCATGTGGTGATGTAAACTGTCCTGTAGCGGTGGCGGCTGATGAAGAGAGGAACAAGGACACTGGCTGTACCATGCTGGTGAGGCAAGGTAACAACAAATTTTGGGTTGACGTATACGCGAGGGGGTTCAACAGCACCCGTTTCAAGTGGTTGCGGGTAAACATGGCTAATGTATGAACTGATTGATAAGATGGTCGTCATTATATAAATCAAATAAGATTGCCAATTACCCTTCATGTATGTACTTAACCTTCTCAAATCAATTCAAGTTCTGCTTTCCAGTAATATCGAAAAACAATTAATCATCCGTCTCCATCAATTGACGCTTTACCGTGCAAGCACTCGACCTGTAATTCCATTACCACTTGTAGCCTTCCAGCAGCAGCAGCCCGGCAATCCTATCTCATAAATCTTCCCGGAAAGCCGACAGCTGCCGCTGATCGCTAATTGAATTAGAGTACTCCTTTCAGTTGCTCTCTTTTGGCACTTAATTCCATCGGATCGGCGAAAGGCGAGGCAGAACCGAACCGAACAGCCGCAGCCGCGTGTGTTTGCTTTCTCTCTCGACGATTTTACGACTTAACTCGCGCAAATTGACGTCGCGCCGTCGTCGTCGTTGTTTCTGTTTTTACGAACCGCGCGATGACGACAAACGCTAGAAAAGCAACTCTCTATCATATTGAAGCGAAAAGCAGTCCTATATACAGTTGGTCAGGTTGATAATATTGTGGATAAATGCTATTAGGGTAGAGAACTACTTCGGCCTAATCGCCAATTAGGCCGGGCCTATCGAGCAGAAAACTTCAAATAAATCCATGATTTCAGAATTAACAAGTCAATTATGCGTTTGATAAGATACTTTAGTTAATAAACTACCGAACGAAGTCAATGAGAACGCGTGATAGGAAGGTTTGCACCCATAATTCACAAAAACAAAAGAAGCGCTCCGACCGAATAAATTTTTATCTTCATCCAATAGGCCGAAGTGAATTCATTTGCGTTTCAATGGCGTTTCAATGCGTTAGGCCGAGTTTAAAATCCGTAGGCCGAGTTTGGCGTCAAGAAGCAGTGTTAGACTTTAGACAATATCTCAACGATTGGTTTCTCTCAGTAATAGGGAAGAGCGCTACTTCGTCGTAATCGCCCATTTTCGTTCTATCGAAGAAATCATCAATAATATCAATGATTTCACAATGCACAAAACAATAATACGTTTGTTCCTATGCGTTAGTTCATTAGCTACAACATAAATCCTATGTATTAGAGCGCATTGTATGCATATTTACGCTCATTGTTCTCAAAACAAAAGAAGCGCTCCTAGCGCATCCCCTTTTTCTCCGTTTATCCGTAGGACGAAGAAAATCTAATGGCGTTTCAATGCGTTTGGACGGAATTGAAACGCGTAGGACGAATTTAGAAGCAAGAAGCAGTGTTAGATTTTTAATAATATCTCAACATTGTTTGACTCTTTATCAAATCCAACGGTACGTATGGAAAGGTGGATAAATTTAGAAGTTATCTTTGATGAAAACATTCCATGTTTTGTTCAAACCCTGTCCAAAAAGCGTGGTAAAGTGCACGATGTCCTTAGTAGGACGGAAATTAGATCAAAAACCCTAATAACATTCCGTTTGGTGCTAACCTGCGCTAGATTAATAAATACTAAGTGCGGGTAGTGCTTAATAGGCCGGAAATGGGGTAGTTAACCCTATGTGTATGTATAATGCTCACGCGTTTTCTTCAAAATCTTCTCATGATTTCTTACAAAATGAGCATAATCCTTCTTCTTCTTCTTCTTCTTATTCGCATTTCAAGCTTATTGCTTAGTGCATATTAGCTTATTGCGTGCTCTCAACTTAGTGTTCTAAATGCACTTCCACAGTTATTAATTGAGAGCTTTCCATGCCAATACCAATGCATGAATTTGTATATTGTGTGGCAAGCACAATGATACTCTATGCCCAGGGAAGTCGAGAAAATTTCCAACCCGAAAAGATTCCCTCGACCGGACCGGGAATCGAACCCGCCGCCTTCAGCTTGGTAATACCGTGCCTTTACTGACTAGGCTATGAGACCCCACATCCACAAAGTCATAAATTTTTAAGAGATTTTGAAAAATGTTCTAGACCGAATATTCTGGCTATTTTACATTGAGATCTTGAAAGTTGTCCAAGCCTACACTGCAACAAAAAGTTACGTAAAATTCACCTAAATAGGCACGGAGATATTTTCCATCATACTTTTCAGATGAATAATACGTGTTTTGGGGGGAGAGATTACATTTGAGTGAGTCATTAAATGATTGCGTTCTAGAAAAATTACCTAAATTACATTATTTAATAATTGGCACTGTTGTTCTCGAAGTTGAAGTACATCAACCGTTTACACACCAAATTTAAATCGCTGAAAATCAGTAAAATTTTGCTGATTTTAGACTTGATGAAAGATCAGCAAACTTTCCAGCAAAATAATGCTGCTGTATATTCCAGCAATTCCAACTTCTGTCAAAATGACAACATTTTATTTTATTTATTTATTTTTTTTTTGTTTCTTTATTTAGGAGATTTTTAGCCGGACAACATTTTACTGAAAATCAGTCAAGATTTCAGATTTCATTTTGACTGATTTTTTCAACAATACCTAATTCTGTCATTTAGCAGCATTTTGCTAAATAACTTAGTAAATCGATATTTTTCGTACTAGGAGCATGCAGCTTCTGAAAAAGATTGTTGATATAAAAATCACAAATAATATAGAATCACCAACAAGATCACCTGGCTCTTTGCCATATATACATATTTTATTATATATAACCAGTGTATTTACCAACATAATTTTAATTATTTCCTCCACCTCCGATGTAGACGGTGGTGCGTACGTACTTGAGACTGTCACGCTAACAGTTTGACAGCTCATTAATGGGTGTCAAGCAAACTGTTTATGTTAGCTGTATTTTCCGTAAAAAAATATCGTAAAACATTGCTTTGCTGATCATGATCCAGCAATCCGTTTTACTCAAATCTAAATCTCAAATTTGGTGTGTAGTAGCACCCTTATAGTTCGTCAATTGTTGATTGTTAGCACCTCGAAAAATCCATTCCCGTATTGGGCATTTTAATTTTTAATTTATAAATGAGTGTTAATTTATAAAAAATATAAAACCTACGCTTGAAAACATGAAGAACCCTGGCAGCTTTTATATTTGTCCAAACATCGAGAAAAAATGTCACAGATTCTTGAGTTTCCTTTTAAAGTCCATTAAATTGTATTGTATTTTTACATACTAATATTTCGGTAAAACAAAAGCAAAAATTCCAAGTCTAGGTCTTAGAAAAAAAAATAAAAATCTCTAAAATGTATTACGATCGAGATTTTAAGTCCTAGACGCATTCAATTTTGTTTTATGTCCGTGATCTTTACAACTGGGAAAAATTTCCTCGTGCCATAATACAGGTATACTTCGATATAACGTAACTGTCAATGTTGTCTTCCATTGCCGATTTCTCGCAAACGATCATTCTATTCAGCAAAGTAATAACAACATCGAACCGATGAGACAATCTCCCATCCATTGGTAATGTTAATTTGCATGATTGAATTGTTAATTGCGAAATATGTACGATGGAAGTCAAAAGTAACAGTTACGTTCTATCGAGATATAACTGTAATGGGGTTTTTTTTTCTTAAACTGCGTTCTATAAAAGTTGTCTAGATCCCAGAGTAATGATTCTTTTTCTATGTTTGAGGTTCTATTCTTGGGAGGAATGAAGAACAGTAAAAAGACGACCAGTTCGTTATAACGACTACAAAGAAGAGAAGGATCTTTTATTAATATACTCATGGCTAACTTAGATCTATGTTCATTTAATTCTAGACTGCAGTTCTTAATGTTGCTAAATGCATCGCTTCATATATATCCTAGATCATAAAAAATTGCTGTACTAAAATTGTAAAAAAATGTATAATATCGATACTTTGAACATTTGTCTCTGTGCCTCAATTTAGCCATCTAATAACAAATTCGTGATCTGCATAGTAAGGAAATGGAGGTTAGAATTGGAACGTGCTCTTGCTTATTCAAATCATACTTATTTTTCAATAACATATTTATGTGATCCTTAAATCATTTGTTTTATTTTTCAAAAGCATGAAAAATGCCGGAATAAAGGATGATTGGAACCATATCTTTCCGATCAATAAATGTCATTTTGGTCTCTTTTTTATTGTTTAAATGTCACTATTTTCGTAATTTTAGTCATTAAAGCTTCTACCCACTGCCAGTCCTGCATACGACAAACACGATAAGAAACGGTTTTGTACTCAAATTATTAACAAAAGAGAAGGTCGATGAAGATAATCGATCAATGTTACTTAGGACCTAATTCATTTTTCAGCTTGATTCGGCTGCCTCAATCATCATGTTGAGAGACCGATTCTCGGTCTAATATTTCTTGCAAGTTGTTGGTTTGCGTGATAAGAATTACGCGGTAACTGATGTTCTTATTTGAGCCCTGTTCATTCAAATTCGCAAAAACGAAAGTCACTCATTGTCTTCATTTTCAGCTAAGTTGAGTGTAGAAGGAATGATTTTTATCAGCACTGCTCCAGTGTATGCTTAAACATACAGTCAGGAATCCTTATTGCCGGATTCCTTATTGCCGGTCTCCCTTATTGCCGGATCCTTGTTGCCGGTCTATCCGCGAATAAGGATACCCACAGCTTATGGGATTTTCACTAATAGGAGCTGTGGTGAATTATCTCATTTGTTGCACTGTATAGAGCTATACTGTCTTGGACAAAGTTGTTGTACTGGGATAGACCAACAAGCATGTGTCATTGAATTCAGGTTTAATTGGGAACTACGCCGAACTACTTCAATTTTATGTTGCTTATGACGGGCGCTATAATATATGGATCTTAGGTCCAACATAGAATATTTCGTGATCCTGGCCATTTAGCAGGTTACTGTCTTCAGCAAAATTGTTCAGGTGATCATGTCCTCATCAACGTGTAGAGATCAGATATCGATGGACGTCATTTTGAAATTGTAGATGGCGGCCTTTGCTATAACGTAAACTATCAATGCCCCGTAACGTGGGTAGATCACCTTTTCGTGGTACGATATGGGATGTAAGATCTACCACCGATCCCTAGTCCTGACTACTTCAAATTAGGGGAACAGGATTTTTCAGTAATCCAAGGAAAACATCTTAGTCCTTGTTTCTTTTTATGCCTTTTTGATAGTAACAAGACTCGGCTTTGTCCACCGAGGATGATCTTGAAACAAGGAAAAAATGAGTTAGTTAGTCTTCATCTATGTGATTCTTAATCTTCTATTCGTTGTTCCCTAGTTTGAAGTGATTAAGACTAGGGTTCTGATGCATGGTCATTATCGGTGTCATTCCTTAATTTTGTTGCTAAGGAATCCAATTTTAACTGAAAAAGGGGCGCGCCTTTGGAGGGTGTTTCAACACTCCGAAGGGTATAAATAGCGGAACCTTTCAATTAGAGTCGGATCCTTTCGATAAATGCAAGAATTACAACTTTAAAAAATCGAATACTTCATCATTTCTCAATAGTGATGGAGTAATACGACATGCACTAAACTAAGGACACGGGATATACTACAATAGATCAAATTACTGGTCGCAGTGGTGTTAGGTCCCGAACAGAGGAAAAAAATGGGGACGACGTGTATAGTGCCAAAATCGATGTCTGCCACCATTTTGGGATCCAAAATGGTGGCAATTGGCTTTCGAAGGGACCCTTAGTGGCTATGGACAACCTCGTATCATTTAAGCACAGTTAACGTGGGCCGTTTACGGGGTAGGTTTGGCGATAATCCACTAGGAAGATGAGTTTTGTCTAATTAAAGTTTTAGGGTATTTTTGGGCTCAAAATATTGTCTCGCATTAATTTTCCTGAATAATGCTTACCAAGCATGTTGCGTATGATTTGTATACTGTGTGTAACGTATCATTGAGCACGATGGCAACGTTTCAACTTCCCTTAGCAAATCATGGATTTTTGCACTCTGTTCGACATAACTGTCCAATGTGCTGAAGCTTTCGAACTCGGACAATTTCATCTGCTGTAGCCGGTTCATCTCTTATAATTTCGTTGATTTCACCGTGTTTCTTATCCCCGGCGCACCAAACTTTCCGTGAATTTGTTGAATTTCGGACATGATCTGCAAATCATCGTTGTCGTCTTCATTGCATTCGCGAAATACGACGGAAGAATTTTCTTCCAGCAGTTTACCAACGTGCTTTGTTTCATGTCCTTTAGAGCCACATCCAAGCAGTTGGAACAATTCTTGATGCTGAACTACTTTCGTGTATCCGCTAAAGGCCTTCATTTTCGGCTATTTCCAGAATAAAACTGTAGCTTCTCTTGACATACTTCAGCTTGAAATGTTTGATGATGACTTGGTGAAGGGGTTGAATCAAAGACGTGATCTTTAGTGGCATGTATAGAAGCATTATGTTGGGATTGCTTATGGCGGGCGGATGCAACGGAGCGCTATCAAGGAGCAGCAAAGCCTTGAAGCTAATATTCTTGGCTGCGCAAAACACCTCCAACTATGGTGAGAAGCAGTCGTTTATCCAGTCCTCAAATAACACTAGTTTACAGCATTTTTGAACTCGGTAAGGTGTTGATCATTTCCAATGCAAAATCCTACGCTGAATTCAATGTTTTAATCAACATTTTTAATGGGATAAAAAGATTCAAAAAATCATTCCATAATTTATTCTTAAAGTCCATTTAAAACCGGAGAAAATGAGCCTTTTATGGATGAAATCGGTTGGTAATTGTCGAAGTTATGAGCATTTTTGTAAAACACTTAAAAATGTTGCTGAAATACAACAGCTTTAGAGTTCCTTTTCTAGGTGTCGTTGTAAGCATCCAAATCGCATGTAAAGTTTTCATGGGAGATTCTTTTCTCTACATATCAATTTGATTAAGGCATATCAGGATTTAAAACCGAGTTGATACAAAAGAAATTTATTTAGGTTTTATTAAAAATGATTGAGAATCGAATGACTTTGTCTTCGATGTTTTGAACTTGTTTCTCGAATCAGAAACCAACAATAGTCACCCATCATTGCTTCATCCCAAAACCCTTGGTAACGACGTTCCATCATCTTCATTTGTTGGTGAAAACGTTCGCCGTGCTCATCACTCTCGTCACCAAGATTTTCCGGGAAAAAATCCATGTGAGAATGTAGGAAATGTATCTTCAAAGACATATTCACACCTGTGTTCAGTGAAATAAAAGGATTTGAAATTAATTATATGTAACAAACACAATATTTTTGATTTATACCTATTTTCTCATAATTTTTGAGCAATTCATCGACGGCTTCCTCATAATCTGGGCTTCTGAAATTTCCTAAAAAGGTTGTGACAACACGCTGGAACGATTTCCACGCTTCTTCCTCATCTGGTGTCAAAACTGTATTGAATGCGGAATCATTGAGAAGTTTTTTGATCTGTGGGCCAACAAATACACCTTCCTTTATCTTTGCGTCAGATAAATTTGGAAATACTGATTTCAAGTACTGGAATGCCGGCCCTTCTTTTTGCAACGCTTTGACGAAATTTTTGAATAGCCCAAGTTTTATATGTAGTGGTGGAAGTATTATGCGTTCTTTTACCACAAGAGGATCATTTTTAACGTTGTCTTTACCAATTGTGAAATTATCCCGTTTTGGCCAATCTTTTCGGACGTAGTGTTCCTTACGAGCTCGACTGTCCCATTTACACAAAAAACACATATATTTTGTGTATCCCTGTTGCAATCCAGTCAACATGGCAACCACTTTAAGATCGGAACAAATTTTCCAATTGTGTTGATTGTAATTTATCAAATTGAGCAATAGAGCCATTGATTCATACGTTTCCTTCATATTAACGGCATGAGCTAATGGAATAGAAGGTTTCTCATTCCCTTGATGCAGTAAAACGGCTTTCAAGCTCAACTTGCTGCTATCGATGAATAAACGCCATTCAGCTGGATCATATGGCTCACCAAACTCTTCAAACAAGCCGTTTACGTCATGGCAAAAACATGCCTTGTAATTTGTAGAATAATATTTGTCAAATTTCTTGTGACGATTCCTGTGACAAGAAATTTTGACCTCCTTGCTCAGCATGTTGTGTTCTTTCAAGCGTGATGCCAGCAATTCGGTTCTCCTTCGATAAGTCGAGATCTCGCACCAAATCATTAAATTCGGATTGTGTAAACAGTTTTGGGTTTCTTTCCAATTCCACCTCGAAGTCTTCCTCGCATTCCTCCTTGAATTCCTCCTCACTTTTTGTAACGGTCGATTCAACAGAGGGCGCTCGTTTCCGCTTTGGATAAACAGGATACGGGACCGAACTTGAATGTGGAACAGGTTTTGTCATAGAAGCCACTTGTGGATACTCAACTGTTTTGTGACGTCCTTGTTGCTTAACTTTTGTCAAGCAGAAATAACAATCCGTTGCATGACAAAACGGTCGACGCCATATGGTGGGCATGTCAAAGGACAAATAGCGACTGACAGATAACAAATAAGTGAGTTAGTAAGTAAGACATTAACACTTATCAAAAATAGATGAAGTAAGATAATGTCGATCAGGAAAGAACAAAGCACTACCATGCTGTACATAAATTGTTTATATGAAATTTATTCAAAAAATCAATTAACCTTGCGCCTGACATCCACCTAGCCAAGCACGTTTTGCACGAACTACATAATACTTTTGGAATCCACGGTTCGTCAAAGTCTCCAGGATCAATTTTAAAATAAAGCCTGTATGCAGTTTGCAACGAAGCAGTGAAATTGACCGATTTTGTAAATATATAGTTGCCACACGCGTAGCAAAACTTTTGAGGATCATTTTTACACTTGAATTCACGTTTTGTCGTATACATCGTTAAGCAATGTTAAAGAAAGAAAGCTGTCAAATTGAGTTGGTTGCGTTAGGTTCTCGCCGAGCGGTCTCACAAACACTAGCGTAAATTATATTGTTGAAAATATCCCATTTAATTTTGCGTGACAGCTGGTAGTGTTAGTGAAATGCACCGTATGCGTACACGTCCGCAGAAAGGCTTACTGGAAGTGGTGCATGAACCTAGGAGCGGGACAACGGCCAATCTTGGAACATTCAATTTCCATGATTTTACAAAAAATTTCATAACTTCGACAATTTCCAACCGATTTCATCCATTAAAGGCTCATTTTCTCCAGTTTTTAATGGACTTTAAGAATAAATTATGGAATGATTTTTTGAATCTTTTTATCCCATTAAGAATGTTGATTAAAACAAGATTGTTATGGAAAATTCGCAGGAAAAATAAAAAAAAATTATGTAAATTTTTAAATGACTTCAAAATTAAATTTTTAATTAAGACATAATATTGCAGTGAACGATAGCAAATTTATTTAGCTTCATTTTCATAAAAAAAGATTTAAAATTGGTGAACTAGTTCCAAAGATATTGACATTTTAGTAATCGTACTTTTGTCCAAAATTAAAAAAATCAAAATTTTTGTGTATCTCAAAAATGGCTCTACTTTAATTTTTTCTGACCACGGCATTGAATTCAGCGTAGGATTTTGCATTAGAAACGTTGGTCAACCACTAAAGTTCACACTTTTTATGTTGTTTTGTAAACTAGTGTAATTCTCGGGTCATTCAACCTTTCTTGTTGCCACGATAATGCGCAGGGAGATTTACTTCCTGTAAATTTCGCTTTAGAGAAAAACAAGATTGAGAACCCTTGTTTATCCCTTTCGGTCCCGGCGTTGTTTCCAGATGCTGTGAGACATAAGATCTTTGTTTCATCGCAGTTGAGCACTTGGTTGAGGCAATACTAAACACTTTCAATTTATTTTTTACCAACGATTAAATGGCATCGATTTCCGGCCTTTACACGTTGGAAATACCCATATTTGACAGCTTTTCTTGAAACGATGGCCGCCATCTTAGATTCTAAAATGTAGCCTGGAAATGATTTCCGGCCTCTACACGTCGTCCCCGTTCCGGAAATACCCACACAAAAGTGCATACTCTTGCCCGGCTTTACTGTGTGGACCCCAGTGTGGATAGTTCTACGGGTTTATCCGTAGATCTACATCCACCGAAAAATATAGGATTCTATTACAGATTTGCATAAACAGTAATATTTCGCGACATGAACAAATTCTGTAATGTGGTCGCCGGACGGCTTTTAAATTAATAATTTTTATGTTACCTTATTTTTCCCCAAATGCATTGCGTCTAGAAAATCGTCTCATCATCATTGTTATTGTTGAAAGTTGTATGAAACGCATGTCTGTCATGCATGTCTGAGAAATTTGTTTTGCGTGTCTGACCATAAAATTCTACAGATTTCCCAGATTTTTAAGGATTTTTTTTTAATTTCAAAGAATTTCTACGGTTTCTCAAAAAAATGGCTCATCCACCGCTCATTACTTTCAATAATTTTAACTTTTTGAATGACGATTTTAGGGAAATGGTCCTTAAATTTAGCAATAATTATTGCACTGGAAACAAATATCTACCTATCTACGAATTGTACTGCATGAAAAGTTAACAGCACTGTGTGGACCTATGGAACTAGGTTTGGAGTGCGTACATCTTCTTCTCTGCCTAGATCACGGAGACTTCTGCCGTCACACAAGAAAACGATCATCTATTTTTAGCCCTTGCGAGACGCGGAAAATTGGTCCTCATGTTTTATTTTCGTGGTTCTTTTTCATCGCTTCACAGTTTGTTTTCAATGTGCACGTCCCTCACGTTTACTCTCGTATACCTACACTTGCAGAAGTGTCGGCTGAAATTGGCTTGGCTCAACTGCAACTGTGGGTAGATAGCGGGTATGTGACCCGGTCGTTTGTCTTTTGGGTGTAAGGTTGTTTTGTCTCTTTTCCGTTTAATGCATACAGTTCTAATTTTGAATCAGACTTTACTGCACCGATATTTTTTGCAAGCCAGTTAAGCAATTATTACGGTTTTCCAGAATGGAAGTGGAATCGTACGAAATTCGCACGATGAACGGGAGTAAACGAATGTGCGCACGTGCTTCGCTCTTCATTAAAGCTGGGACGAACAATCAGTTGACAAACGATATATGTGCAGAACGTCATAAGTTGCATTTTGCTAAGAATATGATCACAGCATCTGACGGGTGTGAAAATTGAAGTTATGGTCACAGGTGTTGACGGGACCTCATTTGATGATTGCCAAGCTATTGGCAAAGTAGAATGATGTGCGATATAATACGAGGCCAGACGAAGTGTCTTCTTCAGACTCGTTTATTATAATTTATGGGCAAATCTTATTCAATTTGTTGTCCACTTTAGGGTATTTTGTTCTATGAAAGAATAATACACTTGGTTTGGTTTGGTTGTCTTAGGCTGGTTCATCAGTCAAATATATTCCAGTTTTAAATTTACATCAAGTCACAAAAAACAATCTGGTTAGGATCTTACCAAGCCGCCAACCCCATCTGCTTTCCAAGAAATTCAATTAGTAAATCAAATTTCCCTGGTATTTACTCACGCTAGGCATTCATCAACCAACGAACCAACCGCAGAAGCCAAGCACAAAGCAACGCACCCGATCTTCTCAACAGTGATCACCCGAATTTAATGAGCCTATCACACTTCCCTCGCATCCCCCTCTCTTCCAGTAGACACGCCTGTAGATCGTTAAGCTGCATCTTCTGTGATATGACTTTCAGGGCCGTCTGGTTTAGGTTACTTTTACCATTTAAAACCGAAAAATCAGTGCCCTCTGTTGTTCAAAATCCTGGTGGCAGGCAGACGCGAAAGTAATAAATCATGTCCGATTTCATTCTGATGCGGGTGTTCACGAAGACGATCGTAATGTGCTAGCTGTGTCTGGCGGTGAAGAGCTAGCAAAGAACGATCGTTTCTTCACCGCAAAACCTCTGCGACCTGAATTTGAGTGTATAAAGTGATCTTTTGTTGTTTAATTCATCGGATACTGGAATGAATAAGCAGGATGATTATATAAAATTGGATCTGCGGGTGCTGATCGGCCCATAAACGAAGATATTAGCATTTCCAGGCTACATTAATTTCAGACTCGACCTTCTTCGATTTGCGTTTTTAAATCATGCATAAATATTCAAAAAAGCGAGATAAAATATTTGTACGAATCATAACTCGCGTAACATTTGAAAAGGGCCTATCCTCGTTGATCGATTCTCTTCTTCGACGTTCTCTTTGGTTTACCACAACTACATAAACTAATTTCTCGCTAAGCTTGCAGCACAGTTCGATAGAAGATGATGCTTGCGCCTGAAAAACACACTCAATGGGGAAAGCATTTGCAGTCGGGTTATTCGCCAAAGAGAAAATCGATGAAAAGAATCGATCAACAATGATAGGTCCATTTCTCGTGTTGCGCGAGATAACTCTAAAACGTAAATTTCAATCGAAACGACGTCTGGTACAAAAATGTAGGAACAAATATTCCCTTTTCTGGAAAAATATGCACAGTTCAAAAAATCAATCAATTATAGGTAAAAAATTAAGTTTTAAACTTAAATAACAGTCGTTATTTTAAATACTTTTTTAGTATTTTTTTATTAAAATGCTTATAAAAATGCTAACAGTAAATAGTTTTTTTTTTTTTTGTAAAATTTGGCACTGAATACAATATTGAAAGTCTAATAAATAGTTAAACTGTACAAACAAAAAGTTTAATTTTTTTTTTATTAATTGTTAACTATCCAAACTTAGCAGTGGTGGTAGTGTAGTGGTAAGCATGATTGCCTTTCACTCCAAAGGACCTGGATTCAATCCTAAATGGTGCTGTTGGGATTTTCTGAGGCATACAATCTCTGATCATGGATTTCATTACCTTTGACTATTTGGCCAGCAACAATTTCAATTCCAGATCCAATTATGTTAGGTACTATTGAGGCCATTACCACTTATTAGAAATCCTCTAGTGCTACATGCATTCCACAACGAAGGCGCTGGTATCACATGTTATTCAATTTTCAATGTATACAATTTCTGTAAATGTAATGAGAATAACTACAGATTATCGAAAATAATCGTTATTTAAAAACTTGTTGCATACAATTTATTTGGTACTTTCATAATCCGGAAGTCTTCATCATGGATTCCAAAATGGCATCAGCTACAGATATCCGGTTTTTACATGTCCTCCTTGTTCAGCAAATCTCTATATTGTAAGGTGAGGTACATAAGTGTAACAATATTTTTGCATTGTTGGACCTAACTTAACATTTGAACTAGATAGAAGGTTTTCGTCTTGGGTAAAGTTGTTCAGATGGACAAGATCTATCCTTAGGTAAAGAAGTTGGTGCAGAATTCACTCACTAGGAGGTTCTTGTGTGGCATTTATATTGAATTGTTTGCCCTAACTTAACATATGTACTAGATAATAGGTTTCCGTCTTGAGTAAAGTTGTTCAGATGGACAAAACCTATCGTAAGGTAAATAGTTTAGTTTAGAATTAACCTCCCAAGCGGCGATAGTGTGATATTTATTTTGAATTGTTTACCCTAACTTAACATATGGAGTAGATATAAGGTTTCTGTTATCAGTAAAGTTGTTCAGATGGACAAGACTTATCTTAAGGTAAAAAATTTAGATCAGAATTCACTCACAAGGCAGCGCAGATTATTTCCGTCCTTAGAAAAATTGTTCAGATTGACACTATCCTAGACTATTCATGAACAAAAGTGACTGAAAAATATGAACCGTATCTTATTTTTGAGGAAACATTTTGAAATAAACGAAAGCTTAAATTGAATTGCGATTTTCTCTCTATATGTGGATAACAGGTATCTTCTGAACAGAGTTGGAAACTAATGAATATTTTTTTCTGCCCAAGAATGCTGAAGAGAGCGACATTCTAATTAGTTAAAATGTCAAATAAAAGCAACAAATAAAAATAAATTCGAGCTCTAGCGATCTGTGGGGAGTGAATTCTAAACTATTATCACAGACAAACATACGTTAAAGGGTGATACGGTCAAAATTTGGTCAATATCAACTTGACGTATTTCTTTCAATTTTGCATTTAAAAAACCTGAACACCCCTCATTTTGAAGGTGTGTGTGTGTAGAATGTTGCTCCTATTTTGATTTTGGAATTCACTCTTCAGTTGTCAAAATGCCGTCCAAGCAAGAAGAGCAGCGTATCAAAATTTTGCTCGCGCATCGCGAAAATCCGAGCTACTCGCACGCAAAGTTGGTAAAATCGCTAAAAGTTGCCAAATCAACCGTTACAAATGTAATTAAAGTGTTTGGGGAACGTTTGTCGACAGCCAGGAAGTCTGGATCGGGGGGAAATCGAAAACCGGAAGCCGCTGAGACGACAAAGAGAGTTGCCGGTAGTTTCAAGCGAAACCCTAACCTCTCTCTCCGAGATGCCGCAAATAAGCTAAGGGTGTATCGTCTACAACCGTGCATCGAGCCAAAAAACGAGCCGGACTATCGACCTACAAGAAGGTAGTGACTCCACATCGCGATGATAAACAAAATACGACGGCCAAAGCGCGATCCCGGAGGCTGTACACGACGATGCTGACGAAGTTTGACTGCGTGGTAATGGACGACGAAACCTACGTCAAAGCCGACTACAAGCAGCTTCCGGGACAGGAGTTTTATACGGCAAAAGGAAGGGGAAAGGTAGCAGATGTTTTCAAGCACATGAAACTGTCAAAGTTCGCAAAGAAATATCTGGTTTGGCAAGTCATCTGTACCTGTGGCTTGAAAAGCAGCATTTTCATAGCTTCCGGGACTGTCAACCAAGAAATTTACGTGAAAGAGTGTTTGAATAAACGTCTGCTGCCTTTCCTGAAGAAACACGGTTGTTCCGTACTGTTTTGACCGGATTTGGCATCTTGCCATTACGGTAAAAAGGCCATGGAGTGGTACGCCACCAACAACGTGCAGGTGGTTCCCAAGGACAAGAACCCTCCCAACACGCCAGAGCTCCGCCCAATTGAGAAATACTGGGCTATTGTCAAGCGGAACCTAAAGAAGACCAAAAAAACTGCTAAGGGCGAGCAGCAGTTCAAGGCAAACTGGCTTTCTGCGGCGAAGAAGGTGGACAAGGTGGCTGTACAAAATCTGATGGCAGGGGTCAAGCGTAAGGCCCGGCAATTTGGATTTGGAAAAGCGGAAGCCTAACTGAATATTTTTCCTGAATTTTATACTAATTGAACTTGAAAAAGAAATTTAATTTGATTTTTTAAATAAACGATTTCACCGATTTACACGCGTTTTCCCTTGACCAAATTTTGACCGTATCACCCTTTACTCCTTCTCCTCAATCATCATACACGCATTAAACGTTTAAAGTAAATAATTTTTATTTCGCGAATCTTCCACCAGCACTGGCATCTGATCACTTTGACGTCTCTATACATTCCGTCGAACTTGTATGCAACATTGTTTGAGACATTGCACAGTGGTCCAGAATGCAGATTTAGGTGGAATCCCAAGTAACAATTTCCAGTTGAAGAAACGCTCTCGTTTTGATTTTGTTCAGCTGCATGTTGAATAATAATTGCACAATGTGTTCACCACAACTTTTATAAAACCCTTGTTTACACTGGTTTGGAGAACCTATACAACTGCAACACAAAGGTGTTGTCTAACGTATTCAGTTAAACGTTTATTCAAAATCAATTTCTTGTTGAAGAAACGCTTCCATTGTGTTTTTTTTTAACTGCATGCTGAATAATAACTGTACAATTTGTTTATTACAACTTCTGTAAAATTCTTGTTTACACTGGTTTGGAGAACCTGTTCAACTACAGCATTATATGTATACGCGGTATAGGAGTAGCAGCAACTTTTATACAACGTTAATAGATACATATTTAAACTCAAGCTTTATTATTTTGGTGAAAGCTCTTATACAACGTTTGTAGACACTTCCTGACAGCTGCTTTGAAATTTAGTAGAGAGGAAAACTGAGAGGCGTTTGTTACACTCTTTTATGACTCCTAAATATTAATTGAACAGCAAGCGGTGAAAAGCGTTTATAACACTTTTCAATGACTCCTTAATAACCGGATAGAAGCACTTTGACTATATGTTTTTAGTATTACTTCTACGTGAAGTCAACGATTTACATAGTTGAAGATGCTAATTTCAAATAACAGACTTTAGTGGTAATTTTTATACGATAGATGGAGTAGATGAAAGCATAGAGTTGATAGTTCCGTTAGAGTACGGCAGTGTGAAGATTGTATATAGATATTAGAATAGCGAACTAGGACAACTTTTAAGGAAGGTACAAATCGGTTTTTTCATCTCTCTTTACCAAACTCCCCCTTTGGAGAGGGATGGTGAGGGGTGTCCCCCCCCCCCGCCACCACTGGCAAAAAGAGATGAAAACCGACCCGTTCAAGTACCAACTGTGTGTTTGAAACAGTTCTACCGATTTTTTTTACCGCACTTCAATTCAACTAACTTCTAGATCTTAAGAAGGCGCAAATGTTTGCTGCACAAAGCTTTTCAATATCTTTCGCTGATCAAGAGTTATTGACGTTTTCATACAAAAAATATGCACTTTTCAAATTTTAATATCTCTGGTTGGGGCAAACAAAAAAAAAAGTTTTTTTATGGCATTTCAAAGGGCAAATGTTATTCTCAATAATATGAAAAAATTGGAGGTATGTTATTTTTTTAACTCGTATAAAATAAATTTGAATTTATTCATATTTTTTACTATATTTGGGCATATCTTTTTTATTAGATACAGTTGTTGCCTATAAAACATTCGTCTTAAAGATTTTTTAAAGTCTCTAGAAGATGACTTTCATGAGAAATTTCAAATAAAAAAGTTAGTGCTAAAAAACAATGTTTTCCAGGAATACTCTAAGTCAACTCCGAAAAATTACTCTAAAATTAGAACGTTAGGAGATAGAAAAAAATTTTCTTCGACAAAGTTGCTTGCAATTAACTTAGATACAACTTTGAAAACAACACATGTTTTTATAATGTAAAACAAAAAAGTTAGTTTTAAAAATTCCCAGCTGGACCACCCTGACGTTTGCAAACACCAAAAGAAGGGTATTTTAAGAACAAAAACTTCTTCGAAGACACTAAATGTCCAAATATTGAAACAAATGTACTAGCACATTTTATTTAAATTTGTCATTAGAGTGCACTATGGGAAATTTCCATACAAGCAAGCGGACAAAAATATTTTCTTCTTTTTTGCTTCAATGTAAGATGTTGAATGGTTGTAATTATTAATTAAGGGATGAGGAACACATTTTGATGATTCACGAACAAGTTTTGAAAAGGGCTTAGTTTTTATTTGATCTTTATTGATCATATTTTCAAATATTTTTCTTCTCTCACGCCAAAGTTACGAGTTCAAATCTCACCCGGACAAGTCACGAATGACCCAAGAGTGTTTAAGTGACTTTAATAAAAAAAATAACTGGAAGAAACGGTATAAATTTTATTTCAATTTTTTTTTCATTTGTTTTCTCGATATTGCACATTTTTATTATTCGGCACTGCTATCATCCCTAGCAAAATCTTCTTCAACTTCGTCGACAGTTTCCATAAGTTCTTCCAATGCATTGCAGTTATCATCACCGACTGTTGAGCAGTTTTCAGAATCTTCAAATATCATAAAACTTTTAACAATATCGGGATAGCTCAACGCTTTTTTTGATTGTCTTCTTTTCTCCATCCAAATGGTACTAATGAATGGATCTGATTCATTCATTGCTCAAATGAAGACATCATGTAAATTTTCGACTCTGGATCGTTTTCTAGCATGGTGAATTCGATATTGTTTCAGCTGTTTATGCTGACTTTCTGCTGCTTCTTCTGCTAATATTCCAAGAAGAGCTGGCGAATGAACTGTTATTTCTCCAGCATGAGCAAGTACTTTATGTACGGTTGCAGGAATTTTATACCAATCATATAAATAAACATAAAGTCTGTATGTGTCTTTGCAATAGACATCAATTTTTTTCAGGAATGATTGGCTCCTGACTGTTGATAGTAATTAAAATGTTTCGAAACCTCTCAATTAATTCTTCTTCGATTTTTAAAACGCTGCTTAAAAGATGAGGATTTGCGAATCCTCGTCGACAAACGTTACCTGTAGTGCTCATACCTGCTCCTCCCGATCTTGGTTGATCAACTCTAACTGCTAATTTTTCATAAAGCTGCGCCGTTACTTGTTTTGTCTTTGTATATACTCTTCTTTACATGGCTGTAAAACTTTCCATTGCTTTATATCCATACGATACGAAATAAGCAGGAGACATTCAAAGAAGCGAATCCATGCATGAAGTGGAGATATACCATAAACTAGGGTATCTACGCTGGATAAAAATCCTTCTTCTAGTTTTTCTTTGTTGTTCATTACGTTTGGAGTTGCCCCACAAATTGGACAGTTCTGCATTCATGAACTACCACAAATATATGTTAATACCTTATCGTCATTCATACTTAGTGCAAATTTAAAATCAACTTAGATTGTGTTTCCGTTTAATAGATCAAATTTCACTGGTATTAGTTCTTGCATTTCTATCTCCACGTCTTGTTTTGTAGCAAGAATTATCTCTCTACTCTCTTTTACGAATTGCAGGATGAATGGTCTACAAAACCGAATGCTTTGAGGCATGCGGTTAAACCACATAATTTTGTTCGAATTATTCGCCACATATAACCGTATTGGAGAGAGTGTTGATGACATCAGAATCATCTTGACATTCGTCTGGCAGTGTTTGATGATACTGGGAATAACCGGTTGAACCATCCATGCTCCAACTACTCAATAGAATCAATTTTGCATATTCCAGTTTTTTTGTTGTCATAAACTCGTCGAGTTCCCTCTCAATAACTTTGATGTCTGAAAAAATTTGTCATGCCAGATTTTTTCATAATGCAGCTGATTTAGAGGCGCCGATAACAGGACAACCGGTTAACACGTATATCAAATGGAAAGGCTGCCAAAGAAAAAGAAGCTGCCAATAATTGTCACGTTGAGCGTTGTAAAAACGATTATAGACAATTTTGGACAATTAGGTCGATTTAAATACATAAATCTGCAGGCAGCAATGTAAACAAACAAGGTTTTCAGTTGTGTGCATGAGAACGAGACAATGTAAAAAGAAGCATGCGCGCTGCTTAGACTGACGAGAATATGTAACGCAAAAATAATGTTATTGCAAGAAAATCAGCTAATGTAATCGAATTTTTGAAAACGCTCTATATCTAAATGGCGCAAATTTGCGCAAGATTTTTTTTTTCTCAACTCAATAAAATACACATAAATCTCGATCATGGAGCATAAAATTACCTGGGAATGTTTGGGAATAAAAAATGGCTGACCAACAAAAATTAATTTTTATGTGTTTCTTGTTATTTTCATCATTTTTTTTTAATTTTTATTATATTTTAATATTTTTCATCATATTACATTGCATTCTCATTGAAAGCTCTTTTCATAAGCTTTCTAATGGTGTGTAAAAACATATGAACAACAGTTAAATAAATTATAAAATGATATTTTAATGTGGGTTTGTTTTAAAGAAAAAAGTGTATGCATTTTTTCAACTTTCAAGTTGAATATCTCTGAAACTAAAAATTGTAGACACCTAAAATTTTGGGAACTTCTTAGTCAAAGTGTTTACTATTGATAGAGTATTCCAGAATCTGAGTACGAGAAAGTAAATTTTCTTATTTTTGTCCGCCTGATTTCCTATAGTGGAGTGGTCCTATTAAATCCATCTTTTGCCAATAACTTTTTTATTTGAAATTTATCATGAAAGTCATCTTCTAGAGACTTTTAAAACTCTTTAAGACGAATGTTTTATAGCTGAATTTGTTGTCTGTATCTCTTCTAATAAAAAAAAAATAAAGTAAAAAATATGAATGAATTCAAATTGATTTTATACGAGTTTAAAAAATAACATACCTCCAATTTTTTCATATTATTGAGAATAACATAAGCCCTTTCAAATGCCGTAAAAAACTGTTTTTTTTTTTGCCCCAACCAGAGATATTAAAATTTAAAAAGTGCATATTTTTAGTATGAAAACGTCAATAACTCTTGATCGGCGAAAGATATTGAAAAGCTTTATGGAGCAAACATTTGCGCCTTCTTAAGATCTAAAAGTTATTTAAAGGCACCTTTGCTGAGAAATTCGAAATAAGAAAACTAGAGCAAAACAACTGTTTTTTTAAGAGCCACCCTAATTCAATTCAATAAAATAGCTCTGAATCGGCCAATTTAAGAGATACAAAAAAGGTTCTTTTCAACAAAGTTGCTTGAAATTAGCTCAGCTATAACTTTGCCGAAGAATGTATACCTTAATTTATTCAAACAAAAAAGTTAGATTTTTTATTTTAATGCTAATAAGAACCACCCTAGAATTCATTGTCATAAAAATGGGGCATCTAGGCAAGCTGTCAAGTGAAACCGCACTACGCACCATCTACGATATTATCGCTGCTACCATCAGTGAACAGCTTGTCCAGCATTCGGGTTCCGGATGTACTCTTCAGCATTCCAAGAGATCCACATGGCTTTAGTTCCATGCTCTCCGGCTCACAAACTAGCTACAAATTCTGGTATAAATGCCAGTTATTTTGTCAGGTTACACATACTGATATATGTCTGGCCGAAGTCAGAAATACTACGCTCCTAATGAACTTCCACGATTTTTGGGTTCCGGCTACACTGGTCAGCATTCCTACCGCTCCACATGGTTATGTATCCATGCTATCCGGCATCAAACTAGCTGCAAGAATTTCGAGTTCCGTCTGCACTCATCGGTTTTTCTACAGCTCTACATGGTTCTGGGTCCATAGCAACAAAGTCTGGTAGAAATGCCGGTTATTGTATCAGGTAACGCATACTAGTATATGTTTGGCCGAAGCCAGAGGAACTGCGCCCCTAATGAACACCCTCTTTTGCGAGTCCTGGTCGCACTGTTCATCACTCCAACCGCTTCCTGTGGTTCAGTTCCAAAACTAGCTGCAATAATTCGCTCTATCTACGGTCTCATCGCTGTCACCATCATTGAATAGCTTGTCTAGCATTCGGGTTCTGACTGCAGTCTTCAGCATTCCAAGAGCTCCACATGGTTCTGGATACATGCTCTCCGGTTCCTAATCTAGCTACATGGTTTGGTAGGAATGCCATTTATTTTGTCAGGTAATAAATACTAGTATATGTTTGGCCGAAGCGAGAGATACTACGCCCTAATGAACATTAACGTTTTTCGAGTTCCGGTTACACTGTTCAACATTCCTACCGCTCCACATGGTTCTGGATGCATTGATCAAAACTAGCTGCAAGAATTCGCAACATATACGGCCTCATCGCAATCACCATCATTGAACAACTTGTCCAGCATTCGGCTCCGGATGCGGTCTTCAGCATTCCAAGAGCTCCACATGGTTCTGGATCCACGCTACCCGGTTCCTAATCTAGCTACATGGTCTGGTAGAAATTCTAGTTCTTTATCAGGTAACGAATATTGGTATATGTCTGACCAAAGCCAGAGAAACTGTACCCTAATGAAGTTAATCAATTGTTCCAGAATTTGCACCAACAATGTCTTCATCGTCGTCACCAGCATTCGACATCGACTATCGACCCATGGACCGGGGATAAATGGCTTTACCTTCCTTCTGAAGGAAGGCGTGATCAGAGATTTTATGCCTCAGAAAATCCCGACGGCACCCATTGGAGTGAGAGGCAATCACGCTTACCACTACACCACCGGCGGTGAGGGTAGATAGATAGTTCCGTTAGAGTACGGCAGTATGAAAATTGAATAGAAGTTGAAAATGAGAGTGACAGTACAAAGTCAAACGCACACCTTTTGCCTAACCCGTACGATGCACGCGAAGATTTGAAGTATGTCTTCAAATCTACAGGCAAAAAGTGTGCGCCCACCTTTGCTCATTACTGTCTGCGGCTGTGGAATAGTTCTAGCGACGTTTCATCACTGCCTAACATATTGAGGGTGCAATTTCAAAAAACCAAAATTGACTGCGTTACAAAAAGTGGTCAGGTTTTGACCACTTATAACTCTGTCAATAGCGGATGTATTTTAATTCTAAACAAGCCAATCGATTGGAAATTTGTCTACGAATCTGTTTAAATAAACACTTTATCAATTTTCAATGGGTCACTATTGAAAATTACACAAATGTCCAACTATTGCAATGGTGATCAAAATTATCACCGATTTCCTGCAAAAAACGCTTTCACACACAACACAGATTTCAAAATCGAATTCCATCCGGTCTCGCCGAACGGTGCTTATTCAAGCACCATGTGTGGTGGTGTTCGGTCGGTCGTCATCATCGTCAGCAGCAGCAACATTGCTTTCGGCGCTTGACGCTTGGCGTAGCTTACATCAATGTGATGAATAAAGAGGTTAAGATGACTACATCTGAGTACTCTTTCTAGCATTCAGCACTGCGATGGAAGTGTGATTTTTTTTTTGGATTTTCGTTAATTTTCATTGAACGTTCGCTCGCCTTGCCACATCATCCTCAAAGCTCTATCAATGTACCCAGCAACCAAACGTTTGTGGCCAAATGCGTAACAGTATTGAAGTGGTACATACACATTCTCGCAATGACCGAATACCATATGACCTTGTCATTTAACCAGAAACACTTCGAATTAAGGTAAGGTTTTCTGAAAACCAAAAAATCTCGAAGTTTATATGATTGATCACGAATATCTAGCGAATGGAAAATTTGAGCAAGAACACGACCGAGTGGCGGGCTGGAAGTGGAAGAAAATCGAAGACAGCTGACCCTGTGAAGGCCCTGAAGGTGTTGGATTATTTCAAGCGTAATCCGAACTTTTCGATTCGCGATGCTGCTCTGAAGGCGTCCGCCTGGTTCGTTCAGTAAACCATGAAACGAGCTGGGCTTCGTGTATTCAAAACACGGCGGCCAAATCCCGCGCAAGGAAGCTGTATCGAGAGTGGTTAACGAAACCGATGTATGTGGTTATGGATGACGAAACCTACATCAAGGCAGACGCAAAGCAGATACCGGGGCTGGAGTTCTACGTTGCCAAATCACGGTTTGATGTTCCGGAAGACATAAGGAAGAAGAAAGTGGACAAATTCGCCAAAAAAATACTTGCTCTGGCAGGCCATATACCAATGCGGTAAACTGAGTAAACCGTACATCACAATGGATACCATCAACAGCGAAATTTACCGCACCGAGTGCCTCCAGAAGCGTCTGTTGCCCTTCCTGCGGTCTCACGGAGGCGAGACATTATTTTGGCCAGACCTGGCATCATGCCATTACGCGCGATCGACGTTGGATTGGTACAGATTCACCAGAGATTCGTCCGGTGGAAAGATTTTGGGCCATAATGAAGGCCAAAGTTCGAAAATCGTCCAAGGTGTTAAGAACGAGCTGGAGTTGAAGAAAAAATGGATGAAAGTGACCAAAAAGGTTGGCTCCAAAGTTGCACAAAATGTAATGAGGGGTCTTAAGGGAAAGGTGCGGGCTTTCAGCGATGGAAAGAAAATTGATTGAAGTAATTATGCCGAAACATAGTCCATATGTATTAGTTCATTCCCTGAAAGTTTCAAGAAAATCCGACTTAAAATAAATTTTTGGCGAACACTTTTGTCTGGTGCATTTTTTTCGAGTACAGGCCTAATTTCGTGACTAGGTGCGTCCAGCGGAGCTCTCTAATATTAGATTATTGAATTCCTATAGGCCATAATTAGAACACACCATAATAGGAACGAATAGCCATAATTGGAACACCTACGCTAGGTATGATCCATACAATTAACATATATTTTCATGTTTCGGAAAATTGCTCCATTACTGCGTAGCTACTCAGGTTTACTGTTCTGTGTTTTTTTTTTTGTCAGAAGAGTGGAGCGATACATGAAAGTATTTCTTAAGAAGATTCTGAAAGAAGCTTTCATATGAAGATTCTTAAGAAGGTGGTTATAGAAGCTTCTTTTGGAATCTAATGCCAGACGCTTGCCCGTCCCTCCGCACGTCTACCTAAAAAACACGGGCAGGACAGTAAATCAAAGTAGCTACCCGAGCAAAGTCGGTTAACAAAATGCAAGCAAATCGATATTAAAGTTTGCAGTTCCTATCATAATGAAAACTAATTTTGATTTCAACTGTCGCGGCAGAAGTCTGATATTATATTGTGCTTTCATCAAGACTTTTTAAATGAAAGCAGCTTAACTTCAAATTCAGCTGTTAACGTCTTGTTGAAAGTTTAATATAAGTTCATATGTCGTTGAACTAACAATTATTGTCTATTCGTTTTGTTTAACACATTTCAGGTCATTCGTGACCTGTCCGGAGAGATTTTAACTCAAGTCTTTTAGCTTTTAGAAGCATGGATGCTTACAATTTAAACCACACCCGTATTCAGTTAAATATTATGAATGCAAAATCAGTAATCTAATTGATTTCATTGAAAGCAGGATCAGTTTTCCGTTTGATTCAACAATGTAAAATTTTGCTCTCATTTTTGTTGTGTTAACCGTTAAGTCAACCAAAATGAGATCAACTGGAGTATTCAAAATAAGTTACATCATAACAGCACATTTTGATTTCAATTTGATCTCCAGCTTTGCTCGGGTACGCAGTAATGGAGCTATTTTTCAAGGTTTATGGGTCAAGATTTATAAAATATTGTCGTCTACAACATGAATAAAATACTTCTAATTTATGGATCATGCCTATATTGTTAAGTGCGCAAACTTGATTTCCTATTGATCACTTTCTTTAGTTTAAGGTTCATTGCTGAAATTCTTATGGATCATTTACAATATGTTTATGGGTAATTCGTACAATTTCAATGCTCATTCATTAGATATTTTGCGGTACATTTTTAGAATTGTGTTGATAAATTTTAACTAAAATATGGATCAAATTGATATTTTTATGGATCATCCACACTTTTTTGAAATTTTCTCCGGTGTTTTATCGATCATTTGGATGTTTTGACGTAGGACTACGTCTGTGATTTCTATATGGGGATACACTTTGTGAAAACCGAAAATGGAACATGTAACGAAATTATGAACGATTTTGAACGTTAATAACTCGGCTGCCACTGGACCAATTTCTGTTTGATTTTTAACAAGAAACTATTGAAAGGTGGTAAATGTCAAGCATTGTCCAAAAGCTTCAAAATAATTAAAAAATCAATTACTAAAACTACGTGCATGCATATGCTGCTTTCCCAGTACAGTTATCAGAGAGTCGTTTCTAGACGAAACGTTAATCGTAAAGATTTTTCCAGCTATTCGATTAAATATTTATGGAATTTTTCAATTATTCGAGCGCGTAACCGACATCTTGTTTTGATTCTACTCGTTTGATTTAGCGCTGTAGAGAAAATAAATAAAAGTACTAGGGAAGAGCGCTACTTCGTCGTAATCGCCCATTTCCATTCTATCGAGTAGAAATCATCAATAATATCAATGATTTCACCATGCACAAAACAATAACACATTTGTTCCGATCCGTTAGTTCATAAGCCACAAGATGAAGCCTATTACAGCGCATTGTATCCATATTTACACTCATTGTTCTCAAAACAAAAGAAGCGCCTCTAGCAAATCCATTTTTTTTTACCATCATCCGTAGGACGAAGAAAATCTAATGTTGTTTCAATGCGTTAGGACGGTTAGGACGGAATTGAAACTCGTAGGACAAATTTAGATTGAAGAAACAGTGTTAGTTTTTTAATAATATCTCAACATTGTTTGATTCTTCATCGAATCCAACGGTACGTATGGAAAGGTGAATAAATTTAAAAGTAATCTCTGTTGAAAACATTCCATGTTTTGTTCAAACCCTTTAAAAAAGAGAGGTAAAGTGCAGTATGTGCTTAGTAGGACGGAAATAAGATCAAAAATCCTAATTTATCTGAACAGGTATAGAGAAGAACCAACGTGAAACAGGATCATAAATTTGCCGAAAAAAGTGTTAAGCGTCTTTCTGCTAAAGGTTAAGATTTACCAACTTGTTGAGAGAAGAAGTTTAACGAGGAAAACTAAAAAAAGGGAAGGAGCTTTAGCTAGGTGGACACTGATATTCTGCAACCTTCCAGACACCAGTTCAATCCCTGTCCAGCAGCAGACGGGCCGAGACTCTTGCGAGTGCCCAAACATTGAACCGAAGAATATGGGATTGTCCGGTCCTATGTGCTGATCCAGCTACCTACACGTCATCATCATCTCCCAAAGACTTTAAGCCTGTACTACCATCGGCTCTCTTCAGGACCACCAAACTTTTCCAAAAGAGTTAAATTTCTGAACATGTCCCAGCTAAAATTCAAATCAAAAGGTTCTTTTCAGGGCAAGCATAGTCATACTAAAAAGAGTGAATCTCGCTCAAATTCCTATTCCTACACTAAAC
This sequence comes from Ochlerotatus camptorhynchus, assembly GCF_037179485.1. Lineage (NCBI taxonomy): Eukaryota > Metazoa > Arthropoda > Insecta > Diptera > Culicidae > Ochlerotatus > Ochlerotatus camptorhynchus. Next base: position 4,195,556 of record NW_027040988.1, read on the forward strand.
ACAAGCTTCTACTGCAGTTAACAAATAACATTTATTATATAAGACCACGTAGTCCTACGTCACCATTGCGTACAACCCCATACGGCTGTCCCTTGTAGTTTTTTAAGGAACGTTTTTCAATATTTTTTCGGATCGTTTTATCAATTCAAAAGGTGCTGTTAGTGTTTTTTTTTTTCTTTCTTGCTCACACCAATCAACGCAACGTCTACTATAATAAATTCGTTGGACTTTTGACGTCCCAAAAAGCGTAGGCTTTTTCATTCAGCTAATGTGCATCCCACGATCTTGAACGAAGCAGACAAAACAACCGTATTTCTCTATGACGACGGTCCGTACTATGCCAGCCATAGCCAACGGCAACGCTTGCCAAGATCGACATTAGTAGTAGACAACTCAAAACGCGAAACGCCTGCTACGATTGAGATTTATGATGAAATCTTGATTGTTTTCATCGTCGTCAGCGTAGCTGTTCCTAGGAAGAACACTCTTTCCCGTGCCAATTTCTTCACATTTTCTCTGATCATTCACCGGATGTCGCGTGTGTGACAAAAACAAGCGCAGATGTTGCAGGCCGTGACGCCATCACTTCGACGACACCGGAGAAAACACAAATCCTCCCTGCCGACACCCGCTACGCACGTGATCACACCGAGATCCAACCAAAGTGCTTGCTGTTCAAGATGTTCTGGTTCAACTCAATTAACTGTCACGCAAGATGTATGTTCGTTCATTATCGTCTGCTGAGAGCACAACCGAGAGATAGAGGAATACCCGAAAAGAAAACAGTTGTCGTTTGTACACTTTATATCTTCCCACTTTTTTTTCCACTTCCGGCTGATCCCGGTTTGTTTATCTTCGCCAGCATGTAACCCATCAAACATCAACCACACTAATTACCGTCAAGGCCTGTTCAGATTAATCCCATTTAAAAAGAAATAAAAACCACTCGCACAAACTGACAACCTTCGGTATTTGGACCTTCAAGGAAGAGATGAATTCACTTTCACGAAAGCCAACAAACACGACAACGACTTTCACCGTTACGATCGCGATCAAGACTGCAGGCGCAAACCTCTACGCGGTTTTCCGTTCCGTGCTACGGGGACAAGACCAGGATGACAGCCGCCCGGCGCGACTAAAATAGCACGACTGCGCAGTGACGATTGAGACGCCGAATATCTAATGGTCCATATGTTTATACCATCCGCCGCACCGTCAACGCTGGCCGCGATATAACGATGTGCTTCTCGTACACAAATAGGCATACAAATCGGGACCGAACCAAAACAAACCGCACTCCGCGCTGTGGATTACCTATATATGTACCGAATGATGTGGTGGTGGATGGAAGCAAGACGGTGATCTTGAAAGATGTTCTCAAGGATTCGGAAAGGTATATAAATTAATAAATTGAAAGATGGGGTAAACGAGGGAAATGCGAGACGGTTAAAAATACGACGTCGTGCGTTAAGTGAAATATTTCATTTTTTTCCACCGCTGCGGGGCCAGACCATATAAAATAGATTTTTTTTTGTGGATGGAAAATATCCACAACTTTGTCATCCATATGGACAGGGATTACGATATCACTACAAAATTGAGGAGAGTTTTTTTTTCCTTTTGAATGGTTCTTATGTCCCACACGAAAAATAAAACATAGGTCAGCCAAACAAAGTACGTTTCATTTTAAACAAAATGTTGAATAGAATATAGGTCAAAAAAATTACTAGGCAATTCAACAAAAACAGAGAGTTGAAATAATAATACTAACATCATCGAATCGTTATATATTTAAAAAATTTCAGCTTGAATCAATTTAAACCATTATTTAAATTAACGAACGGTATTAATTGTCTTAAATCATATATTTTTTTTAGAATCAATTTTTTTTTTTTGAATACATAAATAAAGCCATATGTTATAAAATAACCCTGTATTTTCAAAACCTGGATTCTAACATGTTGCTACTTCACAAACCGCTGTTTCTGTTGTGTGTTTCTGCAAATGTCTAGAGTAAGAATGTAATTCATTTGCTTTTGTCTATCTTTATTAGTTTTTGTTTGTCTTGTCCCCCCGTTTCGATGAGTCTCATCGTCGCCCAGTGGTCACCATAGCCGGTCGAACGCCAGGCGCACCACACTACCGTTCATACTGGCTACAACGCTCCGATGAGACAATGAAACCCCACCCCCAAGCTCCTCCCCTGATCCTATCCTTCGATAATGTACCTCGGGTAAGCCGCGACTATTCGGCTAGACAGTAGACTATAGTACTCGACAAAGAAATAAGTAAATTTTGTTAAAACAATGAACAGCTCCGTGAAGCTAACGCAATTAAGCCTACCAAATAAACGAACTAGATAAAAAAAAGTCACTGTCTCGCATAAAAAGCATTCGTTGTACTCCAAACTAAATTCTATCTAGGAAGCAAACCGTTAACTACTTTAAAATGAACACCATATTCAAATATACAATTGGGTTCTTTAATTTTGAAAAATATATTGGCTTTTATCATCTGAAAGAGCTTCGTTTTCTGAGCACAGCGATATTTTTTTCGAACCCACACACTTTCATCTCGATTTTTAAACCAAGATTTAAAGCAAAATAATAACTTCACTGTTTGACACTAAACTGACAAAATGACAGCTCGCACCCATACAAAGTGACACCGAGGGGCGGTAATAAGGTGATTTTTGGCCGGTGCCGGTGGTGTAGTGGTAAGCGTGACTGCTTTCTAACACCCCAATGGGTCTGGGTTCAATCCCAGCCGAGGTCGGTGGGATTTTTCTGAGGAAGGGAAGTAAAGCCGTTGGTCTCGGCCCATGTGTGTTGTGAATGGGTGCGATATCCTACGCAGGTGTGGAAGCTGCCTTCCTGCACATTCGATTGTCGTCAATGGATGGCAATCGATGTCCGTCGGTGATTGGCACTAGATTGCGGAACAGAGACCGACGTTTAATTAAAGGAAAGAAGAAGAAGAAGAAGAAGAAGAAGAAGAAGAAGAAGAAGAAGGTGATTTTTGCAAATGTAATCGTTCTTATTTAAAATAGTTCCATTGTACCAAAATTGATGAAATTTTGGGTATGGGTTCCATTTTTAATGCAGATTACGAATATGCATTTACCTCAACCCTTAAATAACCCAATTCTATGCTTCTCCGAAAACCATTGTAAGGCTTCTAGCATCAAAGTTGAGGAAGTGTATCAATTGCATTTCAAAGTCAAACGCATTATTTTATTCTGCAAGCGCTGCAATCACAATATTTGTGTTTCATTTACCAGAAATAAAATAGAAGGGTAAAAGTCTATAAGAGGAGAGATGATTGATTTGTATAGCTGACAATTGTTAAATCGTTTTTCAGTTGACAAAGAATTCCATACTGATTGGCAATTTTCTTGATGACATTGTCAATGTGAGAGTTGAACTTAAGTTTGACATCAATAGTCACGCCAAGATATTTAATCTCGCGAACGCGATCAATAGTCTCATTATCAATTACAACAGAGACGTTCACATTTACTCGATTCTGCGAAATTACCATAAATTTAGTTTTACTTGTATTCAATTTCAACTGCTTTTACTTAGAGAACGCAAATCTTCATTCAAGTGTAAAACGGCATCATCTAAATCCTTAGCTGCAATGAATAACACAGTATTATCTGCAAAAACGCGACACTAAGCAATACCGTAAAGCACGTGGCAAATCATTAATATACACAATAAATATTGCGCATTTTACACCAAACTGGACTAATAAGCGCGTTTTCACCTGCGAGCTTCCGTCTAATCGTCGTGGTGTCTTCGGTGCACTTATTTCTTATGATTCAAGCAATAAGTGCTCCGAAGACACCAAAACGATTTGACGCAAAGGTGCACTTTTATCACACTTTTTGCATTTTTGGGGCAGTCCACCCAACAAACAATTCAAAGTCACAAATAAGCATACATATTGAATAAATGCTGTATAACAGTGTACAATGCTGAATAAAACAGGATGTCGAATTATGTGCTGAAAAAAGCTCATTGAGATCGATACATGCGGCTTTATTCCGCCGTTTGCTCTAATATGATTAATTTACTTATTAAAAGCTATATAAACGTTGATTGTCTTCCTGATTCAAAACCAGCAGTTTGATCTGATAACAAACTGAATAAGTGTAATTGCACATACATTGTCGCTTTAATTTGACTGTTTTCAATTGCTTTAATAAAATGCTTTATTAAACTCTTATAAATGTTTTTTAGCTCCATTATTAGATTTCATTGCATTGCTTTACAATATTGCTGTATAAAGGTGAATACACTCAGCAAAATAGCTCTAATACCACCCAACAAACAATTCAGAGTCACAAATAACCATGTATATTGAATAAATGCTGTATAACAGTGTACAATGCTGAATAAAAAGAGTTGTCGAATTATGTGCTGAAAACGCTCATTGAGATCGATAGATGCACACAGGCTTGCAATTGCTCATTACAGCTAAAATGCTATTTTTCGTTATTATGAAACAATGGGATAATATAATGATAATTTTTATTTGTAAGATGCAAGAAGAGGTGGTACATTCCACTGCGTCCTAGCAAGAAGTACGGTCGACTTAGTTCGCGCTCCGCTATTTTGGAAGTTTTTTCGCTTTTCGCTTAATTTAAATTGTCAGTTTTTTCTCGCTTAGAGTTCCCAGCTAAATAATTAACTAAAAGTGAGTTTTTTCTGAGAAGAAAGTGTGTTTTCGGCATCATCGGAAGGAAAATTGTTATTGCGATTGCCAATTCGCCAACCATTTTGCGCACCATCGGTGCGTGGTAACGCATACCTGCACACGGATCATCGTCATCGAGTGTCAGCATCTGCCTTCGCATTTACACCGCTCATCTATCATCGTGTGTTCAGCTGAGTGCCGACCCTCACATAAGCACACACCAACGAAGACCGCCCGCACACGCTGATCGAAGATCATCCACGCTCAAGACGGTTTTATGACAGGTGGGCAGGAACTCACGGTCTCCCAGTGTTGGTGAGTTCTTTGCCGTTAATGTTCACGAAAAGTTCACTATTTTGCTATACAGAAATTCAAAACAAAAATTTTTATCTGCGGATTTGAACAGTTTTTGACCTGTTTCATACTACCGGAAGGTGTATGTTGGTCACAAATGCCGTGCCAAACTGATTTCCTACTCAATTAATCAATCTTTGATGTGAAATTCGCTAATAAACACGAGGCGCATTTCTTATAGCAAACATGCCATAACAAAATGGGCATGGTTCATTTTAGTAAACAAACTAACACTTCTTCCGACTGTGACACCTATGAATTAGGCGCCGAGGGCTCAGATAAACCCCCGATCGCGAGCCTATCCAGATGACTCGACTGGCCCATGGGTTGTCTACTTTCAGCCCAGAAACAAACCTTTGAATGTAATGCAAATTACTAATGATCTGACGAAGCGATACTCGGCCGTGACTGAAATCACGAAGGTTAGGCACAATAAACTTCGTGTCTCCGTCTCTAACCTGAAGCAGGCTAACGAGATTGCTGCCTCCCAGCTCTTCACGCTCGAGTACAGAGTTTACATCCCAGCTCGTGATGTGGAGATCGAAGGTGTGGTCACCGAAGCGAGTCTGACCCCCGAGATCTTGGAGAAGCAGGCGGTTGGCCGTTTCAAGAACCGTTTGCTTCCTCCGGTGAAGATACTGGATGTCCAAAAACTGGGCTCAGTATCTGTCAGCGAGGGTAAAAAGAGTTTTACCCCCACAGACTCGTTCCGTGTGACCTTTTCTGGTTCAGCCCTTCCTCACTACATCGAGCTGGGAAAACTTCGACTACCTGTGCGCTTGTTCGTTCCCCGGGTCATGAACTGCCAAAACTGTAAGCAGTAGGGACATACGGCCTCCCACTGTGGCAGCAAGGCACGCTGTTCCAAATGCGGAGAGAAGCATGGGGATGACACCTGTGCAGCTACCGCACCAAAATGCGTGTACTGTAAGGGAACTCCTCATGGTATCTCGTCATGCCCGGTGTACAAACAACGCGGGGAGAAATTACAACGCTCACTTAAGGAACGTTCCCGGCAGTCTTTTGCAGAAATGCTTAAGACGGCCACGCCATCGACCAACGACAAAAATCCCTTTTCTCTTTTGTGAAAGAGACTGACTCTGACTTGGCTGAGGAGGGAACTTCTTTCTGTTTTTCAGCACGGAAACGAAAACGCATCCGTTCGCGGAAAGCTGAGAATGAAGAACCCCAAATCAGCTTGCCCAAATCAAGGAGTGGTGGAAAGAAGGAAGTTTCTACTCCTCCTGGATTAAGAAGAACTGACTATACCCAGGATTTTCCACCTCTCCCGGAGACATCCAAAACCCCTGATGTCCCATTTTTAAGAACAGAAGCCCCTTCTTTATCTGGGTTGTTCTCATTTGATAAAATTGTGGACGATATTCTCAAGTACCTGAATATTTCTGATCCTCTCAAAAGCATTGTTCTGGCAATGCTTCCTACTGTGAAGACCCTCTTGAAGCAATTGACATTGAAGTGGCCCCTCATTGCAGCAATCATTTCCTTCGATGGATAATTTTCCAAACGAGGTCGGGGATTTGATCACTATTCTACAGTGGAATTGTCGAAGTCTTATTCCTAAATTAGACTCTTTTAAGTTTTTAGTTCACAATAATGATTGTGATGCATTTGCTCTTTGTGAAACTTGGCTCTCTTCAGATATAGATCTTCCTTTTTATGATTTTAACATTATTCGACTGGATCGTGAGGATTCGCGTGGAGGAGGGGTACTTTTGGGGATCAAAAAGTGCCATTCTTTCTATAGAGTGAATCTTCCACAATTTACAGGTATTGAAGTTGTCGCATGTCAGGCTATTATTAAAGGTAAGAGCCTTTGTATTGCTTCTGTTTATATTCCTCCTAGAGCCGTTGTTAATCGAAAACAACTTTCAGATATATGTTCAGTACTTCCTGCTCCACGGTTGATTATGGGAGATTTTAATTCCCACGGTACAGGCTGGGTGGAACTGTATGATGACAACCGTTCTACTTTGATATATGACCTCTGCGACAGCTTTAATATGACAATTCTTAACAATGGAGAAGTAACACGTTTGGCTGGCCCATCCTCGAATGGAAGTAGATTAGACCTCACACTTTGCTCTAACTCATTATCGTTGGATTGCACGTGGAATGTGATCCAGGATCCCCACGGTAGTGATCACTTGCCGATCAAAATTTCGATTGCCAGTGGGTTCAATCCGTCGGAATCCGTTAACGTCGCGTACGACCTCACCCGTAATATCGATTGGACAACGTTCAAGACCGCGATAGAGGAAGCCGTGTCGTCGGTAGAAGGGCTTCCACCGTTGGAGGAATATAACTTCCTCTCCAATCTGATCTTGGACAGCGCGCTTCGAGCTTAAACTCGGCCGGTTCCTGGAACGTCTTTGCGTAGGAAACCTCCTTCCCCTTGCTGGGACCACCAATGCACTGAGGTTTATCGTAAAAAGTCCGACGCGTTTAAGCTTTTCCGGAAACGTGGAACACCCGTGTATTTCGAAGCGTACTCGGCTCTTGAACGCGAACTCAAGAGCCTCATCAAAGCCAAGAAACGCGTATACTGGCGGCAATTCTTGGACTGATTATCGCGCGAAACGTCGATGAATACGCTTTGGAACGCGGCGCGAAGGATGCGTAACCGGTCTTCGAACAACGAGAGCGAGGAGTACTCAGATCGGTGGATTCTCAAGTTCGCGCGAAAAGTATGTCCTGATTCCGTGCCGGCACAGATGATTCCTCGCGACAAGGTTGCAAATACTCATTTCAGCTAAAATAATGTTTTTCGGAATAATAAAACCAAAAGATGGTATGATGGCATGTTTTACTTGTAACTTACAAGAAGAGGTTACAAAGTATGCGTTGGAAACATAAAACCTGTAAATTTTGCTTTCTATGAGTCACAATCAGCGATTTGCTGATCGCTGAGTGAGTGAGTGAGTGAGTGAGTGAGTTTGTGAAAAATCGCTGATTGTGACTCTCATGAAGTGAAATAAACAGGTTTAATATGTCAAAAACATTCTTTGCAACCTCTTCTTGTATCCTAATTATTTCATAATTTAGAAAAACATTGTTTTAGTTGAAATGAGTCTTTGCAACCTTGCCTCGCGAAACGACAAATTATGTAGACGAGATCAGCCAGCCTTTTTCAATGCTGGAACTCTCTCTCGCGCTCCTTTCGTGTGGCAATTCGGCTCCGGGGGCTGATAGAATCAAGTTCAACTTGTTGAAGAACCTCCCAGACGTCGCTAAGAGGCGCATGTTGAACTTGTTTGGTCAGTTCTTGGAGCTTAATATTGTTCCGGATGATTGGAGGCGGGTGAGAGTTATAGCCATTAAAAAGCCTGGAAAACCCGCTTCAGATCATAACTCGTATCGTCCCATCGCGATGTTATCGTGCATTCGAAAATTGTTGGAGAAAATTATCCTTTTTCGCTTGGACAAATGGGTTGAGACGAACCACCTACTCTCAGATACTCAATTTGGATTCCGTAGGGGCAAGGGAACGAACGACTGTCTCGCGTTGCTTTCCACAGAAATTCAGTTGGCTTTTGCTAAAAAAGAGCAAATGGCTTCTGTATTCTTGGATATCAAGGGGGCTTTTGATTCAGTATCGGTTGAAGTCCTTTCAGACAAACTCCACGCTTGTGGCCTTTCTCCATTAATAAATAACTTTTTGTACAATTTGCTGTCAGAGAAACATATAAGCTTTTCTCATGGAAACTCTACAGATTCTCGATTTAGTTACATGGGTCTCCCCCAGGGCTCATGTTTAAGCCCCCTTTTGTATAATTTCTACGTCAGAGAAATTGACAATTGTCTAAGTGACAACTGCACGTTGAGACAACTTGCAGATGACGGCGTAGTGTCTATGACAGGACCCAGAGAGGCCGACCTGCAAGGACCCTTACAGGATACCTTAGACAATTTGTCTACTTGGGCTATTCAGCTAGGTATCGAATTCTCCACGGAGAAAACTGAGTTGGTCGTTTTTTCTAGGAAGCATAGCCCAGCACAACCAAAGCTTCAACTTTTGGGTAAACCGATCGCTTATTCTATGTCCTTCAAATATCTTGGGGTCTGGTTCGATTCAAAATGCACCTGGAGATCCCACATTGAGTATCTGAGACGAAAATGTCAACAAAGAATCAATTTTCTCCGAACAATTACCGGAACGTGGTGAGGAGCCCATCCGCAAGATCTTCTTACGTTGTACCGGACAACGATTTTATCGGTTTTAGAATACGGTAGTTTTTGTTTCCAGTCGGTGGCTAAAACTCACATCATCAAACTGGATCGTATCCAGTATCGTTGTCTTCGTATCGCGTTAGGATGCATGCACTCGACTCATACGATGAGTCTAGAAGTGTTGGCGGGCATGTTGCCACTATCGGATCGGTTTTCGGAATTGTCCCTCAGGCTCCTCACCCGTTGCGAAGTTATGAACCCACTGGTAATCGAAAACTTTGAGAAGCTTCTTGAGCTAAACCCTCAAACTCGTTTTATGTCATTGTACTACGTGTACATAACTCAGGATGTCAGCCCTTCACAGCATAATCCCCATCGTGTATCCTTCTCCGACTTCGGCAATTCAGTTAGTTTTGATTTATCTATGACGCGGGAGATTCGTGGAATCCCAGAACATCATCGTTCCATGATTGCTCCGTCAATTCACGCTGCAAAGTTTGGCCAAGTTGATTCCGCAAGATCGTTCTTCACAGATGGATCACTAATAGAGTCGTCCGCTGGTTTTGGTATTTTTAACGAATTTCATAGCGCCTCTCGAATGCTTCAAGCTCCTTGTTCCGTATATGTTGCTGAGCTGCCGGCAATACATTATACGCTAGAAACGATCGCCTCACTTGCACCAGATCATTATTTTATTTTTACGGATAGTCTCAGTTCTGTCGAGGCTACTCCAAGGTTATTCCCCACGGGACAAAATCATTAAAAACAGTCCGTTGAGTTCTGTCACACAAATAGCTTTCAAACCATTTATATGCAGTACTTGTAACTCCAAGAAGCTTGATTGATATCAACAATAAGGGCATAGAAATTGTTTGAAAAGCGCGTTTAAGATCCACAAAATAGCAACAATCGTATCTTTACCACTCCAAGTTATTTTTCCACTTCGCCAATACCAAATCCAACGTGGTTTCGCAATAAAGACCTTCCTGATGTCCCAATTGTTCTTATATCAACAAACTATTACTATTTAAATACTCCAACAGCTGGTCTTTAACAACAAGTTCTAAAATTGTCTCTAATGTGTGCAACATGTTGATGGGACGAAACTCTTCGGCTTTAACCGTTCCAGCAACTTTTTGAATAGGGACCACTAAGGATTCCTTCCAAATTTGTGGCACATGTTCAGTTTGCAATTACCCATTAATAAGGTCCAGCAAGATGTGGCCAATGACATGGAAGCACTCTTGAATAACTCTACCATTAGCCACTGTCTACTTCAGTCAATTTTCCTAATGAAAAACAAATAATTCTAAGTTCATCTAATGTAATTTGGTGAAAACCTTCAAATCTACAATTACTATTAACTGACTGTTTTATTTCGTCAGGTTCATCAACCAATTCAATGGATTGATTAATCAATGAAACACTGTCTACAAAATAATCATTAAACTTAGATGCAATTACTTGTTCTGACTGTTCTAATGTGCCATTAAAAGTTATGGACCGTGGCTTACAATTACTAGGTTTTAATAAAAATTTCTAAATTTTCCATAACTCTATGCTGTTTTTTTTATGCTGATCAATCTTCCTTCGAACATAATCACAACGAGTTTTCTTTATCGATTGTGAATGACTCATTATGCGCGATTGTGTACCTATTACAATGATTGTCATTATTTGATCTACAAAACTTGTTGTACCATTTGTCCCTCTTACGTTTAAGACGCAAAAGATCCAAATTGTACCGGCTGTTCGAGTATTTCAAAGAAACAAACTTTTGCTCAACTAGTTGATTGGTACGCGTTTTCAAAGTGTTATTAAGGCTGTGTTCCATTTGGTGAATTTTCACTTAAATTTGACACTTCGAAAATAAATTATAATGTTCGAAAATCCATCTGTTGTTGATCTCCCGATTTTCAAGAAGGTGTTTGTCAAAATTGATTCCTGGTCGGTCAGAAATAAGTCTGGTACAATTAGGTTTTGCACCGTCGGGGTTAAGCTCAATCTGATGACAGTTGAGTGGTACTGTTAACGTGGGCTTAGTCGATTTTTTCTTGGGTAGATTTTCTGGATAATTTTTCAGATTGCAGTGAGATTTAAACCACACTTTTGCAATGTCCAGTACCAATTTGCTCAAGGAGGACAGGGCAATCGGTGCGTCCTTGCAAAATATCCGCAATTAGCAATGCCCTTGCTGTATCTCTTCGGACCGACAGGCGCTCCAGATGGATCAGTTGCAAACGACTTTCGTAGCTAGGCAATCGGAAGGGATCCGTCCACGGCAGTTTACGTAGCGCATATCTCAGGAACCGTCACTGAACAGACTCAACTCTTTCGACACCGTTGCTGTAGTGAGGAGTCCAGACAACCGAGCAGTATTCTAATATGGAGCGAGACAAGGAGCACTACAACGATTTAAGGCAGTATATATCCGTGAAGTCTTTGGCAATCCTGAAGATAAACCCTAGAATTCTGGAAGCTCTGTCGACGGCGTGCGAGATGCGCTGCTCGAAAGAGTGTTTTGTATCCAGAATCGCACCTAAGTCCTTAATTTGGCTGACGCGCTCAATTGCAGTGCCTAACAAAACATACTTGAACATAATAGTCTCTTTCTGGCGCGAAAAAGAGATAACCGAGCATTTGGACGGGTTAACCTCCATACGATTCAGAATACACCAATCAGCAAAAGCATTCAGCTGACGTTGAAGGAAGCAACAGTCTTCAATTGAGTGAATTCGGAGGTAGAGTTTAAGGTCATCTGCGTAAGATAATCGTGGTCCCTCAATTACCAGATTCGCGTCGTTGAAATAAATCAGGAAAATCAGCGGTCCCAGGTGACTACCCTGGGGTATGCCGGATGTGGCAGCGAACGTACGGGACTGGTGATCACCAATGACAACAGTAAGATAGCGATCGGTGAGGTACGACTGAAACCATTGCAAAAGGCAGCTGTGGATACCAAGCCTGTCCAGTTTAGCGATTGATATGCGGTGATTCAATTTATCGAAGGCAGCAGATAAGTCAGTATAAATGACATCCGTCTGAGCACGATCCGACATACTGTTAGAGATGTAGGAAGTAAGGCACAGCAAGTTAGTGGCAGTGGAGCGACCAGCCATGAAACCATGCTGGTCGATACTAATATACGGCTTACAGTGAGCGAGTAACGGCTCCATAACAACGAGTTCGAACAATTTAGCAACAGCGCTAAGCGAAGTAATGCCACGGTAGTTGCCAACGTCCTGTTTGTTGCCTTTTTTATGTACTGGAAACATGTGCGCTAGCTTCCAACAGGATGGGAAAACTCCGACATCCACAGACCGTTGAAAAACGTGCAGCAGTGGAGACAACAAACTGTCCAAGTGCGTTTTGAGGAACGCCGATGGAATTCCGTCAGGACCCGGATTGTACGACGACTTGAGTTTCGAGGAAGCCCTGAAAAACATCTCGGGATTGATGTCAATTCTGCTCATGGTTTGGCCAGAGAGTGGTACGTAACTGACAGCCAGTCGGGCATTGTCGTCACTCAGTCTCTCGTCCGTGAAGACACTAGCAAATTTTTCAGAGAACAGCTGACAGATATCTTGCGTAGATGAGGCCACGTTACCGTTATGTGTCATAGACGACGGCAGACCAGCTTCATGACGTAGTTTGTTGACAAACTTCCAAAACTGCTTGGGACGTGACTTAAGCTTTCTCTGCAATCCACGTCGATACTGAAGAAAGCACCGTTTCGCAACTCGTTTGTATGCGTGATTGATCCTGACATAGTGACGTTGAAGGGATAGTGTGCGGTGCTTGGTGAACTTCCTAAGAGCGGCTCTCTTTCTGGATTTCAGTCGACGAAATTCGCTCGTATGCCATGGTGGATGGGTCGTACGATGATGAATCTTTTTCGGAACGTGTCTGTCAATGATATATGTCAAGACATTGGAAATAGTTTGAGCGGCGGACTCAATGTAAACGGTGTCCAATAAGTCGTCCCAATCTAAAGTCGAGAGTAACTCGGCGATACTACCATGGTCGGCGTTGCGAAAATCGTAGGAAACGGTGGCAGGTGAAATATTAAAATCATGCATCAGCTTAGTACTTAACGACACCAGTAGCGGCGGGTGGTGACGATCCAGTCTCACCAGAGGAGTGGGTGCCTCGCATAAGAAAGGAGCCATGTCCTGGGCGCTTACAAAACGAAGATCCAAACTGCGGTTGTTCTGGTTAATAACATGTTTGATTTGAGAAAGAGTAGCTGAGCTGTAATTGTCCAGAAGGAGCGAAACGTACATGCAAACCAAACATCTATTACAATGAATGTTAGTTCCAGTTCCTATCATCCTCTGTTCATGAACATCGCAACGAATGTTAGAAATTGACCATGCAGGCGATGTAATGGTTTTTTGTCTTTTTTTATTTCGTGTTCCATCTACGCTTTCGACTATACCAGTAAACTTGTAGAACGACGCACATTGTAGAACATTGTAGAACGACGCACACACTTGTCTCGAATCTCTCCAGCAGAAAAAGCACACGAAGTCGAGCATTTTTATTTCGTGTTCCATCTACGCTTTCGACTATACCAGTAAGCTTGTAGAACAACGACGCACATTGTAGAACATTGAAGAACGACGCACACACTTATCTCGAATCTCTCCAGCAGAAAAAGCATATGAAGTCGAGCATGCGAGAAAATGAGCGCTTCATGTTTGCTTTTAGGCTAACCGTATTTCGAAGCATGGAGAGAGCAGTGGAGAAAGCACAGGTCTGATAGTCGCAACGTCCGTGGTTCGAGTCCAGTCGCCAACCTTTTTTCTATTTTTTTTTCGACATAATTAATTTCACTCACTAATACAACTCCACATTTTTCGGTCTCCAATTTTCTTACATCGGACCGCAGCTAGGTATATCGCATCCTCGGTTCATGCGGTCTCCACTTACATCCTCTGATGATGAATCCCACATAATTGTAAGCTAATCTTACATCCACCGGTTGGGTGTAGGAATGGACGACAGAGTGATCCATGTCAGGATAAAAGAAACGCGAGTTGCGAGTTTTTTTTCCATGAAATCCCCGGGAGATTGAAGTCACCAAACACAATAACTTCATCGGTTGCTTTGGCGGCATCCAGAACAGAGAAAACCGATTGGCAATGGGTTTCGATGAGGTCACGCTCCCGTATACGATCGGGAGGAAAGTAAACCGCACAGAGAAACAAGGTACGATCGCCCAGTTTAATCGACGTCAACACCTGCTCTAAACATGTCCAAGCATTATTTTCTAGTAACCTCGCTCTAAACCTAGAATTTATAGCCACTAAAACACCTCCACCTTTAACTTTCTGACTATTAGCAGCATTCCTATCGCAACGGAAAACTTCACAATCGTCGCCGAACACCTGACGAGAGAGCGTGCGTGAATCCAACCATGTCTCCGTGAGAATAATGATGTCGTAGCAAAGATCGGGGGTAGCTACGCAAAAATCGTCGACATCACAGTTGATACTACAGCAGCAAGTCTGAAGGAGCAGGTATAGTTTCAATACGTTCTAGAGTGTGGGCCTCCCTTAGCTCAGTCGGTAAAGGCGCAGCTACAAAGCAAGACCATGCTGGAGGTGGCTGGGTTCAATTCCCGGTCCGGTCTAGGAATTTTTCAGGTTGGAAAATTTCTCGACTTCCCTGGGCATTGAAGTATGATTGGACTTGCCATACAATTATACCAATGCAAAAATGGTACAGGCATCGAAAGCGCTCAATTAATAACTGTGCACGCAATAAGCTAATATGCGATATGCAATAAGCTTGAAATGCGAAGAAGAAGAAGAAGTAGAGTCTGAGCAACTTGCGAAGGATGCCTTGATTGTGCAGGCGAATATTGGCTGGAAGCAATGAGCGGATCAGGAGTCGTTGAATCGTATCCAGCTGAAACTGACAGTTTACCGAGGTGTTGTGCAATGGATTTTATGCAATGACGAATAGTAATCCATTACTATTACGCTCCATAATGTCCCAGTCCAAAATAATTTGTTTTGCTATTTTGGGTTCACTGACGTGTGTGCAATGTTGCCTACTCGATAACGACATCCGATCATAAGACTGGCGTTTTTTTTTCTTCTTTCGCAGTAAATACCGACGCAAATCCCCTGGGATACTATGGACGAGTGCACCGATGAAGTTGAGTTAACTCACTCGAAAACAAGTGACACAAGCTGCGGGCAATGTTTATTAAAAATGAACAGATGAATAATACTCGCGTAACATTTGAAACGGACCTATCAACTTATGTACACAAAACTTGTTAAGCCCTTTTCGCGTAAACCGAATACACCAACGCAAACCAACAACACCATCGGGTACGGGAAACTCTCCCCTTCCCGATAGTGCTCTTGGTTTGCGTGGGTGTTCTTCTGTTCTCGTGAAAAGGACCTTGCAAGTTGTTTACAAAAGTTGATAGGCTCTTTTCAAATGTTACGCGAGCATTATTAGTGTGTTCATTTTTAATAAACAGGGTCCCGCTGTTGTGTCAATTTTGTTTCAGTATATGAACAAAAGTTCACCAGTGCAATCGTCTATGGACGAGTGCACCGATGAATTTGAGTTCACTCACTCGAGAAAAAGTGACACAAGCTGCGGGCAATGTTTACTATTCATGAACACTAAATGTTCATTATTCATTATTCATGAATATTTAGTGTTCATGATTAGTAAACATTGCCCGCAGCTTGTCACTTTTTCTCGGGTGAGTGAACTCAAATTCATCGGTGCACTCGTTCATTAAATTCTGCAGCGTGATGCCACGAATGAACTCAGTGTTAATTGGCTGAACCATTTTGACATTTCAGTGGTTCTGTTTACAAGCACTGAGTCGTTTTTCCGAAAAAAACATATTTTAAAATTTCCGAATTTTAATTTTTTGCCCGAACCGAATACGCCAACGCAAACGAACATCACCATCGGGTAGGGGGAGTTCTCCCTTTCCCGATAGTGCTCTTGGTTCTCCTGAAAAGGACCTAGTAAGTTATTTACATAAGTTGATAGGCCCTTTTGAAATGTTACGCAAGCATTATTCATGTGTTCATTTTAAGTATACAGGGCGCCGCTGTTGTGTCAATTTTTTCAGTAAATGAACAAAAGTTCAGCCGTAATCTCGTCTATCAGCAATTCATTTAAACACATCATCAGAACTCTGCTGGAAATCTTAAGCATTCCTTAAGATTTCTTCGGCGTGTAAAATCGGCTACCTTTATGTGCTTTACCTATAGGCAAGCATGGGAAAATTCATTCACTCGCGCGAGCACCACAGAATCAAAATAGCCATCTTCGCCTACAAACAGATTGCCGAACAAGTGTAAATTTTTCCTACCAAGTGACTCTGCAGCTCGAATCAGAACTGACAGCAGTAGAAGGGAAAAAGCATAATCTGAAAGGCAGCCGAACAATTTTCTCTAGCGAGGGAGAACCAGATTGAATGCGTTAGATCCGAATGCTAACGATTTAAATAGCTGAGTCAGATAGTTTTTGGCTCACTGATTTAAATCAGTTGAATTGGCCACAGCAGTTTTAAGTTATTTGCGTGACGTTTATGTTTATGTGTTACAGTATCACAGTTTTCTCGAAATTAAAAGCGATTTAAATGTGTCAATGTATGTTTAAAGCTAGAAAATAAAAAGTGATTCTTTCTGCAAAATTCTCATTCAGCTCACTCAGCAGAATGCAATCGTAAAAGGCTCAGCATGGAAAAAATAATAAGAGAGGAATCATCCACACTACTACACTCAGAATCATTCATGTTACGCTCAGCTGTCTGTTTTGCTCAATTCTGCATTCATCGAAGAAAATAGAAGCAGTGCGAATACGAACGAAATCAGTGCGGCTCGCACAAGCTGCTGTTCGTTTCTGATGTTATATGCGTGTGAGTGAGTTGAGAATGCAAAATTGAACGATTTTTCCCATGCTTGCCTATAGGTTAGGCAGTGCCTCTTACGAATGCATTAGTAAGCGGGGCAAACTTTATGGATGGTAGTGAGGTCCCGTGTACCCGAAGCTTCAGGCACCGGAGACAATAAGTTGCAACGTCACAATCACGATTTTTTTTTCGGAGAGTTGGTTCTTGTGTCGTCGCCACTTTTCATCTCCGAAAATGTTTCGTAGTATTGCTCTCAAACATAAACAAACACTATCATGTGCCACTCCTGTATGTATATCTCATTGCGGCTAACTGGGGGAAAATGGACGAGTGCACCGATGGATTTGAGTTCACTTACTCGAGAAAAAATGACACAAGCTGCGGGCAATGTTTACTGACCATGAACACTAAATGTTCATGAATAATGAATAATGAACATTTAGTGTTCATGATTAGTAAACATTACCCGCAGCTTTTGTCACTTTTTCTCGAGTGAGTGAACTAAAATTCATCGGTGCACTCGTCCATTGACCAATGTACGGAATGAACTGCACGAACAAATTTGACGTTTGAGCGGTGCCGTGTTTACTAAAAATGAACACATGAATCATGCTCGCGTAACATTAAAAAATGGCCGATCAACTTTTGTACACAAAGCTTGTTAAGCCCTTTGCGCGCGAAACGAAGTACGCCCACGCATACCAACAACACCATCGAGTAGGGTAAATTCTCCCCTTCCCGATAAAGCTCTTGGTTTGCGTGGGTGTTCTTCGGTTCACGTGAAAAGGGCCTAACAAGTTGGTTATAAAAGTTGATTGGCCTTTTTCTAAGGTTACGCGAGAATTACATCTTGTGTTCATTTTTAGTAAACATGGCACCGCTCAAACGTCAATTTTTTTCGTGAGTTCATTCCGTGCATTGGTCAATAGTGGTCATCCACGGTACCATCGTTCCGTTGTTTGAAAAACGACGAGCCTCTTATCCTAAGAGGAAGAGGAGACAACTGGGTTCTTAAGGCCGGCGCACAATAGATACGTTTTCGGGTTTTTTGACAGATAATGCATGGGCTAACTGTCAAAAAACCCGAAAACGTATCTATTGTGCGCCGGCCTTTACTCTTTTATCTCTATCTCTATTTATATCCTAAGAGGAGAGATGACAATACGGGGGCGACTATGAACCACTTTTCTGTCAAACGTGAACCAGCTCCTGATTGGCCGATTTCATGTGCGTAAGATAGAGATAAAGATAGATAAAGATAGAGATAGAGATAGAAATAAAAGAGGAAGAAGCCGATTTTCATCAGTTCCTCTTAGTTTATATCTATCTCTATCTCTATCTTACGCATTTCAAATCGGCCAATCACGAGCTGGTTCGCGTTTGACACAAAAGTGGTTCGTTTTCGCCCCCGTATTGTCTCCTCTTCCTTTTAGCTCTTGCTGAGATTGAGCTGATTTCTTGCGTTCAGATTCTAACTGTACCATACTTTATAATTGCCATACAAGCAACTGTAAATCAAGGACAATCAATTTCGGATTTATGTAGAACACAATCATTTGCTTTAAGTCATTTCATTGTTTGCACTTTCAGTAACATCATCAAGCTCATTCATTGGCAGCTCATCTCCAAAATTATGCCACGTATATCCCCAGAAGCGAGGATCACCCATGGGATCCAACGGCATATTCCCAGGAGGCACCGCTGATGCATTATACTCGCCCAACTTTACCAGTATGTCTCCCAGAATGTCCGGATATTCATCTGCCAAGTTGTCAAACTCGCACGGATCATTGTCTAGATCGAAGAGACAGGGTGCTTCCAACGGATCACATTTCTTCTTGGTCCCATTCGTACAATAAACAGTTGCCTCCCGTCTGAGATGTAGAATTTCCTCTTCCGGTGGAAGCATCCTAAGCTTATTCAGCGCTTTTCCAGTCGGACAATCGAAGATCGCTGTTACGTTGTACGATTTGGTATCGTGATCTCCTGCTGGCCCATACCAAGCATCCCACTGTCCTTCGTAATTGGTCCCATGAACCACTTTCCAATTATCCACCGTCAAAGCCGCACTTCCCCAGATGTCATCAATATTGTGCAGAATTTCGTTGCGGCCCGTTTGATTTCCATTTTGAAGTTGCTTCCAAACGCTTATGCCATCCAAGTTCGTGGGAAGATTGCTAGAACAAAATAATCAATGAATAAAACTAAATAATTTCAACAGCCATATAGCGATCATACTTACTCCAAATCATAGCCGGCAGCATCCAGTAGCGTCGGCAGCCAATCACTGATGTGCATTATCTGGTGTGAAACTCGGCGCCTTTCCTCGATCAAAGGGCTCCATATGAAGCCAGTACCTCGGACTCCTCCCTCCCAGAGGGTATTCTTCGTTCCTCTGAGCGGCCAATTCGAAGCAGCATTGTTGTTGAAACCATGCGCTGGGCCTCCGTTGTCTGTACTGAACACAATGATCGAGTTGTCCAGCATTCCCCGCTCACTCAGAGCAATGATGATTGTCCCTACCGACTGGTCCAGTTCCGTCAACATGGCTGAGGAATAAGAAATTTTATTCTATTTAAACTACTTTTGAATCATTTGAAGAATTAGAGTTACCAGCAAACTTCCTCCTTTGAAAATTGGTTATCCCGGACATACTTTCAACCGTCTCGTCCGGTGCTGGTAGGAAATCGTACGGATTAGCCGAGTGAACTGCCGCATGGGACACATACAGGAACATCGGCGAAGAAGTGTTGTGGTTCCGAATGGCTGCAACTGACTCATCCCGTACGACGTGGGTTGTGTACTTCCCGTGAAGGTCGTAAGCAACGTCGAAACCTCGTCGCATGTCCAAACCCCACGTTCCCTTTTCGACGGCCGTGTGGTCAAACATATGGTGATGGCCGGTCCAGAAGCCAACGTGCGAGTCGAAACCACGCTCCAAGGGAGTGTACCTACGTGTGTAAGATCCCAGATGCCATTTGCCGTAAATGTGGTTCATGTAGCTGGAATAATTGAATGAATCTTATGTTGTTTGAACGCATACTTATTCGAATAATTATTATTTTTTTTAATTTTGCAGTGCCATCAGTTTGCTTAAGATAGGGATCAGCGAAGTTAAACTGCTAGCTACCGGATGCCCAATAGATATAATGGTTAGTTGTGAATTTGAAACATTTCCGGGCAAGCAGCAGTTTACGAAAACGGCCGGACTTGGCAGTGGTAAGGATAGTATAACAAAAGATCAAATGACAAACCGCCGAGTGAAAAAAAAAACGTCGAAGGGACAAAGGTCAAACGGACAAAAGGTCGAATGATTAAAAGAGGAACAATAGGTCTAATGATAAGAAGGGGCGCAAGGTCGAATGGACAAAAGTTCGAATGATGAGAAGAGAACAAATGAAAGAATGAATCAAAGAGAGAAAAATGGTCGAACTGTGGTACATTTTGTTGTGAAGCCCAGTTGGTCAGATGAAAAATTGCGAAAAGAATATTTGACACTCTTAAGACATGTTACGTTGAATATTAAATGACAAATCATTATGTCAATTCGACTTTTTGTCTCCCTTCAAATGATTCAACATTTTGTCCATTCGATCTTTTATCCATTCGACCTTTTGCCACTCTGCATCATTCGACATTTAGACACCATTCAACTTTTTGTTCCTCTTTGGGCCGGAACCGTGATATGATTCTTCAAAATATTACAACATCTGAAAACGATTATATGACAAAAGGTCGAAATAAAAAAAGAATGAAAAAACGTCGAATGAATTAAGGCCGAAAGGAAAAAAAAAAGGTTAAATGATGAGAAGAGGGTTTGATCATTCGACATTTTTCCACTCAACCTTTTGACCCGCTTCTCACAATTCGTTCATTTTTCCATTTGACATGTGGCCATTCGACATTTTGTCCATTCTACCTCTTGTACCTTAGACGTTTTGACCATTTAACTTTTTTTTTGTCCCTCTGATTCAATTCTACCTTTTGTCCCCTTTCTCATCATTTGGCCCTTTTGTCCAGTTGACCTTTTGTTCTTTCGACCATTTGTCATTGAACCTTTTGTCAAGGTTGAGTATAATTTGCAGGATCAAAAGATCGAATGGAAAAAAATCGGATGGGCAAAAAGTCGTATGAACAAAAGGTCAAAATGGACAAAAAGTCAAAATGGACAAAAGGTCAAAATAGACAAAATGTGGAAATGGACAAGAGTTTGAAATGGACAAAAGCTAGAATCAAATTAAAATGAAGTAAGGCAAGTCAATCAGGCTTAGACAGGTCAATCAGACAAAATTGTTATCAATCAATCTTCAACGATTTTCTTAAAATTATGAAATCTAACTTAGATTTAGGTGGTGGAGGCTTACTTAAATTCTTACAAGGTGCAGGGGGGTTCTAATAGCATAGCATAGCAAAGCATATGCAATTGCACAATTCGTGGGGGGCTTTATAATGGTCAACCAATACATTTTGCAGAAAATATAGTAAGTTGCCGTGAAAAACCACTTTGGATTAGTGGTTTTTCCCACACATCAAAATTTCCAAAACAAGAAGGTACAGGGAACCCGTACAACCTTCATAGATGTCTCGGGAGGGAACATTTGTGTTGATAGGTAGTGAAATATATTTAGGAATCTCTATTCGGCAATATAAAGTAAAGATTATGTGATAATGGAAATACAATTAAATAAATTACAAAGGAAAGCTCTCACCAAAATGGTCTGCAATAATCCTGTCTTTCCATGTTTTCGAAGCATCATTCTCAGTGCTGTTAATTTTCATATCATTCGATTAAGGATGAAACAATACAGCCATCCAATCAATTCTGTGAAAACGTATTCTCACATGACCATAATTTGAAGAGCCCCTTTCTCATTCGAAGCTCATCGTCACTGTCAATTGAGTCACTCACTATCATTTGATATACGACAGTGGAGTATGGAAGAAACCCAGCAGAATGGACCCGAAAAGATAAATCGACCCGATGTCGGATCAATGTAAGGCAAATTTAAGGTCGATGTCAACCCAATGTCGTGTTGTTGTCGGGTCACTTTTGGGCTTAGGTCGGGTCAATATCGGGTTGGATTTTGGTAGAAGTCAGGTTGGTGTCGGGTTGGCTTAGCTTTTTCGCCGGAATGTCGACCAGAGCTCCGTTTATGTGTAGGTTACACTCAATTGAATGATATCAAGCGTTTCTCAAATGAGAATAATCCATGCCTTCGTCAAATGACTAAGCAACTGATATCACCCATTCGAAGGAGCTCCCGTTTGATAGCGAATAGCTGCTATTCTCATTTTCTCCAAAAATGTTCAGTTGATTTTGAGAATTTACAGCACTGAACATTCCTGCCACTCTTCTCCAGCACACAGAAGCATTGAGAGCATTAACCACTCTTTCGCCTGCGTTACTTAATTGGAAGCTAACTGCAGGTGCTTGGAGTACATCTGATCACCACCCGCATAAACAATAAACATAAAAAGCGCCTAACCACCAATTCGGGGTATCATCCCAACTTTATGTGGTATGGTCGTACCATCAATTATATCGTTAGTATATGGTATCCGCTTATTACGGCAATTCCATCATAGAAAGATTAAAAAATCCAGCACTTCTGACGCATCACTCGCGATGCCGCAAATTTCTGGTCCGGGAGCATTTGTATATTCGATCTTTCGTCAATTTTAAATTCATTCGACTTATAGTCCATTCGACTATTACTGATTTTTCATAAAACGTATAAGCAACCGGTGGAAACTAACGATTTTAAATTGGCTCACTACTTGACTAGCCTATTGGTCCCAAGCAAATCGATTTACGTACCCCATTCTAGTCAAAATTCTAGTCCTACACTATGTTTGTTTTGATTCGCTATGAAAGTTTGACAGATAAATGAGAGGTTAGTGGATTTTCCCAAGGTGACTACATATAGGTGTTCTAATGTGTCAAATTCATGATTCAGCCATGTTTGATTTTTGTATGGGACAGCGACCGAGTTTGTTTACAGTTTGCTCTAAAACCGTACTTTCCCCCCCCCCGCGACCTCCTCGCCTATATAGTGACAAAGCTGTATCACCATTTGTATACCCACCATGGATATTCCTATGTTTCGAGGGGTGAATCGATTAGCTTGGGACCTAAGATAGTACCAGAGCTGAGCCAAAAAGTTGAGCAATTTTCTTCGGAACCTACTAGTTTTTAGAGTTAGAGGTCGAAAGACAAATTGTCGAAAGACAAAAAGTCGAAAGACAAAAGGTCGAAAGACGAAAGGTCGAAAGACAAAAGGTCGAAAGACAAAAGGTCGAAAGACAAAAGGTCGAAAGACAAAAGGTCAAAAGACAAAAGGTCGAAAGACAAAAGGTCGAAAGACAAAAGGTCGAAATACAAAAGGTCGAAAGACAAAAGGTTGAAAGACAAAAGGTCGAAAGACAAAAGGTCGACAGGACAAAAAAACAAAAGTAACAAAAGATCGAAATCCCAAAAGGTTTTTTTTTAAGAAGAAAAGCAATTTGTTGTGATATTATTTTATTAACTTCTCTTCACTGCACCCCCACTTTTTCTCGAGTGAGTGAACTCAAATACATCCGTACACTCGTTAAGGGATTTCCGGGTGTGCAACATTATTGTGCCACCTCATTATCTTATTTCCCCTGAGATATTCACTTCCGTTGCAATCCTATCCATCGTTGTTCGTCACAGTTTCTTTGACCTCGGTTAGTAATCGTCGACCGACGCTATGAGCTATATCGCCATAATGTTAACGCTTCTGTTTCCCATTGTGTTTCCTTCGGTATTCTGTTTGGATGTTCAAGAGTGCTGGAAAACTGATCTACCTAATGCCGTTGCCATCCCGCACAATTTCAACTTTGAAGGTTTCGTCGTAGTTCTACAACCCAATGAGCAAGGACACAGTCCGTTCAACATGTTTCCGGATTGGTACCACTATCATCCTGAATGTATGAAGTTTTACATGAGAATGAGGTCCGATCGTACTTTCAACATCACGATGCTATGTCAATGCGGAGACGTTTCCCATCAGCAGGTGACAAGTACGCAGATGACACCGCAACCGATTGCCACGGACGAAAATAAGTGGAGATTCGCAAATTTTCGAATTGAGTTACAACAGCAAAATACGCTATTATTATTCTCCGGCTGCTTAGTTGATGGTGAATATTTTATAGGCGGTATGATACAAGCTACCCGACAGCTTGAGACATTCGTTGCGGAAGTTGATTATGGAGGTCGAATGAGAAATTGCAACTTCAAAAATGAGTTCATGCTACTTGCTGACTCGTCCATTCCCGTTGGCGATTATCCGTTTAGGATAATCTTGGTAGTTTTTGTCGGAACAGAACTAGGTATTTTTTTGTTGTTGATTCTTTATCAACTGTGTCAGCATTTGAATCGGGGTGTAAATTGATAAACGCTGAGCATGTTCAATAAAAAGGAGGCAAGATCAGTTTAGATAGTAAGTACACTTCAAATAATTGACCAGCTTGAGATTGCAGTAAACTATGACGTATGTTTCATATTAAATTAAAATAATAATTTGTAATGTAATGTTTCAAACACTGAATAAAAATAAAGCCAGCTGTACAACATCTTCTACAAATTTCCTAGCCACAGACTATGAAAAAAAAACAAGACCTGAGACTTACCTGGAACTGTGAAACATAACATCTCGATTACTTTTGCAAAGGGACGTATCAGCTTTTGAAGCTTTTAGCGTATGTGGCCGAGCTACCAGTAACGCAAAATCATCGATCAAATGCATTGTTTACAAAAAACGTCCCTTACGTCCCTTCGAAAAGTAGTTAAGAAATAAAGATTTGCAAACAATTTCATTAAATAGTAAGCCTGATAGGATCGAAGTAGGCCGGACTGCAAAAAAAACGTTTTTTTGTTTTGCTTCGTCGTTTTCGCTTTTGTAAAAATTAAAATAATTACAAATTTTATCTAGAAGAAAATTAAATCAAACGCACAGAAGTGGTAGTAAAACATTTTTCAAGTGATAGGGTAGAGAACTACTTCGGCTTAATCGCCCATTTTGGGCCTATCGAGCAGAAAACTTCAAATAAATCCTTGATTTCAGAGTTAACAAGTCAATTGTGCGTTTGGTACCATACTTTAGTTAATAAGCTACGGAACGAAGTCAATGAGAACGCGTGATATGAAGGTTTGCACCCATTATTCCCAAAAACAAAAGAAGCGCTCCGACCGAATCTTCATTCGATAGTCCGAAGTGAATTCATTAGCGTTTCAATGGCGTTTCAAAGCGTTAGGCCAAGTTTAGAATCCGTAGGCCGAGTTTAGCGTCAAGCAACAATGTTAGACTTTTGACAATATCTCAACGGTTGGTTTCTCTTTATCAAATCTTACGGTACGTATGGAATGGTAAATAAATTTGGAAGCCATCAGTAATAGTAACATTCCATGTGGTGCTAAACTGCGCTAGATTAAGGAAGACTAAGTGCGGGTTGTGCTTAATAGGCCGGAAATGGGGTAATTAACACAAATTATCAAATACCACGTGTCACTAGTGTTTGTCGCCGTTCTCAGTGATGCCGTTTTTGACGTAGGACTACGTCTTTAATTTCTATATGGGGGTACACTTTGTGAAAACCGAAAATGGAACATGTAACAAATTAAGAAAGATTTTGAACGTTAATGGAATTGCGTAATATTTTGCACACTCATCGCCATATTCAGAACCAAACGCAATTTCTTCGAGATGATGTATCTCCGGTCTGATTTTCGAGGTGTGCTGAAGGTGTTCCTGAAAAATGAGATCCGTGATGCTGTCACCTACACTAAACACGCCAAGCGTGAGCGGCCATGGATGTCATCTACGTTTTGAAGTGACAGAGACGCACTCTGTTTGGTTTCGGAGGTTAAATCATCACCAGCTTTGGCAACAAAACGGCTCTTTTCCGGGCCACCAAGCTTATTATAGTAAAGAGTAGGAATAGAATTCATCTGCCTGTTTGTCCATATTCAGAACCAACGATCACACAAAATGCTCATGTAATCAAACTGGAAGCAGAGGTACACATTATTTTGATCAACTTTGAATCGCCACGGCCGGATATTTTCGATGGAAGAAGCAACAATCTAGCATCAAATTCGACGAAGACGGCAGGAAACATTTGTGAAGCCGACTTATTTACGAAAGAGAATGTCGATGAAGAGAATCGATCAATGTAGATAGGACCTATTGAAAAGTGACGCGAAATTTGTTTTCTGTACTGAGCTCCAATGCTACCGACGCCAGGGAGACAACTCCCACACCTGGACCCTACCAATCGACCCATCAACTCAACCGGGGACCAACGGCTTTACTTCCCGAATGAAGGCGTGATCAGAGATGTTATGCCTTAGAATATGCCGGTGGTGCCGACTGAGATTGGACCCAGGCCTGCTGGGGTGTGAGGTAATCACGCTAACCACCGGCGTCGATATCTTTCAAGGTGATATCATGGCGAATGAGAACGACCCAAATTTGAGTTTAGTTATCTCAGAAATAAGAAATAAAGTGCAGGAACTCAGCGATGAGTAAATTTGCCTCATGTTTTCCCAGGGTTTTCCAGGAAATTCCCGAATTTGAGAAAAGTAAAGATTGGATTCACTCAGTCTATTGGTACTACTCTGAGGCTGAATAAAATTTTCGTCAATTTCCTCATTTTCTGGCAGATTTTTTAGGTTTTCCACAGGAAATCATGAGACAAATTTACTCATCGCTGAGTTCCTGCACTTTTAGCGATTATGAGTGAACTAAACTCAAATTTAGGTCGTTCTCATTCGCCGTGTACGCAAAACGAAAAGAGCCGGTGTCGCTACTTGATAGCAAACTACTCATAATGGGAGGAGTCTTTGTAGCTTTTATACTACTTGGTTGCACATCATTCTGCTTTAACCTGAAAAGATATAAAAGAGCGCTGCTGTATGGCATTAGATCACTCTTTGCTCGACTGTTGAGCTGTTCAGTTCGTTTTCTTTTTCGCTCGAGTTCTCGCTTCGATTCGGTTTGTGCTGTCGCGTTGCGCCGTGGAAGCGTCGCCACCTTCGCGCGTTCTGGCAAGTTTACTGCAACTTGCCAACACGAAACAAATGGTGCGTAAACGTACCAATGATTCAGCAGCAGGCCCTTCAAAGAAAGTGGTAATCCAGCACAGCGCGTCGCAGGATGACGCCGGAAAACGGGTACTGCAAGCCAACCAGTTTGCGGTGCTCCCCGAAGAAAATGGCGATGGTGACGTCGTTTCCATCGCTGCAAGAGAGCGGATTCCCCCGCTTTTCACGCCGGAGAAGGATGTTGCCAAGCTGCGTGCCGAACTGGCAAAACACAAGCTGCTGCCTCGCTTCAAGCTTTGCAGCATCGGCACCAAAATCATGTGCTCCAGCCTGGAGGAGTACAATCAAACAGGATGTTTCCTAAAGGAAAACAACGTTGACTTCTTCACGCACGATCTGCCATCGAGCAAGCCACTGAAGCTGGTATTGCGTGGATTACCGTCGTTCGAGGCGGCTGTGGTTAAATCCGAGCTGGAGCGGCTTGGGCTTAAACCTGAGGCGGTGTTCCCAATAAACCGGCGTTCCAACCACAACACCAGCTTCCGTGACCAGTTGTTCCTGGTGCACTTCACGAAGGGATCCACCAGTCTAGCGGCTCTGAGATCCAAAATCCGGGACCTGTTTCAGGTCATCATCAGTTGGGAACATTACAAATCCCAACATCGTGATGTTACGCAGTGTATGAACTGCCTCTCCTACGGCCATGGCACCAAAAACTGCCATATGAAGACTATCTGCGGCAAGTGTGCTGGAACTCACTCGACTGCGTCCTGTGAGCAAGATGATGACATCGAGCCAACGTGTGTCAACTGCGGTGGTAGCCACCAAGCCTCCAATCGCGGATGTCCCAAGCGAGTGGAGTTCATCAATATCCGTCGGAAGGCTACGATCAATAATCAGCCCGGTCGCCTCCGTAATCATCGTTCGCCTCCTGCACGCACGGAAGTCCAGTACCCAGCTCTCCAGCCCCGTTGACATGTTCCGAACTTAGAACCACTTCCGCTCAACAACCAACAAGTCAAGCATGTGAGTATTCCTAACAATCGAACAGTCCAGCATCGTCTCGCTGCTGCTGCTGCCCAGCCAATGCCAGGTCCCTCCACCACCCCTGGTTTATCATACGCTGGTGTTGTCTCAGGTGAGCCTGTCGACGATTCTCCGTTCACCTCGGAGGAACTTGTGACGCTCGTGGCCGAGGTCATCATCATCTTGCGCACCTGCAAGACTCGATCTGAACAGATTCATGCTGCCCTGTCCCTTGTCACTAAGTATGAACCGTGAAGCCATCAAGATCGTAAATTGGAACGCTTGCTCCTTGAAGAGCAAAAACATCGAGTTTGTTGAGTTTCTCAATGAACGAAACATCGACATTGCCATCATAACTGAAACCCACCTGAAGCCTGAAACAAACGTCTACCTTCCCGATTTCCGGCTCGTGAGGCTAGATCGAACCAACTCTGGAGGAGGAGGAGTGGCTATTGCAATAAGGAGAAACATCTGCTGTCGACTGATGCCCAGCTTTCAGCTGAAGATCATCGAAGCCGTAGGGGTGGAAGTTTCTACTCCTATCGGCCCCATCACCATCGTCGCGGCTTACTGCCCCAAACAAGTCAACATCAGGGACGGATCGGCAGCAGATCTGCGACGAGATATTATCAAGCTAACACGACGACGGGAAAACTTTATCATCGCTGGCGACCTGAACGCCAAACATCAAGCTTGGGGCAACAATCGGCGCAATCAAAACGGCACCATCCTGAACAACGACCTGCAGGAAGCGCAGTACAACATCTTGAGTCCGGAAACTCCCACCCGGTTGAGTCGGTCCGGTGTTCACGCTACCATCGATGTCTTCATCAGCAACATGGGCAACAACATCGCTCAACCTATCACCTATCAGGAACTCAGCTCGGACCACTACCCGGTGGTAACTGAGGTTGGATCCTCCGTAAATCGATTTGAAGCTTTCCGGCGCAACTATCATCGTGTTGACTGGGGTCAGTTCCAACATTGCGTCGACACCGCTGTAGACTACGATGTCCAACCGGAATCGTCCGAAGATGTTGACCGGTGTCTGCGCTCCATCGATCAAGCAATTTCCCGGGCCAGGGAGCTACATGTACCAGTATCCAGACAGGTGAGTAACACTCTGAACCTTGACAGGCCTACTAAAGACCTCATTAGACTCCGCAACACGATCCGTAGGCAGTACCAGCGTACTGGGCTGCCTAACCTGAAGACCAATTGCAACCGTTTGAACAAAATCATCCAAGCCAGGATGGTGGATCTCAGAAATATCGATTTTGCAAACAAGATTCGCACTCTCCCAGATTGTGCTAAGCCATTCTGGAAAATGGCAAAGATTTTGAAAAATAAGCCGAGGCCCATTCCTCCCCTTTCCTCTCCTAACCAAAATTCGGACCCATCTTTACTAATAACCCCATTTGAAAAGGCCAATGCTCTTGGACAACACTTTGAAAATTCACATAACCTTGGCCACGCCATGGTGAGTCCCCACGAGCCTGCAGTATCACAGGCAATGGCTAGTGTCGCTGCCACCCCCGTAGTTGTTCCTGACGAAAGTAGAATATCGGCTGATGAGGTGATAGCAGCGATTAAATCAACAAAGAACATGAAGGCCGCTGGTGTCGATGGAGTGGTCAACCTCGAGCTGAAAAACTTGAGTGTTGACTTCTTCAAGCACCTTACAGTGGTCTTCAACAAGTGTTTAATGCTTGGCTACTTCCCTGCATGCTGGAAGTTAGCCAAAGTTATTCCAATTCACAAACCTGGCAAAGACCCTACCAGTGCCAAAAACTATCGCCCCATCAGCCTCTTGTCCTCCATCTCGAAGCTATTCGAAAAATTGATACTCAGCCGTCTGCTGGTGTTTTCAAATGATAATAACATCTTTCTCAAAGAGCAATTCAGGTTTAGGAAAGGCCACTCTACCATCCACCAACTCGCACGGGTTACTAACATCATCAAGCGGAACAAGTCTGTTTCCAATACATCTGCCATGGCATTGTTGGACGTCGAGAAGGCGTTCGACAATGTCTGGCATGATGGTCTAGTGTACAAGCTGCATCGATACAACTTTCCGAACTACCTCGTGAAGATCATCAAAAACTACTTGTCGGGCAGATCATTCCAGGTCTACTTGAACAATGTCTCCTCTGATACTTTCAACGTTGATGCAGGGGTCCCTCAAGGTAGCCTGCTTGGGCCTATCCTATTCAACATTTTCACGTCAGACGTTCCTCCCCTGCCGGGTGGTGGTATCCTGTCAATGTTCGCAGATGACACCTCCATCATCTATAAGGGTCGAGTGATCCGTGCTCTGGCGAGTAAACTACAATCAGGCCTGGATGTTTCGTCCGACTATTTTAAGAGCTGGAAGATTTGTATCAATGCAGCTAAAACACAAACCATTCTGTTTCCACATTCGTATTCACCTCGGCTTGTCCCGCCTGCTAACGTCAAGATCCATCTTGATAGCACTCCCATTGAATGGTCGAGTGAAGTAGTCTACCTTGGTCTCTCCCTCGATAGCAAATTGCTATTCCGATCCCATGTGGACAAGACATCCACCAAGTGTAACATCTTGATCAGGTCGCTCTACCCTCTGATAAACAGGAAGTGCACCCTGTCCCTCAAAAACAAGCTTGCTGTCCACAAGCAAATCATTCTGCCGGCTATTGAGTATGGTATGCCAATCTGGGAGAGTTGTGCTAAGTGCCACCACTTAAAGCTTCAGAGGATCCAAAACAAGATCCTCAGAATGATCCTTAACAGTCCACCGCGAACTCGTAATTCTGAGATTCACCACCTGGCCGGTCTTCCAACACTCGAGGAGCGAAAGACTTCCACGCTGGAAAGGTTCAGAGTCGCCTGTCTGCGATCAAACCACCAGATCATTCGTGATTTGGCAACTTAGTTTAAGTAGTTAGGTGCTCAAGTAGGTAGGTTATCAAATTTTTAAATTCAAACCAAAACAATCCCACAAAGGGTATCCTGTAAATTAGCGCTAAACGCAATCATCACATTAGAATAACCAATTAACTAGAACAAAGATGAAGAGCCAAAGGCTAACCAATTGAAATGTTAAATCAAATGTTGAAACATAAAACCCAGAAAATAAACGTAAATTTTACTACTATGGCATTAGATCATTTTCGCTTCGGACGGCGTGGTGAACATCAATAGCAGCAGTAGGAAGGTGGTGGCTAGTCCACTCATTCACACATAACAAGTAACAAATGACTGGTCGTGACAAAGGAGGAAACGGTCTGGTAAAGGAGGCGCCAAGCGGCATCGCAAAGTTCTTCGAGATAACCGCCATCGGTCGTCTGGCTCGCCGTGGTGGTGTCAAACGTATCTCCGGTCTGATCTACGAGGTGTGCTGAAGGTGTTCCTGGAAAATGAGGTCCGTGATGCTGTCACCTACACTAAACACGCCAAGCGTAAGTCACCATGGATGTCCTCTTCAAAAAACGGCCCTTTTCATGGCCATCAAGCTTACATCAGTAAAGAGTTGAAATAGAATTTATCTGTGCTTGTTTGTCCATATTCAGAACCACAAGAGCCCTCAACGACCACACAAAATGCTCTCCAGAGTTGTTATCTTGTAACTAAACTTGGAAGCAGGGGTGCAAGTGATTTTGATTGATTCTCTTAATTAACTTTCTCTTTAAAAAGATTACTACAAATTTGGTACGCCTACAATTCAAAAACGGAAAGAGTTGAGATAGTAGATAATTGATCAATTAAAAGAACTAAATGCTCTTCACATTTATTCCGTACACTAGCGGTCCTACGTCAAGCTTCCGTTCGTGCCCCTAGGCACAGACCCTTCTACTTTTTTTTAATTTTTTTTTAATTTATCGGCTCCGATTTTGATGAAAATTTGCACAGTTGTTCTTTTTTTAGTAAAGATGCCAATTTGTGTTATCAGTTCTTCAAATTGAATCAAGACTACTTTTTTAACAGGGCCTGTGTAGAAATAGTACTAATGAGTTAAAAAATATATATTGCTGAAACGGTTTGTTGGATTGATTTGATGTCTTTAGCAAAATTGTAGATATTATTTTGGCAATAATGTTAAAAATATACACTGTAAAAAAAATCGTTTGTTTCAATGAAAAAAAAATATATTTGTTATTAAAAAAGTTAATTTCTCAAAAAGTACATTTTTGAAAACTTTCGTTTTAAACTTTATTAAAGCTCATAATGTTTGCTACAAACTGGCAAAGTTTGGTGATGGTAAACTTAAAAACAAAAAAGTTAGAATTTTTTGAAAATTTCACGATTTTTACATTTTTATTAAAAACACATGTTTTTCAACCGTGTATATTTTTTAAAGAATTGCATTTTAATTTTGCACAACTTTTTTGAAGACACCATAGCAATCAAGCAAGCCGTTTTTGCAATGTATTAAAATGTTTATTTTATAAGCGCTTTTTTACACAGGCCCTATTGGAAAAATAGTCGAGGTTCGCTACCCCGAAAAGAAGCACCGTGAAATCAACGAAGGTATTAGAAAGAATCTTTTCAACTTCGCGCCTGAGGCTGACGAAGTGAATGACCTCAAAGAAGTTTTAGAAAACATGAAGGAAAAATTTTCCAATGCATCCACTGCAAGAAGTGAAAAATTATTAATTTTATCGTTATTGCCTTATTCATGGTCAACACAAAAAGTTATGGATCAATTAATTGCTAGTAGATATATTGCAACAGAGGCTAAGTTGATAAAGGAAGGTCATTCGTCAAAAACCGCAAAATATGGCACAGCCTTAAGTGATGAAACAAAATTGGCAGTCATAAATTTTTTTGAAGATGATGATGTAAGCCTGGTCAAAAAGATTATGTGTCTGTGCAGAAAGGAAGAAAACGACAAGCCATTCAAAAAAGATTACTTATGATGACTTTGAGAGAAGCTTATAAACGAGTCAATGAAATTCACTGCAATGTAAAAATTGGATTCTATTCATTTGCAAAAATCCGCCCTAAGCAATGTAAACTTTTAACCAGCTCTGGAACCCACAATGTTTGCGTGTGCACAACGCATGAAAACATCAATCTAATTTTACACAGTTTGAAAAAGCTTAACCATTTAAATGATGTAAAAACGTTCACTGACAGCCTACTTTGTGAAAACAAGACAACATATTTGCTATCTACGGTGTTGTGAAGATTGTCCAGACTCTTCCGCATTAGAAAACATTTTATTAAAACAATTAGAGGAAAAAATTTCATCAGCTTTCATTTGAACAGTGGCTTACTACGGATAGATGTGATTTAGAAACTTGCTTGAAATTGACAAGTTTGATACCACATGATTTCATAAAAACACAGCAATCTAATTTTTTGAAAACTACACGAAATAATTTGCAAGAAGGTGAATTTTTAGTTACTTGCGATTTTTCCGAAAACTACAGCTTTGTGTTACAGGATGAAGTTCAGTCTTATCACTGGAATGTCCAACAAGCTACCATTCATCCATTTGTTATATATTTTAGAGAAAATATGCAAGTTAAACATTTAAGTTTTATTATAATTTCTGAAGAGTTAAGGCATGACTCAGTGGCTGTTAACTTATTTATTTCTTAAATGATAAGTTTTTTACGCATTAACCAAAGTAAAAATATCAACAAGATTTATTTTATGTCCGATGGAGCCGCGTCACAGTACAAGAACCGGAAAAATTTTGCTAGCCTTTGTAAATTTAAATCAAAGTATGGAATTGAAGCCGAATGGCATTTCTTTGCAACATCACATGGGAAAGGTCCTTGTGACGCTACTGGAGGTACAATAAAACGCATGGCTACTAGCACAGGAGTGGAACTTCAAATCAGAAAGTGGCTCCACTGGTCATTTGCGAACACTAGCGCACCTAGCGGTAGAAGGCATCTTCGGCCTGCAGTTAAGATAGGCAGCATGCTATGATAGTGTGAGTGCACATAGAAAGCTTATGTGGAACGCTACCACATCACATCGCTCGTTGAGCAGAAAAACGAGCACTTTTTGATTCACCGATTTGTTTTCACTTCCCCTTCTGTTCTGTGCTACTAGAGCAAGTTTGGCCAAAAAACGTGAACATCCAATAAAAATGCAAGAGAGCTTTATAATTGGGCAAATAATCGAAAAGAAGAAGAATTAACAAAATTATCATTTAGTTTTGCCACAACAGAGGAATACAAAAGTATGCCTTTACACCTCAACGAGCAATATAATAATGCAAAAATAATTCAAGGAACTCAAAAGTTTCATTCTTTCATTCCTGTTTCAGAAAATGAAATTAAAGCCAAACGTTACACAAACTGTAATGATAATGATGCCGAAAAATTTAATGTTTTTAATAAGTGATGTAAATAAAAATAGAAAGTAAGTGTATTACAATGAAAATAAATTATGTATCATCTGTCCATAAGGTTTCCGAATAAAAAAAATAAAAAAGAGCAGAAAAATGTATTTTGTGGATTTAAGTTGAAATTTGAAAATAAAAAAGTAGTCGGGATTCGCTATTACAAATTGTAATAGCGAACCCCGACTACTTTTCCAATAGGACCTTTGAAGAAAAGCGCTTATAAAATAAACATTTTAACATTGCAAAAACGGCTTGCTTGATTGCTATGGCATCTTGAAGAAAGTTGTGCAAAATTAAAATGCAATTCTTGAAAAAATATACACGGTTAAATAACGTGTGTTTTTAATAAAAATGTAAAAATCGTGAAATTTTCAAAAAAACATAACTTTTTTTGTTTTTGAGTTTACCATTACCAAACTTTGCCAGTTTGTAACAAACATTATGAGCTTTAATAAGGTTTAAAACGAAAATTTTCAAAAATGTACTTTTTGAGAAATTAACTTTTTTAGTAACAAATATAATTTTTTTCATTGAAACAAACGAAATTTTTTACAGTGTATACTTTTAACACAATTGCCAAAATAATATCTACAACTTTGCTGAGAACACCAAATCAATCGAACAAAGCGTTTTGGCAATATATATTTTTAAACTCATTAGTACTATTTTTACACAGGCCCTGTTAAAAAAGTAGTCGTGATTCAATTTGAAGAACTGATAACACAAATTGGCATCTTTATTAAAAAGGAACAACTGTGCAAAGTTTCAGCGTAATTGGAAATGATCGGTCAGGATCGATTTGCGAACCTTCGTGGAATGCCTCTACTCGCACTGTATTCTGTTAAAATGTATTCCACAGACACTTCTGGTCTACACGCTCGCCTGAGATAAAGTCAACGATGGCCGTTCTCTAAGCATCGCAGAACCCTTCAGCTCATCACCCGTGACTCCTTGTCACCATTTTGCCGCGGCCATGCGCGCCTTATTCAGCAGTCGGCCGTTAAGCATGGCCGTGTCGTCTGCCCAGTGGGTTTCACCGCAAGTGTTACACAAGTTTATTTGAATGCTCGATCACATGGTGCATATTTAAAATATTGTATTGAACCTTTGTAACAGAACGGTTACAGTTCCCTGAACTTTGTAACAGTCACTCCATGTTGTAAATAGTAATATAGTCATAAATAAGATAAGAATGAAATAGATCTAATCCATACGCCAAAAACTATGCCAGTAGCAAAACGAAACTGGTCGATTTACTATAAAAATAGAATGCCTCGTGAGTAAAGCCACTCGACCTTGTACAATTTCTCCCAAGGCCGAGTCCAGTGAAATCTTCGGGAAAGTTGGGAAAATAAAGAGTGTGGCTACACCCGACTTTGAACGAAGGACCAGCGATCGGAATAATCTCTCGCATTACCGATCTAGTTCGAAGAAGTTCGTGGGAAAATCTAACTTCCGTTAAGTTCGGCCGAGGTCACCTTCCCTAATCTGAGGGTCACGATTTCACTTTGCTGATTTACTGATGTTTTGGAATAAGTTCAATTTCGGTGGTAGTGAAGCTGGCTCGATCTCTTCTTTTTAAAAAGATTACACTTGGACTCGCCCTGAGGTAGTCTCATCCGGGCAAAACTCAACATGGCATGCGGTCTCCTTTACCGGAATGGCGCTTAAACCGCATATTTTACCGAGATCGACCAGTGACGGCTACAACTTCAGCAGGATTTCCCTGAACCTTGGCAGGACTTTCCCGATGTTCGGCAGGCTTTCCCTGAACACTGGTAGGACTTCCCTGAAGTTCAGCAGAACTTCCCTGAACTTTAGCAGAACTTCACTGAACTTCGACAGAACTTCTCTGAATTTCCGTAGAACTTCCCTGAACTTCAGCAGGACCTCCCTGAGCTTCGGTAAGACTTCCCTGAAATTCGGAAGGACTTTCCTGAACTTCGGCAGAACTTCTCTGAATTTCCGCTGAACTTCCCTGAACTTCGGCAAGTCTTCCCTGAACTTCGGAAGGACTTTCCTGAGCTTCGGCAGACCTTCCCTGAATATTGGTAGGACTTCCCTGAAGTTCGGCAAAACTTCCCTGAACTTCGGAAGAACTTCCCTGAACTTCGGCAGAACTTCTCTGAATTTCCGCAAAACTTCCCTGTACTTCAGCAGGACTTCCCTGAGCTTCAGCAAGACTTTTGAAGAACTTTCCTGAACTTCGGCAGAACTTCGGCAGAAGTTGGTCACGATTTTGTTCAGCAGTCTGCCGGAGGAGTACGAGACGTTGGTAACCGCCCTTGAAGCTCGACCAGAGAATGATTTGACCCTGGAAATGGTGAAGGGCAAGCTCATCGATGAATGGCAGAAAAAGAAGCAGCGCAACGATGATAGCGATAATCCTGAAGCTGTTCTGTATGCAAGTTCAAAGGCCGAAAAAGACCGGTGCTTCTTTTGCAAAAAGTTAGGTCACCAGAAGGCAAATTGCGAAAAGTTCAGAGTATGGAAGGCGGAGAAAGGAAACGGAGCTGTATCCAAGCACCGAAAGGCAGTATCCAAGCAACAGAAAGCCAACCACGTATCGCAGCAAGATGATGATGATAGCTACGCGTTTCTCACTGGATGCAATAGTCAAGCGGAAGACCAATGGATTTTGGATTCCGGTGCAACCTACCACATTGCAAATTACCGGAACTTCTTCGAGGATTTGGATGATGCAGCTACTGAGGACGTTTGGGTCGCCAACGGGACGAAGGTACGTTCGAAAGGCCGAGGTGCTGGGCGAATAAATGGGCTAGATGGTTCGGGTCGACTACGTGAAGTTCCAATAGAAAGCGCTTTGTATGTTCCTGAAATGAAGTCAAGTTTGCTATCCGTGAAGCGGCTGGTGCAGAAAGGATTCGTCGTCACATTCGACGCAACTGGAGCGAGAATCATGAAAGGTGAAAAGATATGTGCTATGGCGGAGTTCGTTGGTAACTTGTTCATAATTTGTCAATCAACCGAAAACGTATCCATGGTGATGACGAACGATGACTGCGTGCATGCGTGGCACAGACGATTGGGACACAGAGACTGCGAAGCGGTGTTGAAATTGCAGACCTTGGTCAACAGCGTGAGGGTGAAGAGATGCAGCTGCACTGATGCATGTGAAGTGTGCATTGAAGGTAAGATGCACAGGACATCGTTTCCGAAGACGTCAGAAAGTGTGTCATCGGCGGTGATGGATTTGGTTCACACTGATATCGTGGACCAATGAGGACGGCGACTCTGGGCGGAAGACGATATTTCATCACATTCATCGACGACTACAGTAAGTACACGGTCGTTTATTTGCTACGGAAGAAGTCTGAAGCGCTCCAGAAACTGAAGAAATATGTTGAGCTAGTAAAGACGCAGTTTGGAAGGAAGCTCAAAATTCTCCGCTCGGACAGGGGTGGTGAGTTTACTGGCAAGGCATTCAATGCATTCCTGAAGCAAAACGGTATCATCGGCCAGCTCACGGCACCATACACCCCACAGCAAAATGGGGTAGCAGAACGAAAGAATCGTTACCTTGTCGAAATGGCCAGGTGCATGTTCATTGACGGACATCTGGACAAGCGTTTCTGGGGAGAAGCAGTGGTAACTGCAAACTACATGCAGAACAGGCTGCCATCACGGTCGATCAGTGGCACATCATATGAGCGGTGGTCGGGAAGAAGCCCAATCTCGGACACATTCAGCGGTTTGGTGTGGATGCGTACTGCCATGTACCAAATGAAAAGCGAGGTAAGCTGGATCGGAAGGTTGTCAAGCTCAGGTTCGTCGGATACAGTGAAGTATCAAAGGCTACCGCCTGGTGGACGAGACGAATGGAAAAGTAACTGTTAGCCGTGATGTTAACTTTCTTACATCTACATGAAGCAGCCTCCCGGGTATGTCGTCAGCGGTATGGAAAACAAGGTATGCCATTTAAAGAAAAGTTTGTACGGGTTCAAGCAAGCGGCTCGTTCTTGGAACCAGCGACTGCATGAGGTGATGGAAGCGGATGGTTTTGAGCGATGTGACGCAGATCCCTGCCTGTACAGAAAGCGAGCTGGTAGCAAGTGGTGCTATGTTCTCGTGTATGTGGATGATCTCATCGTAGCGAGCGAGGATGAACGCATGATCGACGCATTGAAGCGAACGCTTGCAAGAAATTTCCAGATCAGCTGCCTCGGTGATGTCAAGTTTTACCTCGGGATCGAAGTCGATCGAGACCATGCTGGAGATTTTCTTATCAACCAGTGGAAATACATTGAAGACGTCATCTGTTCTGTTGGCCTACAGGATGCGAAAATGTCAACCGTGCCAATTGATCCTGGGTACATCAGGACGGAAGATAACGATGGCCAGCTCCCAAATAATCAAGAATATCAAAAGGTAGTTGGGCAGCTGTTGTACATCGCAGTAAACAGCAGACCTGACATCGCAACGGCAACCTCAATCTTGAGTCGTAAGGTGAGTTACCCAACCCAACGTGACTGGAACGAGTTGAAGCGAATGGTTCGCTACCTGAAGGGGGCGATTGATCTGAAGCTTCGGCTGAGTAGCAGTGGTGATTCATCTGGTCTGGTGGGTTACGCTGATGCCGATTGGGGAGAATGTCACGACGACAGGAAGTCCAATAGTGGATATGTATTCAAATACTGCGGAGGAACCATTGCAATCCTGCATCTCAGCAAGGATATCCTGCGTTTCACTATCTACAGCAGAGGCGGAATTCGTGGCTCTTTTCGAAGCATCCCAAGAAGCGGTTTGGCTGCAGAGACTATTGAAGTACCTAGGGGAGAAAACATAAGCAATATTATTCGAAGACAAGCTGTTTGTAGATGCTGGACTCCGAAAAGTTCAGTAACCGTACCAAACACATTTCAACAAAATTTCACTACTCCAAGGACCTGAAGACGAAAGGTGTTATCAAGTATGAGTACTGCCCTACGGAAAAGATGGCCGCGGATCTTTTAACCAAACCTCTACCACGAATACGGTTGGAATTTCTAAGGAAGCAGTGTGGTCTACTGTAGCAGCGTTGAGGAGGAGTGTTGAGTATATACAACGCAGTATGCCTTGTTTTTAGAGCATAACTTCATTTTCTTCAGTTCAAATTATACTACTGACAAATAAAGACGTTCCTTTCAATTGTAGTTCGAATAGTATTTCGAGTCCAGTCCGATTGTTCCCACTTCTGCCGATAATTTTATCTGTCAAACTTTCATAGCGAATCAAACCAAACAAAGGTAAGTACTAGAATCTTGACTAGAATGGAGTATGTTAATCGATTTGCTTGGGACCAATAGGCTAGTCAAGTAGTGAGCCAATTTAAAATCGTTAGTTACCACCGGTTGATTTAATGCTTATCTATACTGCAGAGCTCACCATCTCTAAGTATTGTTCTAGTAATTTTAATTATCAATATTCCGAAAACTTTAAAAATTTGTGAAAAAACGTCCAATTTGAAAAAAATTATAATATCGCTCAGCTCTCTGATTGGACCATAAACATGTTTACAGTCTAATCTGTCATTCAACCAAAAAAATTGACAAATGCTAATAGGACCTTTGTTTCATCTCGTGTTTCACGTGGAATAGAAAAACTAAAACTCATAATAGTTAGTTGGAAATGCTATACTAATGTCAACATGAAGCTTTAGTGTGATAATACCGTTGTAGACCACTTTGATGTGGATCTTGATCCACTGGACGACAGCGATGTAGATTTGATCGAATAACATGAATGAATGTGAATTATTGATGAACAGCTTGAGCTAATAAATGTAAAACAAATCATGTAGAGTGAAAAAAAAACAGTTTTTTTAATAAAAATATACAGAATATGAAAAAATATGTAAATTTTCCAAACACTTTCATTTTCCCTGCATACATCAGAAAAATAATAATCGACAAGTTCTTAATATAAACGTTGTTTACTTAATAAATTGACAGAATAGTAGTTTTAAGCCCATCAACAATTACAAATAATGTTGTAGTTGTAATTATCTGACCTCAAAACCGTATTCTTTACAAGGTCCTAAGTAACATTAATCTTTGCTATTAGACCAATTTGACAGGTCCGAACTGATACTGAAAAAACCTATGCATTCGAGAATACAAAAGATTATCGTTTTATGTCGTAATTCAGAATGGCATTTAAAAATATATTGCAAAAATTCAAATTATTTTTTCTCCAATCAGCTTCAACCTTTTGACCTTTTGAAATGTTTGTCTAGATTTGATTACGTTACGGAATTATTGGTGGTGGAAAACAGACATGAACTAAGTTCATGGATTTGGGATCCTATTCATAAAAATGTGAATTAACTCATCACGTTTTGAGACTGAGAGATCTGATATTCATGATTGTTATAGAAACGAATAAAGGAACCCTTTTTTGCGTGTACTGCGTTCACTTACCCAAGCTCCTTCAAGTATTGCGGCAAAAGTTTTTCAGTAAGCGGAAGCCCACGGGGCTCCATGCCGTACAGGACGCCATGCTGCATTCCGGTGTGTATCGGATACTTTCCCGTCATCAGAGCAGATCGCGAAGGCGTACAGATTGGCGACACGTAGTACCGGTTCAGGATCACTCCCGAGTAGGCAAGTGCGTCCAGGTTCGGAGTGGGAATCTGAGAGGATCCATGAAATCCGACGTCATTCCACCCGAGATCGTCCGCTAGGATGAAGACGATGTTCGGCGGTGGCTTTTCACTTGCTACCGAAGCCCATAGTGTGATAAGGAATCCTGAAAAGAAGAAGCATTGGTGAATAAATTCTTCCATTTAGATTACGTTTGATAGAAAGCCTTCAGATCAAGTAATCCATCTAATGTTGTACTCACCCAAAACTACGACAAATTGCCTTGTCATACACATTTAATCAACCAAATTGGTGACTCCACGAGCGCCACAACGGAGTTGCATATAAATATCACTTGAAGCGTGACCACCGTTTGTTGAAACAAGTCCAGAAGAAGCACGACCGGCGAACTATTACCGCGCAATGCAAAACATCAACTGAGTATATGATTAGACAAATAACCGCCACTTCAGACACTGTCTACGTAGGGGAAAGCAGTCCAAAAGGCACCACTGGTGTAATATGACCCCACACTGTTTCTCATTACTTTCCCGCTCTCTAATCTAGAACTTTATAAGGCTTTGAACCATTTGGTGGATTATTTTAACTTTTGGTTAAAATTTGACAGATGGAAAGTTATCGATTAACCCTGCTATCCGAGCGTGGTTATTTCTGACAGACAAGAAGTTAAATTTTGACGACCGTGGCTCGAAAACCGGTCGATCGACAGCACGGGGATTTTCGAATATAAGAAATAACTTTCGAAATGTCACGTTTAACTACGAGTTAAATTTATCTCGGCAAATGGTTCACAACCTAAGCATTCATGCTATAGCTTATAGGCTCTTATAGGTGCTGAACAAGCAAACCGGTTCGTCAAATTCACGATTGCAGAATAAGAAACCGTGTCGTGCCATTCTACCCTAACGGGTTCATTTTGGACTGTCTTCCACTACAAGGCTTCCAGAGTGCATAGAAAACAAATGTTCTTATCTTTATTCAACTCACTCAAGCTTCTGACATTCACATCACACTCTAACCATATTGCATTGGCACCGCAACGATCCTGACCTATATTTCACTCCACCACCGACCTCAAGTAGTACCTCACTACTCTATAATAAAACTGTCGCCAGTGCCTATAGGTAGGGTACATGGGGTAAAATATATTCACATTTTGCCAATTTTAAATACCTTCCCAAAACATTTTCGCGAATTTATCTAACAGTTGAAACATTGAACTAGCAATGCTGATTCACAGATCTTCGAAAAATGAGTATTTAACGAATTTTTTAATTTCAAAAGGTCATTTTACCCCAGAAGCTTTCAGCTGAGAAGCGCGCAAATAGTTTGTGTAAATTTTACATAGGAATAAATTGATTCGTTCGCACTCCGGAGAGAGTCGATGAACTGCGACGTGTCGAACGTGCAAAGAAGTACTGAAAAGGTTCGTCCAAAAATGTCGATCACAGAAAAGGACCATCTTAAGACTTGAGCTTGATTGCGTTGGTTTTGTCAGAAATTTAAATAGGTGTTGCAAGCAAGCTCCAGATAATGCCAAAACAGGTTTGCCGAATGCTGTTGGTGAATGACTGACTGATGGCGTAAAGTTGGCAATTTACACATGGTCGGTGATAAGTTGGTCAATGAAATCACTTAAGCTGGTTCCATGCTGCGATTTGTTGTTCACTCTCCAGAGTGGTTCTCTGTTCAAATTGTCGTGTGTAATAATCAAATAATAAATATATGTTTGGAGCGGTGTTGACAGTTTTTACTCATCTTTTGTGTAAATGTTGACAATGACTACAAAGCAAAAAAAACGTAAATTGGTCAGACGCAATTCATGCCGCTGTATCAAATATCGACGAAATTGCAAAAACTGGTACATTACAACGGTGATTGCAAATTTGTTCGCAAAAACTGTGTACGTTGTACAGAGTAAGATAGTAATGACCCGATTATGTCGACCAGGGGGAGGGGGGGAATTATCGAAATATAGAAGTCTGATGAGCAGGGGGTTCATCAGACTTCTATATTTCAATTAGGGGAAATGCAGGTTATGTCGGCCTACATGTCCCTAATTTGGGCCCATCGCTAAAAGTCTGCTATTTATCAATTTTATCTAGATGACGGTACTTATGGATATTTTTGGTCGCTATTGAAAATTTAGTCGATTGCTGAATTTATGTATGGGCCCAAATTAGGGACATGTAGGCCGACATTACCTACATTTCCCCTATTTCACATAACTTTAATTCCAAATCTTTCTCATTGATCTTCAAGATGAATGTTTATGTTAAATGACAAGCGATCGATGCAATGCATAGTAACCTGGACTATATATTAAGATCGTGGTAGGCCAATTTTTGTTGTTCTCTGTAATCCAAGCTACCGTTTAATAAAGACGTGTTAACTTTGATCTGCCTATTTTATTAGGTTGTGTGCCCAGTACAGTACAAAAAAAAATCTAAAAGTTTCGTTCCGTTAGTTCGCGAAAATGGGTGAAGAAAACCCTAATAAAAAATAACCATACACGAACGATGACCCAAATGATTGAACTACTCCATAAATGGTTTGGATGATACCCCGAACACGTCGTTAAGCAAATTAACCATAACATTTTTATTAGGGAAGTTGTGGCTGTTCGATAGAACTAACTTCGCAAACTGGAAGTTTCGAGTTGAGATTCTGATGCACGGAGAAACGAAACAACTTAAAATTAAGTCTTTTTTACTCATCTTGACACCTAAGTGAAACCAGTCAAAATTGAGTTCTTTGAGAAGAATTCAAATTTGAGTATTTTGCAAAGACTTCGTTTTGAGTAGAATTTAACTGTTTCAGGAAGAGTAAATGTTGGATAAAAACTACACAAAACCGGGTTTTCATTATAGAAAATTTAGTTGAAAAGGGGATTTTTCAGTTGTTTTCT
The DNA here is from genome assembly GCF_037179485.1 of Ochlerotatus camptorhynchus. Taxonomy (NCBI): domain Eukaryota; kingdom Metazoa; phylum Arthropoda; class Insecta; order Diptera; family Culicidae; genus Ochlerotatus; species Ochlerotatus camptorhynchus. Next base: position 4,239,641 of record NW_027040988.1, read on the forward strand.
ATATTTGTGAAGAGTACTAAAAATCAATGTTATGATCGGCTTTATTTATCTTTATTACAATAAAATCTATCCACATATTGTCCCTGAATAAGCAATAAATCATAACCTACTAAATCCATCGTGTTGAGTTGGTTGACCGGGTAAAATTCCAAACTTGACCATTTTCGTTGGATGCACGGTTGGCTCCCGATACCGGCTGGTACACTCGAGGAAACGTAACAGACCCATAAATTCAGCCTAAATGATCAGTATTTGTGGAAAAAAAAAAAATAAAAAAAGAAACAAAAATTAATCATCCTGAAAACTGGATCGAAAAAATAAAATGTCATTACCTTCATTGATCCGCTGCCTTCGGATGCTGGTTATATTCCTAACAGTGGAGTCATCGGTGGCTGGTGGTGGCAATTTTGCCCACAATATACGTTTTTGACCGCACCTAAAAAAGAATTATGTTTAATTCAAGGATAATTACTGCCACTTTCCGGAAAATCTATCACGTACTGTTTAGTAGAACTATGTAGAACTTACCTTTTTCCTCTCCGGAACAGTAAACTATCATAACGTACCATAACGTGAAATTAACTAGTTGTGGTACGCAACTCCGATGTTAAAATTCGGAACGGGTAAAATTTTGTTTTCGGCAGGAAACATAGCCGAAATAAAATTGGCGCTCGTCGCGATTTTTCATCCAAAATGAACACTTTATTTTGGATACTTTCAAAGTAAAGGTAACTATTTTGGTTATACTGCAAGATTAAGTTAAAAGAGCTCACCAATGAGAACAGAAATGTATCCAAAACAGTAGTGTTAGAGAAATACTTATTTTTAAGTACTTTCAATCTCGATTTTGAGTTGTTTCGTTTCTCCGTGGGGAGAACAAAAGTTTGTTGGACTGTCTGGAGAAGTCCATCGAAGACGAGGAGTACGCGAGGGAGATCCAAGTGGACGCATCGCCAGAGACTGGAAGTGCACACGGCGAATGAGAACGACTTAAATTTGAGTTTAGTTCACTCATAATCGCCAAAAGTGCAGTAACTCAGCGATGAGTAAAATTTGTCTCATGGTTTCCTGTGGAAAACCTAAAAAATCTGCCGGAAAATGAGAAAATTGACGAAAATTTTATTCAGTCTCGGAGTAGTACCAATAGACTGAGTGAATCCAATCTTTACTTTTCTCAAATTTGGGAATTTTTTCCTGGAAAATCTTGGAAAAACCTGGGAAAACATGAGGCAAATTAACTCATCGCTGAGTTCCTGCACTTTTGGCGATTATGAGTGAACTAAACTCAAATTTGAGTCGTTCTCATTCGCCGTGCACAAATTTGCTCATCCATCGAATAGCAGAGGATCAACTAGATTACGTGAAAGACAAACGGACGACGAAAGAAGCTTGGGACACTTTGAAGAAAGCATTTCCGGAGTGATTTGAGATTTGGGCGTAATTGCTTTTGTAAACAAACGCGCCAATCACCGATTTCTCACGAATAAAAACTCAATCTCATAAACATACTGTACCAAACGACAGAGTACCCGAGCAAAGACGGTTAACAAAATGAAAGCAAATCGATATTAAAGTTTGCAGTTCTTATCATAATGAAAACTCATTTTGATTTCAATTGTCGCGACATAAGTCTGATATCATATTGTGCTTTCATTAAGCAGTAAAAACTTTTTAAATGAAAGCAACTTAACTTGAGTTTTGCTGTTAACGTCTTGTTTAAAATTTAATTTTAGTTCATATGTCGTTTATGTCTAATGATTATTTTTTATTTGTTTTGGGGGGAGGTAGCTCATCGATTCTTCCGGTTCGCCTCCTAGCATCGTGCTATAAGGTACCAGGCGATAACCAGGGTAGTTGATCGATAGCCCGATGACGTCATTTCGTTGGTGTCTGCAATGGGAAATTCTCATAGCAGGCGTTGACGATGGGACGTTGTCGAGTTGTTGAATAGCAACTATCGTGGTAACTCACCGATTACCTGTCGATCTGCCAAATTTGGAAAGACGTCTGCATTGAATTGTCTCATATAATAATATTCCGCCCACTATATCACAAGAAATTACGAGTAGCTTAGTGGAATGGAGATAAATTAATCATTGGGTACAGGACCAAGTCTCCCCTGGGTGGTGCCAGAAGATGAGCGCAATAGAATCATCAAGTTGCCATAAGGCACGGAATGAGACTTTTGCATGGCTGGGTAGTCAAAGTCTTCCATTCGTTAGTCATTTCAGGTGGATTAGAACAGATTTAGGTTTAGGGTGGGCGTTGGCCAGATTTGGATTTTTCAGATGTAATCCTAAATAGGACCTACATTATTTAATACACTAGTAACCTCAACTTCTGTCACAATGCACAGTGGTACAGAATGCAGATTTAGCTGGAATGATATGTTTTGAGCCTGAAATTGAAGCTTTAGACTAAAAGTCTCTTGTACAAAGTTGTTCCTTATAGTTAGGCCCTCATTTTTATGATAATGAATTCTAGGGTGGTTCCTATTACCATTAAAATCAAAAATGTAACTTTTTTTTTGAATAAATTAAGGTATACATTCTACGGTAAAGTTATAGCTGAGCTAATTTCAAGCAACTTTGTAGAAAATAACTTTTTTGTATCTCTTAAATTGGCCGATTTAGAGCTATTTTCTTGAATTGAGTTAGGGTGACTCTTAAAAAAACAGTTTTTTTGCTCTGTTTTTTCTTATTTCGAATTTCTTAGCAAAGGTGTCTTCAGATAACTTTTAGATCTTAAAAAGGCGCATCAAGAGTTATTGACGTTTTTATACTAAAAATATGCACTTTTCAAATGTTAATATCTCTGGTTGGGGCAAACAAAAAAAAAAGTTTTTTTGCAGCATTTGAAAGGGCGTATGTTATTCTCAATAATATGAAAAAATTGGAGATATGTTATTTTTTTAAACTCGTATAAAATCAATTTGAATTTATTCATATTTTTTACTATATTTTCAGCTATAACTTTGCCAAACAATGTATACCTTAATTTATTCAAACAAAAAAGTTAGATTTTTGATTTTAATGATAATACGAACGACCCTAGTATTCATTGTCATAAAAATGAGGGCCCAACTATAAGGAACAACTTTGTAGAAGAGACTTTTAGTCTAAAGTTTCAATTTCAGGCTCAAAACATATCATTCCAGCTAAATCTGCATTCTGGACCACTGTGCAATATTTCATTGTGACTAATCAACACTCAATGGGTAAAATATCAAATTTGCGGTTAATTTGAAAAAAGAGAACTTGGATTGTAGAGCGCACTGCCCACTGGGCGATTCTGAAGCCTGACCAAGTGAGTGGGCTACGGGTTTATTTGATTGTACGTCATTTCCAAGTTATATATAGATACATTCATACCATTGGCATTTTGTATTTGAGATCAGACAGAGACAGGATGCGGAGGGCCCGCTTAGGGGGAGCGTAACCCATGTCATAGCTTCCATTTATTAAATAGTTCAGATAGGCTGGAAATGATAGGTTCATGGTGTGAAAATATCACAAGAAATTGCGAGTAGCTGAGTGGAATGGAGATAAATTAATCATTGGGTACAGGACCAAGTCTCCCCTGGGTGGTGCTAGAAGATTGCCATAAGGCACGGAATGAGACTGTTGCATGGCTGGGTAGTCAAAGTCTTCCATTCGTTAGTCATTTCAGGTGGATTAGAACAGATTTAGGTTTAGGGTGGGCGTTGGCCAGATTTGGATTTTTCAGATGTAATCCTAAATAGGACCTACATTATTTAATACACTAGTAACCTCAACTTCTGTCACAATGCACAGTGGTACAGAATGCAGATTTAGCTGGAATGATATGTTTTGAGCCTGAAATTGAAGCTTTAGACTAAAAGTCTCTTGTACAAAGTTGTTCCTTATAGTTAGGCCCTCATTTTTATGATAATGAATTCTAGGGTGGTTCCTATTACCATTAAAATCAAAAATCTAACTTTTTTTTTGAATAAATTAAAGTATACATTGTTTGGCAAAGTTATAGCTGAGCTAATTTCAAGCAACTTTGTTGAAAATAACTTTTTTGTATCTCTTAAATTGGCCGATTTAGAGCTATTTTCTTGAATTGAGTTAGGGTGACTCTTAAAAAAACAGTTTTTTTGCTCTGTTTTTTCTTATTTCGAATTTCTTAGCAAAGGTGTCTTCAGATAACTTTTAGATCTTAAAAAGGCGCATCAAGAGTTATTGACGTTTTTATACTAAAAATATGCACTTTTCAAATGTTAATATCTCTGGTTGGGGCAAACAAAAAAAAAAGTTTTTTTGCAGCATTTGAAAGGGCGTATGTTATTCTCAATAATATGAAAAAATTGGAGATATGTTATTTTTTTAAACTCGTATAAAATCAATTTGAATTTATTCATATTTTTTACTATATTTTCAGCTATAACTTTGCCAAACAATGTATACCTTAATTTATTCAAACAAAAAAGTTAGATTTTTGATTTTAATGATAATACGAACGACCCTAGTATTCATTGTCATAAAAATGAGGGCCCAACTATAAGGAACAACTTTGTAGAAAAGACTTTTAGTCTAAAGTTTCAATTTCAGGCTCAAAACATATCATTCCAGCTAAATCTGCATTCTGGACCACTGTGCAATATTTCATTGTGACTAATCAACACTCAATGGGTAAAATATCAAATTTGCGGTTAATTTGAAAAAAGAGAACTTGGATTGTAGAGCGCACTGCCCACTGGGCGATTCTGAAGCCTGACCAAGTGAGTGGGCTACGGGTTTATTTGATTGTACGTCATTTCCAAGTTATATATAGATACATTCATACCATTGGCATTTTGTATTTGAGATCAGACAGAGACAGGATGCGGAGGGCCCGCTTAGGGGGAGCGTAACCCATGTCATAGCTTCCATTTATTAAATAGTTCAGATAGGCTGGAAATGGTGTGAAAATATCACAAGAAATTGCGAGTAGCTGAGTGGAATGGAGATAAATTAATCATTGGGTACAGGACCAAGTCTCCCCTGGGTGGTGCTAGAAGATTGCCATAAGGCACGGAATGAGACTGTTGCATGGCTGGGTAGTCAAAGTCTTCCATTCGTTAGTCATTTCAGGTGGATTAGAACAGATTTAGGTTTAGGGTGGGCGTTGGCCAGATTTGGATTTTTCAGATGTAATCCTAAATAGGACCTACATTATTTAATACACTAGTAACCTCAACTTCTGTCACAATGCACAGTGGTACAGAATGCAGATTTAGCTGGAATGATATGTTTTGAGCCTGAAATTGAAGCTTTAGACTAAAAGTCTCTTGTACAAAGTTGTTCCTTATAGTTAGGCCCTCATTTTTATGATAATGAATTCTAGGGTGGTTCCTATTACCATTAAAATCAAAAATCTAACTTTTTTTTTGAATAAATTAAAGTATACATTGTTTGGCAAAGTTATAGCTGAGCTAATTTCAAGCAACTTTGTAGAAAATAACTTTTTTGTATCTCTTAAATTGGCCGATTTAGAGCTATTTTCTTGAATTGAGTTAGGGTGACTCTTAAAAAAACAGTTTTTTTGCTCTGTTTTTTCTTATTTCGAATTTCTTAGCAAAGGTGTCTTCAGATAACTTTTAGATCTTAAAAAGGCGCATCAAGAGTTATTGACGTTTTTATACTAAAAATATGCACTTTTCAAATGTTAATATCTCTGGTTGGGGCAAACAAAAAAAAAAGTTTTTTTGCAGCATTTGAAAGGGCGTATGTTATTCTCAATAATATGAAAAAATTGGAGATATGTTATTTTTTTAAACTCGTATAAAATCAATTTGAATTTATTCATATTTTTTACTATATTTTCAGCTATAACTTTGCCAAACAATGTATACCTTAATTTATTCAAACAAAAAAGTTAGATTTTTGATTTTAATGATAATACGAACGACCCTAGTATTCATTGTCATAAAAATGAGGGCCCAACTATAAGGAACAACTTTGTAGAAGAGACTTTTAGTCTAAAGTTTCAATTTCAGGCTCAAAACATATCATTCCAGCTAAATCTGCATTCTGGACCACTGTGCAATATTTCATTGTGACTAATCAACACTCAATGGGTAAAATATCAAATTTGCGGTTAATTTGAAAAAAGAGAACTTGGATTGTAGAGCGCACTGCCCACTGGGCGATTCTGAAGCCTGACCAAGTGAGTGGGCTACGGGTTTATTTGATTGTACGTCATTTCCAAGTTATATATAGATACATTCATACCATTGGCATTTTGTATTTGAGATCAGACAGAGACAGGATGCGGAGGGCCCGCTTAGGGGGAGCGTAACCCATGTCATAGCTTCCATTTATTAAATAGTTCAGATAGGCTGGAAATGATAGGTTCATGGTGTGAAAATATCACAAGAAATTGCGAGTAGCTGAGTGGAATGGAGATAAATTAATCATTGGGTACAGGACCAAGTCTCCCCTGGGTGGTGCTAGAAGATTGCCATAAGGCACGGAATGAGACTGTTGCATGGCTGGGTAGTCAAAGTCTTCCATTCGTTAGTCATTTCAGGTGGATTAGAACAGATTTAGGTTTAGGGTGGGCGTTGGCCAGATTTGGATTTTTCAGATGTAATCCTAAATAGGACCTACATTATTTAATACACTAGTAACCTCAACTTCTGTCACAATGCACAGTGGTACAGAATGCAGATTTAGCTGGAATGATATGTTTTGAGCCTGAAATTGAAGCTTTAGACTAAAAGTCTCTTGTACAAAGTTGTTCCTTATAGTTAGGCCCTCATTTTTATGATAATGAATTCTAGGGTGGTTCCTATTACCATTAAAATCAAAAATCTAACTTTTTTTTTGAATAAATTAAAGTATACATTGTTTGGCAAAGTTATAGCTGAGCTAATTTCAAGCAACTTTGTTGAAAATAACTTTTTTGTATCTCTTAAATTGGCCGATTTAGAGCTATTTTCTTGAATTGAGTTAGGGTGACTCTTAAAAAAACAGTTTTTTTGCTCTGTTTTTTCTTATTTCGAATTTCTTAGCAAAGGTGTCTTCAGATAACTTTTAGATCTTAAAAAGGCGCATCAAGAGTTATTGACGTTTTTATACTAAAAATATGCACTTTTCAAATGTTAATATCTCTGGTTGGGGCAAACAAAAAAAAAAGTTTTTTTGCAGCATTTGAAAGGGCGTATGTTATTCTCAATAATATGAAAAAATTGGAGATATGTTATTTTTTTAAACTCGTATAAAATCAATTTGAATTTATTCATATTTTTTACTATATTTTCAGCTATAACTTTGCCAAACAATGTATACCTTAATTTATTCAAACAAAAAAGTTAGATTTTTGATTTTAATGATAATACGAACGACCCTAGTATTCATTGTCATAAAAATGAGGGCCCAACTATAAGGAACAACTTTGTAGAAGAGACTTTTAGTCTAAAGTTTCAATTTCAGGCTCAAAACATATCATTCCAGCTAAATCTGCATTCTGGACCACTGTGCAATATTTCATTGTGACTAATCAACACTCAATGGGTAAAATATCAAATTTGCGGTTAATTTGAAAAAAGAGAACTTGGATTGTAGAGCGCACTGCCCACTGGGCGATTCTGAAGCCTGACCAAGTGAGTGGGCTACGGGTTTATTTGATTGTACGTCATTTCCAAGTTATATATAGATACATTCATACCATTGGCATTTTGTATTTGAGATAAGACAGAGACAGGATGCGGAGGGCCCGCTTAGGGGGAGCGTAACCCATGTTATAGCTTCCATTTATTAAATAGTTCAGATAGGCTGGAAATGATAGGTTCATGGTGAGAAAATGTACCATATGGTGCCCGTTCACTTATCAAAATTAGATTCAAATCGTCAGGCCCTGTCCTGGAATAAGGGGATTGACGATGATTTGTCAAGTTTCATTTTGCATTTGCATATAATTGTAAGTTTAGGTTTGCTTTTGTAATTGTAAGATAGATGGTTTGCCTCAGTTGAAACATTGAGTTGTGTAAACTTGACGAATCATACCTCTAAAATAGTAGTAGTTACCGTGCCGCATTATCTATAACAACCACTGCCTGCAACTAATGTTGGAAGGGTCGGCAGGGCTGATTACGGATCAAAACTAACATAACTCTAACACTGAAATGATCCCGAAACTAACGCTCATTCATTGCACTTTGAGTCATAAAGTAGTTTTATTTATTTTCCTACTAATCTATCTACACACTTAGTTTTTTCTACCGAGCTCGGCTGTGCGGGTCTCGGCGGGGAGAGTTTCGCTGAGATCTCGGCGGAAGTGACATTTGATTGCTGAGTCTAGGATAATGCCTGCCTTCGTTTCTTTTCTTTGTTATCTACTTTATCCCCTTTTTATTTTTCTGCTCTTCTTTCCTCTTCTCTTCTTTTGTTTTGTTTGTTTAAATATAACTAATACTAATACCTCCTTGTTTTCTCTCTAATTTGTCTACTATGTCCCACCATCACGATGAGAGATGAGCTACCGTACAAGGTGCACGCTCATATTACTTACCAATCAGGCTAAGGCCTTGTTGTCCTCTGCTGTCCGAAGAAGTCGTCTCCACTCTACTCGATCCATGGCCACAGTTCGCCAGCTTCGTAGTCTGCGAAGGGTCCGCAGGTCACCTTCTACTTGGTCGATCCACCTTGCCCGCTGCGCGCCTCTTCTTCTTGTTCCTGTTGGGTCGCTTTCTAGAACCATTTTCACTGGGTCGTCGTGCGGCATTCTTACGACGTGCCCAGCCCACCGTAGTCGCCCAATTTTTGCAATGTGGACGATGGATGGTTCTCCCAGCAGCTGGTGCAATTCGTGGTTCATTTGCCTCCTCCACGTTCCGTCATCCATCTGCACTCCACCGTAGATGGTACGCAACACCTTACGTTCGAAAACACCAAGGGCGCGTTGGTCCTCCACGAGCATAGTCCAGGTCTCGTGGCCGTAAAGGACCACCGGTCTAATCAGCGTCTTATAGACAGTCAACTTCGTGCGGCGGCGAATTTTATTCGACCGGAGCGTCCTCCGGAGTCCAAAGTAGGCACGATTCCCTGCCATAATGCGTCTTTGAATTTCTCTGCTGGTATCATTTTCGGCGGTCACCAGTGAGCCCAAATACACGAACTCATCGACCACCTCGATTTCGTCACCGTCAATCTGAACTCGGGGTGGGAGGCTAACATTGTCTTCCCTAGAACCTCTTGCTTTCATGTATTTTGTCTTTGATGCGTTGATGGCAAGTCCAATCCGTCTAGCTTCAGCCTTCAGTCTGATGTACGTTTCCGCAATCATCTCAAAGTTCCGTGCCATAATGTCAATGTCATCGGCGAAACCAAGGAGCTGGATGGACTTCCCGAATATCGTGCCACTCGTGTCTATCCCAGCTCTTCTGATCACACCTTCTAACGCGATGTTGAACAGCAGACACGAAAGTCCATCACCCTGCCGTAACCCCCTTCGAGATTCAAAGGGACTCGAGAGTGTCCCCGATACTCGAACAACGCACATCACTCGATCCATCGTCGCCTTGACCAATCGCGTCAGTTTATCCGGAAATCCGTACTCGTGCATAATCTGCCATAGCTGATCTCGATCGATTGTGTCGTATGCGGATTTGAAATCGATGAACAAATGATGTGTGGGCACGTTGTATTCGCGGCATTTCTGCAGAACCTGCCGAATCGCGAAAATTTGGTCCGTGGTAGCGCGGGCACCCATGAATCCCGCCTGGTATTGCCCCACGAACTCTCTTGCATATGGTGACAGAAGGCGGCATAGAATTTGGGAGAGTACTTTGTAGGCGGCGCTCAGCAGTGTGATCGCGGTAGTTGCAGCAATCCAACTTATCGCCCTTTTTGTAGATTGGGCATACGACTCCTTCCATCCACTCCTCCGGTAATATCTCCTCCTCCCAAATCTTGGCAATTGCCCAGTGCAGCGCTCTAGCCAGTGTTTCACCACCGTATTTTAATAGCTCACTTGGTAGTTGATCTACACCAGTTGCTTTGTTGTTCTTCAGCCGACCGATCTCCTCCTCAACTTCTTGAAGATCAGGGGCCGGTGGCCTTCCGTCTTCTGCACGTGCTCCAAGGTCTGTTGCCGTGCCACCTTCATTTTCTGCTGCTTCACCGTTGAGGTGCTCGTCATAGTACTGCTTCCACCTCTCAATCACCTCACACTCGTTCGTGAGAAGGTTACCGTCCAAGTCCTTGCACATATCGGCTTGCGGCACGTAGCCTTTGCGCGAACTATTTAGCTTCTCGTAGAACTTCCGTGTGTCGTTTACGCGGTACAGATTTTCCATCGCCTCGCGATCTCGGTCTTCCTGCTGACGCTTCTTCCTTCGGAAAACCGAGTTTTGTCTGTTCCGCGCTTGTCTGTATCGCTCCACATTCAATCTCGTGCGGTGTTGCAGCATTCTCGCCCGTGCTGCATTCTTCTCCTCTACTAACAGTTTGCATTCGCCGTCAAACCAGTCATTTCTTCGGTCCGGGATTGCAGTACCTAGTGCCGCTGCAGCAGTACTACCTATGGCTGAACGGATGTCCCTCCAACCATCTTCAAGAGAAGCTGCGCCAAGCTGCTCTTCCGTGGGTAGTGCAACTTCCAGCTGGTGCGCGTAGTCCTGGGCAACTCCGGTGTCCCGTAGTTGCTCAATGTTGGGTCGTGGCGTTCGACTTCGACGTGTGTTATGCACCGTCGAGAGTTTTGAGCGCATGCATACTGCAACTAGGTAGTGGTCCGAATCTATGTTCGCACTGCGGTACGTGCGGACGTTGATAATGTCGGAGAAGAATTTCCCGTCGATTAGAACGTGATCGATTTGGTTTTCTGTGTGTTGGTCAGGTGATCTCCAGGTGGCTTTGTGGATATCCTTGCGGGGGAAAACGGTACTTCGAACTACCATACCCCGGGAGGCTGCAAAGTTCACGCATCGTTGGCCGTTGTCGTTCGATACGGCATGCAGGCTGTTTGGCCCGATTGCCGGTCTATACATTGCCTCCCGTCCTACCTGAGCGTTCATGTCGCCGATGACGATTTTGACGTCCCGTTGCGAACAGCCGTCGTACACCTGCTCCAGCTGCGCATAGAACGCTTCTTTCTCGTCGTCGGGTCTCCCTTCGTGTGGGCAGTGCACGTTGATGATGCTGTAGTTGAAGAAACGGCCCTTAATCCTCAACTTGCACATTCTCGCGTTGATCGGCTGCCAACCAATCACGCGTTGGCGCATCTTACCCAGCACTACAAAGCCGGTTCCCAGCTCGTTGGTGGTGCCACAACTCTGGTAGAAAGTAGCCGCTCGATGCCCGCTTTTCCATACCTTTTGTCCCGTCCAGCAAAGTTCCTGCAGTGCTACGACTTCGAAGTTGCGTGGTTGAAGTTCGTCATAGATTAACCTATCGCAACCCGGGAAGCCGAGCGATTTGCAGTTCCATGTTCCGAGTTTCCAATCGTAGTCCTTATTTCGTCGCGTAGGTCTGTGCCGATTGTTCCGATCCGTATTTCTTTCTTCGGTATTTGCAACTTTGTTTTTTTTCCAGGGCGGCTTGTTGGGCCTGCCCCAACCCCCTGTCTCGCCGGGGGACCATCGTGCACAGCTCTGTTTAGAGTCCCACGCAGGCACTAGGACGGTGATCAGCCGCTCCTAACATGGAGAACAGACGCCGTTTTGAGCCGCACCTCCATGGTGAGCAGACGCTCAGGTTTGGTGAAGCATTTCCTCTATCACCGTACTATGGTTACCGCGCCAGTGTTCGCGTCGCACCTCTTCACTTTGCTATTGCCGGACTGGCAACATTGCCCAGGCTACGCCAACCAGCTGGGTCCATGTTTCAGCTGGCAGTCTTTTGTGATCATATGACTCGAGGAGGCGTGAAGTAGGAACTTGTGAGGACCAGGGCTAGGTATTCCGCTCCTTCCAGGTTGTCAACTCACCATTTTGTAGCCCATATACACTCCCAAAATAGTATGCCGCAAGTAAGTATATCACAGAGGCAACTAAAGATCCAGAAACAAAAACCGATAACGCTGAAGATAATGAGCTGTGGTGATTTATATGACTAGGTATAGGGTAGACGTACCAGTTATGGCTATACGTTCCCATTATGGTGTGTTCCAAATATGGCCTATGGAATTCCATAGGCCATAATTGGAACACACCATAATGGGAACGTATAGCCATAACTGGTACGTCTACCCTATAATATTATTTATTTATACTAACCTAAACACAACGTGGGGTGACCCAAATCCAAACGATCACTAACCAAAATAATAGACTTATCTTTTTTTCAGCAGGTATAATTTCGTATAGTTCTGTTTCTCTCTTTTCAGCAAAACAACAACAAAAAACCTCCGTAGCTCTTCTCCATTATTTTAATCTCCTACTATCCCCTACACGCAGGGAAATGAACATAAGAAAACCAAACTTCAAACATTATGAAAACTCAAAAAGGAAGGAAAAAAATCTTGCGCCACAGGTTTGAATTTCATAATGCGCTTTTTGAAATTTGGAAGAGTGTTTATTTGAAAAAAATCATAAGGAACGTTATAAAATTCAGACCGTTCAGACCCAAAATTCAAGATGGAAGTGGTTATCGAAGAGCAAGCGTTGCTGCAGAATTTCTTAAATGAAGTTCCTGCCGATTGTTTGACGTTTCTTAACGGTAAGTATACAATATTTATTAATTTGATTGTTAATATTTCATAACAAATCGATAGGAATCGGCTATAACACAACAGGATTGCTAACCATAACCGAAACGTACTTTAAAACCAGCCTTGAACCGTTTCCAAATTTTTGGGGAGCTGACCAATTGTGGCATTGGATTTTGGATTGGAGACGGCGAAACGTAAGTTATCTATTTTCTTCATTACTCGACATCTTCGTTAATTAATATTAATTTATATTTGCTATAGCATCTCGATAATTTAATTCTGCCTGAGCAGCAACCGGAAGGGGAAATTCCGTTGAAAAAAATCATTCTGGAGGAGGAACAGCAGGCAGACGGAGCTGACAAAGAAAATAGCAGCGAACAAAACAGTTCTCCGTTAAAGGTTTTTAACTGCAAACGTATTTATTAATACAGAATTAATTATGCTTATATTCAAACGCAGATTCAGTACGATGCGCACGGAAGTGGTGAAGGAAGCAGCAGTGCGAACAGTAAGGCGAACAATAACGAGATTTCTGGCATAAAAAAGGCTAAGAACCCATCGGTATCATTGGCAGAGGTTTGTTAGAAAATTATGAATTAATATTTTTAATTTTTCCTAAAAATATTTTTTTAGAGTAAATTTCACTATCTCACTCCAAATGTTTTTAAACACCTGCTTGCTGAATCCGTATTCGGCAAACAAGTTTTGAAGTGTGCTGAAATTCAACAACTGTCGCCGGCTGGCAAAAAATTCGTTGTCGACACTGTGGCTCGATACCACTTAACACAGGACAGAAAAACATCCGCCGAAGTATTGAACGAGTACAGCGACGTTATTGTTACTTTGTTTGTCAAAGAAGGAAAGGTAATAATTTTTAAATAGCATTGTTTTTATGCCACTGTAAATTTAACCCTCACGATCATGTTGGTCATCACGATGACATCTTTTTACAGGAAATATATTACATACCAAGCAAGGGACAAGCAAATCCAGGCGGAAAACTGTTTAATCGAATAAATTATATTAAACAATCAGAGAGACAGCGAGATCGTTCGGAAGCAAAGCATCTTCAACCAGAAACAGTTAAATCCGAAAATATCCTTCAACCGAACGTCATATCTGCATTATCCTGGCTGGAGGTGAACATATTTGCGTGGACAACAGTCCTTGATCAGTGGGAGATAAGTTTTCCTGGACGTCAGAAATGCTTGAGACATTTTGCAAAGGATTTTTTGTAAGGAAATATAGAGAAATTTCAATTTTTTAATTTGATATCATTATATAACTGATAGACTGATAAAAGAAACTAAAATTGAAATAAGTTTAAATTTATAATAAGACACAAATAGTAGTTTGTAGACTTGATAGAATGTAAGTTATTCAATGTAAATAATATGTAAAAATAAATAAAATATTTGTTTTGGAAACGAAAACTATTTTATTGAGCAACTAATCAAAAGATCGATAACAATTTTGTAAACAATGACTAGAATCGTCAATTTATCAAAACTGATAGTTCACCCACGCAAACTAACACCACACCATCAAGTAGGGCAAAGTTATCCCCACCTAATGGTGGTGTTTTTTTTTTTAGCGTAGATGCGCTAGCAGGATCGATAAATTTACGATTGTAGTAATTGTTTACAAAATTGATAACGGACTTTTGATTTTTTTTTTTTTTTTTTTTTGAGGATTCAGATCATTGTGAACAAATATAATTTTTATAGATTTGCATGCTGGATTACATAAAAATTCAATGAAAATGTCTTAAACTGATGTATACATTTTGAAATTATGCATTACGCTTTTCATTCGCTTGGTAACAAAATTCATAATGTATAATTGCATGTTTGTATGTTTCAATTTTCAAAATTCTTAATGTATGTATGTATGTAAGGTAGCCACCATCCCTTCAAAGATCTTGTCTTGTATGCAGCTCCACTTAATAGCAAGATCAATTTGAGCTACCGATCTGAATTCACAATATCGCTGTATGAAGGGCCAAAAACGGAGGTGCGGACCCGTAAGCAGAGACACTTACACGAAATCCACGGGAATTTAAGAATCTCCTTCCAACGATACGATCCAACAAATCAAATAACACAATTCGCAATACTTATTAAGCTTCCTACAGGATGGTTTATTAAGAAGGGCGCGTCAATCTCACTGAAACTGTTGGAGTAGAATTCACACCATCACAATCGAATCGGTAGGATAAAGAAAATGATAGTGTTTACTCCCTCCTAGACTCCGGTTGTCATACCACTCCATCGTCCAGTTTCAGGTCAAATGATACCCTGAAGCTCCCTCCCAACCCAGTATTTATTTATATGAAGTAAATATATGTAATGGAGAAATGAAATATATCCGAACATAACAATATGAAATAATGAAAATACATTTTATGTGGATAAAATAGCTGATATTCCGCAATGCAATTAATAAATATTTTACATATAATAAGATACAGCTTTATGTCTTCTCAGCTCACAGCATCAGGTGGATGTAACACTGAAATCTCAAGGTTATATTAAGCAAATATACATTTTTAGCTCGAATCATTCTTGATACTCTCCTTACAATAATGACAAAAGTGTAATGTTTAACTAACAAAACAAAAAATATAAAACGAATCTCATCTAAATGGTGTCATGCAGGACGAGAAATAACCTGTAAAATAAATATATTGCATATAATGTTATGCATTGTTGTCGCTTCCTCTGCTTCATCAGCTTAATTTTAATTTCGATGAGTAATGCGATACAAAATAAATTTATAAATATTGAAATAACTAGAATAATTGATATCGATAAGTCCAATGTTTCAGATATGTTTGGGATTTTTTTTCTGAATGGATGGATTATTCTTGTTAAATGTTAAAGTAAAAAATGTAATGTGTATAAAATATAAAGTGAAATACAATGTTTGATAATAAATAAGTATGACAATTTATTTGTGTTTGTTGTATTTTTGATTCATCTTCCCTTAACTCATTATATTTTAATGGTACTTATACATAAAAATTATACATGTGCCATAGATTGATACTGTGCTCCGTGTGACGTATGAATATTTGAATTAATGAAAGAAAAAAAAAGAAAAATCTAGTTTATCTATGATTGTAAATATTGAACACTCTACAAAACTATAGTGACATGTTTAGTTAATCTGTAATGCAATGGTTTTATTAAAGAATAATTAAAACTATCTCTGATGTAATGCGTTTTTTTCAGCTGTTGGTTAATATGTAAGCAACTATTTAATTAGTAAATTCTGTACTTATATAAATTCATATAATGTATAAGATATTAAATTATAATAATCTTGAATTAATTGGACTATCAGACAGGCTGTATACTACAAAAGAATTTAATAAGAATGTTATACTACTTATATTTAAACGTTGCATGAATATTACGCGCTTGATGCCCATGAAAATCATATAACAATTGGATCTTTTAAATATTGATGATCTGAAAAAAAAATAATTAAAATTCTGTTTGAAAACATAATAATATGAAGTATAAAATAAAATTAATTGATGTTACACTACATGCAGTATAATATCATTCCTTGAAAATACATTACACGAAGACTGTATATTTACTTCCAAGATCCCGGTGGATAAAAAATAATATAATGATATAAAATGTATAATATAAAGGAAGAAAATAATATCACAAAATAGTCAACTCTAATAATAAGGTTATAAAATAATATTATAGGATGTAATAAAAAAACATATTTGAAAAAGCATTCCTTGTATCCATTGCGTACTGACGGGAAATAACTACAAATAATTAGAAGTAAATTTGATGATATGTTCAGCGTCAGGCCTCCAACGATAAGCATGAATATAATCCCATTCCAGAGACGTCAGTAATGAAATGAGAAATATTGACCGCTTCTTCTAAAAACAAGTACTGTAATAAAACAATAAAAAAATTGTAACAAAATAAACTAATGTAAAAAAATAATGGTATCACTAATGAGAATAAATTACCTGAAATATACAAGCATGTCTAAAACAAATGTAATAAACGATAAAAACTACGTTATATGAACATACATTCGTGGCCCTTAAATCGGCACAACAGGCCAAAATACGAAAATCGGCCCATTGTGCCAATCCAATAGTAACACAATACATCAAATGTGACAAACAGGTGGTAAACTTTACGCGAACGTCAAATTTAAAAATACCTAAAACAAAATTCCACAGTAAAAAAAAAATGTGAGTTTTTTTTTATCTGATGATTAACTCTGTTGTTTTCCATTCACCTAAGCTAATTTTTATGGATGATGATGATGACATGGAGCTAACTGTAGCAAGATAACTGACCACAGACTGTGGACCATCCTCACTGCTCGACCTGATCAAGTCCAACAATCTCCAATTGCACTCCACCCGCCACTACATGTAAGGCCTATTTGGGTGGATCCATGGAATAAACGATAATCATCCATGGGATAAACGATAATCTCCCTCCAACAACAGGATCACACAACCGGCCATAAAACAGGCCTTCCAACAAAGTGACGTCAGTGGAGAGAAGAGCCCGCCCTCCCCTCACGAAACGCCACAAACAGGGAGTCGGCACCTCTACTCCCCCATCCACCTCGCCTCAATCGGGTGCCCTAGTGAACCCTACCGTACCCAGCATATAATGTTTCATATAATAATGGAATGAATGTTAAGAGAAAAATAAAGGAAAGATCTCACCCGATATGTTGCAAAGGGATCCATGACATCACGATGTTTTCGAAGAGCTCCCATAGATATGCTGCCACTACTTCTTCAACCGGTATTAAAAACAGCACTCTCGCCTTTCCTTCCTCACACAGCAGCGGAAACCCTCAAAAACCCCGAAACTCACACTAGCTGCTCCAACTGGAGGGATCTCAGCAGAGAAAAAATGGACTGCATCCACTTTCTATCACCAATCACTCGCGACACAATGGCTTTAGTTCGCCAGCACAGTCTGTAAAACGCAGCGCCAGCACCTCACCGGCAGAATAAACTTGCGAGTGACCGAAAACAAACGCCATGGCACCCTTCGATTGTATTACTGAAACACAACCTCAACACACAAACACGATGACGACAACGTTTAGCAAGTGCCTTTCGTCCGGGAGGCGGAACGCCAGCACACAGCAAGCGAAGGAGAAAAAAAAATGCACAGACAGCTCGAGTTGAACTGCTAATGTTGACAGACAAACGCGAACTTATTTTTTTTTTTTTTTTTAATTAGGGCGTGCTTATAAAAATTATGCCACACAGAAAATGAACAGCCTGTAGTTAAGCTGTGGAAACCGTAAAATCTGTTCGGAAAACTATGGCCCGAGTGCAATTTTACGTACGTTTCGATACGTAAACGAGAAATGCTAAGGTGAAATCCGTGGTTAGACTTTTTTCGCGTCCTTCAATTTTCAAAATTCTTAATGCATCATTATGAACTAAAATGTATTATTATGATTTTATTACCAAATCCTTAAGAAATACATACGAATTGATTTGCCCAAGAAATTTGATTTCATAATGTGTTGCATTGAACATCATGAAAATTTCTTGTGGCTAATTTTCAAAAGGTATTTTAATGAATATCTTATATGCATTTGCCTGCGTGTATAAATGTATCGGAAACTAGTGGGACTGTCTGTGCAAACAGAAACAGGCCTGCTAGTGGAAGAAGGTCGTTATGCTATACGGTCTAGCATAGGCCTACGGCCAGGTTTCAGTAGGTACACACTCGCTTAACGGCAGATTGGTTTACAGTGGTCGACCAGGGTGTGTGCTGATAAATTTCATACATCAGCTTGAATTACGTTGATCGATATTACATTTTTTTTTTGCTGTGCACTGAACCACCGGAGCCAGCAAAGTTCAACAATCCATCGTTGCTTATGCCTTTGTTGTCGTTTGGAAACAGTTTTGCGAGGTATGCGACGATTGTGCGTATTTCTCGCGTAACTGTTGAAAAGGGCCTATTTATAGCCTGAACAATACGTAAAGAGATAATTGAAGCATTGAGCGTCGCGTGAAAGTGGAACGTAGTTTTTAGTTTTCGGTTTTGAAAGATCGTCGGTTACAGTGGCCTGCTTACTGAGCAGAAAAACGCGGTCCCAGATCCTTCCATATCAAGGAGATTTATAGTAAAATCGCTTGTGTATCGTGTATTTTGCGAAACTCGTTGTTGTCGTTGGTTCCGGGTTTGAATGGATTCACAAATTTGAGTAACGGTATTATGTGATATGAGGGGCTCGGTGGCCTTAGAGCAACCGTTTTTGCTTACTGAGCAGAACATCATGAGTCTAATCTCAGGCCCATCCACATTCAAGATTCGTCAATCGTTTTATTTGTTAATACGACTACATGGTAATAACAGCAACTCGGTGATTAAAAAGGTGCTCGTCTGCCTAGTGGCAAACGTTTTTGCTTACTGAGCAGAAGACCGTGGGTTTAGTCCCAAGCTCCTTCGCGTTATATGATCGTTAGGACATCAATTCAGCTTATCGTTTACCAAAACGAACCCTGCTGCAAACCCAACCCTCTTATCCAACGTCCCAGTGATTCCTCGTGGAAGTGCAGAGGTGTTCTCGGCTTCCATCAAAGCGAGTGTCATGTCAACATAATCCTTCCCATTCCTTTTTTGACCTGTGTTCGGGCGCGACCGGCGCTGGTATTGCCTAACTTAATATCACCAGTTTTTACACATTGAGGATGATTGCTAGTCCCAAGCATCGTCTATTGGTTCTCTGTGTAATTACAGCTGATCTGGCAATAACAGAGTAGCAACCGTGGGCGGTCAATCAAGCTCAAGCTCAAGCTCAAGCAACTCGCGTTGATCAATATATTATACACATAGCAACCCTAGGGGTAAGACAGCTTTCAATCATGAGTAATTTTTGAGCAAATCTTGAGTAACTCTGAGTTACTCGCGTTGCTCAATAATGAATATCGTTGTCAAAATGAAAATTTGTATCGCAGCAACTCAGTTGCACAGGTTTCTCTCCGTATTTACAAATGTGTGATTCTGCTCAAGCAAAAATAAACAACAGAATAGTTCTTGATGATCTAGGAAGAAAGTGGCTACAACTTATCGACGATATAAGTTATAACACTATTCTTATCGTTACTAACGAATGTAAAAATCATTTCTCTACATCCATATTATAGTTGATGAAATTCGTTTGATCGATGTTTGAACATAGATAAACATTTTCAGCTTAGATCAGTATCTACACATACATGAAATAAATTGTTTTACCAAGAGGCTTGAACGAGGGTAGGTTTTTACCTTCCAGCGTCACGGCAAATAAAGGGTGCTATATGCATGGACCAACCACAACGTCCATTGGCACTTCAATCAGACAATTCAATAGGAGGTGTTTGTTTCGCATCAACAAAGTACTCACGACAGTTAAATCATACATAGCCCTTTATTTATCACACCAAAACATGCAATAAAAGGTTTATTAAGCTTATGACTAATTTGTATTTGACTTAAACTAGGAACAACGCAACGAATTAAAATGGCGTCGTGGGTCTCCTGCCCGTGCAATACAGTGATCTGGTTGAGGTGGACTGATCATTGCAGTCGCACGACAGTTTTAGGTAGTTCAGTCCTCCGTCGATGCGATGATTTTCTTCGGCTAGTGAGAGCGGGTGATATTCTCAATGCTCTTATCACTTATCTGGTTTGGTCATCCTCATCACTCCTGTGTAATCGGTGGCAATCGATGTCGATGATGACACTGATGATGGCATGATAATGCCTTCACTAGTGCGCAGTGGGAGAGAGGTAATCCAATGGTACTGCTCAAGATCGTCTTGTCAGTGTTGTAGAGTTCAGTAATATTATACGTTATGCAGAGGTACGCCTCTGTATGGTTGGACTAGAATACATCCCTGTATTCGTCTAGTAGTATTGGCGAACAATAGGAACGATAGGATGATCACAAGCGATATCGAGTTAGTTGCGATACGAATATCACTGGAGGTGGACGACAGTAGCTTGTTGAAGCAGAACGAACCAAGAGGCATCGGGTGATTCTACAATTTGGCGCAGCCGGTACGATTTTTTTATAGAGATCGGTGACTGGAGAGATGGAGGATAATTTTATTTGGATACGGTACGTAGAGGTAATTTCATGAATTGTGTTTAAAGATGCAACAAATTATGATGAAGCAAGTCCAGCTAAGAAGCTGCAGTGCTACGCGAGTCCGGTTTTCAACCGAAGCGCTAGAGAAAAACGCGAGTCCAGTGAAACACTGAAGCGCACTATCACATTGCTAGGCCAGTTGATGAGCTGTAGAGCACAAGCGAGTCCGGTTATCAACCTCAACCGAAGCACTAGAAAAAAAAGCGAGTCCAGTGAAATACTGAAGCGCATTAGGCAAGGGCATAGCCAGGTTTCGAGCTAGGGAGGGGCGAAAAAAAAATTACCATGGAAAATTTGGCCGAATGCCATTTCACCGAACGCCATTTCCTCGAAAGCCTTTGTGTTGCCGAGTTTAGGGGGGGGGCAGTCGCCCCCCCCTGCCCCTATCTGGCTACGCCTATGGCATTAGGTACAACATTGCTAGGCCAGCTGATGAGCTGCAGAGCACAAGCGAGTCCGGTTGTAAACCGAAGCGCTTCAGGAAAAAGCGAGTCCAGTGAAACACTGAAGCGCACTACTACTACTACATTGCTACGCCAGCCTACAGGCTGAAGAGCAAGAGCGAGGCAGGTTACCATAGCGCTGTTTGATAAGTGAGTGAGCGAGACCAATTGTTTCAGACTGTAGCACATGACTAATCTGGAATTGACCAGCAAATGTGGTTGAAGAGTATAGTGATGTCCGATTTTCTCAATTAAATGAGAAGTAATAGGACATCACTACTGAAGAACCAGAGAGATAGCATGGGAGTGTGAGTCACATGAATATGTTTAGCTCAGTCGTAGATTGAAAAACGAGGGAGAGTGTGAGACGATAACTTCGTAGCACACATGAAAGTCATATTTGATACTACACTCAAGACTAGACCAGCTTAGCACTGAAGGGTCGATTGGAAAGCTGAAAGTATTGGTAATTGTATGAAAGCTAAAACAGAAGACCGCAAGGCGAGTCGAAGGGTTGAAGTGCGAGAGCGAGTGCAATGAAATAAATCGCTTGATAAAAATAAGGCACAGTAAAATGCTAAAGTGCATTATTGTTGATTCGTAGTGAAATTAGTGAATAAGCAAGATCAGTTGTTGCAGATCATAGGGCAAATTATTGGGGACTATCAGATAGACCAGAGAGCAACTGATTTCAGAAAATTGGATTTTAACAGACAAAAAAAGAAAACAAACGAAAGATTTTCAGCCGTAAGATGGTTCATCTCCAGATAGAAAGATTATGATTTGTGAGCCCGGGATTTAGAAGAATTCAGTAGCTTTTAAGCTTTAGAGCTAGAATATGTGAGTGAGACGACGTTTAACAAAATTTCGGTGCATGCTATAAACACAGATAATTCTGGACCAGAGAAATATGAAGCATAGAACAGGAAACCAGGGGACTAGCATCCCTATATCAATCCTATACGTTTGACCGTAGGAAACATCGCGGGCCTTATTTAAATTCTGCTATTCAACACGTGTGTTTGTAGATTTTTATTTGAGATCAAGTCAAACACCGAGTACAACTGCAGACCAACGGATAATATATTCAAACACGCACACAGATGCCGTTGTTGTTGGATGGACTGAGAATCGAACACTAATCTAAATGATGAACCATAACACAATGAGAAACTTTTTTTGAGACAGTATGAAAACGGCGTCCGTGGTTTAGTCATAAACGTGACTGCTTCTTATCCCAGTGTGAATGCTTTCAATTTCTTTCGTGATCTTTGGGTTTTTGTGTGATGTTTAACGTTTTCTCATATGAAAGAGAAATAAAGTCGTTGGTCCTGGTCCATATAATGACGGGTGCGATATCTACCCAGGTGTGAAAGCAGCCCCATGGAATTCGATGGTCGTCAAGGGAAGTCAATCGATGCCCGTCGGCGGTACTTGATTGCGGAGCTGAGGCCAACGACAATAAAAAAAAAATGGAACCGAAATCCAAAATTTCATCAATTTTGGTACACTGGAACTATTTTAAATAAGTACGATTACATTAGCAAAAATCACCATCTTAGCGCCCCTTGGTGGAACTTTGTATGGGAGTGAGCTGTCAACGATCAAAAAAGATAAATATTGATTTAAAAATCGAGATCGATAAAAATATCGTTGTGCTCAGAAAACAAAGCTCTATCAGATGATGTATAAACAATCGATATATTTTCGAAGTTAAACAACCCAATTAGAAGAGACCTGATTCTTAATCTTTTTGGTATGACAAAGGAATAAGGCTCTATGGTCTAACTCTTAGCAATACATTAAATTCAGGATGTGATCTTGCACATTTTATAAATGTCTGGATGACATAAGTGTTGCTGATCTTTGGTTGGCATATTTATCTAAGGAAGGGCTCCATAGAATACGTACTTGATTGCAGGAGTAAACTTGAGTGAGGGCGTGAAAGCCAGGGAAAGTAAGAAGAAGTATCCCGAGCAGCACACTTGTCGCTGAACAGTTGCGGTTACTTATATGAAACTTATTACGGTGCACGTGTGCTCCTTGGGGTGCTCTTCGTATTGGAAAAGTGATTTAATTGTTCCAACGTAAGAAATAATGCGGTAAAAGTCGATTAACAGTCTTAATAGGGAAGAGCACAACTACGGCATCAGTTCCCAATTCCATCATATCGTATAGAAACCGTCCATGATTTTAATGTATTCAATCTATTACCAAAAATTATTTATGAGGTTGTTAATCCCATCAATACAACACTCCTGAATGATGAGAAGCTCATATAAAATAAAACATAAGTAGGTTTTATATTCTCCTAAAAAAACAAAATCACCTGGTAGGATTGATGTAGAATGTTATGGTCTTGATTGTTGGAGTATTTTGGAGCTACACTATTGTTCATATTTTGTGTGTGTGTCTTGCCTTGTTGATTTTGTTCTTCTGATTTGTTTCAGTATATGCAGATGTGACGTGTGCTAGCCTGTGCGTTTGTTTTGTTTTGTTTGGTTGGAGTGGAGAAGGGATGTAGAGTTCAGTAATATTATACGTTATGCAGAGGTACGCCCAACAATCAATACGAAACTAACGATTTTAAATTGGCTCACCACTTTAGTAGCCTATTGGTCCCAAGCAAACGATTAACGTACCCTATTCTAGTTGAAATTCTATTACTACACTATGTTTGTTTTGATTCGCTATGAAAGTTTGACAGATAACATCAGGGGTGTGTGGATTCATGCAGAACATGCAGGGGTGAGTGAAATAGCTTGGGACTGCTTGGGACCGTTGTTCTGGTACTGAGTGAGCCAAAAATAATAATGATTTTCTTCGGGACCTACTAGTCTTAGAGTTACCTCTATGGTACGCCTCTGTATGGTTGGACTAGAATACATCCCTGTATTCGTCTAGTAGTATTGGCGAACAATAGGAACGATAGGATGATCACAAGCGATATCGAGTTAGTTGCGATACGAATATCACTGGAGGTGGAAGACAGTAGCTTGTTGAAGCAGAACGAACCAAGAGGCATCGGGTGATTCTACAAGTGTGAGGGTCTTGATCAACCGAGGTGGTGTGTTGGACGATAACTGTGTGATGATGACAGGGTTGTAGTTGGATGGACCATCAACTCATCAACAAGGCTATTATAAAGAAAAATAACTTACTTGCAATTAAAAAAAAATCTGTTCATAATGGCTGACGTTAGTGTGTTTGTAAATATGAAAGTATGAAAAAATTAAAATTGAGGCCACTTAGTTATTTTTTGAGTAAATACGAGTAACTCACAGTTACTCAATGTAAATATATTAGCGCAAAGTATAGCTGACTTGCCCCTAGGCATTTGACTTCATCTGACCCTTCTTGCACCTAAGAAATATACGCAAGTCCAAAATATGTGGAAAATAGAAGAAAATTTAACAATAACTCATCCTATGTTCTAGAAAGATGTGTATTTTAGTATACAAATCAACTTTGTTGAACATAGTGAAGACCTAAAATTAAAGAAAATATATGTTTTGATGAAAAACGTGTTTTTGGGGGGTCCGTCCTCAAACAACGCTCTCTATCTCGATTTGAGTGGAATTTACGACTTTTACTGCCCATAATCGCAAGTCAGTCCCATCTGTAAAAAACTGGAAATGAGAAAACGGCGTTCAAAGATTTTACAACTTTTCTGATTTGACGCTTATTTTGGAGGGATAAATTTAAAAATAAACGTACAATGTGATAGAATGCATCTATGTTTACCATAAAATATTGAAAAAAATATCGTGAAATTTTTATTTTATGGCCAAAATCTGAATGGGACTGACTTGCGATTACATTTAACGTCAATGAGAAAAATAACCGCAAGTCAGTCACAATTTCATGACGATGCTGCATTAGTTTAGCACAGTATTGAACAGTAGAAAGATACCATGGTCCCATAGAACGTTATTGAATGTTTCTGGATTTATTTTACTGGTTCCAGAGCAATGACCGGAACGTATTCCGGTGAGTATGGGTCTTCATCAGGCCAGAGCTTTTCATAAACGTGCCAAACCCACCATGCGATCAGGGTTCTACATTTTCGAAACAAAGAAAAGAAAATGAACTCTCCCCAGAATCGCTTCATTTCGAGCAATATCATTTTCGTGTAAGTCATTGTGTTTCTTTTTTCTTTAAGTCACGATGAACATTCCTCCTGTCAAAAATAACTTGAATATCGCTTGTTTGTTCGTCAAGTGCATCAGTTCATTTCATTTGAAGCAATGGCTTGTTTCAATTGATGCAATAAATGACTCGAAAACTGCTTCCTTCGTTTTTGTCACTTTCACTTCAATTCAGGGCTCATTCGACGTGTCACGTGTCGCGTCGTCAGGCATCAACATATAGTAACCAGATAGTATCCGCACAATATCGGTTGCCGATAGGCATGGCATCCGGGTTATATGTAGTAACAAAATGTTATTTTATATTAAAGGAATATTAAACTAACGAGGCCATTCTGGAGTTCAAGATGGCGGGCATCGGGCTCAGGAAAAGTCTTAAATACCCTACAATATTGATATTTTAGGAACGGTGACGACACGAAGGTGCCGAAAATCGATGTCCGACACCGTTTTGGAATCCAATGTGGTGGCCACCGGGTTTCACAAAAACTGTCATTTACCCTATAATATGGGGCGGAACGGGGACGACGCGTACATGTTGAAAATCGATATTCGACACCATCTGTAGGGTATTTGACACTTCTTCTCAAATCAGAAGCCACCATCTTGAATTTCAAGATGGCGTCGGACATTGATTTCAAGCCTCCCGATTCCAAAAATACTCACATTGATCGGTATTTGACAGTATTTCACAAAAGCCGCCATCTTAGATTTTAAAATGGCGTCAAACATCAGTTTCTGGCCTCTAGACGTTGCTGGGATTTTGAAAATACTCACATTGATGGGTCTTTGATACTATTTTCAACCTTTTCTGAAACCAGAAGTCACCATCTTGGATTTAAATATGGCGTCTGACATCGATTTTTGGCATCGCGTTCTAAAAATTTACACTTTTCCTCAAATCGGAAGCCGCCGTCTTCGGTTTCACAATGGCATCGAATATCGATTTCCGGTTTCTAAGCATTACCCTGATTCTAAAAAAAAGCATATGTATGGGTATTTGATAGAATTTCATACTTTTTCAAAATTTCAAGCGATTTTCGGCCTCTAGACGGAGGGGAGTGACTCTGGGGGATTTGGTTATATGATTGGTTATTCGTTGGTTATACCGAAAATGGTTACTTTGCTGTTGTGAGCAGTGCTGAGATTTGTCATTGTCATTGACAGACTTTCGCGCGATATTGACAAAATTGTTCATCACATAGTCACTGACAGACTTGATCCTCAAAAAAACCTTCGTCAAAATCTCATTCATTGTTTCGTCAAAGACAAAGATTCACCTGGTAACAAAAAGTGTAATTTAGTACATTCTGTGTCACATTATTGTTATCCAAGTAGCTCAGGACGTAGATACTTGTTCATTAAAATGGATCCATGTAATTGTTTTGCTCAAGTCATTTTTTTTTTACTTTATTAGAGAGATTTTTAGCCGTTGGCTAGTTCATCTCTATGCTCAAGTCATTTAATTTCGTTACAAATTTAGCTAATAAACAAATCTGCACATGTTCGTCACTGACACAATTGTCATTGACAATTGACATGGTTTGCCTTGACTATGACTGTTAGCTCAAATGAGTGACCAAAGCAGAATTGTCAATATCACCGTGTACTGTCGAGATTTTGCAGCACTGGTTGTGAGATGCGCGTACACTTATTAGATAAAGGGTGTCCACGATGAAATTGCCACACTATGAAATTGCTCTAACTTTTTAACCGTTGGGTAGAATTTAATGAAAATTTGGGTGGATTTAGTTCATAGTGCATTATTTACATCCTGCAAGTTTTAAAGTCCTGTGATCAAAACTCGCGGAAATGGAGTCGAAAGAACAGCTCGTGCGTGATAAAATCTTGCGCATTCATCACGAGAACAAGGATCTCTCGCATCGTTCCATCGCTAAAACGTTGGGAATTGCGAATTCCACGGTGTCGCGAGTGATTAAGCGGTTCGAGGAACGGTTGACCACCGATCGGAAGCCCAGAAGTGAAGGAAAAAGTATTCCGTACAACACCAAAAATCACAACCGCGTAGTTGGGGCCTTCAACCGAAATCCGAACGCCTCCGTTAGGGATGTGGCTAAGAAACTGCACCTAAGCCGAAGTTTTGTCCAGAAGGCCAAAACTAAGGCTGGGCTTCGAACGTTAAAGGTACAAAAGGCCCCTAATCGCGACGAGAAGCAGAACAAGTCCGCCAAAACCCGTGCCAGGAAGTTGTACCTCAACATGCTGACGAAAGTTGAATGCTGCATCATGGACGACGAAACATATGTGAAGGCCGACTTCAAACAGATCCCCGGCAACCTGTTTTTCACGGCCAAGGATAAGTTCAGCGTTCCGGAGCATGTCCGCACTCAGAAGATGTCCAAATTTGCGAAGAAATTCCTGGTTTGGCAAGCCATCTGCACGTGCGGGAAGCGGAGTGCACCTTTCGTGACCCAGGACACGATGAACGGACATGTGTACATAAAAGAGTGCCTCCAGAAGCGCATGCCACTACTCCAAGGACGTGCTGAAGTGGTATGCGGACAAAAAGGTCAATTTCGTGCCGAAAATGTTCAACCTTCCCAACACTCCGGAGCTCCGCCCCATCGAGAAGTACTGGGCGATTATGAAGCAGCACCTTCTTAAACGACCTAAGGTAGTGAAGACAGTCGAGGAACTGAAGAAAGTATGGGTTTACATGCAAAAAACGGTTGATTCACAGGTTGTGCAGAATCTTATGGCCGGGGTTAAGGCCAAGGTGCGGGCATTTGCGTATGGACTGTAAATAAAATACAAGTAAAATGGTAAAATGAAGTTTAATAGTTATTTCTCAATCCCTGAAAATTTGATGGCAATCGGATGAAAACTCGAATTTTGCGGATCAATTTTGTGTGTTGCAATTTCATCGTGGACACCCTTTATATGGAATATTGATGAAGATTTTGAAGATTTCCTGCAAAATGGTGGAGAGTGATGCAAGTAGATGGATTTAGATGCAAAAGATGAAAAAAGATTTTTCGTAGATTGATTCGCTATCGTGAGATTTGAGGACGATCCTTAATTGAGATTTAGATGTGTCGCACCCCATGCTCTAGACGTAACTCCAATTCCAAAAATACCCACATTAACGAGTAAACAAACCACCCTATAACGATGAATTTGACATCTACAGTATGCAAAAAAAGTTTATCCACCCCCCTACCAATTTACAATTGTTTTTGTTTTTCTGGTGAAAGTCAGTTTAATTTTATAATTGTTCCTCCATGATTTATCAATTTATGTTTATTCATCACATTGCCATTGAAAATACGGCGTTTATATCTTTTCTTGAGATTTCATGTGATAAATTATGAAAAATGGTGAAAAATTACGCAAAAAAAGTTTATCCACCCCCAAACGGATACTTTGATTTAAGTGTGTTTTACAGAGTTTTAGTGTGTATTCTGCAACTTTATCGAATGTAAACATTGTGCTTATCTGTCATTTAGTGCTCTTGAAGCTTTCGGGCTCAAAATTTCAGTTTTGTGTTCAAAATTGGAAGTTATTTGTTTCAAAATGCCCAAAAAAGACCAAATTTCGATCAGTATCCGAAATTTGATTATTGAACATCACAAAACTGGCAAAAGCTACCGTGATATTGCTGATATTGTCAAGCTTCACAAAGATACGGTCGCTAGAATTGTGCAGATGTACAAAAAGCGTGGTTCTATCTCGCCAGCTAAGCGATCGGGGCGTCCTTCAAAGACAACTGACCGAATTGACAGAGCTATCGTGAAGAAGGCGGAGCTGGACCGGGGACTATCAGCTCCGAATTACATTACATAGTTTAATTATTTTTGAAGTGCTTGTCAGGCAGTAATATAGAGATTGCTGACGTTTGTCGTACGTAGTGTGCGTCACGTATACGTATACGCAAAATGTTTTCATCGGGAAAAAAAACTTCATAGCGGAAAATTTTCCCGATGAAAACAAATCACTTACACAACCATACTTTAGCAATCTCTATTCAGCCCCCTATAACATCATGACAGCTTCCGTACTTACGAAGTGTAACTTCAAAGTTATGTTCAAATTTCATGTCGATTTGTCAGTGGATTCACAACCTTAATTTCTTTCCCAAATGACTTTCGTCCGGTTCAAAGTTAGCGCTAGAACAGTTTTTGCTTTCATAGCATACGTAATGAAAATGAAAATATAGGAGACTTTGGTAACGGAATATGTGAATGCGTTACACAACCAAAACAAACAAAAAACTGGAGTGAAATCAACAAGCGTCTACGAGTTGCCTGGGCTGATATTATCAAATAAGTTTTGCTTACATTTTTTCGTTCTTCAACTTGGAAACCAAATCGTTGCAGAGGATTCGCACCATCAAAAGCAACTCTGTGTGCTTAGGAATAATGTTGGCATCCAGTTTGGTGTAGAGAACCTTCCTGAATCTTGCATCCCGCTCCAGCAAATCGCGGATCTAATGAGAGGTATGAAATTATTTATCTGAATTGAAATGAAATTGTTATCTAGTTACCTGATTTGTTCTAGTTGTTTCCTCCTCGTTTAAAGACGACGACGTGGGTTCAGGGCCTGCTAACGAGGCACTTGCAGTATTTGGAACCGAGTTTGAAACTGCTTCTGCTAAAGCCTTGCGCTTCAGTTTTGCGACGACCGATAGAATTATCAGCCGAGGTCCCATTTCCTCTATGCCAATGGAAAGTAAGTGCTCATCGCTAAGAAACATCAACGACTGATCTGAAAACTTTTGCGCTGTAAAAAAAAATTGTGATAATGACATAATTCATGTACCTCTGGATATTCATACTACAAATACACAAAGCTTGTCACTGGAACATTCAGCATTTTTATTGTAAAAAATTCCCTAATCTACATATTTCAAACTTATGAATAGTGTTTCATTCAAGCCGTTACATTTCCACAAACTGTACGTTTTTTTAGTCGAAATAGTGTCAATTGGAATACGCACAACCTGATCCACCAATCTCACTTCATAACTATTATACATTGCCCAAAATTGTTGCAACTCTAAAACCTGAATAATACAAATACAGTTATTGTCGTTCTCAATTATTGCGTTTAAAATGCCATATGTTTCAGAGGCATATGACTTATACTTGACCACTATTTCAGGTCGCAAAGATGTACCATTAATTTTTAAATGCTTAATGTGTCTGACATTATCAGGTAGATCAAATAGAATCAAATAAAAATCAAAAAAGGTCTTCTTCACGATCACTGCAGACACAACAGTAACTTTATCAGTTTCGTAATTATGATGTAAAATTGAATTGATTTGCTTAAGATTAATTCTGCTCGTCAAACTTAATGTGATGTTTTTGAAATTTCTACAAGTTTTTGATTGCGCTTTTGATATCTTAAAGTTAGCCTCAAACTGAAGACAGTTCATCTTACCTATCGGACCATTATTTTCCACGATTTTAGGATAGTGAGCGATGTGGTGAACTTTGTTAGTTGGTCTGATTGAAGGAAAGCATTGCTTAAAACTAGAATGAAAATTACATATAGCACTTCTGAAATCTTCGATCATTTCTCTTGACAGTGAGTTTGAGAACGAATAGAATGTAATTTTTAGGATGTCGCGTATAATACTCATGAATTTTTCATTTTTGGTTAAAAGGTCAGTGAAAAGGAAAGGGGTCGCACGGAGTAAAAGCCAGGTTTGCGAGGCAGATTGAGATAATGCATGTCCAGACTTTTTCAAGCTCTTAGCAGAAAAGTTACCACATGGTTTATCCCTACTCTCCGCAATACCATAATCGAAGTTAATTATTCTCGCATTCAGCTCATGTTCAGATACGGATTTCGAAACATTGACAAAAAAATTGTATATTTGCTTGAGGACCAGAGGCACTATACCTTCCAGCACATCGTGCATGGGATCGAAAGAAATGTTCTCTGAAATATGAAAATATTTCAATGAACTGAAGACATTTTCTCGAATGATTCCACATATTGCTGGAGTAGTCGAACCATTTTTAATAGCGGCCAGATCAAGCTGATAACTTTCACGAGTTCTTGGCGTATGTTCGTTTCCAAATTGTCCGTTGTGGAGGTCTTGTCGGGCTATGTAGCAAGCTCTACAGAACATTTTTGATTGGGGAGGCATTAGATGCAGTAGCTCATGGATGGCGGCAGTATCACCCAGAATATGAATCAAAGTAGCTCGCAAAGTATAATTTTGACCGTTTACCTTCACTTGTACACCTTGGTTGGATTGCAAGGACATAAAATCTTTTATCAGTGGTTCGACAATTTTTTCGATCCCGTACTTTTTAACCAGTTTAGTCTTAACCATTAGGCATACATATGAATTTTAAATGAAAAAATAGTAAGTTTTTGTTTCCGTTTCCGTGAACCGAGGGGGTTGCAGGTTTCAATATCATCAACATGCAAAGATATGCGAATAGCAAATGGATATTTTTTGAGAAAATCATTGGCTTCGAATAGAGAACCATCCTTAAAACTATTGAGCACGTTGCTGTCTGCTTTTTGTTCACTCGTAACCATACTTCTAGCATCTGAATTTTGCATTATAAGGGAAATAGTATCCTTCACCGAAATATAATGCATGGTATCTTTCACTGTACTTGTCTTCTTGACAGATCGGACTGTTTTCTTGGCCCTCTTGTCGGTATATCGTTGATATGAAGTGGTTTTAACAATCTTCCGAGATCCTAGCAGAATTTCTTCAGGTTCCGGAACGCTACATTGAGCAGTTCCAGAAAGAAAACTTACATTACTATCACGATTCTTAACATCTGAGTACAAATCTGGAATCGCCATTGCATTAATTAATTGAACTACATTATCGTCTACAGCGAGATTTTTAGCACTTAGAAATTTCTTTAAGAGACTGAAAACAAAACGCTGATAGATGCTCAACATATTAATGGAATGTTCCATAAATAACTTGATTTTGGTTTCAGTAAGTGAAACATCAGATCGAACTGCAGTGATGAAAGCTGAAGCGATTCCCATCAGCCCTTCTCGTGAAATGGATTCCGTAAAATAATGAGGATTCGTTATTCCTTCCTTAGGCAGGGAAACCACTACGTCTTCAGTTTCCGTTTCCATCGCTTCCGGAGGATTAGTGAACTCCAATTTTGGCGGTGTGAGGGGCTGATGGTGGTTCACTATGTGATCTTTGAGCCGTTTGAAGCACGTAAAAATAGTACCACAATCGCCACACCGAAAAGGAACTGCGTTCTTTGAGCTGGTCTTCATCTTGTGGTATTTTTTAATGTGTGTTCTCAATTGTTGCACACAACCTGATATGCGTAAATTGCATCCGGCCACAGGGCAGGGGAGACCTTTTTTATTTGGTTAAAATTTGCTTGACCATAAAAGTAAATGCTTTAATTACCTGCCAGTGTCGTGAATACGTCCTGTTCTAAAGTTTTTGACAGTTCCTCCATTTTCCGCTGACACTTTTACAAAAATAATCCGGGAACTGAATTAAAACACTGCTTTTCTAATGAACGCTGTTTGGAAAATGGCGGCATGTCACGGCGTCGAGCGTGGCGTAAATTTTCTTTTCTCAGCGGGAATACTTTTTACACATTTTTGTTCGTCGTTGACATACTCGGAAATGCATAAAAAGTACTCTTCGTTTGTAACTAAAATCTAAACATTTTTTGACGTATAAACCGTTTTCTCAAAAATGTGTAAAACATAGTCATAAAAGGAGTATTCTAGAATTACCGTGCACGAAAACTTCAAGAGCACTAAATGACAGATAGGCACAATGTTAACATTCGATAAAGTTGCAGAATACACACTAAAACTCTGTAAAACACACTTAAATCAAAGTATCCGTTTAGGGGTGGATAAACTTTTTTTGCGTAATTTTTCACCATTTTTCATAATTTATCACATGAAATCTCAAGAAAAGATATAAACGCCGTATTTTCAATGGCAATGTGATAAATAAACATAAATTGATAAATCATGGAGGAACACTCATAAAATTAAACTGATTTTCACCAGAAAAACAAAAATAAATTGTAAATTGGTAGGGGGTGGATAAACTTTTTTTGCATACTGTACGTGCACAGATCTATGCGCTTGCGCTTAAATGAACCGAGTGAGCAATCAACAAAAGTCAGAAAAACTGCGCAAATTTGGATCGAACAGCTTTGCTTCAATGCGAAAGCAAGTTCGTTTGACAATGAAAGACGAAATGAACACGAGTCAAGCCAAAACAAACAGCATGAAAACTGATCGAAAGTGGTTCTATTGATGTTGAAGGGGATCTGCTCGATGAGAAGACAGAATGACTTTCAATTGAAAGTGATGGTTGACACCTTCGTCGTTCTCGTGACGATTTTCGATTGAAAGTGACTTTGCTGGGCTGGGCATGCGATAAATCAATTGATTATTCACATAATTCACATGAGAATTCAAAAATAAGATCAATAAGAGTCATCAGTGATCAGTGACCAGCACCATGTTGGCCAAACCCGGACATGTTCCGGGTATCCCCGGGGAAGTGGTAAATCCTTTTGAAATCAAAATCCATCAAGCGATACATCAAATCACATGAGACTTCAAAGCCATCCATTGGCGGTCAAACTGAGTATCGTAAGAACTATATTGGCTACATCAGAACATGTTCCAGATACCCTAGGAGAAGTGGACAAAATCTGTCTTGAGACAAATCTCATGATGCGATGTGGTGTCTAACATTTCTAACATATTTTTTTTCTAATGGGACTGACTTGCGGTTACTTTTCGGTGTGGGACAATTTGACTTGGTATTGTTTTTCATTTTTCTTGGACAAACCACCTTTTTTCAATAGCACATCTCAAAAAACATAGAAAGATAAACTGAATAATGATGCTAACTGAAAATTGATTAAAATGCAGATGGAACTGACTTGCGATTACCGGTTGTTTATGTCTTGAGTAAAGTTGTATGTAACCATTTTTGCTACAACTTTGCTCAAGACATCAACCATTTATCTCGACATTGTGAAAAAATAAAGTTTCAATTTCACTTTTAGGGGGATTAATCACAAAACCCATGCCTTCAAAAGATTAAGCATGTCATACTCTGACTATATGTTTTTAGTATTACTTCTACGTGAAGTCAACGATTTACATAGTTGAAGATGCTAATTTCAAATAACAGACTGTAGTGGTAATTTTTATACGATAGATGGAGTAGATGAAAGCATAGAGTTGATAGTTCCGTTAGAGTACGGCAGTGTGAAGATTGCATATAGATGTTAGAACAGCGAGCTAGGACAACTTTTATGGAAGGTACAAATCGGTTTTTTCATCTCTCTTTACCAAACTCCCCCTTTGGAGAGGGATGGTGAGGGGTGACCCCCCCCCCCCCCCCCCGCCACCACTGGCAAAAAGAGATGAAAACCGACCCGCTCAAGTACCAACTGTGTGTTTGAAACAGTTCTACCGATTTTTACCGCACTTCAGTTGTTATTTGATGGAAGGCATCCAGTCGTAGGTTTGGAAATTGCAACTATTGTTTACCGCTACCACGATATGTGCTCCTGTCATCGTCGACTTGACGATCTCGAGGGGACACGGGTGGGGTAGGTGCTGCTACTGTACCTTTCGACCATTGACAGTAATTGATGGTATGCTCCCATCCAGAGTTATGTACTTTGACTATATGTTTTTAGTATTACTTCTACGTGAAGTCAACGATTTACATAGTTGAAGATGCTAATTTCAATGGTCGAAAGGTACAGTAGCAGCACCTACCCCACCCATGTCCCCTCGAGGTCGTCAAGTCGACGATGACAGGAGCACATATCGTGGTAGGGGTAAACAATAGTTGCAATTTCCAAACCTACGACTGGATGCCTTCCTTCAAATAACAACTGAAGTGCGGTAAAAAATCGGTAGAACTGTTTCAAACACACAGTTGGTACTTGAGCGGGTCGGTTTTCATCTCTTTTTGCCAGTGGTGGCGGGGGGGGGGGACACCCCTCACCATCCCTCTCCAAAGGGGGAGTTTGGTAAAGAGAGATGAAAAAACCGATTTGTACCTTCCTTAAAAGTTGTTCTAGCTCGCTATTCTAATATCTATATGCAATCTTCACACTGCCGTAATCTAACGGAACTATCAACTCTATGCTTTCATCTACTCCATCTATCGTATAAAAATAACCACTACAGTCTGTTATTTGAAATTAGCATCTTCAACTATGTCTATCTTCAACGGAACTATCAACTCTATGCTTTCATCTACTCCATCTATCGTATAAAAATAACCACTACAGTCTGTTATTTGAAGTTAGCATCATCAACTTTGCTCAATACATTATTACTCTAAATCCACTCTCCATGGTGCTATTAATTAAGAGCGTCAAAATGGACTTTTCAGCCACTGTGCAACGGAGGTCAGCGGGAAGTGTGCCTTGGCCGCGATTAAACGTGTTTGTTTTCTATTGTCGGGATTTTTTGCGATAATCTTCTGTCAGCGTTTTGGCTGGTGGCGCTACGCCATCCGGAAGAATTTTCGTTTGAATTATTTCCAAATGTATAGTCCAGTTCAGTTTTTACGTATTCAGTAACCGTGTTGTGCCAGTGTTAGTGATTTAGACCGTGAAATCAGCATGGAAAGAAAAGATTCCCATTGGTTAAACCCTGTTAAGCCGTGCCGTTCTTTTCTGGATACTAATTTGGTGAGCTCGTTCCTTAATTTTTGGGGAAATTCTATCGTAAACATTTTTTTTTTAAATCATTAAATACGCGTCAATCAAATTTTGTGCTACTGTTTTTTAGAATGTTTCAGTACATTATCAGCATCGATACTGTACCGGAGCGGGACTTATTGTAAGCAACATCTTCGGAAGCATGCGATCTTGAAATGGGCTAATGGGTAAACGGTAAAGCTATCACCATCGAACTCCAGAGTTCAAACTTTTTGCAGTCATAAAAAAATGGTTACAGGTAGATTTTATACATAATACCACTGCTAGACCACTGCCAGACAGGAGTGTGATTGTAGATACATACAGTACATACAATAAATGAACGAATGAAAAATTGCATTAGTCAAATGTGTCAAAATTAGTCTGTTTTTTTTTATAAAATATTTATTCTGTCTTCCTAACATATAAACATGTCTTGCAAGCTAAGCTATTCTAAACTAATTACAGGCATTTATTTCTAAGAAGAATTTGAAGCTAGGCAAGGAGATCATATGTCGTTTTGTTTCCAAAATATATTGACTAAACTGAACAAATTTTCGTAGAATCATAATTTTGTCATCCCTGCTAAACTCTTCTAAGGTTGGAGCTATCAAACTGGAAAAGGTTAAGAAGCGCATTAAACGAGGATCAAATCTGTTTAGTAAATGTCTAATAAAATAGTTCCATGACTGATTGACCGAAAAACGTTTACAAAATATATGCTCAAGATCTTCGAGGAATCCGCATGATAAGCAATTAGGGTTGTCAGCAATACCTATGCGATACAAATGAGCTCTGTGATCAATTTTCCTATTATAAAGTAAATAAAGAATAGATTTTTCATTTGAGTTCAGGTTCTTTAAGTTAATATTATTCCAGACACGTGGCCAATTGTTTTGTTCTTTAGTTTCAATAGTTGGTCTAGGCAATGATCCAATTTTATCAGAATATAGTTTTGTCATAGAAAAAGGTTGTGTTAGATCATGTTCGTAAAACAAATTCATAAAAGAAGGATACATATGTGGTAATATAGTGACAGGTTTCCTAATGACTACTGACTACTGATATTAGGCAGAATATAATTTTTCAACAAACACGTGTCGGTCGAATTAGGATTTATCCCAAGCTACTATTGTAGAAAAACGTAATTGATAGATATTGGGCGGAACGCGTCGGAATGTTTAGAAAAATAGGGCGCACGCTTGATCCGGTTTAAGATACATTGTTGACTGCTTTCGGGAACGTGATTTCATTTTAATAACTTGTTTACTTGTTTAACCATTGAACGTCGCGTGAAAGTGGAACTTAATGAAGACATCAGTGCTTTTTCGTAACTTTTAGTTTTTGGATTAGAAAAATCATCGGTTGCAGGACAGTGTTACCGATTTATATTGGATAATCCAAAGCTATGTTGATCATTATAACATTAAATTTTGAATAACAAATGATAAGACAATCTTATTCAAATGTCGTAATAATACCTCTGACCAAGGAAAAATGATTTATATAGTTTTCATAAAAGTTGACGATACAAATACTAATGAGGAAAGGAATTCCGCATTTCCTTTTCCCAAGTCCTTTTCCTCTCCTTCCCTTCCCTTCTTCTCTTTTCAGAAAGCGAGTAATGGCGCTATAACCATATGCCATATAGGGCTAGGACAAGAGTTAGTGCTCAGGTCCCAACCGCTAGAAGAAAATGGTAGCGAGCAAGGGCGCTATAACCTAGGCGAATACAGCATTCCCTCCGTATAGGTTACGTCTGCACACCGCTCTCTGTTGTCCTTCGACTGAGGTCGGCTGGATCGATTGAGGGATGGCAGTGGGTTGGCGGTGCCGTCCACGCTTGTACGGAGGGAGGACTGTACGCTCGAACACAAGGGGTAAATACCTGTGTTCCATCCCAGGAGATCGGACAACCAAGGAGTGTACATTAACTTTCTTAGCTCTGTCACTCCCAACGTTTTATATAGCCTATTTTCAAATCCTGCATACGGAGCGGTTGGTACGGTATGTCCCCGCTCTTTGATTACCTGTGGATTAAATGTTAACCACTGTCTATACTTATTAAGTAGACATGGTAAACATTCACTTCCACAAAAATTAACCAAACGCTACACAGTAGGCCTGGCCGCTTTACTGTTTGTTTCACATCCTTGATGTGCAGCAGGCATTAATAATGACAAGAAAAATGATAGATGTATCATTTTCCAGGATTCTTTCAAGTATTGGCTGTGTATGTGTAGACTAGACTAGACTAGACTAGACTGTGCAACGGAGGTCAGCGCGCTTTTATTGCAGCAATGGACGCAAAACGTGGTCAGCACTCACACACTCATCACTAAACGGTTGCTTTCCAAAGTCGACGACGCATTGACCGAAAGAGCTGCTGATGAAGAACAATGAGGAGGACCACACAATGGTTGCTGCTGAGCAAACAGACGATCGCGTCGCACACATCGAGAGTGGCCTGCTTTTGTCGACAGCCGAGTGAACACTGACATCAACATTTTAAAAGATATGTATTAGT
Organism: Ochlerotatus camptorhynchus; assembly: GCF_037179485.1. NCBI lineage: Eukaryota > Metazoa > Arthropoda > Insecta > Diptera > Culicidae > Ochlerotatus > Ochlerotatus camptorhynchus. The sequence continues at coordinate 4,278,252 of NW_027040988.1, forward strand.
TAGTCACGATTTATTAAATTCTCGATAATACCTAAGTTAATTTCTCATTCGGACTTTCGAAGTTTTTAAAAAAGATACTAAGTACGAACTACACTGGAAGTTAAACACAGAATGATTTAATCAGTAAATAAAAGCTTACATTCAACCTATCGTAAATGCCCTAAAGATCTTACACAGCAATTCCGATCTAGACCGCTGCTGCTGAGTCGTCGTCCGGGTCCGAGGTTCGGGATAGTGCTGCGTCGTCAGGTCATTGGCGTTGTTGTTAACTGATATCGATGGTGACAACGGTCGTTGCCGTCTCGTGCTGAGTCGTCAGGTGTACGTCGTTGGTTTGTTGATGTCGTTGCTACCGGCTATCGATGATGGTCGCTGGCGTCTTGAGTGTTGGGTGATCGGGGTTAACCTTGTTAACTCCTTTAGTATTAAAGTGGAAAACAAATACAAGTAATCGCTTGAATGATTGACATTTGAGCCTTAGCAAACCTCCAAACTTCTGCGACACTTTTGAGTGGTTGTAGAGTTCTCTGCATCTCTCTTAAGTAAGCGTCCAACTAACAGTCCTTCCCATCCCCAGCAGTTGAAAGTACTTGGCCAGGACTGTTCTCGTTTGTTGGAGATTGTGCTACTTCCACGTAAGAGGTCGAGATCAATCCCACATCTCGGTCAAATATGGTAATTGTCGGAAGTGCCAAACAATGCTCTAGGAATTGAACCACCTACGAATTAGTGCCACTTGCTCAATGCGAATGCAAATGCAAACTTCCCGTTAATTGCGATTTTCGGAGGTCAAAACCTATAATCAAGGGTATCCCAATATTCTCCGTTAATAAGGCCTCAATCGCGATTTGAGGGGTGTCAAAATTTTAAATCGTGAATATCTCATGCTGAGTGTTGTGTCATTCCAGTGCATCTCCATACAAATTCAATAAAAGAACACAGCCGCATGATACCTTAACCCAATGACGTTTATATAAGGTCTGGGCCAAAGGGCTTATTGGTGTTAGTGAAATGTGCAAATGGTTAGTGGTGTTCGTATTATATTGCAATGTTTATCACGAAACAGCTGTTGGCAGTGACGTACTTTTATCTGTTCTCAGTATGTCGGCAGTGACGTACAGTATGCCAAAAAAGTTTATCCACCCCCTAACAAACTTACATTTTTTTTTTGTTTTTCTGGTGAAAATCAGTTTAATTTTATGAGTGTTCCTCCACGATTTATCAATTTATGTTTATTTATCACATTGCCATTGAAAATACGGCGTATATATCTTTTTTTGAGATTTCATGTGATAAATTATGAAAAATTTGTTACCAATTGCTCTGGTAACATGTCATTCCAGTTACGAAGTCCACATGCATGTTAATATTCTTCTTGGTTTTTTATTCATCTTATATATAGACTATTTGATTACATTCGTTACGCTTTGTTCATGGCTCGTTTTAATATTATTATTGGATTATTTAAAACAACAATAAAAGTATCACGATGAATTAATGGAAACAAAATAATGAAATGCTTTGTAAATTAGTGGTTTTTCCATCATGGGATTTGGCATCTCCTCGAGTTAGAGTGAATTCGATGGCTTTGCGTGACAATCGAGGAGGCACTAAATTATAAAAAAAATAACTATTTGTAGGGCGCCCATGGCTATACAAAAAATGGTGAAAGGACACTTAACACAAACTGAACTAAAACCTAAATAAATATCCTTACAAATAGTCAACCAGCACCAAAAATAAAAACATTTGTGAACCTTTGCATGTAGGACAACATATAACAACCAAAAGAAAATAAAACGATGAAACAAACACACGAATATAAAGTACGTGTTCTTAGTTTGTTCCATCATTCACTTATGTAAATAACAAAGAAGACGGCAAAGCTCCGCAACTAAATTTTACAACCCTATTAAAATTTACTAACGCCTGGACTGTTGGCATCTCTACCTCATCATTGCCGAATTTGAGAGGATATGGATAATCGCTAATCCACCGCTTCGGGCGAAAAGCGATTTCGCCGCATCGAGATCGAGATAATGGATAATGAGAAAGGAAAGAGGAGGAAGGAAAGAGAGAGACCAGTGGATTTTGGATGCCCGACCAATTAAGACGTCAAGAACTGTGTAAAATATCGAGTATTTTTCTCTCCGAGTGCGGAAAATTAAAGGTCTTTGAGACCGACCGCGAGTGTATTCCGCCGCGTTTGTGACCTCGGTGAAGAACACGATCAGCGAGTTTCTCCTGTTACCGAACCAGCCGTGTTACAAGGCCAGCAGTTGCCACTTTTTACCCGCTGCGTGGTAGCCGCGTTTTACCGGCAGGTGCCAGCTGTTTCAAGTTTTTGAACGAACGGACGACTTCTGAGTATCCTCGTGGTTCCGGGTCAGACAATGCGGCTACCCCACGTATTCCGGAACATTGAACCCGTTCCCAGCCACGCCAGTCAAGTTTAGAGCATCCGGCGGGACAGAACAGAAGCATCCCCGCGTCGTAGGTTGGGTGAACACGTGACTACGACACGCCTCCGGCTCCGCCGGCCAAGATCAAGTGTCCCAAGGATTTTTGAGGACAGAGAACCACATCCCGGCCGCGTGAGAAGTGCAGGAGAACGGTACAACGACACGACGAAGACCCTTCCATCATCCTGATCTCCGACGTACGAGACGGGCTAGCCAGTGGCCAACGAGACCCCCTTACTATCGTTGTGCCACACGCGTTCGGTTTGGTGAAACGGACGTTTCTGAGGCAGAAGTACACCCTCATAAACGCGAACCATAAATTGACCTTACCTAAAATGGTTAAAAATGGTTTATAATCCCTGCTAAACTTTAACTGAAATGGTTATGGAACTTTACATGAACGTTTAATGATAAAGTTTCAACCTTATGTATTATGGTTTTTTGGAACTGGACCTTACAAATAATGGGTTGTTAAGAACCATTACCATTCCAAATTCTTGTTTTCTCCATACATTTTCAGAAAGAGAACTATATAAGAACGTTTTTACTTATGATTTGAGAACATTAATGGTAATGGTTATGGTAGTCAGTAAGGTCCATTAATGGTTTTGTATTATCGCTCAACTTTACGTGGAATATATCGTGAATTGGTAATCAGTAAATTACAGGCAACCAATTCGCGATATATTCCACATAAAGTTGATCGATGTTACAAAACCATTCGTGGACCTTACTGACTACCATAACCATTACCATTAAAGTTCTCAAACCATAAGTTAAAAGGTCCTAATATAGTTCTCTTTTCGAAAATGTATGGAGAAAACAAGAATTTGGAACGGTAATGGTTCTTAACAACCCATTATTTGTAAGGTCCAGTTCCAAAAAACCATTATACATAAGGTTGAAACTTTATCATTAAAGGTTCATGTAAAGTTCCATAACCATTTCAGTTAAAGTTTAGCAGGGATTATAAACAATTTTAACCATTTTAGGTAAGGTCAATTTATGGTCCGGAGGGTTCGCCCCCGCTTATTGTTACTGATGCCGATGAGTTTCCCATCCGTCTGCGGGCTAAGGTAGAGCTGCAGCCAACATCCGAGGATCCTGCGATCGATTTTCGTGGACAGCACCTAACCTCGAACAGCTCTACTCTTCCTTCCAAGCCCCTGCAGGGCAACAGGTATGAAACAGAACCCTCCTTCCTATCTCTCCGCATGTAACCAAGGGCCCCAACGTTGCAGATCGGCCGCACCGGTACCATCCCCTTTATGTGATATGTCCCTCAATAAAATTTAAGAAAATGATATCTATTTTGTATGTTATTCTTTTGAAACTACACGAGCCCATGCATGTCGACTTAGGAAGCTGTGTTGTCCACTACGCTTTAGTGTTGGGTTGTGAGCAGGCATGGAAAATCATTTGCATTCATTTCGTGCATTCATTTACATTCATTTGCCTCTAACTTTTTTTCTTAAACAGCATTTCGCAAAATGATGTATAAGCTGTATAGTTATAGGTTTTATTATTAACTACAACTTTTGTTAACAACTAAAATCCGTATCTCTTATGCATGACGAACCAGAGCAAACAGAAGCCACTACTGTTTTTCAGTGAATGTATTTTACATTCACTGAAAAACAGTAACAAGTTCTGCCCGCTGTAGTTCGTGATGCATAAGAGATACAGATTTGAGTTATGAGCAAAAGTTGTAGCTAATAACAAAACCTACAAAAATTCCATACATCATTTTGCGAAATGCAGTTGATGAAAAAAGTTAAAGGCAAATGAATGTAAATGAATGTATGAAATGAATGCAAATGATTTTCCATGCCTGGTTGTGAGTCCTCCGAATAAGTGGATGAGCCGCCCTAGAGACAGATAAGAGTACCGGTGAGCTAGCCGTTTCTTACAAATTGTAAAAAAATACGCAAAAAAAGTTTATCCACCCCCAAACGTATACTATGACTTTGGTGTGTTTTACAGAGTTTTAGTGTGTATTCTGCAACTTTATCGAATGTAAACATTGTGTCTATCTGTCATTTAGTGCTCTTGAAGTTTTCGTGCTCAAAATTTTAGTTTCGTATTCAAAATTGGAAGTTATTTGTTGCAAAATGCCCAAAAACGACCAAATTTCGATCAGTATCCGAAATTGGATTATTGAACATCACAAAACTGGCAAAAGCTACCGTGATATTTCCGATATTGTACAAAAAGCGTGGTTCTATCTCACCAGCTAAGCGATCGGGGCGTCCTTCAAAGACAACTGACCGAATTGACAGAGCTATCGTGAAGAAGGCGGAGCTGGACCGGGGACTATCAGCTCCGAAAATTGCGAAACATATTGAAAGCGAGTTTTCCATTCAACTGCCATCACAATCCGTACGAAATCGTCTTCATAAGAAAAGTCTTCAGGGCAGAGTAGCTCTTAAGAAGCCATGATTATCCGCAAAAGAATTTAAAAAAAAAGATTGAAGTGGGCCCAGGACCACATTTCATGGACCAAAATGGTATCTGATGGTATGGTCTGATGGTATCAATGGTGACCCAAATAGCATTACTTTCGTCTCGTCTGACCAGATCACCGTATTCCAGTCATCACTGGTCCATAAAATGTGGTCCTGGGCCCACTTCAAACTTTTTTTTTTAATTTTTTTTGCGGTCAACCATGGCTTCTTAAAAGCTACTCTGCCCTTAAGACTTTTCTTATGAAGACGATTTCGTACGGATTGTGATGTCAGTTGAATGGAAAACTCGCTTTAAATCTGTTTCGCAATTTTCGGAGCTGATAGTCCCCTGTCCAGCTCCGCCTTCTTCACGATAGCTCTGTCAATGGATCAATGAAAAAGCAAAGGTTTTGACAGAACTGTGCTGTGGCTACCACAGTATTTATCATTTTATCGTCCATATACAGTAGCGCCAAAAGTATGCTGTGGTGGGTTCAAAACTTGGCCATCTAAAATGATCAATTCGGTCACTCATAAAATTAAACTGATATCACCAGAAAAACAAAAAAAAATGTAAGTTTGTAGGGGGGTGGATAAACTTTTTTTGCATACCTACTGTATATCTATCTGTTCGCAGATGTTAAGCAATGTTTACAACATTTTTGCTTCTAACACCAGCAAGCTTGCCTGTTGGCCCAGACCTTATATAAATGTCATTGACCTTAACCATCTGAGTTTTCCAGCACTCAGCAGTCAGTTTGAAACTTAGTTTTGAAAATATGATTATTATCTGACTTGCGACTTCCCTGATACTCGTTCAACTTTCACACAAGCTTCGATCGGAAATTTTTCCTCCATGATTTCTTTCCTCAATTAAGCGCACCACAGCTGAATGATTGATTGCATTGAATTATTTATTACTGCAAAATAGCTAGGTATTGTCTCACTAATCTTGTTGAGTTGTAATTTCCATATTTTGATACTTTTTTGCTATTTTGTTTTAACAACAGCGAAAATGTTTGAACATCCAGTGTAACGGTACCTAGTCACAATCTGTACCTCTTATCATTGGTTTCTGCAGTTAGTTGTTTTCTTATTCTTCTTTGGATCGGCATCAAGTAAGGTCCTCAAAGTTCTGCAGATGTCCGTTGTGTAAGTACCTACTAAAAAGCGTCACTCTAAACAGCGCCATCGTAGTTTATCACCAAGTTTCAGTTAGTTTCAGTAGTTTATTAGTTAGTGCTGGAGTGTTAAATAGATTTGTATTGATTTCATTTTAAATTTGGAATTACTGCTTCTGCTTAAAACGTAAAAAAATATAAAGATAAAACAAACTCCCATGTGTGTATGTCAGACTTGCGAATCGTTAGATTTTTTTTCGAGTTTTTGCCACACACTCACTTTAAACCGAGACCGCCTGGTAACGTAGAAGATGAGCGGGAGGCTTATAGGATCTCCAGATCACAGTGTCGAATTTCAGGGAATTTTTTCTGAAAAAAAAACAACGGGGTTTAAACGGCAGCGTTGCTTTACAGACAAAGAAGCTTACCCTCAGCTTCATCTCGATCCGATCGATTTCGCCACCCATCAAATCGACAATGTTCTCGCCGTGCTTCAGTAGGAACGCCTCCAATTCGTCGATCGTCTGGAACGTTTTGACTTCTTCCAGCAGCATGTTCAGGTCCTGCTTGTCCAGATAGACCCGCGTCAGTTCACGTCCATCAAAATCCATTTCAGCCTTGAATTGTTGGGACCAGGAATTTTTAAGTAATTGAAGCTTCAGATTCAGATTCAGCCTACCTTATATCGCACCAGCGAGTTTCCCATATCGATTCCTTTGACATCGTGAATGGCTCTGATCATAATATCGCTCTCCAGTTCAGCATTTATCCTGTCAAGATTCTCCTGCCGAATGGATCGTCCCACTAGAGCAGCAACGTTGGTGTAGATGATGAAGGATGCCACTCCGCCGAGCATGCAACCGACTAGCAACGAGCCCACGGCGTCCGGAATCGGTGAACCGGTGTAGGTGGACAGGCCCATGCAGGTGGCAGCCAGGGCTACGCTCAACACTGCCGCGGCATCCTCCGCTAAGACTACATTGACGCAAGGATCCTGCCCACGGACAACTACAAAACAAAATACCCTTCATAATCTACACGCAATAGTCAAAGAAAGCCCTATACCATAATCTTTAAAGCTCATTCCCAGTGCTTTTGCTCCGGTCCGGCAGCTATTGATGGCCACCAATAGAGTAGCTCCTTCGGAGACCAACGACCCTCCGAGAATGAAGAACGCCCAGAAGAAGTCATCCAAGGGATGCGGATCCACCAGACCCATTATGCCGTGGTAGAACGAAAGCCCTGTTCCGACGCAAAAAATTCCCACTCCGGAGATTAGCGACGATACGTATTTCATATTGGTGTAGCCGTATGGATGATCGGAATCAGCAATCTGCGTACTCTTGTGAATTCCATAGGCCAGAATCAACTGATTGATGGTGTCCGCCAGCGAATGAATCGTTTCGGCAAACATACTGTGCGAACCGGTATACAACCAGGCGCCAAATTTGAATATACAGTTGGTGGCGTTGCTGAAACGTTTCAAGGTCATTACAGAAATAAACAACTACATGAAATTCAAAACTTACATCGCAATAGCCGTCAGCACCACCTTTCCAGACGAACCAAACAGTCCCGGTTCCGAGTCCACAACATTCGTCCGACTTCCAATTTCCCTCCGGTAGTCACGCAACCTTCGTTTAACCGTGAAAATATCTACAAAACAAATCGATTAACCAATAAAGCATCATTCCGATCCAACCAAATCCTCACTTTGTTGGTGTCGCTTTTTCTCGATTTCTCTCTTGAGACACTCCTTCAGCAGATTCTCCCGCGAGCCCCACAACTCGATGGCCTTCGCGTCTACGTCCTTCCGCCAGTACACCGTGATGGGTGGTTCCTGTTCGTACGGGGATCTTCGTTTGGTCTTTGGCAATCCTTCCAAGTCCGACGGCTTCAGCAGAAAATCCGACATCGCCCGTACCGGAGTGATGAAGTTCCTCTCCAGCGACGACCGCGAGAAATCCACCTGAATACGCTTTTTCGCCAGCTGCCTGTTCTTTTCGGCAAGCTGCTTCTTCAAATCAGCTTCGGTCTTTCGACGTTTCTCTTCCTCACTGAGTTCTGATGTGCTTTGTTGAAGCATCTCTTTGGATCCCGCAGGATCAACGCTACCCTGAAAAAGATTGACTGCTTGGGGATTTTCAATTATCACCCCCTGCAGCTTGGAATCCGCCGTCGTGGTCGTCACCAGCAACTTTCCATTTTTGGTGTTAATCTCCAGGGTGTTCTCCTGGGTGGCTTGCTTTCCATCAGTCCCATCCTTCTTATCCTTTTTCGGTGGCGTCGATTGCGAGCTAAACGATAGCCTCGGAATACTGGGTAGCTTCTTATCATGTTTCCTTACATTAACTACAAACGTATTCGAAATCCTAGAATTACATAGCACCGATAGTTTCCGCAGTGCAAGAACCTGATTCCCCCGATGCTGGCAGAGCGCCAAATACGGTAAGAGATTCTGACGGGTTCCGATCACCTTGGCCGCATCCACCACGCGGAAGATCATCGCAGTGAGAACTTTCAAGCTGCCGGCCTAGCGAAACTGTTCGATCTGAATCGCCTCCGCTTGCGCAAACAAACGACCGGAACACAAGGGTTTATTTATATTCTTCCACGGGGAAATTTTGTATCGGAGAAAGCTGAAAGTGTCAATGGCAAATGAAGCATAAAAAAACCCAGTCACATCAGGATTTCATAGTTCATCACTGCGAAAACGGCTGCCAACAACGCACTTACCGGTTACTCCATGTTTGAACTCGGGAATCGATAATATTTCGACGGAATTTGGAAAATTTTCCAGTAAAAACACTGACAAATTACGAAGTCTTGTGCGTTGATTTTTGGCTTTTCGTTTTGCTCCCCACTTTCTTCACTGATTGACGTTTCTCTTCGGTCGATGTGTTGCTAAAAACCGATGCCGGTCAGCCAGCCACACTGAAGGAAAACGTCTGCCATACTTCGAATGATGCACATGATGAGCACACGGTATCCCGCATAAACGCGAACCATCACATGACCTTACCGATAATGGTTATAAATTGTTTATAATCCCTGCTAAACTTCAACTGAAATGGTTATGGAACTTTACATGAACGTTTGTGTGATAAAGTTTCATATATCATTACATTTCATAAGTTACATTATCGGAAAGAGAACTATATTAGAACGTTTTTACTTATGGTTTGAGAACATTAATGGTTATGGTTATGGTAGTCAGTAAGGTCCATTAATGGTTTTGTATTATCGCTCAACTTTACGTGAAATATATCGTGAATTGGTAATCAGTAATTTGCAGGCAACCAATTCGCGATATATTCCACATAAAGTTGATCGATGTTACAAAACCATTCATGGACCTTACTGCTTACCATAACCATTACCATTAATGTTCTCAAACCATAAGTTAAAAGGTTTTAGTATAGTTTTCTTTGCGAAAATGTATGGAGAAAACAAGAATTTTGAATGGTAATGGTTCTTAACAACCCATTATTTGTAAGGTCCACTTCCAAAAAACTATAATACTTAAGGTTAAAACTTTATCATTAAACGTTCATGTAAAGTTCCATAACCATTTCAGTTGAAGTTTAGCAGGGATTATAAACAATTTATAACCATTTTAGGTAAGGTCAATTTATGGTTCTCGCTTATGCGGGATTCGTAATATGTGTATTCTGGATCAACAATAGAAAAGGGCCCATCAGCATTTGTAAACAAACCGTTGCAAAGCCCATTCCTCACAAATCGAAGGCCGCCCACACAAACCAGCACCTTCATTGTGTAGGTAGAAGTTTCCCCTATCCGATGATGAAGAGAATCGATCATCGCGTATTCGCCCTTATGCATGCTCACTGTCGATATATTTTTTCCTCTGTTCGGGACATACACTGTACACAAACATCGAATGAAACCTCAGTACATTCAAAACGAAACATCGAAATCGCTTTTTCGAATAATAGCTGCAACCGGATGACGGTTGTTTTGAAATCATATGAAATATGAATATTCCTTGTTTCAAGTTCATCCTCGGTGGACAAAACCGAGTATTGCCACTATCAACAAGGCATAAAAAGTAACAAGGACTAAGATGCGTTCCCTTGATCATGCTTGACATACACACTCATGGTCACGAACTGCTCATTTGCTAATAACTTTGCACACAGTTGACGAAACATAGTTCTTTTTGAAACAATAGTTGAATAGAATAGAGTTGAATCTTTTTATCTTTTAATCTAAGTGTAAAAATTCAATGGTGTTGATTCAAATGTTTAGATTTACCGAGAGATTTACCTACTCTTTGCATATACATAGTGAACTATGATCCTAATCTATCAATTAACCACTTCAAGCTGACCTATGAAATAATGATGTAATAGCAAAAAGCAGATACAATATTACATCAATGGATGTAATTTTGTTCGCAAAATCGATATACATCGTACAATGTGATATTACACAAACGATGGATTGACCTGGTTTTTTTATCTAGTTCGTTTATTTGTAAGGCTCAATCGCGTTAGCTTTACGGAGCCGATAATTCATTGTTCTTTGTTTGTAACAAAATTCACTTAATTCTATGCCTAGTAGGAGTTGGGCCGAATACTCGCGGCTTACTCGAGGTTAGAGGGGTACATTGTCGAAGGATAGGAAAAGGGGAGGAGCTTGGGGTAGGGTTTCGTTGTCTCATCAGAGCGATGTCGCCAGTATGAATGGTAGTGTGGTTCTAGATTCGTCTGGAGTTCGACCGGCTATGGTGACCAGTGGGCGACGATGAGACTCATCGAGACGGGGGACAAGACAAACAAAAACTAATAAAGAGATACAAAAGACAAACGAATTAAATTCTTATACTAGACATTTGCAGAAACACATAAATCGACTGCATATAGCAGAGATCGCGGGTACCCAACACGTCTCTGATAGGGATATAGGGTTGTCTTCCTTGGGCCTCGAGGGTATTCAAAAGTCGCTCTCTGGCGGCGTCATTATCCGTACATTGCCAAACTGCGTGATCGATGTCATCGTAACCGTTTCCAGACCGACAGATGTTGCTGTCCACGAGGTTTATTCTATTGAGATGAGCATCTAGCGAGTAGTGGTTGGACATAAGTCTACTCATCACGCGAATGAAGTCACGACTTAAGCCCAAGCCTTTAAACCACGCTCTCGAAGAAACATTAGGAATAATTGAATGTAACCACCGTCCAAGATTTCCAGTGTCCCAATCGGTTTGCCAACTCGAAAGGGTACTCTGACGCACTAAATGGTAAAATTCATCGTGTGAAATTTGCCTGTCATAAAATTCGCCTTCCTGCGCGCCCACCTTTGCGAGAGAGTCCGCCTTCTCATTGCCTGGGATTGAGCAATGTGAGGGGACCCATACAAAGGTAATCATATATGATCTTTCGACCAGCACACACATCTGCTCCCTTACCTTTGAAAGGAAATAAGATGAGTGCCTACCTTGTTTCATCGACCGAATAGCCTCAATCGAACTGAGACTATCCGAGAAGATGAAGTAATGGTCTGCGGGCATGTTGGAAATCATCCCCAATGCGAAGTTGATTGCTGCCAGCTCAGCAACATAAACAGAACAAGGTTCCTGAAGTTTGCGGAAGGCGCTAGAGTTTTCATTGAAGACACCGAAGCCAGTGGACCCATTGAGACGTGACCCGTCTGTAAAATATCTTTTCACGCAATTGACGTGTTGGTACTTTTCAGTAAAAATACGCGGGATTATAATAGTTCGAAGTTGATCTGGAATCCCATGAATCACTTGTTTCATGTACAGATCATATTCAATTGAGGAACTGCGATTGGTGAAGTGAGCACGGTCTGGAGTATAACAAGGAAGACACATATCCGACGATATGTAGTGGTGGTAGATTCTCATAAATCGAGATTGTGTGTTCAGCCCAAGAATTTCTTCAAAATTTGCAATTATAAATGTGTTCGTCACTCCGCATTTGATTAGTATTCTGAGAGAGAGCTCCCAGAAACGGTTCTGGAGGGGTTTTACTCCTGCCAGAACCTCGAGACTCATGTTATGCGTTGAGTGCATACAGCCAAGAGCAATACGCAGACAACGATATTGAATTCGTTCCAATTTTATTAGGTGACATTTTCTTGCCGAGAGAAAGCAAAAAGAGCCGTACTCTAGAACAGAGAGAATTGTTGTTTTATAAAGCGTTATGAGGTCTCCCGGATGAGCACCCCACCATGTGCCGCAAATTGAACGGAGAAAGTTGATCCTCTGCTGACATTTTTGCTTCAAATACGTAATATGGGTATTCCAAGTGCACTTTGAATCAAACCAGACCCCAAGGTACTTGAAAGACAATGATTGAGTAATGTTTCTGCCCAAAAGTTTAAGTTGCATTTGGGCTGGGTACCGCTTTCGAGTAAACACTACCAGTTCAGTTTTCTGCGGCGAGAATTCGATCCCTAGATTCCTAGCCCAAGAGGACAAGTTATCTAAGGAACTTTGCAATGGTCCTTGCAAGTCCACGGCATGTGGACCTCTTACGGAAACCACACCGTCATCTGCAAGTTGTCTTAGCGTGCATTGTTCTGCCAAACAGTTGTCGATATCTTTTACGTAAAAGTTATAAAGAAGAGGGCTGAGACATGAGCCTTGGGGCAGGCCCATGTAGCTAATTCTGGAAGTTGTCAGTTGTCCAAGGGAAAAGTTCATTTGCTTTTCTGACAACAAATTGTACAAGAAATTATTTAAAATTCCAGAAAGTCCACATCTGTGCAGATTGTCTGACAGAATTTCAATGGAAACTGAATCAAAAGCCCCCTTAATGTCCAAGAATACTGAAGCCAATTGCTCCTTGTGTGCAAAGGCCAGTTGAATATCTGTGGAAAGCAGCGCTAGACAATCGTTTGTTCCTTTGCTCTTGCGGAACCCAAACTGTGTATTTTATAGCAAGTTATTTGATTCGACCCAGTGATCGAGTCTCCGAAGGATCATTTTCTCCAACAATTTCCTAATGCACGAAAGCATAGCAATCGGACGGTATGAGTTATGGTCAGACGCTGATTTGCCAGGGTTTTTAATGGCTATTACTTTGACCTGTCTCCATTCAGGCGGTACAATGTTGTTTTCTAGCAAGGAATTGAATAAATCTAGCAAGCGTCTTTTAGCGATATCTGGGAGATTTTTCAGAAGATTGAATTTAATCATATCGCTTCCCGGTGAGGAGTTGTTCGATGAAAGAAGAGCCATAGAGAATTCCAGCATTGTGAATGGCCTATCCAGAGAGCTGCCGCTCGGAGACGCTTCTCGAAGAATGTGTTGTGCTGGAACTGAGTCCGGACAGACCTTTTTAGCGAAATCGAATATCCATCGGTTGGAGTATTCTTCACTCTCATTAGAAGATGAGCGGTTACGCATGTTGCGAGCCACCCTCCACAAGGTGTTCATTGAGGTTTCTCGTGAGAGTCCCTTGACGAAATTGCGCCAATAACCGCGTTTTTTTGCTTTGATTAATTGTTTCAGCTTTGCCTCAAGCTTTGAATATTCCTCGAAGTATGTGGAGGTTTTGTGTCTACGAAAAGCTTTGAAAGCATCAGATTTTTCTACATACAATTTTGTGCATTCTTCGTCCCATCCAGGTGTGGCTGGTCTCCTTTTAAAGGATGCACTTGGAACTTTTCTTTTTTGTGCTTCCAGAGAGCTTTTGTATATCAAATCGGTAAGGAACCGATATTCTTCCAATGGTGGGAGCGTATCTATTGATTCGATACCGATAGTCACCGCCGTTGCATATTTCTGCCAGTCGATGTTCCTTGTAAGATCAAATGGAACTCGAGTTGGTTCTGCAGATTGACGGCCACACTTAATTGAAATGATGATTGGCAAATGATCGCTACCATGGGGATCATTGATAACCTTCCACAGACAATCCAATGATAGTGATCTTGAACACAAAGATATGTCGAGTCGGCTTTCTCGAGCCGGAGGTTTAGCTATACGTGTCACTTCACCAGTGTTCAAAATAGTCAAGTTGAAATCGTCACATAAATCGTAAAAAATTGCCGCTCTATTGTCATCGTATAGATCGCCCCACCCAGTACCATGGGAGTTCATATCACCCAGAAATAATACTGGGGATGGAAGAATCGAAACTAGATTCCAGAGTTGACTACGGCTAATGGAGGTTCTTGGTGGAACATATCTTCTTCTTCTTCTTCTTCGCATTTCAAGCTTATTGCATATCGCATATTAGCTTATTGCGTGCTCTCAACTTATTATTCTAAATGCACTTCCACAGTTATTAATTGAGAGCTTTCGATGCCTGTACCATTTTTGCATTAGTATAATTGTGTGGCAAGTCCAATCATACTTCTATGCCCAGGGAAGTCGAGAAATTTTCCAACCCGAAAAATTCCTAGACCGGACCGGGAATTGAACCCAGCCACCTCCAGCATGGTCTTGCTTTGTAGCTGCGCCTTTATCGACTGAGCTAAGGAAGGCCCCAAAACATATACTGAAGCTATGCAAAGATTTTTGTTCTTCACATTTATTTGGCAAGCGACGATTTCGACGCCTGATAGAGCAGGAAGGGAAATTTTGTAGAAAGGGTAGCACTTTTTGATCCCTAAAAGTACTCCTCCATAAGAATCGTCTCTATCCAGGCGAATAATGTTAAAATCGTGGAAGTTGAGTTCTTTATCGGAAGAAAGCCATGTTTCACAGAGAGCAAATATATCACAATCAGAATTGTGAAGTAAAAATTTGAACGAGTCTAGTTTAGGCACTAGACTACGGCAGTTCCACTGTAGCACCGTGATCATATCTTCAACCTCGTTCGACGAATTATCCATCGAAAGATAGGATTGACGCAAGGAGGGGCCATGAAACAGTCAATTGCTTAAGATATGATTCTAATGTTGGAAGCAAGGCAGAAACTAAGCTTCTAAGAGGGTCTTGTATGTTGAACATATTTAAAATGAATTCCACAATGTCCGAAAAAGCTAGCAAACCGCGTTCGGACTTGGATTTCTTTTGAGAAGTTTGAGGAGCAGCTTTTTTGTTTTTCTTTTCTTTGTTGGGTAATGGCGGAAAATCCTTACTGCAGCCAGGAAGTGGAGCAGTAGGAGCCTTCGATTTAATTTTTTCATCCCCATTACCCTGGGAATTTTGCAATCCTCTGGGAGTGACTTTAATTTTCTTACGGCGCACTTTCGGGGAGGAGCATTTTCGTTTTGAGGATCCGTTCGTTTTCAAAGGTGCGTGTACCACCGTAGAGTCACCCTCATCGGATGAGTCAGAGTCCGATTCTTCAGCTGACAAAATCGAAAATTGATTTTCATCTTGGACGGCTGATGCAGCCTTCACCATTTGTGCATATGACTGCTTGGAGCGTCCAGAGATTGAACGCTGCACTTTATCGGAGTGCTGCTTGTACATCGGGCACTCCTGCAAGGGATGAGGATTCTCGCCACAATAAGCGCATTTTACTGATTCTTTGTGGCAAGAATCCTCTTTGTGGTTTTCACCACATTTGCCACAACGAGTTTTGTTGCCGCAATGGCTGGCTGAGTGTCCCAGCCTTTTGCAGTTGGTACAATTGTATACCCTCTGTACAAACAACCGCACCGGAAAAAAGCACCATCAACTTTGACAAAGTTTGGGAGAACTGAACCAGCGAAAGTCACCCGAAACGAGTCTGAATGCTGATAAATTTTCTTGCCATCTTGCAAAGATACTGAATGCAGTTGCCTAACATCCAGTATCTGTACCTGCTGACCGATTTTCGAGTTTTTGAAGCAACCCGATGCTCCTTTTAAGTCCTCGACACTCAGACTCGCGTCGGAGACCACACCTTCTATCTCCACATCTCGAGAAGGGATGTAGATGTTGTACTCAACACTAAACAGCTCATGTTCAGCAATTTTATTTGCCACATCATAAGTCGGTGCTTCTACACGCAGTTTATTGAATCTCTCCTTATGTACCAATATTCCCGGATACTTCCGCAGCAAGTCTCTCGAAATGTCGAGAGTTTTCAAAGGTTTATTTTTAGGCCGAAAAAAGACAACCCATGGTCCTTTGGAAGACGGTTGGTAGTATCTAGTTCGCGCAACGTAGGTATCCGAAGACGCCATGAGTGTTGCGCAAAAGCGGTGCACAACCGCTTAAAAAGGAAAGAAAAAAAAATACTAAAAAAAAAACCCTTCACCAATTAAACTACTTAACTACTAGATGTTAATATTTTGTTGCCCAGTGTATAAACAACCAAGCAAAACAAAAACAAAATTATCAAAAAAAAAAAAAAAACTTTTCACTAGTTGCAAGAAGTTGCACCACTATAGCCCTCACAACCCTATCAGGGCAGAGGGCAAAGCCACGCGCAAAATTTTATAACAAAAGCGCGGCAATGGGCTAGAGAAGACTATTGTATAGTATACTTAACACCGGCCGGTGCCGGCTGTGTGAGCTGGTGCAGCCACTCCGTTTGCTGCTTTGTTGTTGTTGCTTGCTGCTTTGGAGTGGTGATGAGACGATGACGGTGAGATGATAGTCCACCTATAGCGTCGCTAAAGGTGGCTACTTCCTCTGCTGACTGCGGTTGCCTTGGGCACTGAACTTCGTCCACGGTAGGTAAAACGCGCGATATAAAAAAACCACTATGGTGGGAAAAAAAAACTCCACCGGCTACGAAACCAATACCCGCAACGAAGACATGAAAAAAATTACTTCCGGCTACTTCAAGTTATCGGCGAGGAATGGATTGACCTGGTTGCAGCAGTTTCGATGTAATATTCAACAACTTTTTTGCTGTGTACCACTCGAACTTTGAAATGAAACATTATTTTAAGATTTTTTCATCTAGAACCTCGAGAAAAGTAGCCAACATTTGTGCGTTTCATAAACAAATAGAAATAAGTTTGTCCAGTTTTGGAGTGACTGATAGAAAGTCACTCCAAAACTGCTTGACAAAGTGGTCAATTATTTTAAGAATACTCTAAGCACAGACAAACAGACATAACACTCACAATCACATTCATCGCAAATAATGTTTTAGTTGGGAATGTGCTTGCATTTGTCATGGAGGCGCCACTGAAGCATTGAGCAAGCCACCGAATTTCGAACTTATCAGTGATGCCAGTTCTTTTTCACGTCTAGTGAGTAGATGTCAGCTCTTGAAAATGATAAGTGGTCAAGCCATCCCACTGGAGACACATACCACATCTGACGAATACAAAAAAAATGTAGTTGAATATTACATCAAAACTGCTGCATATTAGGAATGACTAATTCCTAATATTACGTTGTACGATGTACACAGAATTCAAGAACAAATCATGTTAATGACTGTAATATTCTATGAACTTTTACCAGTTATTGATGTTCAATACTTCACCATCAATATCATTGATTGATACATATTACATTGATACATCTATATTTAGAAAGGGCACTAATAAGTGATGCATTACCTCGTTTAAAAACTTATTTCCAGCAAAAGAAAAAGCACAATAAACAATCAAAACAAATCCCTAAAAAAAGGTCTTAGGTTCTGTGAATTTTTCCTACGGATCCGCATTTCTGCAGAATTTAATCAATTCTATAGATCTACGGAAAATTTAGTAGAACCGACATCACTGACTTCCATCTGTTTTGTTTTTATTCAACACAGCTGACGCGTTGACAGAACGAGGGAAAAGCAGCTGGTGAAAAAATGGCATGAACGAGAGATGCTCTAGTTGCACATCAATGCTTGGGAATGTGGATGATAGATGGTGCTAGTGCGCATGCAGAATACGCTTGACGATATTTTTCGAAGAATTCTCTTCTAAGAGTTATGTCTGTTTGTCTGTGCTTTAGCTGTAGCAATTTAAAGAGAAAATCGATGAAGAGAATCGATCATCGCAGTTAGGCCCTTATACATGCTCACTGTCGAATTACGTTGATCGATATTACCTTTTTTTTTGCTGTGTATACATAAGAATAAAAAAAGATGATTATTGTTTCAATTTCAATAACTAGATTGTGATCAGAATTTTGCATCACTTTCTCACGCTAGCTACTGTGGCCAGCCGGTGCGATGCTGCATGTCAGCATACTGCATGCATACTACTGGGGATTGACTGCCCTTAGTGTGTTTATGCACTTTGGTTAGCCAGTTGCCTTTTAACCGGAGACCACAACGGACGTGGGCGCGAAACATATTAAATATCACTGAAACTTCATGTGAACTGGATTTGTTTTATTCTGTTTTTCCCAACGTGGATCCCGTACACTGGTGTGTTACTTGTGAAACAGTTAGTTCTATTGTGTTGGTTATTTTTGGTTAGTATTGTGTTGGTGTAATAGGTTCAAAGCAAACGTGCACTTGCGTTTGATACCACATAACACCAATATAAGGAGAAAATTTCGAAGAAATCTTGTGAAGAGTTCCAAGTGACAAGGTAATTAAGACACAAATAATTCACATACACAATTAGGGAAATGTAAAAGAAATCCAAAATCCATAATTTCACTTTTTTTTAAGAACTTATGCATATTTCGAGACTTGTTTTTATTTCTTAAATTTGAGAACTTTTTAGGTAATTGTAATTATACCTAATTATTTCTAAGATTGTTTTCAATCAGTTTCCTGTTTGGTACAGTTTTACCAATAGTATCTAAAATGAATGGCATATTCTTGTCAAAAGAGAGCCAAACATTCAGAAACCACAAATTTAGTTACTATTCTCACTTTTTCGTAACACATTATTTACACCGACAAACCGTCATTAAACTTAAACTTAAATTTTGTTCGAAAATCTGTAACGGCTGATTCAAATGTGCAGCGATCTGAACTGTCAAAACCATAGACGTTTTTATCTAGATAAAAATAATTTGTCCTGAATAGATCCAACACGAACCAACTCATACATTTTGTATGCGTGTTCGTGGCTTAGATAAACGTTTTGCGCGAACACAGCGACAGATGTCAGTACTGGACTTTGAGCTTTGTAATTTATATAGTCATTCATGTCGGTTTGTCGGTGTTATTAATAGTAACCTGAACGGCAGAAGCCAGCTGACTCAATGAAGAAAGCTTATCAACTAACAGAATTTGGAAGACTCAGCTGGGTTAAATTTTCAAAAAAACATATTCTGTTGAAACAAGAATGTTAACAAACTAAAGTCAACGACCCATCCATCTGTCAAATTCGCTTCTAAAATCGACATTTTTGAAAAATGTTCAAATCTCTAGTCATATTTTTTATGAATAACTTTTTGCCCATATGAAGGTGGTGCCATGCTGTCAGTAGTGGTGAGATTAAAACTGATAGGTTAATGTTACTACGCCTATCGATTCGGCGAACCCCTCGACTTCCTGTGAGTGATGAGAAGTGAGCAGCGGGACCCGTCACTGATCTCGCATGATCACCACTGCATGATCGCTATGTCATCTTAGCTGCCGTGATCGCGATCTGTCATCCGTTGATGACTTGCCAAACGTGTATAGAAGAAAAAGTAGCTCGATTGAAAGAAAGTGAAAATTATTCTATGCTTAATATCTAAAAGTTTCCTTAAAATCTAGTTTCTTAACCTAAGCTAACCTATCTAGTGCTTAAACATAGTTGTTTTCCTACAGTTAATACTGAAATCAACATAAGGTGAGAAGAACAAATTACAAATACCGAATCAAATTACTGACTAGTGTTCTTAAATAATAGGTTACATCTATAAATAGAAATTTAGGAGAAACTGCTATATTATTCTACAAACTACAATTAAGTCTATATTACCGAACTAAAAGGTAAGGGAAAATTAATTAACTTAAAGATTATAAGCACCCGTTTGCTAATCAATATTTAATATGCAACAGCTGAAACTGCGCAAGCTAGGGATGCCTACGACGCAATCGGATTTATGTTTGAAGAGGTGTTGAATTAGCAAAAGTATGTCGTAATTGATACCCGGTAATTTATACTAAATTTAACATACTTAAATCCTTTTAGGAATTTATAACATCGATTACTCCCAGAATAAATGTTCATGAATTCGGTAAATTCTGGCGACGTCCGCAACTTTTCTTCGAACATTTTATAAATTCTTTTGACCGAACCGAGAGATGTCGTCGAAGCATCCCACAGCTGGATCTGGAAGAGAAGCGAATACAGTGGTAAGGGTGAGTGAGCAACTAGTCACAGAGCCCGCGACAGATGTTGTCCACTGTGCGCCAAGTACCGTCGCCGATCCCTCTCCTAGTGGCCAGGTAATTGTAGATAATGCCAATAAATCGAACCGACCGCTGACTGGGACGGTCCCAAAGCAGTCTGTAAGTGAAGGAAATAAAGAGGATAAACCTGCTAGTGTCGTAAGCAGGGTCAGACGTAATCCGCCGCGGAACGCGCGTTCGATTCGGTTGTCAGACTGTCAATTGTGTGGGGAGCTTAACAGTATGGAAATGGTTCAGTGCGATAGTTGTAAGCGGTGGTTTCATTTTTCATGTGTAAAGGTAACGCAGGAAATCCAAGATGTAAGTTGGTTCTGCGCCAGCTGTGCTACCCTGAGCAGTAAACAACCAACGGCTCCCCCCGTAGTTGATCGAGACCAAACGGCAACAAATCCACCCCCATCGCAGCGATCTAGGAGCATTGGAAGAAGCTCACAGAGCGAGTCAAGAAGGAGATTGAAGCTGCAGTTGCTGAAGATCGAAGAGGAAAAGAAACTGGAGCAGAGGTACCTAGAGAAGAAATTTGAAGCGCTTCTTGAGTACGGCAGTGATACATCAACAGTGATTAGTGAAACCGAGGCGAATAGAACAGAGAAGATCGAGCAATGGGTAGCTGATACGGAGAGGTGTGGAGAAGACGCAGATTCCGGTCTGGAACCAGAAGAAATAGGAGGACCTGTTCCAAGCAACTTGAGAGGTCCTTCAGAGCACCAGGCTCAACATTTCGGACGAAGTATAAGCCAGCCAGCGCATCCACAGGATTATCCAGCACCATCAGGGTTCCGTAGTTCCCAACCTGCCCATCATCCGATCATCACTAATCATCCGTCGCTGATTGAACCACGCTCGTTCGTTCCGGGTCAAGGGTCAACACCTATGCGTCAAAGTCATCAGGTGCCAACGTTTCCGTCTATGCCACATATCGACGATGAAACGGTATGCATTTTAAACAGAAGCCAGCTGGCCGCCCGGCAGGCAGTCTCGAAAGATCTCCCGGAGTTCAGCGGAAATCCTGAGGATTGGCCACTCTTTTTCTCAGTTTTCACCAACTCCACCCAAATGTGCGGGTATTCGAATGAGGAAAATATGCTGCGGCTTCGAAAGTGCCTAAAGGGAAGGGCATTAGAAGCAGTCAAGTGCCGTTTGCTCCATCCATCAAATGTCGGAGGTGTGTTGTCTACACTGAAAATGTTGTATGGCAGACCGGAAGCAATTGTGCAAGCAATCGTGAAGAAGGTTCGAGCTTTGCCATCGCCAAACATCGATAGGTTAGAGACGGTGGTCAACTTCGCGCTCACCGTAGAGAACTTGGTAGCAACAATCCAAGCATGTGAAGTACATGATTTCGTCTACAATGCCTCGCTACGATACGAACTGGTGGAACGACTACCTTCGACCTTGAAGCTGGATTGGGCTAAACACTCTAGGAATAAACCCAATCCGAACCTGCTTGACTTCAGTTCGTGGCTGTATTCAACAGCAGAAGACGCTAGCGCGGTGATGGCATCGGTAAGCGGGGACTCAAGGCCTCGCTCCAGCAAGAAGGATGGATTCCTCAACGTACATTCAGAAACCGAGTCGAGTTGTAACAGATTGTACACGGCGTCGTCGAAAACGAAAGCAACAGCATCTAGTGAGTCGGAGAAACAGTGTCCCATATGTAAGGCCGGTTGCCTAAGCGTTTCAAAATGCAAGCGTTTCGCAGAATTCAGTTACGATTCGAGATGGGCTGCTGTGCGAGAGTGCAAACTTTGCCGAAAGTGCTTACGTAAACACAACGGGTCATGCAGACAACAGAAGCCATGCGGAATGAGTGGTTGCACTTATTTACACCACCCTCTCCTCCACAGTGCCGAACGACAGCAAGTTAACAGATTTTCAACGGGAACAACCACCACTGCTACTACGTCAGAGCGAACAGCCCAGCAGAGCTGTAACATCCACCAAGGACAGTCAAAACTATTGTTTCGAATACTTCCAGTTCGTCTTTACGGGCCATCTAAAACAGTGCAAGCGTACGCATTTATCGATGACGGGTCTGAACTTTCCTTAATGGATCAAAGCCTAGCGGAAGAGCTAGGATTGAAAGGACCACGGAAGTCATTATGCCTGAAATGGACGGGAGAAACGCAGCGATTGGAGAATGCGTCACAGCTAGTAAGTCTACAAATCTCCAGTTGCAGTAATCCGAACAAGAAGTACCAACTTTCCTCTGTACATACCGTGCAAAGCTTACAAATTCGACCACAGACGCTGCTGTATTCCGAGATCCAGGAGAAATACCAACATCTTGCTAGGCTACCGATCGAGTCGTATGAGAACGCCTGTCCTCGGATACTGATAGGTCTTGATAACCTTAGTCTCGGACATCCGTTGAAGTGCAGAGAACGACAGCCGCAGGAGCCGATAGCCGTTAAGACACGACTTGGATGGACCGTCTACGGGAGCTGCGAACCCGAAGACGTCGTTGAACATTCCGTGAACTACCATTCTCTCCAGATCTGCAAGTGCAACAAATACAGCGATGAAGATCTTCACCAAGCCGTAAAAAACTATTTCGCACTGGACAGCATTGGCATCGTGAAGCCCGACAGACTTCTACAGTCGCAAGGCGACCAGCGTGCACAGATGCTCCTTGAAACGCTAACGATGGCTCGAAATGGGCGGTATGAATCCGGACTTCTTTGGAAGTACGACAACGTTCGTTTGCCGGATAGCAAACCAATGGCGTTGAAGAGATGGGAGTGTTTGGATCGAAGGATGAAACATGACCCATTACTAGCAGAAGCAGTTAAAGCGAAGATCGAGGATCACATCACGAAAGGTTACATTCGGAAGCTGACTGATGAGGAGGTTCAAGCGAAATATCCACGTGTTTGGTACCTACCAATGTTCCCGGTGGTAAACCCAAACAAACCTGGAAAGACGCGGCTCGTTTGGGATGCGGCGGCAACCGCCCACGGAGTCTCATTGAATTCCGTATTACTAAAGGGCCCGGACTTATTAACGTCGCTGCCATCAGTACTGACTCAATTCCGAGAATTCCGAACGGCAGTTTGCGGCGACATTCGTGAAATGTATCAGCAAGTCTTGATGCGGGAGGATGATCAGCCCTACCAGCTCTTCTTCTATGCGGACAACGGAGAAAATCCAAGCACTTACGTCATACAAGTGATGACCTTTGGAGCCTGCTGCTCCCCGAGTACTGCACAGTACGTAAAAAACCTTCATGCAAGTAAATTCGAACAGGACTGTCCGGCTGCAGTCGAAGTGATCGTCAAGCGTCACTACGTTGACGATATGCTATTGAGTGTCGAACAGGAGGAAGAAGCAATCAAGCTAACGGGTGATGTGAAGAAGATACATGCATTGGCGGGATTTGAAATTCGTAATTGGGCGTCTAACTCTCGGGCAGTACTGGAGGCGCTGAACGAATCAGCCACAACGGAGAAAAACCTGGGCGGTGAACATACGGTTGAAAAGATTCTTGGAATGTGGTGGAACACTACCTCAGATCACTTCACGTTCAAAATCTCCAATCGTATAGACGAACTTCTTTTATCGGGAAGCCGTCGACCAACAAAACGGGAGGTCCTTCGGACTCTCATGATGATTTTCGACCCGCTTGGGCTGATTGGCCACTTCCTAATGGTTCTCAAGACGCTTCTGCAGGAAATATGGAGATCTTCAATCGGTTGGGATGATTTGATCAACGATTCACATTTCGAAAAGTGGTCAACATGGTGTGCAGCCCTTCCTGGAATAACAACGCTTCAGATCCCTCGATGTTATCGGACATTGACCTCTACAGCAGAAGACAATGATATCCAGCTACACACATTCGTCGATGCGAGCGAAACTGGCTTTGCGGCCGTGGTATATCTGAGGTTCCAAGAAGCAACTATCATTGAGTGTGCGCTAGTGGGATCTAAGACAAGAGTTTCACCTCTCAAGTTTCTGTCTATTCCACGCTCCGAGCTTCAAGCCGCGATTATTGGAGTTCGGCTAGCAGACACCATAGGCCATTCGCTGTCAATCAAGGTGAAGCAGCGATTCTTTTGGACGGATTCTAAGGATGTACTCTGCTGGTTGAATTCCGATCACCGGCGTTATAGCCAGTTCGTCGCCTTTCGTGTTAGCGAAATTCTCGAGACGTCGGATGTACGCGAATGGAATTGGGTTCCGAGTAAGCAGAACGTAGCAGATGAAGGAACGAAGTGGAAAAACAATCCCGACTTGTCCGCTTCCAGTCGCTGGTTTAGTGGTCCAGAGTTCCTGTGGAAACCGTCGGATCAGTGGCCTACCACCAATCATCGCACCGGAAACACCACCGAAGAACTTCGCCCACACTTGCTGTTGCATGCGGAAGTCGCAAACCCGGTGATCGACCTGCATCGTTTCTCCAACTGGCAGAAAATGCTTCGCTGCACAGCTTACGTTCTTCGCTATGTACGCAATCTGAAAATCAGCGTATATCAGATGGAACGGATCAACGGACCCCTACAACGACGAGAGCTGAGCGATGCTGAATGCTATCTGTTCCGAACAGCACAGAATGCCGTTTACGCAGATGAGATCACCATTCTCTCTAGAAACCGGCACACGGAGAATCCAGATAGCTCTATCCCTAGAAGCAGTCCACTTTTCCATCAATGTGCCTTTCTAGACGAACACAATATCCTCAGGGTTCGAGGTCGAACGCAAGCTTGTCCGCTCATCGCCCGAGATGCCGCTCAACCGATCATACTGCCTCGTGAGCATCCGATCACACGGCTCATCCTCCTTGATTTCCACAAGCGATTCAACCACCAGAATCATGCAACAACGCTCAACGAAGTTCGTCAACGCTACCGTGTTCCCAGACTGAAAGCGACGTACAGGACTGTACGGAAAGAGTGCCAGGAATGCAAAAACGACCGTGCGTCTCCGCAGCCTCCCGCAATGAGTGACCTGCCACCGTACCGTCTCGCTGCTTTCACACGACCGTTCACATACATGGGGGTGGATTACTTTGGTCCTATAACCGTCATCGTAGGACGACGTTCCGAAAAACGGTGGGGAGTCTTAGCAACATGCCTCACAACCCGCGCTATCCACTTAGAACTAGCTCACACACTGACAACCGACTCGTGTATCCTGGTGATACGAAACATCATGGCCAGGAGAGGGACACCTGCAGTTATCTTCAGCGATCGTGGTACCAATTTCCAGGGGGCATCCAAAGAACTGAGAACAGTGATGCAGAACATCGATCAGGAGCAGCTCATGCAAGAGTTTACGACGCCTAATACGGAGTGGACCTTCATACCACCAGCAAGTCCACACATGGGCGGGGCTTGGGAACGCCTGATCCGCAGTGTGAAATCCAATCTCCATAAGTTACCGTGGACAAGACTTCCAACAGATGAGATTCTCTATAGTACGTTACTAGAAATTGAGAATGTCATAAACTCACGACCTCTGACGGACATCCCTATGGAAGACGATGAATCACCGGTGTTGACACCCAACCATTTCCTGCTAGGATCGTCAAATGGGATGAAGTCATGGGTGCCGTACAACGATAGTCCCAATGTGCTCCGAAACAACTGGAAACTATCACAGGCTATGGTCAACGAGTTCTGGCGGCGGTGGTTGAGGGACTACCTTCCGTTTATCACCCGGCGCACCAAGTGGTTCATGAAGGTGAAACCAATCCATGTGAACGACGTGGTGGTCATCGTAGACCCGAAGGCCCCTCGTAACAGCTGGCCTTTGGGACGAGTCATCGCAACTAGACCTGGACAGGATGGACAAGTGAGGAGTGCCACCGTCCAGACTGATCATGGCATCTACGAACGGCCCGCAGTGAAACTCGCCGTGCTTGACGTAGGCGTTAGGGATCAATACGCTTCCGGAGGACCTTCTGCGCATTCGGGGGGGAGTGTTACTACGCCTATCGATTCGGCGAACCCCTCGACTTCCTGTGAGTGATGAGAAGTGAGCAGCGGGACCCGTCACTGATCTCGCATGATCACCACTGCATGATCGCTATGTCATCTTAGCTGCCGTGATCGCGATCTGTCATCCGTTGATGACTTGCCAAACGTGTATAGAAGAAAAAGTAGCTCGATTGAAAGAAAGTGAAAATTATTCTATGCTTAATATCTAAAAGTTTCCTTAAAATCTAGTTTCTTAACCTAAGCTAACCTATCTAGTGCTTAAACATAGTTGTTTTCCTACAGTTAATACTGAAATCAACATAAGGTGAGAAGAACAAATTACAAATACCGAATCAAATTACTGACTAGTGTTCTTAAATAATAGGTTACATCTATAAATAGAAATTTAGGAGAAACTGCTATATTATTCTACAAACTACAATTAAGTCTATATTACCGAACTAAAAGGTAAGGGAAAATTAATTAACTTAAAGATTATAAGCACCCGTTTGCTAATCAATATTTAATATGCAACAGCTGAAACTGCGCAAGCTAGGGATGCCTACGACGCAATCGGATTTATGTTTGAAGAGGTGTTGAATTAGCAAAAGTATGTCGTAATTGATACCCGGTAATTTATACTAAATTTAACATACTTAAATCCTTTTAGGAATTTATAACATCGATTACTCCCAGAATAAATGTTCATGAATTCGGTAAATTCTGGCGACGTCCGCAACTTTTCTTCGAACAGTTAAATTATTCCGTTGGTTGCAGGCAGAGACTATGTTTTATAACAGACTCATGGAGAGAATAAAAGTAAATCTGGTTGCACGGCCAACTAAGTTATATATTTTTTTATTTATTTATTGATTCATCTGACTTTTTGTCGTCTTAATGAATGTGATGGAGAAAAGTCAATTTAAATGGCGTAAAAACCGAGGGGGGCGACATATCTAAATCTCAAGTTTAGATGCTCAACAAATCTCACACTAGCGAATCAATCTTCGAAAAATCTTCTTTCATTTGTCGCATCTATTTGCATCGCGCATCATCTTTTTGCAGGAAATCTTCAGAATCGTCATAAATCTTCTTCCTATGTACTCAGCGTGCGCGCAGCTAGCCACAGCAAAACACAATCTTTTTTGCATCGTAGATAGAGTCGTCCCCCTCGGTAAAAACCCCATATCTTTTCACAATACAGTACATACATTACAAAACAGGCACATCCGTGAACATAACATAAAGTGAACATGGCTTCAAATATCAACTGTAGTCAAAAACATAAAAAAATTATAATTCTATCATCTCCATTGGACATCCATCATCCGAAGCAATCCTCGTCGGCAGTGGTGAATCTTTCACAATAACGAATCTCACTCGATCCATTAATGCAATTCAGTCAGTCTACGCTTGAATGTGTCCACAGTAGAGTTGAAGTCGAAGAGGATGTAGACTTCGTTGAACCTAGTCGACATAAAGCGGACAGGATCATGCAGGCCGTACAAGGAGTTGCGGTGGGTCAGTTTCTCCTGTGAGAAGTTTAGCTACAAACACCGCTTGGGCATCATTCCGTCTCTGCTCAAGCGTCTGCGGTCCCAATAATCTGCATCGATCTCCATATTGTGGTAGGTTTAACGGATCTCGCCACGGAAGGTGTTGTAGGACATATCTCACAAATTTTCTCTGAATTGCTTCGATCCTACTGTCGTGACTTGACCGAGGTTTCCAGCCTCAGCCATATGTCTGAACAAACAGCAAGCCGGTAATCAGGTACAACAGCTTCACAAATCAGTGACGCTGCTCCGCTTCCATTACTGCTGCTACTCATGTTGTTGTTACTGCTGCTGCTTCTGCTGCTGCTACTGCTGCTGCTGCTGATGTCCTTCGCTGCCAAAGTTAGTTACAAGAATGTCGTCAACGAGCTTAGATAGCTCATATTTATACCCTCCGTATTTTCTCCTCGTTTATCCAGCACTGCTTGCTTTGCCAGTATTTCCCCTCACATCTGTCATGCTTCACACTAATTTAGTTCAACTCAAATAGAGTGTATCATTACTTGACACAACTCTCAAGTTTTTATATATTTATTTTAATATTATTATTTCACACCAACTATATCCACCACACCTACCAGTCCAGGTTGACTGGTACGGGCACCATACTACAGAGTTGGATTCCAGAATCGATCGCACCAGTGCGCAGTGCAGAGACCGGAGGCAGAGAGGATCGGTAAATTCGCAGGATATTTTGAACATAAACCCAGCTGTCGGTTGGCTCTACAAATAATATCGTTGTAGTGCGATCGGAAGGTCAGCGCTGAATCCAGGATGACACCAAGATCACGAACTTGAAGACAACGCTCAAGGGACTGACCGTTAATTGAATAATCATTCGTAATTGGGTTGAGCTTGCGATGAAACGATATAACGTTACATTTTTGGATGCTCAACGTCAGCATGTTCCGGGTGCACCTATCAGAAAAACTATTCAGCAGCAATTGTAGAGCATAGCAGTCCTCGATACCTTTAATGATCATGTATATTTTGACGTCATCAACGCAAAACACACGGCATCCATGGTTACATTGTCTACAAGTTTTGGCAACCCACAATTTTAGGTTTACTTCGAGTAACTTTTAAAAATATGTCATGAAAACTGTAAGGAGGGGCTAGGGATTATAATAAGAATTCCAGGGAACTCTAAAGCAAATCGAAAGGAATTTCATGGAGCCTTCTAAGGGAATTCGGAGTAGACAACTTTTCAAAATCATGGATTGAAAGAAACGGCTAGCTCAATGCTCTCTTAACCTCGGACCGGATGCCCACGCACTCTCGGTAGATTCGTCGGGGGACAAGGTGGACCAATCACCAAATGAACAATAACTGGAAATCAACTTTCATGCACCTAGGGCTCAGAAATTTAGGAATAAGAAAACGTTCACATTCATTTCCTCTTCTTTTTTTTATTTAAATATACATGAAGGTAGGGGATGGAGGGGACATAGGGTAAAGGGAACGATGCGACCGTTCAGCTCCCGTTGACGTCACGCAAGTGTAGAGAGAGAGAGAGAGAGAGAGAGAGTTCTTCTAGCGACATACCTATTGCTGGTTACTCGGTGGTGGGATGCTCACGGAAGGGGGAGAAGCACATCGGTATCATGCACTGACAAGCGGGGGCGGACAAGCCAGACCTCACCAAGCTGACACCTCACTAGCGTCCGCTTCTCCGCTACACAACCGTGTGTACCCGACCGAAATAGCGTAGGGGTCTCGGCAGCTACCTGCACCTAGGATAGGGATTACGTCCGTGTGTTAAGGGCCCTTTGGCGCTTTCTCAGGGCCGAACGGGGATTATTTCGGGCTTTCGTGACTCACGTGATACAATCTGGACCTCCTAGCACACTAGCATTCACTTCGGCAAACGACGATCATCACTATTCCCACGTGGCTCCGTTGTCTGACCGACAAGGGCGGTTCACAGAGAATCTTCTGATTGTCCCACGTTGACTTCCGAATTCTAGCTCTTCAATAGCCGACTTTCCTCAACGAGCGGGCAGAATCTCGAGCGACGGCGTTACAGGGTTAGAGCGGGCAATCCGAGGTCACCAAGACTCAGAAGATACTCTTCTCCCGACCGAGGAGGCCGTGATTTGGCGATGTGTAGATGACACCGAGAAACGTGCAAAACCATGACACTTTTCTTCGCTGGTTTAACCAGAGTCTCACTCGCGCACCGTGCAAATACTCGCACACGCTTACTAACACCACTAGCAGGTAGGGAAAAATTTCCCCTATCTGATGGTAGAGTTAGCATGCGTGTGCGAGCTACCAGTTACGCCAAATCGACGATAAAATCTAGGATAAAGTGCATTGCTTACAAAAGCTGATGCGTCCCTTTGAAAAAGTAATGGAGATTTGTTTTTATTTTGGTCACACGCTCATGAAACATACTCACCACTGTTGTTTTAATAAATATTTTTAATCGTAATTTTTGTCTTTAATTTTATTCAAATAGTTATGTTAAGTGTTCTAGAATGTAGAGAAAAAATTATCGTTTTAAATTGTTTCGCGTGTGTAATAAAGTTAGGTCCCGTTTCTCCTCTCGCTGCAAAATAAGCCGAAAGCATAAATTAGCATAACAGTTGAGCGCGGTTGAAGGAGAACGATGGCGGTTTTGTTATTGTCCGTGATTGTAAGTACAAAAGGAAAGTTGCGAACCACGTTTGGAGAACGACACATTTTTGCCCTGTCCGTTGATTTTCCACGAAAAAGAGTTTTGTGCCATTTTTCGAGGTATGCATTCGCTGGAGGAATAATTCCTAGCCTCGCCGAGAGTGTACCAGTGTGGTAACGCGAATTGAAGCCGACCGTGGTTCGGGAACTAAAGTGAAAGTGTGGATCGCCATTAAGGGAAAGCTAATCGCAAAGGATTTGTTCGCTTCCCCGGCTTATCATCAAGGATCCGGATCACACTCACCGTCCTCGCTGTGGTGGCTCAGCCAATTGAGCCAGTCTCGCCACCACAGCTAACAGAAAAGGAAAGACGAAGCATGTTGAACCGTACACACTAAGATTATTTTACCGAAATCTGTTAAATTTTACCGAAATTTCAACAGCTGAACGTTCGATAAACAGTTCGGTGATTTTTCATAAATTTCCTGTAATTTTTCACCGAATACCTGTGAAAAATTACAGGAAATCTGTGAAAAATCACCGAACAATCAGCTGTTGAGATTTCGGTAAAATTTCACAGATTTCGGTGAAATAATCTTAAGCTTGGTTTAGACTAGGCAAGTCAAATCAGTGCTAACATTTGAAAACGGCACAAAAGCCATTTGTAAACAAATGGTTTGTGGGCCCTTTACTCACTACTTGAAGTACACCCACGCGACACAACAGCAACATCGGGTAGGGGAAATTTTCCCCTTCCTGACGATGCTGTTGGTTTGCGTGGGCGTTCTTCGGGTAGCGAGTAAAGGGCCCACAAACCATTTGTTTACAAATGGCTTTTGCGCCGTTTTCAAATGTTAGCACTGAAATGATCAACTCAGTTAAAATTCAATTGGCTTGAAAAGTTGATCCTGGTTCAACTTTTTTCAATTCAAGTGTGTTGATCAAGTCAGTTGAATGGCATGGTTTACACGTTCAATTCACGTTCAAGTCAGTTGAATTCAACTGACTTGATCAATTGACTTGCCCTATCTAAACCCAGCTTTAGTGTGTAAGAGTGTTCACCTGGGTAGAAAAACTGCGGTGTCTGTCAGAATTGACTACCGCGAGTAGGCAATGCAGTGATTCATCACCATCGTCGCCAGGGGGTTCCAACAGACAAGCCCCGCTCATCCCCCTTACTAAAAGCTAAGGATCACTGCTAGGCAGCAATAGTGAAGGAGAGGAGACGCTCGAAACAGACCGTGTCTGGAGCCAACGTGAAAAACAATCGCCGCCGTCATCTGAGGGCCCCACCGTGTGACACCGAGGACAGCGAGGCAAAAGGGAAGGTCGAAATAGCCAATAGATGTTTAAAATTTCATAACTTCTTGTTTTGTTGTTGTTTCACCCAAATTCGAACAACTTTGGGGGAAGTACCCTTGCTCTAGGTCGTCGGGCCAGCTATAACATACACATTACACTGGAGTCGCTTTTTACGCGGGTGATACGTCCCGCGTAAAAAAAAACCGCGTAAATTCCGGAATCCACTTAAAAAAACCGCGTAAATTCCGAAATCCACGTAAAAAAAAACCGCGTAAAAAAGACCGTTAAAAAAAACCGTGTAAAAAGCGACTCTGGTGCATAACGATAACGATAAAAAAAACTAAAATCCGCGTATATTCCGAAATCCGCGTAAAGAGAAACCGTGTAAATTCCAAAATCCGCGTGAAAAAAAAAAACTACGTTAAAACAACCGTGTAAAATAAAACCGCGTAAAAAGCGACTCCAGTGTATATTAAAGGGTGATACGGTCAAAATTTGGTCAAGGGAAAATGCGTGTAAATCGGTGAAATCGTTTATTTAAAAAATCAAATTAAATTTCTTTTTCAAGTTCAATTAGTATAAAATTCAGGAAAAATATTCAGTTAGGCTTCCGCTTTTCCAAATCCGAATTGCCGGGCCTTACGCTTGACCCCTGCCATCAGATTTTGTACAGCCACCTTGTCCACCTTCTTCGCCGCAGAAAGCCAGTTTGCCTTGAACTGCTGCTCGCCCTTAGCAGTTTTTTTGGTCTTCTTTAGGTTCCGCTTGACAATAGCCCAGTATTTCTCAATTGGGCGGAGCTCTGGCGTGTTGGGAGGGTTCTTGTCCTTGGGAACCACCTGCACGTTGTTGGCGGCGTACCACTCCATGGCCTTTTTACCGTAATGGCAAGATGCCAAATCCGGCCAAAACAGTACGGAACAACCGTGTTTCTTCAGGAAAGGCAGCAGACGTTTATTCAAACACTCTTTCACGTAAATTTCTTGGTTGACAGTCCCGGAAGCTATGAAAATGCTGCTTTTCAAGCCACAGGTACAGATGGCTTGCCAAACCAGATATTTCTTTGCGAACTTTGACAGTTTCATGTGCTTGAAAACATCTGCTACCTTTCCCCTTCCTTTTGCCGTATAAAACTCCTGTCCCGGAAGCTGCTTGTAGTCGGCTTTGACGTAGGTTTCGTCGTCCATTACCACGCAGTCAAACTTCGTCAGCATCGTCGTGTACAGCCTCCGGGATCGCGCTTTGGCCATCGTATTTTGTTTATCATCGCGATTTGGAGTCACTACCTTCTTGTAAGTCGATAGTCCGGCTCGTTTTTTGGCTCGATGCACGGTTGTAGACGATACA
Organism: Ochlerotatus camptorhynchus; assembly: GCF_037179485.1. Taxonomy (NCBI): domain Eukaryota; kingdom Metazoa; phylum Arthropoda; class Insecta; order Diptera; family Culicidae; genus Ochlerotatus; species Ochlerotatus camptorhynchus. The sequence continues at coordinate 4,311,207 of NW_027040988.1, forward strand.
CCCAGCTTATTTGCGGCATCTCGGAGAGAGAGGTTAGGGCTTCGCTTGAAACTACCGGCAACTCTCTTTGTCGTCTCAGCGGCTTCCGGTTTTCGATTTCCCCCCGATCCATACTTCCTGGCTGTCGACAAACGTTCCCCAAACACTTTAATTACATTTGTAACGGTTGATTTGGCAACTTTTAGCGATTTTGCCAACTTTGAGTGCGAGTAGCTCGGATTTTCGCGATGCGCGAGCAAAATTTTGATACGCTGCTCTTCTTGCTTGGACGGCATTTTGACAACTGAAGAGTGAATTCCAAAATCAAAATAGGAGCAACATTCTACACAAAATGAGGGGTGTTCAGGTTTTTTAAATGCAAAATTGAAAGAAATACGTCAAGTTGATATTGACCAAATTTTGACCGTATCACCCTTTATACTTAATTTTTACAAATCCCAATATTTTATATTTTTTAAAGAATCAGAATCTTGAAAATTTGTCAAGGATCAATATAACGGGTGTTCAATAAAAAAAATGAGGACCTCCCTTAGCTCAGTCGGTAAAGGCACAGCTGCAAAGCAAGACCATGCTGGAGGTGGCTGGGTTCGATTCCCGGTCCAGTCTAGGAATTTTTCGGGTTGGAAAATTTCTCGACTTCCATGGGCAAAGAGTATGATTGTACTTGCCACACAATTATACTAATGCAAAAATGGTACAGGCATAGAAAGCTCTCAATTAATAACTGTGGAATCTATAAAACTAAGTTGAGAGCACGCAATAAGCTTGAAATGCGAGGAAGAAGAAGAAGAAGAAGTCAATAATAAAAAAATGAGAATGATTTCAGTGCCGTCCAGCGCTCTTGTGAGAGCATCGCGACTAAGTTGCGTCATACGGCTGACCAGGGCCCCTTCTCCAATATTCATTGACGTTTTTTGAAGAATAAACATTACGTTTTTAATAAAAAATACTGAATTCGTTGAAATTTTTTTTTATTAGCTACCTATATGACTGTAAAAAATCTCATTTTTTATTGAACACCCGTTAATGCAGTGTTTTCAATGTCCTGATAAATTCCAGATCTTGACAAATTTTCAAAGTTCCAAAGTGTGGAAAATTCTTCCTTAGAAATCCTTAAGATCATTCTTTCATCTTTTTAAAAATCGAACAAATAACCTTTTTGGCCTAATGGCATTCGACCTAATGGCTTTCGACCTAGTGACCCATTAGGTAATTTTATGGTAAAATCATCCATTTAAACCATTCAACTCACTGTCAATAATTTTATTGTAATCGTATATGAGAATAGTTTATTGAAATTCATCATCATGAATCTGTTGTTGGTTGCCATCTTTATTCCACCTTACCAAAAATCATCTTCCATAGAAGCAGCACGATTTGAAAACCCTTGATTTAGACTTCTTCCAAAAGATCTCCAAACTTATGTATAATTGATTAAAATCGGTCCAGTCAGTGGTTCAATAGTTATGATTTAAAATACAAACAAAAATTGGAAAAATACTGGTAGGCTGCCAAAATCCAGATTGTTCGCGTTACGTTATTTATGTACCACGCCTTGTGCCGTTGTTAAGAACAAGACACATTTCCAGAGCTGTACCAAAGATTTGGATCAATCTGAGCAGAACGAAATTGGCACTGGCGAGCACGTTGATTGCATCGTCCGATCAAGTGAGGAAACCGGAAATTTGGATTTCGATCATGCATTATTGTCACGCGCACGCCCACAAACAGCTATTCGGATATGCTATCTTCTGCCGAGAGAGCAAATGTCGACGCTCTGGTGCTATATTAGTTTAAGTAGCTATGACGATGTTAATGCACTGACCACAGCCAGCACCAGATTAATGGTGGGTGACATTGAAAGCGGTCAAGTTCGATGCTGGTATCTCTCGTTTCCGTTGGCGATGTAGGAACCTTTGGAATCGGATTTGCGGTTTCACGGTCGACATTGGTTGAATTCATCACAAACAACTTGTTTTTACTGCTTGCAGAATAGCGTCGAAAAGCACTACATGCCACGAAATTCCATAGCTATCGCCTACACACGCGCATCGGAAAGAGTTTGGCTAATGTCAAGATCGCTCATTAACATGAAACAACCTGGGTACAGGTTGTTTAACCAAGAAAAGCATCGATAGATGCTTAATGGCATTAATTAGAAATTAGTTATGGAGTGATGATTTACTTGCTCGATAGGTTCACAACAGTAAACGTTACGGCTGGTACTGAATAAACATTTCCTAAAATGAAAGATGGATAAATTAACCTTTCTGTCTGTGTATTACGATTTCAGCCGAGAACTCATGATCCACCAATTAGCGCTTGAAAACATAGACTAGGCAGCGTAAAAGTTTATCTTTCTTATCTGCGAGGGCTTCGCAAGGCAGCAAACAGGCCTCTACCGAACACAATGTAACAAATACACCGCCGCCTGCTTTTCTCAAACGTGTATGCAATTTACGCGGCTTTCGTGCATAATTTGCATTTAATTATGTCAGCAAACTTGATTGACAGTAATTTATGTACACCAAAGCTAACCTCCGCCACCTGCTTGGCGTCACACTTACCAATCCAAGTACCCAGTAAAGTTAAATGCACAGTAGAACACTTATCTCGCTTCAAGTCCCAAAGCACTGATCTCTTTCTCGCACACGTGCGCGCATTCGGACTAGATAGCTCCTCGGATTGAGTACCGCTGATCTCACTGGAGTTGAGAGGAAATTACACGCAAAACCAAAAACATCAATAGAACACATACAATTAAATCTTTCAAATTGTCAATGGAATTCCCGCAATTTCACTTTGACTGTAAATAGCAATCTACCGTAGAATACCTTCCTACGCAGTTAACTTTCTCACAAATGTTGCCCCAACCGATCAGAAGCAGCTGATACGAACGAGTCAATTTTCACCTACTAATCAGCTGCGTTTAAGCGAACGGTCATTGATAGGGCGTGCACGTGCTGATTTTTCAATTAAGTTAATTCAGCGGTGGCGGGCATTAGAACCGGTTACCAGCCAAGGACGAGTCAAAGCCGCAACACTAGAGAGAAGAAGGCAATTAGTTTCCAGCGGGTATTGCATTATGGAAAGAGCAAGAGCTATAGTGAAAGAGGCTCGTACTATAGCTAGGTACTTAAAATGTTGGAAACGTTCAGCATTCAGCGTCTTACTCATCCAACAGGAGGAAGAAAGCAATCAGAGGATGATTGAGTTGCCATTTAGAATGTTCCTCGTCCTCGTTGTAAGCAAGTTATCACTAGTTGAAGGTGTTTATAGCATTCGTTTGAGCGGATTAGGAAAAGTCGTTCCGTTGGAGATATCGCTTCCTGAAGACGAATGCAAGTTAATTAATCATTTTATCAAGCTTCTGCATTCATTTCCCATTAGATGTCAGTGCTGTTGTTTTTCTAGAGCAATAGTTATCAACCGGGGGAATTTGATCATCCTAGGGGGGATTTGTACATGATACAATAGTTACTTTTCGTTTTTAGATGGAAATGTCGACCAAATTGTTAACGGTAAATAGGATGCAGTTAAAAATATTCCGTTCTACGATTACGAATACATTATGTATGCATCATCGGATGCTCTAAAAGTCTCACACTAGTGAATCAATCTATGCAAAGTCTTCTGCTATTCTTGCTTCTATATCCATCTACACTGAAATTAAAATTTAGTTTATACAACAAAGGCGTTCGTTTGTGCCACGAATTCATCCGTTTTTTTTTTTGCAACGAAATAAATTCGGTCTTTATACGCAGCTAGTTTCCACAAAATCATTTAGTTCGTAACATTCTTATATTTTACAAAACATTCCCACATTCGATACGAATGTTTCTCAAAATAAATACAAATCATTTGTATAAAACAGCCCAAAGATTGAGAATACTACAAAACATTCGTTTACCTACAACACAATGTTCTTAAGCGAACCCCACACGTTTAAATATATTGACGCGAAGGGGAATTATTGACAATAGACGCATTTCGCGCCAAATCGAATCGAAGCTGGCAGCACCCTCTCAGATTTCAATAACATTTTCTGGATGTGTAGACTTTGACTAAATAAGCACTTTTGCATACTGAATTTTTCCAAAATTTATCTAGACTAACATTTGAGAAGGGCCAAACTTTTTCTGCCGATTTTTTTCAAAAAAATATTATGGAAAAATGAAAACTCCAACAAAAATATGTTGTATGGATGACTTTTAGGAAATTTCCCAAGTTATTGAAAAAAAAAAATACTGAAAAAAATTTCATTTGATACCTACACTGAAAAAAATCGATTTTTAAAATTCAAAGTCGATTTAAAAAAATTACCATGTTTGATTTGGATGAAACTTTGCCTCAAGATAGGTAATGTAATTATGTTTACTACCATCCGTCGAAACATCGCGAGATGGGCACTTTTAAGGAAAAAAAGTTTTTCTTACAAAAACTTTTTCATGTCTGAACTGATTTTTTTAACGTACCATTTTTACACAAAACTAAACCAGTGAAGCTCAAAATCATCTCAGAACCCAATGAAGCTCCATTTGTGATTAAATTTTGTCTAATCAGCAACTAATCACTTGGATTAATCGAGAATTCCATATGAAAAGGGCTTATATCATTAGAAAATATTATAATTGATTATATTGTCTACTGCTGAGGCAAAATCCGATACTCCTATAGCAACTTAGAATTCATAGCTCAAATTATCCATAAAGAATTAGGTATGGATAAAATTTAAATAGAGATCTTCTTTCGAATCAACAACGATTTGATTTTGATAAATATAAAGATATTAATATTGGTTTCACTGTATTTACACAATTGCGACCAAAACATTGCATTTTGCTTGATTCTACTGGTATACATAATGTATGCATTTGTACAATTCATGAAAATGTAAAATTAATGATCAACAGTTTAAGAATTATGTCACAAGATGCAATAATAGAAAAAATGCTTTGTAATATTTCTACTAGAACAACTGATTGCTTTTTCCGTGCTTGCGAAAAGTGTGTTTCCAATGAACATATTGAAGAGGAACTTATTTTGCTATTAGAATCAAATGACAAACAAGATGTTGTGTTTCAACAGTGGCTGAATACTGATCGTTGTAATTTGGGAACGATTATCAAGCCTGTTGATGAATTTGTTCCGTATCTCATTGATAAAATTAACAAACTTATAACTCATGACTTTATTTACAAACAATAGTCATCTTTTCTGAGAAATAAAAAAGAATCATTAAAAGAAGGCAAACTTCTAGCAATTTGTGATTTTTCTGAAAATTATTCATTCATTATCCAAAACGCTGTTCAAGGATATCACTGGAATAATTCTCAAGCAACAATACATCCATTTGAAGTTTATTATAAGAAAGACAATAAACTTGAAAATGCTAGCTTCATTATCATATAAGAAGTAATGACTCACGATACAGTTGCAGTTCAGTTGTTCATCTCAAAAATGATAGATTTTATTAAATAATCGATAGATTTTTCTAAAATTACTTTTATGTCAGATGGGGCAGCATCACAATACAAAAATAAGAAAAACTTTGCTAGTCTGTGTAGATTTCAGTCAAAGCATGGATTATAGAAGCAGAATGGCATTTTTTTGCAACGTCTCATGGAAAAGGTCCCTGTGATGCCATTGGTGGCGAATGGCAAAGAGAGCTAGTCTTGCTCGAGATTATGGAAACACCATAACAACTCCACGAGAATTATATAACTGGGCAGTTGAACAAACAGATAAAAATATCACAAAACTACGTTTCGAGTACATATCCACTGAACAGTACATCGAAATGTCAGAAGAACTCGAAGAACTATATAACAGCACAAAGACAATATCTGGCACACAGAAATTCCACAGTTTTGTGCCTATAACTGGTGACAAAGTAGCGGCAAAAAGGTATTCTAATTCAGAAGATGAACCAAAAATATTTGATTGGAAAATGGAAAAAAATAGCATGCATGAAAATAGGTTTAAAACATTGAAAATATATAAATAAATGATATATGAAAAATCTTGTCTTTTTCTCTCACATATTATCAAATTTTGCTGAATAAGGGAATGATATTTTTTGACAAGGTCCTCATGTCCAAATAGTTTTATTGAACTCTGAGAGGGTGCTGCCAATTCCAAATACGATTTGGCGAGAAATGCATCATGAGCCCTTTTCATATGAAATTCTCTATTAATCAAAGTGAACTTAAGAGCTGATTAGACAAAATTGAATCGCAAATTGAGCTTCATTGGATTCTGAGATGATTTTGAGCTTCACTGGTTTAGTTTTGTGTGAAAATAGCAAATCAAAAAAAAATCAGTTCAGACATGAAAAAGTTTTTGTAAGAAAAACTTTTTTTCCTTAAAAGTGCCCATCTTGCGATGTATGAACGGTTGGTAGTAAACATAATTACCTATGTTGAGGCAAAGTTTCATTCAAATCAAACATGGCCATTTTTTTAAATCGACTTTAAATTTTAAAAATCGATTTTTTTTAGTGTAGGTCTCAAATGAATTTTTTCCAGTATTTTTTTTTCGATAACTTGGTCGATTTCCTAAAAGTCATCCATACAACACATTTTTGTAGGAGTTGTCATTTTTACATAATATTTTTTGAAAAAAATCGGCAGAAAAAGTTTGGCCCTTCTCAAATGTTAGTCTAGATAAATTTTGGAAAAAAAATAAGTATGCAAAGTGGCATATTTAGTCAAGGTCCACACATCCAGAAAGTTTCATTGAAATCTGAGAGGGTGCTGCCAGTCCCGAAAACGATTTGGCGCGAAATGCGTCAATAGATAATATTGATGATGTGGATACAGAAATATTGTCAACACCGATGTATTGAAGTCAATATAGAATGTATTGACAATACGATTATTGTGAATAAAGAGACTAAATTGGGTAAAGAGGCGACATTTGATAGGTCTTGTGCTCGATTGGAATAACTTTTCCTATCACTGATAAAATTTCAAAGATTGTTTTTATGTGTCCCACACATGATTTTTTGCAATGTGATCAACAAATGATATCTATGTGTCAGACACATACATAATATGTGTTCACATAAAAGCCATGTGTAACCACACTTCTTCTTCTTCTTCTTCCTCGCATTTCAAGCTTATTGCTTATCGCAAATTAGATTATTGCGTGCTCTCAACTTAATGTTCTAGATTATAGATAGGTACTATAGATTCCATAGATAAGCGGAGGAAAAGTATAATGTAGCCAAACGAACTGTCAGTTAGTGTAGCCAAACGAGCATAACGTCATCATGGTGTTGTTTGATGGAGAAGTATTGTAATATTATGAGCACAAAACGCTTTCCACACTCCACATTCCGATTTATTTCGTCGACAACGGAAGAAGGAAAGATAAAGGAAACCATTCCTCGATAAATTGTTGCAAAGATTTGCTTTGCACTTCATTTTGAACTTTTACGCACGAAACAAAATAAAACTGCACAACGAAGAGCTCTATGATGGCATGAACTTTTTTCACGGATGCCAGTAAGATCATTTATTTTTCATGGTTGCCGAAACAACTTTTTGTGCCTCCGCTTATCTATGGAATCTATCTATATTCTAGATGCATTTCCACAGTTATTAATTGAGAACTTTCGATGCCTGGTACCATTTTTGCATTAGTATAGGGTAATTGATTCTGGTTGGACCTATCCAAAAACTGATGATGGTTGGACCTATTTTTTCAATCGCTAGTTTAGTCAATCTTCGCTAATTTTTTATTTTCAAAGACCACTTTACTATCATAAAAAAAACTCTTTTTCTTCAATTGGCATGGGTGTTTTATTGAAAAAACTTCAAAACAATTTAGTTTCAATGTGTTTTCAAAACAGTTCACTTTCCACGCATTAGCTCGTCATCATGCCTTACTTTCAAACATACAAAAAGGGAATATATTTTACATTTATTTTTATTTTCATGCAGTAAAATACTGCTTTAAGGTGTAAACAACACGTTAGTACGCCATTTATCCATTGGTTTCACTAAAATGTTTGAATAATTAACGAAATTCGAATAGAGTGATCAGTCAGTTTCTTCGATTGAAAAAATGGCTAAAGAAAAGTGTTATACGGTCGAAAATCTTCAAGAGGCTGTTCTTTTAGTAAGAAATAAATCACTTACCGCGTATCAGGCACAGAAAAGGTACAATATTCCGAAAACGACACTTCACGCAAAAATTAAGGGAATCCATGGCAATAAATATGGAAGGGAAATAGTGTTGAGTGTTAATTTGGAGAACCAGCTAGAGGATTGGGTTTGTATGTGCGCTGCTTCTGGCAGTCCCAAGACTACCAAAAAGTCTTGGAAACTGTTAAAGACCTTGCGTCACTAGTTGGGCGTAAATTTAAAGGAGGAGTTCCATCGTCAGCGATTTCCGAACTACCACGAAAGCGCCGAAAGAATCTGGTAATATGAATTTACATTAAGCACTTTCCATACACCTTCTGTGTGTGAATTAACTTGAAATAAAATGTTAATAAACTAAAACTTGCTAACTGAAACTTATTTTCGAAAAAAAAAACTCCTAGGAGAGGGGGCAACCCCGGCGTAGTGGTTAGCATCCATACCTCTCACGCCAAGGTCACGAGTTCAAATCTCACCCCCGGACAAGTCACGAATGACCCAAGAGCGTTAAAGTGATTATAATAAAAAAAAAAAAACTCCTAGGAGAAAAAAAAACTATAAAACCGGAATTAAATTCTGATATTCTGTCATTTTAAGTCAGTAAATTTCCCGGGAGCACCCAGAACATGCCCGGAAGTGGCCAATGTGGTCCAAGGCACTCAATTTGGTTATTGATCTTGTTTTCGAATTTGGAAGTAATGTGAAGTGTCGCATGATAGGTTTTATTCTTTCCATGTCAAAATTAGGTCCATGTTCCATATACCCTGGAACTTGTTCCGGCCATATCTCCGGAACCAGTTGACCGATTCCAAAAATATTCAATAGCTTTAAATAAGACCACAATACCTATAGTTTGACGTAAAAAAATTTCCAACCCGAAAAATTTCTAGACCGAACCGGGAATCGAACCCAGCCACCTCCAGCATGGTCTTGCTTTGTAGCTGCGCCTTTACCGACTGAGCTAAGGGAGGCCCCCGTAACCACACATACTATTCAGTTGACTCATAAATTTCATGTGTGCTTCTGGGTGGATTCTGTTTATGTGTGGTCACATGAAAATCATGTGGAATTTCACATGGTAATTCGTCAATAAAAATGTGTGGAATTTTATTAGTTAATGACTTTGACAGATAATCGATTGTTCCAATTGTGGCGTGTCGTCTCTTTATAAATTCAGCCTCTTTTATCTAAACTACCTGTATCGTTTTATGCAGTGATTTAATTTTTGAAAAAATGGAATGGGTCGATCGTTTTGCGCAGTTGCTGGATGTTTCAGCTCAAAAGAAGGCCCTTCCCTCTTCCAGGCGATAACCAGGGTATGTAGTTGATCGATAGCTCATTTCATTTTGTTGGCGTCTGCATGCGAAATTCTCATAGCAGGCGTTGACGATGGGACGTTGTCGAGTTGTTGAATAGCAACTATCGTGGTAACTCACCGATTACCTGTCGATCTGCCAAATTTGGAAAGACGCCTGCATTGAATTGTCTCATATGATAATATTCCGCCCACTATATCACAAGAAATTGCGAGTAGCTGAGTGGAATGGAGATAAGTTAAGCATTGGGTACAGGACCAAGTCTCCCCTGGGTGGTGCCAAAAGATGAGCGCAATAGAATCATCAAGTTGCCATAAGGCACGGAATGAGACTATTGCATGGCTGGGTAGTCAAAGTCTTCCATTCGTTAGTCATTTCAGGTGGATTAGAACAGGTTTAGGTGGGCGTTGGCCAGATTTGGATTTTTCAGATGTAATCCTGGATAGGACCCTGTCATTGAACGTCGCGTGAAAGTGGAACTTAATGAAGGCCTAAGTACTTTTTCGTAGTTTTTAGTTTTCGAATTTGAAAGATCGTCGGTTACAGTGGCCTGCTTACTGAGCAGAAAAACGCTGTCCCAGGTCCTTACATATCAAAGAGATTTATGGTAAAATCGCTTGAATATCGTGTATTTTGCGAAACTCGTTGTTGTCGTTGATTCCGGGTTTGAATGGATACACAAATTTGAGCAACGGTATTATGTGATATGAGGGGCTCGGTGGCCTTAGAGCAACCGTTTTTGCTTACTGAGCAGAATATCATGAGTCTAATCTCAGGCCCATCCACATTCAAAATTCGTCAATCGTTTTATTTGCTAATATGACTACATGGTAATAACAGCAACTCGGTGATTAAAAAGGTGCTCGTCTGCCTAGTGGCAAACGTTTTTGCTTACTGAGCAGAAGACCGTGGGTTTAGTCCCAAGCTCCTTCGCGGTATATGATCGTTAGGACATCAATTCAGCTTATCGTTTACCAAAACGAACCCTGCTGCAAACCCAACCCTCTTATCCAACATCCCAGTGGTTCCTCCTGGAAGTGCAGAGGTTTTTTGGCTTCCATCAAAGCGAGTGTCATGTCAACACAATCCTTCCCATTCCTTTCTTGACCTGTGTTCGGGCACGGCCGGCGCTGGTATTGCCTAATTTAAGATCACCATTTTCTACACATTGAGGATGATTGCTAGTCCCAAGCATCGTCTATTGGTTCTCTGTGTAATTACAGCTGATCTGGCAGTAACAGAGTAGCAACCGTGGGCGGTCAATCAAGCTCAAACTCAAGCTCAAGCTGATGGAGGAAGCTAGTATCTATAGCAACATGTGAAAAGGACCCATGTGACAAATGCAAACAATTACTTTAAAGTTGATTTTTGGTAAGATGGGCCAAACATGGTCTTAACCGTCATCAGACAACAGCAAACAAAAAACTTTTTTCTGTCGATCTTGTTTTCCGTGCTGAGCATCAATGCTACTGACGCCAGGGAGGCAGCTCCCACACCTGGACCCGACCTATCGACTCATCAACTCATGAACCGGGGACCAACGGCTTCACTTCCTTTCCGAAGGAAGGCGTGATCAGAGATATTATGCCTCAGCACACCGCGGCGGCGCCGACTGGGATTGAACCCAGGCCAGCTAGGGTGAGAGGTAATCACGATTACCACTACACCACCGGTGCCACTAACATTAAGTCTTCTTAGGCATAAAACTCTCTGGTAACGTCTTCCTTCCGAAGGGAAGTAAAGCCGTTGGTCCCGGCCCATGTGTGTTGAATGGGTGCGATACCTTACGCATGTGTCGAAGCTGTCTTCCTGCACATTCGATTGCCGTCGATGGATAGCAATCGATGTCCGTCGGTGATTGGCACTAGATTGCGCAACAGAGACCGACGTTAAATCAAGGAAAGAATTAGCAACAATCAATACGAAATTATCGATTTTAAATTGGCTCACTACTTGACTAGCCTATTGGTCCCAAGCAAACGATTAACGTGCCCCATTTTTTGTCGAAATTCTAGTACTACACTATGTTTGTTTTGATTCGCTATGAAAGTTTGACAGGAAATAAGGGGTTATTGGTTTTTCCTATGTTTCGAGGGGTACATCGATTAGCTTGGGACCGAAGATAGTACCAGAGCTGAGCCAAAAAGTTGAGCACGTTTCTTCGGGACCTGTTGGTCTTAGAGTTACCTCTTATGGTATTAGCATAGAGGTAACTCTAAGACTAGTAGGTCCCGAAGAAAATCATTATTATTTTTGGCTCACTCAGTACCAGAACAACGGTCCCAAGCAGTCCCAAGCTATTTCACTCACCCCTGCATGTTCTGCATGAATCCACACACCCCTGATGTTATCTGTCAAACTTTCATAGCGAATCAAAACAAACATAGTGTAGTAATAGAATTTCAACTAGAATAGGGTACGTTAATCGTTTGCTTGGGACCAATAGGCTACTAAAGTGGTGAGCCAATTTAAAATCGTTAGTTTCGTATTGATTGTTGGTATTAGTGAATGATCAATGTTCTCAAATGACATTGTCTATTCTATTAGACATTTCAAGATGAACAAGGTCTTATCTGGTTTGATCGATTATGTTCATCAAATTTCTCATTTAAAAATCACTGCTATGTAAATGAATTTTTCGGGATCTTAGACACATATTTTGATAAATGAGGTTCTTATCTAGCGTCCACAAAATAAAACACGACAGTGAATGTTTTTGCAGTTGATTTTTCAACAAAAGAGTAAATCGATCAATGCAATTTTTATAATGGAAAATTTAGTGAACTTTTTCCATTTAAAAATATCAACGAGAATTAGTAATACTACAACCACTTACAAACAAACATAACACATTTAATATGTATCACTGTAAAACTTTGTCGCTAAAACACTGCCATCATATGTTGAGTACACTGTGATGAGCAGTACGCTCAACAGATGGCAATAATTATTGAAAACCTATTCTCAGAAAACATACCCGATATACTGACAACCTTACTTGTCATATAAATCTATACCTCCCCTCCCCTCTTAGAGCGGGATGTACCAAAAAGGTTTGCCCATAAGATGTTGCTCACAATTCTCTACTTATGGATTTTCGAATTGCATCCTCGCAGTAGATATCGGACTGTATTCTCGTCGTGCAAATGTTTCCATTCATAAACCTACCGCAGTTCCCTTTTGTCCAAAAGGAACATAATGACCGTAATCAAATGTAATTTGAGCGATCCTCATCATAAGACGAAGCAGAACTCTCCGACTGGCGATCTTTATCAATACGAACATCTACCTACATACACCAACTCGACATGGGTCGAGACCATTTCATCATCAGCTTCTGTCCCGAAACCAGTTCAAGCCAGTTGCGCCTGACCGTTTCCGCCAGTGCAGAAGCGGCTGCCGTGCATCATCGTCCGGATTGATCCCACGAAACATAATTGGCCAATCATGCAATGTACCGCTTTGTAATTGTAATTTTCGTGCAACCGGTTTCAGACTGGGTGCGCCATTTGATGAAAGCGAACTTGGCAAAACTGGTCACTTCGACGGATGAAATTCGGTGGTACAATTTTTGGAGGCTCGTCGGATCCGAGAAACCCCCCAGTCTCAGTTCTAAATAGTCCCGCGGAGCTCGCAGAAGGATTCGTGAGAAATATCGAAAACTGGTTCAGTTCAGCAAAGTAATTATGGGGATTGGCAGCAGAGGATCGTACGATTGCATCGTACATTGAAAACTATGTGCCATTACCAGCACCTATAGATGGGATGGCTTGAAGAGTGGTACTTGCCATACGGAGATAGCAAACGACCTTTGCCTACAAACGAGTGGGTGATCAAAAAAGAATACCTTGTTTGCGAATTTTGTCAAACAAGCTTGCAAAAAGTTTGAAGCGTGATCTTGGGTTCATGATCAAGGTTCCAAGAGGACACCTTTGAGTTGAAAGTCAATCATTTCTATTTTTTGCCTATTTTTGTTCAACGGCACGAGAAAGAATTGTCGTTGTGCATTCCGAGCAAAAACCTGCTCCGTACCTCCGTAGCAAAACAAAACTTGATAATGTTATTCAGCTTAGACAAGAAACACGTTGCGCGGGTAGGTGTGTGCATAGCGATTGTGACTATGATGTGTGCCATTGATCTTGAACTGATTTCTGCGGGCTGGGCTGGTGATTGCTGATGCCGATACACGCGTGCCAATATCGCTCAGGTCTGAATTGTTTTTGTGGCTCTCCTTTGCACATACTCGGTTACCATTTAAACAGCTGTAGGTATCTGTATATATGAGTGAGTGAGAAGTTTAGTCTGTCGGGTTCTAACTCGAGTGAACGAAGAACTTATCCTATTAATTTGCTTCATATGAGGATTGCGATAGATTAAGAATCACAAAGTCATCAATGTTATGAAATCAAGATTCGACTTCTGTTCTATAGTGAGATAGGACATATCAATCACAATTGGAAAATCTATAAGCTATATTGATTGCCTATTGAGTCTCTGCGTACACACTTCCGCTCAATCAATCCACTGAGATTGCGCTGAACTGATTACATTGCTACGGCAATTGCGTCCCGAAAATAATCAACCTGAGATATCTAAATCCCGTGTAAACAGTAAATTGAGCAATGTGAAAAACTGATTCGAACGTATTCAACAGATGAATAGCTCAGAAAGCCGCTATCAACCGATAAGATTGATACGGCTTCAATCAAACAATGGAAAATACTTTACGGTTTTGGACTTTTCCCTTTATGGTGCTGGACCTACTGTTCATCATTCGAAACCAACGCTCATGTGCTTCTGCCAATGACGGTGCCTGTCGTAATAAGAAAGTTGTTCACTCTTCCAATAATATGGGAGCATGCGCACAGAACAAATATTTGATAAGAAGCTCCTTTTACACCACCACGGATGGAAAAAAAAAGTGTAGTAAATATACCCACTTGACGTTTAAAGTACAGTACAAACCAATTACATGGTAAAACAGTGCAATCCAATTAGATTGTAATGACCCCATCGTTAGTTAGCACTAGAGAGGGTCTAGACCCTCTCTAGTTAGCATCACCTAGAGTATTCCAAGTGTCATTCTCAGTCAAAAGGGAACTTCAAAGAACTCCAAGGAAGATTTTAAATAATATCAAACGAAATTTCATAAAATGCTAACAGGAGATAAAGAACATAACAAGGAATTCGGAATGATTCCACAAGGAATTGAGGAGATAACATATTTGGAATTTTAGAGTAGTTACTAGGTAATTTTAATCACCAGATAAAACATGTCTTTACATATATGTATACAGTAATTTAAATTAATTAGCACACGAAATTTTATTGCACCAAATGCCAGTCTGTAAGCGAGCGCGCACGATCTGCACAGATTTCGTCTGTGCAGACGATGGACTGTTTCGGTCGGCGGTCAACAAACAAAGCTAACTATTGTCATTAGAGTTGACAACTTGAAAAACCCACTAGCGAAAATCCCCCTAGGGCATCATTGGGCGATTACAGCACACGACATCCAACACTATTGGCCTGTTTACATTATCTGCTCTTGAGAAAAAATGCGACTAACCTGTTATTATTTTACGACCACAGGACTGGATAGGACGAATGATGGAACGTCAAGGGCCCCATGTAGGGACATATGTAGATCTAGATGAAATGAGATGCAGCTCTCGCAAAACTTCTCAGATAATAGTGATCTCGATGAGGAACTAAAAATCGCATTTTGGGCCTGGGTTTGACCAACGGACAAAACGAGCAGCCTACTCCTCCGAATGACGTTTGTTTAAATAATTGTTCAAAAACTGTTTTCTACAAGGGGTACTCAATCTGTGCCTAGTACTTTATCCACGTGTGCTGCAGTGCAGTGAACGTGGAGTAACAGTTTCACGTGTCCTGGAAGCTGATATTTGTGCACTTGAAGTTTCGAAGTGATTACTAGAATAAGCATCTCACATCTATCGGTCTTGCCAGAAACATCACACCAGCCAGCTGCAGCTTACGGCCGCAATGTTCTGCCTTCTCTGCTGAAGCTGCTGCCATCTTTATCACTGCTCCAACGCCCTCGGACCGACCGATCCTGGTCCCACGGATTCGTACAGCGACAAACAAGCCCTGAAATCCAAGGCCCCAACTCATCCCTGGCTACAGGCAACGATGAAGTCCGCGCCACCAAACACGGTATTCTGATGGGTTCCGGGGTACTGCGGAATACCAGGCTGACTTTCCGGGTGGGGCAAAACCATCTGCCCCTCGCTATACCTACGAAGTACCGTTACACGATGTCAAGCGCTGGATCGTGAGCAAAGTTATAGCCTACTGGCTGCTCAGATAGGAAAGTTTGGTTAGGGTTATGCAGAACACGGTCGTTTATCTAATAGCACTGTTACACAAACTTTCTTTTGTCACTCACCTTAGCAGGAGCCCCCTTTTCCCCAGTAACGGTTCCGGATGAATGGCGGACTAACAGCCAATTGATTCAAGTAAGGAGAAGATGATGCAAATATGAGCCTCTTCGAGTGGACTACTAAGAGTGAGGCCTGGATGCCCCTGTGTGGGCACGGAAATCGTAATATGAAAGAAAGAGATTCAGGGAATTCTTCTGAAAGAAAGTTCAACTACCAAAATTCGGTTTACATGCTGGGTATTTTATTGAGCCCTGAAGGGACAGTTGATAGAGATAGAGAGAGAGAGAGACATTTTCATTTAAGGTGTACTTGCGCTTTTGGTCTGCAGGTGGCAGTGGTGGTAACGTACAGCGGCACCAGGGAATCCAATTGAAACGGTGGGAGGGCCCTCCGACGGAAATTTGTTGAATCTTGGTGGAATTCTCGGCAAACGGGTTGGTGACCGTGGCACACCAGATCATGAAACTCCTTGTGTCAACTCCGACACGCATAGACAAACCGACGTGTTTGTACTGGCGTCGCTAGGGTCTAGCGAAGTGCCGAACCTGGTCCCGAGGTACCGGTTTGGTAACTGCAATCAATGTGCTTTGGCCACATCCAAGGATGGCTACAGGAACAGTGCTGGGTGACTGATATTGTGCCCGGTACGAAAATACCTTTTCCAGATGGCCTAAGGGATGGTGGCGTGTTAGGCTTTCCTAGATGAACCACGCTTCCAAAATGGCGTATAGAATGATGGTGGGTTTGACGGTCCAAGCTGATGCCACGCTCTCAAGATGGCGTACGGGATGGTGGCGGACTGTGCGAAGCACACTGCTGGGACTCGCTGGGAATTAAACAAAATTCTACCGGGAATTGGACCCCGGGCTCGAACAAGAAAAGGCCCGATCACGGATCTGACCCGGATAATTAATACACCTTATTTTGTCTCGTCTCTCTCTGATTTACCACAAATTTTGTGCATTTTTACTTTTTCTTATAATTCCGACTTATTGACAGGTGGGGACGGCTTCAAACTTTAACTCCTATTATATATCTCCTATATAAGCTTTTGATAAATACATAATTAGTTTTAATAATTTTCTTTCCTTTGGTTCTTGCACAAACTCGATACTAACCGTACTATATACATTAACCGTACTATTTCTATATAATTATCTGTTACTTTTAAGCGTGAATGTTAACTTCCAATAAAGCACTTCACTGAACCAATAAGGAACGTAAATTTCACCTGAAAATTCAGGTAACTTCTCAAAAATAGCAATCCAATAAGAAGCACCTAATGCATATGAAATTCAATGACATGGTAATAAATTCCATTAGATTGACTGGTCGAAGTCAAGTGTCATACTGGTGAATGTTAAGTGAAATTCACGTAAATTGTACGTGATCTCTTGGTGTGAAAATTATCGTTCAAAATGACGACAGAAAGAAGTGTGAGTTCGTTGTTGTTGTTGTTAGGTGATTTGGGATTACCAGACGGTCTTTTTGAAGTTTTTGGGCGTAAGTGTAATTAATTTATAATTGAATATTCTGTAATTCATTGTACTATGAATTGTAGAGTGTGGAATCGGATTATTTAAGCTCCTCACAAGCTCATACAAACACCTACAGGAGTGCTTACAACAAGCGGACGTAAATTGGAATTATGATGTGCTCTTCTAGCTTATCATTTCCTGGCGAAACAGAAATGTAAGTGTCTAAATTTTATGATTTTACAATAAACCAATAAATAACCCATTGCAAATTTCCGTTTTTTATACAGAAAGCAGCGATTATAAGTGCCTTGGTCAGCAACGGAGGCACATAGAGCAACAATAATATCACCCAAAATTCCAAGCCTTGAGAGTATTCCCGGAAGAAAATCACGTAACTTTTAAGTGAAGCCAATTTGACGTCCATCGGTACGTCCGATAAAATTTACGTGAAAATCACTTGATTTTCATATGACACATTTGAAAAAAAAAATATTCCAAAACACGTAATATTCACCTGAAAAGTTCGATGGAAAATATCTACGTACCTTTTCAGGTGAATATTACGTGAATTTTATTTGCAGTGTTCCGAAATTTCACAAGGAATAATTAAACTGAACCACGGCGCGCACTCCTACTCTCTTTGGTAGTCTCGGACAGAAAGAAAATTCTCGGCCTTGAATCACCTTTTTTTATTTCGATTGCAAAACCGAAGATCCAAACTTTGACAACTTGTCACTTCGTGACAGTTGTCAACCATTCCAAACGTCGACTATTACAGGACGGGTTAGCGTCCCGGCTCAAACCGCTGTCAATAAACGACAAGTAGGTGTTACGTAACAAATGCTATTAAAATAATCCGACGGCTCTACGCATTTTAAGTGACAGCTAAGGATGCAACCGCCAGTAAGGCTATCCGATATATTACAGGGCTGGATTAAGGTTTTAGGTTCTCACTGGCAGGCAGGCTAATAGACATTGGGATGCTTGTAGAGAAGTCTACAAGCTACAAAATTGGGACCAACGGTTACAAAGTATGGGAAGCTTTGGACGCGGAGTGTGCCCAAAACCGCTCCCTCTCCATCAGACGGATCAAAGGGACGACGATGAAGTGGACAGAACCGTTGAATCAGTGGGATCAGAAGATAGCGTCGCGTTTGAGGACCGGTCACAGTCACAGCAAGATCTCACACAATTTCGGTGGAACGCCGTTCCACAGGACTTGCGTCGGTTGTAGAATCCCAGCCTCAATGGAGCGTATTCTATGCGTATGCCCTCAGTATCAGAACCTGCGGAAACTCCACGGGCTACAAAATAGCATACGCGACATGCTGGGTGATGATCCCTCCACACTGACGGCAGTAATGCGCTTTTTAAAAGATGCTGCATTGTATTTATTTTAAAGTTTAGTGTTTTTTTCGGCTGTTGGGACATCTCTGTCTGGTGGGGCCCTCCCGATTCCCCCGGTGTAGAGCTCTGTCTTATTCAGACTCTAATGTTTGTGTTCTTAATATGCTTGATGTGCAGATATATTTGGCCAAACTCCAGCTCCAACTGTTTCGCCTAAAAGTTGAGTTTGTATGTTATATTTAATAGTTTTCAATCGAGCAGAACTTTTGACAATACTTACCTCATTCCATGCCTCTTCAATTTTAAAAAGGGCACCAAGCTTGGTACTTCTCGATAAACTTTTATAATTCATCACTATTACACCAGTATTGACGGATATGTTCATTTGGAGTAAACAAACCTTAGCAGTGTTGCCGTGCCGTTTTATATAATATTGTTCGTGTCATACGTATTAATGTGTACCTAAACGTGCTGATCAGAGTGTCATACTGTGTTTCGGCAAAGTGTGCAGAGTTGATTCCCTCTTGGTTTTCTAGCTAAAGGGATGGGATGCCGGACCTACTCACAGTTCCGGCATTACCCACAGTTCTTGTATACTATGCTGCACAAGAACCTAATTGAGCAGCACTGAAACGGATCATACGATGTTTAAAAGGTAGCGCAGCCAACAATCAATACGAAACTAACGATTTTAAATTGGCTCACTACTTGACTAGCCTATTGGTCCCAAGCAAACGATTAACGCACCCCATTCTAGTCACAATTCTACTACTACACAATGTTTGTTTTGATTCGCTATGAAAGTTTGACAGATAAAATGAGGAGTTAGTGGATTTTCCCATGTTTCGAGGGGTGAATCGATTATCTTGGGACCGAAGAGAGTACCAGAGCTGAGCCAAAAAGTTGAGCACGTTATTTCGGGACCTTCTTGTCTTAGAGTTACCTCTATAGCGCAGCGCTGGTAGAATTCGCAAGGCCATGAACCTCGAGACGAAACTTAGCAAGCATGTTGATGTGAAATGTTAGGATGGTACCGCGGCGTAATTAATTTTAATTGTGCACCTTGGTAACCTTGCTAATAAACGGCTAATATATGGCTTCAAAGCTTTATATTTGCAGAATACCGTACACCCTCTGACACCCACCCTGACCGAAGCATAGGGATTCCGCTTAAACGCTTCCACGACACGCTTGTGATCCTGATCACTAATAGAACATCCATTCTGGCCGCATTTCTCCTTCCGTTCGATGCTCAGAGTTTCGTTGTAACGTTTAATCACACGACTCACCGTTGACTGCACGATTCCGAGTTGTTTTCCGATGTCCCGATGAGAGAGTTGAGGATTTTCCAGGCGCTTGCGCAAAATCAATTCACGACGTTGCTTTTCGGGTGACGGCATTTTTCCAACTTTCGAAAAACTGACAGCGATAAAAATTCAGTGTAAACAATACACTCTAAACTACTACTACCCAAATTTTCAAGAGAAAATACCCAATGGGTAATTTTCTACAGCATTTTTTCCGTTATGCAATTTGATGTAGTTTTTAATTATGACACATGGGATGGAAATCCCGTAAGCCGTAATTGAAACACACCATAATAGGAACGTGGAACCATGACTGGTACACGTTCCCTATATGTTGTTTGGCTTTTTCCTCTGAACAAAGTCTTCCGTTTTTGATGATGAACTCAGTGATATATAATGTTAGGTATGTACCTCCCACAATATCACAACTGAAAAACAAGTCAGCCGAAACGAAGAGAAAGACGCAACACAAG
The DNA here is from genome assembly GCF_037179485.1 of Ochlerotatus camptorhynchus. Classification (NCBI taxonomy): domain Eukaryota; kingdom Metazoa; phylum Arthropoda; class Insecta; order Diptera; family Culicidae; genus Ochlerotatus; species Ochlerotatus camptorhynchus. Next base: position 4,331,682 of record NW_027040988.1, read on the forward strand.
GAGCAACGAAACGGCAAATTCTCCCTAGATCGTTGGTCTAAGCTAATTCTTTCAGTTTATTGCTCAGTGAGTCCACATTAAATATTAATACTAATGAGGGCCTTCACCTAAAACAAATGGCATGTGCATTAAATGTAAAGAATAGATTTTTACAGCCTATGTTCATGTTTCTTATAAAAAATGTAATGACAGTAGGGGAGAATGAACACACTTGATACCCTGTTTTGATTTTTGATATATCTCAGCGAAAAATCGAAACTTGGCAAGGTTCACCGGGAAATATCTTTTGTAAGTTTATAAATACTCGAAAAGCTATAAATTTATAAATTCCCTTAAGTAGATTTTTTCAAAAGGATGTCTAAAAACGCATTTTGAAAAAATTGGGGGAGACTTGATGCCCCTTTGATGTCATGCATTGATTTAAAGGTCAGTGGACTCAGAGACTTTTCAAAGATTTTTTTTTAATTCATATGCTTATACAGTAGACTGATGCAAAATTTGAAATTTTCGCTCCACAGTATTTAAATGGTTCCAAATCGGGTCCTGATTAGCCTCCGAAAGTTTAAACTCATTTGATAAGAAACTGACGGGGCACAAACCATTTGAAGTTTATATGGAAATTACTATGGGAAAACCAAACTTTTTGTTCATTGTCTTCTAGCCTTTTTCCATATTGTAGTGGTAACATGTTCTATTGCTTTCTTATGGGAATTTTTATTAGCTACAACTTTGCAGAAAATTGTTTTTCAGCCAAACGTCATATAAAATAATTATTAATTGTTTAATACCTTGGACAGACTATGGCTTATATCATGTAATATAGGCTGTCTTGCAATGAGCACTCATACATAGGATTTCCAGTGAAAACTAGATGTATGAGTGCTCATTGCAAGACAGCCTATATTACATGATATAAGCCATAGTCTGTCCAGGGTATAAGAGATTGATAATCTTATGACAAATTTAAGCAACTGTTGTCTGGGCAAACACTGTATTCTGCAGGGTGACATAGTAGCCATGACTTTTGTCCTCTATTCTACGCCCCATAAACACCAATGTTGCCTGCTGAGCAGTTGATTGAGCATAATCATAAGACACCAGTAACTTGAATCATTAATAATTTTTGTTCCTTACATTTGATCTAAAAGTGGGATTGTTCTGGTCACGTCTTCCTTCGGAAGGGTAGTAAAACCGTTGGTCCCGGCCCATGTGTGTTGATGAATGGGTGCGATATCCTACGCAGGTGTGGAAGCTGCCTTCCTGCACATTCGATCGCCGTTAATGGATGGCAATCGATGTCCGTCGGTGATTGGCACTAGATTGCGGAACAGAGACCGACGTTAAATAAAGGAAAGAAGACGAAGAAGAAGAAGATCTAAAAGTGGTCTTCAACAAAGTTATAGCTGAGAAAATTTTCATCAAGTTCAGTTATATTTTGACGTAGGACTACGTCTTTGATTTCTATATGGGGGTACACTTTGTGAAAACCGAAAATGGAACATGTAACAAATTAAGAAAGATTTTGAACGTTAATAACGCAGCTGCCCCTGGTCCAATTTCAATAATTTTATCACCAATCGATCAGAAATATGGCTACGCATCCGAATGTTCATGTTCAAAAAGAAACTATTGAAAAACTGTTTAATGTCCAGCATTGTCCAAAAGCGTCGAATTAACTAACAAATCCACCAATTACCTACATGCATATGCTGCTTCCCCAGCACAGTCGTCAGAGAGTAGTAAGTAGACGAAACAAGTCGATCCTCGGGCGCGTGCGAATAGGGAGGATGGAATTGCGTAATATTTTGCACACTCATTGCCATATTCAGCACCAAACACAAATTCTTCAAGATAACCACCATCCGTTGTCTGGCTCGCCGTGGCGGTGTCTGACGTATCTCCGGTTTGATTTACGAGGTGTGCGGAAGGTGTTCCTGAAAAATGAGATCCGCGATGCTGTCACCTACACTAAACACGCCAAGCGTAAGCGGCCATGGATGTCATCTACGTTTTGAAGTGACAGAGACGCACTCTGTTTGGTTTCGGAGGTTAAATCATCACCAACTTTGGCAACAAAACGGCTCTTTTCAGGGCCACCAAGCTTATTACAGTAAAGAGTAGGAATAGAATTCATCTGCCTGTTTGTCCATATTCAGAACCAACGATCACACAAAATGCTCATGTAATCAAACTGGAAGCAGGGGTACAAATTATTTTGATCAACCTTGATCAACTTTGAATCGCCACGGCCGGATATTTTCGATGGAAGAAGCAACAATCTAGCATCAAATTCGACGAAGACGGCAGGAAACATTTGTGAAGCCGACTTATTTACGAAAGAGAGTGTCGATGAAGAGAATCGATCAATGTAGATAGGACCTATTGAAAAATGACGCGAGATTTGTTTTCCGTACTGAGCTCCGATGCTACCGACGCCAGGGAGGCAGCTCCCACACCTGGACCCTACCAATCGACCCAACAAACTAAACCGGGGACCAACGGCTTTACTTCCCGAAGGAAGGCGTGATCAGAGATGTATGACTTAGAACATGCCGGTGGCGCCGACTGAGATTTAACCCAGGCCTGCTGGGTTGAGAGGTAATCACGCTAACCACCGGCGCCAATATCTTTCAAGGTGATATCACGGCAAATGAGATCAACCCAAATTTGAGTTTAGTTATCTCAGAAATAAGAAATAAAGTGCAGGATCTCAGCGATGAGTAAATTTGCCTCATGTTTTCCCAGGTTTTTCCAGGATTTTCCAGGGAAAAATTCCCGAATTTTAGAAAAGTAAAGATTGGATTCACTCAGTCTATTGGTACTACTCCGAGACTGAATAAAATGTTCGTCAATTTCCTCACTTTCTGGCAGGCTTTTCAGGTTTTCCACAGGAAACCATGAGACAAATTTACTTTCGGCGATTATGAGTGAACTAAACTCAAATTTGGGTCGTTCTCATTTTCCGTGTACGCAAAAAGAAAAGAGCCAGCGTCGCTACTTGATAGTAAACTACTCATAATGGGAGGAGTATTTGTAGCTTTTATACCACTTGGTTGCACATCATTCTGCTTTAACCTGAAAAGATATAAAAGAGCGCTGCTGTATGACATTAGCTCATTTTCGCTTCGGACGGCGTGGTGAACAGCAATAGCAGCAGTAGGAAGGTGGTTGCTAGTCCACTCCTTCACACCTAACAAGCAACAATTAATCATTTTGTTCAACCATTTTCCACAGAGATGGCGCTGTTCCGCTGGTAGAAAGTGATAAAAATCCCCATATAGAAATTGAGAGAAATGGGAATAATTCGCTTTCGGTGCATATTCAGGTGAAAGAAAGTGAACGACAACCTAAATAAATTAATCAGAGACTTTGTCGTTCAGTTTTTTCCCGAAAATTATGGTTAAACAAGCTACAATTAAATAAAAACGAATTTTCCCCATATAGTTTTACCTGTTTTACTTACCAGTTCTCAGAGAGCAAAAAAATTCAAATTTGAGAGAGAAAATTTGCTCTCACGACCTCAATCACTCAACATACTATGTATTTTGTTGACACTCGATTTGTGATTTTCCTTTCACAGATTTCAAAATAGAGTACCTGAAACTACAAAACATGTCTGGTACCTCTATATATGCATTTACTTTAACATTTGAAATCCCTCCTTTTTTTTACATATTCTGCGCAAAAGATACTTTATGTCCCACCCCATGCATAAAATTCGGCGGGAAATTCTTCGCCTACTTGAGAAGAGAAACGTCATTTTTCACCTGCTTGGAGAAATAGAAGAGAATGTGAGAAGCGAGAGAATATTACGCTCACAGTAGTTTTCGCGAGAAAAGCAACAGCGATTTATTTTTTTCGGAGAGCATGAGCGGCAGATAAATCGTTTCGTTTTCAGTGAATTCTTGATGCTGATAATGATTTTTCACTTCTTTCAAACACCAGAAAATTCACTCTCCGCACGCAAACGATGATCCGAAATTAAGAACCAAAACAACAGTTAGGGCACATCCATAAATTACGTAGAATCTGAGGAGCAATGGAGAGGGGGTTTCAACATTTGTAACGGACCATGCATAAGGTATAGAAAAAAACGCCACGAAGGGGGAGGAGAAGGTCTAAAATTGGTAAGAAAATTGAATCGTCATTTATGGATGACCCTTATGATTTGACAGAAGGTATTAAAAGGAAATAATTTAAAAATCTGCCGGACTGGTTGAAACCAATGAAATGCAAACAGGTGAGGATATGTGAAACCGTTGTCCCTTTCGTTCTGCCGCTGTTTAAATTGATAACACAGTATGATGTCACACTCCGTCAACCATTTAATAAGCGAAAGAACAAAAGAGACGGCGAATTCCCAAGCCTCAACTGTTTATATCACATTGGGTTGGAGCCGAACAATTTGGGGTGGTATTTTTTTCGCTCTTGGTAGTTTTCAGAGCCAAATGGGGTGATGAAAAAGTATTTTCGTGGGGTTTTGAAGAGAGATATTTTCAGATTATGTATGAGAGAGGATAATGAATTATCCGTGAAAAAGGAGAGATGAAAATGTGAACGGTTCACAACTCACCGAAAAGTAGCTTGAGTGAGGAAATGCTTATCATGCAGCTGAGTGAGAATTTCTATCTCTGGTTCCAATTCTACCGGGAGAGTCACTTGATTGGAAGAATTTACACTCGTTCAGGAAACAGTTTGTAGGTGAGGATAGTTATTTTGTTTCTGTGATGCTCGCGCGAGTAAATAAATTTTCCCATGTTTGGAAGTTCAGGGATTTTTTTAGATTAAAAAAAATCCATGGCCTACAAGAAAGTATGCTTCAAAAACTTCAGGTAAATTACGAGAGCATATCAGCATTTACCGAAGAATTCTAAGGCAGTTCAATTAACATCAGGAAAAGAGCTGAAACCTTTTAAAAGTCTGAGAAATTCTGGGATGTATAGAGAATTTTATTGAAGATTAGAGATCTTTAGAACACTTCCATTAACTTCAGATTTAGATTTACAGGGAATTTAAAAAAAATCTAGGGTGTACATATTTTTTTCTTTTGCTGATTACAGTTTTATCATCGTCAACGTTTCAATCCAGGGAGTTAGATCTTCATCAGGACTAGTTTTAGGTAAATAACGTATTTTTTTGCGCTGCCAAGTTCGACGACCAAAGCGTCTGACATAAAGCATCGCAGCATTTATATTAGTGTTTTAAAAGTTTTATGGTGAGCTGATTGCAGACAAGTTTTACTCGCACCCTAGTTTCCTAGGCTAAAGGGAAGTAAATTGTGTGTAAAATGCAAAATTTCAATTGTAGTCGCTCCTTAAAGGGGGCGCATGGATGTGAGATGGTCGGCCGCACATATGATCAATTCTGAAAAATTACTTTAAAATGAGAACGTTTAGAGATAGGAAAAATGTTTTCTCAACTAAATGCTTGAAATTAACTTTGCTATAACAATTTTCAAAAATAATGAAGCTCGTTTTTGAATATCAATTAATTTGAGGATGTTTACAACCACCAAAACAAGGATCTTTTAAACTACAAAAACTTCACGTCTGAAATTTAAAACAAAAGTTCTATGACTGCTTTCCTGCTAAATTCCCGTCATGTATGATGTGCATCATGTATCAACTATGTAATCTATAAAAAAAATACTTGTAAAGCCCATGGCAAACCCACTCGTGCAATTTCAAAATAGACACACTTGACAATTGTACCTCCACTGTATCTGTTTGCCTAGTTTAAAACTTTAATCCAGATCTACCCCCCATCACCGCTCGCAGCGTACCAATCGAGATTAGAACTGAGACATTCTTACACCTAGATTGTTCAATTGGCATTATTTATGCGATGCCACTTACTACATAGTTAGCAAAAGCCAATAGCTACTAAGTGCAGAAAGAGACGGAACTACCGATACTTATTATCGATACAGATAAAGTCAACGGCGGCGCGATCCTCGTGCAGTGCATTGTGTTTGAGTACTCATAGTCGGTGCGGAGTCCCGACCCCCCGTGGCACGTATTGGAGGAAACGGAGGGGGGCCCATATCAGGTCCCTGCTGGCTGGAAGCGAGTGTACAAGTTTTGATATGGTCAGCGATTGACAAAATTTGCGCTCAGTCGTTCGCGGAACCTTGTCGTGTGCGGTACGGTCGAATTCCTTTCCGGTGTTGACGAGTAGAACCCGCGAACTACTCGTGTGGACAGGCGGTCTTGTTCCTTTTCTTATTAAGGTGATTGCTTGGAAGAATATTGGGCGCTATCTGGATTTATGAGCTGTACTTACATTAATTAACCATCAGTTAAATTTTGAAAACAACTGAATGAATAAAACATTGTAATTCCAGTTCTAACCGAAAATCGTAAAACGTCATACCGGATGTTCGTTTGATTGATTTTTGATAAACAACCATTCCAGTAAACTGATTCAATTTTGCTTTGCTGTTGTTTTCACATCCATTCGGTAGACCTTAGGTGATACAGAAATAAACTTTATTATGATTAATTTCTCATTTTTTTTTAAATTGCAAACAGTTTATGTTCCAAAACGTCAAAAACTGCCATGATAAACCAATCAAAAGTGATAATGAATTTGTAAAACTTCATTATATTGATGGACAGCTCCATCAACAAGGTGTTAATTAGTGTTAAAATCCCTTGCATCTCTCTTGCAGACGTACGGAAAACTTGGTGGCATAAGCGGTTAGTAGAAAGTCCCTACAAAAATGGCTGAAGATAAAGTGAAACCAAATCCCGATCCTGTGGCACCGCAGTTCGATGCCAGTGATTTCAATTCCACGTGAGTACACATTTTAAGAAGTTTTTAGAAAATTTGTCATGTTTTGTGTATAATCAGGATTCTTGCCACTTGCTTAGCAAAAATCTGTTCAAGCAAAATTTCCCAATCCTCAACCGCTGTTGAATCATATAAATACAATCAGATTGTGCCCTTTGAACTCGAGTTTATTTTTGCTAGTAAAGTTCAAGTATTCATTTCTGCTCATTCATTACATTGAGATTAATCAGAAGCTGGTCGCTCGCCTTTTCGCGAGTTTTTACACTACACCGTATGAAAAATCCATGTAAATTTCTGCGAGATATTGCGCACATAAAATTAATGCTACATTTGGCATAAATTTACGCGATATTTTTTGTAAATTTTACCGCAATATCGCATAAATTAGCAATATTGTATGCAAGCTTGTAAACGATTCCGCTGTTTATGTCAAGTATAGCTCAAAATTAAACGAAGGGAGATTTTACGCGATAGTTAAATTTCAGATTTTTTTCTGTGTAGATGCATGCCAGGGTCCTTGATTAAGAGGCCTTCTACACTCTCACGGTAAAAATCAAACTGTAAAGCTCCTGAGCTTGAGTCAAAACCGAATTAAAGTTCAGCGGGGTGGAAAGAAGAATGGGAAATTCCAAACAAATAATCAGTTGAAATATTATCTTTTTGCTTGACAAACGTCGAACAAAGCTCGGTAGCCCTCTGTGATAAGATTGAATTGATGTCATTAAAGAACAGGAATCCTACGAATAGCTCGGTGGGTGGTGCCGACCACCCACCGCAATTTCTGTCTTCCATCCAATTGAGCTGATTTGTTGTGTGTGATTAGGGACAACCATAAGCTTGTCACCTTCTTTTCGGGGGATTCTTTATTCAAAACATTCATGGAATTTGTCATAAGTGCACCGATTGATTAGGGTTCATGCACTGATTAAAATTTGAGTTCAGAATATTTTTTTTAATTAGAGGACGAAATGAGCCGACGGGTCTCAGAATTTCATAAAATTTTTCCAGTAGAGTTTATGGTTGAATGATCGAGAAGGAAAATCAGGGTGGCTAATTTTCCCCTGAAAATTTAAGTTAAAGTTTTCGGATTTTCACGGACATCACTTACGTTAAAAATTCATAACTCGTAGAACAAACGATGTGTAGAGAAATGATAAGGAAATTATCTCAGTGGTCCATAAAAATATAATCTGAAAAATGTTTTGCACGAAAATGTTCATGGTGGTGGAAAATCACAATCGCAATCCAGTCTAATTTTCGTCAGTGCACCAACACAAATTCTGAATCGTCCATACTATAAATACTTAGAAGAAGAGATAAGCAAATTCTTATCCTTACTAGATCGTATTTGAGAGTATTGTAATCAAATGGAATTTCAAACACCCTTATTTTTCATGTGTTTCACAGATTCAACTAGTTTTAGGATCAAAAATAAAATTCAAACTATATTGATGAATTGATCTTTAGTAGTTAATTAATGGCACCAAGAAATGTGCAAAATATTGCGATGCACTCAATTATTATTTTGCATGTATAATGAATCGAAAAGAAAAGTCCTGTGAAATGCTAGCTTCTAGCAAGGGTTGCAAGATGATTTAAATACAAATTCCTGCTGCCGAATTGTATTTTGTTTTCTCGGCCCATCCCTCCCTCTGAGTATTTCTAGTTCATACCACTCGTACTTCTTCTTATTCTTCTTTCCTTCCTCTTTTTATGTTTCTACTTCTTCTTCGTATTTCAAGCTAAACAATTAGCTAATCGCATATTGGCTTATTGCGTGCTTAATGCTCTAAATTCACTTCCACAGTTATTAATTGAGAGCTTTCGATGCAGGTCTGTGCCATTTTTTCATAAGTATAATTGTGTGGGCAAATACCGGGAATCGAACCCAGCCACCCCCAGCATGTCTTGCTTTGAAACTGTACCTTTTCCGACTGAGCTAAGAGAGGCCCCACTTGGCGCAACTGAAAACGAAAACCTAATTTGAGCCAGAAGCACCAACTGAAAGATAGGGGAAATGGATGTAATGTCGGCCTAAATGCCTCTTATTTGGGTCCACACATAAATTCAGCATCGACTAAATTTTCAATAGCAACCAAAAATATCAATTAGTACCGTCCCAATTCGCGTTCATCTAGACAAAAATTGATAAATTGCAGATTTTTAGCGATGGGCCCTATCTTAGATCCATAGGCCAACATTAGAGCCATTTTCCTTATTTTGAAAATACAGGTCAGACTCGATTATCCTGGGCTCGATTAGCCGGAGCCATAATTTTTTTGTAGCATTGAATTAGATTAAGTAGAAATAAGAAGCATAGGGTAAATGCAACAACCATTGATGCATTTTATGGTGATACTATAAGGATGCCTTTACATGAAACTTCAAAGGCATAAACGTCAGCTTCCACAATAAAGGGTGTATTCGATAAAAATGGCACACACATATTTACTCACCAAAATTAAACCGGATTTTCTTGAAAATTTAAGGAAATGAAAAACTATCAATGAGTTATGATTTACAAAATTTGTTTTATTCGATTTCGTCTCCCATCCCCAATGCTCGCACCTTCCTTCACACTCAACCCATCAAATTTTGTACGAGCGATTTTCCCAGTGTTTTTGTTTTTTTAACGAAATTGTCTTCAACTCCAGCTCTGTTTTTAAAGTTTGCCTGTTCATAATTGCCCAGAATTTTTCAATTAGGCAAAGTTCCTGTGAATTTGGTGGGTTCATATCTTTTGGCACAACATTGACTCCGTTGGCTCGGTACCACTCCAACACGTTTTGAGCGTAGTGGCTGGATTCTAATTCAGGCCAAAACAGAGTTGATCCTTTGTGCTTCCGTATGAATGCCAAGAGACGCTTCTTTAGGCACTCTTCCGTTTAAGTCGTACCGCTGATTGTTCCGGAAGTGATGAAGGGAGCGCTCTCGGGAGCGCCTATTTCACCGCATCCGTAAATATCCTACCAGATCAGGAACTTCTTTGCAAATTTCGATAATTTCTTCTTTCGAATATCCTCCGGAACATCGAACTTAGACTTAGCAACGAAATATTCTTGCCCAGGAGATTGACGAAATTCGGCCTTGACGTAAGTTTCGTCATCCATCACGGTGCAACACGATTTGGTGAGCAGCTTCGTGTAAAGTTTCCAGGCGCGGGTTTCAGCAGTGATGCTTTGCCTTTCATTCCGGTTTGGGGCTTTTTGCACCTTGTAAACATGTAACCCAGCCGATAAAAGCCGAATACAAAGAACCGGTGGAATTAATGTAATTAAAGCAGTAGTTAATGGAAATAATTAGGTAAAAAATTCACGGCCTAATTATGAAACTTGAGACATGTAAATAATACACTATGAATAAGATTTACTCAAATTTTCAGGTTTTTTTAATCATACGGTTCAAAAGTTACAGAAGATTTTCGGTGTGCCATTTTTATCGAATACACCCTTTACATACAATAATGAAACGACTACTCTATGTTAATTGTAGCGCAGCAACCAAGAAATAGCAATTTCATATGTGTATGTTTTGCGGTAGCTGACATTTGTGGTTTTGAAGTTACACGCTAAGGCTTACTTAGAGTATAACCTTAACCCTTTTAAACCAATATAGAAAGGTAAGATGACGAAAGCATCCTGAGGTGACCATACCATACCATCCTAAGCTGTGTTGCATAGTTGAAGATTTTCTGAACAAAACAAGATCAACCAGAAGCCTAGCAAACATAAACCTTTGATCACTTGATGGTTTTTGGAATATTTTCGGAGCCTCATGAGATAATGAGATGCGAGAGATGTGATTTGAATTAATTAACAGATTGAGATATTCAGTACAATAGTACCTGATCAACCTGATGTTTTGGAAAGCGTGACTGCCTCTCACTCCAAAGGGCCTAAGTTTGAGATTCTCTTTGGGAGTCCCTTGAAAATTTCTGTATAATAGTCCAGAAAAACTCTGCATATCAATCCAAAAAAGCATAAAATTAATTCTTAGATCTTTTTCGATTTTTTTTTTTGAAATTCATTAAAGCTTCTTTCCATAATTCTATTCAGAAATCACTATATAATATATATAATATCTTCATTCAAAGCGATTTTCAGAGTTGGTTGGAAATGCTAACATGAAGCTTTAGTGTGATAATTTATTAGATAGAGAATGATCTTCAGAAGAGGGTAGGTGGTTAGTTCCGTTAGAATACGGCAGTATGAAAATTGAATAGAAGTTGAAAATGAGCGAAGGGCCATTAATGCGACAGTTTTTAAAGATAGACGCACATCTTTTGCCTAACCCGTACGATGTACGCGGAGACTTGAAGTATGTCTCCAAGTCTACAGGCAAAAAATGTGCGTCTCTCTTTTGCTCATAAACTGACTGTGGCTGTGGAATAGTTCTAGCGACGTTTTCATCACTACCTAAAGCCCCACGTTGCGAGAGCATTTCCAGTAGATGGTGTGTTATAATGCAATTCTTCTTTACCCAACTATTGTGTTGCTCCTAGGGTAGGGTGGTTGTTGCGTTCTGTACCATCATCAGCATTGTTGACGGTTACTCCCGCCTTGAGTTGTTACATTCCACCTACCCTCTTCTAAATATCATTCTCTAGCTAATAAATTATCACACTAAAGCTTCATGTTAGCATTTCCAACCGACTTAAATTCTCTTTAGAATTGCCAGGAAATTCTCATCATAATTGTCTTAAAATTGTTGTTCAGAAACTTGGAGTACTCCTCTAGATTCATCTGGAATTTTTCTGGGATTTTTTTTTTTATATTCTTCAGAAATTATCTTCGATATGCCCTTGGAATTATCCTCGGAATTCCCTTAAAATTATTCTCAGGATTCCGATGACTTCGAATTCCCGGCTTCTTCTCCGGTTTCCCGATTTATCGGTTCACTGGTCACTCTGATTTATGAATGAACTTTGACAGCAGACAGTAACCTTACGACTCACAGTGGTCCAGATCTGTAAAAACCCGGTCAAAAGTGATTATCTCACGAACGATGCATTTTAGACATGTGGTGTCTTCAGGAAAGTTTCTGGATATGAAAAGTTCCTTCTTATGACATTGACAGATCAATGATTAATCCCCCTAGAAGTGAGATCGAAAATTTATTTTTGTCAAAGTTTCATATTTTGGATCGGTGTCTTGGGCAAAGTTTTAGAAAATATCATAACAAGAAACTTTGCTGAAAACACTAGGTGTCCATTTCTTTACCCCATTGAAATATGGAACGTTTTTTATAGAAACCCCCTTAATTTAAGTTTTTGCTCTATAACAATTTTCATTCAACTGCTACTGGTTTGAAATGTTCTATAAAATTTTTCAAAACATCAAAACACACAAAATTTATGAACATTATAGGATACTAAATTGCATAATAGGTCAGTTTTTATTGATTTTTCCGAAAAAATAATAATTTTTGGCCACTTAATTATGATTTACTACCATTCTCCACGAAATCCCACGATGAAATCAATTGCAAAATAATCGTTTAGGTGTGTTTTTATCGAAACATTCGACATTTCATGCAGAAACATGTAGAAACATGAGTTAGAGGTAACATAATGCGTAATATGCGATGTTTTCTATGGAAAACACCTTAATATTGAGTTTTTTGTACATATAATATTCTTTGAACCTCTACTGCTTCAAAGTAGGGCCACATATTTTCAAAATATTCCACCGTACTGTATTCTCAAATAGAAGTAATTCTTTATTTTTATTGAAAAATATATGTTGTTGATGGCGATTTGCTGCCGCAAAACAAAATTAAGCTTTCTTTATTTTTCAAAGCCTAACTTCTTTTTCAGTATTGCTAATACTTTATTGTTAGCTTGGCATAATCAAGGTTTGGTAAACGTACATATTAAGTAACAGATATTAATATTATATAAAAACTTGGCTAATTTCACACAGTCTTCATTCATGCATTATAATTTCAACAAGTTTTGTACAGCATCAGGTAATGTTTGGGATAACTTGGATTTCGTTGGTCTGGTCATTGACAAAAGTATATCGCCTGTAATAAACCAAGAGATATGTTATTTCTTATTTTTCCTGTTTTTAAAAGAATTTTCTTACCCGTTAAAATTAATCTTTGCAACAGATCCGTCATTGTGGCTTGGCAAGAGGTCTTTCGCGTCCGATGCTCTCGAAATGACCTTACATTTTTATTCCGAGCTTCTAACGCTTCTTCCGAGTAAAGACCCATCGGAAGCTCCATCGACTCTATTACATCAGCACCATGAATTAGTATAAAGTGCACTGATGATGGCATGTAGTACCAAGGATACTTTTTCTCAAATAAACGGGCTGTCTCCAGTGCGAATATTCTGAACTTCTCGGTATCAATTTCGCGACCACAGGCTAGAGTAGTTAAAATCACCGAGAATCGCTCCATAACTTCTCTGTCGAACCCAGTGATATCTGCCACAATGGAAATATTATCAAAAAATTTGCGAGCCGTATTGCCATCATTGGTAGTTCCGCTTCCTTGCTTGACAACATCGACGAGCAATCCCAGTTCTTCCTTTAATCGTTTCTGGATCATCTCTTTCCTTTCTTTATACAATTGCTGGTTTACGCTCCATTTTTTAAGCTCCATTTTGTAGGAAACATGCAACTCTAGCTCCAGAAAGCGAATCCGTGCATGAAGAACTGCAATTCCGTATTTAAATGTTGAAGCGTTTACTGGTCGCAATAACACTTGATCCACAGCCATTGCGGATGGAGTTGATCCACAGGCATAGCAGGTAGCCATCGATGACGTATCCGACAGGATGGTTCGAGCTTTTCCGTCAATCATGGTCATACTGAGACGATGATATATTTTCAACTCATTTCCATTTTTCAGTTGTACCATGGATGGCTGCAGTGACGCAATTTGGTCAGATACATACTGTTCTTCACGCTTCAAGGTTATTTTATTTTCTTTTATGAATTGTATGCGGATAGGCTTGCAAAACCTTGTTGACGAGGGCGCAGGATTTGTCCAAATGGTGATTGGAGGACCGGATTCATTGATAGTTCTCAACTGTAGTGGCACTATAGCTGTCAACAGTACAGAGCTATCATCTGAAGACTCAGAGGAAATCGACTGTTTATACTGTGAGTGCCCACTACTGCCATCACAGCCCCACTTATGCAGCAACTCCAATCTCATCTCAATTGAATTTTCCAACAATCCTTCACTTTCCAAGTGTTCCGCGATCCTTTTAGCGTCCAAGTCTACCAAATCCTGGAGCTTAACTTCTGCACTTGTTTCAGATACTGTGATAGCTTCTGCTGGGGGGTACGCTTTTTTCTTGGCCTCTAGTACCACATTATATGCAGGGAAAAAGTCAGCATGGTGCGCTTTTCCAACAGACCTAAGCAAATTATATTGATTTTTACTTAGATCACCTTCAATGATCAATGAAACACCTTCCTCAGGAGTCAGTTTGACAGGCAATGAATGCATCTCTGTATTCTTGTACGCATCAAGAAAATCACTGGCTTTTTGAGGATTTTCAGCAAAAAATGGAAGCAGCTTTGCTGCAGACTCATTCCCAACGGTTCTGAACTGCATGGCAGCTGCATGCAGCAACTCTGCACCACTATGCTGCTCTCTGAGTGTCTCTGTTTTCCGCCGCTTACTGCGAGCTGACGAATTCTCGAAGGCCACAGATGGCCGACCTTTTTTCGCCTCCTTTTCCTTCATTTCCACAGAAGTATCCTCGATATAAAACAAAACATCCTCATCAAGCCACTTACTATACTTAGCTTCAAAAGCAGAAAATTTTCTGTGACATTTGTCCCAACGCCCATAAAGCTTGTCTATTTCAGATATATTGAATGGGTCTTAAGCTATTGGTAGTTAGTATTAATAATCAAAACATACCACAAAATGATGAAATTATGCTTCGAACATGTTGAATGATGAGATCCGTTGGATTTGTTGCATTCAATGAACAAACGCAATTCAACACATAAGAAGTGACATGGTTTTTCTGCTCATCTCTACTAAAAGCTGATTTCTCACGGATAATTTCTAGCAGCTTCCGTCGCGTTGAAGAAAATGGCTTCATTCTATGAAAAACGTAATTAATTCACTATTCAAATGATGATAAGAAGGGATAAACAAACCTGCTAAATTTCGGCTTCAAGCACACGATTTGGATACTGGAATTTTAATCTCTCGAAAAACACGTGCGGACTCACAACCATGTGATTTCGAAAGACCGAAGGGTACACACAAAAGCAACGCATGATTTGTACGTTGCACCAAAAACGTTATGCAGATTTCGTGGAGAATGGTAGTAAATCATAATTAAGTGGCAAAAAATTATAATTTTTTCGGAAAAATCAATAATAACTGACCTATTATGCAATTTAGTATCCTATAATGTTCAGAAATTTTGTGTGTTTTGATGTTTTGAAAAATTTTGTAGAACATTTTAAGCCTGTAGCAGTTGAATGAAAATTGTTATAGAGCAAAAACTTAAATTAAGGGGGTTTCTATAAAAAAACGTTCCATATTTCAATAGGGTAAAGAAATGGACACCTAGTGCCTTCAGCAAAGTTTCTTGTTATGATATTTTCTAAAACTTTGCCCAAGACACCGATCCAAAATATGAAACTTTGACAAAAATAAATTTTCGATCTCACTTCTAGGGGGATTAATCATTGATCTGTCAATGTCATAAGAAGGAACTTTTCATATCCAGAAACTTTCCTGAAGACACCACATGTCTAAAATGCATCGTTCGTGAGATAATCACTTTTGACCGGGTTTTTACAGATCTGGACCACTGTGCGACTGTGAGAAGCAACATCAATATCATCAAATTCTATCAAGCCTATCATTGCGTAAAAAG
Organism: Ochlerotatus camptorhynchus; assembly: GCF_037179485.1. Taxonomy (NCBI): domain Eukaryota; kingdom Metazoa; phylum Arthropoda; class Insecta; order Diptera; family Culicidae; genus Ochlerotatus; species Ochlerotatus camptorhynchus. The sequence continues at coordinate 4,347,334 of NW_027040988.1, forward strand.
GACTACATGGTGTGATGTTCTATCAACGTCCTCCCGCTGTTTAAATGGTTGACGGAGTGTCTAATCTAATCTAATCTTATCTAACACCAACACAGCCAGTTCTTGAAAGCATCCTGGAAAATGATATATATATATAATTTTTCTTGTCTATTTGAAATATTTTTCACATACTGTGCAGCATTTAAGGGGCAAGATGATTCAGAAAACATCGGGCCTGTTTAAATCGAAGATTTAAACACGATGCTTCAGAATCCAATAAATGGATGAAACGTGGACATCTCGTACCGTACGATCCGATTTTGGTAATTATATGATTGGTTGGTCGTTGGAAGCATCAAATCTAGAAAGGTTAAGTGATGCTCCATTTTCTTCTGACGGTTGGGGCATGAGCACTAACTCTTGTCCTAGCCTTTTATGACTTAGTGCTATAGCGCCATAACTCGCTTTCTGAAAAGAGAAGAGGGAAAGCAAAAGGAGAAGGACAAAGGGAAAAGGATTATGTGAAATAGGTATATGAACATAAACAATATTTTTGATTTGAAATATACAATATAGAAATGCAGTATGGTCACCGAGACTTGTCACTATTATCATGTCATTAAAAGTAACAAGGACTATCATGTGATCCTTTGATTTCTCGAAAATCCTGATTCCCTAGTTTGAAGTTGTCACAACTATGGTTCGGTGGTAGATCTTATACCAGTAACGCACCACAAAAAGGTGAACTCCCAACGTTACTGGTTTGAAAAGATAAAAATTTACAAAATGGAACGAACTCACCAAGTTTAGCCAATTGAACATGAAGGCTGCTTGACATGTGTTGATGTAGAAGTCGAAATTGTAGATGAAGCTTGACGAAGATCAACATGAACTAGTCCGGTTTATGGTAGTTGCGCGGAATGTCTTCCTTCGATTTGAGATAAACAAATTTTCGGATGTATGTAGTCGATTATTGATGTGCATTGGCAAGCCTTTTCGTGGCCAATAGTCAGGTTCAACGCTGTGACTCAACGAATGATGGAACTAATGATGGGATGAATGATCGAACGCCTCATGGAGGTTCTACTTGTCTTCGGAACAGCTTCTCAGCGGGAAATAACAGGGACGTAGAACTAAATAGAATGAGATGCAGCTCTCGCAGGGCTTCTTCTGTCTTAGTGAACTCACTGAGGAACTAGAATTGTCTCCTGGGCCTGGTTATGGCCAGATCAGCAACCGATTATAGATACAAAAAACTCCACAGAAAAAAACAAACGTCAGGTTCGAACAAACGCACAGCCTACTCCAAGTTTTATTAGCTACCCTTTATTGAACTAAAGTGCCACGTCACCTTTTTCACATTGTTTTTTGCAGTCCCAATTCTAAAATGTATACCCAAACTGACTACCCTCGGTTTCCAAATTCCCCTTAGACCACAATTATCGCTATCTTAATGACTTTTCAGTTTCCAAAGCATTTTCAACGTCACCCGACTTGATTGATTCTAGCTATACGGGACAATTCAAATTCAACGACAATCGTTTTATATTGATGGAGAGGCTATTACCAAATTGATGATTTATATACCCTGCTGAGCCAGCGATTCGCTGAACACATATCGTAATACTAAATGGCACCGGTAGCAAGTTCTGAATTTTACCGTGTAGCGCAAATTTCCGTTCCGAATTGCAGGTCAATCACATTTCGATGAATGTTATTGACTGTACTGAAATTGATGTTTAATGTTTCGATTGTTTCTTTTACTTGCAGCACAAAACTAGCAGACAACCAAATAGAAGACGATGACTACAATCCGTTCGATCATCGAGAAATTGATAAACCAAATAGGTATGGAATCCACTTTGGTACAGTTTGACGTAATGGTTGTTAATGGAAAAAAAAACTACCTTCAATTACAGCACAAGCGGCTCTCTTATCCACTTACTCAAAAGTTCCTTGGGTACCGGCATTCTGGCTATGCCGGTAGCCTTCAAAAACGCAGGTCTCCTCTTCGGTGCCATCGGTACGGTGATAATAGGTCTAATCTGTACGCACTGCGTGCATATTCTGGTGAGTAATGCCGAAAAGTAAAACAATAAAAATCATATGAAATCGTTCCCATATCGGTTATGGTCCTATCAGCTTCATTGATTTCACTCTCATTCTCGAGACAATCAAGTTGGCCTTTCGAAATTATTGACTCAACGCTTGCGTTATTGACAGTCGAGCTTCCCCCCACACAATGACACCTACCTCTGCTGCTTAGCACATCTAATCAATAACGAGGAATAAAGGTTATACACACTAGCTACTGATAAGCTTGACCAAGTTCGTCATCTACACTACCACACGGCTCTTTTAAATTCCCCGTGTCCCGATAGGCATGTTTCCCATCTAATCGGGATTGATCCCTGCTTAAGGTGTAAACGGGTTGAATATTTATGGTCCATCAATCGTATATGGTGGCTTTGAGGCTCGTTCACCTCGAATAAATCCACAATAAAGTATCAAAAAGCAATTGAACTACTGTATCTCTCCACCCCAGACCCTCCCCCTCTCTCTTTGCAGTCAACTGTAAAGCGATTGTTCCTCTTCATTCTCGTAAACTGTTATCTTGACGAGCGATAAACAGGTGACGTGTGATTCATGATGCAATACATCTTGAACGACGCGTAGACCGCTCTCTGATAGGCAATCAATGGATTTTACCAAAATAAACCGTCTGATGTTTTCGGAAAAATCCTATAGTAAATTAATGTTTTGAGCAAATCAGAGCTGAGACCGACATACAGACCACAGTTTTGAATATTGCCAATTCAGGGAAAAAAATAGCCTTTGGCGTCAGATTATCAGCTTTAATGGCATGCTGTGGCTGCCAGTTACGTCGAATTATTTTCTCTGAAACGGCAATACCTCAATCTGCATTTTCAGCACACCAAACACTCTTAGTGACATGCATGCAATCCATTCTCAGACGGCTTTGAAAAGATATTTCAATGTCGTCACATGAGGAAGCAGTTCAGCGACTGTAGCTTCAGTTCGACTATGATTTGCGACTCATTTAAGCTCACTGAGCCATTGTCCATTAGATCAAAGGAAAACCTTGAATCCTTCCGTGACCTGGCTGAGTGGATAGTCAGAATCTCTCGTCAACCATCGCACGCACTAATAGGTATGTTATCCAGTTCAGCACGTGTCCATTACGCCTTTCCGCCTGAACCGACAACAAAACAAAAACTGTTTACAAGGCTCGAAAAATTCGCCAACTCCCGCATAACGTGCCCAACCCGGCGCGAATCGGCTGTTTATCCATTATTCAAACGTGACCCGCTTCGTTGATAGGTTATGCGCGTGACAGCATGTGTAGGATCAAAATTACGCTTACTCATAGAAACGGCAGCAAAATGTCATATCTACATTTTACATTATTCGATTGCTCGTCTTTTATCGAGCCATTTCTAGATAGAGCTGGAATTAGGGCGAAACAGCTTTTGTAAACAATGCCTTCTTTCGATGAGGTTAAGGCTCTCCAACGCAAATCAACAACACATTTAAAGCACGGGAAAACTTCCCCTACCCGTAGGTTATGTTGGTTTGCGTGGCCGAGTCTTAACTTTCTAGAAATCTTCGAAAGAAGTCATTGATTACAAAACCTGTTACGCCCAAATTCCAGCTCTATCTAGATTTATACTCGTGTTTTGTCTAGTGTGCTGTGCTAATGTAGTAGCACACACACACACAACGAGACCTACCCCCTACGACGAAGATATTAACTTGTTACTGGATTCATACCGTTTTATCTATATAATGTAACGCATGACAAGGGCCTGTTGATTCCGACAAGTGTTCTATTGATTAGATAAATTATCTTGACAAGCAGCCAAAGCTTTCAGAAGGAATTTCTTTCCGACTACCCTACTGATATTATGAGCTTTCACTGTTGGAATTTCCACGCTCGTATTAGACAGCATGTCACATTGTCACAGTATAGACACGATCTGTTACGATAAGATTTACAACTTGCACATTTTTTTGGCAAACCCAGTAATATGTATGAAGTTACGTGTTAAGAACGCAAAATGTGCGGAGGACTGCGGATCTGATTCCGGATCCGGTTTAGGATCTTTACAAGTTTTCTCAAACAATGTTTAGCTTGAAATGCGCTCACAATAAGGACTGTACCCGCATAAACGCGAACCATAAATTGATCTTACCTAAAATGGTTAAAAATTGTTTATAATCCCTGCTAAACTTTAACTGAAATGGTTATGGAACTTTACATGAACGTTTAATGATAAAGTTTCAACCTTATGTATTATGGTTTTTTGGAACTGGACCTTACAAATAATGGGTTGTTAAGAACCATTACCATTCCAAATTCTTGTTTTCTCCATACATTTTCAGAACGAGAACTATATAAGAACGTTTTTACTTATGATTTGAGAACATTGATGGTAATGGTTATGGTAGTCAGTAAGGTCCATTAATGGTTTTGTATTATCGCTCAACTTTACGTGGAATATATCGTGAATTGGTAATCAGTAAATTACAGGCAACCAATTCGCGATATATTCCACATAAAGTTGATCGATGTTACAAAACCATTCGTGGACCTTACTGACTACCATAACCATTACCATTAAAGTTCTCAAACCATAAATTAAAAGGTTCTAATATAGTTCTCTTTCCGAAAATGTATGGAGAAAACAAGAATTTGGAACGGTAATGGTTCTTAACAACCCATTATTTGTAAGGTCCAGTTCCAAAAAACCATAATATATAAGGTTGAAACTTTATCATTAAACGTTCATGTAAAGTTCCATAACCATTTCAGTTAAAGTTTAGCAGGGATTATAAACAATTTTTAACCATTTTAGGTAAGGTCAATTTATGGTTCGCGTTTATGCGGGTATCGAAAAGTAACGTTAAACTTTAAAAAATTAAACAATGTCAATAATTTCGTCAAATATTAAGACTAGAGTCGGTGTATAATGAGTCACGCCAAGAGTGAAGCCAAGTCTACCTATTGAACTGTCAAATCGGCTACCTATCGTGCAAAGTAAATAAACATTACGATGCTATGAAAGGTCTACGAAAGGTATTGCAATGAAATATAAAATAAAATTGAAGAAATCATCATAAACACGCAGCGAGCATTAAATGGTCATGGGATACGTTTGGTTTTGATCAGTAATGAGAATTTCTACTATTTTTTGATAAGATAATTTGACAAAATCACTGATATTATGATTCACTACAACCGTTATTTTTGGTTCTCGCTAGAAGTCATTTAAAGTTGATGTAGAAGTCCTTTGTTGCCAAGTGAAAAGAAAGGGAATCCTTCGGAAACCGTGATGCGAGTTCAACTGTTTTTCTCTTGGCGTGACTCATTATACACCGACTCTAATTAAGACTCGCTTTTAGATTATACAAATATTATATATTGATACGTGTGGGGTTCGTTTATAGGACGCCAATATACAATCAATGTTCATTTTGGCCTTTTTTAGGCAAACATATTGATATGCACAATTTTCGACGGAAAACGCAACGGAACTTGATTTACTCAACACGCACCATGCTATAAAATGGTACTAGATGATTTTCAAAGGGATAACAAAATGACAAATCATCTTTATTTTGAGTAATTGAGCAATTTACTTCTGTTTACATCATATTTACGATGCATGTGAAATTAAATGAATATATCTTATGAAAGTTCATCTGGAAAAGTCAAAGATGCACATCAGTCTGATCGTGAAAACGTTTTCTTCTTCAATTCGAATGTTATATTGGAAGGATTTTACGTAGGCTTGATGAAAATTATGATTTAATGCTAATTTTCACGAATTTTATATTTTATACTTATATTTATGTCAACATTATCATCATCATGCAGTGGTGACATCTGCGTTGAGTTTTTGCGGCAATCTCCCAATTGTTTACCCCCGAATGTATACGCAAATATGTTATTAAGGTGATCCAAGAGACGTTTCTCAGTGGAACTGACAGCTAGCAATCAAGAGTGTGTGAGTGATCTGGTGTTAATGGTGCTGAATGTAAACATGAACAAAGCAGAAATTCATATGAGAGTGAACTGTCAGTTCTACTGTGATCTGTCAAAAGTTCTTGGTAAACAAAAAAGTCAGCTGATCGCAACTGTCTCGTGGACAGCCTTATATGAGAATCGTGCTACTCGTCGCAATACATTTCAGTGAAGCTAGATGGGGCATAGTCCTCTCCAGGCGGGTTCGTATTGGTGCGATTTGCGTGTGTTAGTGAGATGAATTTTTTTGTTTGCTGTAAGAACTGTCATTCTAAAGTAAAAATAAACAACAAAACGAAAACAAATCCTACACTGCACGGTAACAGTCAAATACCCTTTTATGAGTAAAAGTTAACCCATTAGTGTAGTGTTCGTGAGATCCTGCTTGGAGAACTCAATATAGTCAAACTGACTACACGGTAACCGCAAAATACCCAATAATGACTACACAGCAAGCATTTGCGAGGGATACTGGGACTATCCATTAAATGAGTAAACATATTACCCATTTATGAGCATTTGTTACTAAAAAAATGAATACTTACTACTTATTTTTGTAGTTGTAATTACTCATAAATGGGTTAAATTTTACTCATTTAATGGGTAGTCCCAGTTTTCCTCGAAAATGCTTACTTTGTAGACATTATTGGGTATTTTGCGGTTACCGTGTAGCCGTAACTTGATACCGATATACAGATAAGGTTTCTCAGAATACCGATTTTTGAGTTACAATACCGATTTATACCGATATTTTTTAAATAATCAAAAGGATTACTGCCACACTGAACTGTCAGAGGAAACTATTCTGAGAGTATTTTATCTTTTCGCAAATTACAATTTTTGAGCCTGCTCTAAAAAAAAATTCATCTTCAAAAATGTCTTATGCTTGATACTTTTTCGACTGGAAGAATTATTTCCCCGCCGTTTTTGGTTACTAAGGAGTCGAGAAACAGCTGATGGCTCAATTCCAGTAATTTCTGGAAATCGGGAAATACTTTTATTCAGTGCAAACATAGGTCCATAAAAACGTTAATTTTTGAACTTCCTGAAATTTTTTTAGTCTTCCCTTCGAAGTTTCTACCAACTTAACCTAGGAATTTCCGTCCACCTAACCCTGTAAAATATATTCCGATTCCTTCTGGAAAGCTGTTTCGACTTCCCTTGGAAGCTTCTTCTGGCTTCGCTCGAAAGGTTATTCCGTCTCCTCCCGTCAGTTTTTTTTTTCAACTTCTCCTATTCTTCCAGAGTTTTATTGCGGTTCCATTAGTTTCAGGAAAACTTCTGGAACTTTTCAGAAATTCTGAACCTTCAGAGTATTAGGATTTTTTGGTAGGTTCCGATAAATTAAAGACAGTTTCATCAACTTCTGTTCAAATCCGAGAACCCGGGAATCTCAGGAAAGCTAAGAGAACTCCAATCAACTTAAGGAAACTGAAATTTTTTGGAAACTTTACAAGCCCAAAGAACTCCAAAGAAATTTAATGCTTTTCAGGATAGTTCCATTTGTTTCAGGAGAATTGAGATAATTTTAGGGAAGCATTAGTGCATATAAATTCAAGGAAATTGCTGAACCTTAACATATGTTCCGAAAACTTCAGTTAAAATCCGAGAGGTATTTGGTAACGTAAGGGAATTTACATGAACATTAAAAATTGTGACAACATTTTACGGGAGGTTCTGTGTTTTTTATCGGCAGTTACGAGAACTTTAAAAAATATATATCGGAAAGTTCAGAAAACTTTACTGCTAATGTTCATTAATTTGAAAAAATAAATTGAAAGCCCTAAAGAAGATCCAGGGACTTTTAAAGAAGATTAGAGATTTTCCAGTAGTTCTATAATAATCAAGGAAGTTACGATTACTTCAAAGACGATCAGAGAGCTTCAAAACAGCCCCCTTTAGGAAAATTGTAAGAATTTTCAAGGAGTTCCGAAGAATTATGAGATATTCCGAAGTGCAATTCAGGAATGTTTCGAAAACTTCAGGAAAATTATGAATATCAGGAAAATTGCTGGATCAATAGAGCATGTGAGGAACTTTAGAGAATATTGTGCTAACACCCTCAGAAATCTATTTCTTCCCACAGATATTTTCCCATCTTCTCCTTGAAGTAATCGACTGTTCCGTAAGTCCTCTAGCGTCCGACTTTTTCCAGAATTTTCATCCAATATACCTTAGGAAAATTCCCCCAGTGTCTCCTGGAAGTTTCTTCCGTCTTCTCCAAGAAGTTCAATTAAAGTTCTACCGGATTTATCTATCGAGTTCTCCCAGAAGTTTCTTTCGTCCTCTGGAAGTTTCTCCAGTAGTCACTTTCCGTAGGTTTTTTTTTTGCGTTATTGGAAGGTTTTTCCGAGCTTCTCCTAACTTCCCATACAAATGGCTCCTCCGGGATTGGCTTCTAATTTCCAAACTTTTCTGGCTTCTGGATTTTTTCCGAAAGTTTCAAAAAAATTTGCCAGAAGTTTCTCAATATTTATCTTGGAAGATCCCCATTGGATATTTTTTAGACATTTTTTAGAACTTCCTTCAAACTTCCTATTCTTTATTCTTCCTCTGGAATTTTTGTTGGTACAATTAAGAGACAAATTCAAATATTTCCCAGAAGTTTCTTCCGACTTACATAAACAGTATATCTTTCGATTTTAGTCCAAAAAAAAAATTAATAGTAAATACCGATAAATACCGACTTTTTAATCGTTTGATACCAATAGTTATTAAAACAATCTGGCAACGCTGCCTGAGCTGTCAAACAGCTCATTCCAGAGTTAAGAAGAAGAAGACGCCAGATTATTTTCTACAAAATCCTCGACAAAATCAACAATTTTCTGATTCCGGTGGAGCTTTAACTTGATCATCCTTTCAACTATTTTGTTTGTATTACTTCTGCGTGAAGTTAACGATTTACATAGTTGAAGATGCTAATTATAAATAACAGACTAAAGTGGTCATTTTTACGATAGATAAGGAGATGAAAGTATAGAGTTGATTGTTTATTAGAGTATACGGCAGTGTGACAATTTGTATATAGAGAGCAGAGCAAATCGGTGATCATCTCTTTTTGACAATGGTGGCGGGGGGTGGGCGGTGGATACCCCTCATCACCGCTCTTCAACTGGGAAGTTTGGTAAAGAGAGATGATCAACCCGATTCGTACCTTCCTCAAAGTCGTCCTTGCTCCTCTCTATATACAATTTTCAAAAACATACGAGGCTTCACCAAATAATCTAATGGGTTTCACAAACTGAATTTTAAACTTGTATTTTATTTACTGTAGATCATTTCCTTATTTGTCCCATTCTAAAGGTATTGGGAGTTCTACAGCACCAAATTGTCTGGGTATACTGGCAATATACTGGAGTTGTCAAGTTGCCCCCGGGTTGAATTAAACCTACGTAGCAACTATTTTTAAAATAACTTGATTTGAAGGTAAAATACTGCTGATTGCATCTGAAATTGGACTGTCCCAAAAATGCAAAAAGTGTGATAGAAGGGCACATTTCCGTCAAATCGTTTTGATGTCTTGGGAGCACTTATTGCTTGCATCATAAGGAATAAGTGCACTCAAGACGCCAAGACTATTAGACGTATACTTGCAATTTTATCACACTTTTTAATAAGTGAAAACGCGCTTGTTAGTCCAATTTGGTGTAAAATGCGCAATAACTTCATTTTAATAAAATAAGGGCACTGAAAACCTTTAATTGCGTCAATTCCTTTGAGAAGGTGCCTGAAAATTGCACCACAAAGGTGCATGAAGGGCAAAACATCAATGCAATTTTTTGGTCAAAAAATTACACCATAGTGGTACATACCAAACATTTCTGGTGTAATTTTTTTTTTTTTTTCAAGGTGATTCATGGAGGGATAAAAGAAGAGGGTAAATTTAAGGTTGAAAAAATTCACCTTCTGGGTGGTAAATTGAATAAAAAATGATTGAATTGAATATTTCTGGTGTAAAAATATCATCAAGGTGCATGGAGGGACTAATCAAAAATCTGGTGGAAAAAATTGAATCACCCCCACCCCACGCTATACTGTGGTGAATGTAGAACTAAAGTTTATTCACTTTTCTGGTGCATAATTTGCATCGTTCTGATGAATGTAAGCTTCATTGAATCTTCATGGTGGACAATTTGCAGCATTCTGGTGCATGAAGAGGCAAAGTCTGCAAATTGCACCACAAAGGTGCATGGTGAAACAAACTGCCCTGAAAATTTTTGGTGCACCGTTGTGGTGAATGGAGGAGCATGCTTTATTGAAAATTTCTGGTGCAAAATTTGCATCGCTCTGATAAATGAAATGAACGAAAAATTTCTGGTGGAAAATCTGGGCAAGCTTTTTAGAAAATTCTTGGTCTTAAGTTTGCATCCTTCTGCTGAATAGAGAAACAAACTTTAATAATAATTTCTGGTGTAAAATTTGCATCATTCTGATGATTTTAGGGAAGCTGCTTTACTGAAATTTTATGATGAAAAATCTGAAAATAGGGACAAGTTTTATTTGGTGGAAAACCTATACTATTCTGATGATAGGAGAAGCAACCCGCATAAACGCGAACCATAAATTGACTTTACCTAAAATGGTTAAAAATTGTTTATAATCCCTGCTAAACTTTAACTGAAATGGTTATGGAACTTAACATGAACGTTTAATGATAAAGTTTCAACCTTATGTATTATGGTTTTTTGGAACTGGACCTTACAAATAATGGGTTGTTAAGAACCATTACCATTCCATATTCTTGTTTTCTCCATACATTTTCAGAAAGAGAACTATATAAGAACGTTTTTACTTATGATTTGAGAACATTAATGGTAATGGTTATGGTAGTCAGTAAGGTCCATTAATGGTTTTGTATTATCGCTCAACTTTACGTGGAATATATCGTGAATTGGTAATCAGTAAATTACAGGCAACCAATTCGCGATATATTCCACATAAAGTTGATCGATGTTACAAAACCATTGGTGGACCTTACTGACTACCATAACCATTACCATTAAAGTTCTCAAACCATAAGTTAAAAGGTTCTAATATAGTTCTCTTTCCGAAAATGTATGGAGAAAACAAGAATTTGGAACGGTAATGGTTCTTAACAACCCATTATTTGTAAGGTCCAGTTCCAAAAAACCATAATACATAAGGTTGAAACTTTATCATTAAACGTTCATGTAAAGTTCCATAACCATTTCAGTTAAAGTTTAGCAGGGATTATAAACAATTTTTAACCATTTTAGGTAAGGTCAATTTATGGTTCGCGTTTATGCGGGAAGCTATATTGAAAATTTGTAGTGGAAAATCGAAAAAGATCTGCACCAATCAGAAGATTGGAGAAGCAATTTTTATTGAACATTAACGGTGGAAAATTTGCATCGTTCTGATCAATTTAAATTTTCTGGTGTAAAATTTTCTGAGGGAAAGTTTGTATTGAAAATTTCTGATGTAAGATTTGCAACAATCTGCTGCATGGAGGGGCAAGCTTTATTGAACATTTCTGATAGAAAAAAAAAACGTTTTCGTGATCGGACGGACAACTTAAACTTGACTTCCGAGGAGAACCTCAAGGGTATTGAATTCTGAGAACAGTTCCAAAAGAAAAGATTTCTGGGGATGATTCCATGAAAATTCTGCGAATAATTTCTAGTGAATCCTGCAGATAGTTCTAAGATAATTTCGAAAAGAATACCGAGCGAATCAAATTATGAATGAAATTCCAAATGGTTGTTGAGAAAAATTCCTAGGGAATTCCAAGGATAATTTCAAGCTCATTCTGGGAACAATTTCTGGAGAATGCAGAAGAAATTCTTCTGCCTCAAGGATATTCAATTCTTATGCCAGATCCAAAATATTTCTGTAGAGAATTCAAATAAAATTCTGCGGATAATTTCTAGTGCATCTTGCAGATAGTTCCAAGATAATTTCAAAAAGAATACCGAGAAAATCAAATTTTGAGTGAAATTCCAACGGGATTTTAAGCAAAATGTCAAGCGAATTCCGAAGATAATTTCTAGCTCATTCAGTTCCAAGGTGTTCTGAGAAAAAAAATCATAAAGAGTTCTAAATATAATTCCAATGGACTTCTGAGAAGAATTTCAACAGAGCTCTTAGGAGAGTTCTAAAAATTTCAAGAGAAACCTCAAGGATATTGAATTGTGAGGACAGTTCCAAAAGATTTCTGGGGAGTATTCCAAGAAAATTCTGCGTATAGTTTCTAGTGAATCCTGCAGATAGTTCCAAGATAATTTCGAAAAGAATACAGAGAAAATTGAATTTTGAGTGAAATTCCAAAGGGATTTTGAGGAAAATTTCAAGGGAGTACCGATAAATTCTGGATCATTCCGGGAAAATTTTTTTTGAGGAAATTCTTCAGAAACTCTAAGGGAATTTCAGTTCCAAGGTGTTCTGAGTAAAAGTCAAGAAGAGTTCTAAAGATAATTCCAGAGGACTTCTGAGAAGAATTTCTAAAGAGCTCATAGAGTTGTAAAAATTTCGAAAAGGAATTCTGAGGATGGGCTTTTTCGCAACTACACAAAGTTTAAAGACAGTTTGGATTCCCTAATTGAAACTACAATTGAACCTTGGTCTATTTTTTTCCTTGGTTTGTTTTCCGTCGATCTTGTTTTCCGTGCTGAGCACCAATGCTACCGACGCCAGGAAGGCAGCTCCCACGCCTGGACCCTACGTATCGACCCATCAACTCATGAACCGGGGACCAACGGCTTTACTTCCCATCCGAAGGAAGGCGTGATCAGAGATGTTATGCCTCAGAACATCCCGGTGGCGCCGACTGGGTTTGAACCCAGGCCCTGGGGTGAGAGGTAATCACGCTTACCACTACACCACCGGCGCCATTAACCTTGGTCTATTGTTGTCATACTAAAAAATCGTCTAAGAATCTTCTCTGAAAATTTCAAGTCATTTGTTACCGTGGTTAAAAAGATACAGCTGTTTATGTGCGTTGCAATAAATTCGGGTTTGTCCTTTATATCATATTTAAAACATGTTGATAGTTCGGCATCATTTTCTGTCACTGGCGGTACTTTGGGACGGTTCATCATCGACATTGTCGATGGGATTAAATTGCCAATTTCCATTGGCTGTGTGAAAGCATTGAAGAAGAGGGACCACCACCAGATTAAATGCACCATAGAAAAAAATTGCCCCTCCTTAGCAAGATTCATGTGCACGCTAGTGACTATTTTATGACGTAGACCTTGACGCTGTATCATTTGCCGGGAAATAAAGCAGTGAATTTTACGTTTCACGTACGTTCCAATGGTAAATTCCGAGTCTTACTCATTGAGTGACAGACCAAGAAGCGTGAAAAGGCCATACGTGCCCGTAAATATACAAATCATCAATACTACGGTATTAGAACTACAGTTTAAAATGCACCATGGGTTATTTGGTTATTTCATGAAATTATGCATACTTATGCAATAAACCAATCTATACCTTACAATCACAAGACAAATGATTCCGGAAAACGCACACGATCAATCTGATAGGATTATGATTTACCGGAGTCCATCGGCCATAAATTCACCGCAAATGCCCGGCGAATCAAACATAACGCTATCGTCACGTTCAATTTCGCTTTTCGAATGCGACACTTTAGCACAGCACAGACGCCTTCCCCATAACGGGGTCTCCTCGGGCTCTACTCATCCCTCATTAGCATATCAATCACATCAGGTGCACACCAAAGACGATGACGACGACGACGACGACGATGCTCACCACGGCTGATTGTTTTAATCGTACGACACTATATGTATCCCGCCCGGATACTTCCGGACTTGGATCATCGCAGAGCGAGTTGTTGAACTTCATCGCTGTGTCCTTCATCAGATTCACATAAACTTTTGCGGCCGTAAATTACGCCCATCCCTTCTGCTATTACTAAATATATGATCGTATGCATGCTGCTTGTCTTCTTCCACAGGTCAAAACCTCACATCAAGTGTGCAAAAAGACGCGGATACCGGTGCTCGGCTTTGCGGAAACGGCCGAACGTGTCTTCCAGTATGGACCCGTCAAGCTGCGGGGGATGGCAAACTTCTCAAAGTGAGTACATGCTTGTCGCTTGAATGTAAACGTAGCGAGTTCCGAGCTTACGTCTACTCTCAGTTATTCTATAGTTATTATTATGATTGAAAGCTTTCTGCGCCAACCAATGCATGAATTAGTATGGCAAGTGCAATAAGAGAAGTCGAGACCGAACCTGGAATCGAACCCACTGCTTCTGGCTTGGCCCATTTGGGTGATTTAGGCTCAATTTATTGAATATTTCGGAAGGTATCGCTCGAGGCAACAAATTCGATAAAAACCTTTGGGTGTCTAGTTCTACACCACCCGGTCGCATGTGCAATGTGTTAGCAATCACGCCGAATACAATCTCGCAATTTTGAGTGTCAATATGAATGTCAATGTCGACAAGAATAGTACATCGCGCGGTGCCGTTGTTTGATTTGCTTCATGGTTCATCAAAATCAAAAGCGCAAATATGGTTCTTTTTTTTGCGTAAATAAACAATACGCCGTAGGTATCTTCGTATTGACAATTTTCATGATTCATGATTATTCTATTTATTGTCGCCTACTTTGCCTTAGGCTATGGCACTGGAGGCGTCTAATAGCATACATTTGTGCATCATCAAAGCGAAACATGACACCCCGCGCAGTAGGCTACGCAAATATTTTTGCACATGTTGACGGAACAAACATGCTGTATGATATGGGAAACTCATTACGTGCCGGTTTCGGGGATAGAGCTTCCTAAGTTAAGCTGACGGAAGGCGGCGGGCGCGGCTATTAACACGTACCTACTGCCGGGCATTAATTTATTATTATTTTTTATCATGTCGACAAAAGGATTGAACCGTTTTTGCACCCACTAGGAGGGTATCCAAAAAAATTGTCAACGTACACAGTAAAGATCATGCTGTATATTTTAAATCTGGTATTTGATTTTGTGATTTATGCTATGTTCAGACTGAGGATTTGTACGAGTTATGTCATACGACTACACACTAATCCAGTCAGTAAGGTTTTACTGGGTTTTTGAATTGTGAAACTGTTCAGTAAAGGCCCAAGCGTAATGTGGGCGGAAGCGGAACGGAAACGGAAAGTTTGACAGTTGTCACAAATGGCATCAAGATGCCTAATCGAAATCGATTTGATTCTAACTAGTTTTCAATCCGACAAGTAGGCTTACTCAGATCGGGCTTTTCCGCTGCCGCTGCCGTTCCGCTTCCGCATTGCGCTTGGACCTTAAAAGTTTAAATATCTGTGGAAAATTAGAAAATGAAAAAAAAAATATTCCGAACCTGTACATACTTAGTTCCGTTAACCCCATTTAATGATAGAAAATAAAATTTTACGATGCCATTGATTCCTTAAGAATAACGATCTTTTGAATTTTTACCGACTTTTTCAGCAATGCAAAAACCCAGTAAAAAATACTGACTTCTGTAGAATAATCTAAGTGTGTAGCTTGATGTTTTTGACGTAAAACTACGTCTTTGTGGACTGGTGCAAATCGAAAAATATGTGTGGTGAAATAGTGTTAGGTTTTGAACACTTGTAACTTTGTCATTTATAGATGAAATTTAAATCCAAATACACCAATCGATAGGATATTGCATTACAAATCTGCTGAAATAAATAATTTTCAAATTTTTCATAAGAAAACTTCTGTAAAATTTACAAATGATAATTTTATCACTGTTTTCACGAAATAAACGTTTTTCCTAAACCCAGTCGTCATAATCGAGTACCATTTGGTTGCACTTCATTTTTTTATAGCCACTTTAACGCTTTTGGTTCATTTGTGGCTTGTCCGGGAGTGAGATTTTAACTCGTGACTTTGGCGTGAGAGGTATGGATGCTAAACTATACCCCAGGGTTGCCTCCGTTGGCACACTTGAACCTGAAAAGATGTAAAACAGCACTGCTGGCGTGCCTCTGCTCATTTCCGCTTCGGACGGCGAGACACTGGGTCAGCAAGTCAGCGGTTAAAGGTGGATCACGGCGTGATCACCTTTATTTTTTTTTTTCCTTTATTTAACGTCGGTCTCTGTTCCGCAATCTAGTGCCAATCACCGACGGACATCGATTGCCATCCATTGACGGCAATCGAATGTGCAGGAAGGCAGCTTCCACACCTGCGTAGGATATCGCACCCATTAACAACATATATGGGCCGGGACCAACGGCTTTACTTCCCTTCCGAAGGAAGACGTGACCCGAGATTTTTATGCCTCAGAAAAATCCCACCGACCTCGGCTGGGATTGAACCCAGACTCATTGAGGTGTTAGAAAGCAGTCACGCTTACCACTACACCACCGGCGCCGGCTGTCGTGATCACCTTGACAACCAGCGATGGGGTGGAAGGAGACTTGGGTGCCGTTCAACCAAGGGGCTGTTCATTAACTACGTAGACAGTTTAGAGGGAGGGTTGGCAATCATCCACGGTCCATACAAATAAAAAAATATCGACAATTGTCTATGCGTCGCCCCAAAAAACTATCGTCGTAGTTAATGAACAGCTCCTAATACGAAACGCGGAAAAGTTATTGATGGCGTACATGAATTCCAGAATGGATCACCCAAAGTCCCTGGACCAGGTTCCGGAAACCTCGGAGGAAGTGGCCAATCTTTGATTTCCAAAGAACCAGACGTGCAGTTCATCAAAATTTTCAGAAATTGATGATCATGCCATTAGACACCATGCCATGGTGACCATGCTAATTGACTAGAGTGATAATGGCCACCCAATGTCCGTGGAGCAGCTTCCGGAAGCCATCATCTAATTTCAACAAAATCTAGCCATGCGAGATATAAAAATTTTCAAAATCTGGTGGACATGTTATTAGAGACTATACCAAATGACAAGAGTGACAATGGCCACCCTATGTCCCTGGAACAGGTTTCGGAAGCCCCGGTAGAAGTAGCCGAGCTTTGATTTCAACAAAACCAGACGTAAGGCGCATCAAAATTTTCATAAAGTCATGGACAATTCATTATAGACATTGACATAGACATTGAGAATAATGACAATGGCCACCCAATGTCCTTAGAACAGGTTCCGGCCTTTTTCTAGTTTCAGTAGAAACTAGTTGTTAGTGCTAAAAAAGCCTTGCCTACACTAGACTATCGTTTGCGTGATAATGTTTGCACCATTGAGCAATGTCAAAATTTAAAAAAAATCTCGAAAGTTGCGTTTTAGAGTTATTTTATGTTTCTCAGAGTTTTAAACTATGTTAATCATCGATCGAGTTTCCACTTGATGCAATTACGGCTTCCACAAGCTTCCGGAATGCACGGCAGGTTCTAATAATTTAGTCTGCATCCATTTGTCTCCAGGTACGGGTCAATGTTTGTCTGAGGCTTGCTCTACTCGGGTGGCGTTTAGAACAGGCTTTGGCCTTCATGACAGGCCATATTGAGTAATCCAGCGGATTAAAATCGGGGCTGGATGGCGGCCACATATCCTTCGCCCAGAACGGAAGATGTTCCTGCAACCACTTCTGAGTGCGGTTCGAGGTGTGGCACGGAGCCCCATCTTCTTGAAATACAACATTTGGCTTCGGACCGAACCGTTGAAATACAACATTTGGCTTCGGACCGTACTGTTCTTTGATCCACGAAAGAACATACATACTTACTTAAAATCCCGATGTAGACCTCCGTGTTGACCTTATCGCCTTCTGGAATGAACACCGGGTCCATTTTTTGCCATCGGAAGCCACCAATCCAAACACCATAACGCTAGCAGGATGCTTGGTCAGATACACGTTCTTGTGCTCGTCGGCCACGTCTTCTACCGGAAGAGAACTAATATACCGGTCGGTTTTGGAATTTGATACGGGATGGACGGTAAACATGCTCTCGTCGGTGAACAGGATTACCGGATTTTTTCGCTTAAGGAAGTTCAAGATTTCCTTGCATCGTTCGACTCGTAGCTCCCGAATGCGGTTGGTAATCATATGAGTATTTTTCCGTGCCCTCGACTTCGCCCCGCAATCTTCCTTTACGATCTTCCGTGCCGTAAAGTCACTGATCCCGTGTTTCTTTGCCATTTTCTTTATTGAACGCACTGGATTCACCCGAATCTTCCTTTTGATAGCAGCGATAACCCTCGGAACCCGAGCTGACCTCGGACGACCTGTGGCCACCTTTGCGGATAGTTGTCCTTTCTTTTCTCGGTCTAAAACCCTTTAAACGGTCCACCGGGACACTCCCACAGCGATTGAAATGTCTTTTTGCGACATTTGCGCGTGGGAAAAATCACGAATACGCTGCCACTTCGTCATGGTGCAACTGTCAAACTAAGTAAATCATTTTCTTTTATGCACAGCCTACTACGGTATGAGCTATAGGTTACGTGCATGCAAACAAAACCAAGGCATTGTATGCACAGGTGAAATGGGAACCTTATTTCAAGAGCCACATGTGAAAAGGGCATACAAGCTTTTTGTAAACAAACCTTTGTATGCCCTTTTCTCGCCAACCGAGGGTCCCTCACGCAAACCAACAACATCTCGGGAATGGTAAAGCTTCCCCTACCCGCTAATGTTAATGGTTTGCGTTGATGTCATATGGGTGGCGAGAAAAGGGCATAGGAACGTTTGTTTACTAAAAGCTTGTATGCCCTTTTCACATGTTGTTCGTGATTTGTACGATGGTGCAAACATTATCACGCATACGGTACATCCCTGAACTACAGCAGATATACCTCGGCCAAAGATGCATATGATATGATCAATAACTACCTGCATCCGATCAACCCGATCAACCGAAGTGATAACGGCGATAAGAGAGTGAGTGCCTCGTCGATATCAAATTTCCACCAGCTTCCACCAAGGAGATCCTTAGACCGGTAATTGGTCACCTATTGGAACCCCATTTTCTTCCAACCCATTGGTCGATGTCGGACCTGACTGCCTCCAGTGCGTCTACTGTCGAAGGTTAAAGAAGGTTAAACGGCCAGGTTCGTACACTAGTTATGCGGCATGTTAAAATTTTCAGAATTTTACGGTCATGTAACTACAGACCATGCCAATTGACAAGAGTGCCAATGACCCAATGTCCCTCGAACTGGTTCCGGAAGCCCTGAAGGATGTGGCCAATCTATGATTTCCACAAAAGCTAGTGATGCGGCATATACAAATTTTCCGAATTATATGGACATGTCATCAGAGACCATGCCAATGGACAAGAGTGACAAAGGCCATCGAATGTCCCTGAAACCGGTTCCGGAGGATGTGGCCAATCTATGATTTCCACAAAATAAGGCGTGCGGCATATATAAATTATCAGAATTTGATGGACATGGCGTTAGAGACCATGTCAATTAACTGGGTTTATAATGGCCACCCAATATCCCTGGAACAGGTTTCGGAAGCCCATTAGGTTGTGGCTAACCTAGTCATTCGGCTTATAGATTTTAATGGATAATTCATTTGAGACCACTAGATTAACAATGGCCACTCTATGTCCCCGAAACAGCCCAGAGAATTTTTTGTTTAATCTTTATTAGTGAGATTTTTAGCTATTTTACGCTAGTTCATCTCCAGCACGGATCTCCAGTTGGACACGGATGGCTGAGGAGTTAAAACAAGCTGCCTCGAGTTTGGTTTATCACGCGAAGGTTTACTTACCACGCCGAATGGTTTGGATGGTGCGCCGTTACCCTGCCGGGACTGCTTGGAGCTCTGCCTTTTTCTCGATTCTATCAAAAACTGTTCAAGGCGCTAAGACAGTTCCTCTACTAAATTAAGAGACTATTACAATAGCGTGGTTCAGAATTTGATAGACCGAAAAGCAGTGCCTTTAGCATCAGGTTTTTGGACTTTGATTTTAGACTGAGGACTGAACTTCTCACTAAATTAGAGATTCTGGTCTCAACAGGTATCTAAGATTAAACCTGATGAAGCTACTGGCTGGAGGGAATTCGTATCTTGACAGGTCGACAGACGTCTGAAGACTAACGAAAACATTCGATTTATTAAATAGAAAATTTATCTTATATAGGGGTTTGAGCCTACTGTGTTACCTGACTTATAACGAATATACGTTGTATAAGAGTGCCCCGAATACAACGTATGACTCGTCTAATTTTGCATAGCATTTGTAATGTAAAATTAGACGAACTATACGTTGTATTCGGGGTACTCGTATACAACGTATATTCGTTATAAGTCAGGTAACACAGTAGGAAGAACTTTCTCCTGCTAAGATCGTCCAAACGTAATGTTGATAAATGTGATGCATTTTGGGACCAACACAATTCTTCCAGAATAATCTCGTATATATACATATGTCCAGGATGCACTTGACTCCTACGCAGCGCCTAAACCTAACCCAAGTAACCAAAAGTTCTGATAAAAGGCTAATTGTGGCTTAAGCAGCTTGGTTGAAGGTGGTCTATAGAATTCTAAGCAGCCTCATTTTTAAGTCGCTATAAGAACTTAAAAGTTCCGGTACCATAATTGAAGCATAGAGGTAACTCAAAGACTAGTAGGTCCCGAAGAAACGTGCTCAACTTTTTGGCTCAGCTCTGCTACTATCATCGGTCCCAAGCTAATCGATTCACCCCTCGAAACATAGGAAAATCCACTAACCCCTTATTTTATCTGTCAAACTTTCATAGCGAATCAAAACAAACATTGTGTAGTACTATAATTTTGACTAGAATGGAGTACGTTAATCGATTCGCTTAGGACCATTAGGCTAGTCCAGTAGCAAGCCAATTTAAAATAGTTAGTTTCCACCGGTTGATTGAAGAGCATTCTAAGCAGCTTCTGGCGGAACTTGAACGGAACTTTCAGAAAATAAGTTTAAAAAAAGGTTCTTGTCCTCTAAACAAATTGTATAGCCCCAGCACGAACCACTACGTCATCTGAGATATATTAAAGTAAGCTGTTGTCCCGCCTGCTGTTGGAGTTTTTACCCAAGCAACCAAAAGTTCCGCATTCAACGATTAAAATCACCATAAAGTTCAAATAAAGTTCAAGTTCCATAAAGTTCCGACAGAACTTTCAAGCCACATGAAGCAATCCGCACAAGTCTTTATTGGTAACAAAATTTAATGTACATAAATATGAAATCATCAATGGCCCGAATAAATCATAATTCTTATATTTACACACTTAATCACGGGTTCCATGTTCGGTAATTTTTTTTACAGTTTTCGAACTGTAAATCACAAAAAATACCGATCATTCAGCTATTCTCAACAAAACTGCTGATGGTCAGTAGCTATTGCGACAAACTACTGAATACGGTAAAAGCATGTACTGAATTTACCGTAAAATAACAGCTTTACGGTGAATGAATGAAACTCAGTAAAATGGAGTACCGAGTTTTCAGAATTCATTGTTTTTTACTGAAATTTACTGAAAATTGCTGATCATACCAGTAAATCAAATTACATACGCCATCTTCCTCCGTTCTACCTTGCTGACTTGACAACGGAAATATCCGCGTGAAGAAGCAAACCATTGTGAAAATCAATGAAACATCTGAAAGTCGATGCAGAAGTGCAAAAACTGCCACAAAATTGGGCAGTTTCTGCACTTCTGCATCGACTTCCAGATGTTTGATTTTGAAGCAGAACCATTCAATACAAATGCCTTATAGAGCTCCAGACTTCGGCACGCAATCCAGCACACCGAGAGAGCCACAATTCGGTTGAATCATCAGGAAGCGCTGACCGCTCAACCATAACTAGTTTAGAATCACGGCTACTCTACCACTAAACATGTTAACCTCAGTTCCGGAATAAAAATCGTTTAAAATGTATCAAAAATAATCATTTAGCAATTAATCATTGTATTTATAAATTTACTGAATTATTCATAAAAATACCTACTGAAAAAAAACTGATAAACTCAGCAAAAAAATGTAAACAAATAAATTACTGAAAAAGACAGCAATTATTCTACTGACTTAAACGGTAATTTCTGACATTTCAGAGATTCTGCGATTTACGGAGTTTTCAGTTAAATCAAAAAGTACTCAGATGATAACTGAAAACTCAGCTGTTTGAAAACCCAGTAAAATTTTACCGACTCCGGTAATCTAAACTCTGTGTGTATGCAGTGCATCATCATTCTATCCAAACATAAAAAAGAATTAAATAGTAATTTCCTGGATTCGAACCCGCGTATTCGGCATGCGATCTACGAACGCTAACCACTGTGCCACAAATGCGTTGGAATACCATGCGGACAAACACCAATTTAAAATTCATCAAGGTGTTGTGTTTCGTTATCAAGTCAGTCAGCTGGCACTGAAAACTCCAATAGTAGGCGAGACAACATCTCACTTTATTATATCTCAGATGACGCAGCGGTTCGTGCTGCAGAAGGACTGAGTTTAATTCTTCAAACAGCTCTAATTCTACTAACTTTCATCAAAGTGCGAACTAAACATAGAATTGGTGTAGTGGACGAAAACCTGTTTTAATTTATTTTCTAAAAGTTCCGTTCAAGTTCCGCCAGAAGCTGCTTAGAATGCTCTTCAATTATGATATCGCAACTTTCAAGTTCTTATAACGACTTAAAAATGAGGCTGCTTAGAATTCCATAGACCACCACCAACCAAGCTACTTAAGCCACAAATAGCCTTTTATCAGAACTTTTGGTTACTTGGGTAGTGCCAGTTGACTAACTTGAATACTAAACACAACACCTTGATGAATTTTAAATAAGTTTTTGCCCGCCTGTTATTCCACCTCACTTGTGGCGCAGTGCCGAATACACGAGTTCGAATCCAGTAAATTGCTCTTTATTTTTTTTATGTTTGGATAGAATATTGATGTACTACCTATGTATAAGAATAATGATTTATTTGAGCCACTCATCATTTCATATTTACGTACATAAAGCTAATAAAGACTTGTGTGGATTGCTTCATGTGGGCTATGACGGACCTTCTTAGAAACTTTTTTAAGTTACTAAGAAGTTCCGCAGGGAGCTTTTAAAGTTGCTAAGAAGTTCCACTGGGAACTTGTTCGGAACTTTGTTGTGTCCATGTTTTCAGCCTTGCCTGAAGTTCCTCAGAAGTGCTTAGAGATGCTTTTTTTGAACTTCAAGTTGCTAGGAGTACGCATCAGAACTTTATGGAACTTGAAAGTGGGGTTTACCGTTGAATACGGAACTTTCGGTTGCTTGGGAAGAAAGTTCTGTCGAAACTTTATTTTAACTTTATTGAACTTGAAAGTTCTGTTGGACCTTTATTTGAACTTTATGGAACTTGGAAGTGAGTTATATTGTTGAATGCGGAACTTTTGGTTACTTGGGAAGCTAAACTGGTGCAGGCGTATAGCTTTCCTTTGAATTTTATTGCTTTGTTTTATGCTGCGTGCACCCGTTGGGTAAATCCTATGATGCCAACGAGAGCGTACTGCCTATGCGTTCTATTATTAAATTGCAATGACCTAGAACTTGGTGTCATTTTCTTTGCTTTCGTGTTCATTGAACCTGGCTAAGCAGGAGGGATGATAAAAAGTATAACTGTTTATTGCGTCTTGGGTGATTCCAGTGATTCGGGAACGTTCTTCACAGCAAAAAACAAATTTTAATATTACATCCATGAGGATGCACTTCAACAATGTCGAAAATCTCATGTCATCGTTATGGCCACAAAAATAAACAAATGCAGTAAAAGCAGCGAAATGTCAGTTCATCTTCTTCTTCTTCTTATTCGCATTTCAAGCTTATTGCTTAGCGCATATTAGCTTATTGCGTGCTCTCAACTTAGTGTTCTAAATGCACTTCCACAGTTATTAATTGAGAGCTTTCGATGCCAATACCAATGCATGAATTTGTATATTGTGTGGCAAGCACAATGATACTTTATGCCCAGGGAAGTCGAGAAAATTTCCAACCCGAAAGATTCCCTCGACCGGACCGGGAATCGACCCCGCCGCCTCCGGCTTGGTAATACTCAGTTCATGCACTGTATTAATGATAATTTTGTCCGTGTTGGCAAGTAATATTACACCATATTTTCGACACGATTGAAGTGCATCCACTTTGATGTGATATCAAAATTATTTTTTTGCTGTGTTCAATTATTGCTAATTTATCGTGATGCCTATCAAAGCATTCAGTATTCTGTCGACAATACGTTGGTCATCTGATAGCTGAAAAGTTGTAAAGAATTTGTCCATGATGCCATTTCTGCTTTGCGCTCCCCAACATGATTCAAAGTTCTCGTCTGAGAAAGATGAACGAGAATTGAGCAACGCGGGCTGGATGCGAAGACTTTTTCCAAACAACTCTTTAACAGAAAAAAAGATCATATTCTCCATATTACACGAACTTTACATAGAAGATCTAAAGTTCAAAAGTGTCGGACTTAATACCCTCAGAAACAATCTTCCATTCGGAACCCACACAATCTCAAATATTGTGGAAATCTTACTCGCAACAATTGATCTAAACTCCTTTTTTATTAATATTCTTTACCTTCACTCTTTCTCCGCAGACTCTTCGTAGACTACGGTCTCATGGCGACGTACTTTAGCGCCGGCTGTGTGTACATCGTGTTCATCGGAAGCTCGCTGGCGAAGGTCGTCAACGTAGCCGCCGAATTGGATTGGAATGTTCGCTACTACATCCTGCTAACCATGATCCCTGTCCTGTTGATGGGCCAAATTCGTTCCCTCAAGTATTTGGTCCCATTCTCGGCCATAGCCAACCTGTTCATCGTAGTGACCTTCGGAATTACACTGTACTACATCTTCAAAGATCCACTGCAATTCGATGATAAACCCAGTTTTGCATCATTTGCTACGTTACCCCTGTTCTTCAGGTATGTAGACGAATCCAGTGTATGTTTCAGAGATTCTTACTTCACGAGACATATTTATTGTTTAGTACCGTAATTTTTGCCATGGAAGGCATTGGTGTTGTCATGCCCGTCGAAAACTCGATGGCTAAGCCGCAGCAGTTCCTCGGATGTCCAGGAGTGCTGAACACCGCCATGGGAACCGTTATTACTCTCTACGCAGTGATCGGTTTCTTCGGATACGTTCGATATGGGGAGTTATCGGCAGGTAGTATCACCCTGAATCTACCAACTGAGGATATGTAAGTCCGAATTCCCACTTCAAACCCATGCAAGATACTAACTTCAACTCTCATCCACAGCATGGCAAAGATAGCTCAAGTGTTGATCGCTCTGGCGATCCTCTTCACCTTTGGCTTGCAATTCTACGTTCCGATGGACATCCTGTGGAAGAAGATCCAGCATAAGATCCCGAAGGATAAGCAAAACATGTCACAGATTGCCATCCGAAGTGGAATCATGGTCCTAATGGGAGGAATCGCATTGGCCGTGCCCGATCTGGAACCGTTCATCGGCTTGGTTGGAGCTATCTTCTTCTCCAGCTTGGGTCTGCTGGTACCCTGCGTAGTGGAAACGGTTTTCCTGTGGCCAAACGAGCTCGGAAAATTCAAATGGATTCTAATCAAAAATGTCATCTTTGCGGCGTTTTCGATTTTTGCTCTCGTATCCGGATCGTACGTCAGTATTGAAGAAATCGTCAAGCTGTACACCGAAAACGATCACACCGAGTAGTGTAGAGTACAGTAGGGTTACGAGCCGTTGTTATGCCATCTTACATTAAGATACTCCTGACGGAGCAACACTTGCTTTGTTGAGGATTGATAGAGCTGTACGATTTTAGTTTGAACAGAAACGAATGATTTCAGGAACCGTATGTGCAGGGCGTTTACACAGTGATCTAGCAGCGTTGAAAATGCATTAGAATTTTTGACAGTATTTTACACTGTATATTTTTAAAGAAAGCGTCATATTTAATGCCTGTCCTAACTTATTAAGGAATATGTAAATATTCATGAAAATTAATAAAGTGCAAAATTACTAAACCGTTGTCTAGTTGGTATGTTTTTATTCACAGCCTTATTTTGTACCCCATGCTTGATTTATTTTCAGTAAATAAGTTCAATTTTCAGAGGAAGGTCACAACTAGAGAGGGTCATTGGCGTAAATAAGGGGAGGGGGACAGGAGGGACCACCCAGACCTAGAGCTGGGTATGTTTTGTTTTCTTTTAGTAACAAACAGAATTGCAATTGAATTTAAAAAAAAAAAACCCTTTCTGAGGCATAAAATCTCTCCGGTTCATGAGTTGATGGGTCGAAGGGTAGGGTCCAGGTGTGGGAGCTGCCTTCCTGGCGTCGGGAGCATTGGTAGGGTCCAGGTGTGGGAGCTGCCTTCCTGGCGTTGGAAGCATTGGTACTCAGTACGGAAAACAAGATCGACTGAAAAAAAAATCAAGGAAAAAATAAAGAAAAGCTGTTCATATTTAGCAACTGCATCATACTTACTTACCTCAAGTCTCAAGATTTTCGGAAATCTTGCACTTATTTCCCGAAATTCACTGTTAAAAACAATCACCCCTAATCTGTATTTCGTTTCGAACGAAATTCTCATACAAAAAAATATTTTTTTGTATGAGAATTTCGTTCGAAACGAAATACAGAATAGGGGTGAATATTTACGTCGAACGCGAAAAAGAGCTGAATCAAACGAGAACAGTTTTGTGTTATTATTTACATTTTTTGTCCGGGAACGAGGGAATGGTTGGTAGTTATTTTTGCATTCATGGCCCGGGGAACGGACAAAACCAATAAATGCTAAATTAAAATTACCTATTGTTGGCTTAATAAAAGAATATTGTTATTTTAACAATAGTTGCAGTTGAAGAGTGGCTTATTAACACAAAAAGAATCTTATTTTGAATTTATATGAATAAGTATTATTGAAACAACAAAATGCAATATAATTTCAACCGGAATTGTTTGTTTAAATACAAAAACAGTTTTTTTTTTGGTTCAATGCAAACAATTCAAGGCCAACAATTGAAAAGGCCTTAACTCCATTTTGTAAACACACCTTGTAACGAGGGGGCGCCATTTTCTCGCGAACCAAAACCTTCATTCGCAAACCTAAACCACAATCGGGTATAGGAGAATTTCCCTTACCTTTTCATTATGTTGGTTTGCCTTTGTGGACTTCGGTTCGCGAGAAATTGGCCTTACAAGGTTTGTCTACAAAATGGAGTTAAGGCCATTTCAATTGTTGGTCTTGAATTTTCTGTCCGTGTAGACGTCTATTATCCACTAATCTGTGTCCTCCTCTTCGCTGTTGCTACTGCTGTTCGATGGGGCCTTTCGATGACGGTCTGGCGGCGGTTCTGCTGCTACAAAGCACGGACTGTGCTGAGCGGTTTGCTTCTTTGGCTGCTTAGCAGCTGTCCTTAACACTTAGCGGGGGGAAGAGCTGGGCTCGTCTGTTGGAACACCCCCCCCCCCCCCCCGGCGACGTTGGTGACGAATCACCGGATTGCCTACTCGCCGTAGGCGATTGACGATTAACTGCGGTGGCGAGACTTGCTCTATTGGCGGAGCCACCGCAGTCAGGACGGCAGGTGTCAGATGGATCCTTAACGGTTAGCCAGGAAACGAATAGCTCGGCTTCCCACAATGGCGATCCGACACCATTTTCACTGCACTACTAGAACAGTGTTCCTTTTTCCGCAGCCACGGGGCTTTCGTACTGGCACTCGCGACACGGCTGAGAGTCGATTTCCCAGCTGGAGTAGAACGATTTCGGCCTGAAACGGGGTAATTTGTCTCCGAATCCAAAACACGCGTTCACTCCACCGTGACTCGGATACTTCTCTTCTTTTCACAACTCCTGCACCCGCGCTCGACTGTTATGTTGATTATGTTTTTCGCCTTCTTTTGCAGCGGGAGGAGAATCAGGACCTAACTTTATTGAATACGCGAGACTACAGGAAACGATAATTTTATCCTTAGCTAAATAAACTAACAACATAAATGTAATGATCGGTTATTGAATGCGTGAGTGCGTGAGTACCGCTGATACTATATCAGCAATCCGAGAATAAACTCAGCTCAGTTTTTATCAGAGCGTGCAAGCGATAACATAGGTGTTATACCTCGTACTTACATCCGAAAAATCTCTAAAACCTAATACCCATATTTACCCAGATATTACAACTGGCGAACGAGGTGGAATTTATTTTATATAAGTTTAACAAGAAAAGTTTAGTTTTGTGTCTCAGTGAGTTTTATTTTTTACTAGTGGGTGGAAAGTAAATTTCCAACGTTATAGTGTACCTGGCAAGTGGAAAACCCCAATTCGTTCACCTCAAGTTTGGTGAAGCTTTACCAGCTGGGTAATAAAAGTATATCATCACCTAAAAAAAAAAAAAAAAAAAAAAAAAAAACAGCTAAAACTAAATTGATTGCGAGTGCAAAAATTGAACATTTTTGTACGTGTGTGACTGTAGTGCAGATCTCCGACCTGATCGCCATCGTTGCATCAGTAAATCTTTTGTCCACATAGCGCGTGGCTTCGTGTGATTGACCGGAGAGAAAGCTATATTGTCACCGGCCTAGGGCGCAGTACGCGGTAGAAGTGGTTTGTGTGTTTTGAATAGGCGATATTGTTTGGTAAGGTTGTTCTAGGTCATCTGTTGTGTTGGATATAGTCAGATACCCTACTGGCTAATCAGGTATGTTTTTTATCGTTTTATAATTTTTCGGTTTAATGTTGTTGCAATTAGTACATTAAAAATTGTTTTATATCAAGATAATATTTTATTCGAGCAATACATGTGTGTTTTTCTTCAATTTTTTGCGAACCAAAAATAAGTTTATGTTTATCGAAAATATTTTTTAATTGGACTCTATTTATTGTTTAAATATTTTTGTTTGTTGAGATTAAATTATTTTCTCAAACAGTGTTAATTTCAAGATAACCTACTACTTTGTTCAATTTGTTGAGAAGGTAGAAGAATTAAATCTGTGCGTCTTTGTTTCTGAATCCTATTAAAGCGACAATGCCGGTTGTGAGCACAATTGAGCCATTCCATCCAGATGTATGCATTACGTTTTCACAATACCTGGATCAGCTGGAATAGATTTATTTGCACCAGAAAGTTGATCCAGCTGAAAGGAAGACAACATTTCTTGCATCTTGCGGTACTGCTGTGTACACTGAACTGAGGTTGCTGTATCCTGATCAGGATTTGAAGGACATCAATTACAAGGATTTGACAGAAGCGTTGCGAAAACGCTTCGACAAAAGTGAGAGTGATTTAGTTCAGCGTATCAAATTCTATGCTAGGGTGCAGAAACCGAACGAGCGAGCTGTGGATTTTATTCTGGCAGCGAAGCAATTAGCAGAGTATTGTAAATTCGGGACGTTTAAAGAAACGGCAGTCCGAGACAAGCTATTGTGTGGTATCTCAAGCAAGCAACTACAGGAGTGACTTCTGGATGAAGATGACCTCACCCTGGCCAAAACGGAGCGTATCATCGTAAACCGAGAAGAGGCGACCGAGAGGGCTACACTTATTCACGAAGAGCCAGCCAGGGTCAGTGTTATTGATCGAATCGGTAAGAAGAGGGTTGGATTCCCTCGTGACTCTACTCCAACTCCATCTGGATCAAGGGGCAGGAGTCGTGGTTTTCGACATCGCTTAAACAATAGCCGTAGTCGCAGCAGGAGTCGGTCTGAATCCAGAAGGCGTGGTGGTAGAACGTACTACTGTACCTATTGTCGTAGGAAAGGTCATACCCGCAAGTATTGCTATGATCTAAAGCACCAGAAACCGTCTGTTAAATCTGTTGTTGTTGAGGCGAATAAACCGGATTTGGCCGACAGAATGAGAAGAGCAAGAATATCGGAGTCAGAAGAGGAGATGGACGTTCTCATGGTGTCTGCTAGTCAAAGATCCAGTGCACCATGTATGATTGATCCTATAGTCGATGGTGAAAGACTACAAATGGAGATCGACAGTGGTTCCGCAGTATCCGTTGTATGCAGACAGACCTACGAGCGGAAGTTCGGAGTCTACGAGCTGTCCGAATGCCCTGTAAAATTAGCTGTCGTTGACGGAGCTCATCTGAACGTTAGTAGTACTGAAGAGCATGAAAGTCTTCACACCTTTATTCGGACGAGACTGGCTGGATGTTTTCTTCCCATCTTGGAGAGATGCTTTTCGTCCGATATCTGTGAACTATACAAGCATGTCAGAGGAGGAGGTCGTCGTAGAGGACATAAAAACTAAGTTCCATAGCGTTTTTGATAATGATTTTTCAACCCCTATCAAAGGCTTTGAGGCTGATTTGGTTGTCAAAGATAATACACCTGTATTTAAACGAGCCTATGATGTCCCTTATCGTTTGAAAGACAAAGTGGTTGAGCATATTGATTGCTTAGAACGGGATGGTGTTATGACACCCGTTG
Source organism: Ochlerotatus camptorhynchus (assembly GCF_037179485.1). NCBI lineage: Eukaryota > Metazoa > Arthropoda > Insecta > Diptera > Culicidae > Ochlerotatus > Ochlerotatus camptorhynchus. Next base: position 4,377,678 of record NW_027040988.1, read on the forward strand.
AAGCAAGTGAGTGGGCTTCTTTTGTCATAATTATCGTAAAAAAGGATCAAGGAATCAGAATGGTGATTGATTGCAAGGTCTCCATAAATAAAGTAATTGTACCAAATACCTATCCGCTTCCATTGGCTCAGGACTTGTTTGCTACTTTGTCCGGTTCTAAGGTTTTTATTTCTCTCGATCTCACTGGTGCTTACACCCAATTGCGTCTTTCCGAAAATTCTAGAAAAATAATGATTATAAACACAATCAAAGGTTTGTACTCGTACAATCGCCTACGACAGGGAGCATCAAGCAGTGCTGCCATTTTTCAAAAAGTGATGGATCAAGTTGATGATGATGATGGTCCCACCTCTTACCCCTACAAAGGTTTGAGCTGGACGATTTATCTTTAAGATAATTAAATATGACATTTTAACCAGGTTGGCAAACAAAATCGAACTGGTTTCAGTTACAGATATAAATTCCCTCTAAAGTTTACAGTTGCTTTACAGCGATATTAATGTGGAAAAGCTCAGGCGTCCACCTCTTAGTTCGCCTTTTTGTCCACCTAAAATATTCATAAGTATTACAAGCAATCAAAAGTTAATGAACAATCAACAAAGCATCCAATTACACTAGCAACCCCGCAATCTGATGTTATCATAATTTTCAGCAATGTCAGGAATGCTCACGAACCCCTAACATTTGCCAGAAAACTTACTACTAACTCAAGGTATCTTTCAAATAAGCTTCAAAATTGCATTTTTTTTTTATCAAATGTTAAATTCAGTCCTCTTTCTCGTAATACGCGCGCGAGGCTCAAACCTTTGTAGACTACTTTTTTTTTTAAATTAATCTACTATAAAATCAAATATTAAAAATCCATCATCATCCTCGTGGTGAACAGAAATAGTTTTTGCAGTGCTACAATAATTATTAAAAAGTCGTTATGACAGCTATCTATATAAAATAAGCCGTTAGAGATAACTTCGTCAAGATACATAATTTGTCAATTCATAAAAAAAAATCACTGGATAACTGTTCAAAAGACAGTTTTAACGTGTGAAATGCAGTGTCTTTTAAATTCTGTAAGTGTTGCTAAACGTTTGATATATCTAGGCATCGAATTGAAAACATTTATTCCTTTATAATATAATGAATTTTGTGAAGCACAAGTCAAGAAATGTGGTGTTCTTATTTCAATCGCGTTTCTAGTATTATATCTATGAAAGTCACTTCCTCTTTCAATTCGATCACACAAATATCGAGGCAGAAACCCGTAACTACTTTAAAAATGAACACCATAGTCAAATATACAATTCTTCGCTTCACCGACAGCCATTGTAAGGCGTCTAACATCAAAGTTGAGGAAGTGAATCTATTACATCTCAAAATCAAACGCATTATTTTATTCTGCACGCGCTGTAATCTCAATATTTGTATTGCATTGGCCAGAAATAAAATGGAAGAGCAAAAATCAAGATGAGGAGAGATGATTGATTTGTATAGCTGTATTTTACTGGCAATAGTTAAATCGTTTTTCAGTCGACATAGAATTCCATACTTCTTGGCAATTTTCTTGATGACATTGTCAATGTGAGAGTTGAACTTAAGTTTGTCATCAATAATCGTGCCAAGATAGTTAATTTCCCGAACGCGATCCCCCAATAGTCTCATCATCAATTACAACAGAGACGTTCTCATTTACTCGATTCCGCGAAATTACCATAAATTTAGTTTTACTTGTATTCAATTTTAACTGCTTTTACTTCAACCATCTACTTAGAGAACGCAAATCTTCATTCAAGTGTAAAACGGCATCATTTAGATCCTTAGCTGCAATGAATAACACAGTATCATCTGCAAAAAGATTAATGTCGCAAAATCGTAAAACACGTCGCAAGTCATTAATATACATAATAAATAACAGGGGCCCTAATACACTTCCCTGGGGCACTCCAAGGGTATTCCCCACGGGACTGGCAACAGAATCATTAAAAACAGTCCGTTGAGTTCTGTCAGACAAATAGCTTTCAAACCAAATTGCTGTTCTAAAAGGTTTAGTTGGAGTTTCTTGCTACCTTGACGACGCTGGTGACGATTTTGAAGACTGTAAAAATAAGCTTTTTTTGGTCTTAGAGCATTTGTCTAAGTTCATCATAAAAGTACATTTAAAAAAATGCAAGTTTTTTGTTTCTAGTCTGCCTTATTTGGGACATGTGTTAACAGATAGTGGACTGTTACCATGCCCTGAGAAAATTGAGACAATTCGAAGAGCTGTAGCTCCGAAAAATGTCACAGAGTTGAAGGCATTTTTGGGTTTGGTCAACTATTACGGTCGTTTCATTCCCAACTTATCCTCACATCTCAGCAAGTTGTACAGTCTGTTGAGGAAAGACACGAACTATGGTTGGAGCAAGGATTGTGAAAAATCGTTTGAAAATTGCAAAAAGTTGTTGTTGAATTCTAATCTTTTGGAATACTATGATCCTAACAAGCCAATAGTGGTTGCTTCCGATGCCTGTGGTTATGGTTTAGGAGGAGTAATTGCACATGTTGTTGACAAAGTAGAACGCCCTATCAGCTTTACTTCTTTCTCATTGAACGATGCACAGAAATCAAATCCAATTCTGCATCTAGAGGCATTGGCGATTGTTAGTACTATAAAAAAGTTTCATAAGTACCTGTATGGCAAGAAATTTACAGTTTATACAGATCACAAGCCTTTGATTGGTATTTTCGGAAAAGAAGGTAAGAATGCAATCTTTGTGACACGTTTACAGCGGTATATAATGGAGTTGTCTATTTATGACTTCGACATTTTTTACCGACCATCGTCACAAATGGGTAATGCGGATTTCTGTTCCCGTTTTCCTTTACCGCAAGAAATCCCTAAAGAGTTGCAACGTGATTACGTTAAGAACATCAATATCACTGCAGAGTTGCCTTTAGATTGGACGATTCAAGAAATTTAAATTTTAAAATTTTTGCATAACGGTTGGCCTAAAAAGTTAGACAAAAGGTTTAAAGACGTTTACTCGCATCATCAAGATCTTGAGGTGTTGAATGGTTGCCTGCTTTATCAAGATCGTGTTATAATTCCACAAAGATTGCAAAATTCTGTATTGAAGCTACTCCACAGAAATCATTCAGGCAAGATCAAGCAGCTAGCTAGGAGAACTGTTTACTGGTATGGAATCAATAGTGATGTTGAAAGTTTTGTGAAAAGTTGTCACATTTGTAATCAAATGTCAATTGCTTCCAAGAAGCCATCACAAACTAGTTGGATTCCTACTAACCGTCCTTTTAGTAGGATACACGCAGATTTCTTCTATTTCGACCACAAAGTTTTTCTTGTTCGCCGACAGTTACTCGAGATGGCTTGAAATTGAACTTATGAAAGGTGGTACAGATGCTAAAAGAGTGAAAAGTAAGTTCATGTCTTTGTTTGCTAGGTTTGGGCTACCAGATGTCATTGTGACTGATGGTGGACCGCCATTTAACTCTAGATATCTCATAGATTTCTGGGAAAAACAAGGCATCAAGGTCATGAAAAGTCCGCCATACCACCCTTCGAGTAATGGTCAAGCCGAAAGAATGGTTGTTATGTTGTTCGTGTTAAAGAAGTGTTGAAGAAGTTTTTGCTCGATCCACAAATGAAAGGTTTGGATCTTGAAGATCAAGTCTCTTGTTTCTTGTTTAACTATCGCAACACTTGTACTGAAGATTCAAGGTTTCCTTCAGAAAAACTGTTTAACTTTAAACCGAAAACGATACTAGACCTAGTCAACCCTAAAAATAGTTTTAAACAGCATTTGACAATTAAAAAAGAGTAGGAAAGCACTGGTTTTAATATTGACGAGTCTGAACGAGACGAGTTTGCTAAGTTACGTACAGGAGATCCAATCTACTTCAAGAATTTTAAGCCAACAGATAGAAAAAGGTGGTTGGATGCTACCTTTTTAAAGAAAGTTTCTCCAAATGTTTTCCAGGTTTCGCTTGGGGGACGCACGTGTATACGGCACATCGCGATCAAATCAAGTTCAGGTACCAGAGGCCTTGTAAGATCGTGTGTAAATGGCAGAATGATCATACGGACAGCAGGAAGCGTGCAAGAGAGGAAGCAGACGTTTCGGACTCGGATGAAGATTTTTATGGTTTTGTTTTGGATTCATGTTTATTCGACACACAAAATGGCAATAGTTTGTCATGCTCATCAGAGGCTGGCAATAGTTTGCCAATTAAACGATCAGGCAATAGTGTGCCTAAACCAATTCCTGCCTCGATTAACAACGACTTATTGCAGCCATCCAGTAGTTGGAAGTTAGGCAATACGGAACGTTCTAACGAACTACCAGCTTCGATTTCACCAAGCGATTTCGGTTTGATATTTCATGGAACTGAATCATCGCTTTCGTCACATCGACGGTCAAGAAGAAAAAGAAACCAAGATGTAACTTTTGGTAATCAAAGTGAAAGAAGATCTCTTCGTTCGAAACGAAAAAATCTAATAATGATTATTTCTATTATTAATTTGAATTTCATTCAGTCGAATTCTTACATATGTTTATAAAAGTTTAATAATTAATTTAGTCGTTAAGTTAAACATGAATTGCAACACAATGAATTGTATGAACAATCTCGAGGAAGGAGAACTGTAATGATCGGTTATTGTATGCGTGAGTGCGTGAGTACCGCTGATACTATATCAGCAATCCGAGAATAAACTCAGCTCAGTTTTTATCAGAGCGTGCAAACGATAACATAGGTGTTATACCTCGTACTTACATCCGAAAAATCTCTAAAACCTAATACCCATATTTACCCAGATATTGCAATAAAAATCTAAATAAAAGGACGTGCAAAATTTATAATTTAAAATTATTCACGAAGGCATAGTGATACTTCGACTGATTATTGTATTGCTCGATCCCTTTAACAATATGCTGCCGAATTTCGGATGATTTTCTTATGGTTGTATTCGTCATCAACTGATGAGCATCCATATGACTGTCCTCAAATAAAGGATGATATTCTCAGCTCCGCCCCTGGCAGGATTTCCTGCCGTTTTTTTATGAATGGGGCGGGACAGAAAGTATCTTTTGTGCAGAATATGAAAAAAAGGATGGACTTCGGATGTTAATCGAATTGCATATATAGAGGTACCAGATATGTTTAACAGTCAGTTATTGATGATTCACAATGAATTTTTTCTCTAATTTGAATGTTTTGGCTCTCTGGGCAGGTGCGGGTAGCACATTAGGGTTGATGCATATATTATGTCACGCTATAGAGGGGGACGCTAAGATTTTGTGACAAGCAATGCATTAGGTATAGGAAAAACGTTACGATAGGGGGGAGGGGTAAATTTATCCTCGATTTAGCGTGACATAATTAATGCATGGGCCCTTAATAGAATTAATTTTACTTAATTGTACTTTGTTTACTTTCAGGTTGTCAGTTTTTGGGATGGGGGAAGAGAGGAGGGGGGGTGTTTTGTTTAAATAATGTCCACGTTTCGATCTAGTTGAAGCCAGTCCCCTTCGACCCCATCGCGGGTTGTCAAGGTGATCATGCCATGATCCACCTCTAGGGGTGTTTACATCTGTGCTTATCTGCTAGCGCTAGTGTATTAACATGCTGGTAGACTCTGATGCCCTGCCTACATTATGCTGGCTACTTTTTACACCGTGCTAGCATCGACAAACCGACATGACACTTAATTCTGACTTATGCCCGAAAAACGTAAACGGCCGATTTAAATGTGCAATGATCCAAACTGTCAAAACCATAGGATTTTTTTTATCTAGATAAAAATAATCTGTCCAGATTAGATCAGACACGAACCAATTCATAACTTTTGCATACGGGTTTATGACTTAGCTAAATATTTCCCACGAACACGGAGCCAGGTGTCAGTAGTGTGATTTGGTCAGAAATTTTATTGTTTTGGCTATGGTCATGCATGTCGGCTTGTCAATGGTGCTAGTACACTAGCGCTAGCAAATCCGTATAAATGTAAACACCACATTAACCGCTAACTTGTTACTGCTTGCAGGACCCAATTCCACGCCATCCGAAGCGGTAATGAGCAGAGGCACGACAGCAGCGCAGTGTCATATGTTTTTAGGTTCAAACAGAACGATGTGCAGCCAAATGATACTGGATTATGATGACTTGACTGGGTTTGGGTAAAAACGTTTATTTCAGAATACATTGCAAAAATTATCATATGCACATTTTTAAATTTTTAAACTATTTATTTCAGCAGATCCGTGAAGTAATATCCTATAAATTGGCGTATTTTTATTTTTATTTCATCTATAAACGACAAAGTTATAATCCTTCAAAACCTAGCACTATTTCACCATACATCCTGATGAATGTGGGCGTCTTAGTGGAAATCCTGTATAATGAGAGAGAGAAGGATTAGTATTTTCCATTTAATTCCACTACTTTATTTGCTTATCCTTGACAGATACGCGTATTTCGTCTACAATGTGCAGACTTCTTCAGTGTCTTGTACTAATACTCGACTCGATTATATCACCATACATATTTTTTGATTTGCACCCCAGTACAGTCGACAAAGACGTAGTTCTACGCCAAATAAAAAAAAAATTAAATAGTGATTAAGGTGTGTATGAGCCGCATATCAGCGTTATATAGCAAAAAGGCGATTAGCGGGCTTATTGGTTACTTGGGTCGAGTCGTCGGATTAACGAGATCCGGATTAGCCGGAGACTGAACTTGTCGTCCCGAAGATGAAACTGTTTGACAACACATGATTTTTTCGGTTGGATAGATGAGCTCACGGAGCTACTATACTAATTAATACCCATGCAGCAAATTTCAAACACGTATTATGATATCTCTTGATATGAGCAAGAGGAACTGTGGCGTCTCCAAACCGCAGAAACGACTGGTGATCGCCAAAAATGACACCAGCAGAGAAATGCAAATACGCATTACGGCAGAGAATCGTGCTTAAAGGGTGATACGGTCAAAATTTGGTCAATAACAACTTGACGTATTTCTTTCAATTTTGCATTTAAAAAACCTGAACACCCCTCATTTTGAAGGTGTGTGTGTGTAGAATGTTGCTCCTATTTTGATTTTGGAATTCACTCTTCAGTTGTCAAAATGCCGTCCAAGCAAGAAGAGCAGCGTATCAAAATTTTGCTCGCGCATCGCGAAAATCCGAGCTACTCGCACGCAAAGTTGGCAAAATCGCTAAAAGTTGCCAAATCAACCGTTACAAATGTAATTAAAGTGTTTGGGGAACGTTTGTCGACAGCCAGGAAGTCTGGATCGGGGGGAAATCGAAAACCGGAAGCCGCTGAGACGACAAAGAGAGTTGCCGGTAGTTTCAAGCGAAGCCCTAACCTCTCTCTCCGAGATGCCGCAAATAAGCTGGGTGTATCGTCTACAACCGTGCATCGAGCCAAAAAACGAGCCGGATTATCGACTTACAAGAAGGTAGTGACTCCAAATCGCGATGATAAACAAAATACGACGACCAAAGCGCGATCCCGGAGGCTGTACACGACGATGCTGGCGAAGTTTGACTGCGTGGTAATGGACGACGAAACCTACGTCAAAGCCGACTACAAGCAGCTTCCGGGACAGGAGTTTTATATGGCAAAAGGAAGGGGAAAGGTAGCAGATGTTTTCAAGCACATGAAACTGTCAAAGTTCGCAAAGAAATATCTGGTTTGGCAAGCCATCTGTACATGTGGCTTGAAAAGCAGCATTTTCATAGCTTCCGGGACTGTCAACCAAGAAATTTACGTGAAAGAGTGTTTGAATAAACGTCTGCTGCCTTTCCTGAAGAAACACGGTTGTTCCGTACTGTTTTGGCCGGATTTGGCATCTTGCCATTACGGTAAAAAGGCCATGGAGTGGTACGCCGCCAACAACGTGCAGGTGGTTCCCAAGGACAAGAACCCTCCCAACACGCCAGAGCTCCGCCCAATTGAGAAATACTGGGCTATTGTCAAGCGGAACCTAAAGAAGACCAAAAAAACTGCTAAGGGCGAGCAGCAGTTCAAGGCAAACTGGCTTTCTGCGGCGAAGAAGGTGGACAAGGTGGCTGTACAAAATCTGATGGCAGGGGTCAAGCGTAAGGCCCGGCAATTCGGATTTGGAAAAGCGGAAGCCTAACTGAATATTTTTCCTGAATTTTATACTAATTGAACTTGAAAAAGAAATTTAATTTGATTTTTTAAATAAACGATTTCACCGATTTACACGCGTTTTTCCTTGACCAAATTTTGACCGTATCACCCTTTACTCTGATCGAATAAAATTGACTTTCTACAAAACGCTGATTGTTTTTCCACGTAGAGAACCAACGTGCCCAAGGAGTTTTCTAACGAAAGGTGTTACGTACCATCTACGGCGGAGTGCAGATGGATAACGCAACGTGGAGGAGACGAATGAGCAATGAATTGCACCAGCTGCTACGAGAATCACCCATCGTACACACAACTAAAATCGGGCGGCTATGGTGGGCTGGGTACGTCGAAAGAATGTCGGTCGACAACCTAGTGAAAATGGTTCTCGAAAACGTTCCGACTAGAACAAGACGAGCGGCTGGAAAGGTAGTGTCGTGATTTTCGGCGGGCCTGTCGGATGCCTTCACAAAATGATGGTGCTCCATGGTGTCAGGTGTGGGATATCTCAAGTCCAAGGGAGCCTTACTGGGTGTCCCGCTGTCCAGTACTGTCCGGATGACCTCTGGGTTGTGATTGCAGATCGCTTTGGGGCCGTGAGGTAAACTCCAGGAAAGCTGGCCGAAGCGTACTGCTTACCGTTCGTCGGCCACGGAATATGGGCACGGCTGCTGCTTTCCTCACCGTCCGTCGAGCAGATCCGCCACGGAATGTGGCATCGTCCGGGTATACTGGGAGTCCGCTAGATGGGGATTGCAGATCGCTTAAAGCCGCAGTGAGGTAAACTCAGAAAAACCATCAGTTGGCCAAAGCGGTTGCTGCCTACCGATTGAATGAACCCGGGTGGGGCACTACTGCTGCTTTTAGGGAGATGTGCTCTCCTCGCCGTTTGCCAATCGAATGAGCCCAGGTGTAGTAGTAGTAGTAAAATTATGTTTATTTCTGTTGATTATGGTAGTACATTGATTTATCATTTTAATTGATAAGCCTACCTGGCTCTTCATCTTTGTTCAATTTGATATTCTAATTTAATATTTGCGTTTTTCAACTAGTTTACAGAATACCCCTTTGAGGGTGTGTTTTATTTGAATTGAAAAAAGTGATAACCTACCTAACTACGAGTATAACTTAACCTAACGTGCTAGATCACGTATGATCTGATGATTTGATGTCAGACAGGTGTCTCTGAACCTTTCCAGGATGAATACTTTCCGTTCTTCTAATGTCTGAATTCCAGCCTGGAGGTGGATCTAAGAATTTCTAGTCCGAGGGGGGCTGTTTAGGACCATCCTAAGGATCTTGTTCTGGATCCTTTGGAGTTTAAGGTGATGGCATTTTGCGCAACTCTCCCAGATTGGCATACCGTACTCGATTACAGGAAGGTTGATTTGTTTGTAGACAGCAAGCTTATTTTTCAGGGACAGGGTTGACTTCCTGTTGATAAGTGGATACAACGATCTTATCAAGATGTTGCACTTGGGTTTCGGCTTGTCAACGTGATCCCTGAACAGAAGCTTACTGTCTAGTGTTAGCCCGAGGTACACGACCTCTTTGGACCATTCCACCACTGTGCCGTTCAGGCAGATCTTGTTATTCTCCGACGGAACAAGTCTGGGAGATTTAGAGTGTGGAAAGACAATGGGTCTTTGCCGCGTTGATACGGATCTTCCAGCTATTGAAATATTCAGACAGGACGTCCAGACCTCTCTGAAGTTTGGAAGTCAGAGCTCCGATGACCCTACTCTTGTAGACGATGGATGTGTCATCTGCGAACAGAGACAATGATCCACCATCAGGGAGAGCCGGCATATCGGAGGTGAACAGGTTGAATAGGATGGGGCCAAGGATGCTTCCTTGTGGAACCATTCAGAGAGACTCGGAACGTCCTGTCTGATAGATAGTTGTTTATTATCTTCACTAGGAAGATTGGAAGACCGTACTGCTGCAATTTGAACACCAGGCCATCATGCCAGACATTGTCGAACGCTTTTTCAACGTCCAACAACGCCATGGCAGATGTTTTCGAAACAGACTTGTTCGTTTTTGTTACTCGAGTCAGCTGGTGGACGGTCGAACGACCTTTCCGAAAACCAAACTGTTCCTCGAGTAACAAGTTGTTTTTTCGGATGAGTATGACTTTAGCTGACTGCCAAGTCTGAGGCACTGATTAAAAATGTGCCAGATGGTTGTAGAATCTGGAGCTCAAGTGTTTGAGTTCCAGATTCAGGATGTTGTCGAAACCTGGGGCCTTCATGTTGTTAGATGATTTGATATAGGCCAACAGTTCGTCAGCCGTAATCTCGGATTCCTCTGGAAAAATGTTAGGAATCTGAAGAAGATTGGTTGCATTTTCAGCAACCTCAGATTCATGAGGGCTGACGATGTTTTGTCCGAGATTATGGGAGCTGACGAAGTGTTGACCTATCACGGCAGCCTTCTCTTCAGGAGTTATCAGATGGGTCGCCAGGACGATCCAGTGGGGTCAGTAGTGGAATGGGCCTAGGCTTGTTTTTAAGAATTTTTGTAAGTTTCCAGAAGGGCTTAGCACAATCTGGAAGAGATCGGATCTTACTAGCAAAATCGTTATTTCTAAGATCCACTATCCTGGCCTGAATGATCTTTGTTAATCAATTACAATTGGTCTTTAAGTTAGGCATGTCAGTACGCTGGTACTGCCTACGAATAGTTTTACGGAGTCTAATCAGATCTTTGTTAGGGCTGTCAAGGTTTAGAGTGTTACTCACCTGTCTGGATACTGGCACGTGTTGTTCCCTGGCCCGGGAAATCGCCTCCTCGATGGTTTGTAGACACCGGTCAACATCTTCGGACGTCCCCGGTTGGACATCGTAGTCGATGGTTGTGTCGACGCAGTGTTGATGTGTCCCATGTTGCTTACGAAGATATCGATGGTCGCATGGACCCCAGACCGACTCAACCGGGTGGGAGAGTCCGGAGCCAAGATGGTATAGTGGCCCTCTTGCAGGTCTTCATTGAGGATGATGCCGTTTCTATTGCTCAGACCGTTGTCCCAAGCTTGATGTTTTGCGTTCAGATCGCCAGCGATGATAAAGTTCCCGCTCCTCCGGGTGAGTTTGATGATGTCTTTGCGGAGGGCCACTGACGACCCGTCCCTGATGTTGGTTTGCTTGGGGCAGTAGGCCGCGATGATGGTGATTGGGCCAAGTGATGTGCTCACCTCCACTCCGATGGCTTCAATTGTTTTCAGCTGGAAGTTTGGTAGCAGCCGGCAACTGATGTTCTGTCTATGCTTGTTCGTCAGTGAGCAAGCGTTCCAATTTGCAATTTTTATAGCTTCACGGTCCATACTTGGTGACGAGTGACAAGGCAGCATGAAGCTGTTCAGATCGAGTCTTGCAGGTGCGCAGAATGACGATCACCTCTGCAACCAGCGTTACTAGTTCCTCTGATGTTAACGGAGATTCGTCAACTGAGTCACCTGAGGCAACACGGGCATACGATAGTCCAGGCGCCGAGGCAGAAGCTTGATTTGGCAGAGCTGCAGCAGCAGTGAGGTGATGCTGAGCTGAGGGGGCGGCTCGTTGACTGTTGTTGAGAGGTAGCGGTGGAAGATTTGGGACCAGACGACAAGGATGGATTGCCGGGTATTGTTCGTCCGTGATGGCTGGTGGTGCACGTTTATTCCGATGCCGGCCTGGCTGGTTGCTAGTAACCACCTTCTTCCTCATGGTGATGAATTCCGTTCGCTTGGGACAGTTCCGAGTAGTGGCACGGTGAGTTCCGCCGCAATTCACGCACTTCGGGTCGGTGTCATCAGCTTGAGCACAGGTCGCCGTCGAGTGGGCCATAGCACACTTGTCGCAGCGTGGTTTCATATGACAGTTCTTCGTGTCATGGCCGAAGGAGAGGCAACTTGTGCATTGGGTCACATCACGGTGTTGCGGCTTGTAGTATTCCCAGTCGATAATGACCTGAAACAGGTCACATATGTTGCTCTTGAGCGCAGCAAGGGCGGTGGAGCCCTTCGTGAGGTGGACCAGAAACAGTTGGTCACGATAGTTGGTATTGGGCATAGGCCGTCGATTCATTGGGTGGACTGCCTCTGGTTTCAATCCGAGCCTCACCAGCTCATCTTTTACGGTAGCCGCTTCGTACGACGGCAGACCTCGTAAAACAACCTTCAATGGTTTCATCGAAGGCAAATCGTGAGTGTAAAACTCCACTGTGCTGTTCTTCAGCAGGTCACCGACCAACTTGTACTGCTGTAGGCTGGAGCACATGATCTTTGTTCCAACGCTACAGATTTTGAATCGCGGGAGCAATTTGCGTTTTGCCAGCTCATCCCTAAGCTGGGCGACGTCCTTCATCGGGGTAAACAGCGGGGGAATCCGCTCCTTTTTCGCAATTTCAGCGGCGTCACCAATTGGTTGCTCTGTAGCAGACGATTTGCTGCGTCATCCGAAGCGCGCTGGGATCCGTTTGGGCCTTCTTGCTAGGGCCCTCCGATGCAGAAGCAGTAGTACGCTTGCGTACCATGCTTTGTTTATTGGAAAGTGCAATTAGACCACCCCCCGAGCATCTAGACAGCTCCAGTGTAATGCTAATGTACCCCGAAAATTCTGGTACTCTGGTTCTGTCAAATCGAATAATGGTGGAGTAAATTTACAATTGGTCTTATTTTTTTATCAACTTTTTTTTCCCGGTTTTAAGTTTTTTGTTTTTTTTTTTTACTTTTTATAATAACATTGATATTTTTTCTAATAGTCTTCCAATCGACTCAGCATGACGGGATCGGAAAATGTCTGTCTATTTATGTGTGTGAGAGAGCACGTAAGACAATTTTCTTATATGTATTTCTTGGCAACCACTCTACCGAATTGAACGCAACAACAACCAAATGAAAGCTACCATGATTCTATAGAATGTTAATTAATAGATTTTCAATCGATTAACTGGTTCCGGACATGTGGACGGAACAAGACCCAAAAATCCGGGAACTAAGTGATGTTTGTCGGCAACCACATAACCGAAATAAACGAAACCCTTTAATCGGGTTACTGCCCAGTGCCCACATAGGAAATAGCCATAAAAAGTGCTTAAAAACCTGTGCAGGTTCCGAACTATGTGTCATATGGTTAAACCATTTGGGTTATGGTTCGTGTATGGAACATTTTTATTAGGGTGGTGCTGTCGGGGTAATTTTTAAAAAGAATATCAGAATTTACAGAAATAAGAAGTGCCAGATCACACCACTGGTGGATTAATAAAGTAATACGTCTCACTCAAAATTTATTCTTGGTTTGCTTTCGAAGTCCACATGAAGTGAAACAAAAACATGTTTTCTGATGTGAAAAAAGTTGTGCCACCAACTTTGGCTGACCCCATTGTTTACGTACGGTGGAGACATCTACAATTTGCAAGTGGGTACGTGAAACTAAGGTTTTCTGTCTAGATGCTCGGGGGGTGAATTAGACTTGCCAATGCGCCTGTCGATGACGCCACTTCCACGACGCGAACGTAGCAATAAAACGAACTAGAAAAAACTCGATAGGTCTAGCAACGAATGAATGCCGGGAAAAATGATAATGCTTGCTCTTATAGTATTTGCTCTGCTACTGATTAAGCCGTCAAAAAATCGTAATCATCCAATTTTCGGAGGACACAAACAGATGTGATTGAACAGTAAGTTTACTTTTAGTTATTTTATAGGGGAATTTACGTATTCTCGTCAATCTAAGCAGCGTCCGAACTTCTATTAGCGATTTCTCAGCGTCACACACATACATGGCAGGTTTCTTTGTTGACATTTATCTGCTGCTTGCTGTTCTACCAATTCCAATCGACAGAATTGATCAAAACGGGTTGAACATGTTTTTACAACGCTCCAAACTTCTCAGGTGAGTGTGACTATTGTCGGCAGTCTCTTTTTCTTCGGCACTCTTTCCATTTGAACTGCGTGTTAACCAGCTGTTCTATTATCGGCAACTCGAAATCAGCCGTATTTTGTAGTGTATTTATTTCATTTAAAGAAAAATATGGCAGAACAGGATTGCGCAGTCGTAAAAATGTAATCAGATTGAAGCTGAAAAGGTAAGGAATCGGCTTAATACATTCAGCGAAGAGTTTTGATGGGAAAATACAGTGAAATTAACGTTTCAATTTCGGTTGCCGAAAACAGTCAATGGGTGCCGAAGCCATAATTTACCCTATTTTATTATTATTTATATTATTATGGTTACACAGCATCACTTTCCTACAGGTAGGTCTACCGACATACGGAACTGGGGACCCATGGATCGAGTTGAACTAAGAAATCATGCTCAGCAAAGGACAACCAAGTCTGAATGATAAGGTAAGTATCAATTCACAAGAGCCGTTGAATAATGAAGATGGCCCTTCCAACACATAATGCATTTTCAACCAAATAAAACCTGAGAATTCAGTAGCATCTCTACTCATTTTTATGAAATACGCTGCCCTTAATCGCATACCAGTTCCATCTTTGCTTGATTTCCTATTCTTATGGGACAGTTATGCGATCAAGGGTAGTACAAATTTACGTATGAAGATTTTTGTAATTAGTCGAATATTTTCCCGTAGATGGGCAGCATCGCGCCCGAAACCGATCGACAGCAAGCTTTAAACGTTGTATGAAAGATAAGTCTTATATGTATGTCTTGTTGTCTCGCGTCGCTTCTTATTTTCAAGAAGTGCCTTATGCTAGCACAAAACACTAAATTAAAAGATGAATGTGTTTTTTTCTTTCTTCTTCTTCATTCTGGCTGTATTATTTTTTATATTTTTATTTTATTTTGACTAATCGGGATGCTTTTTCGTTGACCACAGTCACGCAGTGCTACTGATTACAATGGAGTAACCATTTTCAGCAGACTACAGTGGGCTGGGCATGTCGATTTATTGTTTACTGATAAATGGCAATAATATCCAGCAGGCTAAAATACGTCCCCACACCAAGAATGAACAATCCAAACCCTCCCAGCACAATGTTCTTCAGTAGCCGCCACCTCATCCAACCGAAATCCGACGGCCATCGAAACACCGTATCCAGCACGATAGGGGTCACCAATGCCAGCGTTGCCGATCCAATCGAGCCTACAAATCCAATGAATGGTTCCAATTGTGGAACCGTCAATGCAAGGCCCATCATCGCAATAACGATCGCGAGCCGAATCCCCACCTGGGCTACGTTCTGTCGGCGTTCGGGAATTTTGTGTCCAATCTTTCGCCACAGAATCTCCATCGGAACGTAGTAGTACAGCCCGAGAGTAAGGAGTATGGCTATCGCCGCAAGGATTTGCGTTGATTTGGCCAGGCTGTAAACGGAGATGGTTAGGTTTAGGAATGGTAAAGCAGTTAATTAACATGGCTTACAGTTCATCATTGGGTAGATTCAGTGTAACCGAACCTTTGGTTTCCTGTCCGTAGGTAGCGTAACCGAAAAATCCCACAATAGTGTACATAATGGTTATGAAGCAGATCGCCACGTTGGCAACTCCAAAGGGTTGCAGAAAGTGCTGAGGATGTTTCATTTTGTTTTCCACCGGAAGCACAATGCCAATGCCTTCGATCGCATAAACTGCCGTCCTACGGTTGAAATATCACTCAATTAACTGTTTTCTAGGTATGCCAAACAAAACTCTCATACCCAAAAAATGATGGTATATTGCTCAATTCTGGCCATAAATTGCAATTTGATAGGTACACCGGTTCCTTGAAGATGTAGAACAAGGTAATGATGAACACCACAATGATGGAGGTGTTTGCCAGCAGGGAGAACGGTACCAGGTATTTGAGTTCACGCACTTGAGTTATCACAGCCACAACGCACGTTGTCAGTAAAATGTAGATTCGGGTATCCCAATTGATCTCTAGTTCATAGTTGATCACGTCTCGTAGCGTTGTTGAAACAAAAACCAGATATACGCAGACCGAGAAGTAGCTGATTACCAGCAGCATATAGTCTATGTACGCTCTAAAATATATATATTATTAAAGTTATCGTTTGGGGAGAGCAACATTATGGATAGGCAATTACTTGGCAAGTCCCGCAAATTTACGAATTCCGATCGGCCCGTTGGCAAACACGTTCTCAGCTGTTTCGGCAAAACCCAGCACGGGTATTTTGTGTCGCTTACATGATTTTTGCGAGGTTCCGACCAGTAAATGAACGCAATGTGCGTAGATCAGCGCGACTAGCAAAGTTCCTAAAATTCCAAATACAAGACCGCCATTCTTGAAGGCAAAAGGCATCGCCAGTATTCCGGTACCGAGGGAGCCCTTCACCATGTGAATGAGCGTTCCGGTAGATCTAAAACGAAAAGGAATACTACATAAATTTCATTACCTTCTGGAGTCAATTTTGCTTACGAATTGGCTTTGTGAATTTGGCGCTTCTCAAACGGATTGTACTCATCGTGTTCGCTGCAATTATGTATAAGCAGAGTTTGAGAAAATGATCTATTGGGATCTCTTAAAGCATACTCACGCATTCGCGGGCGCAAAGTGAAAGCGCTCTTGTGAGATGTTCATATTGTCCATACTAGCAAACCTCGACTATACGAACAACCACGCGGTTACCCTGGAAACCCCCGTCTACGACGGTTGGGCCAGCTTTACAAAAAAAAAACTACCTCCAAGCAAAACAATCTCTTACGTGAACATGCACTCTCATCTGAGAATGAGTGTATAGTTGGGTTAGTGCTCTGTGGTCTCACGGATTCAAGTTTATGTTGCAGTATTATCACAAGTTATCACTTTTTAAAACTGCAGATGTAAAACTAACCACCTAGAACGTTGACGCTTTCTGGCCAAAAAAGACGGCGATTGCTTGGAAGCTAGAACGAAAATCAGCACCCATGCTTCATAGACAAACGTAGCTAAATACTACTTAGGCTTTTGACAGTGCACTAGTATCGTATCACAATAAAGTACTTCTTTATCTCGCGACACCGAGATAAGTAGCTTTACATCTACTATCATCATCGGTTGGTTTGAACGATGAGAGCCTCAGATAGTCGTAAGTGTAAAATGATCGGTCATAAAGCACAGTATTCTGGGAAGTTCGGTTCGATTCTTGATCCTATATAGAGGAGTTTATCGGGTTGGCAATTCTAAAGGGTTTGTGCGTAATAACAGGTGCTAATTAAGTTAACTAAGTCAAGAGTAGACACATGCTTCAGTAGGAACGTGATTCGAAATTGGTACGATTTTAAGCGCGTGTTGGCGTTGCTTTTGCTTAGACTTGTGAGACGAGAGAGATTGCTTAGCAGCACACAGTGCCTGATGGTCGAATCTCAAATAGACTTGCTCTTGAAATGACTTGTAATCAGTGTTTCAAATGCTCATTGCAGCTAAAATGCTACTTTTCTAAATTATATATTATTATTATTATCTATGAGATATTGTTGTTTTTTTTTATATGTATGATGCAAGAAGAGGAGGTAGTTTTTTTTTTTTTTTGAGTACCCAGTGACTGAGTAGACTCTACTTTTTTTTTAACTCTTTATTTGTTTCAAATTCAAAATAAATTACATTTCATTTTTAACCTAGGTGCTCCAGTTACTGCAGTAACGTACCAGCCTTAATTGTTATGATATATATCTAAGTGTTTTTACATTGTTCATGTCTTGACAATTAAGTATTTTAAACAGGTTTTTTAACCTGCATGTCAGTATAACAATTGATATCTTAAAACTAAAAACTAAAACTAAATCTTATCTAAGTATAAAGGGAATTAATCGTTGCAATTGAGGATTGCAACGATTTTTGCCTGAAATTATTAATTATTTTGTTGGACATTTGTTCTAAAGTCTCAACATTCGAAATTCTATGTACTTCGGTTGTACTGTACCAGGGAGGCAACTTCAAAATCATTTTCAGAATTTTGTTCTGAATCCTTTGAAGTGCTTTTTTCCTGGTAGTGCAACAACAAGACCATATTGGCACAGCGTAAAGCATGGCCGGTCTAAAAACTTGTTTAAATATTAGAAGTTTATTCGTTAGGCAAAGTTTGGATTTCCTGTTTATAAGAGGATACAAACATTTTATATATTTGTTACATTTGGCTTGAATGCCCTCAATGTGATCTTTAAAAGTTAATTTTTGGTCAATTATTAATCCAAGATATTTCACTTGGTTTGACCAGGAAATTGGAACTCCGTTCATAGTGACTATGTGACTACTACTAGGTTTCAAAAAGGAAGCTCTAGGCTTATGTGGAAATATTATAAGTTGAGTTTTGGAAGCGTTGGGAGAAATCTTCCATTTTTGTAAATAAGAAGAGAAAATATCTAAACTTTTCTGCAGTCTGCTGCAAATAACACGAAGACTTCTTCCTTTAGCGGAAATGCCTGTGTCATCAGCGAACAAAGATTTGTGGCAACCCTGAGGCAAATCAGGGAGGTCCGAAGTGAAAATGTTATACAATATAGGCCCAAGAATGCTACCCTGAGGAACTCCTGCCCTAACAGGTAGTCGATTAGATTTGGAATTTTGATAATTTACCTGTAGAGTTCTGTCAGTTAAATAATTTTGAACTAATTTCATAATATAAAGTGGAAAATTAAACTTTTTCAATTTAGCAATCAAACCTTCATGCCAAACACTGTCGAATGCTTTTTCTATGTCTAGAAGAGCAACTCCAGTTGAGTGGCCTTCCGATTTGTTTGAACGAATTAAATTGGTAACTCTTAAGAGTTGATGAGTAGTTGAATGCCCATGGCGAAATCCAAACTGCTCATCTGCAAAAATTGAGTTCGTATTGATGTGAAGCATCATTCTATTCAAAATTATCTTTTCAAAAAGTTTACTTATTGAAGAAAGCAAACTTATTGGACGGTAGCTAGAAGATTCAGCTGGATTTTTATCCGGCTTCGAAATTGGAACTACTTTTGCATTTTTCCATTTATCAGGAAAGTATGCTAAATGGAAACATCTGTTAAATAATTTTACCAAGAAAGACAAGGTACTCTCTAAGAGTTTTTTGATGAGGATATAGAAAATTTCATCATCACCTGGAGCTTTCATATTTTGAGACTTTTTAGTTATAGACCTTACTTCGTCCAAATCAGTCCCCCAGGAATCATCAAAAATATTTTCCCGAAAGAAAATATTCAGAAAATCCCGAGCAACCTGATTCTCAATAGGACTAGTAAGACCCAAACTGAAATTATGGGAACTCTCGAATTGCTTAGCAAGTTTCTGAGCTTTTCCAAATTTGTGATCAAAACTTTACCACCTTCTTGCGCTGGAATAGGCTTTTGAGGTTTTTTCAAAATTTTTGTGAGTTTCCAAAAGGGTTTGGAACTTGGGTCTAATTTAGAAATATTATTTTCAAAAGTTTTGTTCCTCAGGGCAGAGAATCGCTTTTTAATTTGTTTTTGCAAATCCCGCCAGATAACCTTCATGGCAGGATCGCGTGTTCTTTGATATTGTCTCCTACGGACATTTTTAAGACGGATCAAGAGCTGAAGATCGTCGTCTATTATAATTGAATCGAATTTAACCTCGCATTTTGGTACTGAGGCAGCTCTTGCTGCAACTATAGAAGTAGTCAGAGATTCAAGAGCATAATTAATTTCATCTTTGGTTTCCAAAGGAATGTTTGGATCGAAGTTATATTCCATAAATGTTCGATATTGCTCCCAATCAGCTCTATGGTAATTGAAAGTAGAGCTGTTGGGATTACAAATTATTTCTTGGGATATTTCAAAAGTTACTGGAAGGTGATCAGAACCGAAGTCAGCATGGGTAACCAGTTGGCTACAAAGTTGACATGAATCAGTTAAGACCAAATCAATAGTGGCGGGATTTCTCGCAGAAGAAAAGGATGTTGGGCTGTTTGGATATTGAATAGTGTAATAACCTGCAGAACAATCAT
Source organism: Ochlerotatus camptorhynchus (assembly GCF_037179485.1). Classification (NCBI taxonomy): domain Eukaryota; kingdom Metazoa; phylum Arthropoda; class Insecta; order Diptera; family Culicidae; genus Ochlerotatus; species Ochlerotatus camptorhynchus. The sequence goes on from NW_027040988.1 coordinate 4,397,709, forward strand.
CAAACAGAATATTACCATAGAGGTAACTCTAAGACTAGTAGGTCCCGAAGAAAATCATTATTATTTTTGGCTCACTCAGTACCAGAACAACGGTCCCAAGCAGTCCCAAGCTATTTCACTCACCCCTGCATGTTCTGCATGAATCCATACACCCCTGATGTTATCTGTCAAACTTTCATAGCGAATCAAAACAAACATAGTGTAGTAATAGAATTTCAACTAGAATAGGGTACGTTAATCGTTTGCTTGGGACCAATAGGCTACTAAAGTGGTGAGCCAATTTAAAATCGTTAGTTTCGTATTGATTGTTGATATTACCATTGGAATTGCTTTGAGCATTATTCCATGAGCGGTGTTTTGCATTAAAATCACCAATAATGAAGAATTTAGACCTATGACGGGTAAGTTTCTGGAGGTCACCCTTGAGAAAATTCTTTTGCTGGCCTACGCATTGGAATGGCAAATAGGCAGCTATAAACGTAAGTTGTCCAAATTTTGTTTCAACAGAAACCCCCAAAGTTTCAAAAACTTTGGTTTCAAATGAAGAAAGAATGTTATGTTTGATTCGTCTATGAATAATGATGGCAACGCCACCACAGGGTCCATCAAGACGATCATTTCTATAAATCAAGTAATTTGCGTCCTTCTTAACCTTATGGCCAGGTTTAAGGAACGTTTCAGTTATAACGGCAATATGCACGTTATGTACTCTCAAAAAATTAAATAGCTCGTCTTCATTATCTTTAAGAGATCGAGCATTCCAATTTACAATATTTAATGCTTTAAAATCCATTACTGAATTTTAAAGTCATGACAATATTATTTGCAAATTTTACTCCAGTTTGAATAGCATCAAACATGGAGTTAGATTTAAGCATATCAGAAATCATGTCAATTAATGATTTCTGTAAAAATTCCATTTTAGGGGCAGTAATGCTTCCTAAGTCAAAATTGTCAAAATTTCCGTTAGAACGTTGGTTAGTATTTTGATTTCTACCCGCTGCAATAGCAGCATAGGTAGCTCCATTAACTCGCTGAACATTGTTAGCAGCGAGGGGAGTAGGTACAGATGAAACATTTGAAGCAGGGGAGATATTTGTACCAACGGGTACGAATGTAGAATTTGTTCCTCGCTGACCGTTGTTAACAGCAGAGGAATTTGTACCTGGTCGGAAACGTGGAGCGTTTCCTACCTGACGGTTAGAACGAGATTGTAGGATCGCTTTGCGAGTCTTACATTCCCAAAAATTGGATTTGTGGTTTTCACCACAATTTGAACATTTAAATTTCTTAGGATCTTCCTTCACAAGACAGTCGTCCTTTGCGTGAGAGGAATCACCACAATTCATGCATTTAGCTGGCATGTAGCAATTTTTAGGAAGTTTCCTCCTGAGGTTTTGGAAATTTCCTCCAGTCTTCCTGAAGTGTTCCCACTTCACTCGGACATGGAGCATAAGGCTAGCTTTTTCTAAGGCCTTAAGGTTGTTTAGTTCACTAGACTTGAAGTGAAATAAATAAAAATCATTAGAAATCCCGTTGCGTGAATCGCCAGGACGGGATTTCATTTTCATTTTGATTACTTGGAGTGGCACAACTCCAAGTAATTTTGCCAGTTCATCTTTGATCTGATCCAGGGATTCACCACTGGGCAGTCCTTTCATGACAACCTTGAACACACGTTCAGTTTTGGTGTCGTAAGTAAAAAATTTGTGCTTCTTCTCAGTAAGATACTTGAGAAGACATTTAAATCCGTCCAAGGTTTCAGCCAATACACGGCATTCACCCCGACGTCCAATTTGTAGTGAAAACTTAACTTTCACGAAATTCAAAAGTTCCATGCGAAGAGCATGGAAATCGGTAGTGGTTATCACAATAGGGGGAATCTTTTCCTTCTTGGCATTAAGCCGGGAAAGTTTACTAGAATTTTTCTTGGATGATGGATCATTCTCATCATCCGTGAGCAAATCAAATTGATTACTCAAATTAATTTCATCAGAAGGGGGGTCAAGAGTTTTTTTTTTTTTTATTAATTACTTTATTTGTACAGGCTCAATCGAATAAACTTTACAGAGCCGAATTATCATTTTTGTTATACATATTGATTTCTTATATTTAATGTTAAAGGAGCTGGACCGGATACTCGCGGTTGTCTCGAGGTTAGTGGGGGGGATTCACAATTTTTTTTGATGGGAAAAGGGAGAGGGAGGTTTGAAATGTGGTTTACGATACAAATATTTAATTAATCCTAAAACATGAACTAATTTCTATTCATCTTGAAAACAAACATAAAAAAAACCCACACGTACAAAATACAAACTAAACACAAGGTTAATAAAACTTACAATCTAATGTTAATATTCTTAAAGTAAACATATATGAGTTTCATAAACTCCAGATCGCGTCTAGCCAAAATATCCCGAACTGGAACATTAGGTTGTCTACCTCGAGCCCGAAGGGAATCGTACAGTTCAGATCTGACTCCGCGATGCTCAGCACAAGACCAAATAATGTGATCTGCGTCCTGGTAACCATGTCCACATTCACAGAGATTGCTGTCCTTTAGCCCAACACGGAACAAGTGAGCGTTTAACGAATAGTGATTGGACATGAGGCGAGACATCATACGAATGAATTCTCGACCCACATCCAACCCCTTGAACCAAGAACTCTTCGACACCTTAGGGATGATCGAGAATAGCCATCGTCCCAAACTCCCTTCACTCCACTTATTCTGCCAGCTGACGAGTGACTGTTGACGATAAATGAAGAAAAATTCATCGTAGGCGATTTGTCGATCGTAAATATCGCCTTCCATAGCGCCCACCTTAGCAAGTGAGTCAGCCATCTCATTGCCCGGAATCGAGCAATGAGATGGGACCCATGCAAAGGTGATGACAAAAGATCTTAAAGATAAAGCACTTAAAAGCTCTCGTATTTTCATGAGAAAATACGAGGAGTGCTTTACCGGCCTCATAGAGCGAATAGCCTCGACAGAACTGAGACTATCCGTAAAAATAAAATAATGATCTGGTGCAAGTGAGGCGATCGTTTCTAGCGTATAATGTATTGCCGCCAGCTCAGCAACATATACGGAACAAGGAGCTTCAAGCATTCGAGAGGCGCTATGAAATTCGTTAAAAATACCAAAACCAGCGGACGACTCTATTAGTGATCCATCTGTGAAGAACGATCTTGCGGAATCAACTTGGCCAAACTTTGCAGCGTAAATTGACGGAACAATCATGGAACGATGATGTTCTGGGATCCCACGAATCTCCCGCGTCATAGATAAATCAAAACTAACTGAATTGCCGAAGTCGGAGAAGCATACACGATGAGGATTATGCTGTGAAGGGCTGACATCCTGTGTTATGTACACGTAGTACAATGACATAAAACGAGTTTGAGGGTTCAGCTCAAGAAGCTTTTCAAAGTTTTCGATTACGAGTGGGTTCATAACTTCGCAACGGGTGAGGAGCCTGAGGGACAATTCCGAAAACCGATCCGATAGTGGCAACATGCCCGCCAACACTTCTAGACTCATCGTATGAGTCGAGTGCATGCATCCTAACGCGATACGAAGACAACGATACTGGATACGTTCCAGTTTGATGATGTGAGTTTTTGCCGCCGACTGGAAACAAAAACTACCGTATTCTAAAACCGATAAAATCGTTGTCCGGTACAACGTTAGAAGATCTTGCGGATGGGCTCCCCACCACGTTCCGGTAATTGTTCGGAGAAAATTGATCCTTTGTTGGCATTTTCGTCTCAGATACTCAATGTGGGATCTCCAGGTGCATTTTGAATCGAACCAGACCCCAAGATATTTGAAGGACATAGAATGAGTGATCGGTTTACCCAAAAGTTGAAGCTTTGGTTGTGCTGGGCTATGCTTCCTAGAAAAAACGACCAACTCAGTTTTCTCCGTGGAGAATTCGATACCTAGCTGAATAGCCCAAGTAGACAAATTATCTAAGGTATCCTGTAAGGGTCCTTGCAGGTCGACCCCTTTGGGCCCTGTCATAGACACTACGCCGTCATCTGCAAGTTGTCTCAACGTGCAGTTGTCACTTAGACAATTGTCAATTTCTCTGACGTAGAAATTATACAAAAGGGGGCTTAAACATGAGCCCTGGGGGAGACCCATGTAACTAAATCGAGAAGCTGTAGAGTTTCCATGAGAAAAGCTCATATGTTTCTCTGACAGCAAATTGTACAAAAAGTTATTTATTAATGGAGAAAGGCCACAAGCGTGGAGTTTGTCTGAAAGGACTTAAACGGATACTGAATCAAAAGCCCCCTTGATATCCAAGAATACAGAAGCCATTTGCTCTTTATTAGCAAAAGCCAACTGAATTTCAGTGGAAAGCAACGCGAGACAGTCGTTCGTTCCCTTGCCCCTACGGAAACCAAATTGAGTATCTGAGAGTAGGTGGTTCGTCTCAACCCATTTGTCCAAGCGAAAAAGGATCATTTTCTCCAACAATTTTCGAATGCACGATAACATCGCGATGGGACGATACGAGTTATGATCTGAAGCGAGTTTTCCAGGCTTTTTAATGGCTATAACTCTCACTTGCCTCCAATCATCCGGAACAATATTGAGCTCCAGGAACTGACAAAACAAGTTCAACATGCGCCTCTTAGCGACGTCTGGGAGGTTCTTCAACAAGTTGAACTTGATTCTATCAGCCCCCGGAGCCGAATTGCCACACGAAAGGAGCGCGAGTGAGAGTTCCAGCATTGAAAAAGGCTGGCTGATCTCGTCTACAGAATTCGTCGTTTCGCGAGGAATCATCTGTGCCGGCACGGAATCAGGACATACTTTTCGCGCGAACTTGAGAATCCAACGATCTGAGTACTCCTCGCTCTCGTTGTTCGAAGACCGGTTACGCATCCTTCGCGCCGCGTTCCAAAGCGTATTCATCGACGTTTCGCGCGATAATCCGTCCACGAAATGCCGCCAGTATCCGCGTTTCTTGGCTTTGATGAGGCTCTTGAGTCCACGTTCAAGAGCCGAGTACGCTTCGAAATACACGGGTGTTCCACGTTTCCGGAAAAGCTTAAACGCGTCGGACTTTTTACGATAAACCTCAGTGCATTGGTGGTCCCACCAAGGGGAAGGAGGTTTCCTACGCAAAGACGTTCCTGGAACCGGCCGAGTTTGAGCTCGAAGCGCGCTGTCCAAGATCAGATTGGAGAGGAAGTTATATTCCTCCAACGGTGGAAGCCCTTCTACCGACGACACGGCTTCCTCTATCGCGGTCTTGAACGTTGGCCAATCGATATTACGAGTGAGGTCGTACGCGACGTTAACGGATTCCGACGGATTGAACCCACTGGCAATCGAAATTTTGATCGGCAAGTGATCACTACCGTGGGGATCCTGGATCACATTCCACGTGCAATCCAACGATAATGAGTTAGAGCAAAGTGTGAGGTCTAATTTACTTCCATTCGAAGATGGTCCAGCCAAACGTGTTACTTCTCCATTGTTAAGAATTGTCATATTGAAGTTATCACAGAGGTCATATATAAAAGTAGAACGGTTGTCATCATACAGTTCCCCCCAGCCTGTACCGTGGGAATTAAAATCTCCCATAATCAACCGTGGAGCAGGAAGTACTGAACATATATCTGAAAGTTGTTTTCGATTAACAACGGCTCTAGGAGGAATATAAACAGAAGCAATACAAAGGCTCTTACCTTTAATAATAGCCTGACATGCGACAACTTCAATACCTGTAAATTGTGGAAGATTCACTCTATAGAAAGAATGGCACTTTTTGATCCCCAAAAGTACCCCTCCTCCACGCGAATCCTCACGATCCAGTCGAATAATGTTAAAATCATAAAAAGGAAGATCTATATCTGAAGAGAGCCAAGTTTCACAAAGAGCAAATGCATCACGGGTCAAGAGTTTGCCCCTTTCTTTTGCGTTTAGGCGCCATGGCGGCAGTAAATTTTTATCCAAATCGACTTCCAAGCAGATTACTATAAGAATCTGAAGGATCGAAGAGGAATTTTCCAAATCGATATCCAAGAAGGATTACCTCGGGTAGGGTCCAAACAAGGATCGAAGAGGAATAAAGTTGAACAAGGTAGAAATTTTACAGGTTGAGCACCGAAAAGTGCTGTTTAAATTTGTTGTAGCTTTAGGTAGTAGTAACACTTCCTTCAGCAAAAAGCAAATAGATCCGCACGGAATAGACTCTACTCATTCTTGTGTCAAAAGGAGATGTCAAAATTAGAGTAAATAACATTTGTTCTGATGTTCTGATAACTTCTCTTTTGGCCAAACTGAGTGGTATTCAACTCAAAAATGAGTAGCCCCAGAATAGCGTGTAGGAGCTCGGCTAGGAGTTTGTGGAGTTTGGGTAAAAATGACAAATTTCCAGTAAAATAATCAATTAATCACGGCAGAAATCATCGTAATTTTAGGATATTTGACTCGGACTATTTAGAGTATTCGCGGCATATTAATAACACCACCCAAGTAACCATAGGCACGCCCCGTAACGTGGGTAGATCACCTTTTCGTGGTACGTTACACACTTAAAAATTTTCGCCGAGATTCCAACAGCCGAGTAGTTCTGCAATTAATTTTGCTGAGATTCAGTAAAACAATTGCCGAGACTCAGCTAACAAATATCATTACGCTGAGATATCAGCTAACAAACAGATGTTTTGCAGATATATCAGCAAAAGTAAATGCCGAGGTAATCGGCTGTTGGAGATTTTACCGAGCTAAATGAAGTGTGTACGGGATGTAAGATCTACCACCGATTCTTAGTCTTGACTACTTCAAACTAGGGGAACAGGATTTTTCAGTAATCAAAGGAGCACATCTTAGTCCTTGTTACTTTTTATGCCTTGTTGATAGTGATAAGTCCTCGGGTTGCTTGGACCGAGGATGATCTTGAAACAAGTAAAAAATGAGTTAGATAGTCTTCATCTATGTGATTCCTACCCAAGTAAGGGTTCTAATGCACGGTCACTATCGGTGTCATTCTTTAATTTTGTTGCTAAGGAATCCAATTTTGACTGACAAAGGGGCGCGCCTTTAGAGGGTGTTCCAGCATTCCGAACGATATAAATAGCGGGACCTTTCAATTAGAATCAATTCCTTGCGATGAAGGCAAGAATGACAACTGTATCAAAACCGAATACTTCATCATTTCTCAATAGAGATGAAGTAATACCAACAATCAATACGAAACTAACGATTTAAAATTGGCTCACTACTTGACTAGCCTATTGGTCCTAACCAAACGATTAACGTACCCCATTCTAGTCGAAATTCTAGTACTACTCAATGTTTGTTTTGATTCGCTATGAAAGTTTGACAGATAAAATGAGGGGTTAGTGAATTTTCCTATGTTTCGAGAGGTGAATCGATTAGCTTGGGACCGAAGAAAGTACCAGAGCTGAGTCAAAAAGTTGAGCACGTTATTTCGGAACCTTCTAGTCTTAGAGTTACCTCTATGGTGCTAGCATAGAGGTAACTCTAAGACCAGAAGGTTCCGAAGAAATGTGCTCAACTTTTGGCCCAGCTCTGGTACTCTCTTCGGTCCCAAGCTAAACCCCTCGAAACATTGGAAAATCCACTAACCCCTCATTTTATCTGTCAAACTTTCATAGCGAAACAAAACAAACATTGTGTAGTACTAGAATTTCGACTAGAATGGGATACGTTAATCGTTTGCTTGGGACCAATAGGCTAGTCAAGTAGTGAGCCAATTTAAAATCGTTAGTTTCGTATTGATTGTTGGTGCTAGTGTGCATGCAAAATAGGCTTGACGATGTTTTTTGAAGAATTTTCTTCTAAGAGTTATGTCTGTTTGTCTGTGGGTAAGTGATGTTAATAGTACGTTCAGACTACAGAGTTATAACATGTTATAGCGCTATCTTGATGGTGGTCTCTGTGTTGCAATTATTTGACAACCATTATAACATGTTATAACACTCCAATCTGGACAGCGTTTAAGGGGCGATAGTGTATTAAGATAGGGTATTGGAAACGAGTCTGAATTTATACTAATGCGTGCACACACTTATAGTTCTATAGAAAATAATGAGGTGTGTGCACGCATTAGTATAAATTCAGACTCGTTTCCAACACCCTATCTTAATACACTATCGCCCCATAACATCACTACAAACTAACCACACAACAATCAAACAAGAAGCTGTAGAAGGCAGAAGGGTGGAACCGGTTGGAACCAGCCAATAGACCGAATGGATCTCAATGTCCTATATCTGAATTTAGTCCCAGCCTCAAAACCGTTACAAAGAAGATATAACAAATTTTTGATTATCCAAGTATTGCTTCCCACATTACACATTACTTTGGCTCGATTAGCGATCAGACCGCCGAATACTTGCGTTCTTCACTCGTTTTCTTTCAAATTACCTTTTTTCCCTACGAGTGCTAATCAATTGACCATATGGCAGGACCTCGGAAGTAGAATTAATCTAGTCGTTTCCAATGCGTCAGACACTCCGCACTCCTATGCACAACCGCTACGTCTCTACCACTCAGCATATGGCCAAACCACAGCGACGGCACAACCAGATTGCATCGTGCATGGGACCAGTGTTGCGAAAATATCAAAAAATCAAATCTCACCAACGCCCAAGATCACGCTTGATTTTCGTAGACAAAAATCAACAAGCAAACTACTGCGGTTGATTTTGCAAGCTGTGATATCGCAGCTCGGAATATCATGCTAACTAAACTCACCAACTGCAAATCTCACCAAACTGTGGTGAGATTGATTTTAATGATTTTTGCTTTACACCCGAATGCAACCGCAACTTCCATAACAGCTTACAGCAGTCCCTTCGCATCTGCCATCGGTGAAGATTAAAAAGAGATAGCAAACTATGCTTTCTCTTTCTAAAAAAACGATGTGCAATGGAAACATTTTTGTGTCGAGTCAACTCTCAGCTTGATTTTTGCACGTTGTGGATAGTCTCGCAATATCAAAGGAGCTTGTAAAATCAATATCAAGCATGATATTTTGCTCCAATATCACGCGTTATATTGCGAGCGCATGAGAGCGGAAAAATATCAATTGATTTCTGATTTTGCCAACACTGCATGGGACACACAAGAACCCACTGAGCCAACCACCGGAACAATTCCTTTGAGCGCTTTTATCCGCAAAATTTGATTCCATTGCAATTCTACTTGCTTAAGAAAGTGTGAAATGAGCTGTATTAATGATTCGGTAGAAATGTATACGGAACTAAAGTCGACGTACACCCGTACACTCTATGTCGATTTGATCAAAGTAGGCTATGCTTCGTATATTTGAAAACCCAGAACTCGTGGCCATTCATTCCCAGGAGCTCCAATAGGTAAGTAATAATTTAGCTGCAAGCTACAGCGTTGGGGGATTCCCACTTGAACCAGGTGGAAATTCACAGTAACGTGACTCTCTGTGCAAATCAAAAGTCACGTCGACTCTCAGAATAACCCCCAGTGACTTTTGGAGTAAAATTTGACTTTTCTTGTCACTCTAAAAAATCCCCACATCCGATTTACGTGAAATATCACGTAACTGATCTGTATTTAGAAAATCTCAAATGTTAATAACTTTGACCTGTATTACACGTCATGGCCACTAAAAATGTTGGCGAAATCGACCGGTTATTCACGTAAACAGATTTAGTGCATTTGTGTTTGTGTGTTTGGGACTTTAATATTTTATTTAGATTTACGTGAGATTCTAGGAACGCAAAATAGTCAATAAGGCGTCACCAAGCGTGGTGGAAGGAAATTTCAAAAATTCAAAATTTCCCTACAGCTTGCTACAAATATTGGACGGTAATTTGAATCATTTAAATTAATTTATTTATGATTATATGTAGCCTTTTTCTAAATTTATAATTTCAGACGGTGGTGAAATTTACATATGCCCGATGAAATTGCATAATATTGACTGCTTCTTTATATGTAGAATTTCATTCAAAATTCACGTAAAAAATACGTGAAAAACATTTCAAACGAAACGGAATACCACGCAAAAGTTACCAGTTTTCCAGTAGTATTCACCTCGATTTCACGCAGCACGTGAAAATCAGGTCTTATTTACCTGAATAATTACGTAGATAATCGAAGCTGAGTTTTGATCGACTACGTGCAATTCCGGTAAAAGTTACATGAAAAATAGGGTGGACGAAAACCACCTATGTCTTCACGTAAATCGGACGTGACGATTTCTCAGAGTGTGGGACACATAAGCCAGAACGCGTATACTCTGAATAATTTTCACATTAATGCTACGTGAAAACATACGTAGATTTTTTCCATCGTACTTTTCACATAAGAGCTATGTGATTCTCATGTAGGGGTACTCATTTTATGAAACTTAACCGCCATAGGATTATCACATAGAAGTTACGTGTTTTGGTCGGTGACATTCATTGGATGATTCTAGTGTCAATATTTGACACTGTTTATACAAATATTTCCTTAATATGTAATAAATCTTCGCGGTATTATAAGTAATAATAGTAATATTCCTTTAATTTATTAAAATTTACTAAATAAACTACATCAGCATTTTTTTATTCGAAACGCAGCACAAATCTGGAAGATCATGAAGATGGGCCTAGATGCTTTTCTCCCTTGATGAAGAAACTGCTGGACAGCTTGACATCATTCTGTTGAGTACGATGAAACAGTCAGTTTGTTTTTGTCAAACAGAATCAAATAATCCATAATGTTGTACTTACATCTTGCCACATTCTTTAAAAAATACCGAAGCCCATTATTATGCTGCCATGATTTGCACCGCTCTGAGTGTACGTACCACTCTTTTGTTTACATGTGGACATCTCAAGCTTTACGTGAAACGCACATAGACTCAGTGTTATGTGAAAACGGTCGTCAAAATTTAACTTCTTGTCTGTCAGAAATAACCATGCTCGGATAGCAGGGTTAATCGATAACTTTCCATCTGTAAAATTTTAACCAAAAGTTAAAAAAAAAATCGCCAAATGGTTCAGAGCCTTAACCGACTGCTTCACCTCGGTAATCCAGCTCATTGAGTGTATAGCTGACTTCAAAATAGTGACCTAGCCACTAAGAGCAACCCTACCAGTCGTTTGTCATTTGCGGCACTATTTTACTTACGCACAGCGTTTTTAATTTGGCTTAATCACTCCTCTCCACACCGGTCGTTGTTATCAGAGTCATAATTTACGTTACCATTTTCCACACCGGCAAAACAAACTTTTGACGTTTATTCAAAATAGCAACCGTTTTTTTTTTCCTTTATTTAGGAGATTTTTAGCCGTAGGCTAGTGTTCATCTTCGCGCAACCGTCTGATGCGTTGCTACCGGGTTGCTAAATTTATGAACTCACTACTTCCCAAGGTGCGGATTGCTATTTCCCCCACCTGAATAGCAACCCCCGGTTCGCAAGTAGCGTTATGGTAGAGGTTGGTAAATGTGCCTTATTTACTCATTGGTACGGTTGCTCTAACAAGTGACCTGCTACCAGCCCTGTGATTCCCATTTTTGATTTGTGAAACCCGTAATAAGGGCCATCGCAATAGGCATTTCTTTCAAAATTAAATTCAATACCACCGACGTCTTTTTGCTTTAGTGAGGAATAATTGTAATTCTTGCGTTTCTGTGGATTCATGTTGAAAAATATGTAGTTATAGTAGGATTATGTTGCTGTTCATTTTTTATTGAACTTGCAGATCAGTGCTAGCATAATGGGGCCTGATCCTACTGTGACAGTACACACCAATGTACAACGTAAAGTAGTAATACTCGATAATAAATTAATCACTGATGTAAAACACAAGAATACTTCATTCCGAGAGTCGCTGCACGCAATGCTGTATAAAAAAAGCACAATCGTAACTAATATATGTTTATCGCTAGTTTCTATTGTGTAAAACTATGAATGTGTTTGTTAGTCATAGTCGCTAAAATGGGGATCTCCGTGAACCTTAAGTCTTCTTCTTTTTCTTGCTGTTCTTATCGCTTGGTGTGGTGGCCGTTTCGGACTTACGCTTCCCGGCAGCTGGCTTCTGTGCGCCACCGGTCGCTCCGGTTTTCTTTTTCTTCTCAAGCCGTTCCTTTTCTTCCAGCTCTTGATTTTCTCGCTCGATCAACGTAATCAGCGTGTTGCAGCGACGTTGCAGTTCCAGTGCCGTTCGCGACTTGAGGAACCAATCGAAGCGGAACTGCGGGGCGGATCGAACAGCCGTTCGAAGCTCTTCGTAGACGTTTTCCTTGTCGAAACCCAGCTTGTGCAGCATGCACACCAGGAAACGATCTTCCTCTTCGGTGTAGTTTTTGCCCTTGTTGTTGCCGTACGCGATGCGCAACTGGTGGAATGGTGCCCGGTAGCGACACATCTAGAAAGAGGAGGTATGAATAACTCAAGCACAGTACATCCACTGTTACAGTTAGTTTGGTCTTACCTTGCTGTCGAGTGCCTTCTTGATAGAAGCCCGACGCTGAATCTTCGCTTCGCCTCGCTCAATCTGCGCCATAAGCCGTTCTATGTCCTGCAGCTCATGGCAACGCTCCCAAAAGACTGCACTGTATTCCATTACCTCTTCCGGCGTCTTTCCCTCGACCTCCTTGGCAATGTTTTCAATGTCATCTCGGCCAAACTTTTCATTCGCCTTGATGAACTGATTGAAGTCACGCTTGTTCCAGTTGGTGAAGCCTAGCGTCAGTAGAGATTCCTTCTCGACCATTTCATCATCGCTCAACGGGTCCGCTTCGTCGATCTTACGTTGCTCTTCCCGTTGAACCTTGTTTGCCTCTGGACCTAGGTCCGGATTCTTCGGAACCTTATAGTTGACAGTTTTGCGATAGTGATAGATTTCCTGATCCAACAGCTCGAACAATCTCGGCGGGAAGAACTGGAAGTCCTGTACGATCGGTTGCTTCGGAGGACGGGGAGCTTTGGGAGCTTTCGGTTCGGCTACACGAAGTGCCTCCTTGAAGTAAGCGTCCACGGCGTAGTTGGCTTTACGTTCGCGCTTTGGTGGTTCGATCCAGGATCCCAAGGCGTGCAGTTTCTGCTTTTCGCGATAATCTTCACCTTCGAACTGGTAGACCGAACGGTTTTCGGGATTTTCTGTATCCAGGGTGAAACTGCGCAGTGATGTTTCACCCATTTTGTCCAGTTTAGCTGCAGTTTCTGCGGTTTTCTCTTCGCCCTTCTGCAGAATGCGATCGATATCTTCGTCCGTGATTTCCGAATCCTTGGACTGGAACACGTGATTAGCTCCGAAGCGAATGATATTTAACATTTCGTCTTTGTTCAGCTGATTGGTTTTGTTATCAACGAGTCGACCCTGCTGGATGACCAATTTGTCCAGTTTCAGCTTGATTTCCGCCCGTTCGACAATCTTCTCCTCGACGGTATTTTCGGTGATGAGCCGGAATACACGTACCTGCTTCTTCTGACCAATACGATGGGCGCGGTCCATAGCCTGCAAATCCATTTGAGGGTTCCAGTCGGAATCGTAAATGATGACAACGTCGGCCGTAGCCAAATTGATACCCAATCCACCGGCACGGGTCGACAGCATGAAGATGAACTTCGTACTATTCTCCGCATTGTAGTCGTCAATCATCTTTGTACGTTCTTCATGTGGCGTTTGACCATCTAGACGGCAGTACTGATAGCCACGCCAGTAGCAGTAATCCTCCAAAATGTCCAACATGCGGGTCATTTGACTGAAAACCAGCACTCGAGAGCCTTGCGCTTGCAACTTTAGAAGCAATTTATCCATAACAACCATCTTTCCACTGTTTTCCAACAGATGATAATCGGTCGTATAGGGTGGTCCCGGCTCGGCTCCGTCAAACAGATATGGGTGGTTGGTACATTTCCTCAGCTGCATCAGAATATTCTGCAGACGCATCTTCTCCATTTTGCCTGCTCCGTTGACGATGTCAATGTCCTTCATCAGAATTTTCGTGTACCACTCGCGTTGCATTTTGGACAAACCTACAAAGATCTTCACCTCCTTCTTCGGCAATAGTCGCTTCTCGACTTCCGACTTCAATCGACGTAGCAGGAAAGGTTTCAAAATAGCATGCAAACGCTCAATCAACTTGTTATCACCGATGCACTCGTTCGCATCGAACCACGAGTCAAAGTCGTCTGCACTATTGAAAATGTCCGGCAACAGGAAGTTCAATAGTGCCCAAAGTTCATGCAAATTATTCTGCAGCGGTGTTCCCGTCAGCAACAAACGATTGGCCGTTTTGAACTCTCGCAAAATTTCCGACAGTTTGGATTTTTCGTTCTTAATACGATGTGCCTCGTCGATCACCATGTATCTCCAATTAAACTTCTTGAATACGGCCTTCTCTCGGATGCACATCTCGTACGAGGTGATACAAACGTCCCACTCTCCGGGCATCAGCACATCCCGGATGAACGCATTTCTCGTTTCCTGGTCACCGATCAAGCACACCGCCTTCAACGAAGGACACCAACGAGCAAACTCGTTCACCCAATTCTGCAACGTCGACTTCGGCACGATTACAATATGCGGTCCTGGGTTGTTTCGGAAATTCTTCAAATAACCCAACAACGAGATCGTCTGCAATGTCTTTCCCAACCCCATCTCATCGGCCAAGATTCCGTTGATACCATTTTCATACAACGAAATCATCCAGTTCAAACCTCGAACCTGATAGTCTCGCATCTCCCCAGCCTTGATGTACAGCGGCGAAGCTTCAAACCGGAACACCGTTTTTGCTTTGACATTCGTTTCCGCCAACAGTTCCTCATCCTCCTCCTGTTCTGTTTTCCGATGACGATGACTGCAATATTTACAAACAAAATATTCTGTTAAAAACCTAACCTCAACCAAAAACAAATCCCAAACACTCACTCTCCCGGATCTCCACTGGCGTCCGCACCTGCGGTAGTGGTGGCGACGGGCGCCTTCTCACTCTTTTTCGGTTTGCTCTTCACCTTGGCCGGCGGGCTGCCCGTTCCCTTCGACGGGGCAGCTTGCATGAAATGAGCGAAGATTTCCGTCTGCTTTAGCAGAAACTCGAATCGCTTTCCACGGTCCGTTTCCAACGTAGCATCGTAATCCGGCTCCTTGGTATGCGACGACGTCGTATCCGAGGTGGATTCATTCTACAAAACAGAAAATCAGCTGTCATTTTGACCACTCACATCACAAAGCTGCTCTATAACTACGATGCGATGCGGCGGGCGTCCTTTCTCTCTCATCATTCGACCGAAAAATTTCGTGACTTTCATCCATAAATTTCCCTGATTAACTCACCGAATTTTCATTGGTATCTCCCGTCTCGACGGGCTCCTCTTCCTTGGACATGATTTCCGGCAACTATCGACTTATTTGCAGCAGATTTTTACGGTAAAACTGCAAATTTTCACCACTTACAAAAAACGACAGGCACAGCGCTAGTAAAAGAGCGGCGACTTTGTTTGAGTTTGCACAGTTAACACCAAAAGAAAAATGGATGCCAAAATGCGATGACAGATTGTATCGGTACTACCAACTGCGCCGTATTGAAGGCTTGCGATATTGACAGCCGCGGTCTCCGCGGTGACATTAGAGTCAGCTGAGTATTATTTGAGCGCGAAAGCCAGCCAAAGCAAACTGTGGAGACTTTTTTGAAATTATTACACGACAACAGCAATATACGCAAAACTGAATTGAAAAGACTCCATGTTGACTATACACGGAGATGAAAAACAACCCAAAATTAAGTACTTTTCCCTCAATTCCGGGGTTCAGCCCAATAACCCAAATTTGAGTAAATCGCATATAGTAGTTTCCATTTAACACCAGCAAAAAAATTACCTACTCTTAAGTGTATTCTACCCAAAATTAAGTTTAATTCACGCAAATTTAAGAATATGTAATTTACTCACAAGTAACTTATTGGGCTGAACTATATCGCTGGGTCGAATCTCTCGTTCCTTTTTTGACAACAATAACGAGTGCAAGTGAGAGGCTGAAGTCAATATTAAGTAAAAAGAACTCAAATTTTGGGTAGTATTTTTTCTCCGTGTAGAGTACACAACCATTTTTTATTTAAAATCCAGCATTATTGACCAATGCACGGAATGAACTACATGAAAAAATTTGACGTTTGAGCGGTGCCGTGTTTACTAAAAATAAACACATGAATAATAGTCGCGTAACATTTAAAAACGGCCTATCAACTTATGTACACAAACCTTGTTAGATATTTTTCGCGCGAATCGAAGTACGCTCATGCAAACCAACAGCACCATCGGGTAGGGTGAATTCTCCCCTTTCCGATAGTGGTTTGGTTTGCGTGGGTGTTCTTCGGTTCGTGACAAAAGGGCCTAACAAGTTGTTTATAAAAGTTCACAGAAACGAATTTTTTTTTCATTAAAATCAAAAATATAAAGGTTCATTCTATAAACATATTAATCATTCAAAGTAAATTGAAGACATGTTTGCATCAACAATGTGTATTTTTTTATTAAATTCAAAAGCATGTTTATTTCAACAATATATGATTTGAGTAAACTATTTTTAGCGTGTCATGCCTTCACATTTTCTCTTGCTTACATTCGGCAGAATTTAGCTCCTGCTATTCCTCGGAACTCAACCGAAAACGACCCGCAAGCAGCGAAACCGAAGTCATCGATCAGGAAACCCATCTAGGCAATCATCCAAATAATGTTCCAGCTCGACAAAACCAGCGGAGCCCGAGGCGAAACCCCACAATTCAACGTCACTCCATCGTTTCGCCGATCGTCATTTGACCCTCCCCCATCACATCGAAAAAAAAAACGAAAACCCGAAATGGATTCTGAATCTATTCCGGTTCCTCCCCCTTCCCCGTAGAAAGAAGCCAATACCGTGGAGGCACCATATTTGATCCCGGACCGGGATGCCACTACCTACCGGCCACCCTCAATCGACTCCGAAAACTGGCTGGAATTTAGATGCACAGTCTGCAGATATTTTTTCGAATTATTTTGTTTTATAGCGCATTCAAATACCTTCTAAAATAATTTAAAAGTATGTATGTTTGTTTTAAAAATGAACAGTATGTTTAAAATAAACATAATTATTTTTGTTCCCATATTTGTCAAATCATACAAAAATATTTAAGTTTATTTTCAACACGAATATTTTTAAAATAAACGTAGCATTATTTTTATTTTAAACATCGATATCACATGACGTTTACGGAATACGTTTGAAATGAACCTATTTTATTTTTGTGGCCAGAACAAACAGAGTTTACGTTTAAATTTACCTCAAATATGTTTGTTTCGACAATAGATTTTTCTGCGTGTTCATAGGACCTTTTCTAAAGCTACGCGAGTATTACATCATGTGTTCATTTTAAGTAAACACGGCATGGCCCAAAGTCAAATTTTTTCGTGATTTCATGCCGCATTGGTCAATTGTGCCGGATTATACCGAGCTGAAAGTCCAGCAATCCATCCAGTAAAATATTTTTGCTGCACAGCAAAAAAAATGTAATGTCGCCCGAATAGAAATTGTAATGTAGGAAACATCAGCAGACATCTTCAATACATTAAATTTTAACGTGTATTGCTGTAACCTTAATGTATTCAGACTTCAGTGTGACGTCCAAGTACATAAAAATACATTAGCCTCAAACGTTACATCAGAATCAAACGTCTTGACGATGTAAAATTTGACATCAGAATACATCCAATGACAACAGAACCTAACGTTACATTAGAATCAAACATCATCACGATGTAATTTGTTGCACGCATAAAACATCAGAATACATCCAATGACAACAGAACCAAACGTTACATTAGAATCAAAGTTCATCACGATGTAAATTGTTGTCCCTCGGTCTCTCGCCGCATGCAAAGTTTGTTTTGTCCTGAGTCAGCACTACACGGCGAATGAGAACGACCCAAATTTGAGGTTAGTTCACTCATAAATCGCAAAAAGTGCAGGAACTCAGTTTTGAATAAATTTCCCTCATGTTCCGAATATGAGAAAAGCAAAGATTGGATTCTCGTAAATTTTCCTTATTTTAGGGCAGATTTTTGAGGTTTTCCACAGGAAAACATGCGGCAAATTTACTCATCCTGCACTTTTTCGATATTGAGTACACTGTACTCAAATTTGCGTTGATCTCATTGGCCGTGTACAGTTTTTTTTCGCAGTGGCCTGTAATTTACTGATTACCAATTCACGATATATTCCACGTAAAGTTGAGCGATAATACAAAACCATTAATGGACCTTACTGACTACCATAACCATTATTATTAATGTTCTCAAATCATAAGTAAAAACGTTCTTATATAGTTCTCTTTCTGAAAATGTACACTGAAACAAATCGACATGTACCGTTTATTGGATCCATCTTATAACATACCAATGTCAGCAGATTTATTCATTCTATGTGATGATTGATAGACTCCATTGGATTATCACTTAAAAACTATGACTGCGATATGGAATAATTTCTATCGTAATTTCACATACTTAGTACTTGATAATACTTTGCTTCGAACGTGGTTAGCGATAGGTAAGATGTATATGAATATTGTCTGATATATTTCATGGTGAACTAGGGGCATCCCACTCTAAACTATAGATCTAGTATCAATTAAGTATTTCAAAGTATCTGATAAGTATTCTTAAGTCTTTTTAAGTATTTTTAAGTATGTTATGTTTTTGATTTTTTAAATCGTAGTGAGCGGTTACTAATGTAATTGTTTGTTGTTGTATATTCCGTTACGTTTAATCACGTACTATTGATGCTAGTTTCAATCTGTTTTAAAATTAAGGAAGTAGTGTAATCATGTGTATGAGTAAGTATTTTAATTCTACTTATGAAACATTTCATCAAAGACCAGTTTTCTTTCAGCAAACCAGTTAATTATTTATAATTTCGAACTGGCTGTTCAGTAAGGTTTCAAAGTTTGGAGTTCTATAACTTAGCTGTAGGCTAATGGTGCGGGTGTCGTTGGCCTTTCTAACCAACCAGTCTGAACCGCAAGCTGTATGAGTATGAAATTCTTGACTTTATGCTGGTCAAGAATGCTAGGACTACGCTGGTTATTTACCAGAGAACAATAGCAATACAATGAAGTGTAACTGCTAGCAAGTTGTTGGGTTGGTTGACTAGAAATTGAAGTGATTGCAATTGCCACTGGTGGTCGTATCGTGCTGCGTTTTGAGAAACTTACATCTGTAAAGATGAGTTACGACGGACTGATGAGGAAGCTGAGTGAGTATCCTGATAGTAACCGAAGGCTTTATATGAAATTAACATGAATTTCTCACTTTTAGGCTTCGAAACCAATAAGTATAACAAGGAAAAATTCATTTATTCTGAAATATCAATTTATTTCAAATAATTGATGTACCAAATACAACGATTTAGTTCAAACCCGCTATTTATTTGTTTCCATTTCGTGTAAAAAAATCCTAAGATAAAATATATGAATTTATTTCAAACTATTCCCCAAACAAATGCCAAACTATTCTTCAAAATATCCCCATATTTATGTCTTAATACGTAACAACCGTTTCTGATGAATGATGGAATTAATTAGAGAGCGGTTCCGAAATTAACACCAAGCGAATATGTTGGTATGATCATGTCCAGCCTTAATAATAATAAGTCTTAAGCATTGAAGGTTCCAAATCCGAGGAAATGTGATTAACTTCTACAATAAACTCATTCGGCTCTAATCTAGGAGATGTGGCTTTCCGGATGTTATACGTGCGGATGGTGCGGAAATCTTTCAAAACTTCTTATTCAGCTTCAATCAACGTAAATGCCTGAAGCTATCGTCCGTTGGATCAAGATCCTGTTGGACAAAAAATATGTTTTTATGGAGAGATGGTTTGGGATAGAAAAATTTGTTTAGAGGATTTGCTTCCACACTTTGTTCCACACGCAGTTTATTCCATAGTAACTTTCCAAATAGTTCCTTATTCTCCCTTTGAATGACAGATAAATCGGTTTGGCAATGTAATATTCCTTGAATCGAAATTGCTCTTCCTCGATCCCTACAAAAAAGGAATACATTTCACAATTATAGTTGATTTTTCTAAACACGCATACACCAAATCCCAGATGACAGCGGGTAAATTATCGAAAGAAATCTCTCTAGCAACGGTGGTAACAAACTAGCGCTAAATATTTCTTAAGTATTTTTAAGTATTTTCAGGTATCTTAGATATCAGTAAGAGCTTCCTAAGTATAATGCGAGAAATACAAAGTTTAGAGTGGGATGCCCCTAGATGGTGAAAAACTGTTGATATGTCATGGGTGCGAACAGACATATAGAAACTAATGGAAAATCATATAAGTTGCACTATGAGAAAATTCAGTAATATATACCTGTTTTCTTGATGAATATTGCTCACTAAAAGATATATCGTATAAGATATTTATGTTTATTTTATTGGAGTTGCTTTTAACGATTTTTGACGTTTGTTGATATGTTGCGTGTAAACAGACATGTAGCAACTATTGGACAGTCATTTAACTTTGCAGGATAGGAAAACATGTATATCTCATTGTAATAGCTTCCTTTGATGTTTGACGTTTAAAGATTGTAAACAGATCTATACCAATCATTATATAGTCATAGAGATTTGCCTTTTAAGAAATCCAACAACAAACATTTGTTTTAGCATGTTTTTCTGGGATGAATATCGCTTCCAATAAAATACATCTTACATGATTGTTCTTCATATATTCTTGAAACAATTTTCAACGATGTTATCGTACACTCATTAAAATGATTAGTCGAACTAAATATAGCTAACAACAATGATACTGTATTGAATAATCCTTCTTTGATATTGTTCCATAAGATAAGGTGTTCCGAAAAAGAATGTATTGAGATTGAAAAAAAAATATTCTACTGCAATATTTACTTTGCTTTTTCTTTTTTTTTTTTTTTTAACTCTTTATTTGTTCCAAATTCAAAATAAATTACATTTCATTTTAACCTAGGAGCTCCAGTTACTGCAGTAACGTACCAGCCTTAATTGTTATGATATATATCTAAGTGTTTTTACATTGTTCATGTCTTGGCAATTCAGTATTTTAAACAGGTTTTTTTAACCTGCATGTCAGTATAACAATTGATATCTTAAAACTAAAAACTAAAACTAAATCTTATCTAAGTATAAAGTAATTAATCGTTGCAATTGAGGATTGCAACGATTTTGCCTGAAATTATTAATTATTTTATTGGACATTTGTGCTAAAGTCTCAACATTCGAAATTCTATGTACTTCGGTTGTACTGTACCAGGGAGGCAACTTCAAAATCATTTTCAGAATTTTGTTCTGAATCCTTTGAAGTGCTTTTTTCCTGGTAGTGCAGCAACTAGACCATATTGGCACAGCGTAAAGCATGGCCGGTCTAAAAACTTGTTTAAATATTAGAAGTTTATTCGTCAGGCAAAGTTTGGATTTCCTGTTTATAAGAGGATACAAACATTTTATATATTTGTTACATTTTGCTTGAATGCCCTCAATGTGATCTTTAAAAGTTAATTTTTGGTCAAGTATTAATCCAAGATATTTCACTTGGTTTGACCAGGAAATTGGAACTCCGTTCATAGTGACTATGTGACTACTACTAGGTTTCAAAAAGGAAGCCCTGGGCTTATGTGGAAATATTATAAGTTGAGTTTTGGAAGCGTTGGGAGAAATCTTCCATTTTTGTAAATAAGAAGAGAAAATATCTAAACTTTTCTGAAGTCTGCTGCAAATAACACGAAGACTTCTTCCTTTAGCGGAAATGCCTGTGTCATCAGCGAACAAAGATTTGTGGCAACCCTGAGGCAAATCAGGGAGGTCCGAAGTGAAAATGTTATACAATATAGGCCCAAGAATGCTACCCTGAGGAACTCCTGCCCTAACAGGTAGTCGATAAGATTTGGAATTTTGATAATTTACTTGAAGAGTTCTGTCAGTTAAATAATTTTGAACTAATTTCATAATGTAAAGTGGAAAATTAAACTTTTTCAATTTAGCAATCAAACCTTCATGCCAAACACTGTCGAATGCTTTTTCTATGTCTAGAAGAGCAACTCCAGTTGAGTGGCCTTCAGATTTGTTTGAACGAATTAAATTGTTAACTCTTAAGAGTTGATGAGTAGTTGAATGCCCATGACGAAATCCAAACTGCTCATCTGCAAAAATTGAGTTCGTATTGATGTGAAGCATCATTCTATTCAAAATTATCTTTTCAAAAAGTTTACTTATTGAAGAAAGCAAACTTATTGGACGGTAGCTAGAAGCTTCAGCTGGATTTTTATCCGGCTTCAAAATTGGAACAACTTTTGCATTTTTCCATTTATCAGGAAAGTATGCCAAATGGAAACATCTGTTAAATAATTTTACCAAGAAAGACAAGGTACTCTCTGGGAGTTTTTTGATGAGGATATAGAAAATTCCATCATCACCTGGAGCTTTCATATTTTGAAAATTTTTAGTTATAGACCTTACTTCGTCCAAATCAGTCCCCCAGGAATCATCAAAAATATTTTCCCGAGAGAAAATATTCAGAAAATCCCGAGCAACCTGATTCTCAATAGGACTAGTAAGACCCAAACTGAAATTATGGGAACTCTCGAATTGCTTAGCAAGTTTCTGAGCTTTTTCCAAATTTGTGATCAAAATTTTACCACCTTCTTTAAGCGCTGGAATAGGCTTTTGAGGTTTTTTCAAAATTTTTGTGAGTTTCCAAAAGGGTTTGGAACTCGGGTCTAATTTAGAAATATTATTTTCAAAAGTTTTGTTCCTCAGGACAGAGAGTCGCTTTTTAATTTGTTTTTGCAAATCCCGCCAGATAACTTTCATGGCAGGATCGCGTGTTCTTTGATATTGTCTCCTACGGACATTTTTAAGACGGATCAAGAGCTGAAGATCATCGTCTATTATAATTGAATCGAATTTAACCTCGCATTTTGGTACTGAGGCAGCTCTTGCTTCAACTATAGAAGTAGTCAGAGATTCAAGAGCATAATTAATTTCATCTTTGGTTTGCAAAGGAATGTTTGGATCGAAGTTATATTCCATAAATGTTCGATACTGCTCCCAATCAGCTCTATGGTAATTGAAAGTAGAACTGTTGGGATTACAAATTATTTCTTGGGATATTTCAAAAGTTACTGGAAGGTGATCAGAACCGAAGTCAGCATGGGTAACCAATTGGCTACAAAGTTGACATGAATCAGTTAAGACCAAATCAATAGTGGAGGGATTTCTTGCAGAAGAAAAGCATGTTGGGCTGTTTGGATATTGAATAGTGTAATAACCTGCAGAACAATCATCAAACAGAATATTACCATTGGAATTGCTTTGAGCATTATTCCATGAGCGGTGTTTTGCATTAAAATCACCAATAATGAAGAATTTAGACCTATGACGGGTAAGTTTCTGGAGGTCACCCTTGAGAAAATTCTTTTGCTGGCCTACGCATTGGAATGGCAAATAGGCAGCTATAAACGTAAGTTGTCCAAATTTTGTTTCAACAGAAACTCCCAAAGTTTCAAAAACTTTGGTTTCAAATGAAGAAAGAATGTTATGTTTGATTCGTCTATGAATAATGATGGCAACGCCACCACAGGGTCCATCAAGACGATCATTTCTATAAATCAAGTAATTTGCGTCCATCTTAACCTTATGGGCAGGTTTAAGGAACGTTTCAGTTATAACGGCAATATGCACGTTATGAACTCTCAAAAAGTTAAATAGCTCGTCTTCATTATCTTTAAGAGATCGAGCATTCCAATTTACAATATTTAATGCTTTAAAATCCATTACTGAATTTTAAAGTCATGACAATATTATTTGCAAATTTTACTCCAGTTTGAATAGCATCAAACATGGAGTTAGATTTAAGCATATCAGAAATCATTTCAATTAATGAATTCTGTAAAAATTCCATTTTGGGGGCAGTAATGCTTCCTAAGTCAAAATTGTCAAAATTTCCGTTAGAACGTTGGTTAGTATTTTGATTTCTACCCGCTGCAATAGCAGCATAGGTAGCTCCATTAACTCGCTGAACATTGTTAGCAGCGAGGGGAGTAGGTACAGATGAAACATTTGAAGCAGGGGTGATATTTGTACCTACGGGTACGAATGTAGAATTTGTTCCTCGCTGACCGTTGTTAACAGCAGAGGAATTTGTACCTGGTTGGTAGAGGAGATGAAGCAGTACCCCGTCACACACGGCAAAAGTGTGAAAAATTCTGTAGATTTCGTACAACAGCTAGAAGGATGCAAGGTAAGACGAGGTGAGATCTTGGTATCGTTTGACGTTGCGTCACTATTTCCAAGCGTACCAATCGCCGACGCCTTGAGAAGCCTGCGCCGACATTTAGAACGTAGTCGGGCGCCACACCATCACATTCAGGCCTACCTTCTAGTGGCTGAGGTGTGTATGAATCAGAATTTTTTCACATTTAGAGGGAAGTTCTATAGGCAAACGTTTGGTCTTAGTATGGGTAGCAAACTTTCACCCCTTCTGGCGAACGTCTTCATGAGCGACTTTGAGGTAGATGCTGAAAAGCAAAAGTTTTTCCCTCGAGTCTGGCGGCGCTATGTTGATGATATCTTCGCACCGGTGAAGGAACGCTACCTAGAGCAGACACTGAACATGCTGAACTCCCGCCACAGCTCAATTAAGTTCACAGTAGAAAGAGAAGTGGATGGAAAATTGCCCTTTCTAGATTTGATGGTCACCAGAAAGGAGGACGACACGTTGAAATTCGGTATTTACCGAAAACCGACATCCACTGATCGATACATCACCTCGGACTCCAATCACTTCGGCGCTCAAAAGCAAGCCGCCTTCCACTCTATGGCACACCGTCTCTATAATGTACCTATGGAGGAAGAAGAGTTCGCTGAAGAAAAGGAACGTATCTACAAGGCGGCGGAAGTAAATGGATACGAAAAGGAGTTCACCAGCAAAATTTTACAAAAACACAAACGCAAGAAACGCCTACAGAACATAACCACACTACAGCCGGAGAGGGATGAAGCTAAGAGGATTAGCCTACCATTTTATCCAAAAGTCACAAACCCAATCAAAAACACACTCAAACGTCAAGGACTACACATAGTACACAAAAGCGACAACACTCTACGCGACCTGTTGTGTAACCTTAAGGACAAGATTCCGGCGGATGAGCAGTCTGGAATTTACCGAATTCCCTGCCAGGATTGTCCCTCGGTGTACATCGGACAAACTCGTCGCAAAGTAAAAGTTCGCCTTAAAGAACACAAAAATGCTGTCGACAACAATAAATCAAACGATTCAGCTGTGGCGGCGCACACGACGGCCTCCAATCATCAAATTGATTGGAAAAGTGCGAAGCTCATCAAAACAGTACGAAAACCCTCACACCTCAATGCATGGGAATCAATGCATATCAACAACACACAAGAACCACTGATGAATGAAGATGATCCTCCCATCACA
This sequence comes from Ochlerotatus camptorhynchus, assembly GCF_037179485.1. Lineage (NCBI taxonomy): Eukaryota > Metazoa > Arthropoda > Insecta > Diptera > Culicidae > Ochlerotatus > Ochlerotatus camptorhynchus. Next base: position 4,423,191 of record NW_027040988.1, read on the forward strand.
TCATCTTTGTTCAACTTGACGAAGCTGAAAATACAGTAACAACTCTCTTCTCTGGACGTCTACACAACAGCGTAGCTATCCTATTGTAACCAGTCGGACATTGTCCCGTAGATGGGCAGCATCGCGCCCGAAACCGGTCGACAGAAAGGTAATTTTTAATCCGTTTTAAATTTTGTAAGAACGATAAGTGTTGTGTCTTGTCTCGCGTCGCGTGTTATGTGTGTCGTGGAGTTCTTACGTTAGCACAAAAACAACATAAAAAGTGAATTTGTACCTGTTCGGAAACGTGTCCCTTAGAACGAGATTGTAGGATCGCTTTGCGAGTCTTACATTGCCAAAAATTGGATTTGTGGTTTTCACCACAATTTGAACATTTAAATTTCTTAGGATCTTCCTTCACAGGACAGTCGTCCTTTGCGTGAGAGGAATCACCACAATTCATGCATTTAGCTGGCATGTAGCAATTTCTAGTTCCGTGACCCCATCCCTGGCACTTACGGCACTGAGTGAGGTTTTGGAAATTTCCTCCAGTCTTCCTGAAGTGTTCCCACTTCACTCGGACATGGAGCATAAGGCTAGCTTTTTCTAAGGCCTTAAGGTTGTTTAGTTCACTAGATTTGAAGTGAACTAAATAAAAATCATTAGAAATCCCGTTGCGCGAATCGCCAGGACGGGATTTCATTTTCATTTTGATTACTTGGAGTGGAACAACTCCAAGTAATTTTGCCAGTTCATCTTTGATCTGATCCAGGGATTCACCACTGGGCAGTCCTTTCATGACAACCTTGAACACACGTTTAGTTTTGGTGTTGTAAGTAAAAAATTTGTGCTTCTTCTCAGTAAGATACTTGAGAAGACATTTAAATCCGTCCAAGGTTTCAGCCAATACACGGCATTCACCCCGACGTCCAATTTGTAGTGAAAACTTAACTTTCACGAAATTCAAAAGTTCCATGCGAAGAGCATGGAAATCGCTAGTGGTTATCACAATAGGGGGAATCTTTTCCTTCTTGGCATTAAGCCGGGAAAGTTTACTAGAATTTTTCTTGGATGATGGATCATTCTCATCATCCGTGAGCAAATCAAATTGATTACTCAAATTAATTTCATCAGAAGGGGGGTCAAGAGTTTGCCCCTTTCTTTTGCGTTTAGGCGCCATGGCGGCAGTAAATTTTTATCCAAATCGACTTCCAAGCAGATTACTATAAGAATCTGAAGGATCGAAGAGGAATTTTCCAAATCGATATCCAAGAAGGATTACCTCGGGTAGGGTCCAAACAAGGATCGAAGAGGAATAAGAGTTGAACAAGGTAGACATTTTTTACAGGTTGAGCACTGAAAAGTGCTGTTTAAATTTGTTGTAGCTTTAGGTAGTAGTAACACTTCCTTAAGCAAAAAGCAAATAGATCCGCACGGCAAGAGAGCACGATGCGGACTGTTATATTTACTTTGCTAAGATTCTAATTGTAAGCCTTCTACGGCTAATTCAGATTCCAGCACTAGCACTTGAACTTCATGAACCAGTTCCATGAAATCATATAATGTAGTCGTTGTTTTATTGCACACAGGAGCATTAAGAAAGATTTGAACAAACGACACCACCGAAACGGAACATAAATTTGCCAGTGCTATTTTTCTTCACTCTAGCAAAACGAGCATAACGTTGCACTACATTCCATGTCGAGAGAGCTGTTCTTACTTCATGCTAATTGAACGAGCTCAATCTTGAAGTCAGCCGTGGCCCAGTGGAATCGAGCGCAGACACCGAAAGCATCACACCTCAACAGTTCTTGATCGAATCCCAAATCAGCTACAATAAAAAAGACACAACTGTGAAAGCTCCCACTGCCTGATGTTTATTTTTCGATTTATTTTTAGAAATCGATTAAATATATGTGTCAAAAGAAGAAGTAAATTTCATGTGATTTTCACATAAACTTTACTTCGATTGATTTATGACACATATATTATATTGTGGTGAAAAGTAAAGCTTATGCTTATGGGTTTCAAATCCATTTCAGTTAATTATTGTAATTTGACCAATTTTCATTTATCATATGACGATCATATAAATGTTACCAAATTATCTGCATTGTAAATGTATCAGATATTCATATAGAATTTACCTGACACATTTTCAATCATATCATTTTCATTGGATTATCTTATAGCGCAAATTTATTAGACTTTCACATAACAGGAATATGTCATATTGGTTCAGTGTATGGATAAAACAAGAATTTGGAATGGTAATGGTTCTTAACAACCCATTATTTGTAAGGTCCAGTTCCAAAAAACCATAATACATAAGGTTGAAACTTTATCATTAAACGTTCATGTAAAGTTCCATAACCATTTCAGTTAAAGTTTAGCAGGGATTATAAACAATTTTTAACCATTTTAGGTAAGGTCAATTTATGGTTCGCGTTTATGCGGGAATTAAAGCCTATGCGTCTCGAAGGAAGAAAAGAGCTTCGCTCCGTATGATACTGAACTTCCAGTAAGAATCACCTGTAGTGATCCGTCTTCTGCTAGTTGCCTCGCTAAGAAAGCCTATGCGTCTGAAAAGGAATATACACACTTAGAAAAAATCACCGACTTCGGTAATTCATTTACCGAATTCTCAACAGCTGAACGGTCGGTATAATGCTACTAGCATAGAGGTAACTCTAAGACCACTGGGTCCCGAAGAAAATCATTATTATTTTTGGCTCACTCAGGACCAGAACAACGGTCCCAAGCAGTCCCAAGCTAATTCACTCACCCCTGCATGTTCTGCATGAATCCACACACCCCTGATGTTATCTGTCAAACTTTCATAGCGAATCAAAACAAACATAGTGTAGTAATAGAATTTCAACTAGAATAGGGTACGTTAATCGTTTGCTTGGGACCAATAGGCTACTAAAGTGGTGAGCCAATTTAAAATCGTTAGTTTCGTATTGATTGTTGGTACTAGCCCGTATGGGAATGGTTCTTCCCCTCTGGTTTGAGGTTCGATTAAATTTGCAATCTATGTTTGTTTATACTAGCGTTTATCGACGCGAGCCGCGGTGTGCTTTGGGTTTAATTTGTCACGTCGGTAGCACGAACCATCAAAATGCACCGCTTTGCTCGATTGGAACAGCTTTTTTTTCAGTTTTGTGGTGACAGTCGTCCATACTTTAACTAGAGGGCTTTAGTTATGCGAGGTAGGCGACGATTGTTCGTATTTGACAGCCACCTCCCCTCCTTGGATTTCCCCCGAGATTTCTCGCGTCACTTTTCAAATAGACCAATGTAACAAATGTAAACAAATCGAGTTAAGCGATACAAACTATTGCTCTTCTATCATTGTATGTGATACAAAAACATCCATCCAAATTTACTCTCATTTACCTGCTCATTTATTTAAGATAATCATTGATCAAAAATCGTCCAATGTACAGTTTGAAATGATGGGTATATGATTGTTACTTCGGTCATTCGGACTGCCTAACATGATTGGTGCTCGTTTTCCAAAGGCGGGGCCAATCTAAATTTAGGTACTATACTCTGAAATCTGTGAAAGGGAATCTAGTATCATGTAGACAAAACGTCCAATGTAACACTCATTGATTATGTCATTGAGAAAAATCGTCCAATGTAACAAGACCGATGTACAACTCGACTTGTCAAAACGTTTTATGTGATTTTTTCTACACGAAACGAAAATCAATTATTTTATCCATGTGTTTCACTTATACATTTTTGCCAAAACATCAGCCTTATACCAATAATCAATACGAAACTAACGATTTAAAATTGGCTCACCACTTTAGTAGCCTATTGGTCCCAAGCAAACGATTAACGTACCCTATTCTAGTTGAAATTCTATTACTACACTATGTTTGTTTTGATTCGCTATGAAAGTTTGACAGATAACATCAGGGGTGTGTGGATTCATGCAGAACATGCAGGGGTGAGTGAAATAGCTTGGGACTGCTTGGGACCGTTGTTCTGGTACTGAGTGAGCCAAAAATAATAATGATTTTCTTCGGGACCCAGTGGTCTTAGAGTTACCTCTATGCCTATACCACAAACGAAGTGACAGACGACAAACTGGCGAAGAAATCAATTAAAATAATGTGGTTCACTGTAATAGAATTTTCTTAGAAGCTTGTGCCATCATCCACCAGATGGGATAGTATTTTTGTTTTGGTTTTGCACAAAGTTGATTTTGTGTACAATGATTATTTGACAGTGTGCAAAGAGTGCGTATCATTTTGTCATTTTTTTAAGCATTTCAGTTTTGAGTAGAGTGAAAGAGATAGAACCAAAAAATTCTAGTACATTTGGTGAAAATGCTAGTTCAATCCAGTAGTAGTGTTGCCATGTGGTTCAATCCAGTAGTAGTGGTGTTACCATGTGGTACACTGAAAAATTGCAATAGCAGGTTAGTCACCAAAGTTTTCGAGCCGCTCCGTCTGTCACTTCGTTTGTGCTTCCATTCCATTCCATAAGACATATAACATAGGTCCTATAAGAATGCATACAAGGTATGTGTGACCGCTTATACATTTCATTTGACACATGATCTTTATTAACTTTTTGGAAGGCGTCTGCTTATTAGTTGACTTATACATTTTATGAATAATCAGCAATAGAAATTTGCCAAAAGGTATAAGGAGATTTCTATCCGTGTATGTTGTTGCATGAAATTCAAAGTAAAATTGTGATTTTACCCGAGGGGGGCGACACATCTAAATCTCAATTCTAGATCCTTAAAAAACCTCACACTAGCGAATAAATCTTCGAAAAATCTTCTTTCATTTCTCGCATCTACTTGCATCGAGCATCATCTTTTTGCAGGAAATCTTCAAAATCGTGATAAATCTTCTTTCTACACGAAACGAAAATCAATTATTTAATTCATGTGTTTCACTTATACATTTTTGCCAAAGCATCAGCCTTATACATTCCATAAAACAAACCACATAGGTCCTATTAGAATGCATAAAAGGTATGTAAGCGGTCACACATATATTTCATTTGACACATGATCTTCATTAACTTTTTGCAAGGCGTCTGCTTATTAGTTGACTTATACATTTTATGAATAATCAGCAATGGAAATTTGCCAAAAGGTATAAGGAAATTTCTATCCGTGTACTCAGCGTACGCGCAGTTAGCCACAGCAAAACACAATATTTCCTGCATCGTAGATAGAGTCGTCCCCCTCGATTTTACCGTTTCTTCTGAATTTTCAACGTTATTATACACTGACTACATTAAAAATAGTATTGCAAAATGTATTGTTTTTCAACAGTTAAAATAATAAGCTGTCGAACTTCAACTTCGATTTTCTCAAAATGGTGGATATGTTACATTGGTCTATTTGAAAAATGACGCGAGATTTCCCCCTTGAATGATGTTGGTGATTTCGCGCAGTGTAAAAGTCTACACACTCTCTTGTTTGGATCACCCTGTCTGTAACCAAGCAACAAAACCCGAACCACCGCGTCTAAACCGAACCGAAGCGGAATGCGCGCGCAATCAGATTGGAGCTGCTCATCAGACGAAAAATCGAAATGGCAGCGTGACCGGTTGAATACAAGTTTTTTCCTGTTTGTAGCGTTTTGTTATAATCTAGATATATACCGATTATAATTTTATTCACTGGACGATTTGCAAAAGTCACGTTAATTAGTTTAATTCCTATTGAGATGGCAGAAACCATGGACGATTGCACCAATATGGAAAAGCAACAGTTCGATTTCATCGTGGACATGGATTCGAAGGAGCAGGTCGACAGGAAGGTAAGATGCTCACTCTTGAATAGTTTTTAGTTACGTGATGCTTTGTTTAATATGTACCTACCCGAATTGTATCACTAAATGGAATAACGTGAACACTCAAAATTATATGGAAATTTCCCCGTTTTACGTTTGTTCCGGATCTTCCGGAGGGTCGTTTTGCATCACTGAACCTTGAAATTCTGTTTGCTTGATGATTTTCTTTGACCATAATATTATTTGTTTTATAACATCAAGTAATCTGCTGATCTTTTTGCACCGATGGCATTCATCCTTTCTGTCCCATAAGAGATTTTCCGATTACGGTATATCCGGTACATAAATCGATATAAAAAAAAATAATCTCTTTCTATTTGCCTGAAGCTCGAGTTTGTGAGGACAGTTGATTATTATTTGATTGAAAAAAAAACGGTACTAGGCACAACAAAGCATTCATGCGACAGAACTTAAATCCGTTCCTTCCGTAGCTTCGCCGTCGCCATTCAACGACTCCGAGCGATGTCATCGAAGGAAGCTCGTCCAGCAACCAGTCGACGGAGGATTCATGGGGTGATCGTGAATATCAGGAAGCCATATCTCGGGATCGGCTGCGTCAGTTGGAATACCTCGAGGGACGGATGTCGCACTTTGCCGAGTTTACCGAGCATAGAGATCTGGACCGAAATTCGCGCCGCAAACTACTGGCAGCAACGGGTGAGTCGGTGGAAGGTTCCAATAACAATCGTGCTGCAAAACTAAAAGCACGGGCTACGATGGATCGACAGGAAATGGTTCAATACACCGAGTCACCTAAGTTCATCCAGGGACAAATGCGGAATTACCAGATTGAAGGACTGAATTGGTTGATTTCATTGTATCAAAACGGCATCAATGGGATTCTGGCGGACGAGATGGGGTTGGGCAAGACTCTGCAGGCGATTTCGATTCTGGGATATCTACGCAACCACAGGTGGGTAGCAAATAATCTTTTGTGATGGGTAATGGTTTAACTTTGGGTTGTGTTTCAGAAACATTAAAGGGCCTCACCTAATTATCGTTCCCCTATCGACGATCGGGAATTGGGTGCGGGAATTCAACCGTTTTCTGCCGGCCGTTCGCATTCTACATGGGCACTGCCGCGGAAGTAAGACACAGTTTCGTGAAACTCTTACATCCCCGCATCGTAATTGGGACGTGGTAATTACTCCGTATCAATTTTTCACTGCAGAGCACACATATTTTAACAAATTAAAATATCAGTACTTAGTGCTGGATGAAGCTCAGCGCTGTAAGAATGAGAATTCACTACTATCCAAGAGAGTGCGCCGTACTACATACCGCAATCTGCTGTTCATGACCGGGACACCCATCAACAACAACCTACATGAGTTATGGGCGTTGTTAAATCTATTGCTACCGGACTTTTTCCGCAATTCCGAAGACTTTGATGAGTGGTTCAAGGTAGAAGATTGCATCGACCCAGACCACGAACGAGCGGTAAGATTGAAGAAAATTCTGCAACCAATCATGATGCGCCGCATTAAGTCCGATGTCGAACTTACTATTCCACCGAAAATTAAAACGACTATGTACATTCCCCCGACGCGAGAGATGAATTATTGGTCCAAGAAAGTGCTCTGTAAGGATATCAAAGTGCCGAAAGGGGACGGAACGACTGGTAACTTCATAATGAGGATTGTATTTCCATATCTGCGTGAAGTAACTCTGCATCCCTATTTGATACCAGGAGCTGAATCGACATTATCTGATCTAGTCGGGCAAGACATAGTTGACGTTTCGTCTCGAATGGTTGTTCTGGACAAACTGCTTACGAAACTTCGCAAACGTGGTGCTCGTATCCTACTGTTTTCGCAGATGGCCATAATGCTAGATATTCTGCAAGATTACTTAGAGTGGAAGGGCTACAAGTACCATCGAATGACGGGAAACACTGAACAGAGATTCAGACAGGAGATGATCGATGAGTTCAATTCCCCTGATTCAGACACGTTTATTTTCTTGATTACCACCAGAACGGGTGGGGTCGGGATCAACTTGCACACGGCCGACACGGTAATTTTCTATGACATCGATTGGAACCCTCAGGCGGACTTCCAGGCCGAAGACCGTGCCCATCGCATCGGGCAATTGAAACAGGTACATGTGATACGGTTCACCGTGTCCGGAACAGTCGACGAATACCTTCACGATTGTTCCAATCGGAAGCAAGCCCTGGATAAAGCAATCATTCGGAAAAGCCTTGGCGATTGTGTCGAGTTCCAAGCAATCGAACACCACAAAAGGAAGCTCGAAAGCGTCAACTGCCTTGACGTGGCGGCCGTCGATGAGCAGCTGAATGAAATGTTTAAGGAGATCGATCGCGGTGAAAGGAATGCCAAGAACGACACTCTGCTGAAACAAATTCGCTTCCGATCAAAGAAGTCGCGGTCACGATCGGAGGAGCGCGAGCTGGAAAGTATTAAACCTCCGGTTGAGTCGGTGCCGGAGTTCGATCTGGATTCCACTACATATCGTTTGCGTCCGCGCAAGCCGAAGATAGCCCGGCTGGAATAGATGTTTTAATCTGTATCGTTCAATTTGCATTTGACCACGCTACTCAGTTACCTATTTGCTTGTTAGTTTGTTTCTGTTTTGTTCATTCTAGTTAGTTACCACTGCGAGACGCTTGTCAATGATATTATTTTCTGTTCTATGTACTTCGAATAAACTGACGTAACGAATAAACAATAGTGAATGCTCAATGTATGACCATCTTGTGCCACGTTGGAACCTTTCAATATTTTGTTATCATTGTTATTGTGCCATACTGAAGGGGAGAACCTGCCAAGCAGCAATTTTCGTTTTATTGAAATTTTATAATTGTTCATAAAGCCAAATTATAAAAAAAATCACTAACGACTACATTGTTTTAACAACTTTCTGATGACCGCTATATAGCCATGTAATGGCCAATTAGCCCAGTTGTAATGCAACCATTAAAACTGCGAACCAGCTTAGGAGCATCGGTTTTTTTTATCTAGTTCGTTTATTTGTAAGGCTCCATCGCGTTAGCTTTACGGAGCCGATAATTCATTGTTCTTTGTTTGTAACAAAGTTCACTTAATTCTATGTCTAGTAGGAGTTGGGCCGAATACTCGCGGCTTACTCGAGGTTAGAGGGGTACATTGTCGAAGGATAGGAAAAGGGAAGGAGCTTGGGGTTTCGTTGCCTCACCAGAGCGATGTAGCCAGTATGAACGGTAGTATGGTTCTAGATTCGTCTTGAGTTCGACCGGCTATGGTGACCAGTGGGAGACGATGAGATTCATCGAGACGGGGGACAAGACAAACAAAAACTAATTTGTTTATTTGTTTATTTGTTATGGTTGCATCAACAGACTAGAAATAGTCCCAATGATGTGTTGTAAAAAAGTACAGATTATACAGACGACATACATATACTACAGTTACTACAGTTACAAACGAAAATAACTTGGAAAGCATTGTCAAGTTACTAAAAATTTATAAGTCTTAAATTTTACACTTAGCTGTTGGGTATCAAGCGCCTTCGGTCAGCAAAAAAGGCAGAGAATCTTCGGCGAAGCATATTCCGTGTCAAGTGGAAATCGAACATCGACGCTACTCGGTTGAACACTAGCTGCAAGCCGTAAATAGCGCTCCCTATGCTATAATTAGTTCGAAGAAGTGGAAGTCTCAGCATAAGACTGTTGCGTAGTGATCGAGGTTGAACATTAATGTTCACTTGTTGAAGAATTGCTTCGCAGTCGATTCTTCCTTGCAGAGTATCGGCGACGGTTAAGGCTCTGAAAACATCTCTTCGGATACGTAAGGGCTCGATATTGATCAATTGGCAGCGATTCTCGTAGCTTGGAAGACGAAGTGGGTATCTCCAAGGTAGCTTACGGAGCGCGAAGCGAACAAAACGTCGTTGAACAGATTCAATTCGCTCGGCCCCATTATTGTAGTTCGGGCTCCAGACAGCAGAGCAGTATTCCAACGTAGATCGTACGAGAGAGCAATAGAGCGATTTCAAGCAGTAAATGTCCGTGAAGTTCTTAGTAATCTTGAAGACAAAGCCAAGCGTTCTGGACGCTTTGTCGACGACATACGATATATGGTGTGAGTATGTCAGCTTTGAGTCTAGAAAAACGCCTAAGTCTTTCACGCAGTGCACCCGTTCGATAGTCGTGCCTAGTAGTTTGTGGTTGAAAATAATCGGTTGTACACTTAGCTGGGTTGACCACCAGTCGGTTTAGACTACACCAGTCAGCAAAGATGTCAATCTGATTTTGGAGAGAACGGCAGTCGGCGAGTGAGCGGATGCGCAGAAAAACTTTCAGATCGTCTGCAAACGATAATCGTGGCTCTGTGATAACATGGTGAACGTCGTCGAAGTAGTAGTAGTAGAGGAGAAATACCAATGGTCCCAGATGGCTACCCTGAGGTATACCGGACTTTGCGCAGAAGCTTGCTGAGCGACAAGTAACCAAAGTTACTGTCAATTGGCGCTCCGTGAGGTATGAACGAAACCATCTCAAAAGATTTCCACCGATCCCTAGCCTATCAAGCTTAGCGATCGCAATTTCGTGGTTCAGCTTATCGAAGGCTGCCGTAAGATCTGTGTAGATAACGTCCGTTTGGGTCCGAGCAATCAAACTGTCTGTGATGTAAGACGTTAGGCACAGCAGGTTCGTAGTTGTGGAACGCCCAGTTATGAATCCGTGTTGATCTGTACTTAGATATTGCCTGCAATGCGCATTTAGGGACTCTATGACAACCAATTCAAAAAGTTTTGATACAGCACTCAGCGAAGTGATTCCCCGGTAGTTGTTTACGTCGCGTTTGCTTCCCTTTTTATGAACAGGAAACATATCCGCAGTCTTCCAGCAAGACGGAAAGATGCCGCTGGAAAGAGAGAGCTGGAATATGCGGCGCAGTGGATCTAAAAGACAAGTGATGTTCTTTTTAAGAATAATCGACGGAACACCATCGGGTCCAGCCTTAGTTGAAGTCTTAAGTTTAGATGCTGCTCTAGAGATCGTATCTGTAGTGGCTTCGACCATGCTGAGCGTTTGGTTGATCAAAGGAACATTACTGGCCGCGGAAGTAATGATATTAGCGGAGAGTTGCTCGGCTTCAAACACACTAGCAAATTTGGCTGAGAACAGGTTGCAAATGTCTTGTTGATTTCCAGCAGTTTCACCATTAAAAATCATGGAAGAGGGTAAGCCGACTTCCCTGCGTTGCTCATTTACGAAGTTCCAGAAGGATTTCGGGTGTGATTTTAGCCGCCGTTGAATCCTCCTTTGATAGCGTTGAAAACAGAGACGACTTAACCGCTTATACTCGTGGTTGAGTCTGACATAGTAGCATTTCAGTGGCAGTGTGCGGAGTTTAGTAAATCTTCTGAGAGCAGCCTTCTTAGTTCTTTTCAACGAGCGAAGATCTTTCGTCATCCACGGGACGCGAGAGTCGATATGGATGATCTTTTTGGAAACGTGTCTGTCAATGACATATGCCAAGACGTGAGAAAAGGTTTGTGCAGCAATGTTGACGTCTACAATAAAGAGATACAATAGCATAGGTTTTATTTCAGTTATATGCTGGGCGTTGGCCAAATTTGGATTTTTCAGATATAATCCTAAATAGGACCTAGATTATTTAATACTCTAGTAACCTCAAGTCCGTGCTCTGTCACAATGTTTCATTGTGATTAATCAACACTCAGAGGGGTAAAATATAAAATTTGGGTAAATTTGAAAGAAAGGGAACTTGGAGTGTAGAGCGCACTGCCCACTGGACGATTCTGAAGCCTGGCCAAGTGAGTGGGGTATGGGTTTATTTCCTTGAACGTCATTTCCAATGTATATATTGATACATTCAAACCATTGGCATTTGAGATAAGACAGAGATAGGATGCGGAGGGCCCGCTTAGGAGGAGCGTAACCCATGTTATGGTTTCCATTTATTAAATAGTTCAGATAGGCTAGAAATGACAGGTTTATAGTGAGAGAATGTACCATATTGGGAAAGCATATTTTCATAGGGTTCAGAGTGGCTGAGGTGTTCGTTTGTAGTTTGACCTTCCTTCAAAACCAATTTGGCTCTAGAACAATTTTAAATTTGTTCTGCATTATTCACATGTTGCAATTATTGAAAAGAGCTCGATATAAGATGGCCACAGAGAACAGACGTTGAGGCTCCAAAATTTCTCTAAAAATTTGTGTAAAGATTCCTATTCGACTTAAGCGCCACTAACGGCGACTTCCCCACTTAAAAACCCTCTTTGACAACATGATGGCGCTGGCGTTGCACAAATTACACTAGACACTAAGTGCTAGTAGCGCCAAGTGGCAATTTTCAACAGAAAATGTATCGATACTAGCGCCAAATTGGTCGAAAGTGGAAAATTTATAGAGAAAATCAGGAGATGCTACACACCAAATTTTGTTATTAAGTTCCAGCAAAACGAATTGCTGGATCACTTCCAGCAAAATCAAGTTTTGCTGGAAAATCAGTAATCTGAAAAATTTTACTGGATGTTCCAGTAAACAACACTTTGCTGGACTTTCAGCTCGGCAAAATCCAGCAAAATATTGCTGGTTTTCAGCGATAAAAAATGGGTATGTAACACCATAGAGGCACAAACGAAGTGACAGACGGAGCGGCTCGAAAACTTTGGTGACTAACCTGCTATTGCAATTTGTCAGTGTACCACATGGCAACACCACTACTACTGGATTGTACCACATGGCAACACTACTACTAGATTGAACTAGCATTTTCACCGAATGTACTAGAATGTTTTGGTTCTATCTCTTTCACTCTACTCAAAACTGAAATGCATAAAAAAATGACAAAATGATACGCACTCTTTGCACACTGTCAAAGAATCATTGTACACAAAATCAACTTTGTACAAATCAAAACAAAAAACTAACCCATCTGGTGGATGATGGCATAAGCTTCCAAGAAAATTCTATTACAGTGAACCACATTATTTAAATGGATTTCTTCGCCAGTTAGTCGTCTGTCACTTCGTTTGTGATAGAGGTAACTCTAAGACTAGAAGGTCCCGAAAAAACGTGCTCAACTTTTTGGCTCAGCTCTGGTACTCTCTTCGGTCCCAAGCTAATCGATTCACCCCTCGAAACATAGGAAAAACCAATAACCCCTCATTTTATCTGTCAAACTTTCATAGCGAATCAAAACAAACATTGCGTAGTACTAGAATTTCGACAAGAATAGGGTAAGTTAATCGTTTGCTTGGGACCAATAGGCTACTAAAGTGGTGAGCCAATTTAAAATCGTTAGTTTCGTATTGATTGTTGGTAACGGCGACGTTCCCACTTATTTTACACAAGTTTCTGACCGAGCTTGAACGTCTGTTCTCTGTGATATAGATGAATACAATTAATTACATCATTTGTGTGGTAGTTACACCGAAAAGTCGAGAGATGTCGCCCCGCCAGTGCTGGTAAAATCATTTTTGCAGTATTGGCGTCTTGCAGTGAAACTTTTCCAAGATTTCGCCACCTACATTTCGAAGTGAGAACTACTAGAAGGAGGATAGTTTCCAAATTCTCCAAGTAAAACAGACGATTTTTGGGGCAAATCGGTCCATAAAGAAAAACTAATAATTTCCGGTGGATACTTTTGCTTGAATCGTGTAAGAAAACGTGTTTGCAAACTAACTGTTATTATTTCGGTATGGATCGGAGATGTTTTCATGGAAAATTATGCATAACAAGTTTGCACCCACAGGGAGAGGTTACCTCCTGCGCAGCTGCATTTTTCGGAAAATGGTGAATATGTGCGATTTCCACTAGGATGAAAGTGGAAATTAAGTGAATTTACTTAGGAAAGATTGTATCATGCTGGTGATAATGAAAATGGTTGTATAGGACGCTAATATTCGATAAATGTTCATTTTAGCCTTTTTTAGGTAAACAGATTGATACTCACAATTTTCGACGGAAAACGCAACGGAACTTGATTTACTCAACACGCACCATACTATAAAATGGTGCTAGATGGTCTTCAAAGTGATAACAAGCTGACAAATCATCTTTATTTTGAGTAATTGAGTAATTTACTTCTGTTTACCATCATATTTACGATGCAGCATTGATGGAGCCGTGAAATGAAATGAATATATCTTATGAAAGTTCAACTGGAAAAGTCAAAGATGCACATCAGTCTGATCGTAAAAACGTTTTCTTCTTCAATTAGAATGTTATATTGGAAGGATTTTACACAGGCTTGATGAAAATTATGATTCAACGCTAATTTTCACGAATTTTATATGCAGTCTGTCAACATTATCATTATCATGCAGTGGCGACATCTACGTCGAGCGTTTACGGCAATCTTCCAATAAACGCACAGTGGAATCGGGCGTGACTGCGTTTTCCGTTGGAGGGAGTGAGAGAAGCATAAAAGAAACAGCAACGCCTCGAGCAGATCCCACTGCAAAAAATATGGTTTATGGCACAACAATTAATTTTGGAGAGAAGTTGTGAAAGAAGTGTTTTACAAGTTACTTTGTTTTTATAAATTTTGAATTTTTTTTTCTCAAGCATTTTATAAAAATCTGTATAAATCTGTAAAACCAGCAGTTGCAGCAGAATCGCTACTACCAGCAAGACAATCAAAATTACCACAAACAATAACGTAAGAATCTACCGAGGGGCGATCAACTTCATAAATCAGCTGAATTGGGTTGTTTAACTCTGAAAAATATACCGATTTTTATACATCATCTGATAGAGTTCGTCTCTTTATAAATTCAGGCTCTTTAGCTTGTATATTCTTACTTTGCTTGAGTATGATTAGTTGGAGAATTTGATGAAACTGTCACTTTTTGAAACTGATCCCTTTCGTACTTCTTTCATTCTCTTTTCGCGCAATGCTGTACGGAGCACTCGTGGATCAGCGACTTTAGACGTGAGCCTCGTCCCAGGTGACCATGGCAATACAGTGACAGATGGTGGACGTAAAACCGGCCACACCAACTAGCGAGGAAGGAGTCAACATCGAACCAGGAACGGAAATTAGTGGGGATTTATCTTCCTCAGAAAACAAGAAAAAACCCGGAAAAGGCGGAATCATGTCAGAGCCGACCAAGGACGATCTACGGAAGGAAATTACCAATGAAGCACGGAATGAAATACGAAGCGTTAGAGAAAAAGTGCAAGGGATTAATTATTCAATTATTCTTTATAAATGATATATCAAAATTAAACTAAATAGGGTATACGTCCCTAACCTCGGTCTAATATGCAGCCATAGATTACGTTTTTAATCATAACTCATCAATTAATTTACCTGCAAACGATATTCTACTGCTAAATGGTATGCTTAGATATGCTTATCATGTCGTTTGCTATCAGGAACCGCAAAAAGTTGAAAAACTTACTTTTTTTAAGACAAAAACTCACCAGGGAAATGTATGTAATATCGGTCTATTGTCCCCAAATTGGGTCTATTTATGGATGCAACTTCGTCCTATCCTGTTTGATTCTCAAAAAAAAACGCTCTTGGTAACGTTTTCTTATGTATTTTTTTTTATCACTATCACTGTTAACTTAATACTCTTCATTCCTCAAAACATTTCTTAGAGAAAATTTTACGAAAACTACATTAAATCACTCAAGTTAAAAATTAAAAATTAAAAATTTCGCTTATCGTCTTTCGACCGCAGAATATCTAAATCAAAACATTGTGATGTTCATTATACAGATTTGGCAGAAAAAATCTCCCTTCCTGTTCGTTCCTTATCATCCAAATGCAAACCACATTGTTGACGTTACTCTTATTGCTATATGCTGTCAAATGAATTTCATGGGCCAAAGTTAGGAACATAGAAAAGAAATGTGTCCCTAAAGTTGGGTCCATGAT
This sequence comes from Ochlerotatus camptorhynchus, assembly GCF_037179485.1. Classification (NCBI taxonomy): domain Eukaryota; kingdom Metazoa; phylum Arthropoda; class Insecta; order Diptera; family Culicidae; genus Ochlerotatus; species Ochlerotatus camptorhynchus. The sequence continues at coordinate 4,438,864 of NW_027040988.1, forward strand.
TTACTTGTGAAAACGTTGTTAAACAATTAAAATAAACATAAAATATTCAAACAGTAACTGTGAGTTTTACGTCTAGTGTGTATTATCAGGTAATTCCATTCAATAAATGCCATAATCAGGCCATTTGATGATCGTCAGTGCAACCTTCCCATCTTAACCTTAGAAGTCATGGCGGCTAAAAACTCCGAACAGAGTGATATTCTCAACCAGTTTTATTACTTACGAGAGCTGAAAATGTATTGAAATGTTGTGATATAAATTGATTTGTGTGTGGTACACATTTATCAATCATCAGTGATCAATATTTTCCTTATTTTTTGTGTAATATTCCTTAATTAATTATTTATTTGCGTGATAGGCCGAATGAAAGGACTAGACCCACATTACATACCGTAACCCTACGCGCTAGGTTTGAAAAGAATATTTTCGAACCTGGGAAGTGAGTATGTAATACCAATATCTATACATGCAACACAAATCAATATTCATGGGCACTCAATCTTTACCAATTCTGTTTTTCAATACCTTTGTCTCTCCTTTCTCTTATCCTTCACCTATGCATCTACGCTTCTATGTTAAGGATCAACGGATCAACATAACCCTTATTTCCGGAGAACTTCGAAATTAGGGCGTAATTGCTTTTGTAAACAAACACGTGGCTCTTAGAAAATGACTTATGCGAGTCGATTGAAATCAGCCGAATATTAAATCCGGGGAACTTTGAGATTAGGGCGTAAATGCTTTTGTAAACAAACACGTTAATCGTCGATTTCTCACGAGTAAAAGTTCAATCTCGCCAACAAACAATATCAAATGATAGAAGTATCATTCCTCTAACTGTTTGTGTTGATGGTTTTTTTTTTATAAATTGAGCTTTAATTCGCGAGAAATCGACGATTAACGTGTTTGTTCACAAAAGCAACTACGCCATAAGCTTGCCGTGGCACAATAATAATAATAATGCATATACAAAAGGGAAGGGAGGGTTCAACAGGGCTCCCAATTGAAGCGATTTGGATAGGGAGAGTGGGATTGTAAACTTCTCGTCGCCAACATTTTGTGGATAAAGGGCGGGCTCTTCTCCACACTCCTGGGGCAGCCTTCAGGACGAGGGATTATTCCATGGCGAATTATATGATCTTGTTTGCTGGAAGGAGATTCTTTTTCTGTTTCATGTGGGTTTCGCGTGGGCGTTTCTGCCTACGGGTCCACCCCTATGTTTTGGCCCTTCATATAGCGCCAAGCTGAAAATGATTTGTCAGTGGGACTTGATCAAGTCGACCCGATTGTCCACAGTCTACCGACAGTGAGTGGTGGTTCCATATCATCATCATCATCAGAGGCTATTGTGGTAAAAATGAAGTGAATTTTGATGGGTAGCAAAATATGAGAACATTGCGAAAAAAAAGTGGGACAGTCTAATCACAGACAAACAGACATAACACATTTAATATTTCTCACTGTAAAACATCGTCGCTGAATCATTAGCGCCATCTGTTAAGTACACTGTGGTGGGTAGTACCAACAATCAATACGAAACTAACGATTTTAAATTGGCTCACCACTTTAGTAGCCTATTGGTCCCAAGCAAACGATTAACGTACCCTATTCTAGTTGAAATTCTATTACTACACTATGTTTGATTTGATTCGCTATGAAAGTTTGACAGATAACATCAGGGGTTATTGGTTTTTCCTATGTTTCGAGGGGTGATTCGACAAGCTTGGGACCGAAGATAGTACCAGAGGTGAGCCAAAAAGTTGAGCACGTTTCTTCGGGACCTACTTGTCTTAGAGTTACCTCTATGGTAGTACGCTGAACAGATGGCGGTAGTGTGTAAACGTCAAACGCAAGGAAAATGACTATGCGCGCCACAGGTGGCGGTACTACCATCTACGATACTTTTAAATTAACCGTTAAATGCTTGTTCAATGAACAACTTACGAGTGTTATGTCTGTTTGTCTGTGGTCTAATGGTTATAGATGTCAGAAAAAATAATAAAAATCCGAAGCTATATCCCCGGTAGGTATACGTTTGCTTCTTTACGCTGTTCCATCTGTTATAAAATTTTGTCAAATACGGAGCTTACTTCCTGTTGAACCCTGTCTTCAGTCTGTTTCGATTTTCGCTGTCTTTGAGTTGTTGTCGACGTCGACGCTCAATGAATTTTTCATTTGCGTACTGGATAGATTATCCATTTTCTCAAAATTGTTTGCTAGCCTCTCATAAGTATAATTGCCACGTCTATGGTTATGGGTCTTGATTGCAATGATTCGTTTACTTTGTTAATATTATTGAGGATTCTCTTCCATAAATCGAAAAGCAGTCTGGTAAGCGCTCATGGTAGTCGAGCTGTCAATGATTGCTGCTTACACTACACCTGTGTAGTGTAGTAAAAACGAAAACGACATAAGAAAATTAAAATCAATTTGTTTCAATAAAACTTGAGCCCCCTACACCGTAGTAGTTACCTATCTTGTCAAATCTGTTAAATGAGTAAGACCGAAAAAAAGGAAAAAAATCGATCTTCTTAGAGCTGAAACTGCTTGTCGTTTCGAGGACCATCATGTATCGGAATGTCATTTTAACGTTACTCCCGTTACTTCGTTAAGGATACTCTAACGCATAATTTAACTATTGAAATATTTGAACCTCTCTTGTACAGTTCCAAAGAAAGTACATAATCATTGTAGGTAAAATACTGATAAGGTTTAGACTAACTATGAGCAGTACAAGTACAGCAATGTTCATTTCTGATAGCCAATCGTTGATTTGGACGCCCTGGTGGGTGCCACTTTTGCCATCCCTTCCCTACGCCCCTGACATACCCAAGTAACCACGTACCGAGTAACATTGTGAAACTGGTCAAAACTCATCGAAGAGCGTACGAACGGACATAAATTTTGTCGAATTAAAATGCAAATGAAGATTTATAAAGCCAGTATCGAGTGATTGAATGTTCGGTGCCAATGATAAACTTTAGTGTACGTAAGACAATGCGGTTGTGAATTGTACTTCTAAATACAATAGATATCTTTCTACATAACAAAACATTAATCTAAGGCGTTACACTAATCCGAAACGTCCATTTCTTCGTCATCGTCATCCTCGTCGTCGCCGCTAGACTCTTCGTCCACTTGCAGATTTCGCCCACCCTGTTTGCCAGCCCCATTTCGCAATCGCACAAAACTTCCCGCCAAGGCATTTTCCTCCTCGTCCTCTGCATCGTCGTCTTCCTCCGGACCATCTTCATCCATCATTCCGTCATACTCGTCCTCGGAGGAACCATGCTCCTTACCAATAACCGAATCCACTTCGGAATCTTCTTCCTCCTGATGTATCAACACGTGAGCGTTGACCATCTGGTCGGGATTTTTGGCCAATCGTTCGGTTCGATCGATTTGGCTGACCAACAGTTCCAGGCGTCCACTCAATCTAAAGGAAAGAAGAAACCCCTTTCATCAGATATTCCCCAACATCAATGGCTTGAAGCGTAAAACCTACTTCGAGAGAGAGTTGGCGTGTTCCACTCGATATTCAATAATTCCCAAGCAGGTTCCAAAATTCGACAGCAGATTTTCCGATCCCAGCGCCATCAGCTGACTGGCGTGGCTGTGTATCAAAGCCTTTAACCAACAGACGGCCGTTGCGACACTGCAATAATCGATTTGAAAAATACATTCTACCAATTTGCCAATCCTACAACTAGGTATAATATACTTACTGCACTGTCTTCTTCTGCATAAGACTGGAAAGTTCGTTCAGCAGAATGCTTACATACTGCGCCGGTATCCTCTCGGCCGTCCGTTGTATAAGGTCCGGCTCGTTTTTGCTGAAAACGCTGCGCAGAATTTCGGCATCCTTGCTGTGGAGGCCTTGAACCAGCAAGTGCACCATGTTCTTCTGATTGGCATTGGTCTTTAAATCGCCATCGGCCGACAGGGCCAGATTCTCCAAGCGGGCTTCCATTGGAATTTCCACAGTTTTCAGTGATTTCTTCCCGGCGTTGACCGGATTCAGGAATTCTGCGACGGCCTTATCAACTGTAGGTGTTTTCGCTTTAAGATCTTTCTCGCTCTTATCCTTCGGCAGCAATCCTTTTATCTGCTCGCGAATGATGACATTGTGCTTGAGGTCTTTTTCGATCGTGATTTGTTCAAACTTGAGACTGAGGTCAGACCCGTAGGCAATCAGCAGCTGTTCCTGGTTTGAAGAAAACTCCACACTGGCTGTAAAAATTGGCAACCGGTCTACGGCCTTTGAACCAGTACCCGCTGCATCCAAAGCCACTTCATAGGTGTAGTTCGGTTTGATCGGTTTATTGATGTTGATCCTAAAATTCCAAGCAATGGTATTAATACCTTTTATCAAAATCATCATATTCTCCGAAACTTACTTATCCAAACTTTTGATGAAATAGTGTGCTACTCCCGATTTGGATACCGCAACAAGGTGCAACTTTCCGCCCACCATTCTGGTTGAAAAGTACTCCGGAGCATCGTCCATAGCAAACAATCCAACCGCAGACTTATCATCCCCTTCCACAGACCACATCGAAACATTCCGATCGTTAACCGATCCTGTTAGAATGAAAACCAGTCCGTCCTGGCTGACAATCTTCTTCACTAGTACCGTATTCGACGTATGTCCGACCAACGTTTTTACCACTTTCCCATTCTCAACATCCCACAATTTCAGCTGCTTGGCGCCGGACAAAATCGTTGATCCTTCCGCGACCGCTACCAAACAAGTAAGCTTTTCAACGCCCAGATTGTGGACCTTTCGCTGTACACATTCTCCCAGGCTCCACTCGATAACTTTTCCATCTGCTCCAGCAGTGAGTAAACAATCTCCCTGAACGTAAATAGCCGTAATCGGTCCTGAGTGGCCCGATCCTTTGAACACTTTCTCGATATTAGCCGAAGCCAAGCCATACAGAGCGACTCCTCCCTTGCTGGTTCCGAAGGCCACGAACGTTTGCGGCGGTACACTTCCGCCACTGGCACGTTTCTTTTTCTTCTTGGCACTATTCTGACCACCGGCACCGATCTCAACCCAGGCGAAGCACGTACACGGAACATTCAGGTGCAGGTTCGGAGTGTAGATTTGGTTCACGTTGCTCGTTTCGACGTCGTACACCACAAACTTGCCCTGGCTGTTGATGAATGCGAAATATTTCCCATCTCGGGAATATTCGCGTGCACACGAGGTGGACATGCTGCTAATGAAACAAAATCTTCTGGGCCACTTTATGGACAATTTTAATTTAGTAGTAAAATACGATACGAAAGCCTCCCAAAAACAGCGTGTTTCGCGGTCCACAAAATCACTCGCGACTTCGCGAGAAACGTCAAGGGCGGTTCGCGTGTTTTGAAATGAACTGATATAAAAAGTAGTATAAAATGTTCAGTGTTAAAGAGCACGCGTTCACGGAAAACGTCCGTCTAATCTCGCGTCTCTTTTCAGCAGGTCCTATCTACCGTGATCGATTTTCTTCATCGATGTTCACTTTTGCATTGCGGTAAGAAAAAGTTCCAAACGGCCACCCTAATAAAAAATAACCATAAACGAACGATAACCCAAATCATTGAAATATTCCACAAATGGTTTGGATGATACCCAGAACACGTCGTTAAGCAAATTAACCATACAATTTTTATTAGGGAAGTTCACCTTTACCTACTTTTGAGCAAGGTTGCAAAGACTCATTTCAGCTAAAATAATGTTTTTCGGAATAATAAAACCAAAAGATGGTATGATGGTATGATGGCATGTTTTACTTGTAACTTACAAGAAGAGGTTACAAAGTATGCGTTGGAAACATAAAACCTGTAAATTTTGCTTTCTATGAGTCACAATCAGCGATTTGCTGATCGCTGAGTGAGTGAGAGAGTGAGTGAGTTGATCGCTGATTGTGACTCTCATGAAGTGAAATAAACAGGTTTAATATGTCAAACACATTCTTTGCAATCTCTTCTTGTATCCTACCAATTCAAAATTTGATCATGGCATCTAATTATTTCATAATTTAGAAAAACATTGTTTTAGCTGAAATGAGTCTTTGCAACCTTGCTTTTGAGTAGTTTGTCTACTTTTCTTCTTCTAATGTTGTCAAAAACGGAGGAGCAAAACCACCCAGGGATGTGTGGGAATCCTACTTTTGGGTAGAAAGCGAGTGCAAAATTCCATACATACATTCCATACAGCGAGTGCATATATTCCATTTTTTGGAAAATTACTAAACCGATTTCCATTAACGTTCTTATAAGGTAGGATGGTTTTCAATCAACCATTGTTATTACCTTCAAGATATACTACCTACGGGTAGAAACGGTAATACTTATTAAAGTAAGGGTACTGTTGAATTTTACGTGGAAAATAGTGGAGATGGATGGATTTTTCTTTATTTGATTTTTGGGAATTATTTTTGTTGACTAATTATAACTCATTTGCTTTTGGTTATGTTTTTTATTGATCGTAAAATAAGCTATAGATATTACTTAATATATTATTATATAAGCTATAGAGTACTTTCTAATACTTTCGTTAAGCTTCCTTCCCTAATTAAATTGATATGGTTATTTTGCTTAACGACGTGTTCCGGGTATCATCTAAACCATTTGAAGAATAGTTCAATAATTTGGGTTATCATTCGTTTATGGAGAAGCCGGTCTGAACCTGAATGTTTGAATTTTAAAAATCAGGGTTGGCGCCTTGGTTTGCGCTTGGTTGCTCACCTTGTCAACAGTTCCTCACCCAATAGCGATCATCTTCTTACGTTCCGTCGGTTTTTTAACGGAATTACGATCATTGTTCCATCGATTTTATTAGTCATCCAAGTACGTCGTTGCCGTAATTACAGAAGCATCTGGAAATGACGATTAATTGAATTTTAACGAGCATAACGGATAATCAAAAGACCACTTACTTAATTGACCAGGAAACCCGGTGATTGCAAAGTTTGGAGATTGTGGTGCTGAGGCTAATTTGCTTGCTGGTGTTGCTTGAAACAAAAATTTAATTCTCATTTAATTTCCATCTCAAATTTTAACTGATCTAACCCTCCAATACTCACAAAATACTCGTTTTCTCCTAGATAATCTTGAGACAGAATTTCCTATTCTTAATCATCACCACATTCTACTGCTGGAACTTGAACCGGAGCCAATCTTCCGTTCCCAGAGCAGTTGTCGTCCTTCACCGTTTTGAGCGAGGGGGACGAAAGTAATCCATTCTACATTTCAATTAATCAAAATTAACTAAAATTTGCTAAATAATTCAGATTTTTTGGATAAACTTGATTCATAATGAATAATAACACGCGCCTGCCGATATCATCCAATTTCATCCACTATTCTTCGATAATCTTGGATGAGTTAGAATTATCTATTTGTTTACTCTAATTTGTTTTAGTGTGTTTATGTTTACTGCACAGCAAAAAAAAAATGTAATATCGATCAACGTAATTCAAGCTGATGTATGAAATAATGATGTAATAGCATAAAGCAGTTACAATATTACCAACAATCAATACGAAACTATCGATTGGAAATTGGCTCACTACTTGACTAGCCTATCGGTCCCAAGCAAATCGACTAACGTACCCCATTCTAGTCGAAATTCCAATACTACACTATGTTTGTTTTGAATCGCTATGAAAGTTTGACAGATAAAATGAGGGGTTAGTGGATTTCCTATGTTTCGAGATGTGAATCGATTAGCTTGGGACCGAAGATAGTACCAGAGCTGAGCCAAAAAGTAGAGCTCGTTTCTTCGGGACCTTCTGGTCTTAGAGTTACCTCTATGATATTACATCAATAGATGCAATTTTGTTCGCAAAATCGATGTACATCGTACAACGTAATATTACACAACCGACGGAATGACCTCTGTGCAGCTGTTTGGATGTAATATTCAACAACTTTTTTTTCTGTGTGTCACTTTCATGATCGCGCGGTTTTCGCATTCGGTCAATCACGAAAAAGCAAATTCTATTAGGCCACTCATTATACTCTTCCTCGGAGTAACAACAAAAACCACCCTTACCTGCAAATCTTTCGTTCAGCAAAGCAGTTCCGTTTAGTTGATGCAGTCTTGGACCCCAAACATGCGCTTCTCAATTCTCTAAATTGAATTCCAACGTTTGAACGAACTCATCGAGGACAGGACTGACATCCACCCCTGTGGTCAAGTTAGCCAATCTGCACTCCAAAGGGAATCCGGCTTAAATACTCATCCCCTCTGTCACTGGTGCATGACCGCCGTCCCATTCTCTGACCCATAGATTCCGATCGCACTTAATCTACCTAAACATCAGCGACACCGCCTCGCAAATCCCCTTACCACTCCCCGGTTTGCAACCCATCAGCAGCAGAAGAAGAAGCTTAATTCTGGCACTACACCTATACCGCTCCCAACGAACAATCTCCCTCGCAAGATCGAAACAACCCCCCAACGAGTACTCCCGAAATCCAGCCGTCAACCAAAATCTCGACCAAAAGTTAAGTGCTGTCAGTTTCATGAAATTTAGTTTTGCTGGAAAAACAGCAACATTTATTTTGCTGGACGGATTGCTGGTTTTACAGTTCGGCAAAATCCAGCAAAATGTTGCTGGTTTCCAGCAAAAAAAAAAATAGTGTGCAGAGATAGCACACTGAAAAAAGGATATTACAAAGTGGATGAGCAATATTAGGTCGGTTTGAAAATATTAGACGCGAATCAAAGATATTTAGAAAGCATTAGAATATATTAGCTAAACTATTAGATATAAATATTACAATGTCTTGCCCCTCGCAGAAAACGCATCGAGAATCGTTAATTCTAGCGAGTTGTTAACTAAAGAGAAAATCGACGAAGAGAATCAATCATCGCGTTTACGCCCTTATGCATGCTCACTGTCGTATTATCCAGCTTCTAATACAACAAACACGAGAAGAAACAGTGCTGTTATTAATGAGATAGAAAGTCGACGAAAATAATCGATCAATGTTACTTAGGACCTAATGCATTACTACGCGAGATATTCCATATCTTGTTCGTTACGTAATATCTCAACATCTGTGGGATCAAACTCAAACGTCAAAAACGTCAGCACATCGGTCGGTGAACGTGCCCCACCGCCAGACTGGTATACAGCGACGGAAAGAGATGCCCTGCGCGGGTCTTCCAGTAGTGCGAGTGAGAAACAAATACATGCGGCTTCACGATCGGCTCCCGTTTAGTGCTCTCGGATTGATTCTCGAATGATTCTCTCTCAGTCGCCATTTTTGTGATACCTCTCCGGTTTGTACGTCAAGCCTTTCTTTCTGGAGTTGGTCCGAGTTTTTCAAGTGTAAATTCCTGTTGAAAAAGTGATAATTGCTGGACTAAAAGTGTACCAAAGTGGAGTCTGGCCCGGGAAGCACAGTTTGAAAGTACCAGAGCGTGGATTACGAGCAGATGTAAGGTGTTTTGTGCGTTGGAAAAGTTGGCAATTTTTCATCCCCCGTTTTCCCGTGCGCCGAGAGTGGGTGACGAAGAAGAAAAAATCCTGTGTTTATTAAGCGCAATGGTGGCTGATGGCAGCAGCGGCTAAGCGGGGAGCCAGCTCTGAACTGTGAGGAATTTTTCTGTGTGTTTTCTGTGTGGATTTTGCGAGACGACAACTGGAAGAAAGTATCAAGAAATTAGAAAACGGCATCCGCGATGAGCGACTCCGACGATGAGATCGTGGCCGGAGGATCCCGAGTCAACCGCCGGCTGAGACGCAGAACGGGTCCAGGTACATCAGGTGTGGCGGCGACGAGAAGGACGGCAGCAGCGGCCGGTAGAAGACGGCTGCGGGATGATAGCGAGCTGTCGAGCGAAGCCAACGGGAACAGCGATAGTGGCAGCGAAATCGAACAATCCGTTCGCAAGAAGGGCAAGAAGTTTGTACTGGATGACGACGAGGCAGGTCCGAGCGGAACGCAGCAGGTATGGTTTGGGTGGAATTTGTTGGGTGATTATGCTACCGAGAAGAGGCAGCAGCTTTCGTGCATTTTTTCCTCTTTTTTTTTTGTACGAACTGTTGAGGGTCATGAGTGTTTTGAAAGGACAAAGCTAGCAGTGCTAACTTACGGATATTGATGATTTTGTATGTGTGTACCGATGAGCTTGCCTGGTGTGTGCTTGGGTTGTCTTGTGACTTTTGACTTTGAGTGGTGGGTGATTTGCGTATTCCGTGATCGTCGTCGGGCGAAAGTGGTGATTTGCCAGGGAGCTGAACGCCTTCGGGGGGTATGGATCGGTCTGGCTATGTGAGTTTCTGCCGGTCGGAATGATAGCTCTGGAAATAATAGCGGATAATGGACATGTTTCGAAGGTGTACTTTCATCCTAGTGGCGCATTTATTCGTAGAATCGCTTTAATTGCGCTTTATGTTGGAGGCGAATAAAAGTGTGCAATCAAAATTATTGTTTGCAGCGATTTTAATCGCCGCATTTTTTTATTGATGTAAATTTACATAGAAACAAATGAGTGAATATTGCAGAAGCAGTTTGCTCATTTAGGTTAAGGTTAGGTATTTTAATGAAATTTTGGATGGTCTAAAGATTTTTAAAGCATGTCGAAGCTTCAATGCCGACGCGTCCATTTATGATGACAATCGATTACCTATTAGCTAAAAAATGACGACACAGGTAAATTTATATTAATAAAATAACTTTCAATTATTAACACATTTTCCTATTACTAATCTAATTCAGTTTATCAATAAAGTGAACGAGAGTAGGATCGTTACATACGATGTAAGCAAGAGAAAAAGATATTTGTCAACACTAGTAGACCTCAGGAGTTGATACTCTACTTAGTTCCAAAAATGCAGAAGAAAAAAAATCAACAGGCTGATTACGCTGGTTTAATAGGATGCAGTATACTGCCGTTATACGCATAAGAGTCCCACGGTGCATAAGGATTGCATAGAACATGGGACAGTTATGAGTATAACGGCAGTATACTCGCATAACAGTCCCATTAGAATAGGAAATCAAGCTTTTATGGGCAGTCTAGCAGGACATCATAAATAAAAAGTATCAAATTGGCACACTAGATGGGCCTGCTAGTGATATACGATAAAAGAATAACCAGTAAAAGTAATGGCAGTAAAACATTTAATGTCTTATAGATGGTTAGGTTAAAACCAAGGACGAATTAAGTTACCGATACGAACACCGAATTGATGAACGAACTCCTGGAGACCGATGGTAGTTTGAAGCCGGATCAAAATTAATCAGCGAGCGGCGTTCCACAATCTGAAGGGGTCCACTCGGGTGGTAAGAATTCTACACCAGCACAGTATTGTACCACGGAGTAGAGCATACAAGAGGGCAGAGTGTCACTTATCGGATCATGCAGACGAGATGGAGAGCAGTCGCCATTCTTCTTCGGCCCATGGGGACATCAAATTTAATCGCAATTTAATGAATGCACTTGTTAATTCTGAGCGCTGAGCTACAGCTCCTCGCAATCAGCGATGCAATTGTTGACCATGTACATTTTGACGTCGTCAGCGTAGAATTGCCGACATCCAGTGGGGAAGCACCGCGAAAACAAGAGATCCTAGATTACTCCCTTGGGGAACGCCGAAAATGTTCGTCAATACTTCAGAACGCATGCTCCAATCTTAACGCAAAGTAAGCGGTCCGTAAGGTAAGATTTTTAAATCACCAAATCAAGGATCCAGAATCTCCGAGTTTGCAGGGGTTCACTCACATGCAGCCTTCAGATCAGTGTAAACAGCGTTGTCTTGTGCTTCAGAATCCATGGTCAAAACGCAGCGTAACACGAATTCGGTCAAATTTGCCTTAGCTGGTCGTTTTTGATAGAATCCGTGGATTTTTTTTTGTACAGCACTGAAAATTGCCCCATTTTTTTTTTTGTAAAGGTATTGTTTATTACTGTGTTAAAACATTAATTTACACGTATTATTGTTCACAATCGATGTAAAAGTTTAGGGCACTAACATCTATTCTATCGTTAACAGAATTAACATAGTCGATGTACAATACAAAGATTTTCAAAATTTCGTTTCGTTTTCTTAGCCCTATGTTCAGAAGTTCTGGTCGAAGCAGATCCTCGATGGACAGCCTTTGCCAGCCGCCGAGTATCGTCGTAGTGCTCTGCTGTATGGAAGCCCATGCATGCGCCACGCGGGGGCAGGCACTGAACTTGGGCTGCAATGTTTCAACCGTAGCGTTGCAGTGCAAGCAGCACTCGCCGTCTGCCCGTTGGATGATCTTCATCAGCCTTCTATGCACCGTCTTCTCGTTGAGCAGCATATACAAGCTGCTCCGATGGCTTGATGACAGTTGTTTCGACCCGATATTCGTCCATATACGTCTCCAGTTTGATCCAGGATATTTTCTCTCGACCCGTGGTGTATCTGTCCACTCCAGAAGAACACGATGAATTTGGTCGCTGGAGGGGTGTTCTCAGATAAGTGGGGGGGAGAAGTGGAATTTGTTGGGCTAATAGTTTAAGGCAAGGAAGATCTGCGGGAGGAGGAATTGCTTGGTTCAGAAGGGACTGATAGTAGGGAAGGGAGCCACTATCCTGTAAGTGACGGTTCACCAGAAGCGCTTAGCATTTGAGTGCCGGCAGCTGCATTAACTTTTGTTGTAATATGTAAAGTGTAAAATTATGTCGATAGATAGTGGCATTTCCTGCTTTACCGGGAACTCGTGTTGATCCCGACCCTCTATCTCGGTACGCAAAAGTCTCCGGCCAATGAGACCACCACCAATCGGCAGAGTTTTTCCTTTGAAAATATGTATAACATGTTGACTGAAACCATTTGGCAGTCGAGATATTCAATTTAGCCGCGGTTTTGTCAATTTTTGCCAACTGTGCATTGCATCAAGGGCCAAAAACGGTTTGGGTGAATCCGTGAGCAACATCGCCCACGTGCATCCACGGGATAAATGAGAATCTCCTTCCAACAACAGGATCATACAACCGGTCAAAAACAGGCCATCCGACAGGAGGATGACCCAATGAGTGGGAAGAAGAGCCTGTCCTCTTTCACGAAATGTTAAATACAGGGAGTTGGCATTTCCACTCTCCCCATCCATTTCGCTTCAATCTCTCCCGTACCCAGCATATAATGTTTCATATAATAATGGAATGACTTTCACCTTAGGTGAGCGTTGAACGCTAAAACTTTTTCCTACCCCCGCACCAGTCCTGGATGTGAAATGTGAATGCAAATGCGATAAGTGCTACTAGAGATGAACTAGCCTAAGGCTAAAAATCTCTTAAATAAAGAATTAAAAAAAAAACGATAAGTGCTAGGAAACGGATCTAAAGGTTTCTCTAAACCCCCGTTATAGGCTTTTACCCGTTATAAAGACTGTATTCGATGAAAATTGGACACACTCCATTATTTTTAACTTTTTAGCATGTGAGTAAAAATGGCTGAAATTTTGGCTGCAAGTAGTTTACAGTTGTTTACATTGGCAGAGTTTTATCAAAATCGGTTGAGTGGTTACAGTGATGATTCGGAACACTCTTCGGATGCCTTAGGTTCTCACTTCAAAAATCCAAACGCCTCTCATCGATGGATACACTGAACCAATATGACATATTCCTGTTATGTGGAAGTCTAACAAATTTGCGCTATAAGATAATCCATTGAAAATGATATGATTGAAAATGTGTCAGGTAAATTCTATATGAATATCTGATACATTTACGATGCTGATAATTTGGTAACTTTTATATGTTCTTCATATGATAAATGAAAATCGGTCAAATTATAATAAATAACTGAAATGGATTTGAAACCCATAAGCATAAGCTTTACTTTTCACCACAATATAATATATTTGCTATAAATCAATCGAAGTAAAGTTTATGTGAAAATCACATGAAATTTACTTCTTCTTTTGACACATATATTTAATCGATTTCTAAAAATAAATCGAAAAATAAACATCAGCCAGAGAGCTTTCACAGTTGTGTCTTTTTTTATTGTAGTTGATTTGGGATTCGATCCAGAACTGTTGAGGTGTGGATGCTTTCGATGTCTGCGCTCGATTCCACTGTGCCAATGCTGACTTCAATATTGAGTTCGTTCAATTAGCATGAAGTAAGAACAGCTCTCCCGACATGGAATGTAGTGCAACGTTATGCTCGTTTTGCTAGAGTGAAGAAAAATAACACTGACAAATTTATGTTCCGTTTGGGTGATGTCGTGTATTCAAATCTTTCTCAATGCTCCTGTGTGCAATAAAACAACGACTACATTATATGAGTTCATGGAACTGGTTCATGAAGTTCGAGTACTAGTGCTGGAATCCGAATTAGCCGTGTAGAAGGCTTACAATTAGAATCTTAGCAAAGTAAATATTACAGTAGAATCATTTTTTTTTCAACCTCAATACATTCTTTTCCGGAACCCCTTATCTTATGGAACAATAACAAACAAAGATTATTCAATACAGTATCATTGTTGTTAGCAATATTTAGTACGACTAATCGTTTTAATGAGTGTACGATAACATCGTTGAAAATTGTTTCAATAATTTATAAAGAACAATCATGTAAGATGTTTTTTATTGGGAGCCATATTCATCCCGGAAAACCATGCCAAAACAAATGTTTGCTGTTGGATTTCTTAAAAGGCAAATCTATATGGCTATATAATGATTGGGATAGATCTGTTTACAATCTTTAAACTTCAAAAATCAAAGGAAACTATTCCAATGAGATATACATGTTTTCCTATACTGTAAAGTTAAATGACAGTCCAATAGTTTCTACATGTCTGTTTACACACGACATATCAATAAACGTCAAAAATCGATAAAAGCAACTCCAATAAAATATACATGATTATCTTATAAGATATATCTTTTAGTGAGCAATATTCATCATGAAAACAGGTAAATTTTACTGAATTTTTTCATAGTTCAAACTTATATGATTTTCCATTAGTTTCTAGATGTCTGTTCCCCCCCTTGACATATCAACAGTTTTTTACCATGAAATATATCAGACAATATTCATATACACGTTCGAAGCAAAGTTTTATCAAGTACTAAGTATGTGAAATTACGATAGAAATCATTCCATATCGCAGTCATTGTTTTTAAGTGATAATCCGATGGAATCTATCAATCATCACATAGAATGAATGAATCTGCTGACATTGCTATGTTATAAGATGGATCCATTAAACGGTACATGTCGATTTGTTTCAGTGTAGGTAAACAACTTGGAATCGCGTACATTCAACCGTATCCCACACTCAAAAAAGTCCACACATCGAAATATTGAAACACTTGATTTTTCATATGCACAATCACATTAACTTTAATTGTATTTCACCATGGTTCAATGTTGATTTCTAGTGTTTGAAACTTTGAAATGTTGATAATCTTTCTCTATCAATTTAAGTGTATTGCACATTGAATCACACTACTGTTCAAAATAGAAGTGTTTTACATTGAATTGCTTGTTCTGCAAGGTAAACATCGAAAACATGAGTTGTGACTTATCAGCCAGCCTCATATATCAGAACAACCGTGACCCAGTAAGATCGAACGTAGTCAACGGCAGCAGTACACCTCAACAGTCCAGGATCAATTCCCAAATCAGACACAATTAAAAAAGGCATGTACAGTGGTGACCCGATTTTGTCAGCCCCCGATTTTGTCTACCCCCGATTTTGTCAGCTTTTTGACCCGATTTTGTCAGCCTATACTGCCCATAATCGCAAGTCAGTCCCATCTGTAAAAAACTGGAAATGAGAAAACGGCGTTCAAAGATTTTACAACTTTTCTGATTTGACACTTTTTTTGGAGGGATAAATTTAAAAATAAACGTACAATGTGATAGAATGCATCTATGTTTACCATAAAATATAGAAAAAAATATCGTGAAATTTTTATTTTATGGCCAAAATCTGAATGGGACTGACTTGCGGTTACATTTAACGTCAAAGAGAAAAATAACCGCAAGTCAGTCACAATTCTATGACGATGCTGCATTAGTTTAGCACAGTATTGAACAGTAGAAAGATACCATGGTCCCATAGAACGTTATTGAATGTTTCTGGATTTGTTTTGCAGAGCAAAGGCCGGAACGTATTCCGGTGAGTATGGGTCTTCATCAGACCAGAGCTTTTCATAAACGTGCCAAACCCACCATGCGATAAATCAATTGATTATTCACATAATTCACATGAGAGTTCAAAAATAAGATCGATAAGAGTCATTATCAGTGACCAGCACCATGTTGGCCAAACCCGGACATGTTCCGGGTATACCCGAGGAAGTGGTAAATCCTTTTTAAATCAAAATCCATCAAGCGATACATCAAATCACATGAGACTTCAAAGCCATCCATTGGCGGTCAAACTGAGTATCGTAAGAACTATATTGGCCACATCAGGACATGTTCCAGATACCCTAGGGGAAGTGGACAAAATCTGTCTTGAGACAAATCTCATGATGCGATGTGTTGTCTAACATTTCTAACATATTTTTTTCTAATGGGACTGACTTGCGGTTACTTTTCGGTGTGGGACAGTTTGACTTGGTATTGTTCTTCATTTAACGTGAAAAAACCACCCTTTTTCAATAGCACATCTCAAAAAACATAGAAAGATAAACTGAATAATGATGCTAACTCAAAATTGATAAAAATGCAGATGGGACTGACTTGCGATTACCGGCATGCTCATAATTATTATACTAATAATGCTCATGCTCATAGTAGGTCATACAAGTGTATCCGCGGCATTGCACTCACAACTTTTACTGCGTACGTACTACACACTTAATCTAGCTCGGTAAAATCTCCAACAGCCGATTACCTCGGCATTTACTTTTGTTGTAATATGTAAAGTGTAAAATTATGTCGATAGATAGTGGCATTTCCTGCTTTACCGGGAACTCGTGTTGATCCCGACCCTCTATCTCGGTACGCAAAAGTCTCCGGTCAATGAGACCACCACCAATCGATTTAGCAGTTTTTCCTTTGAAAATATGTGTAACATGTTGACTGAAACCATTTGGCAGCCGAGATATTCAATTTAGTCGCGGTTTTGTCAATTTTTGCCCACTGTGCATTGTATGAAGGGCCAAAAACGGTTTGGGTGAATCCGTGAGCAACATCGCCCACGTGCATCCACGGGATATATGAGAATCTCCTTCCTATACCAGGATCATACAACCGGTCAAAAAACAGGCCATCCAACAGGATGAGGCCCCAATGAGTGGGGAGAAGAGCTCGTCCTCTTTCACGAAATGTTAAATACAGGGAGTTGACATTTCCACTCTCCCCATCAATTTCGCTTCAATCTCTCCCGTACTCAGCATATAATGTTTCATATAATAGTGGAATGACTTTCACCTTAGGTGAGCGTCGAACGCTAAAACTCTTTCCTACCCCCGCACCAGTCCTGGATGTGAAATGTGAATGCGAATGCGATAAATGCTAGTAAACGGATCTAATAATGATAACATAAGGTTTCTCTAAACCCCCATTATAGGCTTTTACCCGTTATAAAGACTGTATTCGTTAAAAATTGGACACACAGATTCGTAGAAAGATTTTGAGGTCATCTGCAAATGATAACCGAGGAGCTTCGATGACCAGATGCACGTCGTTGAAGTACAGTATAAAAAGTAACGGTCCAATGTGGCTTCCCTGAGGTATCCCTGATGTGGCGAAGAAGCTAGCTGATCTGCAATCTCCTATGGCAACCTTTAGTTGCCGACCGGTAAGATATGATCGAAACCAACTCAGAAGATAACCGCATACACCGAGCCTGCCGAGTTTAGCAATCGCAATAACATGGTTCAACTTGTCGAATGCTGCGGATAGGTCTGAATAAATTACGTCCGTTTGAACTCGATCCGACATGCCTTCGATTATATACAGACACAGCAGATTGGTGGTTGTAGAGCGGCCGATAGTAAACCCATGTTGATCATCACTCAAATACTGGTTGCAATGGGACAGCAACGGTTCCATAATCACTAGCTCGAATAGCTTCGAAACGGCACTTAACGATGTAATTCCTCGATAGTTATCCACAGTTCGTTTCCTTCCTTTTTGTGGACGGGAAACATGTGCGCAAATTTCCAGCAAGATGAAAATATGCCACTGGAGAGAGACATTCGGAACAGGCGAAGAAGCGGAATTAACATGCTAGCAATATGTCTCTTCAAAAATACAGGTAGAGCTCCATCAGGTCCAGGATTGAAGGATGATTTGAGCAGAGTCGCGGCTTTAGAAATCATTTCTGCATTAACATCAATTGCACCCAGCGTTTGATCGTTTACTGGAACGTTCCTGGCAGCCAGGTTAATGATCGTCAGTTAGTATCTCATTAGTGAATACACTGGCAAACTTTTCGGAAAAAAAAGGTGGCATACATCCTGAACGGTGGCAGCAACTTCTCCGTTGAATTCCATAGACAATGGGAGGCCGGATTCCCTGCGTTGCTCGTTCACGTCGCTCCAAAAGGATTTCGGGTGTAGCTTAAGTTTGCGCTGGATGCCTCGTTGGAAACTTGAAAAGCATTCACGACTGACTCACTGGTACATGTGATTCAGCCTCACATAATGTAGTTTCAGAGGAAGCGTGCGATACTTCGTAAATCTTCTCAATGCTTCTCTCTTGATTGACTTCAACCTACATAGCTCTCTCGTCTGCCAGGGAGGGTGAGACACTTTGTGTGTGTTCTTTTCGGGACGTGTCTGTCAATGATATATGCCAAGACATGTGAAAAGGTTTGCGCTGCAGCCTCAACGTCATCTGGATCAAGGATGTTCTCCCATACCATGCTAGACAATACATCTATGATACTACGGTGGTCAACTTTACGGAAGTCATAAGAAATCGTAGCAGGATAGTCGTCGAAATCACGCACGAGTTTGTCCTCAACAGTGACAATTAGAGGAGGGTGATGTGGAACTAGCTTAGTTAGTGCACAAGGAGCCGAGGAAATTGATGGAGCCCTGACCTGTGTGCTCACGAAGCAGAGGTCCAAACTACGACCGTTTTCGTTAACTACATGGTTAATTTGAGAAAGCGTCGCTGCGCTGTAGTTGTCGAGAAGGCTAATAGCTCCTCGCGTGAAATGTAGAGCTATCCACGAAACGCCTGGCAAATTGAAGTCACCAAAAATGAATATCTCATCAACTGGAGTGGCACTTTCGATAACTGTGAAGACTGACCGACAGCGAGTATCGATGAGTTCATTGTCGCGGACTCGATCAGGTGGAATGTACAGAGCGCATAGAAATAGTGTGCGATCACCCAGATTGATGGCTGTCCAAACCTGCTCCACATAGTTCCATGAATCGTTCTCGATGGCCTTTGCCTCCGTCCCGCCACGGACAGCTACAAGGACACCTCCACCAGTAGATTTATGGCTGTTGTTAGGATTACGATCGCAACGAAAGACCTCGTAGTCAGGACCGAAGACTTGACTGGAAACCGTTCGATAATCGAGCCACGTTTCGCACAGGACAATTATATCGTAGCAACAATCCGATACAGCTAGGCGGTACTGGTTGGGAGACCCCACCACCAAACTCGACCGCAGGTCCAGAACGACGCTGATGGCAGGAAATAGAGCGACTTAGATGGCGGG
The DNA here is from genome assembly GCF_037179485.1 of Ochlerotatus camptorhynchus. Lineage (NCBI taxonomy): Eukaryota > Metazoa > Arthropoda > Insecta > Diptera > Culicidae > Ochlerotatus > Ochlerotatus camptorhynchus. Next base: position 4,458,489 of record NW_027040988.1, read on the forward strand.
AAACAGCTAACGCGACTGGATCGAGTGGTTCGAGGTCTCCCATAATGCGACAGGCAGTGCGTTCTGGTTTACAGCGGTCCAATTCACAACGCGGCATCCAATTCTGAATCAGCATACTGGGTCTAGTCCGGAGATGGGAGTTGAGAACTCGGAAGGTCCCGGAACAGGAGAGATCAAGATGGCTGGCGATTGTAGAACATTGAATTAGGACGTGCAAAGCTATTGATATCACCATGTGAGGCACAGATACTCCCAAGTGTGTCACAATACGAACCAATTGTGTTGAGACATGGTTCAAAGCATAAGATTCACACATGAAATTGATGTCTTTCACAATAAGTGCTCAATTAAGTGTAAGACACATGATGATGACGCGTGGAATTTTTTGATGTTATCAAGACGTTCAAGGAGCATCAGACAACCAAGTGGTACCTGCAGAAAACGCGCCAAAACTGATCCGAAGAAGGCCAGAATGGTATTGAACCAATTCAAGTGTCGATCCAACATTTCGATTCTGGATGTGGCAAAAAAGGCGAATGCTTCAATTTGTTTTGTGCAAAATACAATGCAATACGTTTTGGACTACACATATACAAAGTTCGGAAGGCATCAAACTTGAAGTGACAAACAGAACACCAAAACTCGCGCAAGGAAGTTGTACAGGATGAGACCTATATCCAGGTAACTGGACTGGGACTGGAATACTAATTCGCCACCTGTAAGTTGGCCGTTCCTGAGAGTGTACGGAAGAAGAAGCTGTCGAAATACGCCGAAAAAATCTTTGTCTGGCAAGTGATTTGCGGATGTGGCAAAATGAGTCAACCCTTCATCACATCTGGGACCGTCAATGGACAAATCTACAAGGACGAATGCCTCCATAAGCGACTTTTGCCCTTCTTAAGGTCTCACGAAGGCCCGACACAGTTTTGGCCGGATTTGGCATCTTGCCACTATGCCGGCCCATCTTAGAATGTTACAGAACCAATAATGTTGTCCAACATTATGGAACTTCGCCATACCGAGGAATTTTGGGCCATCATGAAGGCAATTTCGTAAAATCCCAAAAATGATTAAAAATTAACTTGAATTAAAGAAAGTGTGGTTGAAAGTGTCTAAAGAAGTCGGCCCTAGGAGGTTCAATAAAGCAATGAAGTCAAAACATATAACAATATAGTAAGAGAAATGGATGTAATGTCGGCCTAAATGTCCCTAATTTGGGCCCATACATAAATTCAGCAATCGACTAAATTTTCGATAGAGACCAAAATATCCATTAGTACCGTCCCAATGACGTGTTCATCTAGATAAAATTGATAAATAGCAGATTTTTAGCGATGGGCCCAATCTTAGATCCATAGGCCAACATTAGAGCCATTTCCCCTAGTACTTCATTTCCAGAAAGTTTAAACAGAATCGGACTTAAGGAAATTTTTCTATCTATTTTGTGTGTCCAATATTGTTCGAATACAGTCTTTAATAAATCTGTTGTGTAATGCAATGAAAGCATTAAAAGGGATTCGATCCTGCCAATGAAATAACGAAATGTTTTTTTTTCTTCATCTTTGCAGGTTAGAGGCAATGCGAATTCCGAGTGGGAATCCGATTGGAACAGCGACGAGGAACAGGCGCTGCTCGATTCGGGTGGAAAGAAGGCCGCTGCTGCCCTGGTCAGCAAACTGGGCTACGCTTCGGATTCGTCAACCAGCAGCAACGACAGCGAAAAGTGTCCCATCTGTTTACTTTCGCTGACCGATCTGGAGATCGGTGTACCGGAGGTGTGCGAGCACGTGTTCTGTGCTCCCTGTATCGAGGAGTGGTCGAAAAATGTCACGACCTGTCCAATTGATCGTAAAAACTTCGACGTTATCAACGTCTATAAAAGCATCGATCGGAAGGAGTTGGTTCGTAAGAATCAAGTCCAAGTCAAGGCGCCCGATGATGTGCCCGTCGTTGAGGATCATGAGCTGACCTACTGTGAAGTTTGTCGCCGACCGGATCACGAAGATACCATGCTTCTGTGCGATTCGTGCAATCTGGGCTACCACATGGACTGTCTGACTCCTCCTCTGACGGAAGTCCCGTCAGGATCCTGGTATTGCGATTGCTGTTTCGCTTCGGGTTCCGACGAAGACGACGAAGAGGTTCAGGATTTGCTCAACGATCTGGATGATATTGGTGGGGTTCGTCCAACTCGAATGCGTCTACGTATGAACAGTCCACCGAGGATCGTTCGCACCAGACAGAGTGAACGCATCCGTGCCACGATCCTCACTCGTACTTCAACGTCCGTTCGATTGAATGTTGTTGATGATCCGAATCAACCGGGTCCATCTACTAGAAGGAGAATCGGAACAATCGGAACGACAGGAGCAGCCGCTGCTGCTCCTGCCAGAACGGTACGCAAACGCCGAAAGCGTCGTACCCGTCGAAAAATTCTACGCATGATCATTTCCGAGTATGATGTGGACAACGACGATGAGAAATTTGCTATCAAAAGAAAGAAAATCTACAACACGCTCAAAAAACTAAGCAAAAAACGTTCGAAGCGCAAGCGTGCATCCCGCAGGAGTAAGGCTGCTGAGCTGACTCCAGGGTTGAACCAAGAGGGAGCCGATCTTCAGCGCCAGCGTTTCAGTACCGGCATTCCATCGTTGAAGATCTTTGGGGGAGCAAACGATTTGGATTACTTTTCTGACGACGATCAGGAGGACATGGAAGCGGACGTTTCGCTTGGCGGTCGAGGTGAAACGGCCGTTTCCAGTATTCGCGCAGCTCTGAGGAATCCACTAGGCCGTAGACGGGCTCTGAAGAGTGGTTTTGAGGCAAGTTCGACCAGTAGATCTGTTGACTTGCTCGGAAGTATTATGGAAAATCAGGAACGCTGGCATTCCAAAAATGGACTTGGAGATGTTAAGATCGACAATGGCAAGATTATCTTCAAGAATACAAGCCCGCAAAAGAAAGACTCGAATCCTCCGGGAGCGACCCAAGCTGGAATTGGGCATAATTCTCAGAGCAATGTTAGTCTATCCGAATCGAATACTGGAGCGGCTGACTCTACTAGTTCCAATCGAAATGGCCAATCAGCAGGCGAGTCGGAAGGTGCAGCTGCTGTTGCGTCTAGTTCCACTTCCGGGGCCGGTGGAAATGATCAAAATAATGACAGTGTTCCTGATCCATCGGATATGTCCATATTTGTAGATCTTCCACCGCTGAGCAACCCTACCGAGGAGGACGAAGAAGACGAAAAGAAAAAGAAAAAAGATTCATTCGACATGTTCGGAACGGATCCAATTCCACTGCCTTCTGCACCGGCACCTGGTCCGGCCCAATCCGCATCGACCAATCCGGTTCCAGAGAGCACTACTGCTGACGATGGTCTCGCTCCAGGAACATCCAGAGGATTCGGCAAGTTCAAGTATACAATGACCTCAGAAGCCAACAACTGCCCCAACTTTTCCGTGTATTCATCCGAAACACTCGAATATGCAAAGGGTTGTGGTGAAGAACCGTACGATCCATTGGACAGTGAACAGAAAACGGACGACGAATTTGAGGAACGAGATGAAGATTTAGTTCAGCTGGATGACGAAGAGCCTCCAGTGCAGAAACCACATGACACTCCTGTCGAACCCGACCAGGAGCATATTCCCAATGGGACGGACAAGCTCCCAGCCGGAGATCTGGATCACGATGCTTTCGATTCCGATTCCGAGGATGAGTTGAAAAAGATTGAAGAATCATCCGCTCCTATTGGTCCCGAACCTGAACCGACAAATGAACTGGAGGCTTTGACACCGCCTCTAACCACCACGGTGGCTGCCGCTTTGGCATCTTCGGGAACGGCTGTCACAACGACAGCCGGACTTCAGACGGGAACGGTAGTTGTCGGTGAAGCAAGTACCACCACTACCAGTGTTCCTAGTGGTGGTGCACCTGCTAATTCGGCCCAAGGTGAAGAGGATCGCAGCTACACTCCGTGTTTGGACGAAAAGTACCAGGAAGCAGCACGTCGAGAACAGGACAAGAGTGGTTCAACACCGACACTACCGCCACCGTCTGGTAGTACGAAGGAAGGTAAGTTTATAACTAGAATGATGTGATGCTTTCAATAGGATTTAAAAATCCACCCGTGTTCATTTCAGGTATCGATGGCATGGATACGGAAATGATATCGGACGAGGACGAAAACACGTTCAAGGAAGACGAAGCTCGGCCAACGTCAGCATCGAAGCCGTCCTCTTCGGGAACTAAGAAGAAGGACCTCACCTTCAAGAAGGTAAACAAGAAAGGCAAGGAACGTAACTACCGGGATAAGGAGACCAAGAAACGAGATCGCAATGACAATGACAAAGAGAACCATGATCGTCGTTCACGGGAGCGCAACCGCCAACGCCAGCGTCCGAAGCGAAAGGAACTGCAACGCTACGATGTGCGCACGGTAATCGAGAAGCGTCCAAGAGTAATGAAGGATCCATTCGGAAGAGATGTTACTCCGAGGCAGCGCTCCAAGACTCGTAGCCGCAGCCGAAGTCGTAGTCGCAGTCGCACCCCAGAACGTCGTCGAGAGATGTCAATTTCATTGAGTCCGGAACCTCCGCGACGATTCAACAGAAGACGATCACTTTCACCAAGATTCAGGGGACGAAATCGTTCGCCACTGCCGTTCCGTAGAAACGCTTCAAGGTCTCCCTCAAGAGGTCCAAGATTGAGATCCATTAGTAGGCCACGATCGAGATCTCCAGTGGTTGCGCGGCCACGCGTTGTGACAAGATCAATTTCAAGATCTCTCACACCACCTCGCCCTAGACTTCCACGATCTATTTCGAGGCCTCTGAAGTCACGTTCCCGGTCACCAGAAGTTCGGGGAGCAAAGATAAAGAAGACTAAGAAAAAGAAGCGTGTGGCTTCGGCTAGTAGAAGTCGCAGTCCAAGTGTAGATCGTGGTAAGAAAAAGGGCAAGAAGGGTCGCAAGAAGAAAAACAAACACCGCAGCAGATCCCCAGCTGGTAAAAAGAAGAGGACCAGAAGGAGGTCTGCTTCACCCATGATGTCACGTTCTCGTTCAAGATCACCGTCGATTCTTCCGGCGCAGACCACAGGAGTTCTTACCGAACGGTTCGCCAAGGTCCGACAGCAAAACTCGTGGACTCCTCCACCGCCGGTCAGACCGAAAACGAACGGAACGAATTTGACGGTGATTCTTACCAATGAGGAAGCACTAGCAAAACAAGCGAAGGAACGCGAACGGAAGCGAAAGGAAGCAAGACGCCGGGATCGGGCACGTGACAAGAATCTACCCTCGAAGGAAGTATTTACATCAGGTGATAATATATTAGTTAGTGTTAGTTTTAACGACAAAAATTTGAATAAAGAGAATGTAGCAGCCGCTGAAGGCGAAGCGTCCGCTGCGGTGACACAAAAGAGATTGAAAGACATGGCTAAGAAGCGAGCAGAAGCTGAGAAAGCCAAGCGAAGACGTTTGGAACGTTTGAAGAAGACGCGCGGCGAAGCTCCCAAGCCAGTAGTTATCATCGATCTTGACAGATCACCGTTCCGCGTTATGACGCCTTCTCCTAGGGCAGTTATTGTGCTCAGCGATAGTGACAACGAGAAAGATAAAGACCGTCGAGAGGCGGATGCGAACCGCACCGGCGCAGCAAGCAATCAACAAGTTAACGCAGAAACTAGTACTAATGGACCGTCTTCGTCGTTGCGAAAGTCTCCTGCCGAACGACACGAGGAGGACATGTTTGGTCCCAAAACACCACCAGGCTTCCCCAGCCAACCGCAGCCCTCGCAGAGCAAAGCTCAGGCGCCAAAGTTTTCCATGCAAGTCAAATCGAAAGCGTCGAATATTCGTCCGTTGAATCTCCTGTACGAACCAGGCGAATTGGACGAAGGTAAAACACCCGAGCGGATGGATAATGCCGAAAGCTCGTACAACATGGTCGGTCCAAATACACCTCCAGAACCGGCTCCACAGTCTCCTTCGCCGGATGTGTATGATCCGTTCGAACCAACGAAATCTCCTTCCCCCTCTCCGTCACGGCGTGACAATGTCTCGATCGAACGTCTTTCTGACCTGGACGATGCGGTGCTTCCTTCCAGCAGTGGCAAACCCGACGGACCAGACTCAGGTACCGTGGGTGACCCGAAGGCCGACTCCCAGAACCAAGACGAAGCAATGAATGGCGAAACCGACGGTCCACGGGGTAACAAGATCACAATCCTCAGCAACATTGTCATTAGTCAACCATCAAATAGCGCCTCGGGCGTAGTAAGCGGTTCTGGCGTCGTTTCGGCTAGCCAGAATAACGGTGGTGACGACTCGGACGTCATCTTCGATGACTTCGTTTCATCTTCTGCTCCTGTGCCCAGCAGCAACGTTGGTTACAACAGCACTGCCAACCAGTCGAACCCAATCAAGTCGTACAGCACGGCCGCAAACTCATCGAGCTTGATCTCGAAACTACCACTGCCACCGGGAGCTACTGCCGGTCAGAAGTTCAATGACTTTATCAACCCTACCGATTCGCCGTACTCTCCGGGAGCGAGCGATTTCGATGATCTGTTCGAAGCGGGCGGTGATTTGGATTCTCCTCCGCCGGCACCAATGAAGCAGTCCTACAAACCGACAAAAATCGTCTCGAAAGGAGCCAAGAAGGCAGGTGGCTCTTTCGATACGTTGTTTGGCGGTTCGCCTGCCAATAACTTTAAACGGGGCAAAAAAGGAACGCATAAACGGAAAGGTACAATTTGGGTGGAGATTTGAAAATGTACTGAAAATTAATGGTTTATTTTAAAATTTCAGCCAAAGCGAAGGGTGGCGATGATGAGGAAGATCTTTCCAAGTTGTCTACGAAGGATAGGGTAGGGCACGGTTTCAACTTTCAATCGACACTGGTTTATCCCTTTGGCAATGTTAATGCTAATCGATGGGCGTTCTCTGTTTGCTTGTTTTGTGTATTTGCAGTTCCTCAAGAAGTTGAACCGATTGGAAAGAGTCGTGGAAGAGGTTAAACTGGTCATCAAACCGTTCTACAACAAGAAACAAATCAACAAGGATGAGTACAAGGACATTATGCGACGTGCTGTTCCGAAGGTAGGTTCCGTTCGGTGTCCCTGTAGAATTGGCATTGGTGAGATCCGACGAGGAGAATCTCGGGAACCATTTTTTAAAGAACTTGTTGGCCCGAGGGAAGCATACGTTAGGTCAACTGGGTTTCCCAAAAGCAACTCTTCGTCGATTTTCGCTTTTGTTAATAGTTTGCTAGTTTTAACGTTTCTCGGTGCGTTTGCTGTTGCTTTTGATAACCAATACAACCTGTTACAACTCTGCATTTAGCAAATTCTAGAAAATTGTTTCGCTTAGCTGTAGCAATGCAAAGAGAAAATTTATGAAGAGTATCGTTCATAGCATGCACACTGTCGAATTACCAGATTGCGAACATACTAACAGCAGATGCGGACTTGAATGAGAAAAATTATCGAGCATACATCCCAAGACATCTGGTGTCACTGGTGTGATCGAAGGGGTACCACTACATACTTCTGAGCAGGAAATCGCAGAGGAAATGGAATGCGAATGTCCAGTAATGACAGTCTACCTACCGTATGAACTGACACGTACATGGAAGAAAAGAACCAACCATGCGAGTGAACAGTTGACGTCAGAGCGTTTAATAGGAACACTTTACTTTGCCAGAATTGTCTTCGGTACAATCATCTGGCTGCAAACTGCAAGAGCAAGCGGCGCAGTGATAATTGCTCGAGGACACAGGACAAGGAGGAAGATTACAACGAAGTGGACCACATTACTACGGATACCAAATGCCCAAAACGTACCAGGCAAAACAATGTACAGGCGATCAAGGCACAAACGAACCTGACAGCGGTTGAAGAGTGGAGTACCAATCAATCGACCACATAAACGTACAGCAGAAAAGTAGAAAACAGATGTGCAGAAAAATGTAAATGGGGTGGGCTTGTTCAATAAGTTTAAGGTCACGGGTGCAGAAAATTGGATAAACAAACTACGACAGGTCAACAGTCCACTCCATCAACGAGCATGGCGGCAATTCCCAAGGAGAAATTTGCGAATTTTGTTTAGAACATGATCAGAGAAGGTAAAATTAACCCCCTTAGTTTGGAACTGACACAACCAAGCAAAAATGTAAGTAACATAGAACAGTCTATGGATAAATAAAGACGAAATTTTACGACGATTTTGACTAAAAATTACAAAATTACGAATCGTAGTGTTCTCGGAAACTTGGACGAAGCCAAGTGAGAAGACAAGCCGAGCGTACAGAATAAGTGGGTATCATCAGAGATACTTGCAGCAAGACAACTATGGCGGAGTCGCAGTATATTGTTTATTGTTATGACGAAACACGTCAGCTGATACATTGAAGTCGATCATATAAAAAAGTAGTTGAATTGGCGGCTGACTGCTCGAATTGGCTCGTGTTGTGTATAATTCCGGATCCGTGGTTCCAAAAACAGAAAGTCGCGTTGACGAAGAGACCTCTCAGGGGCATACATATTAAGCTGTGACAGCAGTGTTGGACAGTCAATGTAAGCAGCTTTCCAGCGAACATAGCTTGAGCGACCGTCCGTCTCACCTCTAATGGCTCGATTCCCAGGAGACGGCAACGCTCCTCGTACAGTGGCAAGTTCGTTGGGTCACGCCAGTTGAGAAAACGAAGAGCATATCCCACAAACTTGCGTTGAACGGATTCAATTCTAGTGATCCAGCTAGCATGGAAAGGGCACCAAACAACTGAGCTTGACCCAATAATTATCGCACAAGCGAGCAGTAGAGTGACCTAAGGCAAGCGGGTCACGGAACTCGTCGGCAATTTTGAAAATAAAGCCCAATTGCCGATTAGCTCTGGAGATGATGTAATTGTAGTGGATTCTGAAAGTGAGTCTGCAGTACAAGGTAACGCCGAGATTCTTTATGTGCTCTACACGAGCAAGACAGCGTCCGTAGAGAACATAGTCAAACATGATTGGATCGATTTTTCGGTGATAGGAAATAATGTTACATTTTTCTATGCTAAGACTCATCAAATTTCTTGAGCACCAGCCAGCAAAAATGCCTAACATATTCTGGAGATCCCAGCAGTCTGAGAGGCTTTTAATAATTTTGTAGATTTTCGTATCATCCTGATGGTATCAGAAAGGCGACGTCGTTTAAAAAGATCGAAAACAGTAGCGGTCCTAGGTTACTGCCTTGCGGAACTCCCGAGTTGTTTGAGAAAACATCCGATTCCTACGCGCCAATCTTGACATGTACATAGCGATTCACCAAGTAAGATCTGAACCATTCCACAGCAGTTGACGAGATGCCAAGTATCTCCAGCTTGGCCAGCAAGATATTATGGTCCACCGTGTCCAATGCGGCTTTTAGATCCATATACGCAGCATCGACTTGCCATCCTGAATCCATGCATCGCAGACAGTTAGAAGTGAAGTGCACCAGGTTCGTGGACACGGAGCGCTTCGGGTAGAAACCGTGTTGTACTGTATCGATATAATTTTTGCAGCGTGCGAACAGAGCACCATTTATGATAATCTCGAACAGTTTTGAGCAGGCACACAGGGAGGTGATTCCACGATAATTTATGACATTCCGTTAAGTTTCCAGCGGCAGCGGAACTCACATTGCTGTGCCGAGGGATTGAATAGCCTCGCAATTGGAAGGCAGAGATTGGCTACACAACGTTCTAGAACTGATGACGGAATGCCGTGAGGTCCGGCGGCGAACGAGAGCTTCAGTTTGCGTGTGGCGGCTATCACCACGTCTTCTGAAATGCGCGGAATAACGAAACTAAACACATCACGTGGCATCCCAGCAGTAGCGTCCAGCACTTGTGTTGGCGAAGTCATTCCCGAGAAACATGGAACAAGGCAACCCGGATTCCTTCCATTTGGAGTTGACAAACGACCAAAAACTTTTCGGATTCGTGCGAAGGTTCGCTTCCGTGCGTCTCACGTGTCGATTATAGAGAAAACGATTGTAATTTCGATAACTACGGCTCGTAAAATTGAACAGTCGAGTTTGCAATACTTTCGGAGGGCGACAGAGCGTTGACGTTTTAGCACGCGTAGGCGTGGGTTAGACCATGCAGGCTTTAGCGGAGGTCGTCGAGCTGGGACAATGCGGAAAATAGCATCTTCCAGTGCAGCACTGAAAAAATCCACAGCATCATTCACGCTAGCGGCTGTTTCGATAAATTGCCAATCAATTTCCGCAAGCGCATTGTTCAATGCAACATAATCAGCTCGGCGAAAGTCCAAAGAGTAGCACTCATAGGAAGGCGTAAAAAAACGGCATAGGTAAACTAAATGACACGACGAGAGCGGGATGATCGGCATCTAGATCAATCAGTGGTCCGGTAGTGCGGAATCATTTGCCAGGACAAGATCTAGCAAACGTCCTTTTCGGTTCGGAAAAGTATTCACTTGTGTGAACCCGTAAAAGTTAAAACCGTTCAAAAGAGCACAGCAAGCAACCGGCATATGCGAAAGCAGTGGATCAATTAATGGTGTGCCACTGTCTGTAAAGCGCCACTGCAGACCAGCTTGACTGTAGTCACCAAATACGAAAGCGGGAGAGCAGGGACTTAATTGTGACGAAATTGAGCCTAACGATTCCACATGCTCACGGATGATCGTGCAGTCGTTTTTGCGGTCGGGAGGCAGGTAGATTGCGCCTACACTAAGCTTGCTTTGTGGAAGTTCTACGACAATCCACAGCTGTTCCAGTTGACTGGAAATGGGTGACGTACTTCCGTAGCTGGTTAGTCTCGTAGATACTGCAATCAGGACTCCGCCACCGCGCGATTTTTGACTGTTTAGAGCAGACCGGTCAGTTCTGAAGACGGTGACTCGAAAAGTTGCGATGAGTAAATTCGGTCGTTCGGCCACGTTTCCGTCAGCACAATCAAATCATATTCGGCCTCCGCAACAGCCAGGAAAAACGAGTCGATTTTAGTCCTCAGCCCACGCACGTTTTGGTAGTAGATCCGGAGACCATTCGAGGAGCAATCACGAGAACTAGAAATCGAAAGGACATCAGGTACCGAAAGCTCGGAATCACTAACATACTCGCCTGAGGTTGCAGGCCGGAGGCCCCCGATACCATCACCGACCACAGGACCGGGACGATGACGATGGCGGATGTCTGCAGCAAGCGCGACTGGGTCGGGAGGTTCGGAAGCTTCCTCAGTGCCTGTTTTAGGGTGTCCCGGATCCGAGGAAGAGCAGGTGGCGGCATAAACCTGCTGGCAGTTGGCACGACGGATACATGGACATGATGTGGCTAGTATGGAGGTCGCAGAACCGGAAACACAGCTAGAAGTTGAAGCGGTATCAGGAAAAAGAGAGGCTAAATCGTCAATATACTTGCCAGTAATAGCTGGTTGGAAGACCCCCGACCTACATCTACACTCAGGGCCGAGACGACTATGCAGAGCGCTGGCTGGAATAAGCGCGACTGAGGCAGAGAAATTAGGGGCTTCCACAGTGCTATCCACGATGCGTCTCGGTGGTGATGGTGGTGGTCCAGAGGCAGTAGAGCTAGCAGCATTATTCTTGGAAATCGTGGAAACATCTACGGTGTATTCCGGATGGGCAGATGGACCATTCGGGGATAACGAAGACGCATCGTTTAGCCTCGAAGGATTCGGGAGTACCTGCTCAACATTGTTCCATGAATCGTTCTCAATGGTCATTGCCTCCAACCCGCTACGGACAGCTACAAGGACTCCTCCACCATATGTTCAACGCAAATACAACTACCAACAAATGGACCTCACGGGGCAATCGGATCAGATCCAGATAACTGCTGTCAAAATGCTGCGATTGGACGTCAACTCTCTTTTGTCTCAACTGGACTGCTACAGCAAAGCCGTCATTCCGGGCAATTTCAATTGTCACCACTACTTACGGGGCAACACCACCTGTGGCAGAAAAGGAGCAATATTGATGGACGCCATAAATAACTCAAACCTGCTTTTGATGAACGACGGATCAAAAACATTTGCTCCAATAGACATTGCAAAAAGAGCCACAGCAGTTGATTTATCACATTGAGTGGAAAGCTCTTCCAAAATCCATTGGAATGAGAATAGTTGATAGAAGCGATCTGGACTACACCTGACAAGCATTTCATACCGCTTTTCATAAACCATCGAAAAATACTCGAAGAGGGCTCGAAATGGAACAATGAGGAAGTTCAAAGCTTGGACGACTTGGAGAAACAAAGTAAAACAATGCGTAAACAAGAACAGAAAAGTCAGTAGACATACTCCTAAAGCATGGTGGAATGACGAGGTAGAGAGAGCATGGAAAGATAAGATGGAAGCCGTTAGAAGGTTTCATGGACAAAGTACTATAGAAAACGCTATAGAGGTCAAAAAATATTCGGCGATATTTACTAGATAAAAGTGAAGCTATTAAAACACAAATAGAAGAGCTTGCGGAAACGGTGGATCCTCGAACAAGCTCGAAATAATAGCAAGGATATTAGGGAAAGGCAATAAAAGGAGAGTTAAAAATCCAATACAGGAGAAGAGTTTCTGGATGTACACGTTGGAAAAAAAATGATGAAGACATCGAGGTACCGTTATCATATGGCCCGGTATTTCAATACAACCTGTTGAATGCAGGAAAATGGAACCAGATTCTATTATCAAAGAACTCGAAGTCAGCCCTTTCCAGAGATATGATTACATACGGTATGCTCAAACAAATCAAACCTGATATAAGAGATAATAATCAACCAAATGTTCATATCAGGTACACTGACTTTAGAGGTGAACTAGCCTAAGGCTAAAAATCTCTTTAATAAAGAATTAAAAAAAAAGGTACACTGACATATAACCTAAAAGAATTAAAAATTGTTGCGATTCCGGGCTGGGATCAAGGTACTGTGCAGGGGAAAAGGCCAATAGCCCTGATTCCAACTATCACTAAGATCATCAACACAGCTGTGTTGGTTGGAAATGATTCATAACCATCTAAGCGATCGAAACATCTTACCAAAAGTCTCCTTCGGGTTCAGAAGAAATGTTTCTACACAGACAAACAGACATAATTCTTGCGAGTTGTTCATCGAACAAGCATTTAACGGACAATTTAAAAGTATCGTAATTGGTGGTACCGCCAACTGTGGCGCGCATAGTCAATTCCATTGCGTTTGACGTTTACACACTACCGCCATCTATTCAGCGAAGTGCCCACCACAGTGTACTAAACAGATGTTTTAGCTACGGTGTTTTACTGTGAGAAATATTCAATGAATTATGTCTGTTTGTCTGTGGTTTCTACGTCATACTGTGTTAATAACGTGGTGAAACAATAAAATAGAGGGATATATCACAGCCATGACATTCCTAGACTTAACGAATGCATATAATTCTGTTAAAACAGATGGGTCACGTCTTTTTTGAAAAACAGAAAAGTGGAAATGATGGTTGGAGAAAATTAAGTTTCAACACTGAACAACACTATTTCTAACCGTTCGCTTTCATACACCATTGCAGATTTGCCACAGCCGTACGGGGGAAATCAATCCGATCAAGATCCAGAAGCTCATCAAGGCCTACGTGCGCAAGGTTCGTGCCCGGCGACGATTAGCCAAGAAAGGCACCGGAGGTCCCGGTCCGCTCGTGGCTCCCGGTGCAGCGAATCCGATGATCATCTAAGGAGCGTTTCCACATATTTCCTCTCCTTTTCGGAACTCCAGCAATATACCCAACAAATACAAACAAACTCACATACACACATACCCTTTCCCGTATTGACTCCACGGGATGGTAGCATGGCGGTGCTGCCAGCAAGTGAAAATTTGGTAATGTTTTTGTTTTTGCTTTATTTTTACTTCGTTTTTGACGAACACACTTTGCTGCGCGGCACATTTCAGTGGGAAACAGTGTAAGGCTTGGCAATACTTACTACTATTGTTGATGCACTTTTACGCGTTTGAGTCCAATTGCATGAAATTACTTGAACAAAGTTTTCCCTTACTGGGGTAAAAAATGCGCAAGATTGTAAAAAAAAAAAAGAATTGAACAAATTTAATAAGTGAGGCAAAATGACGCATCTACTTGAAACATAAGGATTCCTTATCGAATGAAACGACTAGTTTTTTTTGTTGTCTAGAATTAAGTAACCATTAGGACACACGATCACGCATCAATTTCACTCATAATTGTGGTAGAAAGTTGCTACACAGAAAGTCTAGTTAAAAAAGGGTATTTATAACAATTATCATAATGAAATATTTATTGAATATACAACAATTACTAGGAGTTAATGTAAGTTGATTAGATTGTGCTAACTGTAGAGAATAATCTCTGAATAAGGTACATTATCAGTGTAAAGTTTGTCCAATTACAATCTAGCTATTGTCTTAAAGCTGCGTTCACAATGCCCTGTTCGTTATTCTTTGACATCGTTCTGAACAGCATGGCTCGAGAAAGACATCTCCCGAACACGGCCCGGTCCGATAGTTGATTGGATCGGGCTTTCGGAAGAGCAGCTCGTGCAAATCTAGATCCCTTCCACAATCACAAAATCAGCCCTGATTCGATGCAATTGAGACTTCGATCAGCGAACAATGCTGATCTTGAGCGAATGGTAGAATTTCCGACTGTCGAAATGGATCCATCTACCTATGAAAGGATAGCAGTTCACATCCCTTGCGAATGTGTTTATATGGATGCACCCAAAATGTAAAACAGCCGTAATAAGGATCGTCTACTACCTACTACAATTAAAAGTGAGTAATTTTAAATCTGTAGTATTGCCTGTGAGGAACATATGAATTCATCTAAATACACAACAGAGAAAATGCTAAATAAAAGTAAATAGTTTAAGAATAGTTCGGTTTGTCGGGGTTTTGATTGGGAACGAAAATACCTTTGGATATTGGGGATTGTCATCTGGAATGATGTTTTTGATTTCGGCTTCTGGCATGGTGGGGCTGGTATATTGTTAATGTCATTATCAGACCACAATTGTCGAGGAGAAGACATAAGGCTTATACTCGAAAAAAAATGCACCATTTTTATCCGTGAGTAACTTTTTTATCCGTGGGTAAAAATTGATGAAAATTTGGGAATAACTAGTTTGGAGTGAATTGTTTACATGTGCAAAATTTCATAACAATCGGTTCTCAGTGGTTATTGAGATGTCATCGAAACAAGAAGAAAAAGGCCGGAGAATTTCGCGCGCCGTCATGGAAAATCCGACTGCGACCTTGAGATGGATCGGAAGACAACTGGGAATTACCCATACAACTGTGTCTCGGGTGGTAAAATCGTTTAAGGAGTCCCAGACGACCGAGCGGCAGGCTGGAAGTGGAAGAAAATCGAAGACAGCTGACCCTGTGAAGGCCCGGAAGGTGTTGGATTATTTCAAGCGTAATCCGAACCTTTCGATTCGCGACGCGGCTCTGAAAGCAAAGTGTTCCGCCTGGTTCATTCAGCAAACCATGAAACGAGCTGGGCTTCGTGTATTCAAGGTCCGGAAGGCACCGAACCGGCGTGATCAACAAAACACGTACATTACAATGGGTACCATCAACAGCGAAATTTACCGCACCGAGTGTCTCCAGAAGCGTCTGTTGCCCTTCCTGCGGTCACACGGAGGCGAGACATTATTTTGGCCGGACCTGGCATCATGCCATTACGCGCGATCGACGTTGGACCAAAAAGGTCGGCTCCACCATTGCACAAAATGTAATGAGGGGTCTTAAGGGAAAGCTGCGGGCTTTCAGCAATAGAAAGGAAATTGAATAAAGTAATTATGCCGAAACATAATCCATATGTATTAGTTCATTCCCTGAAAGTTTCAAGAAAATCCGACTTAAAATAAATTTTTGGCGAATACTTTTGTCTGGTGCCTTTTTTTCGAGTACAGGCCTTATACCATAGAGGTAACTCTAAGACCACTGGGTCCCGAAGAAAATCATTATTATTTTTGGCTCACTCAGTACCAGAACAACGGTCCCAAGCAGTCCCAAGCTATTTCACTCACCCCTGCATGTTCTGCATGAATCCACACACCCCTGATGTTATCTGTCAAACTTTCATAGCGAATCAAAACAAACATAGTGTAGTAATAGAATTTCAACTAGAATAGGGTACGTTAATCGTTTGCTTGGGACCAATAAGCTACTAAAGTGGTGAGCCAATTTAAAATCGTTAGTTTCGTATTGATTGTTGGTATTACCCTCGGTATTTCCGGTTTTATTATTTATTTATTGAAGCTCTCTCAACGTGTTAAGGCTGGCGCACAATGCATAAGTTTCCAGATTTTTTGACAGATAATGCATGGGATAACCGTCGAAAAACCAGAAAACTTATCCATGCTGCGCCGGCCTTTAAACCAGCGATGCCCAACGCACAGTGGGACAAAATCAAAAATAGTGGAACATGGCTATTTGCGACAAAACTATTGAGTGTAGCATTGTGATGTCTTTTAGAATTTTTCTTCATTTTTTGAGTACTCAAATTGATAAGTGAACATTTTTGATTAAGAAGGGGTTTACACTAAGATAAAAAAAAACTTTCTTATGTCTTGTTGAAATTGATGAACATCTATGGAAACCAGTGATGAAAAAGTTCGCGAAAACTCACTATGACTTGCGAACTTTTCCCTTGGTGAACTTCGTGAAATATCGCGAACTTTTCCAACACTGATGGAAACATTGTAGATGAAGTCATTTTAAGAAACTTTGTCGAAGATGTCTATTTTCTATCTCTCAAGTGGACGAAGTTATAGGATGAAAATGGAATACTATCGCTAGTACCCCTTTAAAAACCTATTTTACCATAACTCTTTAGGTTGATATTTTCATTTTTTTTCAATGTTTTACAAAGTTGTAAGTGCTCTAAAAATGCACATTTTTGTTCAATGAAGCATATCGCTATATCTCTTCATGCAAAGGCTTTACATATGTATTTATAATTTTTCAACACTAACTTTAAAGGGGTGTATCTTGCAGGTTAGCAGGTATTAGCAGCTAAACTTGACGTAATTTCGTTCAGCAACTTATACCCTATTGTTATTGCGTGATCCAAAGGGATGCCTAATGATTGTCCCTCTTTTGTCGATGGAAGTTATGGCCATGTCCCTCTTTTTTTTAATTTCGTCCCACTGTGCAACGTGAGGCCCACGGGACGATGATGTAACTCTCGTCCAATTTTGTTCATCACTATGAATTTTGGCCCAGAATGAATAAGAAATAAACAAAATGCAGCTTGAAACATGTTCACCGAACAAAGATACAGCCATTTAAAAACATTTTTTTTTTTATTATTATTATAGTCACTTAACTTAACCACTACGCCGGGGTCGCCCCCTATTTAAAAACATAAGATTAGTAAAGTTGGTCTTAAACAATCAGCATTACGTGCATATTAGAATTAATGCTAGTATACAAATCCATAAATCAACGAATCGATTCGTTAACGGTTTTCAGATTTACCATTAACATAAAATGATAAAATTAACGTCGTAGATTAACGATTTAACGCAAATGTGCCCTTCGTATAACGGAATAGGGGCACAGAGAACAGACGTCCAATTTCAGTCAGAAACTCGTGTAAAGGTATGTTGCCATCAACCTTTGTTAAAAATTTCCATTTTATGCTCTGAACCATTTGGCGGCTATTTTAAACTTTTGCTTAAAAATTAACCAGATGGAAAGTTATCGATTACCCTAATAAAATGTGCATGGTTATTTTGCTTAGCGAAAGGTACCATCCAAACCATTGGTGGAATAGTTCTATCATTTGGTTTATCGTTCGGGTGTGTTTTTTTTTAATTAGGGTAACCCTGCTATCCGAGCGTGGTTATTTCTGACAGACAAGCAGTTAAATTTTGACAACTGTGGCAGATTTCTGCTCAAAAACCGATCGATCGGTAACACAAGGATTTTCGAACACGGAAAATAACTTTTTAAATGTCACTTTTAACCACGAGTTAAGGCTGTGTTCTATTTGGTGAATTTTTATTTAAATTTGACATTTCGAAAATAAATTATAATGTTGTTGATCATCCGATTTTCGTGAAAGTATTTGTCAAAATTGATTCCTGGTCTGCCAGAAATAAGTCTGGTATAATAGCAGCTTTATTTGAAAATATTCCATCTGCCAAATTTAAGTAAACATTCACCAAATGGAACACAGCCTAAATTTAACTCGGCGAAAAGTTCACAGCCTTAAGCTGTGTTCCATTTGGTTAATTTTCACTTAAATTTGACACTTCGAAAATAAATTAAGATGTTCGAAAATCCCTCTGTTGTTGATCGGCCTATTTTCGAGAAAGCGTCTGTCAAAATTGATTTCTTGTCTGGCAGAAATAAGTCTGATGGAATTGCAGGTTTATTTGAAAATTTTCTATCTGTCAAATTGAAGTAAAAATTCACCAAATCAGTGCCAACATTTCAAAGGGGCGTAATTGCTTTTGTAAACAATGGCTTTAGCCGTCGGTTTCTCGCAAATAAAAGCTCACTCATGAAAATTGATTACACCAGCAGATAGAGGAATGTTTCCTCTACCAGCTGGCATTGTTAATTTGGAGGAGTGAGCTTTTATTTGCGAGAAATCGACGGCTAAAGCCATTGTTTACAAAAGCAATTACGCCCCTTTGAAATGTTGGCACTGAAATGGAACACAGCCGTAGCAACAATCAATTCGAAACTAACGATTTTAAATTGGATCACTACTTGACTAGCCTATTGGTCCCAAGCAAATCGATTAACGTAACCCATTCTAGTCGAAATTCTAGTACTACACTATGTTTGTTTTGATTTGTTATGAAATTTTGACAGATAAAATGAGGGGTACATAGATTTTCCTATGTTTCGAGGGGTGCATCGATTAGCTTGGGACCGAAGATAGTACCAGAGCTGAGCACGTATCTTTGGTACCTTCTGGTCTTAGAGTTACCTCTATGGCCGTAGTGTCTAGTGTAATTTGTGCCAGCGCCATCAAATTGTAAAGAAAAGATTTGTAACTGGGGAACTCGGTGTCTAGATTATGAAGCCATTTTGTGTGAGCCTCAACGGCTGTTCTCTGTGATAGGGGTGAGCGACTGTTTCGAATTAAAATGCTTTTCTATTTTTTTTTCATGAATTTTATTTAATTATATACACACTTAGATTTTTTTTACATTAGTCAGTATTTTTTACTGGATTTTTGGATTACTGAAAAAGTCGGTTAATATTCAAATGACTGTTATGACTGTCGTGATTGGATAAAATCGACAAATTTTATTTTTCATCATTACACGGGGTTAACAGAAGTAAGTCTGTCAATTTTCGTAACACATTTTCTCAACTTAAAATTTTTCACAGATTTTTTAAATTTTACCGAAAAGTTCCGCAATTCAAAAACTCAGTAAAAATTACTGACTGGATAAGTGTGTAGTTTACAAGTTTTGATGATTTCATTGATTTATCGGTAAACAAAAAAAAAAATATCCTCGGAAACGAAATAACTGACATCCTACTTTTGAACAAAAATGCTTTCTATGGCATGCTTCATAAAAAAGTTGTAAACAAAATAAATTAAGCAACGCAGCAATTGACTATCGTTATTTTAAGCTTGCTAATTAACGCTAATAATTTATATCAATCTACACTTGTGCGGTGTACTTCTGCATCATTGGGCCGTGTTGCTGGTGAGATGATTAGCACTAACAATACTTTACACATGCACTGGTGCTGGCAGATCTGGATGGATATAATGGAAATCGCGAAGTATGCACAGAACAAGTTCGCCTCTCTATCGACTGTCTCGCACTTGCCGCAGACGTCGCATGCCAACGATTTTCAGCAACCTGTGAATGAAGTGTGGAGAAAATTGAGTTAGAAACAACCAGGAGGTGTGATTTTCACTTACAGTTTCTTTACGTTTGGGTAGTAACATCCAATGTACAATATCAGATTGATGGGGAAGGTTCCGACCCAACTGAGGTGAGTTTTGTTCGCCAGAGCAATTGCGTACAGATAGCCGCACCGTTCACTAGTCATGCGTTTGTCTTCCGGGCGTACGGATTGGTTGTATTTCTGGAATGAAAGATGTAAGGAAGGTAGATTAGATTAATGCTAATTGAGAG
Organism: Ochlerotatus camptorhynchus; assembly: GCF_037179485.1. Classification (NCBI taxonomy): domain Eukaryota; kingdom Metazoa; phylum Arthropoda; class Insecta; order Diptera; family Culicidae; genus Ochlerotatus; species Ochlerotatus camptorhynchus. The sequence goes on from NW_027040988.1 coordinate 4,478,631, forward strand.
TGATTTCATGTGCTACAATTCTTATAGTTTCATCACGGTTGGGGAAAATAGGACAACAGCATCATGATCACCCTAACGGTTGGATTGGCTATTGAACAAGTTTCATAATATAGAGTAGAAAATTAAACTTTTCAATCTTGTATGCAAAGCACATCAGATTTGTTTGAACGAATAAAACTGGTAACTCTAAAGAGTTGATGAGTAGTTGAATGTCCATGGCGAAATCCAAACTGCTCATCTGCAAAAATCGAGTTCGTATAGATTTTTTTTTTTCCTTTGGTTTGTTTTTTCCGTCGATCTTGTTTTCCGTGCTGAGCAGCAATGCACCTGGTCCCTACCTATCGACCCATCAACTCATGAACCGGGGACCAACGGCTTTACTTCCCATCCGAAGGAAGGCGTGATCAGAGATGTTATGCTTCAGAACATCCCGGCGGCGCCGACTGGGATGAGTTCGTATTGATGTGAAGCATAATTCTATTCAAAATTATATTTTCAAAAAGTTTTCTTATTGAAGAAAGCAAACTTATTGGACGGTAGCTAGAAGCTTCAGCTGGATTTTTATCCGGCTTCAAAATTGGAACACATTTTGCATTTTTCCGTCTATCAGGAAAGTATGCCAAATGGAAACATCTGTTAAATAATTTTACCCAGAAATACAAGGTACTCTCTGGGAATCTTTTGATGAGGGTATAGAAAATTCCATCATCACCTCGAGCTTTCATATTTTGAAACTTTTTACTTATAGATTTTACTTCGTCCAAAAGTCCCCCAGGAACCATCAAAAATATTTTCCCGAGAGAAAATATTCAGATAACCCCGAGCAACCTGATTCTCAATAGGACTAGTAAGATCCAAGCTGAAATTATGGGAACATTCTAATTGCTTAGCAAGTTTCTGAGCTTTTTCCAAATTTGTGATAAAAATTTTACCACCTTCTTTAAGCGCTGGAGTAGGCTTTTGAGTTTTTTTTTTTCGAAAATTTTGTGAGCTTCCAAAAGGGTTTGGAACTCGGGTCCAATTTCGAAACATTGTTTTCATAAAATTTGTTGCTCAGGGTAGAGAATCGCTTTTTAATTTTTTTATTACAAATCCTGCCAATGTTATGACAGGTTCACGTATTCTTTGATATTGCCGCCTATGGACATTTTTTCAGACGGATCAAGAGCTGAAGATATAATTTAACCTCGCATTTTGATACTGAAGGAACTCTTGCTTTACCTTCAGAGATTCAAAAGCATTATTATTCATGAAGAGTGAATATGCATAGCTCATAAAACTGCTGATTGTGATTTTTCTTATAAACACATAAATTGCATCCTCTTCTAGCAGCTTACAAGTACAAAGCATCATCATAAAGTCTAATGATTTCATAATTCTTAAAAAAACGCTGTACACGAAACGAAAATTAATTATTTTATTCATCAAACACATCATTTAAACATTTTTGCCAAAACATCAGCCTTATACATTCCATAAGACAAAAAACATAGGTCCTATAAGAATGCATAAAGGTATGTGTGACCGCTTATATATTTAATTTGACACATGATTTTCATTAACTTTTTGCAAGGTGTCTGCTTATTAGTTGATTTATACATTTTATGAATAATCAGCAATAGAAGTAACGTGAATTGAGAAGGCATGGCTTCCTGCAATTGCCCCAGGCCCCAGCTAGGAGGAGCCCTGGCCATAGAAGCAGAGTTGTATTTATAAATTTACTATATATTTTCTGCTAATGCTAATAATTTTAATTTAACGTTCAATCTTAAAATTAAGTGCTGAACTCAAGGCTGAACTTCTGATTTAGTTTTATACGTTGGTCAGCCATTATATCTGAGCTTGTTGGTCACCAATTGTTGAGTTGAGGTAAAAGATCTTTCAGTAGTTTGATTAATTGCAAATTAATGACTGAGTTCTTTTTGTTTTCTGAATATCGAAAGTAATGTTCTGTGATACTTTAATGGCTTTGATGCCACTTCGCATTTTCCAGGGAGAATTAACTGCTTGCTAAGTATTAAAATCAGTAGGAAGACTATGATGATGCTATCGTTCCACATGATTACTTATTATATTGAGTGTTTTGATTAATTTTCGGACATTTTTGAAATCCCAAATCAGAAAATATATATATTCCCGGAGATGAACCAGCGTCTGGCTGAAAATCTCCTTAATAAAGACAACCAACCAACCAACCAACCTATAGATATTGGGTTAAATTGATAAACCTCTCGAATGGCTTTCAAGTGTCTTTCTATGAGATATTCTTATTAAATTTGGGTTCCCTAAATCCTTGTGCGAAATGTATTTTCAGCAGATGTTATGGATTTTTGTTTAAAATGCAGTTGCTCCTAAATGTAGGTATTTTTCTATATCACTGGGGATTTTACGGAAAATCATTAATTTCTAACATCGGTAACACAAAAAAGATTGACATTCAATTAAAAATGTTACTTTCAAGTTAGGGACAACAATCCAACCCTATGATTTGTATGTTTGAAAACTGATTTTGAATGCTATTGAACTGCAATTCTACACTATCAAATGTTACTTTTGGGCATTTTTTACTATTAATTGTAAAGCAATATTTTTTTTTACATTTACATTTACATACAAACCTTTAAATAAAAATAGAAAAACACTTTGTTTGTTCTGAGTTTATGAAAAAAAAAACAAGTGTTAAGGCCCAAACGCAATGTTGGCGGAAGCAGAACGGAAACGGCAAGTTTGACAGTTGTCACTGATGAGATCAACATGCCTAACCGAAGTCAATTTGGTGCTAACTAGTTTTACAAGTAGGCTTACTTGTCGGGATTTTCCGCTGCCGCTGCCGTTCCGCTTCCGCGCTTGGACCTTTATTGTCCCATGTTGAAATTCTATGCATAACAGTCAAATTAAAATTTTGTTATTGAATCTATTATAAATGGATCGATTTGATTGAAGGAGGATGTTTTATGAGCACAGAAAGGGATAGGTGCCTTTTTTGTTGGAACTAAACTGCTCTCCAGTCCAGTGTTGTTAACTTTTAATGGAGTACGATCCGCAGACAGACATGGAAAATAATTTAAATTCATTTCGTGCATTCATTTACATTCATTTGCATCTAACTTTTTTCATCAACAGAGTTCCGTGAAATGACGTATAAAACTTTTTTAAATTTTAATATTAGCTACAACTTTTGTGAATAACTCAAATCTGTATCTCTTATGTATGATGAACCAGAGCGAACAGAACCCACCATTGTTTTTCAGTGAATGCAAGTTACATTCACTGAATAGTAATAACAAGTTCTGCCCGCTTTAGTTCGCCATGCATAAGAGGTACAGATTTAAGTTACTCACAAAAGTTTTAGCTAATATCAAAATCTTAAAAATGCTTTATACGTCATTTGACGGCATTATTTTGATGGAAAAAGTTAGAGGCAAATGAATGTAAATGAATGCACGCAATGAATTTACAGGGTGTTCACTTTAAAAATGTGTAAAAAAAAAAAAATGAAAATACAAGATATTCTTTTCCGAGTGAATTTTTATTGAAGCAATGTTTATTAAGAACCTTTACGATATATTTGCTGGGAGCACCCATTCCCCCCCCCCTCTGCTGTATGACGTGCTTGAAACGTTTTTCAAAAGAATCGCACGCGGCAAGAACCTGGTCCATCGGCATCTCGTCCCAGATCTTGGAAATGAGCTTCTAGTAAGTATCAGTTTGGCACTCGCGATACTCCTTCATCGTGCATGGTAAACAAACGACAAATAACAGCAAGTCTACACTATGCGCGTCGGTTAGCCTATATATGAGGCTAAAGCTGACACCAATACCAATACCCAGACTGCACACGGTGCGCACCTACACAACGATGAAAAGTTGTATTCGAACTTATTGAACACCCTGTAAATGATTTGCCATGCCTGTCCGTAGATAGGTGAATTCCCAACAAACAATTCAGAGTCACAAATAAGCATATATATTGAATAAATGCTGTATTACAGTGTACAATGCTGAAGAAAACGAGTAGTCGAATTATGTGCTGAAAAAAGCTCATTGAGATCGATAGATGCACATTTATTCCACTATTTGCTCTGATCTGAATAATTTTCTTATTTAAAGCTGTATAAACGTTGACTGTCTTCCCAATTCAATCCCAATAACAAACTGAATAAGTGTAATTTGCACATACATTGAAGCTTTAATTCGACTGTTTTCAATTGATTTAATAACATACTTTATTAGACGTCTAATAAATGTTTTCTAGCTCCATTATTAGATTTCATTGCATTGTTTTACAATATTGCTGAATAAAGGTGGATACAGTCAGCATAATAGCTCTCATACCACTATGCGTCCATGTTTTAATCGCATGCCTTATAAATGCTTTATAAACGACGTAGTAGGCTCATTATTACACAACACTGGTTCAGTCTAACAACAAGACGAAATCAATAGAGTAGTGGTTACCGTTTCCACTTTTCAGGTATAAGATCGTGAGTTCAATCCCAAGTTCAACCCCTTTATTTTTAAATAGTAAATCATCGATCAGATGACTCACGATAATGAATGCATTGATCTAGTTTAAAAAATAACCGAGCATCCTTTCCTTGGAATTGGAGAGCTGAAGAGGTAACATTGGTCTCATGCAGTGTTCGGAAAATCATTCTCAAATCTCATTAATTGAGCCTCTCTCCGAGAATAAACTCGCATGCGAATGCGGGAAACAAAATTTACGCTTGAGATTTTCATTCATATTCACGCACTCACACTCACAACGCTGAAAAATCATTCCAGCTTTAAACGTCAATTGATATCATGTCTATGCATGTTTTGTTAGTTTTCCAACCCCTGATGCACAAACAATAGTAAGAACAATGAATAACGCCAAAATATAAAGCAATGAATTTTTAAACCTGAAAACTCATCGGTGATTATTGCGACGTTGAATTTTGCAAGGCATGAGATTTGAGTTTTTGAGTTTTTCCGACTCTCATATAAAACAACTATGAATTAATAATCATTCCCACAGGGCCTTGAAGGAGCTAAAGTTGCGATCGGGAGAGCTGATAGGTAATCACTTTCAAGCAAGCTTTTACTGATATTGAGCTGCCCTTATGATGAATTCTAGTATAGCTCAGATGACAAGGCAAGCGGCTGGTGATCGGATGGTTCGAATCCCATGCAACGACATGTATATGTATGTAGTTCATTTTCTTCTAATATCTGTGTGGTACGTACATCGTCAGAAATAATGAAAACAATCACTACTAAAGAATAACTAACAGTTCCCCGTCTCCTCTTATTTTCGGGTTAATTTTCCAAAGTTGAATTGAATAATCGTTTTATAATATCTAATTAAACGTTACTTCACATGAGAATCAAGCGTAAGCAGAGCATCACTGTTTTAATTAAATGGAAGCAGTGATGTCTAATAAACGCTGAATAATCAAAAATGTTATCGAATGAGCTCTGTTACAACTCATATAAGTCCAATAACAGCTTCTCGACATACCTTATACAACACCAATAGTACAATGTGTTGTGGTTGAATAAGTTCTCGAGATTTGTGTGAACAAAGCCTGAACAGAAGTTATTATTAAAAATAATGCAAGTATTTTTAAGCATACAGTTTACGTCTAGAAGTCGTTTCTTCAATAGACGATTGTTTGTTGGGTATGTTCCCATTACGTTAATTATTGCTAAATTTAATGACCATTTTCCAAACACAGTCATTCCAAGAGTATTTTTGTTTTAAAGTGATGAGTGGGGGGTGAACCATACATTTTAGAATCCGTAGAATTTCTTCGGCACTTTAAAAAAATCCTTACAAATCAAGAAAACCTGTAGAATTGTATGGTCGGTCCGTATCCGTAGTAAATCTGGAAATCCGTAGATCTACGGATAAACCCGTAGAACTAACCACACTGCTCCAGTCACATCGTCCAGATCGAACCCGCAAAAACCACCAAATTCCGTTTCCACATCGCTATCGTCGCTTGCATACCTATGTGCATACGATGCTTGCAGAAAATTTCCAAAATTATGCCGATAATACGTGTACGCTCGTTCCACCTCGTTTAGAGACGTAAACATACGTGCAAGATGTCAAACGCAATGTTGTCATCAAAGCAACACGAAAAAAAGAGCGTGACGTAGTGGGATTGATATGCGCAGAATCTCCTGCTGCATAGCAAGTTTCTAGGCATGATAGTCCCACTGAATATTTTACGTGTAAAAATTAATTTTACTGAATTAATCGAAGGTAATTTCCTCGGTAATTTCGCAGTTTTCATAAAAAGTGGCAGATATCCGGAGAACTTTGAGATTTGGGCGTAATTGCTTTTGTAAAAAAACACGTCAATCGCCGATTTCTCGCGAATGAAAGAACAATCTTGCAAACAAACTATACCAAATCATAGAAAAACCACAGACAAACAGACATAACACATTGAATATTTCTGACTGTAAAACATCGTCGCTAAAACATTACCGCCATCTATTGAATACACTGTGGTGGGTAGTACGCTGAACAGATGGCGGTAGTGTGTAAACGTCAAACGCAAGGGAATCGACTATGCGCGCCACAGGTGGCGGTACTACCAACTACGATACTTTTAAATTGACCGTTAAATACTTGTTCGATTAACAACTTTTGAGTGTTATGTCTGTTTGTCTGTGGAAAAACTATTCCTCTACCTGTTTGTGTTATTAGTTTTTTAGATTGAGCTTTAATTCGCGAGATATCGGCAAATGACGTGTTTGTTTACAAAAGCAATTACACCCTAATCTCGAAGCTCTCCGGATATGTTCAAATGGGAGTAATATAATCCTGATGAATTTGGACGGCTTAGTGGAATACCTGTATAAAGAGAGAGAGAGAAAAAGATTAGTAATTTCTATTTAATTCCACTGCCTTATTTGCTTATCTTTGACAGATACGCGTATTTCGTCTACAATGTGCAGACTTCTTCAGTGTCTTGTACTAATACTCGACTAGTATTAGTACAAGACACTGTACGACGAGACGAGTATTAGTACAAGACACTGAAGAAGTCTGCAAATTGTAGACGAAATACGCGTATCTGTCAAGGATAAGCAAATAAGGTAGTGGAATTAAATGGAAATTACTAATCTTTCTCTCTCGTTATATAGTAATATAATATTTTATAGTAACGAATAAGTAACACATATTCGAAACTTTAATCGTGTTTTTCTCTTTTCCAACATTTTAAACATGGGACAGTCATGAGTAGAAAGGCAGTGAATGTCAATTAAAATAAATTGAATGATAGGATGCAGGAAAATCTACTTTTTTTTTAAAGAGAAACTCGTCAAATCAACCATTGGAGTTTCATAATGGAATGCTATTAAGATTTCTCTTGATACATATCACCAACCAACCAATTTTACCTCGGTGATCAAGTTGCCCCCGGATCACAGTACAGTACGTCTTGTTCGCTAACTGGACTAAAAGCGCAGTCCAGTTAGCGAATTCCACTCGATAACTGGGCTGACTAGTCAAACGTCAAAAACACTGAGGGGAACTTCGATGAAATGTTTGATCAGCGTTAAAAAAATTAATGTGCATTGAATTGAAACAGGGTAAATTTTGTTATCATTATTTTCACAGCATTCAATTTCGCGAGTTTAGAAAGGCTTAACGCTTTCGCTAAAAACGCTTTCGCTAAAAACGCTTTCAGGTCCTGCTTTCAGAGTGAAATGAAAATAATTACTAATTTATTTATATTAACACTTAATATTCCATTCGAATGCCCCTCATCAATTTTGACAACGAAGTGTCAAACTAAATGTGACGTATGGCTGCTTTTTAACTGGGCTACAGACCAGTTTACGAACGCCCAGTTAAAGAAAACCCCGGTTACCGAACAAATACTGTAGTTACATTTTTTCATTTGTTTTTTCAGCGAAATGTAGATTTTGATTTTAGTCTGATTTTTTTAAATCAAATTTAATTTGATAGCAGGAACAAAACGATCATAGAGGTAACTCTAAGACTAGAAGGTCCCAAAGAAACGTGCTCAACTTTTTGGCTCAGCTCTGGAACTCTCTTCGGTCCCAAGCAAATCGATGTACCCCTCGAAACATAGGTGAATCCACGAACCCCTCAACATAGTGTAGCACTAGAATTTCGACTAGAATGGGATACGTTAATCGTTAATTTGCTTGGGACCAATAGGCTAGTCAAGTAGTGAGCCAATTTAAAATCGTTAGTTTCCTCCGGTTGATACGATCGTGCATTTCAAATTCAAACTTCACAAGCAAATAATATGGGAGCCCCCGAAGGATAGCTGCCCCTCTGGATCTTAAATGCGGCTCTACTTCCCGTGTCTCCTCTGTATTCAAGCGAGTATTTTTCATCTTATCGAACGTGCCATATTAAATCGCTCGGCAATAGTTATAGAGATCACAGGTCGCTGGTTGGTATAACCGATTTATGAATTGGTCGTTTGCCTATAATTCCACACTTAGCTTGTGTAACAAAGACCATCTACTTACCGCTCCTGGTGTGTCGGTGAAGGCTTCCTGTAGGAAATTGGTAGATGTTGGCCCAGGACAGAAGATCGTTATGTTCACATCGAAAGGCTCATTCCGGAGTGTTTCAAAATATCCCTACAATGAAAAATAATGCTCATGAAAGTGTAGACACAACAGATTATCCAATTACGAAATACTAATAGAAAAAGTAAACACAGAAGTGATAAACAATTTCTACGTCACAGCTCGCAATCGTCGTTATCTTTTTCTGCTAATACATATACCTACATGCAGTGCATGTTTAGCTCCCGTATAGCTCGCCGAGTTGGGAGCCCCTATCAAGCCGGCCGTACTGCTTGTCACAGCCAGGTGACCTTTCATCGAGTTGCGAATGAAAAAGTTAAGAGCGATTCGCGATAGATGAACTACCGAAAAAACGTCCAGCTCGAAAAGCTCCCGGTCCACCTTGACACTGATATTGTTCCAGTCGGCACGTTGCGATCGTCCGGCATTGTTGACCAGGATGTCCAGGGTCTTGAACTGATCGATTACCATATTGAAATAGTCATTGTGATGATTTATATCCAACATATCCATCTGCAGCACGTACACATCGTTCGGCCCGAGAGAGCCATTGGATTGCGCTATTGTTATGTAGGGAGAACATAGAGTCAGATGCTAATATTTTCTCACGAATCGAGTGATATCATCTCATGCACCTACCTATACAATCTTGCTTAACCTTAAGTAGCTCCGAAATGTTTCGAGCTGATAAACACAGACGAACACCATTCTTTGCGAGCGCTATTGCCAAATCTCGTCCGATTCCGCTTGATGCTCCAGTGATCCAAACGACTTTTCCCTTCAGAGATGCTAAAAGAAATCATTCGAAATCATCGTTTAATGAAAACGTCTGTGTGTGGGGGGATAAACCCCAATATAGGATCACAAACAGTTATAGTATGCTTACATATGGGTTTGCCCAATTTGGACAGTACGAAGAGTTCAATGTCCGAATCCAGCACCAACCAGAGAATGAGCCGTACCAGAAAGTAGACAATCGTACAGATGGCAACGAAATTGAAGAAGAAAGCCATTTTCCTAGTCTCCTCGAGGCACACGCCCCTCTATAATCTGATGTGCTTTTGAAAAATTCCAGCAGCTATACCTCACTCATTGACTGACTGCCACTAGGTATATAAGCGATGATACCGAGTGTAGACGACAATACGTCGTCGTTCCTACTGACCCAAAACGATACTCTGCTGGTGGCTGTCGTACCTACCTATCAACAATATAAATAAAAATGCTCTGCGTTGCTTGACTGCGCCGACTTATTAGTTGACGCGTATGTGTGACTGCTGCCTTATTGCCACCGTAAACTAAATATCTACACGCGCTCGCATTCAAACACACCTCGGAAAACATCAGAACTGCCTTGGCAGTATATTTTTGGTTTCAAATACGTTTAAGTGTCTTCTAGTTCTATCTGCCACAATTTTCCATACGCTTAATCCCACTGTGTGGTATCACTTTCTTCGGAACTGCAACTACGCTTGGCTTAAACTATCGACGCGAGCGCAGAAGTCAAGAGAGAATCCAGAGAGTGGATCTCCGATTTTTTCTAGACTTACCTGGCGGAGGAGAAATCACGGTGAATGTCAATACGGAATGCGCATATTGCTCAGTGCATTTGCTTGAACTACCTGTTGCTCGCGCACTGTCAATGGTGTCCATATATACATGCCTAACAGCAAACCGGTATGGGTGTAGTCGCTTTAGTGAGAGACAGTGTAACATTTCCGATATTTTCCTATTTATGACATGTACTTGTTGTAATACAGTGAACATAATAGTACTATGCATATGATTTAACTTTTTAACTGGTAAGCTATTGAATTAACCGATAATCAAACCAAAATACAGTCACATTTACAGCCAGACATGCTTCGGCAGCTTGAAGCATTAAATTTATGTCTACACTGTATGTGTTAAGGCGTCGCAAGCATATGACGAGGGAATGGAAACATGCAAAATGAACAGAAGGAATCGGTTTAACAATATATTTATGATCGTTTGATTTTGTTTTAAAACTAGAGATATTACGAAATGATTGATATAAAAGTGATTAAACATAAATATAATCACCCTTAGGGTATGGCATCCTTTCGGTTTTTACAGCATTCGTAATTCAACTCGTGTGCATAGAAGAATGGGTTGTCTTTATGTTGGATGTAACTGACGGAAATGGGTCCCATATGCCAAAGTAATGCTGCACTCCATTCCTGTTATCGAACGAATCGGATAGGGTAATTTGCTAATTGTTGCACAGCTAAGCACGCGTTTTTGTTATTTAGCGAATTTTCGATGTAGGAATTCTTCAAGAAATTGTTTTCGATGTAGGAGTTCTTCAAGAAATTGTAGCCACCTCAGTCAGGGGCACTTCTGGAGGGTCGGCACGCTTACCGATTACAATTATGCGCTGCAGGGAATGATCACACGTGACACACAGAAAAATCTCCACAAGCACTTCACTACTCAAATCCAAAGATTTATTCCACTTTCCTGACACAACTTTTATTTTCCCTCTTGTGTCTCCTTACACGCCCCACTTTCTGATAAACTAGGGTCTGGTGGAGCAAGAGTGCCACCTTAACAATGGTACTTTCTATATATGCCAAATAGTGGATATTTATAGGAGTGTGTACATCGTATTGTAAGTTCATATCATTGCCTTCATAAATCAGTAGTGTAATGCAAATTAAATCTCGTCAAAAGCTATTTACGATTGTTTCAAAATGTCATCTCAAATCTCAAAAATTGTTTTGAAACTGCCATGGGGCAAGAGTGCCAACACACACAACACACAAAATAATCGTTTTTGAAATAAAAAAAATCATTGATAGAATTAAAAGTTTTCGTTGGTTATTTTTGGTAGAAAGCGGTTAGCTTTCAAACTAAAAGTCAGCCAACTGTCAAATCAAAAGTAGTCCCCCCACAACTTTTAAAAGTTTAAACTTTCAAAATGAATTGTACTACTGTCAAATCAAAGGCATCACAGTGTTGAAATTAAATGCGGATTATTTTTGTTCCGAAACAAGCTTTTAACATGAAAGCACCGACAAACCGACATGACACTTAATTCTGACTTATGTCCGAAAATCGTAAACGGTCGATTTAAATGTGCATGATTTTTTGATCTAGATAAAAATATTTTTTCCAGAATGGATCAAACACGAACCAATTTATAACTTTTGCATGCGGGTTCATGGCTTAGCTAAATATTTCCCGCGAACAGAGAGCCAGATGTCAGTAGTGTGCTCTGGTCAGACATTTTATTGTTTTTGCTATGGTCATTCATGTCGGTTTGTCGGTGATGAAAGTTCATTACTGTTACACTAATATGTACCATTTTGATTAAAAAAAAACAATATTTTCAGCTTAAAAACCAGCATTTTCAATCATAACAACAAAAATTTTCATTTTAAATTCTATTGATTATCGAATTCCTATTTTTGTGATTCAATTTAAAGTGTTTTTTTACAGTTAACATGATGTTTATTAGATTGTTTTTATAGTTAGATAGACGCTGTAGTCAGATTTTGAAGTGAGTTTGACTAGTGATGATTTCTTGGGTCCCGATTCCTCCGGAATCTTTAAAAACCATGCTGCCTTCAAATACAGTCATTATCCGTCGTAGGCTCCAAAAAAACTTATTCCTTGTCAAACTCGTTTCGTGTGACCTTTTCGGATTCAGCGTTACCTCACTACGTCGCTATTGGCAAGGTTCGGCTGCCTGTACGTCTGTTTGTACCTCGGGTAATGAACTGCTCGAAATGTAAACAACTTGGCGAGCAGCGTCAAGAGCGCCCTTGCGGTGCTCCTCCAAAATGCGTGTACTGCAAGGAGAGCCTGCATACCCTGATTGACTGCCCGATGTATAAACCGCAGGGATACAAAATTAAGCGGTCTCTGCAAGCTCGCTCCAAGAGAGCAATAGCAGAACTCTTGAAGAATACCCCTTCATCTTCTCAGACCACTCCAAAAAACGGTAACACTTTTTCCATTTTGCCAGTTGATGATCTAGACTCTGACTTAGAGGTGGGTGACGGTAGTCCGTTTGTCTTTAAAGAGAATTCGAGAAAACGAGCCAAAAACGAGCCAAAAACACATCACCGAAAAGCCTCGCAAGGCCACTCGTACGGAACACCCTTTCACCTTGGAAAAATCAAGAGGTAACGGAAATGCACCGAAACCCATTCCGCCAGGTTTTAAACCTTGTAATTATGACAAGAACTTTCCGTCACTTCCAGGATCATCTAAAAACCCAGATGTCCCAGTTTTTCGGCCAGAACATCAGCTGAATAATCAGCAAGAACATGCCCCCATGTTCACGTTTTCTGGTATTGTGAATAGCTTCTTCAGTATATTCATTGTCTCTGACTCAACGAGGAGCATTATTAATTTAGTGCTGCCAATGGTGAAAACTCTTTTGAATCAACTAGCTTCTAGGTGGTCCTCCCTTGCATCGATCATATCCTTCAATGGATTATTCTCCGAATGAGGTCGGGGATATGACCTCTGTTCTTCAGTGGAACTGTAGAAGCATAGAGGTAACTCTAAGACCAGAAGGTCCCGAAGAAACGAGCTCAACTTTTTGGTTCAGCTCTGGTACTATCTTCGGTCCCATGCTAATCGATTCACCCCTCGAAACATAGGAAAATCCACTAACCCCTCATTTTATCTGTCAAACTTTCATAGCGAATCAAAACAAACATTGTGTAGTACTAGAATTTCGACTAGAATGGGATACGTTAATCATTTGCTTGGGAGCAATAGGCTAGTCAAGTAGTGAGCCAATTTAAAATCGTTAGTTTCGAATTGATTGTTGGTAGAAGTCTTGACACATTTAAATTTTTAGTTTCCACGATTTCAACATTATTCGCCTTGACCGCGCAGATTCGTATGAAGGGGTGCTTCTGGGGATCAACAAGTTCCATTCCTTCAACAGAATCAATCTGCCTTCGGTGACAGGCATTGAAGTTGTCGCATGTCAGGTTAACATTCGAGGTAAATGCCTCAGTATTGCCTCAGTATATCTTCCACCGAGAATTGCGATTTCTCGTCAAAGTTTCTCGGATATCTGCACGGCTATGCCGGAGCCACGGTTGATCTTGGGAGATTTTAACTCTCACGGTATAGGCTGGGGGAACTGTACGACGACAATCGCTCAACATGTGCGACTTCTTCAAAATGACAATTCTGAACACCGGGGAAGCAACACGAGTAGCCAAACCTCCAGCAAACGTAAGCAGATTAGACCTCTCACTTTGTTCGAGTTATCGTTGGATTGCTCGTGGAAAGTAATTCAAGAGCCCTACGGTAGTGATCATTTGCCAATCAAAGTTTCTATTACCAATGGTTCATCTTCTACTCGCTCGGTTGACTTCGCGATCGCGGTTCTTGATGCCAGTCAATCGGTTGAATCACTTCCTCCACTGGACGAGTACTCCTTTCTCGCGCGTCTTATCATCGATTGTGCGCTGCGAGCACAGACGAAACGTGTTCCGGGTGTTTCCGTTCGCAAGCGAACTCCCACTCCGTGGTAAGATATGGATTGGTATGGTTAGGTTGAGGATTTTGAGCGGTACCGTATGCGTGATAATGTTTTCACCATCGTACAAATAAGCTTCCCGTTTCACCTGTGCATACAATGCCTTGGTTTTCTTTACATGCACGTAACCTATAGCTCAAACTGTAGTAGGCTGTGTATAAAAGAAAATGATTTACTTAGTTTGACAGTTGCACCATGACGAAGTGGCAGCGTATTCGTGATTTGTCCCACGCGCAAATGTTGCAAAAAGACATTTCAATCGCCGTGGGAGCATAGAGGTAACTCTAAGACCACTGGTTCCCGAAGAAAATCATTATTATTTTTGGCTCACTCAGTACCAGAACAACGGTCCCAAGCAATCCCAAGCTATTTCACTCACCCCTGCATGTTCTGCATAAATCCACACACCCCAATAGGCTACTCAAGCAGTGAATCAATTTAAAATTGTTAGTTTCCACCCCCTGGTGGGAGTGTCCCGGTGGACCGTCAAAAGGGTTTTAGACCGAAAAAAGAAAGGACAACTATCCGCGAAGGTGGGCACAGGTCGTCCGAAGTCAGCTCGGCTTCCGAGAGTTATCGCTGCTATCAAAAGGAAGATTCGGGTGAATCCAGTGCGTTCCATAAGGAAAATGGCAAAGGAACACGGGATCAGTGACTTTACGGCACGGAAGATTTTAAAGGAAGCTTTGCGGGGTGAAGTCGATTGGATGGAAAAAAAACTCACATGATTACCAACCGCATTCGGGAGCTACGAGTCGAACGATGCAAGAAAATCTTGAACTTTCTTAAGCGAAAAAATCCAGTAATCCTGTTCACCGACGAGAGCATGTTTATCGTCGATCCCGTATCAAATTCCAGAACCGACCGGTATAATAGTTCTCTTCCGGTAAAAGACGTGGCCGACGAGCACAAGAACGTGTATCTGACTAAGCATCCTGTTAGCGTTATGGTGTTTGGATTGGTGACTTCCGATGGCAAAAAATTGACCCGGTGTTCATTCCAGAAGGCGACAAGGTCAACACGGAGGTCTATATCGGGATGTTCTTCCGTGGATCAAAGAACAGTACGGACCTACGGCGTACGGCCAAATGTTGTATTTCAACAAGATGGGGCTCCGTGCCATACCTCGAACCGCAGAAGTGGTTGCAGCAACATCTTCCGTTCTGGGCGAAGGATTTGTGGCCGCCATCCAGCCACAATCTTAATCCGCTGGATTACTCAATATGGCGCGTCATGAAGGCCAAGGCCTGTTCTAAACGCCACCCGAGTACAGCAAGCCTCAGACAAACATTGACCCGTACCTGGAGAGAAATGGATCCAGACTTTATTATTAGAACCTGCCTTGCAGCAAGTGGAAACTCGATCGATGATTAACATAGTTTAATACTCTGAGAATCATCCCCCTTCGAAAAAATAAAAAAAACTCGGAAACGAAATTTTTGAGATTTTTTTTTTAATTTTGACATTGCTTAATGGTACAAACATTATCACGCATACGGTACACCAACGAAGACAAGGAGTTCTCAGACAGTAGGATATTCGGCTTCGCGCGGAAAGTTTGCCCGGATTCGGTGTCGGTTGAAACCAACGTTCGTGATCGTTCGTCGGGTAGTAACGAAATAGATTCCCCGTTATCGATGGTGGAATTCTCACTTGCTCTCCTCTCATGTAACAACTCAGCTCCAGGAATGGATAGAATCAAATTCAAGAGGCAAAGGAACGAGCGACTATCTTGGGTTGCTTTCAACTGAAATTCAACTGGCCTATGCGCAAAAACAGCAAATAGGTTCAGTTTTCTTGGACATTGATTCTGTTTGATTCTGTTTGTATCGATGTCCTTTCGGATATTCTCCACGATAGTGGGCTGTCACCAATTATTATTATGAACAACTATTTGAGCAACTTGTTGTCTGAGACATATATGAGCTTTTCTCATGGAAAAACAACTTCACGAATTAGTTACATGGGTCTCCCCCAGGGTTCATGTTTAAGCCCCCTTCTTTATGATTTTTATGTAAAAAACAGGGGGAACGACACTCATTTGGATGTATTTTTTTCAGTCTAGTAATTACTTGGGATTTTTGGGGAAAAATATAATTGATGGGATTTTTCTGAGTGTGTCCTGTTGACGAAAATAGAGCATGGATAGAAAAAAAATAGATGGGATAGATCAGGGAATGGATGTGATGTGAGGGGTGTTGAAACATTTCAGAGGAATACAAGTCCGAACGCGAAGAGGATAGGTGTAAAAAGAAGAAAAATCTACTGCAATGCAGCGTCCATAAATAACGTGACGCTTAGAGGGGGAAGGGGGTCACCTATATCGTTACAAATTATTACATAGGAGAGGAGTAAAGCTTTCTGTTACGTAACCACGAGAACATTTTGTTTTTTTTTCTTGATGTAAAGTTTGAAAATACAGGTCAAAAAATGCCATCACTAAATCTTGCTTGCAAAATGGATGTTTTAATTTTATATCTTGTGATTTTTGCTCTGCTTAAACTTTTGAAAATCAGGTACTCGATTTTGTTTTTATTTTGATAATAACACAATTACCTAGAGCTTGAGCTTGATTGACCGCCCACGGTTGCTACTCTGTTACTGCCAGATCAGCTGTAATTACACAGAGAACCAATAGACGATGCTTGGGACTAGCAATCATCCTCAATGTGTAAAAACTGGTGATCTTAAATTAGGCAATACCAGCGCCGGCCGCGCTCGAACACAGGTCAAGAAAGGAATGGGAAGGATTGTGTTGACATGACACTCGCTTTGATGGAAGCGGAGAACACCTCTGCACTTCCACGAGGAATCACTGGGATGTTGGATAAGAGGGTTGGGTTTGCAGCAGGGTTCGTTTTGGTAAACGATAAGCTGAATTGATGTCCTAACGATCATATAACGCGAAGGAGCTTGGGACTAAACCCACGGTCTTCTGCTCAGTAAGCAAAAACGTTTGCCACTAGGCAGACGAGCACCTTTTTAATCACCGAGTTGCTGTTATTACCATGTAGTCACATTAACAAATAAAACGATTGACGAATCTTGAATGTGGATGTGCCTGAGATTAGACTCATGATGTTCTGCTCAGTAAGCAAAAACGGTTGCTCTAAGGCCACCGAGCCCCTCATATCACATAATACCGTTGCTCAAATTTGTGTATCCATTCAAACCCGGAACCAACGACAACAACGAGTTTCGCAAAATACACGATACACAAGCGATTTTACCATAAATCTCTTTGATATGTAAGGACCTGGGACCGCGTTTTTCTGCTCAATAAGCAGGCCGCTGTAACCGACGATCTTTCAAATCCGAAAACTAAAAACTACGAAAAAGTACTTAGGCCTTTATTAAGTTCCACTTTCACGCGACGTTCAATGACAGGGTCCTATCCAGGATTACATCTGAAAAATCCAAATCTGGCCAACGCCCATCCTAAACCTAAACCTGTTCTAATCCACCTGAAATGACTATAAGAATACAATTACCTAGAAATAAAAAAGACATACCGGAATGAAAAATTCATTAAATGAGACGACCCCCCCCCCCCAGGGTGTATTTTAGAGCGTTAAGTAATAAATAGAGGGGGATCATTTTCAGTGTTACGTTTTGTTCTGAAGGGAGGGGGGGTCGAAAAACTGACATACATATTGAATTCACAATGAATACACATATACCCCATTCCTCGCTCTCGCTATCTCCTGATTTTTCTCGCTCGAAGTGAACCAATAGGGTACAGCAACCAAAACGGTAACATGGTAGTGGCTATCACGATATCGACCACGTGCTTTGGTCATGTACCCTCCATTGTGTTGCTAGATCCGAGTTATCCGCATCCCTCAGGGCCCGAAGAAAACAACCTTTGCGGCCCGCTAGAGGCGAGCCGAGATCTCGACTAGTTAAATTTAATTTATGTGTTTTTAAAACGGATCGATTTAGCACGGATTTAGTAGTTAGTGTCATCTTGTGTTCTCTCAAGTTGTTAGCTGCCCATCGGTGTACCTCCATGTTTGTTTTTTCATCAGTATGTCGCTTAGTTCGAGATCAAGAGCACATTGCTCGAAAAAACCTTGTGTTCTCAATCCCTATCCTGCCATCCGTTTGTTACAATTTGTTACCCCTAACCTCGAGATAGCCGCGAGTAATCGGCCCCCACTTTACTAACGTAAGTTTTAAGTAATTTTGTAACGTAAAGCTACGGCAAATGAGCGTGGAAAAATAAACATATTATAAAAAAAAAACTATGTAAATAGTAACTTCACACATGAAGTTATATAAACATGATTAGTTAAAGTAATAAACAAAATGCTGTCATAAGTTTCAGACTCCGAATACTAGCGGCGTGGTTTTACAGTGAAACCTGCGTCCAACTTTTATATTAACCAGACTTTATGTGAGATGACAGCTTATCATCGAGCTGAGTAAAATGATTATAGAAGGGTGTTTTATAAACGGTACACCGATAATAATAATAGATTGTTCGATGTGCTGCTGTCCTACTTCCAATAAGCCACTAAGATCATTAGAAAAATAATGTTGAATATCACACTTCGTTGAAAGAACTTTCAATGGATAATCAATTCAAAAAATCGAACCTGCACTGTAACAAAACCACACAATCAAGAACGTCGGAAGAAAGTAAAAGCCTGGTCATTTTTCGAACACGAACAAGTTTGTTGATTTTCTAAATATGCCATTGTATGGATGCGATGTGATGTAGGCATGCCTATATAACGCATTTCTTATCCCGCACGGTCAGTTCTGAAACGAAAGCCGAGTGTTTTAAATCTAAGTTCGCAACAGAGCGTTGGCGGTTGAAGATTAGTGCGCGTGTGAACAATCCGTTGTGTTCGGTGTATTGTCTAATCACTTGTTTTATTTTTTTTTACTTTACTGGAACAATGTTTCTATTTTCGTTGATTGGGATCTGTGCCGTTATCTATTATGTAATACAATTTATGGTGTTCTATTTCTTGGACTCAGACTTTGAGCTGTATTTGCTTTCGAAGCTAGGCAAACCTGTTGGTAAATGTGTATTACTTCGTGTGGGAGATTGTATTCTAATGATCTTTTTTATACATTTAAGAATCTCTTCGTGGTAAGGTGGTATGGATAACGGGAGCCTCGAGCGGCATTGGTCGCGATCTCGCCATTATTTTGGCAAAGCATAGCGTCCGGTTGTGTCTCTCGTCCCGAAAACAATCCGAACTGATGAAAGTGAAGAAAGATTGCTTGGACGCTTCCCGCGGATATTTGCACAGCAACGACATTTTCGTAATGCCGATGGACATGCTCGAGATCGAAAGCCACCAGAAGTACTTCGATAACGTCATCGATCACTTCAAGACGCTAGACATTCTGGTCAACAATGCTGGTCGTTCTCAGCGCGCTGAATGGAACACCATTCAGCTGAAGGTTGACCGGGAGTTGTTCGAGCTGGATGTATTCGCCGTTGTCAACATGTCCCGGATTGCGTTGAATTATTTCGTAACGAATGGGCTGCAAGGTCACATTGCCGTGACTAGTAGCGTCACAGGACTGGTCGGTTTCCCCAACTCAGCTACCTACACTGCGGCGAAGCATGCTTTGCATGTAAGTATACGGGGCTTAACCTAAGTTAGTTTGGTAATAAATTAGAAAACCTGTTCGCTTCGAATGATCACGGCCGGTGCCAAAACAAACAGGGTTGATGTTTTGCCAGCGATTGAATTCCTTCATTATATATTAGCATGCATGGTTATCAACCAGTTGTTGTGCAGTAAACATTTATTTTGTCATTTTGATGGCTCGTTCTTTGATTGTTGCTATCACGCGTAGAGATGTTCCAGGTATAATGATGACATAAGAATGGGAATTTTTGTATGAGCTTAAGTGCGAAAAACAGCGTTGAACACTTCTTGTGTTCATGACAGCTATTTGGCCTTTTCCTTGAAAAGTTGTAAAAGACTTATCTAGGGTTGTTGATATCGGTTTTATGTTGTACTTATTCAAGTATATGATCATTGGCACACCAGGACATGTTCTGAGTGTCACTTTGCTAGTGGCACTAATATGCCTTGAACCAAGCATCCGGGAACGGATACAAATTCAAGAACAAGATCTATGGCTGTTATGTTAAGTGTTTGAGTACACTTTGATGTCCCCGAGAGAACAAACTAAATACATAGATCATGAAACACATCAGGCCATATTAGATCCGCATATTATTGAAAAGAAAGCATCGCAGTCAGGCTTGAGAATTTTCCATTTTCAAAATTCCATTTTTGTAAATAAGAAGAGAAAATATCTAAACTTTTCTGCAGTCTGCTGTAAATAACATGAAGACTTCTTCCTTTAGCGGAAATGCCTGTGTCATCAGCGAACAAAGATTTGTAGCAACACTGAGACAAACCAGGGAGGTCCGAAGTGAGGCCCAAGAATGCTACCCTGAAGAACTCCTGCTCTAACAGGTAGTCGATTAGATTTGGAATTTTGATAAATTACCTGCAGAGTTCTGTCAGTTAAATAATTTTGAACTGATTTCATAATATAAAGTGGAAAATTAAACTTTTTCAATTTAGCAATGAGTTCGTATTGATGTGAAGCATCATTCTATTCAAAATTATCTTTTCAAAAAGTTTACTTATTGAAGAAAGCAAACTTATTGGACGGTAGCTAGAAGCTTCAGCTGGATTTTTATCCGGCTTCAAAATTGGAACAACTTTAGCATTTTTCGATTTATCAGGAAAGTATGTCAAATGGAAACATCTGTTAAATAATTTTACCAAGAAAGACAAGGTACTCTCTGGGAGTTTTTTGATGAGGATATAGAAAATTCCATCATCACCTGGAGCTTTCATATTTTGAAACTTTTTAGTACTAGACCTTACTTCGTCCAAATCAGTTCCCCAGGAATCGTCAAAAATATTTTCCCGAGAGAAAATATTCAGATAATCCCGAGCAACCCAAAGAGATTCTCAATAGGACTAGTTTAGACCCAAACTGAAATTATGGGAACTCTTGAATTGCTTAGCAAGTTTCTGAGCTTTTTCCAAATTTGTGATCCAAATTTTACCACCTTCTTAAAGCGCTGAAATTGGCTTTTGAGGTTTTTTTTCAAAATTTTTGTGAGTTTCCAAAAGGGTTTGGAACTCGGGTCTAATTTAGAAAGATTATTTTCAAAAGTTTTGTTCCTCAGAGCAGAGAATCGCTTTTTAATTTGTTTTTGCAAATCCCGCCAGATAACTTTCATGGCAGGATCTCGTGTTCTTTGATATTGTCTCCTACGGACATTTTTAAGATGGATCAAGAGCTGAAGATCGTCGTCTATTATAATTGAATCGAATTTAACCTCGCATTTTGGTACTGAGGCAGCTCTTGTTTCAACTATAGAAGTAGTCAGAGATTCAAGAGCATAATTAATTTCATCTTTGGTTTGCAAAGGAATGTTTGGATCGAAGTTATATTCCATAAATGTTCGATACTGCTCCCAATCCTCTATGGTATTTGAAAGTAGAGCTGTTGGAATTAGAAATTATTTCTTGGGATATTTCAAAAGTTACTGGAAGGTGATCAGAACCGAAGTCAGCATGGGTAACCAATTGGCTACAAAGTTGACATGAATCAGTTAAGACCAAATCAATAGTGGAGGGATTTCTTGCAGAAGAAAAGCATGTTGGGCTGTTTGGATATTGAATAGTGTAATAACCTGCAGAACAATCATCAAACAGAATATTACCATAGAGGTAACTCTAAGACAAGTAGGTCCCGAAGAAACGTGCTCAACTTTTTGGCTCACCTCTGGTACTATTTTCGGTCCCAAGCTTGTCGAATCACCCCTCGAAACATAGGAAAAACCAATAACCCCTCATTTTATCTATCAAACTTTCATAGCGAATCAAAACAAACATTGCGTAGTACTAGAATTTCGACTAGAATAGGGTACGTTAATCGTTTGCTTGGGACCAATAGGCTACTAAAGTGGTGAGCCAATTTAAAATCGTTAGTTTCGTATTGATTGTTGATATTACCATTGGAATTGCTTTGAGCATTATTCCATGAGCGGTGTTTTGCATTAAAGTCACCAATAATGAAGAATTCAGACCTATGACGGGTAAGTTTCTGAAGGTCACCCTTGAGAAAATTCTTTTGCTGGCCTACGCATTGGAATGGCAAATAGGCAGCCATAAACGTAAGTTGTCCAAATTTTGTTTCAACAGAAACTCCCAAAGTTTCAAAAACTTTGGTTTCAAATGAAGAAATAATTTTATGTTTTATTCGTCTATGAACAATGATGGCAACGCCACCACAGGGTCCATCAAGACAATCATTTCTATAAATGAAATAATTTGCGTCCTTCTTAACCTTATGGTCAGGTTTAAGGAACGTTTCAGTTATAACGGCAATATGCACGTTATGAACTCTCAAAAAGTTAAATAGTTCGTCTTCATTATCTTTAAGAGAGCGAGCATTCCAATTTAAAATATTTAATGCTTTAAAATCCATTACTGAATTTTAAAGTCATGACAATATCATTTGCAAATTTCACTCCAGTTTGAATAGCATCAAACATGGAGTTAGATTTAAGCATATCAGAAATCATGTCAATTAATGATTTCTGTAAAAATTCCAATTTAGGGGCAGTAATGCTTCCTAAGTCAAAATTGTCAAAATTTCCGTTAGAATTACGTTGATTAGTATTTTGATTTCTACCCGCTGCAATAGCAGCATAGGTAGCTCCATTAACTCGCTGAACATTGTTAGCAGCGAGGGGAGTAGGTACAGATGAAACATTTGAAGCAGGGGTGATATTTGTACCTACGGGCAGTCTTGTAAGCGGTCACGGTAATCGACACATTTTCTGTGATAATTGACTGCCTTTGCCTCCGAAACTTGCAAAACAAGCTATCATAGTACAGTACCAAACTAAAATGTCGTATGACAGGCTCTGTCATACGACACTGTCGCCGAAGACCGTCACGAATGTATGTATTTTAGTTTTTCTCATAATAAGAGCTGCTGATGGTGTGCTTGTGTGAATTCTGAAAATAACAAGCAATGATGTTCTAGTAATAATATTTCTGATCAGAAATGGTTTAATTTACACCAAATTGAGGAATTACAACGAAATCACACATGTCATATGATAGCTATTTTGATAATTTTCTTTTAGCTCGAATGTTATTCTACCGCTCGTGTTGTGTGAGAGAGACGACGGTAGAGCATGAGTGTTCGAATACAAACAGATTGTCGCGCACGACAACGAAGCGAGTGTAGTAAAAAACGTCAACTGTTTCAACCCCTGCCTACGGGTACGAATGTAGAATTTGTTCCTCGCTGACCGTTGTTAACAGCAGATGAATTTGTACCTGGTCGGAAACGTGGAGCGTTTCCTACCTGTCACTTAGAACGAGATTGTAGGATCGCTTTGCGAGTCTTACATTCCCAAAAATTGGATTTGTGGTTTTCACCACAATTTGAACATTTAAATTTCTTAGGATCTTCCTTCACAGGACAGTCGTCCTTTGCGTGAGAGGAATCACCACAATTCATGCATTTAGCTGGCATGTAGCAATTTTTAGTTCCGTGACCCCATCCCTGGCACTTACGGCACTGAGTGAGGTTTTGGAAATTTCCTCCAGTCTTCCTGAAGTGTTCCCACTTCACTCGGACATGGAGCATAAGGCTAGCTTTTTCTAAGGCCTTAAGGTTGTTTAGTTCACTAGACTAGAAGTGAACTAAATAAAAATCATTAGAAATCCCATTGCGCGAATCGCCAGGACGGAATTTCATTTTCATTTTGATTACTTGGAGTGGCACAACTCCAAGTAATTTTGCCAGTTCATCTTTGATCTGATCCAGGGATTCACCACTGGGCAGTCCTTTCATGACAACCTTGAACACACGTTCAGTTTTGGTGTCGTAAGTAAAAAATTTGTGCTTCTTCTCAGTAAGATACTTGAGAAGACATTTAAATCCGTCCAAGGTTTCAGCCAATACACGGCATTCACCCGGACGTCCAATTTGTAGTGAAAACTTAACTTTCACGAAATTCAAAAGTTCCATGCGAAGAACATGGAAATCGGAAATGGTTATCACAATAGGGGGAATCTTTTCCTTCTTGGCATTAAGCCGGGAAAGTTTACTAGAATTTTTCTTGGATGATGGATCATTCTCATCATCCGTGAGCAAATCAAATTGATTACTCAAATTAATTTCATCAGAAGGGGGGTCAAGAGTTTGCCCCTTTCTTTTGCGTTTAGGCGCCATGGCGGCAGTAATTTTTTATCCAAATCGACTTCCAAGCAGATTTCTATAAGAATCTGAAGGATCGAAGAGGAATTTTCCAAATTGATATCCAAGAAGGATTACCTCGGGTAGGGTCCAAACAAGGATCGAAGAGGAATAAAGTTGAACAAGGTAGAAAATTTTTACAGGTTGAGCACTGAAAAGTGCTGTTTAAATTTATTGTAGCTTTAGGCAGTAGTAACACTTCCTTCAGCAAAAAGCAAATAGATCCGCACGGCAAGAGAGTACGATGCGGACTGATTAGCGCATCTATGTTTTTTGTTTTATCACAACGAGTACAAGTGTAGGCAAAAATTCTATAGACTAAAAATACACATTTCATGGTGTTTTCAACCGTGCATGCTATTTTACTATGATTTGTTGCCCTGGGTTTTGCTATGGACTTTAGTAAATTTTACTGTAACTAATAGTGGTTTTTGCTATGCTCTGTATTTTTTACTAAGGCAATGGCATGGTAGGTATATAGTGTTTTTTAATTCATAAAAAAATCTATTTTTTCCATTATAATTTAAATACAAATAAAAACGATCAACAATCATTCTTGGCAGTGAGTCACTTTGACTCATTCGTATGAAGAATTT
Source organism: Ochlerotatus camptorhynchus (assembly GCF_037179485.1). Taxonomy (NCBI): domain Eukaryota; kingdom Metazoa; phylum Arthropoda; class Insecta; order Diptera; family Culicidae; genus Ochlerotatus; species Ochlerotatus camptorhynchus. The sequence goes on from NW_027040988.1 coordinate 4,503,603, forward strand.
TTTTAAAGCGTAAGTTACTCATGCGCTGAGTAACCTAAGCTTTAAGAAAATTTTCCATACAGATGAGTAAAAGTGACTCACAAATGAGTAAAAGTTAATCACTGAGTTAGTTTTGTTTTCAGTGTACAACGCAATGAACACCCCTGTTTATCACTAAGCAGTCAAACGATGACTGCACCCTAATAAAAATTGTATGGTTAATTTGCTTAACGACGTGTTCTGGGTATCATCCAAACCATTTGTGGAATAGTTCAATGATTTGGGTTATCGTTCGTTTATGGTTATTTTTATTAGAGCAGTCAAACTTTATACGTTTCCCTTACTTAAGCATTTAGATTAGCATTTTATGCCCCTCCTTTATATGTATTTTGTTGATGTAGGTGAATGAATAGTGTGCGGTCGAAGGAAGAAAATGTATGGGAAATTTGAATATTTCCATGTTTCTTCATTGTTAACTATTTAAATATTTAACAATTATAATGTGAGACATACCAAGCAAATTTCATAACACTGGTGAACCGATCGACATACAAATAATCAAAATCCATTGATTATTGGCCAAGTTATTAGCATTCCAAGTCTGACAAATTTTCGTTGCATTTTACTGAATTGGCAACCTTAACGAGAGACGTAGCCCTACGTCAAAAAGTAACGAAAACGGGACATAATGAATATTAAAAAAATTAAAGAGTGGAGTTAGAGTGTCGATGAAAGGGATTGAAAGCCATAATGAGGTTTCGTTTCAACTCGATAATCGACGTTACTTTCATTGAAAGTAATGACGAGAAAATCCACAGTCTCCGCTTCGTTCTAAGCGTGCTTCTTCTTCACTTTCGTTTCTGCTTCACCTAGCTAGACGGTGATATAGAAATGATCCGTTGAATATGAGTTCATTTTAGAGCTTCAAAAATGTAGAACCCTGATTACAACATCTAATGATTTCATAATACCGAAAATCATTTTTTATAGCAACTGAGTGGAAGCAACCGTAGTTTGAGGAAGATTTTTGTCGACAATTTATTCAACATTTTTGCAACACTTTTTTTGCATTACAATCCAAGATGGCGAAAAAGGTTGGTTAATTTACTTTTTGTTGAAAAATGGGACTTAAAAGTGACCTGCTTCAAAAAAGAGTCAGTCACTAAAAAGCTACCCGCTGTCAGCCTTACAATTTCCAGAATACCTTTCTGAAGCTGTGATCAAACACATTTAATATTGAATTCACATTTCACATTAAATTCACAATTCATGTTTCAAGTCTAGTTAATGTTAAAGGAATACAAAACTACAAGGGACAGCCCTATGGGGTTGTACGGAATGGTGACGTAGGACTACGTGGCCTTATAGAATAAATCTCATTTATTAATTGCAACAGGAGCTTGTGTTTTGTGAAGGAATAGGAATTTGAGCGGGGTTCTCTCTGTTTATACTCTTTAGTATGACGCGCTTGACATAGATGACCCACAGCGACTCACGAAAAGCTACTGATTCCGATCAATAGCGGTGCAGCTTCTTCCTCTTTCTATGGATGCTTAGGTGGGCTGCAGCCACTGCTTGCAGGCAGCATTTCGTTGTGTACTGGAGAACACCACCACTCACCACGCGGTGATTGAATAATCACTGTTTGGTGTGACCAGTTGGAATTCAGCTTTGAAATCTGAGTTAGGGAAAAAGATTCTCGCAGCCAATCGGTGATAATTTTAATAAGCATAGCAACAGTTGTACCCCAGCAAACCACAAATCGTATAAGGATGTTCGTTTAAAATCGTATAAATATCCAAATCAAGTTGAAGTAGTATAAGATGCAATTCCAAATTGGTTGAAATTGTTTAAGATGAAAAATTATGATTCAATTATAATCCTCTTTACGAGATTATAAATGAGTTCGTTTGGTCAATAAGGAATTATTTAACGCGTTCTATTTTGAAAAAAGATGATGATATTATATATGTGTACATAAGATCAGTTTCAGTCATATTGTCAAAACAAAATATTGGACCATAACAAACAAAAAGTAACAGCCAATTGTTGCCAATATTCATAAACTTCATCACATTCAGTCAATGACTATAGGAATTTACTATGGAGCGAGTAAGCCCGTGGATGCTGATGAATTTTTGTCACCGATGATACAAGAGCTCCTGCTACTTTTGGATTCTTGAGTACTTAATGCATGGCGAACCGGGTCGATTACTAGAAAAGTTGAATGGAATTTCTAAGAAAAGCAAGAAATTTCAGCACAGCTCATTGTAAACATTGAGGTTTCCAAGTGAAATTCATCGTCGTATGCGCTCATTGGACCATATATCTCTTTAGATGGGTTTGGAGTACATAATTTCTCACAACTACACCTACATAGTTCTGCTCAAATATCACCTACCTTCCAGATATTATGAGCACTTCACACCAACCAAACAAACCCAAATTTGTACTCATTGCTGTTTCTCTGGGAACCATGTTTGTTCCAAATTAAATTAGTTCATTACGAGTCACATTAATGTACAGTTGAAGTTAAATAAGACAATAAGTCATATATCATGCAGAACAATATTGTATAATGCAATTTGCATTGTTCTAAACAGTTTCAGCTAGAGGAGGAAGGATATCATAAAATACACCAGATCGAATTAGATTTAATCACGTATACAAGCGAGGCATCATAATTTGAAATTTATTGCTCCGAATATACGTGTTCATATGCCAGCGAGGATTACAGCAGGACTACGGAACTAAAGATCTTTGGTTCGAAACTAGGTGTTGCAGGTAATATTGACTTTAAGCTTTGAATATGTTCATCATTTCAAAAGATAACTCATTATATTTCAATTTCCAACTTTTATTCAAACCAGTATCACCAGATACCACCAACTATAGAAAATTAAAGGTTTATTTAAAAGGTATTTTTTATGCTTTTTGCTTTTGGAGATGTAATTTGAAAGTCGTACAAATAACATTTTAAATAAGTTATTGGCATATACAAAATCATATTAGATGCAAAATAAAGTTATACATGGAGTTGTAGAAAGTACCCTATTGAATCATATGAAATCATACAAAGTAGACTTATTTTTCCACATGCACGTATATGGCCTCCATATTTGTACGTATAGTTGAATTCTATGCACTTTATACGATTTATGTTTACCGAATAAAGATTCACATAGCAGAGTAACAATTCAGTAATGTGAACAAAATTGTTGGCTGGGACATTCGTTAAATTTTCATCATTTTGAAAAATGAAAAAGTCTTAATTTTAACAGATTTGTAGAAAAAAATCCTATCGATTGGCGTATTAGGAATTGAAATCCATCATATCTGGATCAAAATCACTTTCATGCCACGACCGACTTTGGTTTTTGAAATCACACCCCCAATGTTACTTTAAAGTACATTGTATGTTAGATTTAAACATATCTAGATAGAGCTGAAATTAGACGCAACAGCTTTTGTAAACAATGACTTCTCTCGATGATTTTTAGGAATTCAAGGCACGCCCACGCAAATTAACATTACCGTCGGGTAGAGGAAGTCTTACCCTACCTGATGGTGATGTTGATTTGCGTGGGCGAGCCTTGACTTTCAAGACATCATCGAAAGAAGTCATTGTTTACAAAAGCTGTTACGCCCTAATTCCAGCTCTATCTTGATATGGGAACTGACATCCGATTGATGACCTTGACAAATATCCAAAAAATACTCTTTTACAAATTTATGGTGGTCCTGAAAAGGACCGTTTTGCCGTGATGGTTGAGTAATGCTGAGCTATTAGGTTGTTAAACACAGATAAGGCTGCTGAGCTGTATGTTGTTTGGAATGAGGGTGACGCGCTTGGCATAGATGGCCCACAGCGACTCTCGAAGAGCTACTGAGAACAATATTCAACGCCACGCGCCGAAAGCACTGCTGCTGCTGCAGCTGATGCCGACGACCGGACACCACCACCGGAACTGAATCAGATTAGCGGTTGAGGTCAGCCATGGTAGCTAGCTGCTTGCGGGGAGCCTTTCGTTGTGTACTGGAGAACACCACGCGGTGATTGAATAAACAACGATTGGTGAGACCGGATGGAATTCAACTTTGAATTCTGTGTTAGGGCAATTGCTTTTCGCAGGCAATCGGTGATAATTTTAATTATCAAAGCAACAATTGCACATTCGTGCAATTTTCAATAGTTACGTTTTGAAAAATGATCAAGTCTTAAATTTAACAGATGAGTAGAAATATATCTGATCGATTGGTGATAAAATTATTGAAATTTGTCCAGGGGCAGCTGAGTTATTAACGTTCAAAGTCTTTCATAATTTTGTTACATGTTCCATTTTCGGTTTTCACAAAGTGAACCGCCATATAGAAATCACAGACGTACTCGTAGGTCAAAAAAAGTTAATGGCAAATTAATATGCCATGACTTTAAAATAATTAAATTCTATTTCACTAGTTACTTGTCCAGATCATCTTATTTTACATGATGATTCTAAGCATTCACAAAAATATTGAAGTAACATGAAATTTCAGTGAGAAATACCATGGTGAATTATTGCAATGTGTACAGTAACGACCTGATTTTTGTCAGTCCCCTTTTTTAAAATATTTTATAATGTTCTGCGAAACCGATGCTTTCTTCCAGTGATTTTAAAGCACCAAAGTATACCTTAAACATCCATCTTGAAGACAAAGATTTAGAATTACGGTTATGTTAACTTAATTAAAGATAAAAGCCTGATGCACGGAGGGGCTGACAAAATCGGGCCATTACTCTATCACTAAGATACATAATGCCCTATTCTTTTAGGGATACTTCGAGACTCTCCAGAACGAAGGATTCGGTATTGATGTAACCATTTTCTGCCCGGGACCCACGGCCACCAATTTTCTTCAGGAATGCTTCACCAGTACGTCCGGAGAGGTAAGTCCACATCTAAAGATATTTTTTCCCCTCAATTATTGTTTGATTCCAAAGAAATTCAGCAAACCAGTCAACGCTGACGATCGCCGACTGACCAGTGAACGGTGTGCCGAATTGTACGCAATTGCCTTGGCCAACAAAACTCCCCTCAGCTGGGCCGGAACAAGGCCGATGAATTTCATTTTCTACATCGGTTGTTACTATCCGAATGTGAAAAGATGGTAGGATGGATTTACGTTTTGGTGTGACTGGTTTAACTCATTTTTTCTTTGTTTTTATTTTTAGTTTGATTAACACACTAGGAATGGCGAACATCGATCGACTGAGAAATGGCCGTCCGCTTGGATCAAATTAAGTAGTTAGGTTAAGTTTTTAATGATTGAAGAGTAGGTTTAAGTTTTTTCAATGATTTCTCAACTTCTAAATAAAACAAGTCTATGGAGGTGGTTGATTTTTGCCTTAGATTAAGGTTCAATTAAGTGCACTTTATTGGTCCGTCATTGAACTTAAACTATCAAGCTTTTATTATGCGTAGCAAAAAAATAACACCTTTATTGTCGCTTGGGTTTGAAAAATTTACACTTACCAGTGCTATACAATTACACTATGCCATGCAATACCGATCCAATGTTACTAAAACTGTCTAGTTCTATCAACTATTTGGCGTTTAACCCCACACATATGTAACACCTTCCCAACTTAACTGCTCTATTGCACCTTGTTTTTGGACCGAAGATCCAAACAGTTAGCATTGATTTCAAACTCCTTGATGGTTTCTCCCTTGAGGTAGGCCTGGGCATAGAAGTTCCCGAACAGCACGATGAACGAGATCATGTACCCAATCAGGGTGTAGTGCATCCACAACGGGAATTCACATCCCACGAGTATGCCATTGATGCCCAACGCGAGGGCGCAGGTGAATTGGATCTGAAATGAGATGAGATGCTATCATGAATATCCAGCAGTGAGCTTTCTCTGTTCGGCAATTACCAATTGCAGAATGGTCAGGTACTTCTTCCACCAGAGGTATTTGTTCATGTGTGGTCCCAAGGTAGACAGTCCGTAGTATGCGTACATCAGAACGTGAATGAACGAGTTGACCATGGCGGGGAGGAAAGCTGGGGTGAATAAAAAAGTTATTAGCTGCATAATCCTGAAAAAAAATCCCAACACTCACTACTTCCACTGGGAACCCACTTGACGCCAATCCACCAGAACGAAAACATGGTACTGTGGTGGTACACGTGCAGGAACGTCAACTGGTTGTCCTTTTTGCGTAAGATGAAGAAGAACGTATCGGTGAATTCCAGCACCTTGGAGAAGTAGTACCACCAGACGGCTCCGACAATCTGCGCAATGACATCGTAATGAAGGGTGGATGCACGCGATTAATAACAAAAAATGCAGAGATGAAAAGGTAAAATTACAGAAAACAACATACCGAAGAAAGTGAAATTAACGCGAAATCGAAAGTTCGTGAGAAGCAGAAGATCCCCATGACCTCCTAAAACATGACAAATTGAAAGATCCTTGTCCGAGACAAGCGCACGACCGGCAACGAACAGCGCCGACCAAGCAAGAAGCATAATGAGAGTCAGGAAGGGCGGTGTCGAAGGAAGAGATAAATTACAAAGGAAGAGAGCAAAACGAACGACATATCGGCAGATTGGGATGCTGTTGCTTCTGCTGAGCCGGTGCGGCGTGGGGAAGTATGTCAACAATAAATTTCGATTGATAAATTGTTATCGCATGAGACAGCGCGGAACGGTTGGTGGCATGAAGCGTGTGTGTGTGTGTGTGTGTCGGTACAGTAGCCGGGCACGTCGCAGCAGGAGTGAATACAAAAACTTTGAGGTTCAGTCATCCACACTGGTTTAAGTAGTAATTGAAAAAGTTTCGTAATCTTTAAGTTAATTAACAGCGTTTGCAGGTGGGCTCCAAATAATGGACATATGAATAATTTGGCTTAATTAGTGCATTAGATCTTACGGGTTCGGTTTTTTCTCTTCCACATCTTGTGTGAGGACGTAGTGTCGCGTGAAGTAGGGTTAACTACCCCATTTCCGGCCAATTAAGCACAACCTGCACTTACTCTTTCTTAATCTAACGCAGTTTGGCACCAAACGGAATGTTATTATTACTGATGGCTTCCAAATTTATTTACCTTTCCGTATGTACTAAAAGATTTGATAAAGAGAAACCAATCGTTGAGATATTGTCAAAAGTCTAGCACTGCTTCTTGACGCCAAACTCGGCCTACGGATTCTAAAGTCGGCCTAACGCATTGAAACGCCATTGAAACACCAATTAATTCACTTCGGCCTATCGGATGACGATAAAATGGATTCGGTCGGAGCGTTTCTTTTGTTTTTGGGAATATTGGGTGCAATCTTTCATTCCACGCGTTCTCACTGACTTCGTTCCGTAGCTCATTAACTACACACTTAAAAATACCTAATTTTACACGTGACGGAATCCATCTTTGACATAAAGGATAAGACGTAAACAAATATGTAATGTAAAATTAAGTGCTCTGAGACTGAAAAGTTCGTTGCTCGACGAAAAGTACGTTTGATTGAGCTAAATTTTGCGTCTTTTATGAATTAATTTTATGTCAAAGTTGACGCTCAATCGCGTAGACTGAAATCAAAATTGTCATTTTGATGCTGGACTTTGCTCGGACTGCCAGCACTGGGAGTTTTCCAACGATGCTTACTTAGTACTAGCAACCGGTGGAAACTAACGATTTGAAATTGGCTCACTACTTGACTAGCGTCACAGGAGTGGAACTTCGAATCAGAAAGTGGCTCCACTGGTCATTTGCGAACACTAGCGCACCTAGCGGTAGAAGGCATCTTCGGCCTGCAGTTAAGATATGCAGCATGCTATGATAGTGTGAGTGCACATAGAAAGCCCATGTGGAACGCTACCACATCACATCGCTCGTTGAGCAGAAAAACGAGCACTTTTTGATTCACCGATTTGTTTGCACTTCCCCTTCTGTTCTGTGCTAGCGTGTTGGTCCCAAGCAAATCGATTAACGTATCCCATTCTACTCGAAATTCTAGAACTACACTATGTTTGTTTTGATTCGCTATGAAAGTTTGACAGATAAAATGAGGGGTTAGTGGATTTTCCTATGTTTCGAGGGGTGAATCGATTAGCTTGGGACCGAGAGTACCAGAGCTGAGCCAAAAAGTTGAGCACGTTATTTCGGGACCTTCTGTCTTAGAGTTACCTCTATGGTTCTATCTCTTTCACTCTACTCAAAATTGAAATGCATAAAAAAATGACAAAATGATACACTCTTTGATCACTGTCAAAGATCATAGCACACAAAATCAACTTTGTTCAAATCAAAACAAAAATACTAGCCCATCTGGTGGATGATGGCACAAGCTTTTAAGAAAATTCTATTACAGGGAACCACATTATTTTAATGGATTACTTCGCCAGTTAGTCGTCTGTCACTTCGTTTGTGGTACTAGTATTTCTATTTCCCGGTCATTTTTGGTTTCCCAGGAAACGGAAAACAGCTTATGGTTCTTTCCGGGAAATTTCCCCGGAATTTCATTTTGCTGGATCTCAGTGAAAAATTTGCCGAGATCTCGGCGAAATTCTCGTTTGTTAGCTGAATATCGGCAAGTTTTTCAATGAGATTCAGCCCTCACCCACCCCTCACCATCCCTCTCCAAAGGGGGAGTTTGGTAAAGAGAGATGAAAAAACCGATTTGTACCTTCCTTAAAAGTTGTCCTAGCTCGCTATTCTAATATCTATATGCAATCTTCACACTGCCGTACTCTACCGGAACTATCAACCCTATCTACTCCATCTATCGTATAAAAATTACCACTACAGTCTGTTATTTGAAAGTTAGCATCTTCAACTATGTAAAACATTTCCTATCCTTAGTTCTCAATGAATATTTCAAATGGTCCTATCCAGGCATGGAAAATCATTTGCATTCATTTCGTGCATTCATTTACATTCATTTGCCCCTAACTTTTTTCATCATTAGAATTCCACAAAATAATGTATCGAGCTTTTGTAGGTTTTATTATTAACTACAACTTTTGTCAAGTACTTAAATCCGTAACTCTTATGCATGACGAACCAGAGCAAACAGAATCCACTACAGTTTTTCAGTGAATGTATTTTACATTAACTGAAAAACAGTAACGAGTTCTGCCCACTCTAATTCGTGATGCCTAAGAGATACATATTTGAATTATGGGCAAAAGTTGTAGCTAATAACAAAACCTACTAAAGCTCTATACATCATTTTGTGGAATGCTGTTGATGAAAAAAGTTAGAGGCAAATGAATGTAAATGAATGCATGAAATGAATGTAAATGATTTTCCATGCCTGGTCCTATCTGCTTTGATCGATTCTCTTCATCGACTTTCTCTTTTGATAACCACGCCTACGCAAACATATTTCGTGCTCTTTTTGCCACACAGTTTGATAGCAGAAGTTATTGTCTTGCGCTTATAACTTTGAACACAGCAAGGAATGCTTTTGAAATTGAGTTATTAAAGAAAGAGATAGTCGATGAAGAGAATCGATGAATTCAGATAGGACCCTTTGAAATGTGTATCTCGAGTTGTGATAAAAATGGGCGTGGCCAAGAATAGGGAATAAATGTTTACTCCCCAGCATTATTCCTTGAAAGTAATCTGACTGAGAAATTCATAAGCGTCGTGAGTTTTTTTTTATCTTTATTTAAGAGATTTTTAGCCGAAGGCTAGTTCATCTCTCCGTGACGTGAGTGTAACTAGTATTCAATCTACGAAGTATACCGTAACAACGCTAACGCTAAACTACTGAAACATTTCAGTAAGTTTATTCAATTTTATAACCTAGGCAGGGCTGGCAAATGTCATTTTCAATTAAATATCTCACGTGATATTTACGGAGATACTTCTGTCACTATCATTGGATGAGAAAACGATGATTGAGATTTTCTTCAAAATCTCATCGAATTTTTTGTCAAGACAGAACGTGACAGTCAGTGTTGTGATCATCGTAAATACTAGCTCATTTAATGCTATTAAAGTTACTTGTACCGAGGAAATCCTAATAATATAATCACTCTACCGATTACATACGGTTGTTTGCTTAAATTCATCTAAATCAGTTAGAAATGTTGATGTCAAAACCGCATCAGAATAATGCTCATGAGTGCTTGATCATTGTAAAAAATGACAAGCAAGCTAATGATAGGTAGTTTCGTCTCGTGATAGTGAGAGGACCTGTTTTCTCATCCTCACATGACGGTTCTGAACCTAGGTTTTCATATTCGTGTTTCTTCTTCTCTAGTTTCCCTACTGTGTGCGGATTTGTTCTAGTGATCGCTAAATATGTATGCTCATCAAGCTATTCTTCCGTGGAGTGTGTGTGGTGTGGTTAAAGCGAACCCCACACGGTAAGAAATATTGTCAATACTTACAAGTATTGACACTAATATTGATGATGTGAATACAGAAATATTGTCAATACCGATGTTCAATACAAAAAATGTATTGACAATACGTATTGACAATACGATTATTGTCAATACAAACTGTTGTGTAGGGTCCACTTAACGCATGCGCATGGTTAACGTAATTGTTTGTCTACTAACGGTACCGAAATAGCTGGCCGATGAACTGGTTGGCAAAGCAGATACCGGCTGGTTTACAGTGGTATTGTGGCTATCGTCTAAAATGTGGCGATCGGCGATGATGCTGCGGAGATTCTCAGTCGATAGATGGTCTGAAAGCTGGTACTGAAACTCACGGCGAAATGGATCGGCGCTGCAGATGACGTTGGGGAACGTCAGTGGTTTTACACGTGTGGCGGGAATGGCAAAATCATCGACAAAACGACATGAATGACCATAGCAAAAAAAAAATAAAATTTCTGACCAAAGCACACTACTACTGACATCTGGTTCCGTGTTCGCGGGAAATATTTAGCTAAACCATGAACTCGCATGCAAAAGTTATGAATTGGTTCGTGTCTGATCTATTCTGGACAAATTATTTTTATCTTGATCAAAAAATCCTATGGTTTTGACAGTTCGGATCACTGTACATTTAAATCGGCCGTTAGCGATTTTCGGGCATAAGTCAGAATTAAGTGTCATGTTGGTTTGTCGGTGGCGAAATGGCCGTTCTGTCGGAACGGTTTGTTCCCTAATGGCTTTCCCCTAAACCGCGACTTTTGACGCAGAAGCGTGGGGTCGAGAGTAGTGTTCTAACTAGAGATGCGAATTGCCGAGTTTCAGCCGTATATCGTTAGAAGCGAATCCTAGATAAAAAGCCTGTTTGGCTGTTCGACGCGTTAACAAAAAAATCTCCACACAAAAAACATTAATCCACGAATTACCTTTTCGCTAAACGAACGCACACACACAAATTGACTGCACGTCAACTTTGAACTTTTAGGCTACACGAAGGAAACGAAAAGTAACATTAAATTCGATCACTAGACTTCTCACATTTTTAATAATTAGCAATTAAAACACACCACGACACAATACACTATTTCACGCTCTCTCGCCTCTTCCATGGTCCAGGTCAAAATGGACGAATGGACGTACCAAAAACCCGGAAGTACGTCATTACCGACCTTTTCATACGACAAATCTCATCAACTACGATCTTGATTAAACTGTCTCGCTTCAATCTATTTCTGGTTCAGTTGAATTTTTTTTTTATTAAGAATCAAGAATTGTTCGGATCCAAACCTTGGACACGAGTCTCACAAACCAGTGAACGTTTCGTTTTTATTTGTAGTAGTGATTTCAATTTAAGTTAAGTGAGCTCAAGTTTAAGCTTAAGTTAAATGAGCTTAGGTACGACATTGTTCTTAGCTTAAAGCTCATCCCACACTCGAATCATCAGGTCGACTCCACACATGAGAGATAAGTATCAGAGCGAGATAAATATAGAAAATCCGCCAGTCGGATCGGATGATATCGGGTAGGGGCGGATAGCAAAAACAGCTCGTTGAGTCGCCTTTCACCCCATCGCTGATTGTCAAGGTGATCACGCCGTCTGCTGCGACGAAAATGTTTCTGCACGACGGCAGAGTACTTGCCACGCCGTCCGAAGCGGAAATGAGCAGAGACATGACAGCAGCACTATTTTGTAACTTTTCAGGTTCAAGCAAAACGATGTGCAACCAAGTGGTACTTGATTACGACAACTGGATTTGGGGAAAACGTTTAATTCATGAAAATAGTGATTTAAATTATCACTGATACATTTTTCAAAAGTTTTGTATAGAAAATTGGAAAAGCATTTATTTCAGTAGATTTGTAGAGTTATTTTCTATCGATTGGCGCATTTGGATTTTAAGTTCATCTATAAATGACAAAGTTAAGAGCGTCCAAAACCTAACACTATTTCGTCACACAATTTTTTTTTTGCATCCCAGTATAGTCCACAAAGACGTAGTTCTACGTCAAAAAATGAAGTTCAGGAAAGCTTAACAATTCCTTTAAATATAAAACAAATCCTATGTCTCCAATACTTTGATACAAGTTAGGCTGGAACAGACGAATGCTCTAATGTTTGTTGTTCAAGATAATCAACTTAGCCGAAACAGTCGAATATCTGGAATTTCATAGTGAAAAGTTTGATTTTGACACCATACATGCGGATGAGTTTCAAACTATATGTGTATGCCAATAGATGGCCCCATTATAATGAGAAACTTCGTCCAAGACACCAAGTCACGGAAATGCTTCAATTACTGTGCTTTAATGATGTCTCGCTTGATATTGTATTCCTGGCCTAATGCCCGTTAACTTTTTATTTTGCGAAATTTGTCCAACTGGATAGATTGACATGGTGATTGTAGATAAACCAGACAAACCGATGAATCTCATATATGAGCATTTGGTAACACTGTGACAACTTCAGGTGCTGAATGAATTATAGCTTATTTGGCTTTTGTCCTACAGGAAAGCAGTAACCGTTGCTCGATGAGTTAAAAAATCCCTGGCAACAACGGCTGAACAGAGCTCAACCAATAAATGCACCTGAATGCGCATCATCACATTCGTCACTGTTAAAGCTCATGGCATGCTTGCAGTCACTCACTGTCATCTTTTCATCACATCCAGGTGAGGTCCATTCGATGGGATGTGCAATTTATTTCCTTGACTTAATTAGCATATCACTTTTTGTGTAGGGTAGATAGGGGCAATATGGTCCCCCCTAAGAAAAACACATCATAACACATGAAAATAAATTCATAAATGTATGATAGCTGTGATCATGCTCATGCTTTGGAGTATGTTTGATTATATACAATGTTTAAAATATGGATAAAATATGATAGACTTAATAAATTAATATGTTTGAAAAATTTCAGTTTTTGGTCCGATCAACAACCATACGGGGCAATATGAGCACCCTAGTAAAAGTAAACGTTTTGACAGTTTTTCACTAGATAATTTCATTCAGGAATCATGTGAAATAGAAACATAAGTTCTTTTAGCAACAGTTACGTGTATTGCTCGCTGTAGAACCAGCAGATCAGTAAAATGTAATATAATGAATGCAATGCTTGTTTTCTTGACTGCATATCTTATAATATTCTAGAGATTTTGAGCTAATGTTACATTTCCATCATTATCTTTGACATGTAATTGATACGGTTTTCATGGAGATGCATATTAGAAGCATTTTCTACAAGTTTGTAAAAAAATTAGATCGAGTTAATAGGTATTATGCCCAAACGAACGGTGACCCATCTCGCCCCGTATAGTCTTCTTGCCCCCATCCCCCCTAATTGAATAGTGAAGATGTGCATCGGTGACACTTACCCTCATCTCCGAACTGCTGAAACTCTGCTTGCACGGCTCACAGATGTAGCTGTATCCCAGCTGTGTGGAACCGATGAAAAGTTGGGCGCAAATGTACAGGTTTAAAAGTGCCATCACAAGGTTGTAGGGAATGAGTATTGGAGAGAGATCGAATGGTTTTCGGCTGAGGGCAAATAATGAACTGTCAGTTAAGCTGAAACATTTTAGGTCAATTTGAGACGCTTACTCTCGCATTAGTCTAGGGCCAGCCCAAACGACGCCAAGATAGGCACACACGCACAGCATCGTTGGAACGGGGGAATCCACCAGTAGCCATCCTTTCGTTCGGGGGTCAGCAAGTGTGAGCGTCCATTCGTAGTATCCGAACACATCGTAGAAGGGTATGCTGTCCGTGTCGTTTCGCATTATGAGTTATGAGTGTAGTTGCCTGCGAATGAAAAACTTCCATCATCAAGTGACAATAAGCAAAATGAGTTATTTGAACACCCTTCTTCAATGCCATCCGCTGAATGGCATCCGGACTCGAAGACATTGGACGCTGCAGAGTGCCATCGGTCGATCGAGTTTGGTTTCTATTTGACTTTGGACAATCAGCGACTATTATAGACGACAAGCACCAATGTTGGGAACGTCTCTTTGTTTTGGATTCTAATCTTGCTTGACATTTACCAAACGAGTGGAACGGACTTGATTTAAATTATAAACTGCCCTTCAACAGTTTTGTTTTCATTCGAATGAACAACTTCGAAATTTGGGTTTCAAATTTTATAGCTTCAGTTGGTGAATTATTGCAATTGTGTTAATGTTCAGGTTTCATGGTTGCTTTTCTGTGCAAGGAATTATTCTAGGTGTAATATAACCAAATGGTATCTTAATTGATGGCTCGTGATAGATACTTTTTATCTAGAATAAATCAACCTGTTATGAAATCTGACCGTTAACCCTTAGCTATGAAAAGAAGGACGATGCATGATTTGCACCCCAGTTACACTATATGGCCAATAAGATGCCATACAAAATGGTCATTTTGAATTTCCAACCATGTGCAGATGAGGGTGTGAAGGTTGTATATGAAATTTCGAAATTTTGTTGTTGGAAATGACTTTAAAATGCATGAAACGTCGAGGTCTGGCCTTATGGGAATTTGATTTTTTTTGGTGAGTGAGAGGCGGGATATCGAACATTGATGAATTGGCATCTAAAACTGTTCACAACTATTTCCCAACTACTTATTTATCATTTTAAACTATTACTAGCATCTAAAGGGTGGAACGGTAAAACAATTGGTCGACTAAAATTTGGCGATTTTGTTTTAATCGTGCATGTAACAAACTTGAACACCCCTTATTTTGTAGGTCGGTGCGTACGGAACGTTGTCTTTATTTTGGTTTTGCTATTTTCCATTCAGTTGTCACAATGACGTCGAAGCAAGAGGAACAACGTATCCAAATTATTCCCTCGCCGTTTGATTGCGTTATAACGAACGATGAAATATACGTCAAGGCAGATTTCAAGCAGCTTCCAGGTCAAGAGTTTACATGGCTACCGGCATAGGAAAAGTTCAAGATAAGCTTAGGCAGAAAAGTTGTCAAAGTTCCCGAAAAAATACTTGGTTTGGCAGGCGATTTGCCCCTGTGGGCTCAAAAGCAAAATTTTCGTGACAACTGGCATTGTCAACCAAGATATTTATGAAAAGAAATATTTGCAAAAACGATTGTTGCCTTTTTTGAAGGATCACCAAGGGGTACTCAACTCTGCACATCTCAATCTGTGTCAAGTACTTTTTTTTTTTTTTTTTTCCTTAGGTTTGTTTTTTCCGTCGATCTTGTTTTCCGTGCTGAGCACCAATGCTACCGACGTTCCAGGAAGGCAGCTCCCACACCTGGACCCTACCTATCGACCCATCAACTCATGAACCGGGGACCAACGGCTTTACTTCCCATCCGAAGGAAGGCGTGATCAGAGATGTTATGCCTCAGAACATCCCGGCGGCGCCGACTGGGATTGAACCCAGGCCTGCTGGGGTGAGAGGTAATCACGCTTACCACTACACCACCGGCGCCGTTGTGTCAAGTACTTCATCAGGGCCAAAAGTTGTGCCCAGCATTGTGCCGAAGTGTGACAATCAAGCAGTCGGTCTCAGTACCCCATGAGTTTGGCAACCCTCCAGTTATGACTTTTGAGATAGTTTGCATACAATGTCATGTTTTCACGGATGGTTAAACGAGCTATTTGTGTGCCTATATTAGCCTGCGCCGGTGGTGTGGGTCTGGGTTCAATCCCAGCCGAGGTCGGTGGGATTTTTCTGAGGCATAAAAATCTCTGGTCACGTCTTCCTTCGGAAGGGAAGTAAAGCCGTTGGTCCCGGCCCATGTGTGTTGAATGGGTGCGATATCCTACGCAGGTTTGGAAGCTGCCTTCCTGCACATTCGATTGCCGTCAATGGATGGCAATCGATGTCCGTCGGTGATTGGCACTAGATTGCGGAACAGAGACCGACGTTAAATAAAGGAAAGAAGAAGAAGAAGTGTGCATATTGCATAGTAAATACGAGGGTAAACACTGTGCCTGTCCTGTTTATAAGTAAAACGAACATCAAATAACATGCATGTGAGTCTTTGTGTTTTGTAGAACATTTATTACTCTTGGTTCAACGATGCCAAACGAATGAGAAGATTGACATGCAATCTAGCGCATGATTCTTTAAATGTATTGAGGTAAATGCATATTCGTAATCTGCATTAAAATGGAACCCAAACCCAAAGATTCATTAATTTTGGTACACTGGAACTATTTTAAATAAGTACGATTACATTCGCAAAAATCACCTTATTAGTGCCCCTCGTTGTCACTTTGTATGGGAGCGAGCTGTCAGTTTGTCAGTTTAGTGTCAAACAGTGAAATTATTATTTTGCCTTAAATCTTGATTTAAAAATCGAGATGATAGTGTGTGGGTTCGAAAAAAATATCGCTGTGCTCAGAAAATGAAGCTCTTTCAGATGATACATAAAAACCGAAACATTTTTCAAAATTAAAGAACCCAATTACTGAAACTGTCAGCCAATATAACGCTCAGGCCCTCCACGAAAAGGAGAAGGGTGACTGATGGCAGAAGCTGTTCATACATGAGAAGAACGTACTGTACCGGGCGTCATTCTGGTAGACCGGCAAGTGGAAGATGTGCCTCTATCATAATGCTACTCGGGTAATGATATAATCTAGAAATCACGAAGGATTCGATCTAAAATTCCCACCGGTGATAGTAGAATTAGCAATAGACATTCAGCTTCATAATGTCAGCAGTCACTGTTGAATACTGAATTCGTCTAACTGAGCTATACATTTTTTATGAAGGAGTCACACAACTGCGTCCATGGCTATGAACTTTTGACCACCCTTATAAATGAACAGGAGGCCAAAACCGCTGAGATTGTTCATTAACGAATTTAAAATTTGCTAGAGCTGCTCTTTTTCTTTCTCATGGCTCTCAATCTCTTACTTTTTATCCGTTCATGCACATCTTCCCTTCAGCATCCAAATGCTGGTAATGGATCTCGATACCGGATGCCATCGTTTGATTACTACATCCTTGTTACCGTTGGGACATAATATTCCTTGTTTGTCAGTCAAAAAGTAGTTCAATTGTAAAACTTTTATTGTTGCTAAGTGTTTATTTTTATTTATTTACATATTGAATATTATATGCAGTTATATTAAATAATTCATAAATAAAAGCCTAGCTAGGATTAAATTAATTGCATGCACACTCAAGAAACAAATTCAAATTGATAACCTAAGAACACAATTTGTTACACTACACTACACGAAAACCGATACCCTTGGGAAAAGCTGATGCAGAGCTAAATTACCACAGAGGAGGCAAAGGACTACGATGAAAAATGGTATATCTGAAAGGGAGAGGCTACTGGTGGTCCTATTAGTGATGGAATGTTCTTTTCCAAGTAACACCTCAAGTGAGAAACATCTCGAAACTAGACCAGTTGTGCACAGTGAAGTGGAAAAGTGACTATAATCTCAATTTATATTGTTAAATTGGAGAAAGTCGAACCAGGTAGGCCTAATCACCCATAAAACGATTATGGACCCCGGAACCCAAAACCAGTAGTGCTCTATGGTAACACCTGCCCCCTTTGATATTTCCCTCACCCAACCAGGACCCATTGTATTCCGGTTGAAGTCGTTCCGTTACCGGTTAGCTAAGGCGCTGACCTGGAATAAAAGTCCCGTGCGAGGTGCGTAGCCAAACCCAAACCTCGACCAGCCAAAGGTCCATTGTGATCGCAGATTCACGAATAGACCAACAGCCCACGTGGCCTCCGTCCGCAGAGGTTAGGCCAGGGGTACCGACGCCGTCGTATCCAGCCAGCAGATCAACGAACGCCGCCGATCAGGTGCTTTTCGGTCCGCATGACCAACAACCGATCGCGAACCTACGACGTCCCACCACGCTCTTCTGCAGCAGCAGCCGGCCGGCCCATCATACCCACAAACACACATACCATTGCTGTAAGTCAGAATAAAAATGTGTTTAACTTTAGCTTGCGTTGTGTAGTTTTTTTTATCTGGTGACTGGACTCTTGTTAAGCAGATTCCCTTGATAATAGCCGACCCTGAGCGCAAAAGTGCCTCAAGCTCGAGCTTGCCGGAAGCGATCAAAAGAGGCCTTGAGAGCCCACCTTCAATGGTCCCCGTGGCTAGACCAGGGATCGAAGGCATTGTAGGAGGGTCCGTCTGATCCCCTATTAACATCCTCTTTATCTCTGCTTGTTGTTTCTTCATCTGTTTCATCCTTAGACTTAGACTAGCTGGAATTGTATATTTAACGCCCTAAAACTGCTGGCGGTTCCGATTACGTTTATTAATGCCACGGTTCAGATTGGCTCCGTTATCTCCGGTGTGGTTACCTTTACAATTCTGTAAGCAGAATCCTTCTTAACGTTGCTAATACGGGATCCACTAACTCCACCAGCCCCCACAGTGAATCGAATCTCCGAGATCGTTCAGTGCATAATGTAATGCTGCAATTGGAAATTGAATTCTGCAATTCTCTTTACCTATACAATTAGCTTTGGGTCCGGATCCTTTTGCCATCTGGGGCCTATTCTATGCGGCATGGTGACTCTGAATAATTTGTTTGGATTTGCCCCAAAACATAAATTCTTTCGAAACTATGGACATCCCTCAAATAACCTGTAGACTTTCTTTAGAGGTTCATTTCTCAAAAGGCATAACGGCACGGATAGTCTCGTCAATTGTGCAATCTTTTATTATGATTTGGGACAACTTCGACAAAAAAATGATCTCCCTTATTTTGAAGTAAACAAGGTAGTAAATCTTAGCAACGCTTGGCAAAATGTGAACACGAAGCAGTGATGCTGTTTTATATTATATTCTGCGTCATACTTGTCGTCAAGTCCGGAGAACTTTGAGATTTGGGCGTAATTGCTTTTGTAAACAAACATGTCAATCGCTGATTTCTCGCGAATAAAAGAACAATCTCGTGAACAAACTATACCAAATGACAGAGAAACCACATCTACCCGTTTGTGTTGTTAGTTTTTAAAATGGAGCTTTAATTCGCGAGAAATCGTCAAATAAAATGTTTGTTCACAAAAGCAATTACGCCCTAATCTTGAAGTTCTCTGGAAGTGCTCTAACGAACCGATCAGTGTGCTACGAAGTGCTTCGTCACAGTGTGCAGGGTTGATTACCTCTTGAGGAACACAGTTGTTCCGATACATTTTTAGGAAGGAATTTTTTGGCGTTCACATATTCTACACAAATGTTTTTTTTTAAATACGCCATTTTGTCTTGGAAAGCAAGTTCCTATCTTCAATATTTCTTAAGATATTCAAGGTTTTGACCCAAAATTAGCACTATTTCCAACGCCAACATTTCGAAGCTGGGCAAAATTGGGTAAACCGTGTACAGATAATCGTTTTCTTGCATTTACACATAGAGTAGCTCCTTCGTTCGTCACTTACACTTGGTGTTAAATCAAAATAGGCATGCAAAAAAAAGGGTATGCGTTGCAAAGCAGCGATTCCAAATTCTAAATTGTAGTGACCGGTTGACTGGACAAGAAGGTGACTCGTAGGTCTAACATAGAGGTAACTCTAAGACTAGTAGGTCCCGAAGAAACGTGCTCAACTTTTTGGCTCAGCTCTGGTACTATCTTCGGTCCCAAGCTAATCGATTCACCCCTCGAAACATAGGAAAATCCAATAACCCCTCATTTTATCTGTCAAACTTTCATAGCGAATCAAAACAAACATTGTGTAGTACTAGAATTTTGACTAGAATGGGCTACGTTAATGGTTTTGCTTGGGACCAATAGGCTAGTGAAGTAGTGAGCCAATTTAAAATCGTTAGTTTCGTATTGATTGTTGGGTCTAATGAAGTGATCGGTTGACTGAATGAACAGTGATCTTTATTTCTCGTGGCAGGTGAGTCCCGGTGTCTATTGTAGTAACCAAACATTGACTGAACTATGCATGATTGGTCTCTGTTCCCCCGGCAGGTGATTCACAGTGTTGGTAGTAGTGACCGATTGATTGAACGAACAGTGATCCTTGTTCTTCCCGGAATTTGATTCTCGGTGTCTGTTGTAGTAACCGGTTGAATGAACGAACAGAATACCCGTGGTTTTATTTGCCTGTAACGGTGTATAAAATACTTATCCATGACTCGACGACCATGCAATCTTTTCTTGTGCCAATTGGGCAGTTATATCTGAGGAGGTCCAGGAGTCAAGAAATAAAGACATAAGGCGCTTTCGGATGGACCATACACGAACAATCTCCCAAACAGCAACAAACATCTGAATTATCTGCTTGAATCATCTGACCCGTTAATTTCAACAATAAGACCACTTTCGAAACAAGCAAAACTGCCTTTGTCCAAAGATGCTCAAACTCTTCTACCCAAGCAAAGTTAGAGATCAATTTGGAATCAGAATTTGCTGTTATGATGTAACTTATTTTGAATACTCCATTTGATCTCATTTTGGTTGACTTAACGGTTAACACAGCAAAAATGAGAGCAACATTTTACACTGTTGAATCAAACGGAAAACTAATTCTGCTTTCAATGAAATCAATTTGATAACTGATTTTGCATTCATAATGTTTGACTGAATATGGGCCTGTTGTGAATGGTTAGCATTCGTGCTTCTCACGCTGAAAGATTTGAGCTCAAATGTCACATCGGGCTAGTCACGAATGATCTAAAATGTGTTAAACAAAACAAATAAACAATAATCGTTAGTTCAACAACACATGAACTTAAATCAAATTTTAAACAAGAAATAACCGGCAGAACTTCAAGTTAAGTTGCTTTGATTTAAAAAGTCTTGACTGCATAATGAAAGCACAATATGATATCAGACTTCTGTCGCGACAGTTGAACTCAAAATGAGTTTTGCATCGATGGTGAAAGTGAAGTAAACGACAGTTCTGAAAGTGACGGAGAAATAAGTATCGATGAATTATTTTTTTTCTTTGATATGCTATGAAATGGTTGATGAAATTTTAATATATTGATATATAGGTAGTAATAATTTGAGGTAGTAATGTTTTTTTTTAAATGTTCATCATGCGTATTTCCGTTACATATAAAAAAGAACAGTGACACAATAATAATAACTTCAGGAAAAATCAAAAACACTTCAGAAACATTCTGAATCACTTTGAAAAGCACTGAATCATTGCGGAAAGTTTACTTCGGAAATAATTGAATCACTTCGGAAAATGTTGAATAGCTTCAATCACTTCCGCAAGTACTGAATTACTTTAAAGAGCTGAATCACTTTTGAAAAGTTTGAAATCAATTCTGAAAGTACTGAATCTTTTCAGAAACCCTCGGAATTTCTTCGGATAGTATTCGAACAGAATCACTGCACAAAACGTCGGCAAGTACTGTATCAATTATCTCAAGTTTGCAATCACTTCCTCAAGAACTGAATCACTTCGTAAAAACTGAACCACTTCGGAATAGTTTGAAATCTCTTCAGAAAATATTATATCACTTCAGAAGAATCTGAATCACTTTGTGGAGCACAGAATCGTTCATAAAAAGTCGGAAATCTCTTCGGAGATTTACGGAAATATTTTAGAAAATCACGGAATCTGTAGTACTGAATTACTGCATAAAAGCTTGAACTCACTTCAGAAAGTGCTGAATCACTTCGGTACTTACAGACATAAGTAAGCATACGGTTGATACTCCGTTATTGTGTTACATAGAGAAGCAACAAATGATGCGTGGAACTAGCATGCATCTGCAATGTGTAAAAACTGGTGATCTCATACTTTACAATAGGCAATCAATCACACCACCGGCCGCGTCCAAATGTAGATTAATAAGGGAATGGAAAGGAGTGTGTTGACATGATTCTTTTCATTTTCATTTCAACAGGATTCACTTAAGAGAGTATTGATTCTTATCACAGAGAACAGACATCCAAGTTTAAACAAAGTTTCGAAAAATTATGTGTAAGAATTCAAATTAAAATACGTTAGAAACACTAGCGCTGCCATACGGAATGTTGCAACTCGCGTTATCAGGAATAAATGAGTAAACTGAACTAAAATTTTGGTTGATCTTATTGACCGTGTAATGAACTGTCATATCTGTTCAAAACAACGGAAATCAATCCTGTTTCTGCGGAACCATTATTTTAGATTAAAAATGTAAGCTCTTTTACAGTTTCCTGTACATCTTCAACCGTTTTTCGTTTCAATTTTAACTGGGCATAGTAGTCAGGGGTAAAACTGACTTTTCTTGATTCTGGCGGCGTATCTTCAAATGGTTCAGTGATGGTGTGAACGGAGATTAGCTCTCATTTAAATTCAGAAAAATGTGATAAGATTTGAACTCTGCATATGTTCTTCCAGAAATTCGAAAAGCCTCCGGGAGGAAGTGGTTGGAACATACATTTTTCGTTGCAAGCACGTCGACTCCACGTGAGAAGAAAATCTCCAGTAGTTTCGGCAATTGTGAAAAGATTTTCGCTTGGTAACACCTTGTTTAATTGCGCACCAATAAAACTCGCACTTGCGGCCCATGTTTTGATCGGTTATAACAAACAATGTTTTGCTCACAATAATGATAACATTAATGTTAAGATGTCGTCTGCCGGTCATCGACGTCGATGGGCAGCAACACTAGCGCCACCACGATATTGCTAGTTTCAAATGTCTATTCAAAATAGCAGTTAAATTTCTTACACAATTTAGGAATTTGACTTGGATGTCTGTTCTCTGTGTTCTTATCATTAAGCCATATTAGCACTCAATTGTGATACATCGAAATAGGTCTCGATTTTGGCAACATACCGTATGCGTGATAATGTTTGCACCATCGTATAAATAAGGTTCCCGTTTCACCTGTGAATACAATGCCTTGGATTTCTTTGCAAGCACGTAACCTACAGCTCATACCGTAGTAGGCTGTGTATAAAAGAAAATGATTTACTTAGTTTGACAGTTGCACCATGACGAAGTGGCAGCGTATTCGTGATTTGTCCCACGCGCAAATGTCGCAAAAAGACATTTCAATCACCGTGGGAGTGTCCCGGTGGAACGTCAAAAGTGTTTTAGACCGAGAAAAGAAAGGACAACTATCCGCGAAGGTGGCCACAGGTCGTCCGAGGTCAGCTCGGGTTTCGAGGGTTATCGCTGCTATCAAAAGGGAGATTCGGGTGAATCCAGTGCGTTCAATAAGGAAAATGGCAAAGGAACACGGGATCAGTGACTTTACGGCACGGAAGATCGTAAAGGAAGATTGCGGGGCGAAGTCGAGGGCACGGAAAAAACTGACATGATTACCAACCGCATCCGGGAGCTACGAGTCAAACGATGCAAGAAAATCTTGAACTTCTTTAAGCTGATTGATTGATTGATTTCTTTATTATAGAGACTTTCAGCCGTTGGCTGGTTCGTCTCTGCACTTCTTTAAGCGTAAAAATCCGGTAATCCTGTTCACCGACCAGGGCATGTTTACCGTCGATCCCGTATCAAATTCCAGAACCGACCGGTATATTAGTTCTCTTCCGGTAAAAGACGTGGTCGACGAGCACAAGAACGTGTATCTGACCAAGCATCCTGCTAGCGTTATGGTGTTTGGATTGGTGGACCGATGGCTAAAAATGGACCCGGTGTTCTTTCCAGATGGTGACAAGGTCAACACGGAGGTCTACATCGGGATTTTAAGTAAGTATGTTCTTCCGTGGATCAAAGAACAGTACGGTCCGAAGCCAAATGTTGTATTTCAACAAGATGAGGCTCCGTGTCACACCTCGAACCGCACTCCGAAGGGGTTTCAGGAACATCTTCCGTTCTGGGCGAAGGATATGTGGCCGCCATCCAGCCCCGATCTTCATCCGCTGGATTACTCAATATGGCGCGTCATGAAGGCCAAGGCCTGTTCTAAACGCCACCCGAGTACAGCAAGCCTCAGACAAACATTGACCCGTACCTGGAGAGAAATGGATCCAGACTACATTATTAGAACCTGCCGTGCATTCCGGAAGCGTGTGGAGGCCGTCATTGCAGCAAGTGGAAACTCGATCGATGATTAACATAGTTTAAGACTCAGAGAAACATCCCCCTTTAAATAAATAAAAAAAAAACTCGAAAACGAAATTTTTGAGAATTTTTTTAATTTTGACATTGCTTAATGGTGCAAACATTATCACGCATACGGTAGATGAAGTATAGCCAACTCTCCACAACTCGATGTCCACTAACTCGATATTGAGTTGTAGAACAGTAGTGAACATGAATATCAGGGGTACTGGGATAGCGAATTTGTATGGGATAGTTATTCTATAACTTAATAATTCTATAATTAGATGGCCCCTTCAAGATCGAGTTGTAGAGAGTACACTGTAGTCATGTGTCCAAAAACGAGGTCTATCTGTACTGACATTTCATTACATTAGGAAAGCTTAGAATCACTTTGGAAAAGTTCAGAATCACTTCAGAAAGTACTGAATAACTTGTGAAAAGCTGATCACTTTGAAAAGTACTGAACCATTTCAGAAAAGCTTAGCACGTACATAATCACTTTAAACAGTACTAAACTTTGCAATAGTTTGGAATTACTTCGGGAAAAAATTGGAAACACTGAATCCATGTATTCAGCTCAGACAATGCTTAAAAACTTCAGAAAAGCTTGAGCTCAGTAGGTATAATATTGAATCCTTCAAGGATAGACTCACTTCCCAAAGTGTTACATTTTTTGGACTGATTTAACACTTTCGGCAGTAATACCAAACCATGGTTACTCCCATGAGGTCTTGAGAACTTCTGAAACAAGAACCTGAAATAGACGGAAAAACCTGGCACTGAATCAGTAAACGTATTGATTATTAAGGTTTCCAACGGTTACATCACAAACATCCAAGAATATGGGGTTTTTTCAGAACTTTGTTTTGCCCACGGAAGATTTATAGAAATGAATCACATTTTTTTTTCTGAAATTAGAAGAAAATCGATTATGATACCGTTCCGATTCAAATTTCGGACGATTCAAATTTCGGACACTTTGATTTTTAATTAAATATTACATCCAGTTAGAAACAAAGTAATAATGTTAGATGATCGTGGAGGGCACTAGTCAAAAAAATTTAAAATTTACAAGACATGTGGATCATATTCGACCGAGATACTCAACTTTCAAAAGTGTCCGAAATTCGAGTTTAAGTGTCCGAAATTTGAATCGGCACGGTATAAGATAAATAAGAAAACAAAAATGATGTTGCTTGGAAAATTTTGATGGAACTTTTAGAAATTAAGAATAATTTCAAGGAGGATAAAGGGACTTTGTAGATGTTCAAGGAACCAAATTCCACCTTCGCCACCTGAAATGCATGGTGCTGCTAATCGTGCAGCAACGGTAGAGCGCAAATGTTTTGCAAAGTACCATATCAACTAGATAGTACACTATTCTAAACAATGTCATCATTGTTATTTTAGGCAGTTTCTTAATTCAAGGGCTCAGAGTGGGTTGGGTGCGACTGCTTAGCTCAAATTTTAGGAACGCAGCACTGAATATAGGCAATTTCAGTACTAAAAAAAATTCAAGGAACCTCTAAAGTGCTTCAAAATCAAAAACGAAGCTCAGGTTAATTCATCAAAATTTAGGGAATCCTTGGAAGTACAGGACACTTCGTGAAAGGCCAGAAAATTCGGGACAACTTTATTATAGGTGTACAGCCATTCCATAGCAAAACGAAATAGTGATTTTCATAAAAAATGTTGTTTTGTTCCTCATCGCAACATATTTGACTCATATTTTTTTATTTTGTCATTAGGGGTGGTCAAAAAAAATTGTTTTTTTTTTTCAATAATGACTTTACTCAAAAATTTAAAACTTTTAAACCAATGCAATTGCAAAGATGAAAATATCAAATGAAAGGTAGCTAAAAATAATTTTTAGGAAAAATAAAATGTTACTTAAAACTAGTTGGATTTTGGATTGAAAAACATTGATTGTATTTTATTTTTTATGGTTTTCATGGTTTCTGGACAGAGGGTGCAATATGTTTTTATATTTTTTCCATGAAAATTTAAGCTTTTAACAACATAAAAAAAATGTTTTTTTGAGTTTTGGGTTTTCGCTCAGTACTTCTATTCGACTTGACTACCATGCGTCTCTAAATCGATAATTTGGACCACCCTAACATGGAAATTGTCACCCTAATAACAACATAAAATATACGTCTAATATTTAGTAATAAGGAACAAAACTACAATTTTTTACGAAATTCTGAGAACCACTAAATCGTTTTGCTAATATATTGTTTTGGCTGAAATATTTTCTTCAAATCGGTTGAGATACTTCTTTTTGAAGTTTCCTTGTTACAAAGTTTACATTAAACAATTGAACATTCAAGTGGGTTTGGGGTTAATTATATTTAAAAAAAATCATATAATCCTTGACAATGACAGCAATTGACCCAAGCAGGCTTCAGATTTTAGTCTCTCTTTTGATAAATGCGAATGTAATGTAATTGTTACTTAATTACCAAAAAAAAATGTCGTTATGCACAAATATTCACACTTTTCAATATTTCTAGTACCTACAGACAAATACAGACATTTTAGTAGCATTCATAGAGACCAGTAGCAAGAAATTCTGGCAACCTTGTTTTATATACAGGGTAAAATTATAACGTTTCAATTGCTAGATTCATTAAAAAAAATCATTACTTCAGGATTCATAAATCACAAAACGATTTAACGTTGGTAATTTGTATGGAATCCCATAACACTGTTGTAAGCAGCTCGCATCGATTTGAAGTTAGCTCAAGTTTGCCTTCTTTTGCCCTAATTTAGAAACACACATTTCAAACATTATTACAGTTCGGCTCATAACGCGCTGCACAGTTCAATCCACGTAAGCAAGTCTAGACAATTTTGTATTCTCCTAACCCAACACATTTTTCAAACTTCACATGTCAGAGACACGATGCACCTGTCTGTCACATTTAAGCGATTGCATCGGTAGCATTTTTTTTCGATTGACTCACCTAAATTCCGCTCTATATTTCTACTGACTTTGTGAGTTTTCACCGAACACAACACTGTCGTCCACAAGACTTTCCAGTAGTTTTTAACACATGATAATATTTGATATCACTCTTCGCGCAAGGTTTTAGTCACAGATAAGCAAATCGTCAGTCAGTTTCACTTTTTTTTTGATGCTTCCTATTTACTACTATATTCCACAGCAGAATTAGCTGAACCGTTTACTGGCAGCAGCAGAGGCACTAACACGGTTCCGAAAGCAGGCGACGAACCCCGTCAATATTTATTCTTACTTTCCCAACTCGGCGGTTGAGCCTCATGAAACTGACCGGCGACGAAGCGGTTTTGTTGTGTGCACTGGGTCGAAGATTTGTTTATTTTTGCACTTAAAAACTGTTTATGTTGGCACTGTGCTCGGTTCCGTTTGGAACAAAAAGTGACAACTGCAATTTTGCAATACTTTTCGAAATCTTAACGCACTTGGTGAGCTTGCTTATCGTTATGTTTGGACTAAAAAAAACAATGGAAATATTTAAACTGTGGACAACGGACGGCAGCTTTTGCGAGTCGATAGACACAGGATGGGCTCCGCGTGGCGCGTTCCTCAACGGACGAATGGACAATGAAGGTGTAGAGCCTGGACGCGAACTGAAAAAAGTAAAACCTGCAAGAGTTTCCCGCAGCGTTGCACATTTGCTATAGCTTTTTTCTCCTTTGAATGAGCGCGCGCGATCAGCATTTCGAATAGATTTACTATGACTTGGGCCGGGTCGAGTATGGTGCATAGTTGGAATGGAACCTTGTGATTGTTTGTTTTTTGAAGGGTATTCGGCGGTGAGTTAATTTACGTTTGGACAAGGTTTGATCTGAGATCAATTTTCGTGCTATTCCGGTTTGGTTAATCCAACAGGGGAAACTTGTTTGAAATTAGGGTATGATAGTCCTTGAAATTTGATACAAATGTAGCTTCCAAATCAGTCTCTCTACTGAAAGTTGAATTTTGCTAAATTGGATACCAATTTTGCGGGAACTGGTGATTGATTATGCTTAATTGGAAAGGCAAGGTGTATTAATGGTTCGAGGTTTTGAGACTCTATTGTTGTGAGTTATGTTTCTCATTTTGAGGCACAAAAGCTGAGATTTAATTGTTTAAGGGTAACATTTGCGCTCTTCAACCCTCAATGTCTTGGACAGTGTCATATCAACACATTTTTTGATACTATTTTAAAAAAAGTTCTCAATCACCACAAAATAAAACCTGTCGCTAGCATTCACAGCTAAAAATATCCAAGAAGATGCACTTGAATCATGTCGAATATCTCATGTACTTTTTATGGCCACAAAAATAAACAAATGTCCTTTTTGGCAAGTAATATTACACCATAATTTAAATTTTTTTTGCTGTTTTTTTTAAAAGCCTTCCCGCCTAAGGGCTGAGTTGTTGAACCCGTAACTAGTCGTATGAGCTGAACACTCATCTGACAATGGGGAACACTGATTAAAACTTGTCGAAGAAGGTTAATATTGACTTACTCAGAAGTCATTTACTATATAGTGATCGAGATAGAGTTATATAGTGAAATATAATTAGTGAAACCTACACACTTGAATTGATGTAAATTTAGGTGCTCTGAGACTGACATATACGAGCGTCAATCTTGATATAAAATTGAGTCATAACAGACGCGAAATTCAGCTCAATTAAACGTACTTTCGAACTTTTCAGTCTCGGAGCACTTAATTTTACATGACATGTTTATGTCAAAGATGGATTCCGTCACGTGTTAGATTATGTATTTTCAAGTGTGTAGAAGATTATTTGAGAGGATAGGAAAAACCATTGACAGAGAGAAAAGTGGTCACACAACGAGATATTGGCTGCACGAGATTGACAAATGACAAAATTCCCATTCTTTAAAATTAATTTTCCAATATACCTGCTTGGTGAGGAGCAACTAATTAATTGTAAATGTAAAAGTTAAAGTGAAAATAAAACATCCACCATTTAGATTTGTAAACATCATCTTCACAAACAAACAGACGTAACACTTCATTGTGTAACTTCAGTTCACGCATTTAATGGTTGATTTGAATATTATCAGTTCCACGATCTACTCGCCACAGCGCTGGCATCGGATCACTTTGACGTTTCTATACATTCTATAGAACTTTTATGGAACATTGTTCGTGAGTTAGCGAGCATGTTTGTTGTCATCATCATGACTAATTTAATTAAGACAAAAAAAAATTGAAACGAATATTTGATTTGAACTATTTAATACTTTATTTGTAATCATCATCTTGAATATGCTATTGATTGCACTATACTATACCTACATCGAGTTTAAGATTATTTTTTTATTTTCTTATTTTCTGTACTACACGCACACATTACGGAACTGCCGAACAGGAGGTTACGAAACCTACCTTGATACTTCTTTCGGCCGAAGCTGGGGCAATCCACCATGCTGTCACCACTCCTACCGACAAACAGCTATGTATCTTAACTGACACCGGCAGTGTTCTCGCAGCATTGAAATCACCTGTAACACGTCATCCTTGGATCCAAGGGATTCAAAAGTCAGCCCCACTGAATACCATTTTCTTCTGGATCCCTGGCAGTGCTGAGATTTGTCATTGTCATTGACAGACTTTCGCGCGATATTAACAAAATTGTTCGTCACATAGTCACTGACAGACTTGATCCTCAAAAAAACCTTTGTCAAAATCTCATTCATTTTTTCGTCAATGACAAAGATTCACCTGGTAACAAAAAGTGTAATTTAGTACATTCTGTGTCACATTATTGTTATCCAAGTAGCTCAGGACGTAGATACTTGTTCACTAAAATGGATCCATGTAATTGTTTTGCTCAAGTCATTTAATTTTGTTACAAATTTAGCTAATTAACAAATCTGCACATGTTCGTCACTGATACCATTGTCATTGACAATTGACATGGTTTGCCTTGACTATGACTGTTAGCTAAAATGAGTGACCAAAGCAGAATTGTCAATATCACCGTGTACTGTCGAGATTTTGCAGCACTGATCCCTGGTCACTGCGAAATATTGCAGCGGATCACCCACGGGGTAAGTCACTCTGCCACCTTGTGTCTGTGCTTATTGCGTTTCATGTGTGTTTTTGGGTGCTGGAAGCAGTTTCTAGGAGTTTCATCGTGATGATTGAGCTGTCGAAACTTCAACCGAAAAAATATATTCACTGGCAACCATATCCTCAACCATAGCATAACGCCGAAAATAACAGATCCCTCTGCGACTCTCTTGGTGTTGTTTGTGTGCAAATTAGTCCTTGACACGGGCATTGGCCCTCTCGCTACAGGAGGAAGACGAATGGGCACGTGCCACCCGGGAAGAAGGACCAAGGAATGGGCGCAATTTGCAATTAATTGGTGGGTCGTGATTGGGCTGCTGCTGGTGAGAACTTAGGATTTATAATTAGATACTATTCCGTTGCGTTTGTCTTGGTATTCTTTCAAGACATCTACATTTTTATCCCGGCAGGATGGTACGACGGTTTTTTGCCCGTTTTTTTCACAACATAGTTTGCTTATCATGCGGCGAAAGGGTGTTTGGAGTGTGTCGAAATGTGTTTCTGTGGGTGTCAGCACAATGTGGCAGAGTGACTTACCCCTGAGCTCACCTCGCTGCCACCGGCCGTAGTGGTCGCAACGTTACAACGAGTGTCCCTGGTCCGGACGCCAAAAAGTGGACTACTTCGCGAAGCTTGGGCTAGTGAGTGGGCTTCCAGAATAGAGCCATTTATCCTCGCATTTATCCGCAAGCTTAAGGGGAAACCAACAAGAAGGACAGATGTTCCAAACTGGCGGGACGTGTCGTGTCCCGTTTGCGTTCCAACCACACACGAGTCGCACATAACATAGGAAGAGCACCCACCTTCCGGTAGAAATTCGTAGGATTGACTGGCTGAGGTCCCAAGCAACACGGCTTGTCATAAAGAAGTTGAAAATACTTTGTAATGACTAACGCAAAGAATCACTAATACCTTAATATACATCATTTAATACATTTATACAACCTAAAAAGCGCAAGACGCGGAGCTTATACAACTAAATAATGGTCTTATAACATGTTTTGGAAACATCATAAAAACCAGCGACAAAAAAAAACCAATAAAAAAATCTTGAGCATGGGATTCGATCACTGGTCCTTGGCGTGGTAGACTTGTTTCTACCTAACTAGACCAACACCGCTTGATGAAAGGTCTGTTATAAGTATCTATCATGTTCTTGCCAATGGCATGCAAATTATTTTCTCGTTCAACACGCCTTCGATCCGTCATGAAGACGTTTTGTTAGTAGCAAAGCGTACATCTAATTGCCAGAATGTTATTTAAACGTATTTTCAACTCCTTATAAGACAACCTGCACATTTTCAGTTGTATTAATTTATGAGATGTCATAAAAAAGTATTTTCAACTTTCTTTATAACAAACCTCCGAATACCTCATAAGAAACTGTCAATCACTGCATGAAGAGACAGTCCGGCTCAATGGCACCGTCAATGTTTACGTCAATCTGGATTGATTTTGTATACGACAAGTTTTATAGGGGTATTAAAACAGTAAGATGCACGTGCAAATAACATTTAAAGATAAAAGCAAAAGAAAACTATTTTAGAAAATGTTGAATCGAAGAAGTATGAAGAAAACATCTTTAAACCTCATATATAACGTAGGATGTTTTCTGCATCTCTTATAATACATTTATACAACAATCCGTTCTAATTATTTTTCAAAAGATGTTTTATGTGTTACTTGGGGTATAAGTTTCTGGAAAGCTACTTCCAGAATCATGTGTTGACGTCCGACACAGAAGATGTTGAAAAATGCGTTAGAGTCACCGCAGGAGTGCCACAAGGCTCCATCCTGGGCCCGGTGTTATGGAACGTCATGTACGATGGACTGTTGAGGATAAAATTCCCGGTAGGCGTGAAAATTGTAGGTTTTGCCAACGATGTCACGCTGGTAGTCTGCGGAGAATCCCTCGAGGAGGTAGAGCTGACAGCGGCCCACTGCGTCAGGCTTGTGGAGGAATGGATGAGAACCAGGAAACTGGAGCTCGCCCATCACAAGACGGAAGTGGTCGTAGTCAACAATCTCATGTCAGTACAGCATGCAACGTTGACAGTCGGCGGAAGCACAATTAGGTCTGTGCGCTCTCTAAAACTCTTGGGGGTTATGCTCGACGATAAGCTCAGCTTCGGCTGCCACGTCGAGTACGGCTGCAAGAGAGCGTCTATGGCTGTGGGGGCATTATCCCGTATGATGTCAAACAGCTCGGCAGTGAATGCCAGCAAGCGCAGGCTCCTCGCTGGGGTCGTAGAATCTATCCTTAGATACGGCGGCCCTGCGTGGGCTGCGGTACTGGATATTGACTGCCACAGGCAGAAATTAGAGAGTACACACAGGCTAATGTACTTAAGGGTGGCCAGTGCATACCGCACTATCTCGAGAGAGGCCGTCTGTGTCATAGAAGGGATGATGCCAATCAGCCTTATCATTAAGGAGGATGTGGCGTGCTATGACGCGAGGACCGTTCGAGGGGTGCGCCCCACACCCTGAGTTCCTTTTCAGGTGTCTGTGAGCAGATTCCCCCCTGTATATATAAAAAAAAAAACATGATTGATTTGTCGCAATGTAGCCATACTGTAGCAATCGAGAAACCGGGAAGCACCGCCATGCAATATAGAACAATCAAGATCAGGGTAAAGAAAGCCGTTGCTAGATGGTTTCCATGAGATTCCTGGCAAGTTGAAATAACCCATAACGATAATTTTATCCATAGCCATTGCCATTTTGACCGCAGGTATAATTTAGACTGAGAATAGATTTCGCTTAATGAACCCTAATGTGTCCGATCGGTAGGGATGAGATTCCGAACAGGCTGCGGTTACAAAACTGGACATGCACCCATACCTGTTCGACGCTACCCCGTCGTTGTCTATTTCACCGCAATAAGAACACCGCCACCCTGTTATTCCTAGGACGACGCTCGCAACGATACACGTCGTATTCGGGTCCGAAAACCTGACTGGACAGGGTACAGGATGACGTCATAGCAATCGTCGGAAATTGCCAGAAAAGTTAGTTGTTAACGTCGCAGTCCATCCCACGAGCGATTTGATAATAAATCATGATGGCGATTTGATAATAAAGCATGATCATCGAGTTCGTCCGTTGGAATTACTGGAATTTTTTTACAACAGGTACCGAGGTATCATTACTAGAAAAGCAGAAATACTCGCCTGGGGTAACACATTGGAAGACCCCCGCACCATAACAGACCGCAGGACCGGGACGGCTAAGAAGAACGGAGGAAGCGATTGGTTCGACTGGGTCCGAAGGGCCGGGGGCTTCCACGAGACTTTCTACGGTGCGGCCCAGTGATGAACCAGATGATTATGTAGATTTGTTGCATTCAGTAAACGCTGATTTCACGTCACAGGAGCTCCAGGCGAAGAGTAGGTTGGAATTTAGAAATTCATCACAGGGAGGTCCTGATAAAGCACATATATTTGCCTCGAAATGCAGACTGGGAGACCTCGTCCAATCCACCGTGAACAGGACCAGAACGACGAAGATGGCAGGAAACAGATACGGTTGCATTATCGGATACCGCACTACTGTAACGAGACTCCCATTATGCTATGTTGCGTGCGTCCTGAGATCGATAGTGTTGTAGGTATTTCGGAGCTGCGTAGTGGATCGTTCATTGAACGTAGTTGGGTTGCATTTGCTATTATAGTCACTTTAACACTCTTGGGTCATTCGTGACATCCGGGGATGAGATTTGAGCTCGTGACTTTGGCGTGAGAGGCATGGATGCTAACCACTACGCCGGGGTCGCCCCCGGACGAAAGATAATTCCCTTGTTTGGGAGCTGGACCTTACTTTCCTTCGGGTGGACTGTATTTAGGTTAGTTGTGGTGAATGCCTTCCTCCGGGTTGACTTGAGTGGGGCTTCCAAGTTTCTCCTTGGATTCACACACATCACGTTTACGAAATAACAATTTATTCATTTGAGTATTATTTATTACACTACATTAATTACGGTTTATTCTAACATAAATATGTTGGTGAATTCCATAAAATTATTGCCTGCTATTCTAGATCATTGCTTACCGTTTACCGACGCGTTTTATTATTAATCTTTCTTGGTCGCCTCGGGGGATGTCCACTTCATCGTTTTACTCTCCTTACTCTCCGTGAATCATTCCTTCTCGCCGATAGACGCTTTTATCGAACTAACTCGAACGCCGCTTTCTTATGCTGTGCTGAGGGGACAGCCGATACGGTCGTTACTAGTTGCGAATAATCTGGCCCGCCCTGAAATTACTGTAATTTCTGAAAAGGTAAAAAAAAACTCTACTGTTCGGTTTGTGGATCAGACGATGGAAGTATACTTCCGTAACGCCTGAAGGAAGCGGTCAGTGGATAGGTCTGTCTAGTTCCAGATGTACAGCCTTGGTGCACAGTACCGGTTACGCTGGTGAACTATCTGACGAGCTACTCTGCAACCACCTAGCGGCCAATATCGGAGTCTTATGGTTCCCAGTAGCAGCTGCGGTCCAGCATGTAGCAACTTCGGATGGTAATACGTTATTATCATGCTGGTCAGGGAATTTTTAGCTGGTAGTACTATCGGATGCTTGGTGTCCTGGTTCTCTGCTGAACGACTCAATCGTCCACTAACTCGGATCAAATTTTTATTCGACTGTTGCATAATCTCCATAAGTCATAACCAGTACACTGTACCAAGCTCGTGAATGACAGAAACCTTTTCACATACCAACTGCCGAAATCTTTCTGATCTTGCGTGCAGTGTATGGCCGATCGACGAGTTTCCTTCTCTACTGCATCCATAATTGAAATATTTAGTTGGTTTGGCCAGGACTTCTGTTCTATCAGCCAAGATGGGCCACACAGCTAAAAAAAGTATTGTAAATTTCCGTTACTATGATGCACATAAATGGAGCGTCATATATCATACAAGTTTAGATTAAAGATCGTGTACACGCTCGTTCGAGGGTACTCAAAACTGAGTTGGAGTTACTCATTTTTATATCTTCATTTGAAACGTCAACGAATGAGTGGCTTAGATTTATAAATTTGAGTAACATCAACTCAACAAAAAATAAATAAGTGTGGATCTCAATTATGAGTTTTCAGCCTGTTAGTTAACTCAAAACAAAAATCTAAATGGCGTTTGTGAAGAATTTATAAACACAAAGTTCATCTTTCCGGTATCTAAAACAAAAATTTACAATTTTGAAAGAAATCTGTAGCAGATTGCAGCCACGGTTGATGTGATCTAACACCTGATTATACAGGAATTTTATTCAAATGCCTCTTATGAACTCTCATAAATTCGCTCAGGTTCAAGATGGTAAGTACACATCCTCGCTGTATTTGAATTGCATACTAATTTAATCCCACTAAATTTCAGAATACATCCGGGCATTACTGAGTTTTAATGACAAGATGCCAGTTCGTGGAAACCACCGAACAGTAAAATTGAATCCGTCGATGGACGAGGAACGAGCGATTCATCTTTTGGTCTATTGGGTAGCGGTAAGAAACATTCAGATATTCATTGCATTTGTGAAATTTAATGAACATTTACTTTACGGCATTTCAGTCTTCAGAAAACGCATTGATGGATCACATGTCCTCACTCAACAGTGTTCCCCACCCGCATATCGTATGCATTACCAATCCTATGAGTGCTGGAAAGCTTTACTTGGTGATTAGTAACCAAGTTTACGTGGAAGCGAAATCGCCCATTTACGGCATCGATTTTTTGTTTAAAAAATTTCCGGTCTTCGGAATTAAAGTTCCTACTGGACTTATTAGGTTGATCGATTTCTTGGCTATCGTTATCTACAAGACACTGAATCACAGCACACGAATGACGGTCAACAGACTCGCCGCCTCATTCAAAGAAGCAGCACGTGCTGAAGATCGAGAATGAGATGATTTTTTGTTTGTGTGACCTGTTATATCTCATTACTTACATGAGCATGGAATGAAATAAAGTCACTTGATTCTTTTTAATTTAACAGAATGTTTTTCGTTTTTACTTCACAATCACAAAAAGAAAAAAGAAATTATTTTTACATAGGGTAAATGTTGGCTTCGGCACCCATTGACTGTTTTCGGCAACCAAAATTTAAACGTTAATTTCACTATGTTTTCCCATCAACGCACTTCCCTGAATGTGTCCAAACGATTGTTTAGCCTTTCAGCTTCAATCTGATTATATTTGAACGATCGAGCAATCCAGTAATGCTACATTTTTCTTCAAATAAAGCATACGCAGTACAAAATGAGGTTGATTTCGAGTTGCCGATAATAGAACAGCTGGTTAACACGCAGTTCTAATGGGAAGGTTGCCGAAGAAAAAGAGACTGCCGTGACTAACCTGCTATTGCAATTTTTCCGTGTACCACATGACAACACCCCTACTACTGGATTGTAGCACATGGCAACACTACTACTGGATTGAACTAGCATTTTCACCAAATGTACTAGAATGTTTTGGTTCTATCTCTTTCATTCTACTCAAAACTGAAATGCATAAAAAATGACAAAATGATACACTCTTTGCACACTGTCAAAGAATCATTGTACACAAAATCAACTTTGTGCAAAACCAAACCAAAAATACTATCCCATCTGGTGGGTGATGGCACAAGCTTCTAAGAAAATTCTATTTCAGCGAACCACATTATTTTAATTGATTTCTTCGCCAGTTAGTCGTCTGTCATTTCGTTTGTGGTGGCGCCTAGTTCGGTTCTCGTTAATTTCTTGGATCTTTGCCACACGATTAGCTACAAAGGTCGTCCATATTGTTCACCGTTCGAAAAATTCATGTAAATTTCTGGGAGATATAGCACACGTAAAATTAACGCTAGATTTGGCTTGAGTTTACGCGATATTTCGTGTAAATTTAAGCGCAATATCGCATAAATTAGCAATATTGTATGCAAGCTTGTATACCCCTGTCCAAGGATATAGGGCTTGATGATGATTTGTCAAGTGTCGCTAAGATTTTTTTGCAATTTGTTAAAATTTTAGTTTTTCTCCAGTTCATTGATTTGAAAGGTTCAAGCGAGTTAATTTCACGGAGTCGTAAATTGTAGTTTTATCATAATTTTAATATTAGCATAAAATAAAATAGTAATTTTAAATTCGCTTTTGTAATGCTAAGGTAAATAGTTTGCTTTGAGTGTAAAGTTAATTTATAAGAAAGTTCTAACAGTTTTTTTTTGCACTTCGAAACTTGACGGGTCATACCTCTAACATAGTAGCAGTGACAGTGTCGCATGTCCTAAAAACAACTGCCTGCGACTAGTGTTCGAGGGGCCGACAGGGCTGAATACGGGTCAATACTAACAAAACTATAACACTAACATGACCCCGAAACTAACGTTCATCCATTGCACTAATAGTTATAATGTAGTTGTACTTTCCTAATAACCCATCTATCATAGACAAACAGACATAACACTCGTAGGTTGTTCATCGAACACGCATTTGACGGTCAATTTGAGTGTTTTTGGTTGGTGGTGCCGCCACCTATGGCGCGCACGGTCGGATCCCTTGCGTTTGACGTTTGCACACTAACGCCATCTGTTCAGCGTACTATCCATCAAATGATACTCAACAGATGACGGTAGTGTTTTAGTGACTATGTTTTGTGGAGAGAAATATTAAATGTGTTATATCTGTTTGTCTGTGGGGGGGGGGGGGGGGGGTATTAGTATTGGTAACATAAACCCCCCGTTAATGTTACCAATACTAATACCTTTCTCTCTGTTCTTTTATTCGTTTTCTATATCCCTTCACCATCACCCCATATCCCATCATCTCG
Source organism: Ochlerotatus camptorhynchus (assembly GCF_037179485.1). Classification (NCBI taxonomy): domain Eukaryota; kingdom Metazoa; phylum Arthropoda; class Insecta; order Diptera; family Culicidae; genus Ochlerotatus; species Ochlerotatus camptorhynchus. The sequence continues at coordinate 4,541,797 of NW_027040988.1, forward strand.
ACGAGAGATGAGTTACTTGCAAGGTGCACGCCCAAGTCGTACTACAGGGTAATATGCCGAGCGTGGTAATATCACAAAAATCACGCAGAAACGGAAATCGATGGAGCTGAGGAATAATGAGGTAAATTTTACACAGTATTTTAAAGGAGCCAACTCTAAGCAGGTAATAATAGCAATTAATAATCAAACAACCATAAAAAGGTAAGAATGAATTTATTTATTTTAAATACAGTCATGACCCGATTTTGTCAGTCCCTCCGCGCTTCAGACTTTATTCTTTCAATAATTTCACATACCCATAAATCTAAATTTTTCTCATTCATCGTTAAGAGGGATATTTAAAGTATACTTTGGTGCAATAGGTTCAAGAAGATTACAGAAAAAGGGCATGGGTCTTGTAGAACATTGGAAAACATTTTCAAAAAAGGGGGCTGACAAAATCGGGGGTGATTTAAATTAATGTAGCCCCCTTTAGAATTATTCCTACAATTACTCATTTTCCTTACATATGCAAATTGTTTACTAATTGCTTAATTGAGAAATAAATTTAGCATCCCCCTAGGATTTTTCCTTAGTTAGTGAATGGTCCCACCCCCATTCTCTATGTGAAGACAAACTTCATCCATTGGCAAATAATTGACTGTACAACAGAATCATCTAGAGACAAACATCCAGATAAACTGTGGATATTCAAATGACGCAACACACGATCTATTCAGTATAGTGAAGCACTCATCTCGCTACGTGAACGATATGTTCATGGTTCAGTTTGCTCTTTATACTAGATGCCCAACAGAAAAGGTCTTTTAGAATCTCACAACTTACGGTATGTTGCAGATTCCCTTGTTGATATTTCACACACGATAGGTAAATAGAGCTATCCTTGGCCCATAGAAGCTTAAATCTGCTCTCAAACTATGTAGGAATGTGTTGTCAACGAGTGCTGTTTGGCCTGAACAATGCGCATAATTTAACACGATTTGGTTATTTTCAGTTTGGGGAAAAGTTGGCTTCGGCAAAACCTTAACCTATTATCGTCACCCCCCGTAAACAAAGTCCTAGAGCACTCAAATTTGGCCAATAGTTGCTCTGAAACACAATGTATCCACATGCCAAAATTGAGCTCTCAAGGACGTTGTTTACCCCCCTGACGATAATAGGTTAAGGTATTGCCGAAGCCAACTTTTCCCCTACACCTTATTCAAAAACAATCCTATGCCGGACAAGAGAGTTCATAACGATGACCAGATACCTACGCAATATAATTTACACATGGTTTAAATAAGGTTCAAGTTTAAATATTTCATCATATTATTAGACATCCCCAAGTTCCACCTGAATGATGTAAAAGTTCAAAGTTAAACTCTGCCTCAATGTTTCAGTGTCAAATCAGTCATTATTGATCTTAAGATGGGGAAAACTCCACCTGATGATGATGGGCTATTGCATTTAGTTTACCCATCATAACTAGCTGCTAATTCTTCCGCAAACTTGCTCACATCACCGAGTGCCGCCACCGCCGCTGCTGCCGCCGAAGCTGACAAAGACGTATTGTATAGGGTATGCTGTAAATCTCCTCAATTATTACTCCTGTCCAGCTCAAGACTCACTTTCAGAGTCATATTAACCGACGTGTTTTATTGCATTAGACGAGGTGACGAGACACATGGTGTTCGGTGCTGGACTTGGTGTTTATTACTTCAACCAAACGAGAATGTTGTTCGGTCGATAGAAAAGAAAACGTCCAATCAGTCACATTTTTCCACTTTGTTCGATATGATATGAATTTCGTGATGAAACGGCTCATACCTGTGAGACTTTCCGGCCGTATGTGACTTGCACTTTTCAACAACAGCTACCACGGAGGTATTTTTTTAATTAAATGCGAAGATTGTGTCAGAAGAAAGCAATTTCTCCGATACGCTGTCATTCAGGAGAAGTCCAAATGATCGCCCGTACTGGGGTTCGCCGGGTGAACAATACCATATATAAATGCATACCGTACCATAGCTAACCTCTTTAAGCACTTTCAAGGAGCCCTAGACACGTGCAATGTAATAACGGTAGTGTGACATATTACATGTGCCAAGTAGGGAAACCTCAATGATTAATATATCTATCTTATTGTATCATTGGTCTAACGAGGAGTGTCAAACGGTTTTAGACGAGAAGAAACCAGCGTGGGCGATGATATTGTAGCAAGGGACCCGTTAAAATAAGGAGAGATACAAACCAAAGACAGAAAACTCATCTTTTACGAATTTTTCCCACTGTGCGATGATGCGTTGGTTTGGGTGGGCGGCCTTCACTAGGTGAGGAAAGAGCTTCAGAACGGTTTGTTTATAAATGTTGATAGATAAAAAAATCATCTATCAATGAAGCAGTCATCGGTCGTCATTGAAAAGCAATGCAACTATGTTCTGCCAATCTAATTGAAACTTTTATTGGCTCTGTTGAAACTAATGTTCTGCCCGACAACAACTCAGCAGCACGAGACTCCTTGAACTGTGTCTCAGAGTCGGCGCACTACTGGGCAAACTGGAGGGGCTACGCGGACGAAAAGGCACTCAAGCTTTCAATTAAACTAAAACACAACGCGGATCAATTTAAACACTGTATTTCTGCAATTACCGATAGTGTGGATTGTGTGGTGTTGTATTCGATTTTCTTGGCACATAGCCTTGATGACGATGGTGACTACGACGGCTGCAGACCAGCGAGCGCTCGCTGTGGTTCCGGAAAGATCCTTAAAGGCCGATCTTGTCGGCAAGATGGCGGTACCACCGCTCGGTGAAATTGCGGTACAATTCCGGCAATGGCGGACGAAGCGAGGCTGACCGAACGTCGGCCGTAGTGCGATGGCGGGTTGGTTTTACCGGGCTGGTATAGCGGTTTGTGGAGATGGTTCCGATGCACAGGCGCTTCCTTCTGACGAAGCCGGTCGACGACGGCAAGGCCGCCCTCTGTCGAACCAGGAAGGGAAATTCTCCTTGGCGTTTAGGGCCTTCAGCCCGAGAACAATGTCCTTTACGGTTAGATCAAGGTAACTCAATGTCACCTAGACCGTAGCGTGCAATGGCGGTCCTTGACTCGCCAACCAGAAAACCATTTGATTGGTTGAAAAGAAAGGTCCTAACGAGGAGGTAACATCCATTAGTGCCTTGGACCAATTTAGATGACTTGGACTTTACCTGAATCAGCTGAATTGGTGATTTCCACTGCACCTTGATTCACTACTCGCACTGTTTTCTATTAACATGTATTCCACAGACACTTCTGGTCTACACGCTCGCCTGAGATAAAGTGAACGATGGCCGTTCTCTAAGCATCGCAGAACCCTTCAGCTCATCACCCGTGACTCCGTGTCACCATTTTGCCGCGGCCATGCGCGCCTTATTCAGCAGTCGGCCGTTAAGCATGGCCGTGTCGTCTGCCCAGTGGGTTTCACCGCAAGTGTTACACAAGTTTATTTGAATGCTCGATCACACGGTGCATATTTAAAATATTGTATTGAACCTTTGTAACAGAACGGTTACACTGTTGTCTTGTGAATTTTAGCTATAACGGCCTCTTTTCTAATGTTTATCTCTCAATCAATTTATACGAAAACTATGTTTGAACGAAATTTTTAGAACAATATAAGGGACATTATGCCGTAGACTACATATTTTTATATCATATGGGTGAAAAGATCGTAGAACAAATACTTTAAAATTTTTCATTTTTAAGATATCTTCAAGCATTAAACTAAGTCAAATTTCAATAAAATCACTTTGAATAGTCAACCCCTAGTCATAAAGTTGGTAGATAACACATCAAGCTTCGCTATGAAAGTTATTACAGCAGTTTTCGTTGTTTCAGTCTCGAGATACAAATATTATAATAAGTCGTAAATTACCTAAAAACATAAAATTAACTTGAAAATAACGTAGACTTTCTTCGACCCACGCAGGTATCTCCTTCCTCATTACGTGATAATTATAATTGTAGACGGTCTGCTTGGCATAGACACGAACCTGTCAGGGCTTTGATAGAAGCTGCATGAAATATGAGTATGAGCATGATTGACCTCCCGCGTCCGCTACTCCGTTACTGTCCTGTCAGATCACACGGAGAATCAACAGATGATGCTTGGGACTCCCTATTAAAATTAACCATAAAAGAGAGCTTAACGACGTGTTTGGGATATCATCCTAACCATTTGTGGGTTAGTTTACCCATCCGGGATACAGTTCGTTTATGGCATTTGTTTATTAAGGCTAGCATTTATCCTCAATGTGTAAAATATGGTTCCCCTTTAATTTTAAAACGCAACACCAGCGCCGGCCGCGCCCGAATGCAGGTCAATTAAGGAATTGGGTAGGAATATGTTGACGTGAAAACTCGTGTTGTACGAAGCCGAGAAATCCTCTACTCTTCCACGAGTAATCACTGGGATGTTGGATATAAGGGTTATGTTTGTTTTGGTAGACGATACGCTGCATTAAGAGAATTTGTCCATGTTAAGCTAAATTTCTGGGTTTGCCTCAACGAAAGCTGAAAAAAAAATCATCATTATAATATAAATCCAAATATCCATCATCAAAGAGCTGAAAACTATTTAAACAAATCAAATCAATCAATTCAACCAGGGCAAAAGCTGAAAAGATTGTATCATTACAATATAAATCTAAAAAAGTTCCATAATCGAAGAACTGAAAAAAAAAAACATTTTCATACAACCAACAACCGGGTCAGCAGAAAGTTGAAAAGTCTTTTAAATCTTAAAAAAAAAGATTTTCAGCCGTAGGCTAGTTCATCTCAAAGGTGAAAAAGTTAATATTTATAATATAAATACAAAATTCAATAATTTAAATTAATTATTATAATATAATACTAAAGATGTTTCATCATCGAAGAGCTGAAAGCAAGCTTAAATAATTTATATCCATGCATTGCAGCATGAATGAAAACTGAAAAAAGTGTATTATTATTAGGTAAATCTAATGATGGCATATATTAAAAGAGCTGAACATAAACTTATATTATTAAAAACAATGAATCCAACCTGAGTGAAGGCGGAGAAAAACTAATCATTACGATATAAATCCAAAGATGTTCCGTCATCAACGAACCCAAAGATATTTCATCATTGAAGAACTGGAAATAGTTTTTAAATAATATTTTTTCGAGGGCCCGTCGAGTGGTTTAAGCAATTCAACTATTGGTTATTAACTGCGCTTTTTGCTCTCGGAACCCAACGATGCCGGTTTATTATGTTGTGGCAGAGATTGGGATTAAACCCATGATATTCTATTCTATTAGCTCATTAAGCTAAACCGATCCCTCTAGGGTTATCAAGCATCTCAAAACCACAACACTCCACGGCAAAATATGATTATGTTTTCACTTGGTATGTAATAATCAACACGATTACGACGGGCGTATCCTGCGAGACATCCTTCAGCTTGCTCACAATCTCCGACACTAGCGAGAGACCAGCTGCCGAGTACTTTAGCAAGCCGTAAACTTTCTTATTCACGGCAACGTCGGACATCAAACCACCACTAAAACTCGCGACGAACACATTATCAGCACTTTCCCGGCTAATTTGCCAACGGGACCGTATTCAAACTCGCGCACGGTGACTCGATAGAACTACACGCCGAAAGCGTGACATCCGTACGCGGTGAACCGGCCTCCCGGGAGGCAATGAAAATCACAAGCACATTTACACACCCGTGCACAGGCGACGATCGATGTCGTATCGTGGAGCGAGATTGTGCGCGATGAAAAAAGAAGAGCTGCAGTATTTCTCGGTTACTCGGAAGCTTCACCGGTGGAACCTAGTAATGGGTTGACCAATCAACCGCTCCTCCGTATCACTTCTCAACTCCATGGCACTATTGTATCCTATTGTATCTTAAGGTTTATAAACATTGAGGTAAAAAAAATGTCTAGCAAAGCATACTATGAAACATGCCCTATAAGCATACCTGTTTTTCTGCACAAATCAAGGTTTATCTGCAGTTCCGAAAGCCAATTTCTGTTTTCTGAAGCATCAAATCGACTTGCAGTCTTCAACAAAGTTGTTCATTATGCTAATGGTGGTTTCGACTGGTTGATTGGAATCACTTTATGTTCATTATAGTTTTAAGGATAACATATTTTAATTTCATGCGAATCGGTTTATTAGAAAAAAAGTTAAAATGATTTTAGTGGGTCATCATTTTCTCCCTAACTAATTTGACGAAAATCCCGAACAAAATTGAAATCGTTGGCGCGACCTCTTAACGTGGACCAATTTAGCTGATTCTTTGCACAGATGTTTGTTTTTGTGTTATGAACTGAACTAGGGGGTAGCCTATCAAAAATATCAATCTTTTTCCAGAATGAAACACCCTACTGTCGCAGTCGGTCCAACCTGATTAAGACCATCTCCCGCCCCCACCGATCCAACAATCGCGAAATCCGCTTCCGCGTAGCTAGAGCCATCATCGACAGTCGCCTACTGTACGGTGTAGAGATTACATGCGTTGCCACCGAGAAAGCCGTCCAGATTCTGGAACCGGTACATTGTACAACGGCTACGTTCGAACAGTCTCCGGTCTCCTGCCCTCTACCTCGGCTGACGCTGCATGCGTTGAAGCCGGTATCCTACCTTTTCTCGTTTTCACCGCAGCTACTGCTACCAAAGCCGCTGTCTTTCTCGCTAAAACGTCGAGAAACAACAGGATCGTTCTCCACGACGAGGAGAACCGACTCCTCCGCACGGCCGCCGACGTAGATCTCCCTCCAGTGGCCAGGGTCCACTGGCACGGAGACAAAAGTTGGCAATCGCACAAGATTAAAATTGACAGTAGTCGGAGACGAGCCAGCCAACGGCTGAAAGTCTCCTTAATAAAGATAAAAAAAAAAAATTGACAGCCGAATCAAGGACCGCTTTAGAGCAGGAGACAACTCGGTGGCTTTACGCCGGACAGTTGTCGAAACTCTCTGGGCGCACTACCAAGGTTATGAAGTTAGGTACACCGACGGCTCTCTCTCCAGGAGCGGAGTGGCAATGGGGGTCTCCGGAGATGGTCTGCTTGTGAGCAGATCGCTCCCGACCCAATGCTCGGTGTTCTCAGCTGAGGCAGCGGCCATTCTCCACGCGGTTAAGCTACCGGCCAACCGGCCGATATTAGTCGTAACTAACTCACACAGCGTGATATTGGCCCTAACAACAGAAACACCGAAGCATCCGTGGATCCAGGGAACGGTAAAGCACGCGCCGCCCAATACAGTATTCATGTGGGTACCCGGTCACTGCGGGATCCAAGGGAACCTAATAGCCGACCACCTCAACGGCTCAGGCCACACCGGATCCAGGTCCACCGGATCCAGGTCCACCGGCAATGTACCGCTCCAAGATGTCAAAAAGTGGATCAAGCGGACGATTTGGAGAGCCTGGGGGACCGAGTGGAGGAACAACAGGACACACCATCTTCAGAAGATCAAGGTGACCACCGGAACCTGGAAGGATCGTCCAAACCTACGAGAACAGCGAGTGGTGTCAAGGCTGCGCACCGGGCACAGCAGAGTCTCCCACAACTTCGGAGGAACACCGTTCCGGTGGACCTGCGAAACCTGCGGAATGCCAGTCACCGTGGAGCACATCTTCGTGAACTGCGCGGAGTTGGAAGACCTTCGGCTTGGAGTCAATCAGCATTCGGAACCTGTTGGGCGAGTGATGAGGGCACCTTCCTAAAAGAGGCGAACCTTTACCGCAATATCTGAGTGTTCTTGTTTGTTTTTCCGTTTTGTTGGCCCTTTTGACAGTTTTCTACACCTTTTCATTATAGCAAGATAAATGTACCACAGCCAAGATTGGGAATCTCCTTCTGAAAACCCATTTTTTTTTCGCCATTTTTCAATCTTAAGAGAAGAACTAGCCATATGGCTAAAAATCTCTATAATAAAGAAAAAAAAAATGTGTGATGATTGTTTTGCAGGTTATTACACTATTCAATATCCAAACAGCCCAACATGCTTTTTCTTCAGCAAGAAATCCCTCAACTATTGATTTGGTCTTAACTGATTCCTGTCAAGTTTGTAGCCAATTGGTCACCCATGCTGACTTCGGTTCTGATCAACTTCCAGTAACTTTTGAAATATCCCAAGAAATAATTTCTAATCACAACAGCTCTACTTTCAATTACCATAGAGCTAATTGGGAGCAATATCGAACATTTATGGAATATAACTTCGATCCAAACATTCCTTTGGAAACCAAAGATGAAATTAATTATGCTCTTGAATCTCTGACTACTTCTATAGTTGAAGCAAGAGCTGCCTCAGTACGAAAATGCGAGGTTAAATTCGATTCAATTATAATAGATGACGATCTTCAGCTCTTGATCCGTCTTAAAAATGTCCGTAGGAGACAATATCAAAGAACACGCGATCCTGCCATGAAAATTATCTGGCGAGATTTGTAATAACAAATTAAAAAGCGATTCTCTGCTTTGAGGAACAAAACTTTTGAAAATAATGTTTCTACATTAGACCCGAGCTCCAAACCCTTTTGGAAACTCACAAAAATTTTGAAAAAACCTTTAAAGCCTATTCCAGCGCTTAAAGAAGGTGGTAAAATTTTGATCATACATTCGGAAAAAGCTCAGAAACTCGCAAAGCAATTCGAGAGTTCCCATAATTTCAGTTTGGGTCTTACTAGTCCTATTGAGAGTCAGGTTGCTCGGGATTATCTGAATATTTTCTCTCGGGAAAATATTTTTGATGGTTCCTGGGGGACTTATTTGGATGAAGTAAGATCTATAACTAAAAAGTTTTATAATATGAAAGCTCCAGGTGATGATGTAATTTTCTATATCCTCATCAAAAAACTCCCAGCGAGTACCTTGTCTTTCTTGGTAAAATTATTTAACAGATGTTTCCATTTGGCATACTTTCCTGATGAATGGAAAAATGCAAAAATTGTTCCAATTTTAAACTGGTAAAAAAGTTTTTCCCCTTGAAACTAAACATACTGCTGCTGCTTTCGAGTTGCCGATTAACAGCTGATTGACATTCAGTTCAAATGGAAAGAATGCCGAATAGAAGCAGGTTGCCGTCAGGTTGGTTCATGATTATCTGCAAAGTTTAGAGTGTTTGTATTTTTTTTACCTAGCTACATCGATTGGAGAAAATGGGCAAAGCAGTACGGGGTCACCTTGATTTGCTGAGAACTCGTAATATATCTGACAGGATTAGATCCCATGGAAGCATCGTTAGCTCAAGTATTCGTAATGATAGTTATCAATATGTAATAATGAAATCAATTACTAAGTATTAAATCCGTGATTCATACAAGTTCACTCTTCATTCATGACTGTCTGGGGACTGATCGCAAAGCACAATGTTTGCACTGCATTGCGTGACCCAATTAAGTGATCATAGCTGAACTCCCAACGTCTCTATAGTTATCGTCGTCGAGGGTATGAAAATTATCCATCCGAAAATGACAACCTGCCATTTCACCGATTAAGACACAAAGATGAACCGTTCATTATCGATTTTTATGATCAGTGCCGGACAGCGAAGCGAAACAAAAGAAAGTGAAACTTCGTGACATTCGACAATCTTGAACAGATGCGAAAACAAGCACTTAGCACTCGTCCAATTTGTCACTATCCTTGGCAACGAGAAAATTCAAATTTGGTGTTGGCGTGTCGTCTTCATCGCTACGCATAAAAAAAAACAAGTCCTCTACTGTCTCAAAAGGAGAACTTGCTCTGCAGACAAGTGATTGATCAAATTAATATTTATACTCCGCAAACATGAACCCGTACAAAAGCACGCATAACGGATCTGGTGCGAATAAGAAGAGAAAGAAATAAAATAAAAAAAAAGACCACATGTCAATTTGCTTGATCGCGAGACCTCAGCAAGGAGACCCCGAGGCCGGTCGGCCTGTTTATGAACGGGTCCTACCGCTACCTACGTGGTCCGTAAATGGTGCTGTCGATCGCCAGGACGCGGATTTTCAAGCTGGCACCAGTCGGGTCAGTTATGGTTCATTAAAAGTGAAAATCCTGGCGTCCCTGGTTCGGGGGCTCTTGTATCTCGTGATCAAAGGTTAAATTGAAACACGCGGTTCTGAACAACAAGTGTGGGTATGTTGCGTGCGACCGGGCGCAGATCCGAACATACGGAATCCGCGCACGTTTGTCCTCCCAAATCTAAGAAGACGTGCATCAATAGGGCAAAAGCTGTTAAATTGCACTCGAGTTAAGAAACAGTGTTTGCAGACGATTTTGAGCAGTTCGGATAAATATTTAGGTAAGTAAGGCAACACTGAAAATTTACCCTGCCCCATCGGTCACATGTCATCAGATAGCCGTAAATTAAGTTCAACAAACTAAGTGACCTGCACAGTCGATAAGAAGAACAATAACAATAAAACTTGCACAGCTCATCTTATTACGTTGTACTTTCTGGCAGAGATAAATAACGAAATACTTAAGGCGTGACTTTCCTGGCAGTGCCGCTTTTGATTAGGGTTTTCTTTTTCATCTTTCTACCAGAAACGAAAAACTCGGAAGGGCCTTAAGCGGACTCCGTATCGTGCACCCAACCGGGAAGTGTAAGACTCTGTTACAGATTTGCATTAATTAGCATGCATGATTTGGTATTGTTCCAATTTGAGCAGATTCTGTAATGTGGTCGTCGAAAGAAAGTTTGTTTCCCAAAATGCACTAGAAAATTTTCTTATGTTTTTTTTTTGTACGAAAATACTAATCCTAGAAAAATGTGCATTGTAAGAATTGATATTACAAATGTTCGTAAGAAAACATGGAGAGGATGTAAGAAATCCACCCTTACATTTGATGTTCGTGCCGTTTGTTTTGCGTGTATCTCATCATTTTCACTTTTTTGTGCACTTGCAATGCGAGTAAATTTCACCTAAAAAGAAATTTACTCGCGGTGGTGGCGGTCAAAGTGCACACCGAAGAACCGTGTCAGGAGTTGGGGACTCGTCGCACACCCGAGTCCATATCACCGCATATTTTATGTTCAAGATATAAGTCGAACGAGACAAACTGGCTAAATCACACTTCGACATGGATACAGACGGGATCTCAACGACGAAAGCTGTGCGAAATTACCACCACGTGAACCAGTCAGAAGATACCAAACTGCAAAACGTGGAGATGACATAAAGAAATGAGTTCAGATGTGAGGAGAAACGATGTGTAATGTGGTCGGTCAGTATATTAGGACAATAAAATTGGATAAGTTAATTGTACCTTTGTTGTTGGTTGAAAAAAAAACGTTGGGACTGAGGCATAAAGAGAAATTTTGCGAAACGCGTGATTATGTTCGAAGAGGAGTTTCGTTTCGCAGAACGGGACTTAAGGTGTAGATTGGAACCAGTTATTTGATGGTGACGAAGGATGTGGACGAGAATCCTAGGTAGTTTTTCATTCTTGCTCAAATTTTTGAATGTACTATAGTGTTATGATCTAATTTCTGTCATTACCACTTTATTTTGATTGAGTTTGAACAAATAATGGAATTTTTCTATCAAAGATGACTTCACAATTTATTAACCTTTCCATGCGTACCGTTAGATTTGATAAAGAGTAACATCGCTTCTTGACTCCAATTCCGTCATACGAGTTTCAACACGTCTCGACTCAAAGAAACGCCATTGAATTCATATCGGCATACGAATGAAGGGAGAAAAAATGGATTCGCTAGGAGCACTTCATTTGTTTTAGAGTGCTGCCATAAAAATCTTCCGATTTTGACAAATGTCTATTACCGCTATAAATCATTACAACTTCATCTCAGCAGCAAGACAGTCTTAACAAATAAATAAAAGTGCTGATATCACTTTACATCAATATTTCGTACTCAATATTCATGATAAGTAAACAATTAAGTCTGTTTTATAGCATCCCTCAATTTTTGTTTTACTCATTTGAATCTATGTTGAACAGTTCGTGGTAAATACTACATTGAAATTGAGAAAACCAATTTCCCAAATAGCAATTTTGGTTTTATCGCAGCCTTGTTGCCCATGATTTGGACTTATAGAATGCTTTAAAATCTTGATAATACTTACTTGGCTTAACGGCTTTTGCAGTCTTAACACTCTAACGACAACGTCGACTAATCTTGAAAAACTTTCAATACTACTTGAGATCAATCCATATGTCGTTTGTACAACTCATCTTTTTCTGGTTTCCAGTTCTGGCTTACTAAAAACATAGGAGATGACTTTCTAGGCATAGTGCATTGGAAAACACACACTAAGTACATAAATTCACCGAACGTAAACATTATAGAAAACAGTTCAATGTAGATTACAATCTTCACCAACGTGAGTGGTTCGTGATTCAACAGCTGCAAGAAACAAATTACCAATATATTGCGTATTCCACACCAAACCAGACAAATAAACGCGTTTTCGCTTATTAAAAAGTGTGAGTTTCCGTCTAATTATCTTGAAGTCTTCGGTGCACTAATTTCTTATGATGCAAGCAATAAGTTCTTCAAAGACACCAACATTATTTGACGTGCACTTTAATCACACTTTTTGTATTTTTGGGCAGTTCAGTTTCAGATGTAATTAGCAATATTATTGCAAAATTTTCCGTACACGGTAATCGCAAAATACCCAATAATGACTACAAAGTAAGCATTTTTGAGAGAAACTAGGACTACCCATTAAATCCCTGCGCTTCGGTCAGAGAGCGTATAGGGCGTCGTTGTGCCAATTTGGTCGTGGCACATTTCGAGTATGAGAGAGTAATTGCAGTTAGATCAAAAGTGCCTGAGAAAAATGCAAATACTTTCGTAGATTACCCGAAGTTGCGATAGTGAAGGTATGATCACAGACAAGCAGACATAACACTCTTAAAACCTTCATCGAAATCGTTTTTAACGGTCAATTTAAATGTTTCTTAGTTGGTAGTATCGCCACTTGTGGTGCACATAATCAATTCCCTTGCGTTTGACGTTTACACACTACAGCCTTCTGTAGATGGCGGTGTGTTTACAATGAAAATTTGTTGTGTCTATTTGTCTGTGATATAACATTGAGGTAAAGTTAGGATAAAATCAAAACATTGAGAAATATAACGCATCACTTTCAGAAATATTTCACTTCGCAACCGATGAACCATTCTGACGGCCATATGAGTACCCAAGTAACCATATAGTCGCAATATAGCTTGTATATTCTTACTTTGCTTGACTATGGTTAGTTGGGGAATCTGATGAAACGGTCACTTCTTGAAACTGATCCCTTTCGTATTTCTTTCATTCTCTTTTCGCACACGGAGCGCTCGGTGGAACAGCGACTTTGGACGTGAGCCTCGTCCCAGATCACCATGGCAATTCATTTCAATTCAATGAAACCCACCAAAAAAGGCGGAATCATATTAGAACCAACCAAGGACGATCTACGGAAGGAAATTGCCGGTGAAGCACAGAATGAAATACGAAGCGTTAGAGAAAAAGTCCAAGGGATTCCAGAAGAAGTAATCAACGACGGCGGAAGAGCAGAATATGGTGAGAGCTTTCCAATTATTAAAAAAAATATATATCAAAATTAAAGTAAATACATGCCAGGTTTGAAAAAAATATATTTTCAAACCTGGAAGCGTGTATGTAATACCAATATCCATTTGTCAACATCCATCCGGATGCATACATGCGGGGCTTATTGTAAGTGAAAGTAACCTCGGAATGGGCGTGACTCTCCAGACATTCTGAAATGGGTTGCTGGATCTTCAATAGAGCTATCACCTTCTAACTCCCGGACTAAAGCTGTCTACAATGACCATAAATGCGACATTGTAGAGAGAGTTCTTCCATAATAACACTGCCGGCCAGTGGGGATTAGGTTGAATACACACACACACATACACAAACTAGGACTACCCATTAAATGAGTAAAATTTTACTCATTTATGAGTAAATACAACTACAAAAACAAGTAGTAAGTATTCATTTTTTAATAACAAATACTCATAAATGGGTAATATTTTTACTAATTTAATGGGTACTCCCAGTCTCCCTCGAAAATGCTTACTTTGTAGTCATTATTGGGTATTTTGCGTGTAGGTTTCCTTCTACTTGGTTACTCCATAGAGGTAACTCTAAGACTAGAAGGTCCCGAAGAAACGTGCTCAACTTTTTGGCTCAAGTCTGGTACTCTCTTCGGTCCCAAGCTAATCGATTCACCCCTCGAAACATAGGAAAACACCGGCGCCGGTGGGGCGGAACGAAAAAGATTAAATTAGATTAGATTAGATTAGATTAGAATCAACAAAGCATCCTTTTAAACTAGCAACTCGCAATCAGATGCTATCATAATTTTCAGCAACGTCAGGAATGCTCACGAACCCCCAACATTTGCCATAAAACTTACTACTAACTCAAGGTATCTTCCAAATAAGCTTCAAAATTGCATTTTTTTTATCAAATGTTAAATTCAGTCCTCTATATCCGTAATATGCGTGCGAGGGTCAAACTTTTGTAGACTACTTTTGTTTTAAATTAATCTACTAATAAATCAAATATTAAAAATCCATCATCACCATCGTGGCTAACAGAAATATTTTTTGCAGTGCCACAATAATTATATCCATATACAATAATCCGTTAGAGATAACTTTGTCAAGATACATAATTTGTCAATTCATAAAAAAATCCCTGGATAACTGTTCAAAAGACAGTTTTAACGTGTGAAATGCAGTGTCTTTTAAATTCTGTAAGTGTTGCTGAACGTTTTATATGTCTAGTAGACTGATGCAAAATTTGACTTTTTCGCTCCACAATACTTAAACGATTCCAAATCAGATCCTGACTAACCTCTCAATTTTAACCCCTTTGGTAAGAAACTGAGATGGCACAAACCATTTGAAGTTTGTATGGGAATTACTATGGTAAAACCAAGATTTTTGTTCATGTCTATCTAATAATTCACCATATCGGTCTGCTTCAAAAGCTTTCAACTGTACTTTTATAAAATTTTCCCAGCTACAACTTTGCGGAAGACCACTTTTTGATTAAATGCAAGGATCGAAAGTTATCAATGGTTCAATGCGCTGATGTCTAATGATCATGCTCAATCAACTGCTCAGCAGGCAACATTGGTGTTTCTGGGGGCGTTGAATAGGACACAAAAATCATGACTACTATGTCACACTGCAAAATACAGTGTTGCCTACAGAGCAGCTGCTTGATCATGTCATAAGTTTACCAATCTCTTAAATAATTAATAACTTTGTCCTGTCTCGTTTTACATAGAAACTATCTTGAGCAAAGTTGTAGCTGAGAAAATTTTCTTTAATAATGGCTATCGAACTGTTTCGCAGATCAATATGGAAAAAGACTAGAAGGCAATGAACAAAAAGTTGAGATTTCCCATAGTAATTTACATGTAAACTTCAAATGGCTTGTGCGAAGTCTGTTTCTAACCAAATGAGTTGTAACTTTGGGAGGCTTATCAGGACCCGATTTGAAACCATTTAAGCACTGTGGAGTGAAAAAGTCAAATTTTGCATCAGTCTAATGTCTAGGCATCGAATTGAAAACATTTATTCCTTTATAATATAATGAATTCTGTGAAGCACAGATCAAGAAACGTGGTGTTCTTATTTCAACCGCGTTTCTAGTATTATATCTATGAAAGTCACTTCCTCTTTCAATTCGATCACACAAATATCGAGGCAGCCATTGTAAGGCGTCTAGCATCAAACGCATTATTTTATTCTGCAAGCGCTGTAATCTCGATATTTGTGTTGCATTGGCCAGAAATAAAATGGAAGGGCAAAAGTCAAGATGAGGAGAGATGATTGATTTGTATAGCTGTATTTTACTGGCAATAGTTAAATCGTTTTTCAGTCGACATAGAATTCCATAGATCTTGGCAATTTTCTTGATGACATTGTCAATGTGAGAGTTGAACTTAAGTGTGTCATCAATAATCACGCCACGATATTTAATCTCCCGAACGCGATCAATAGTCTCATCATCAATTACAACAGAGACGTTCTCATTTACTCGATTCTGCGAAATTACCATAAATTTAGTTTTACTTGTATTCAATTTCAACTGCTTATACTTCAACCATCTACTTAGAGAACGCAAATCTTCATTCAAGTGTAAAACGGTATCATTTAAATCCTTAGCTGCAATGAATAACACAGTATCATCTGCAAAAAGATTAATGTCGCAAAATCGTAAAACACGTCGCATGTCATTAATATACATAATAAATAACAGGGGCCTTAATACACTTCCCTGGGGCACTCCAAGGTTATTCCCCACGGGACTTGGAACAGAATCATTAAAAACAGTCCGTTGAGTTCTGTCAGACAAATAGCTTTCTAACCATTTATATGCAGTACTCGTAATTCCAAAGCGCTTGATTGATCTTAACAATAAGGGCCATCAACAATCGTATCTTTACACTCCAAGTTATTTTTCCACTTCGCTAATACCAAATTCAACGCAGTTTCATAAGAACGACCTTCCCGATATCCCGATTGTTCTGGTATTAACAACCTATTACTATTTAAATACTCCAACAGCTGGCCTTTAACAACAAGTTCTAAAATTGTCTCTAATGTGGGCAACATGTTGATGGGACGAAACTCTTCGGCTTTAATCGTTCCAGCAACTGCAACAGCTGCAATTACTTGTTCTGACTGTTCTAAGGTGTCATTAAAAGCTATGGACCGCGGTTTGCACTTACTAGGTTTTAATAAAGATTTCAAAATTTTCCATAACTCTTTGCTGTTGTTTTGATGCTGATCAATCTTCCTTTGAACATATTCACAACGAGTTTTCTTTATTGATTGTGAATACTTATTACGCGCGATTTTGTACCTATTCCAATGATTGTCATTATTTGATCTACAAAACTTTTTGTACCATTTGTCCCTTTTCTGTTTAAGACGCAAAAGATTCAAATTGTACCAGCGAGTTTTTCAAAGAAACAAACTTTTGCTCAACTAGTTGATTGGTACACGTTTTCAAAGCGTTATTAAGAACAGTTGTAGATTCATCTAAGTTAGCGGAAACTTGAATCGTAATTTCATCTATAAAAGACAAAGTTACAAGCGTTCAAAACCTAACTCTATTTCACCACACATATTTTTTGATTTGCAAAGTCAAAGTCGACAAAGACGTAGTTCTACGTCAAAAAAAAAACAAAAACAAAAAAACGACGTCACTACGAGCGTGTTTGAGCATACGAAAGAAGCTAATCTTGCGAAGCCGACTGAAAGCCAGTGTTGGGAAAATATCAAAAATTCAAACCTCACCAACGCCCAAGATGACGCTTGATTTTGGTAGACAAAAATCAACAAGCAAACAACTGCGGTTGATTTTGCAAGCTGTAATATCGCAGCTCGAAATATCAAGCTAACAAAACTCACCAACTGCAAATCTCACCAAACTGTGGTGAGATTGAGTTTAATGATTTTTGCTTTACACCCGAATGCAGCCGAATCTTCCATAACGGCTTGCAGCAGTCCCTTCGTGTCTGCCATCGGTGAAGATTAAAAAGAGATAGCAAACTATGCTTTCTCTTTCTAAGAAAACGATGTGCAATGGAATCATTTTTGTGTCGAGTCAACTCTCAGCTTGATTTTTGCACGTTGTGAATAGTCTCGCAATATCAAAGGCGCTTGTAAAATCAATATTAAGCATAATATTGTGTTCAAATATCACGCGTGATATTGCGAGCGCATGAGAGCGGAGAAATATCAATTGATTTCTGATTTTGCCAACACTGCGTACAGCCAGGGATGGAAAATCATTTACATTCATTTCGTGCATTCATTTACATTCATTTGCCTCTAACTTTTTTCATCAGCGAAATTCCGTAAAGTAATGTATGAAACTTTTGTAGGTTTTTATGTTAGCTACATCTTTTGTTAACCCTCAGTTGTGTATCTCTTATGCATGATGAATCAGAGCGATTAGAATCCACCATTGTTTTTCAGTGAATGTAAATTGCATTCACTGAAAAACAATAACATGTTCTGCCAGCTCTATTTCATCATGCATAAGAGATTCATATTTTAGTTATTAACAAAAGTTTTAGTTAATAGCAAAAGCTACAAAAACTTCATACTTTATTTAACGGTATTCTGTTGATGAAAAAAGTTAAAGGCAAATGAATGTAAATGAATGCACGAAATGAATGTAAATGATTTTCCATCCCTGCGTACAGCCAATCAATTCCACACCTTGTATAGACCAGGTTGTATGTATCCAACGGTAAAGAACAAGACAATGAAACAGCCATCAAAAACATTCAGTCACTCACCAACAGGCGACTCACACCGCTTGCCTTCGCTCACACAGCATGTAATTGAGGCCATAGAAATCCATAGAAAATGTACACTTAGCCATTCAAAACAAGGGTGAAGTTCTTTGGTTAAGTACCATCATGGAAGAATAAATGTGCTGACTGAGCTACTGTCTGAGTGCCCAACAATCAGTGACTAGTTGGCTGTTCATCAGACTGCCAATGAATGTATGGGAAAAATTTGACCATCAAATTTCGCTAACAAACCATATAAAAAATGTTTATTGCCTCGAAAAATGACCCTATGCAAAATTTGAGCTCAATCGGACATGATTTAGGGGTGGCGCAAACGCGTCAAAGTTTGACTTTTTTCACTCTGGAAAATCTCCCAGGGGGAGGTACATGAAATTTCGGAAATGAAATTTTTTTTTTGATGCCAAATGTCTTAAAAATGCATGAAACGTCGAGATTTGGTGTTATCTCGAAAAAATTTTTGTTTTCAAAAATCGACATTCTGGGATTTTTTTCATGAGTTCTATATGGAATATAGAAGATTGATGAGTCGGCTTCTAAAACTGTTCACAATTGTCTCCAACCTGCTTATATATCGAATTAAACCACCATTTAGGATCTAATACGAAATAATTCACTAGGGTGGTCCAATTATTCTTCATTAGGGTGGTCCAAAAATCAAAATAGGTATGTAAAAACCACTACTTTTTACCAAACGCATGTATCTGAAAATATCATCATGTTGTGTTTTGGAATTTTTAAGAATCCAAACTTCAAAACATTTGATGATATTACTACCACGTAAAATAGAAGCATAGACAGACATAAATTGTAGAATAATTCCGAAAATTGTACAGGACAACCGTTAGGGCCTGTTCATAAACTACGTAGACATTTTTTTGGGATTCTTGACCCCCCCTCCCCCTGCGTAGACAATTTTCCATACAAAATTTTTAAAATTTGTATGGGCCGTGGATAATTGTCAACCCCCCCCCCCTAAACTGTCTACGTAGTTTATGGACGGCCCCTTAGTGTTGTTTAGTTTACAGTACAATCTGACGAAAGTACAATGACTTTTTAACATATCCACCTAATACGGGACAACCCGTGTAGACTAGACTAGACTAGACTAGACTAGACTAAAAAGAGGGACGCACATTTTTGAGATCGAAGTGTGCCTTGGCCGCGATTAAACGTGTTTGTTTTCTATTGTCGACAGCCCAAGGCTGAAAATCTCTCTAATAAAGCAAAAAAAAAATTCTATTGTCGGGATTTTTTGCGATAATCTTCTGTCAGCGTTTTGGCTGGTGGCGCTACGCCATCCGGAAGAATTTTCGTTTGAATTATTTCCAAATGTTTAGTCCAGTTCAGTTTTTACGTATTCAGTAACCGTGTTGTGCCAGTGTTAGTGATTTAGACCGTGAAATCAGCATGGAAAGAAAAGATTCCCATTGGTTAAACCCTGTTAAGCCGTGCCGTTCTTTTCTGGATACTAATTTGGTGAACTCGTTCCTTAATTTTTGTGGTAATTCTATCGTAAATATTTTTTTTAAATCATTAAATACGCGTCAATCAAATTTTGCGCTACTGTTTTATAGAAAGTTTCAGTACATTATCAGCATCGATACTGTACCGGAGCGGGGCTTATTGTAAGCAAAATCTTCGGAAGCATGCGATCTTGAAATTGGCTAATGGGTATACGGTAAAACTATCACCTTCGAACTCCAGAGTTCAAACTTTTTGCAGTCATAAAAAAATGGTTACAGGTAGATTTTATACCTAATACCACTGCCAGACCACTGCCAGACAGGAGTGTGGTTGTAGATACATACAGTACATACAATAAATGAACGAATGAAAAATTGCATCAGTCAAATGTGTCAAAATTAGTCTGTTTTTTTTTTTTTATAAAATCTTTATTCTGTCTTCCTAACATATAAACATGTCTTACAAGCTAAGCTATTCTAAACTAATTACAGGCATTTATTTCTAAGAAGAATTTGAAGCTAGGCAAGGAGATCATATGTCGTTCTGTTTCCAAAATATATTGACTAAACTGAACAAATTTTCTTAGAATCATAATTTTGTCATCCCTGCTAAACTCTTCTAAGGTTGGAGCTATCAAACTGGAAAAGGTTAAGAAGCGCATTAAACGAGGATCAAATCTGTTTAGTAAATGTCTAATAAAATAGTTCCATGACTGATTGACCGAAAAACGTTTACAAAATATATGCTCAAGATCTTCGAGGAATCCGCATGATAAGCAATTAGGGTTGTCAGCAATACCTATGCGATACAAATGAGCTCTGTGATCAATTTTCCTATTATAAAGTAAATAAAGAATAGATTTTTCATTTGAGTTCAGGTTCTTTAATTTAATATTATTCCAGACACGTGGCGAATTATTTTGTTCTTTAGTTTCAATAGTTGGTCTAGGCAATGATCCAATTTTATCAGAATATAGTTTTGTCATAGAAAAAGGTTGTGTTAGATCATGTTTGTAAAACAAATTCATGAAAGAAGGATACATATGTGGTATTATAGTAACAGGTTTCCTAATGACTACTGACTACTGATATTAGGCAGAATATAATTTTTCAACAAACACGTGTCGGTCGAATTAGGATTTATCCCAGGCTACTATTGTAGAAAAACGTAATTGATAGATATTGGGCGGAACGCGTCGGAATGTTTAGAAAAATAGGGCGCACGCTTGATCCGGTTTAAGATACATTGTTGACTGCTTTCGGGAACGTGATTTCATTTTAATAACTTGTTTACTTGTTTAACCATTGAACGTCGCGTGAAAGTGGAACTTAATGAAGGCATCAGTGCTTTTTCGTAATTTTTAGTTTTTGGATTAGAAAAATCATCGGTTGCAGGACAGTGTTACCGATTTATATTGGATAATCCAAAGCTATGTTGATCATTATAACATTAAATTTTGAATAACAAATGATAAGACAATCTTATTCAAATGTCGTAATAATACCTCTGACCAAGGAAAAATGATTTATATAGTTTTCATAAAAGTTGACGATACAAATACTAATGAGGAAAGGAATTCCGCATTTCCTTTTCCGAAGTCCTTTTCCTCTCCTTCCCTTCCCTTCTTCTCTTTTCAGAAAGCGAGTAATGGCGCTATAACCATATGCCATATAGGGCTAGGACAAGAGTTAGTGCTCAGGTCCCAACCGCTAGAAGAAAATGGTAGCGAGCAAGGGCGCTATAACCTAGGCGAATACAGCATTCCCTCCGTATAGGTTACGTCCGCACACCGCTCTCTGTTGTCCTTCGACTGAGGTCGGCTGGATCGATTGAGGGATGGCAGTGGGTTGGCGGTGCCCTCCACGCTTGTACGGAGGGAGGACTGTACGCTCGAACACAAGGGGTAAATACCTGTGTTCCATCCCAGGAGATCGGACAACCAAGGAGTGTACATTAACTTTCTTAGCTCTGTCACTCCCAACGATTTATATAGCCTATTTTCAAATCCTGCATACGGAGCGGTTGGTACGGTATGTCCCCGCTCTTTGATTACCTGTGGATTAAATGTTAACCACTGTCTATACTTATTAAGTAGACATGGTAAACATTCACTTCCACAAAAATTAACTAAACGCTACACAGTAGGCCTGGCCGCTTTATTGTTTGTTTCACATCCTTGATGTGCAGCAGGCATTAATAATGACAAGAAAAATGATAGATGTATCATTTTCCAGGATTCTTTCAAGTACTGGCTGTGTATGTGTAGACTAGACTAGACTAGACTATCCACCTAATACGGGACAACCCTTTATATGTGTTTCTTTTAAATTCCTACTCAATAGAGGTGGCAAACTAGTACCCGCATAAAGCATATTGTTTATCTGGCTTCCTTTTGGGTATTAATTAAAAAACACACACTAACAGTGTTCTCCTACAGGCAAGCAACGGTCTCAAGTACTTATTTCTACGTAAACTTTTCTACCTTGGCTTTTTCTACGGCAAACATACTTTTGAACATAAAAACCAATAAATGATCCATAAAATATTGCAAAACGTTCCATAAAATACATCCAAATGATCCATAAAACTTCGGAGAAAATCCTTAAAAAAGTGTGAATGAACCATAAAAAATATAAATATGATCCATATTTAATGTAAAATTTAGCAACACAATTGTAAAAATGTACCGCTAAATTTATAAGCAATGAGCATTGAAATTGTACGAATTACCCATAAACATATTGCAATTGATCCATAATACATTCAGCAGTGAACCTTAAACTAAAGAAAGTGATCCATAGAAAATCATGTTTGCGCACTTAAAAATATAGCCATATTCGTATTAATGAAAGCAACTTCCTCAGAGCAGTCTCGTTTTGGACAGCTTGAAGCTGAAATAGGTTTTATTAAACTAATATAAAATCAAAACCAATCTTAATGCTTATAATAAAACCTATTTCAGCTTCAAGCTGTCCAAAACGAGACTGCTCTGAGGAAGTTGCTTTCATTAATCCGAACATTCTTGAAGAACAACATCGAATATAACCTCAAAATGTCAGAGGGATCAACACCACCGTTGAGTGAAGAACAGAACAGCGATAGAAACTGTGCGCTTTGTGAAGGCCATGACCACGTAGATGATATGGTTCAGTGTGATGTCTGCGATTTCTGGACCCATTATAGTTGCGCTGGTAAGACAACAGCTGTAAAGGAGGTTCCGTAGACGTGCTCTAAGTGCACAAATATGCTGAAGGTGGCAAAAGGAACCAAGAAGTCTGTCCCAAAGAAACCACCTAGCAGAAATAATAGAGCGAGGAGTGATGCCGCAACCGAATCTGGAAAAGGAAGTACCAATGAGGTCAGCCTGGAAGAATCCCTAGACCAGTTGCTGCAGGAGAAAAGCGCAAATAAGAAAGCGCTGGAGGAAGAGAAATTCCTCCATGAAAAGCGATAGGAGGCTGAGCGGAAGATTTTCAAACCGAGAGTTCTCTTCCGTCACTCTTTCAACAAAGATTTGGCTAGATTTAGGCATTTAGGGATTCAATTATTATTTTAGTTAAGCACGCAAACGATGTAGAATGAGCTACTTACTAGTTACTTAGGGTAAATCATGTATAGGAACAAATTGTAGGTTACCAGATTTTAGAATCAAATTGTAGTATCTAGATTAAGCAAATATAGGGTTATCAAATTCAATATTTACACGAATTCCACCTTCAACTAACCTACTTCAGTAGCTACATAGCGGTAACTTTAAGACCAGAACGTCCCGAAGAAATGTGCTCAACTTTTTGGCTAAGCTCTGGTACTAGCGGTCCCAAGCTTATCGATGCACCCCTATAAAACACAAGAAAATCCACGAACCCCTCATTTTACCTGTCAAACTTTCATAGCGAATTAGAACAAATATTGTGTAGTACTAGAATTTTGACTAGAATGGGGTACGTTAATCGATTTGCTTGGGACCAATAGGCAAGTCAAGTAGTGAGCCAATTTAAAATCGTTAGTTTTGTTTTGATTGTTGATGGCTAGTTCACTACAAATAACTACAATTTAATTAAACAAATTTAGGCAATTAAAATAATTTAGCTGTAAAACGTTTTTTAGATGGTTTGGAATTGTATCTTCTTTTCCTCTTTTTTTTCTCGTTCATACTCCGACCTGACGTCTGTCATTTCTGACAGCGACCGTTACCGTCGCTCTCTGAATCTCTCACAGGGTTGTCACTGGGTTTGGCGGTACAGGGTTGTCCCGATATTCTTATATATTATTCACGTTTTGGACAATGTATTATTAATTTTGATTCATAAACCATGAAAAATTGCTCCATTACTGCTTAACTACTAAGATTTACTGTCCTGCCGTGTTTTTAGGTAGATGTGCGAGCGATGGTCAAGCGTCTAGAATTAGCTTCCAAAAGAAGCTTCTATAATAATCTTCTTAAGAAAAAATGAAAAATAAATGTTAATTTTATGGATCATACCAAGGGTAGGTGTTCCAGTAGACGTGCTTATTTTGGTGTGTTCCAATTATAGTCTATATCGAGGGGGGCGACACATCCAAATCTCAATTCTAGATGCTCAACAGATCTACCACTAGCGAATCAATCTTCGAAAAATATTCTTTCATTTCTCGCATCTACTTGCATCGTGCCTCATCTTTTTACAGGAAATCTTCAAAATTGTCATCAATCTTCTTTCTATCTACTCAGCGTGTGCGCAGCTAGCCGAAACAAAACACAATTTTTCTTGCATCGTAGCTAGAGTCGCTCCCCTCGGTCTATATACATATGTTTTTTTTTAATTTGATCAATATACCTTGAAAAATTGCTACATTACTGCGTAGCTACTCAGGTTTACTGTTCTGCCCGTGTTTTTTTGTCAGAAGAGCAGAACGATGGGCGAGCCTCTAGAATAAGCTTCTTAAAAAGTTTCTAAATGAAGCTTCCATAGGAAGCTTCTTAAGAATATTGTTATAGAATCTTCTTTTGGAAGCTAATTCTAGACGCTTGCCCGTCGCTTCGCACATCTACCTTAAATACACGGACAGGACAGTGAATCTAAGTAGATAAGCAGTGGAGCAATTTTTCAAGGTTTATGGATCAAAATTTAAAAAAAATGTGTCCTAAACATGAATAATATACGTCTAATTTATGGATCATGCCTATGTTTTTAAGTGTGCAAACTTGATTTTTTATGGATCACTTTCTTTAGTTTAAGGTTCATTGCTGAATGTTTTATGGATCAATTGCAATATGTTTATGGGTAATTCGTACAATTCCAATGCTCATTATTTAGAAATTTAGTGGTACATTTTTACAATTGTGTTGCTAAATTTCACATAAAATATTGATAATATTGATATTTTTTATGGATCATCCACACTTTTTTAGGGATTTTCTCCGATGTTTTATGGATCATTTGGTAGTTTTTAATGGAACGTTTTTCAATTTGTTATGGATCGTTT
Organism: Ochlerotatus camptorhynchus; assembly: GCF_037179485.1. Classification (NCBI taxonomy): domain Eukaryota; kingdom Metazoa; phylum Arthropoda; class Insecta; order Diptera; family Culicidae; genus Ochlerotatus; species Ochlerotatus camptorhynchus. Next base: position 4,567,058 of record NW_027040988.1, read on the forward strand.
TATCAATTCTATAGGTGCAAACTTAGGGCTGCCCTTTTTCTACCTATGCTTTAGTATAAAAAAAAGGATGCGATCTGAGGATGTATGATCAATCAGTAGTGCGTTTGAAGAAGACAACAAGCAGAGAACTGATAGAGAATAGTACGACAGTTTGTTAAAAATGGTTGACATTTGGCTAGTTGGAGAATATCTGCCGTCGTTCGGCCATTCTGTTAACTTGCCGACGTATAGTGAAGTTTTTCGTAAATATATGTTTCATTTGCGTGCTGAAAAAAAAGTTGTAAGCTTAGTGCCTTCCTAACAATAAAGGAATTAAAGGATGCTTGGAAGAAAAAAAACTTAACACATTTGGTAAATGACATAAGCATAAAGAAAAAACTGTTGCTATTTTTCAATACCTGGAAAGCCTTATTAAAATGCAAACTTAGAATGGCTAAGAAAGACGTCGAAAAAAGGAACACATTTCATGGATCATTGCGGAGTTTGTTTGATATCGGGAAGAATTTTAAGGCAAAATCCCGTGAAGAAAAGCAGGCGATGAAATATTTGCAAAAACAACGGGAAAGAGCTCATTTTGAAGAAGAAACTGAGGTTCTCCCTACCAATGAAACCATTTCGTGTAGCGATTTTGAGGAAGAAGGGTCAAGCCCAAGACCGGATCAAATTTGTAGTGCAACCTCAATTGAAACATCATCACAAAACGACAGCCAGGCTGGGTCAGTGTACTCGCCTAGTACATCCGAAAGAGCTTCTCCAAAAACAGGTACGTTGTGATGTTTTACTAATGTTTTTTTTTTCTTTTAGATTATACACCTATTACCATCCATGTTAATATATTTTGAACGTTCTAGGTTCTCCAAAACCAGCTTTGACACGTAAATCGCAACTGATACGAGTTGTTACAGTTGAGGTAGCTGCTGCATTGGACCGCTGTAAAGTGAGTGATCGAAATGCTGTGTTTCTAATATCATCGATCGCTAAAGTTTTAGGGCACGATGTTTCATCATAATTGTTGAACAAGGAATCTGTCAGAATCGCCAGAGCAGGAATTCGCTTACAAATGCAACATGATTTAAAAGCGTCGTTTAAGCCAGATATAATTTAACAGTACCTTGGGATTCTAAGCTGCTACCTAACATATTACCATCCAAAGCTCTACCAAAAACCGAGCGCTTGGCCATAGTTGAATCAGGCGAAGGCATTAGCAAATTATTGGCTGTTCCACCCATCGAAAACTCTATGGGGGCACAACAAGCAGAAGCGGTGTACAATGCAGTCGTCGAATGGGGGCTTGCGGACAGGTATGATCTTAAATCTTGTATGTTCACCTCAGAATTCTGACTATTTTATCGTTTGTTTTCAGAATTATGTTTACATCTTTTGATACTACTGCATCAAACACCGGTAGAAAAAAGGTGCGTGTCAGTACCTGGACAAATTGTTTAAGAGGCAGCTTATAGGCCTCCCTTGTAGACACCACATACATGAACTGCTGCTTGGCAAAGCTTTTAAAATTCTGAAATTTGAAACGTCAAAGTCTCCAAATGTTGAGATTTTTAAGGAATTCCAATCAAAATGGCAAATTTTGGAAAAGACTTCATACCACTCAGGTATGGATGATGATTTTTTAAAATAGCTATTTCGGAAATAGAAAGATTGGCGTTATTAGAGCAACACCACCGTAGTGATTACCGAGAGGTTCTACAACTTGCCATTTTATATTTGGGTGGAAAAATAGATGAAAAATTACAAATAAGAGCTCCTGGTGCGTTCCACAATGCAAGGTGCATGGCCAAAATCATTTATTCTTTGAAAATGTTTATTCTTCGGCATGAATTTTCTTTACCAGATAAAACTAAAAATCAACTAGCTCGATTTTGTGTGTTCATTGTAAAAAATTATTTGAAAAGTTGGTTTCTTTCTCCGTGTGCTGCGATGGCACCCAACAACGATCTGAACCTGTTAAAAATATTGAAGGAATATGAAACTGTTGATGAAGACGTTGCGAAAGCAGTACATAAAGGAATTTTAACTCACTTGCAATATTTGGACAACAGCCTTATCGGACTATGTTTGTTCGACGAAAATGTAGACCTCCTAAATGCTTTAATTGATACATTTGCATTTAATTTCCTAATGATTTTTTTTTACAGATACTCATAGAAACATTACAGTCAGATCCGTTGTTGAATCCAACGATATTTCAACGATTGAACTACACTCGTTTGTACAAGGCAGCAGTGGTATTGAAAACTTATTTAAAGCTCTTCAAATTCCGAAGTCGTTGCTGAACGTCGATATGGAGCAGTGGAGTAGTTCCATCGAGTTTTAAAATGCCAAAAGACGGGTTCAATGTTTGGAAGTAGTTAATGATAATGCAGAGCGTGGTATAGCATTGATTAAAACATACAATTCAAAACTATCAACGGATGAAGATCAAAAGCAGTGCATTTTACAATTAGTTCAAGATCATCGAAAAAATTATAAGAGTACCAGGAAATTTGATTTGGTGTAGCTAATAAGGAAATATATGGCAAAGTATAAAACAAGCATTTTTTCATCTTTTCAGGCAAATGTTCCTCTTGTGTAAAACTCATGATTCCCAAAAAAAAAACAGATTAATGCAATTCAAGATATTTTTACAATTGATTTTAGGAATTTCTGATGAAAAGTTGTGGTTTTTTCATATATTTTAGAATTTTTGGACCACCCTAATGAAGAATAATTGGATTATAGTGAATTATTTCGTATTAGATCCTAAATGGTGGTTTAATTCGATATATAAGCAGGTTGGAGACAATTGTGAACAGTTTTAGAAGCCGTCTCATGAATCTTCTATATTCCATATAGAACTCATGAAAAAAAATCTAAGTCCCAGAAAGTCGATTTTTGAAAAAAAAAAAAAAAATTTCGAGATAACACCAAATCTCGACGTTTCATGCATTTTTAAGACATTTGGCATAAAAAAAAAATTGATTTCCGAAATTTCATGTAAACCCCCCCCCCCCCCCTTGGGAGATTTTCCAGAGTGAAAAAAGTCAAACTTTGACGCGTTTGCGCCACCCCTAAATCATGTCCGATTGAGCTCAAATTTTGCATAGGGTCATTTTTCGAGGTAATAAACATTTTGTATATGGTTTGTTAGCAAAATTAAAAATTACCATTTTCGCTGGCAGTCAACTGTTCATATTCATATGAAAATGACTCATTGAACCTGACTGTTTTGAGCACTAGTCGTAGCTCTTTAAATAAATTTTCTTTAAAAATATCGTCACGACATCTTGTGAGCTATTCGCAGAAAAAGCTTGCTTGCCAAGTTTCAAACATACAGTTCGCTCGAAGCTGTTGACACAAGCAGCCGAGGGTTTTTATTCGGTGTGAGTCACACGATAGTATGTTTTTCGATAGCAACTCATTGTTGCGGAGCTTGCTCATTGTTTGAAGTTCGTTCGCTTTTGCTGTTACCCCGTTGGAAGCAAACAACTAGTGGAGTTGTCGGAGGAAATATAACTTACGATCTGATTCAGGAAACCATCAATGGAAGACATTGCGAATTTTGTGAAATCGCTGGATGAGGATCCCACTCATATGATCACACCATACTGCATAGCGTAGGAAAAAATCTATGTTCATCAAGTTTAAATCAAAGGATTCGATGCTTTTTTGTTTGTTAAACGATGGGAAGCTAGTCGAGGTACGCATGTCGCCTGCTGGGGGCACCGTTCAGTACGTGGAAGTTTTTAACCTACCATCAGAAGTCCCGTATAGCGATCTAGCATTGGTGCTAGGGAAATACGGTGACGTAAAGCGAATAGTACGGGAGTAATTTCCAGTAATAAAGATGTAAAACAGGAGATTCCCAACTCGCTGCATTTACTTTACCGGAAGGGGAACATATTCTACCAAGGGAACAAAAATTTGAGTTTCTTTTGTAAGATGGAGGGGCATCGGCTGAATTCCTGCCCCAAGCGGAAGGATCGAAAGCAGTCGATACAACAACGAACGGAAGATGAAAACCCAACAACGGAATGAGGAAGATACCAGTACGCACGCTGGTATAGTGACTGAAGGTGCATTGCCAAACGAGGAAGCGGTTGAGATCCTGGAAAAAGAGGTGGTAGTGACGGATGTGACGCCCCCGGACGCCGAGAAGAACAATGGAGAGGAAGCAAGCACTACTGAGAAACAACAGCCGCCTGTTTTCAACAAGCGGATAAAGGACGAAGAGAATGCTGGCGGATAAAGGACGAAAACAATTGGCAGAAGCAAGGTAGTTGAAGAAACGGATGAAAACGGAAGCTAAACTCAAATCGCCTCCAAGGAATAGTTAGAAAAAGTTATAAACTATGTCCCGCTTCATAGTTTAATGTAATTATTAAATTATTTAATGGTTCTCGGCTCCGTGGAGTATTTTTGGACATTTGAGCCTAACATATAAACTACTGAAAAAAAGTCTCAAAAATTGCATTCGATATAATGTATATAGAAAAGTCAAAGTGATCCGATGTCAGCGCTGTGGTAAAGGATTCGCGAAACTAATAATGTATAAATTGATAAAAAAATTGACTGACGAGAAAGAGTTACGTCTGCTTGTCTGTGGTTTTTTGTTTAGCTTTCGTTTCTTAGGTGGCTCGTTCGCCATTGGTTCATCATTAGTTACCATCAGTTGCATTCGTTTAAAACTGCTTTGTTAGTCTTAATGGGTATTGAGTCTAAAATTTCAAGGTTCACAGTCGTGAAAGCCATTTTTGGTGTTTTAAAACGATCGTATAGTTTTTCTTTATCGTTAGTTTTTAACACAACCTTGGAGTTTTCAATTCTAGTAGGTGCCAACTTCCCCACCAGCTGAGTACGATGCAGTCAATAATGAACATACCTATGATGAAGAATGGATGTTTAGGTATAACAGATGATAAATTTTCCTATTATGGTCAGTGATTGAAGGAGTGGTTGACTTGAACATGTTTGCAGCCTAAATTTAAACCTGCAGGAAAAGAAAATCAATGTATTTATTTCGATGCGTCCAGAGAGGTCGTTGAATTATCAGTGAAAGAACATCAGCATCTCGAAGTTGCTCCCACTGACCTATTCAGATTTTCCTATGAGATAACCGGCCCCGGATATATGAAACTTCAACACGAGACACGGAATGATCACCAGCTTGGCTAATAAACCCTTTGTGTCGTTGTTGATGAATCGACTAGACCGAATCCAATCAATATGCATTGAAATGTATTACATAAAGCTACCACTACTCAGGAGTCCGTTCACTCTGCTCTAATGTTGTACAGACTCATACTTTACCATGTAAGGGATAATTACATTTCGACTTTGGAGATAGCCTTTTCACTTTCTTTACTAAATGACATGAACATTAAATTCGAAGACATTGTTAGATTGGAAGACTTTTTCAATCTAAAAGCTGTTGTAAATTCCGATGCAAATATCATCCACTTTGCACATTTCAATCTGTAGGTCTCAGGCCGCCAGGTTAGTGGCAAGGTAGCTACTAATTGTTTAGTTATAAAACTTTATGATGAATGGCACACGCAAGGGCTGATCGGATTGCATCGAGAGATGCAGGTAATGTTGGATTAATATTACTTATTAGCTGACATTCGACATTTGTAACTATTAACTGCCGGGATGGCTGGCACGAAAGAGCGCCGGCTCATCTTCTCGACCAGCGGCACGTCCCAGTTCAATAGTTCAAGTTCGGACGGTGCTGGGAAGTGACAATTAGCTAAGTATACAATAATACAACTCATCTCATCCGTGGCGGAAAAAAAAAACATTCACGCCTTGTTGAACTTTTGAGTAAATATGCAAACATTCAAGAAGAAGGATGCTAAAAGTTAAGTGTGTATCATTAGAGCGTCATCGGTGCTATAAAAAGGTAAATTTTATATGGGTCCATATCAATCCTGGTAAGATTTGCAACGAGGGGTGGAGCAGGCGTTTCATTGAGCAAATAGTAAATTCCATTTTACGATGCTAGTACAGGTGCTGCTTTCCTGATTTACTGAGAAGCGAAAAGCTCAAGCGGTAATTTTTTTTTAATATGACTATTGTATGGTACCTTCAACATCTGATGTGATTGACATACCGGTGATGGTAAAAATTTGCACTTATCATCCAGCATAAAGAAATCTGTTCGCAAGGCACGACGCACCATGCACCTTTTGTGACCGATTGTCCACTCATCGCGTTCACTTTCAATAAATATTGCATATGTGTAGTGGCTCTCAGCGTGATGCAGTTTAGGTTTTCTATACCCGTGTAGGAAGTAAACAGCCAGCGTGCATAATGCTGTTAAAATATCCGGCTGCAAATGTACGCTCGCCCGCTTTCATCATACACCACTTGATATGACGAGTGCCAAGTAGGTGGCTAAGAGTCACGCGGCTGGTAATTGTTTGTTTTAAGAGAAAATTTTACAGCCCTAAATCATGTCTTAATGGCTTTAGCGTGAATTATTTGGGGCCTTCCATAGCTCAGTCAGTAAAGGCGCAGCTACAAAGCAAGATCATGCTGGAGGTGGTTGGGTCCGAATCCCGGTCCGGTCTAGGAATTTTTCGGGTTGGAAAAGTTGGAAGTGCATCTAGACACCTATAGTTGAGAGCACGCAATTAGCTATGATATGCGATAAACAATAAGCTTGAAATGCAAGGAAGATGAAGAATAAATAATTTTTGTATGGATTTTTGCATTTTTTTAAATGCTTACTTTGTAGTCAATATTGAGTCTTTTATAGTAATTATTTGGTATTTTGCAGTTACCGTGTAGAGCAGAGAATACATATTTTCTTCTGGCTACCAGCTCCAGTGGAGACATGCACTGCCGCTCATCGCAAGTCGGTCCCATTTGCGTTTTTGTCAAAACTGCGATTTTCAATGGAAGTGTTAGCTACCCGAGCAAAGTCTGAGATCAAATTTAAATCTAAATTTGATGTTGTGATTTCGCTGATAATGATTACTCAGGCTGCTGTCAATTTGCTGTCATTTTGATGCTGTACTTTGCTCGGGTAATCACTCATAGATTCATTATACTGCCTGAACTCAATATCTTTGTTCTGGAAATGCTTGGAAAAACAATAAAACCAGTTGTCCCATTACATAAGAAGCAATGGTACAAAACAAACCTAAAACACGTTTGTTCTCGGCTTGCTGAGATATGGGACGGACTTGTCATGAGCTGCAGTGTACTTGGGGATGAGTCTCTGTTGCGAGGGTCTTTATTGCTAGAACAGGAAAATACAACCACGAGTTTAAACGAACAAGATCATACCACCATACCCCCACAGACGCCCTTTATATGATGTTCACACTATGGACCTGTAACAGTTTCCAACCCTTTTCATGATACAAGCGCTTTATCATGTTTTTAAAACGTTTTATTCCCATACGATTTTGACAACTCTGTACCACCTGCTTGTAACTAGATATTCTCTAAGAGGATAAGGTGACAATTGGCTTCTTCCTATTTTATTTCTATCTCTATCTCTATCTTTATCTATCTCTATCTCTATCTTACGCACATGAAATCGGCCAAACAGGAGCTGGTTCACGTTTGACAGAAAAGTGGTTCATTTTCGCCCCCATATTGTCACCTCTTCTCTTAGGATATTCTGAATAACGTGTTTAAAGGGTGATACGGTCAAAATTTGGTCAATATCAACTTGACGTATTTCTTTCAATTTTGCATTTAAAAAACCTGAACACCCCTCATTTTGAAGGTGTGTGTGTGTAGAATGTTGCTCCTATTTTGATTTTGGAATTCACTCTTCAGTTGTCAAAATGCCGTCCAAGCAAGAAGAGCAGCGTATCAAAATTTTGCTCGCGCATCGCGAAAATCCGAGCTACTCGCACGCAAAGTTGGCAAAATCGCTAAAAGTTGCCAAATCAACCGTTACAAATGTAATTAAAGTGTTTGGGGAACGTTTGTCGACAGCCAGGAAGTCTGGATCGGGGGGAAATCGAAAACCGGAAGCCGCTGAGACGACAAAGAGAGTTGCCGGTAGTTTCAAGCGAAACCCTAACCTCTCTCTCCGAGATGCCGCAAATAAGCAAATAAGTACACGACGATGCTGACGAAGTTTGACTGCGTGGTAATGGACGACGAAACCTACGTCAAAGCCGACTACAAGCAGCTTCCGGGACAGGAGTTTTATACGGCAAAAGGAAGGGGAAAGGTAGCAGATGTTTTCAAGCACATGAAACTGTCAAAGTTCACAAAGAAATATCTGGTTTGGCAAGCCATCTGTACCTGTGGCTTGAAAAGCAGCATTTTCATAGCTTCCGGGACTGTCAACCAAGAAATTTACGTGAAAGAGTGTTTGATTAATCGTCTGCTGCCTTTCCTGAAGAAACACGGTTGTTCCGTACTGTTTTGGCCGGATTTGGCATCTTGCCATTACGGTAAAAAGGCCATGGAGTGGTACGCCGCCAACAACGTGCAGGTGGTTCCCAAGGACAAGAACCCTCCCAACACGCCAGAGCTCCGCCCAATTGAGAAATACTGGGCTATTGTCAAGCGGAACCTAAAGAAGACCAAAAAACTGCTAAGGGCGAGCAGCAGTTCAAGGCAAACTGGCTTTCTGCGGCGAAGAAGGTGGACAAGGTGGCTGTACAAAATCTGATGGCAGGGGTCAAGCGTAAGGCCCGGCAATTCGAATTTGGAAAAGTGGAAGCCTAACTGAATATTTTTCCTGAATTTTATACTAATTGAACTTGAAAAAGAAATTTAATTTGATTTTTTAAATAAACGATTTCACCGATTTACACGCGTTTTCCCTTGAACAAATTTTGACCGTATCACCCTTTAAAATGGGGTTCGAACTTCTCGAATCAGGTCTAAAATCACGCTTTATCACAGCCCTGCAATAGATTTGACGTCTCATAATGCATTTTCATCGCATTCGCTGTCAACAAAATTTATTAAATTCTTTCGTTTTTTTTAATTGGCAAAGTATCGTTTCGTCCTGGAAAAAGTTCTCACCGTGCTTCTTGCATCATAAGGTTAGTTTCTCTTAAAATGAAGCAAGCAATGATTGATTTTTTTTTGTTTTTTTCTTCAGCTCTTCCCGTGTCCCCTTCCAATCGAACGTTCCAATTAATTGGAACGATTCTCGTGCTCGTGTGTGTGTCTTGTTTCAGTGTGATTATGGATTCTGAGCAAAAACGCAGAAAATGCAACCGATGGACTACAGAGCACATGATATATTAGTAGAAATATGGGCAGAAAAAAATTCATAATCTGCGCGGTGCTCCGCGGAACAACCATAGAGGTAACTCTAAGACTAGAAGGTCACGAAATAACGTGCTCAACTTTTTGGCTCAGCGCTGGTACTCTCTTCGGTCCCAAGCTAACCGATTCACCCCTCAAAACATAGGAAAAACCAATAACCCTTCATTTTATCTGTCAAACTTTCATAGCGAATCAAAACAAACATTGCGTAGTACTAGAATTCCGGCTAGAATGGGGTACGTTAATCGTTTGCTTGGGACCAATAGGCTAGTCAAGTAGTGAGCCAATTTAAAATCGTTACTTTCGTATTGATTGTTGGAACAACCATGTGTTCCAGGAGATGAAGCTGGCTCTCCAGGAAAACATTGTAGAGGCAACGGTGGAAGACATCAAAGGCCGCATCCATAACCTAAATACCAGTAGATAATATGCATGTTTATTGTTTTTAATGCAATATTGTTGTTATTCATATAATTTTTAAATTTAACACAGCAAAGAGAAATCAAAAATGGAGCCATCAGGCGGTTCCCCATCTGTATGGCCTTTTTATGAAAAAGTTCATGATATACTTGGCAAGCATGCCATTAATAATCTGGAAACGTTGATCGAGGATAGCATAATGCTGCCAGGTATAATTCGTATGAAATGATAATGGAAGACAGTTTATTTATTGAAAACCATACAGAAACACCCGAAGAAATCCAGGTCCAGTCCAGTCTGAAGAATGACTGGATTACGAGATGAGGTCACCTGACCTTGACGGGATACTAACTCTATCTCCGGGACCACCACATTCGGGAACTTCGCAATCGACTCCACAGACTGTAAAGAAGAAGAAAAATAACTTTCAAGCCGAGATTCTCAAGTGATGGGATATCCTAGAAGATCAGGCTAAACAAGAAAAACCGAGGGGGGCGCTCTACCTACGATGTAGGAAAATTTTGTTTTGCTGTGGTTAGCTGCGCACACGCTGAGTAGATAGAAAGCAGATTGATGACGATTCTGAAGATTTCCTGCAAAAAATTGATGCGCGATGCAAGTAGATGCGAAAAATGATAGAAGATTGTTCGAAGATTCATTCGCTAGTACGAGATTTTTCGAGTATCTAGAAGTGAGATTTAGATGTGTCGCCCCCCTCGAGAAAAACGACAACGGGAGATCGACGAACAAATCTTGCACCAGGAAGCACGTCGGACAGAGCTGCTTGAGAAGTTTGTGCAGGAGTCAGCCGAGCTGAAGGATGCATTTATAAGTTACTTAAAGGGGCTTATTACGGATGTCACTTCACGGTGAAAACTTGTCACTTGTCGTCACGGTGAAGTGATTCCCATTTGATTTGTATGGCAATCACGGCTCTTATTATGAGTATGAGCGAATCCAAACACATAAAGCAACCAACGATACAGACAAAACGGTTGCTACGACTACCATGACAAACTCGCTCTGTAACAAAGCTCGATCCGAGTGGTAGAAGGATAATGATATATTGCTTGCCTGCTTTGTTGCAATATACACGGATGAGGACATAGCTTGATATGAATCGGGAAAAGACATAACAAAAAAAATCCCATTAACACACGTGTATCATCTTCGGCTTTACTTCGTGAAGCAGCTTGCCAACAATTTGCTCGTTTCCTTCTACCGCCCCGAATGAGTTGTGTCGCACGGGCTGCTTGTCATGAAAAAGTACAAAGAAGATTATATCATTATTGCTTTCGACTTCTGACATAGCGTTATTATTCGGTTCGATGATCGCTTGTCATTTTTTCATTTGGAGATATTTTTGATTCCTTGTGAGTATCACTTCCTTATCACCGTGTAGTGACACCCGTAATAAAGCCCAAATAGTCACGTTTAAGATTTGCTTGTTATATACAGTTTTTAAATGCGCTTTGTAATATTGTGAATTTATTGTTGAAGAGGGAAAAACGGGTGGTTTTGTTTGCATGGAGAGTCACCCAGAAATATTTTTTGCTGCAAAATTTAGTTTATTGTACAGTAATTATTTTCTTTTGAGGTTCCTAATGCCTAATCTCTTCGGCACTCGCATTTTTGTTTCCGATTTTCGTTTCCATCGTGGGTTGAACCAAAACTTTATCATCCTTTAGTTGATTTAACAACCATGATATATTTAAATCGTCGTTTCGGTCATTTAAATAATTGTGCAAACTACAACTACTTTTTATGATTAAAGACACATTGTCCATCGAATTGTCAATTCTCTTTCCCACTCTCCTGAAGCGTGCTTTCAGATGTCCGAAAGCGTTTTCGACAACTCTTCGGTACTTAGAAAGTGCATAATTAAAATTACGCTTTAGATCTTCTTGTTGTAGCTGGAAAAGGTATGGCTTCATCATATTAGCTGAAAGCCGGAAGGCTGAATCTCCGATCAGCACAATGGGAACCTGAACACCGTGAATTCTTCGTGTCATTTGCTGCAAAACCAGACTGTGCAGAATTTGCTGCTTCAATTTGGAAGACTCGTACAGCTGCGAATCGTTGCACCGACCAGGACTGCCAACGTTGATATAGAGGAAGCGAAATCTAAAATAAAAATAATATATAATTTTGCTTGAGTACAACATCACGAAAACAATTTTATTTTATTTTACTCGTGGACAATTAGAGCCAGCAAGTTCGTGGAATACCACCCTTTATACCCTTTAATCCAAGTTTTTCAAACCCGGATATGCAGTCCTCCAGAGTGTCCCTCACTAACGGGAAAAAGTTCAAAACTTTAGGTTGTAGGGTATCCCATACAGATTGGCAAAATTCCAGCAAGATATAGCACGTTGCCGATTTGCCGATACCAAAAAGAATTGCAATCGTCCGCTACTCTGATGACGACCCAAGGACATAAACAGCGACAGCGATCCGCTTTTCCAAAGGTATTGCCTTTCTGAGCACGATCGTTTCCTGTTGTAACAAAGACAGCAAACTGCAAAGCTCTTGGAAGCAACCACGGCTCATGCGGAAGTTTTCTTAAAAAAAAATCTTCTCCGTCCTCTCGGCAGTCAACTTCCCAAAAGTATTGCGACCGTTCCTGAAATATCAATAATAAATCTTCGTTAACTAACACAAATTTGAAAAAAAGAAATATCTTGACCCAAATTCGAGGAACCGATGTATTCTTTTACACCACCACCATTAAGAGTGTCTGCTGCTTCCGAAGCTCGAAAATCGTATTGGCACATCCCCAGCGTTTCCTCCAAAGCCGCGTCATTGATTCCTCAAATAAATCATTGAGGATTCTCATTTTTCTTTCAACAGTTTGAAGAAACATGAAGATGGGAACGTTATTTGTTTCCATTTATGAATTGAGTCTTGTACTTTAAAAATAAAAAGTGGTTTTCCGGCTTAGACAATGTAAACAAAAACATTGGAAACCAAAACAACCACCGAGCTGTCAACTTGTATCACCAAAAACATAATGTGAACGGTTTTGTTGCAGAGTTGTATTAAGTATCGAATAACATGTTACAACTCTCTAATCTGAACAAGGCATTAGCTTCAACTCAGTTTTAGACGTTTTTCATTTCTTTGGGTTTTGTTCAATTGTTATTTATTCGATTGGAGAAATTTCTAAAAGCGTAGGTCACTCAGCGCTGAGTGACCATGCTTTTAAAAAATTATCCATACGAATGAGTAAAAGTGAGTCGTTAAAGTAAAATTCGTTTTCAATGTACATTTATATTTGATTTTTCCTGATTTAAAAAAACATATATATATATATATATATATAAGTTGCACTAAATTAGGTTTCAGTATGAGATCCCACGATAAAAAATACGTGAAACAGAATTGAATGTATTTTTGTGGCATAGATAACCGGCTGAAAAAACGAACGTCCCCTAAAACAAAAAAAAAATAGGTCTGTTCCCGTACTTGCTTTTTGACGTAGAACTACGTCTTTGTCGACTATACTGGGGTGCAAATCAAAAAATATGTGTGGTGAAGGAGTGTTAGGTTTTGAACGCTTGTAACTTTGTCATTTATAGATGAAATTAAAATTCAAATATGCCAATCGATAGGATATTACATTACGAACCTGTTGAAATAAATGTTTATACATAAATATTTTTCTGTAATTAAACTTTTTTAAATGTACAAATGATAATTTTATCACTGATTTCATGAAATAAGCCTTTTTTCCAAACCCAGTCATCATAAACAAATACCACTTGGTTGCACATCATTCTGCTTGAACCTGAAAAGATATAAATCAGCGCTGCTGTCATGCTTTTGCTCATTTTCGCTTCGGACGGCGTGGCACTTGGTCCTGCAGTAAGCAGGACCAAATCAGCGGCTAAAGGTGGATCACGGCGTGACCAAAATGAGGAAAAGTAATGTATGTAAACCCCCTCCCCCTTTCACAACAACCTCTCCCCCTCCCCTCTTCACAACAATCTCTCCCCCCCCCTCAACAACCTCTCCTAACCCCCCCCCCCCTCACTCATCAACACTCATCAACAACCTTTCCTAACCCCCGCCCCCACTCATCAACAACCTCTCCTACCCCCCCCCCCCCCCTCAAATCAACAAATCAATATCTAAATATCAAATATCAAATCAACGTGATCAACAAATCAATATCTATGTGTCGGCCACATACTAATATATGTACATATAAAAACCATGCGTGACCACACATACTATTCATTTGCGTATTAATTTCATGTGTACTTCTGAGTGGATTCTGTTTATGTGTGGTCAAATGAAAATCATGTGGAATTTCACATGGATATTTGTCAAGAAAAATGTGAAAATTGTTTTGAGTCAACCATAACCGAAACATTTTTTTTCCTTTGGTTTGTTTTTTTCCGTCGATCTTGTTTTCCGTGCTGAGCACCAATGCTACCGACGTGCCAGGAAGGCAGCTCCCACACCTGGACCCTACATATCGACCCATCAACTCATGAACCGGGGACCAACGGCTTTACTTCCCATCCGAAGGAAGGCGTGATCAGAGATGTTATGCCTCAGAACATCACGGCGGCGTCGGCTGGGATTGAACCCAGGCCTGCTGGGGTGAGAGGTAATTACGCTTACCACTACACCACCGGCGCCGTTCTAACCGAAACATTGAAATACTTGAAAATTTTAAGATAAAGTATAATAGTCAAAAATGCATGAAAAACATCAATTTTGTGTGGTTCTACGTCATACTGCGGTCGTGTCTAGGACACAACCCTTTATTTATTTTTGCTTTTCCTGTAAGATGATGCAGCTTTCTGTAAGTTGCTCAAGAAAATAATATGGCGCAGAAAGTACGGGAACATACTTTTGCTTTTTGCTGAACAGAATCTTACAGAAAAGCAAATACAAGAACAAACCTAACAATTGCTGGGCTGTGCAGTCAAAACAATCGAGATAATAAAATCGTTCATCAGAGAGCACGAGAGTTCCTCAGAGTTACTCTGGTTTTCTCACTGTCTTCCCCCTCGCCTAAAATGCTTCGTACAAAATATACAAATCAGAACTGCTCCTACATCATTCCACTGAACTGATTTTTTTTTTCATTCACAAAGTAGGCCTTGGATAGCGATGTTAAATAATAGCGAATTCTTTTATTGTTCAGTTCCAACCTGGATCGAGTATCAAGATTGGGTCTGCTTGTTTTCGGACAAACGCCAATTTGCTCGTTTGTTTTAAAAACCTAGCTCAGGTTGAGATTCGCACTGACAAAAAGTTCGGTTTCGCACTGGGTTGGAACTGGTTCCAAACCCGATAAAAAACGAATTCGCTTTAAGAGACGTGCGAAGGCTGAAACCAAAAGTTACAATCGTGGTTCCAATCGAGAAATGTAAATAAACACTAAAAAAAGCAATTTTTGAGATTAAAAAAATTATAACTAAGTTTGTGCATGAAAAGACTTAGTATAATTCATCAATCAATTCAGCCCTATTATAATCCTTTACATCACCATAAATTGCGGCCTCTGTTCCCTCGTTCAATTTCGAAACAATTTCAAAAACAGGAACTGCACCCGGATCTGCTAATAGTTTCCCGCGCTCCGATGCCACGTATAAATCTAAATCGTAATTGAAATGTAGCTGAAATATAATAAATCAGTTTAAAATCGACTATCATCTAAACGACAATTCAATCATAGAAAACAGACGTAACTCTTTGAATGAGTTTTTCTTTAAAACATTGTAGCTAAAAAATAGAACCTCAGTAATGACATCTCTCGACCTTTTCGCGGAAAATCTGCCATCTAGCTAAGTCGCAAACAATGTTGCATGCAAGGTAAACAGAATACATATATAGAAACGTCTAGCCGGCGCCGATGGTGTAGTGGTAAGCGTGACTACTTTCTGTGGGTGGGATTTTTCTGAGGCATAAAAATCTCTGGTCACGTCTTCCTTCGGAAGGGAAGTAAAGCCGTTGGTCACGGTCCATGTGTGTTGAATGGGTGCGATATCCTACGCAGGTGTGGAAGCTGCCTTTCTGCCTTTCTCCGTCGGTGATTGGCACTAGATTGCGGAACAGAGACCGACGTTAAATAAAGGAATGAAGAAGAAGAAGCATATAGAACGGTGAGTAGTTCGCGGAAATGATAATACTTAAATCAACCGTTATGACTTCACCCCAAGGAGTTATTAATTTTGGCGAAACCGAAATTTTTGTCAGTGCGAACCTCAACCTGAGCTAGGTTTTAAAAACAAACGAGCAAACTGACGTTTGTCAGAAAACAAGCAGACCCAATCTTGATACCCGATCCAGGTTGGAACTGAATAATAAACGAATTCGCTATAAGTAATAAAGAAATTAAGTCAAATTTCATAACGCTTCCATTTCCTGATTTGATGATTATGCTGCGCTACTATTATTTGCAGCATCCGTGATTATTTGATTTAATTTGATTCACATGGGGGAGAAGGTTGGCGGATGTTCACGGTTCATTTTTTATTCCTCACACAGGCGGATGAGGATGCCGATAATCTCTCAAAAACTGTCCACGTGGTTTGTGGACAGCTCCCAAATAGACTGTGTATGAATCGTATTAATCCAACCATAGAGATTGCTAAAGTATGATTGTGTCAGTGATTTGTTTTCATCAGGAAAATTTTCCGCTATGAAATTTTTTTCCCGATGAAAACAATTTCCGTATACGTATACGTGACGTAGTGTGCGTACGATAAACGTCAGCAATCTCTTTACAGCACAGCAGGGCATTATTTCAAATACACGCTGAACGAGGTGAGCTTTTGAAACATTTCAATTATGTAGCTTTGATATAAGACCGCACGCTTGAAAGAGTGAACAACCTAGAGCTTTCATCGGAGCTTTATAGCGGTACGAATGTTGTCGGAATTAAAGAGGTTGAATCTGTATTCAGTTTCTTTAGTCTAAATAAATTGCTTGGGATGAATCGAATGTGTGATTATAATTAGGTACAGCCTGCATGGTCCTTGGGACTAGCTCAAAATTGAGCAGAATTCAAAGTGAACAATGTATTAGGTCCTAAGTAACATTAGCAGATTCTCTTCGTTGACTTTCTCTTCGCATTCTCACGGCCACGTTAAGACTTTCCCTGGAAAGTTTCCCAGCTGTTTTCAGCACACAGTTCGATGAATGCTGTTATTATCTAGCTTCTAATACGACAAACACGACAAGAAACGGTAGAACCCAATTTATTAACGAAAGAGAGTTTTATCGGATCCAAACGGTTCTACACAAGTGGAAATTAATATAAGGACACTTTAAAAACCATGGCTCCTCCCAAATCTAAGAATCAGAGGAATTATATATCATGTGTGTTTGGAAGCCACATATTCATGCTACAATATGAGCCTAAAAAAGAACCAATTACATCATGTACGTAGGAAAAAATAAATCGAAATGTGATTTTATCCTTCGGAAATAAATATAAGGACGCTATACAAAAATGTATGGGAAATTTTAAAACATTATTTAGCATGTCAACAATTATGGTGGCACCAAAATAACCAAAGAGGTAGTTCAAATAATCATTAAACTTTATTTCTGAAAAGTTATAAGCAGATCCAATCGCTAGAAGTTCTCGAACATCACCAAAATCATTAGTTGAACTGTCATATGTCAACTATATGTCAAATTGTCATGAGCCTCTCGGATTTGCTGAGGTTTCGGAAATTACCTGAGTTTCTTGGAACACTTTTAAAGGTTCAGAAATTTCCTTCAATAGATTGTGGTATCCTAAAGTTTACACCATGTTATGTGTCCAATAAGTGTACTCGCCATCAAATACAAACTCTCTTCCTCGACATCTCATTACACACTGAAGTAAGCACCAACATTAAATCTGTTAGATACCACATCCTCCCATTGCACAAAATGTAGGATAGAAATCCTAAATCGATTCTTGTCGTGCATCGACAGCATCAATTTATGTTAAATTCTCTATACAGCATCTAAAAATTCTATGCTTTGCTAAACATGCTATACAGCCTCTGATTTTGTGTGACTTCTTGTATATGTTCACGCACTACGTCAATTTGAATTCTAATCTTGAGAGAGGTATAATTTTGAGGTTTTTTTTAGATTTCTCGCGTCACTTTTCAAATAGACCAATGTAACATATCCACCATTTTGAGAAAATCGAAGTTGAAGTTCGACAGATTATTATTTTAACTGTTTAAAAATAATACATTTTGCAATACTATTTTTAATGTAGTCAGTGTATAATAACGTTGAAAATTCAGAAGAAACGGTAAATCACAATTTTACTATGAATTTCATGCTACAACATAGAAAAAACCACATAGGACGTTTTGACAAGTCGAGTTGTACATCGGACATGTTACATTGGACGATTTTTCTCAATGACATAATCAATGAGTGTTACATTGGACGTTTTGTCTACATGATACTAGATTCCCTTTCACAGATTTCAGAGTATAGTACCTAACTTTAGATTGGCCCCGCCTTTGGAAAATGAGCATCAATCATGTTAGGCAGTCCGAATGACCGAAGTAACAATCATATACCCATCATTTCAAACTGTACATTGGACAATTTTTGATCGATGATTTTCTTAAATAAATGAAAGTAAATTCGCATGGGTGTTTTTGTATCCCATACAATGATAGAAGAGCAATAGCTTATATCGCTTAACTCGATTTGTTTACATTTGTTACATTGGTCTAGTTGAAAAGTGACGCGAGATTTCTTCAATTTAGTGGAACATGATTTTTTTTTTTCTACAACTTGTTTTAATGCATTGAACTTGTGTTTTGAAGACTTGACGACTTTGGCAAAGTTGTTTATCTTGATAAAATAAACAACTTTTCTTAAGACGTTAAAAGTTCACAGCCTACTGTTTAACTCCATATAACTTGGAACCAGTAGACTTTAAAATCTAACGTTTTTGAAAGAGCTGTTCATTTTGTCAAGATAAACAACATTGCTGAACACATACATACGAACGTCAGAGAAAGAAGTTAGATTGCGGCGCCATCTTTGCGGAAGAGTTTTGAACTATTTGTTTATATCAATAGATGGTCCTTATTATGTTGAGAAACTTTGCCTGAGACACCAAGTCGCGGAAATGCTTCGTTTCGGAGTTATTAAGGCTCTGAACCATTTGGCGAATTATTTTAACTTTTGGTTAAAATTTGACAGATGGAAAGTTATCGATTAACCCTGCTATCCGAGCGTGGTTACTTCTGACAGACAAGAAGTTAAATTTTGACAACTGTGGCTCGAAAACCGGTCGATCGACAGCACGGGGATTTTCGAACATAGAAAATAACTTTCGAAATGTCACTTTTAACCACGAGTTAAATTTAACTCGGCAAATGGTTCACAGCCTAATTTTGCTCCGCTACACGGTAAGAAAAAAGTACCCAACGGCCAGTTCACTTTTACCTACTTTTGACTAGTTTGCCTCATTTTCTCCTTCTAATGTTGTCAAAAAAGAAGGAGCAAAACCACCCAACAGGGGTGGTAAAGTGTGGGAACCCAACGTTGGGTATAATCATATTTACCTACTTTTGGGTACAACTAACTTACTTACTTTTAGTTAAAAAGCTAGTGGAAAATTCCATACGAACTGTACACAAGTAAATGAAAATTACATTGACCCGCTTTACCTACTTTTGGGTTCCTGCACTATAGTGCCGAGATGAGTGAAAAGAACTTAATTTTGGGTACTTTTTTTTCCTAACCGTGTAGGTTGCCTTCCTGACCCAGTGTGCAATGTAAGCATTAGACATTTTAAGAAATTGCGCTTGGTGTTTTTCTTGCCTGCTGTCCTCTGTCGCCATATTGTTATTATGAAAATGTCATTAGCCTTGGAATAAAATCCAAGAAATTCCAATAAAATAATGGCTAAATTAGAGATCCGAAATGATTTCCAGTGTGCATTGGTATGAATTTATTTATTGAGATCTATTTCCTGTAAAATTAAGATGATTCCATCAAATTCATTTGATTTCTGAAACAATCTTTTTTGTTAACTTGAATTCTATTGGAGGCGCATTTATTTAACGCTCATATTATCCCAATATACACGATAAAATGTCAAGCGCATATGTTTTGGAACTTCTATAAAGTCATATATTTTCTTTAAGATTTTCACTAATGTCACCATGAAACACAATTGATTGCATAGTGATCTTGACTCCAACACTCAAACCTATTTTTACCGTTAAAGATTTTCATATGAAAAAAAAATCAGCAGAACAGAACAGAACAACAAGCTAATTTATGGCGGTTGTTTTGAAGCAAATAAAAATTAAATTAGATTTATAACTGATTTTCTCCAAAGCGTAATAAAACTGCTTGAATACAATATTACTCTTAAAGAGGCTATGAAAACCTTTTGTAGAGAATGGGGCTTTCTTACAAAATGTTTTAAGACAGCTTTATTGTGATTCTCAAGCATGCTTTATAAACCTTATCAAGAGTGGTCCACTAAGCTGGAAGACGATCTTATAGCGGTTATCAAAAGGTTGTGCTGGAGCTATTAATTTGATTGACGGTTTTATAAAATTGATCTCAAAACCCAGTAATAGAGTGCAATAAAACAAGAAATGCTACTTGGGATAGCAACCGGTGGAAACAAACGATTTTAAATTGAACCACACTGGATTAACCTATCGGTCCCAAGTACATCGATTAACGTACCCCATTCTAGTCGAAATTCTAGTACTACACTATGTTTGTTTTAATTCGCTATGAAAGTTTGACAGATCAAATGAGGGGTTCGTGGATTTTTCCTATGTTTTGAGGGGTGCATCGATTAACTTGGGACCGAAGAGAATACCAGAGCTGAGCCAAAAAGTAGAGCACCTTCGGGACCTTAGAGTTACCTCTATGCTATAGTGTGGTAACTAGTCTGCTCACATGCACGTTCGACGGTATTTGTTTTTATTTTTGTCCATGCATGATAGAAAAAAGAGAAGTGAAGGTAAAAGATGCGATAAGATTTGTTATAAGGGATTAATGTCGGCCTCTCTTCGTCAATGACGAAGGATGTATAGAAATCTAGATAGGACTGGAATTAGGGCCTAACAGCTTTTGTAAACAATGACTTCTCTTGATGGTTCTAGAAGTTCAAGGCACGTCCGCGCAGACCAACCTAACCATCGGATAGGGGAAGTCTTTTCCTACCCGATGAGGATGTTTGTTTTGCGTGGGCGAGCCTTTTTAAAAGAAACTAAGCGATCGATTCAGCTTCTGGTGGTGAATAGGAGAACGTCAAAAAGAGTGTAGTGAGCAGAGATTTGTGCCTTGAGACATAGGAAGCGGAACGCTTTTTCACTTTCAATGATAAATTGATTCATCTGAGATGTGTGATGTGATGTGATTAGAAGCCACCACCAGTGCAGGACTTGCCATAACGTACGGTTCCTCTTAATGGCAAGATTAGACTATGCAACCCTGCAATCTTTACTGTTCCGTTGTGTGAAGGGCCAAAAACGGAGGTGTGGACCTGTAAGCTGATGCACTTACACGATATCCACTGTAGGGATAGAGAATCTCCTTCCAACGGAACGCTCTTATTACAGACATGCATAGAATGCAATACACATTTAGATTTCCGTCTGGTGTTTTATTCGAAATAGGGTGCATCAGACTCACTGTAGACTGTTAGAGCATAACTATACCCTCGATAATATCGATCCAAGGATTTCCATCAAAGAAGGCATAACTATTTCTGGGAACCACGACTCCCTCCTCCAGCCTACAATTTGTCTGATACTCTTTATCCCCCCTTCCCCATTGTAATTGAATGTAGTGCCATTAAAGATTGAAATGTGAAATTTATATTACATGTTAATACTACAAGTCATATAAAAGTTTATGTTATTCACTGTATTTTTTTTAATATAAACTTTTGACCAATATTTGTGTGATAAATGAATTGCTCACCCCAACTCCATTAAACCTCTCCTTGGGCCGATTTGACCAACTACACACCTCTCGTCACTACGGTTCTTTTGAAAATAACATCACCAACATGCAAAAACCCTTTATCCCCACCTGAACCTCTGTCCCCTTTTCATAGTTTTTCTTTCTTTATTATTATGTATTTGCCATTTTTAATATTATTATTATTAAATTATATTAAAATCTTAGCCCTTACCAATAAATTTTCACGAAAATTTTATCGTTTATTGTTATTTTTCAATAATTAGGGTAAAAGGCTTTAATGTTGGCCCATGGCTCCAAGATTTGGCCCATCGCTAAACATCTCCTAAATATTTATCAATTTTATCTTGATGAACGTGTTAATGTGGCTGTGCCAATGCATATTTTTGGTTTACTAATGTAAATTTGACCTACTACTCAATTTATGTATGGGCCTCACTTAGGAACCTTTAGGCCAACATTAGCACCTTCTTCCCTGTGTTTCATTATTTATTATTTTTATTATTATTCATCAGCATTATTATCTTTTTTAGTTGTTATAAAATATGTATTAATTCATACTTTTTATCATAGTTTTATCATTATTAACCAAATTTATATTATTATTACCATAATTTGTTTTTAATTATTTATAACTGGATGTTAATGTTCATTATTATAATTATTATTGTTATCCTATTCCGCTGTTGTTCACCTAACACCCACACACTGATGCTGTAACATCTTCATATTTTATTCTCAAACTAATTATTTATTCATCTTCTACCCCATCTGAAATCTTGCTTTCATCCTGCTTATATATCTCCTCTGCCTTCTGTTTTAATTTGACTTTGTCTTCAGCTAGCCTCTTCCAATCCGCTTTGTTGATATTATTGTATTTTCCTAAGTCCTGACTTAATGTATCCGTCCATGTAAAACCAGGTCTACCTTCTTTTTTCTTATTAAATTTCAACTTATATGCGATTTTGAGAGGATGATCTTTTTGTCGTCTTAATATATGACCATAATAGCTGATTCTACCAACTCGTAGCCTTCTTTTTATGGTCTTGCCTTTGAACTCATTTTTATTGTTTAATTGCATTGCTCCCCTATTGCAATTAATCCAAATGCTCTGCACTATAATTTTTTCATATTTAGCTAATTGCTGACGACTTCTTTTTGTAAGTGTTGATACTTTGTTTCCATATAACAGTGCTGGAGCTAATACTGTATTATAGATTAATTTTCCAATTTCCCAGGATGGCTTAAACTTTTACAAAATTCAATAACCAATTTCGAAGCTTTAACTACGTTCATGCATCTTTGCTTAGTCGTAGCTGGTCTGTTTAAGGTACCCGTTATGTTAACTCCCAAATATTTAACTGATTTAGAAACATTATACCTTTCCCATTTAAAATTATAATTGATGGCTTGTTCCCTAAGCAATTTGGCGCTCTAATTAAAACATTACTTTTTTCATTATTTATCTCTAGTCCCACACTTGGTAGACAGTCCTCAAAAGCTTTGATAATTTTTTCCAATTGCTCTTGACTTTTTGCAATTATTAAAACATCGTCTGCGAACACTAGAATTAATGGTAAGACCAACACTTCTATCCCCACCAAATTTACTTCCGGCACCATCTCTGCGACTTTCCTCAAAATATGGAAAAATTGATTCATCTGAGATGCTTTAAAACTAAATGTACAGTTGAAAAATTTAATTCTGTATCGTTTTTGCAAAGATCCTGCTGGTGTTCAGAAATATTTTTGTTGAGAAAAATTGAAAGTTAGACAAGTGTCTTAGGTTATGATCTTCCGGATTTCTGGTGTGTGAATAGTTAAGGTACAAATCAGTTCATATCTGTGGAAAATCGTACAATAAGACAATTACCGATGGAAATTGGCAAGATGTTCATTGAAAAATGCTTTAATTAGCGTTGTGAAAAATAGTTATTCTGATGTAAACGAACGGTTTGGTTGACGTTTCTTCTCGAACTCGCGTGGCGCACTCTACGTTGGCGGTGCATTAAAAAGGCCTATTTATTTTTAGTTTTCGTCAAACGTCACTGACCAAAATGACCGTTACCAACACTGGTTTCAATGCATTTCCTTCTGTCATACCAATCTACCCTGCGCATTTTTATCTCAGGTTCATGGTTTTCTTTGTTGTCAATGCAATGGTACTGAAATCTGCCATTTTTCTCTTTTTCTATAATCTTGGCTATGGGCTACACCCAGCTCAAACTTTTTCTTGTCGGTTTACTCTCTTGGCTATGAGCTAAACTCAGCACAAATATTTCTTTTGCGAATTATGTATAACGCAAATGATAACTTGGCTCTGTAAGGTTTATTCGATTGAGCCTGTATAAATAAATTAATACATAAAAAAATGCGTGAAGAGCAAACCGAAACATTGACCGTTGCGTGAAACTGGAACTTAATGAAGGCCTAAGTGCTTTTTCGTAACTTTTAGTTTTCGGATTAGAAAGATCGTCGGTTGCAGGACAGTGTTGCCGATTTATATTGGATAATCCAAAGCTATGTTGATCATTATAACATTAATTTTTGAATTACAAATGATAAGACAATACTAATAAGGAAAGGAATTCCGCATTTACTTTTCTCAAGTCCTTTTCCTCTCCTTCCCTTCCCTTCTTCTCTTTTCAGTAATGGCGCTATAACCATATGTCATATAGGGCTAGAACAAGAGTTAGTGCTCAGGTCCCAACCGCTAGAAGAATATGGAGCATCACTTAACCTTTCTAGACTATATGCTCCCAACGACACATGATTTATAAATAGCAATACAACGGAACGTACGGTACGAGATGTCCACGTTTCATCCATTTATGGGATTCTGAAGCATCGTGTTTAAATCTTGGATTTAAACAGGCCCGATGTTTCTAAATCATTTTGCCCCTCAAATGCTGCACAGTAGGCCTGGCCATTTTGATATATTTTGCGCATCTATGATGTGCAACATATACCAAATAGAAGAAAAAAGTGATGGAGGTATATCTATCATTTTCCAGGATGCTTTCATGAACTGGCTGTGTTGTTGTTAGATTAGATTAGATTAGATTATCTTAATAAAGTAACTATACTGACCATATTGAGGGGGCAAAGAGCCCCCTTCCCCCTCCTCTGGAGCCATCAGTGGCAGAAATGAAGAGCACTTACATACAGTTCTAAACAAGCTTGCTAGCATAGAACTTCTTTGTTGTTCACCTTTTTTCATATAAGGTACAACGGGGCAAGTTGAAACGCGCGGGAAAGTTGAAACGGCACGTGTGGAAGTGGAAGTTAATATTCATTGTAATTATTTTTAAGAGGCATTGTGTAGTACCGCAAACTACTGGATTAGAAATAATCTCAGTGATTATTCACTTCCGGTAAGAGATACACCCCAAGTAACAATTTTGGTTTTATGAGGGTTCTGCAGACCATGATTTAGGCTTGTAGAATGCTATAAAACCGCGATAAAACCTGCAATGTTACTTGGGACCTGCCGTTTTAACTTGCCGCGGTGTACCTTAATAAGATTCATTTGGAAAAGCATCATCATTTCGTTGAACCCATAATGAGCTTTGTTCATATTCATTTATTTACTTTTACAGTAAGTCAATCGCCAGGGTATTTCTTTTGCTATGAATGCCGTTCCTTCGAATGTATCATATTTGTGGTAAACCCAAACAAAAGCTCGAAAGCGTGGCTTCCATTCTAAACTTCACATGCGATGCATGTCAGCGTGGCTAGCTCGTCAGTCAGTCAACTGACCCGATGCAAAACATGAACTCGGCAGCGTTGTGAATGTCCTGCGAATGCTACATAATATATAGCATAGTTTGTACCTGCCCACACTCTCACGGGGATTTCCTTGGAAGCTAAAGCAAAAAGGGATGCACGCGATGTTATGTGCGTCTAGCACAGCGTCGTCATTGCCGCCGACATCACCTTCATTGCCGTCGATCCCAGAAGGAAAAGTGGAATAACCTTTTTTTCCTCCGAAGGCAGCATACTCTGGCCCAATCCTGTTTGCCTTTCCCTCGGGCTAGTTTCATATGTTAGTCATTATTAAATTAATGCCACTGAAAAGTAGGACTCGAGCAGACCTAGAAACGGAACGGTTATTTAAAATAGTTTGGTTTGAACTGGAGGTTCCCCGTTTCTTCACAGGATACCGTTGCAAACGTTTTGCTTAGCGTGATTGTATACAGGAGCTCCGGAAAGGATAACTTTTCCAGGGATTGTTAATTTGCTGTAATAGATAAAGTAATTACTGAAAGCAAGTTTGTACATCCAATTTACTCAGTTGTTTGCATGGAACACAAACCTTAATGGGGCCAAAATCACTGTTAACGACCTAACACAATCAAGAATCCATCGTATTATATTAATTCTAACCGCACTTCCGGTTTGAATCAAACTTCCCGACAATAAATACAGCACGTTCAGCTTTACTACCAGGAGCCATATAGTAAAGCTCAAATTACGCCCTAATGGCACTTTTACTCGTGCGCCAAATCCTGTCCTCATCGGCATTCACCGTAAACAAACTGCCGAATTTCTACTCCCACTCTCGAAATTATTTTCCCTCCCTCTTATTTACTTAACATCAGCTGATGGGATGTTGGACGTCGGCATCGTTGAGTATCATTTCTTGCCCCTTTTTCCTTCCTGGTTCGACTTTTGCAGCATAAATACACGTAGGGGCATGGATAGACGAACAACATATGTACGTACCTACATGGGCCTGTGTGACGTGGCAGACGTCAGTCGCCTCAATGTTGGTTGGCTTGTGCTTCTGCTTCAGTCGTGTGAGAGGACTTTACTATTTTATGATCGCAGGGTGCACGGGCTTTCCAGCCGCCCATTACCACCCACTTGCGCTCGAATCAACGGAGTCACTTGGTAGATAGTGGTGAACATTCGTCAACTGTTTGAATGGGGTGCGTTTAGTAGACTATCGGATAAAGGCGCATTTATTTTTTTTAAATTTTTACTTTTTTACTAGGTAACATCTGGTTAAGTGAGAAGCCAATGAACATTTATGTACACGGAAAGACGAAACAACTCAAAATTAAGTCATTTGTACTCACCTTGACACCTAAGTGCAACCAGTCAAAATTGAGTTTTTTGCGAAGTATCCAATTTTATGTCTTATAGAAAGACATCGTTTTGAGTTGAATGTAACTATTTCAAGAAGAGTGAACATTAGGTAAATATTACTTAAAAGTAAGTATTCATTTAAAAATTATTAAAATAAAATATTATTCAATTGTTTTTCTCCAAAACTATAATTTAGTATTGAACCCAATACAGAAGTTTTATTTATTGATGTTAAAATAAATCATGTTACACAGGTAATTAAAAACTTAGAAGTTATGACAATATTGAATTTAATTTGAGCTGGTCGAGTTCGTTTCTCACTGGTCAGGATCTTCGTCGGCTTTTTCAATTGAATCGCACAGGAACTGTTTAGAAAAAAAGGGTACACACAAATCAATCAACTCACCAATCAGGATTCTTAGTTTCACTGTCCTCGGTGCACTTCGCGACTGGCATAATCATCATCCGGCCGGTGGAGGCCATTTTGCTCATAAATGATCCTCTTACCTGACCCGAGGCCTAACCAATAAATGGAGCAAGGATGCCTCTTCAGTGATTCCAGAAATCGCAGGGAAATCTATAAGGTGGAATGAAATTGAAAATACCCTTACAATTTATATTATTTAATTTACCATTTACCTTCTTCTGTTTAGTTCCAGACGAGGTTTCAGCAGCAAATTTCACCAATTGCACATTGTTGAATTTGATTTCGGAAGTGCAAATTCTGCTGCAGGATAACGGCTACTTGCCCGAAATGAACATGGTCACACGTTGGGATTTTTCATCCAAAATGAAGTGTCATTTCAACACTTGATTCTGGATACTTTAAAGCACGGAAACCAAAACAACTTAAAATCTTTAAAGCCCTCAAAAGTAGCAACCCACACAAGACTACTGTTTGAGTACAATTAACATAAGTGTAATTGTTTTGGTTACACCTCAAGATTATGTTAAAAGTACCTATCAATGAGAACAGAATTGTATCCAACACAGTACTGTTAACGGAGTAGGGTAAACGCTCCTATAGTTGCGGTACGTTAGAAGCGTTAGGTTCCTATAGTTGTGTATTGAGTCTCCATGCACAACTATAGGAACCTAACGCTTCTAACGTACCGCAACTATAGGAGCGTTTCCCCTACTTAATTTTAGGTACTTTCTATCTCGATTTTGAGTTGTATTGTTTCTCCGTGTAGAGTGTTTCATATGCCCCAACGGGAAACTGCCTGGTAAACTCAACTGTAAACAGAGCAGAAAGTTTTTAAAAACAATTTTTCAAATTTTAAGAACACTATTTCGACACAAAGGCATAGGAGGATAGTAATGAGTTCTTTGGATGTTTCTTGGGTGGTTTATCTGTGCTTTCAATTTCTTCAATTCTTCCAACCGTTTGTCCTTCTCTTCACTCCTTTTCCGTTTCCTGTCCGTCCAGTCTACGATAACAAACTTGTAGAAGTAATAGCGTCCTTAAATACCGGTGGCTGCTGATTCATGGCATTGCTTAAGGGCCACCCACATTTGATCCGGCTAGTTTCCAACTGTCAAATTTTCGTCAATGCAACATAAACGGATCTAATTTCGGTGGCCCTCTACTTTCTCTTCAGAAGTATCCTCGGTCCGGGGTGGGGTCGGGCTAAGTAATCGATCCGATCGGTCGCATTTTTACTTTAATCCATGGCACCGTGCAAATTTAGTTGAATTATTTATATTGTTATGTCTAGAGTTGTTGGTACCAGTGCTGAATTTTGTCTTTGTTAATGAAATATTTATTTTAGATTAGCGGGGCCGGTGGTGTACTGGTAAGCGTGATTGCCTCTCATCCCAAAAGGCCTGGGTTCCACCGGGATCTTCTGAGGCATAAAATCTTTAATGAAGCCTTCCTTCGGAAGGGAAGTAAAGCCGTTGGGCCCCGGTTCATGAGTTGATGGGTCGATAGGTAGGGTCCAGGTGTGGGAGCTGCCTCCCTGGCGTCGGTAGCATTGGTTCTTAGTGAAGAGGTTTTCGGATAGGCAAACAAAGGAAAAACTCACGGATTGATAGAGAGAAAATAAAAACAACGTGTATTCACTTGGTTTGATTTGGTTGTAATAAAAACGGAAATGCAACTGTCAAAACGGCCGCAGCCGAAAATACCCCAGTGGTGTGAGAAAACAGTGGGGGCACATGGAGTGCAGTGGTTGCCATCTCAACACCCCTGCTCAAGCACAGCACGTCTCCAATCCTAGCTTGGATCGAAGAACCTTGAAGACAGCTGCCGGTAGACCCTTAGTCATAAGGTCCGCCTGTTGCTCTGCCGATCACACGAACTTGATTTCGATCTTACCTTGTTGTACCAACTCACGCAGGAAGTGAAACTTGGTATCGACGTGTTTCAGCCGCTTGTAGTCCTTAGAATCCTCGGCGATCTTGATCGTGGACTGGTTGTCCTCATAGATTGGGACAGCTCCGTTCAACGGCTTCCCTAAATCTGCCAGCAACCGCATCATCCACATGGTGTGACACGCAGCTGTGCATAGCGCCGCTAGCTCCGCCTCCGTCGATGACAATGATACGGTCTGCTGTTTCCTCGTAAGCCAACTGACGGTACTCCCATACAGCTTCATCACGCAGCCGGAAACCGAACGGCGATCATTCGGATCGTTCGCCCAGTCCGCGTCACAGAAGACTTGCAGCAAGGGTACATTTTCTTCCACCTTAAACACTAGACCAACGTCCGTCGTTCCCTTGATGTAGCGGAGAATCCGTTTCAGGTGGATCCAGTGTTCTTCATTCGGGCACGACTGGAAATGGCTGAAAAAGTTCACAACCGCCGCCAGATTCGGTCTCGTTGTGATTGACGCGTACGTCAAACACCCCACCAGTTCGCGGTAGGGCTTCGACGTTCTCTGCTTCTCGTCTCCCTTCTTCAGTCTCACGCGTGTAGAGGCACATATCGTTGGCGCTCCGAACAAATTCCAGCTTGCTGATAAAACTATGGAACCTGTCGTTCCACGCTCGGGACGCTTGTTTTAACCCGTATATAGAGTGGTTTAGCCAACAGACCAGTTCACTCCCTTGCTGGAACTCTTCCGGCTGGGTCATATAAATCTCCTCTGCTAACTTGCCGTTCAAAAACGCGGTCTTGACATCCATGGTGTGAACGAACATCCGGTTCTCGTTGGCCAACGCAAGTACAGCCCGCAGCGTATCGAGCTTCACTACTGGAGAATACGTATCTGTATAATCGAAGCCTTGCTTCTGTGTAAAGCCTCTCGCAACGAGCCTCGCCTTGAACCGATCCGCCTTCCCGTCGCCGCCACGCTATACCTTGAAGACCCATTTACAGCTGATCGCCTTCCGCCCAGGCGGCAGCTTGACCAGCGTCCAAGTTTTATTCCGCTTCATGGAACTCATCTCCTCGTTCATCGCAGTCTTCCACTTTGGCCAGTCATCACGCTGCTTCAACTCGGCGATCGAATTCGGAATGTCCTCAATGAAGTTCATGGCGTTCAAAGCAAAACTGGCGTATTCCACGTCGAAATCCTTATGCCATGCGGGTGCTTACCGTACTCGTTGAGGCCGTCCGTCTCCAGTTTGACCAGGGGCTTCATCACCCAAGTTGTCATCATCAGCTTCTTCACCATCAGCGGAGTTGTATTCATCGTCTGAAACGTCTTCTTCCTCAGGACCAACGTCGCAGTCGTCGTCGGCATTGATCTGCTTCCGCTGAGGACGCCCTGTTTCGACGAAGTCTACATCGCGCGCTGTCACGATTGTCTTATTTACAGGATCCCAGACACGATATCCATTGTGCGCATAGCCGGCGAGGAGTCCTTTCCACGCCTTGGGATCGAGCTTCCGCCGTAGGTCCTTCGGCACGAACACATCACAGCCGAAAACCCGAATGTTCGACACATCAGGCTTTCTCGATTCCCACAGCTAGAACGGAGTATGCTTCTTCTCGAGCGCTGCAGTTAAACTCCTATTGACTAGGTAGGCCGCCGTCAACACAGCTTGCTCCCAGAACCTCTTGTCCACCGCCGAATCGTCCATCATGGCCCGCGCCTTTTCAACGAGCGACCGATTCATTCGCTCGCTCATCCCGTTCTGCTCCGGCGTGTATGGCACCGTCCACTCTATTTGGATGCCTTTGCGTTTTCAAAACATTTGGAATCGCTTGCCTCGATATTTTTGCCGCCGTTATCGCACTTCAGCCGCGTGATCAGTCGCTCAAACTTCGCCGTGACGAATGGCTCGTACTCCTCGAAACACTCCGCTACCTCGTCTTTCGACTTTATCAGATACACCACCGTGAAGTGGCTCCAATCATCGATGAACGTCACGAAGTATTTCATTCCGTCAAGTCCAACCGGCGTCACCGGCCCACAAACGTCCGTATGCACAAGCTCGAGCACTCGCGACGATCTTCGTTCTTCACGCGACGAGAAAGGCTTCCGCGTTTGTTTACCCACTACGCACGGTTCACAAACGATGGTATCACCGGTCGCACCAGTTGCATTCAACTTCAGTCCCGATACCATTTTGCTCTGCACCAAACACTTCAAGCTTCTTTCATTTAAATGTCCATACCGACGGTGCCACAGTTCGAAACCTTCCTGCACTCGACCACACGTCAACAACGAGGCATCATCCGCACTGTGCCTTTCGGAGTAAAGGTCTACTCCCTACAATTTATTCTTCAACGAACCGCACGCGACGATTTCCGAACCACTGTAAATGTTTACTTTTCCAGCCTCAAAAACGACGCGCATTCCAGCCTGCTCGACGCGCAACACCGAAAACAAATTGCAACGCAGCTGCGGAACGTACAGAGCGTTTTTAATTGTACAGTCTACTGACTTACCTTGAACCACCGCTACCACCTTCACCATACCGGAGTATTCCGCTCAAATCGTTTCGCCATCCTTAGCCACCGCAATCTCGATGGGTTTCTTCAAACGATACAACTCACAGAATAATCCTTTGTCACGCACAAGATGATCCGTAGCTCCCGAGTCGATGAACCACTGCGTTCGGTTCTCCTAGGAAAGGTTCACTCTGTTGACACTCACGAAACAAACACTCTTCCGTTCGCCAGACTCCGCCATATTCGCCTTCGAGTTCTGCTTCTGCTTCCGAGTTGACTTGTTCTTCTTCTCTGGACACTCGGCCAGCTTGTGGCCTTCCTTTTTGCAGCCAAAACATTTCAGCTTCCTTGCCGGCTTCGATCCGTAGAACGCTGCATCCGATTCGGAATGGGAAGACATATCCATGCCTTTCCGCTTCGTCTCTTCGTCAAGCAGGCGACATTTGACGAATTCGAGAGACAAGTTCTCCTCGGGCATGGTCTCCAATGCCGTCACAACACCGGCGCACGACGATCCCAGCGTGAGGAGCAGGTGACACACAACGTCCAAGTCATCCAAAGCAGCACCAGGGGCACGGTACTCTCGGACCAACTTTTCAAACAAGTGGAAGTGATCCTGCAGTTTACCTCCTAACCGCATCGTCAGCATTTGTCGCTTCAAGTGCATCCGGCTGGCGATGCTGCGACGCTCGAACACCCGGTGGAGTGCATCCCAGATGTCTTTTGGTGATTGCTTGTCGTGGATATACTCTAGCTGCGAGTCGTGTATCCTCGAAACGAGCAGCGATTTGCAGCGGCGATCTTTCTTAATTCGCTTTTCCAGGGCCTTTTTCCTTTCTTCCTTCCTCTGCGGCGTGTCGCCCTGCTGCTCTTGCAGCTCGTCCAAATCCGCGACGTCAGTCCGCACACACTCCAAAAGCTCTAGGAGTATTGCCATGCGGAATTTCCATGCCGCGAAATTAGAGCCATCGAACAGCGGCAACAGCAACACCGATTTTTCCTCCGTCATAACGCCCGACGAAACCGATAATTACTTTCGGACAACAAACGCGCGAAACGTAACCTGGGCCCATAACCTGAAGAGGTTTTCGGATGGACAAACAAAGGAAAAACTCACGGATTGATAGAGAGAAAATAAAAAACAACGTGTATTCACTTGGTTTGATTTGGTTGTAATAAAAACGGAAATGCAACTGCCAAAACGACCGCAGCCGAAAATACCCCAGTGGTGTGGAAAAACAGTGAGGGCACATGGAGTGCAGTGGTTGCCATCTCAACACTTAGTACGGAAAAAATCGACCGAAGCAAGGCGTGATCAGACATTTTATGCCTCAGAAAATCCCGGTGGCGCCGACTGGGATTGAACCCAGGCCTTATGGGATAAGAGTCACGCTTACCACTACACCACCGGCGCTACTCTTTATCAAACTGTATGCACTAAGATTATTTAAAAGATTTCGGTAAAATTTCAAAGAAATCAGTGAAATTTTCTTAGCTTGTAACCAGCACTTTTTCATGAAGATTAAAACTCCGAATCAATATCTCGCTAATAAAGTATTAAAAAAAACGAATCAAAATTACCCCTCCCCTTGGCTAGTTTTTGCACCTTGTTGCTGGTGGGCGGGCTTAATTTTATCTTTATAGTGGAGTGTTGGAGACGGTAGGTTTATGGCCGGCATTGCTGGCTCATGGCACGATAGAATGGCGCCATGGGCAGGCGATGGGGATTACTAAGCTTCCCCTCTCTGATGAACCACTGCATGAGAGAACCAAAGATCTAGTCTAGCAGTGAAAGTATCACACTTGTTAATCCTTTGTTTGAGAGCCGCGTTGTAGTATGCTTGCGTATAGGCACTGACGTAGGGTGCTATACTGGCGAGTTTTGCCGCAAATCACTCTTATTTTATTTATTTTTACGCAGATATATTTATTTGGGATTGCAAGGAAATTATACCATAGAGGTAACTCTAAGACCAGAAGGTCCCGAAGAAACGAGCTCAACTTTTTGGCTCAGCTCTGGTACTATCTTCGGTCCCAAGCTAATCTATTCACCCCTCGAAACATAGGAAAATCCACTAACCCCTCATTTTATCTGGCAAACTTTCATAGCGAATCAAAACAAACATAGTGTAGTACTGGAATTTATGCTAGAATGGGGTACGGTAGTCGATTTGCTTGGGACCAATAGGCTAGTCAAGTAGTGAGCCAATTTAAAATCGATACTTTCGTATTGATTGTTGATTATACTATTGAAATATTTCAGAAAGAAACTGTACTCCTTCTATTTGTGTGACAAGCTTTCATTGTTGTTTTCATTGAAGTATTACTCTGGGAACAATGTTAAACACCATTTTTGTACATGGTATTGTAACTAATCTTATGTGTGCTTAATTTTGATTTGGGATAAGTACTTGAACTATGGCTCGGGATTTCCACTGTGGCGTGCTTCTATTGTGACATACTCATACGTATTTTTGTGCTGCAATATAGTGGAAGCGTGTGAGCGTAGTTGGAGCATAAACCCTATATAATTTAAAATAAGCTAGGAAACTAACTTCAAAGTGAAGCATTTTAGTCACATGAAGGGTCGAACTAAGATATAATAAATAGGTATAGGTCAAAATCGAAAGTACTTGAAACACGTTCAACTTAAGATAACAAGTGCAGATACTTAATAAAGCATGGGTTATTATGGTTTAGGTGAATTAGAGATTTCAATTATTTAGTAAATTAGGCTAATGCGATATCATAATCATCAAACGAACTTAAATAACAGACCAATAGCATTAAGCAGATTAACAAGGAGAGGAATAGTTTAGGAAATAAGCCAAATTAGAGGTATGTGTCAATTAATAACTTTTAATCTTTTGTAGGTATAGTTTTCCCCAGAGTATATTGTATTGTATTGTACTATATTATTCTCTGAATACGCGAAATCTCTGATATATGCGGTTAAAGCATCTGAGTTAACTTATTTCTTAGTGTTCAAGTACTTACATTTGTAAACAGCAGTCAATGTTAATCTATGAACGTAACCCTACGTGACTGTAAAATCGATATTTTCTTATGTCGTATTGACGCATTGATGCATGTTTAACTTTTCGCGGTTGTCGGATTCAACGCGCCTACGTCTACGGAGCTTAAGCAGAAGTGTTTCGCAATTGATCAATTTAGATGGTCAAGTTTTAAACCCACCACAGCATGCTTTTGGCGCTACTGTATATGGACGATCAAATGTAAAATACTGTGGTAGCCACAGCATACTTCTGTCAAAACCTAAGCATTTTCATTGATCCATTCGGTAGAGCTTATCAAAAGTTTTTTTTTTTGAGCTTATGTAGTTTAGAATTTGTTCGGTACGGTCGCGAAATTTTGAAATGATTGATACGTGCGGTAAAATAACTAAATTGAAACAAAGCTCAATAGTAAATAAGTAGAATATCTAGGGAGAAAACCAAAATTAATCAACTTGCCAACATAGGCTATCACATTCATTTTGGTAGCACTCTTTAAATGATAATAAACCTTTTTTTTTCTCGATTCGGTTGTCTCGTGCGGCGTTCGCAATTTGCGCGATTTTCGTATCTTACGTAATTTAGATGTTTAGCTCTAAACGGCTTTACTGACTCGAGGTCGTTCCTTAAGCGGTTTTAGTGTAAGTTAAACCTTTGGTGGCTGTCGGAATCAACGCGCTTACGTCTACGGAGCTTACGCAGATGTGATACGCAATTCGATAGAACTTGTCAAACGCTTTTGAGCTTATGTAGTATAGAACTTGTTCGGTACGGTCGCGAAACCTTGAAATGATGGATACATTCTTTAAATTACCTAATTTGATACAAAGCTCAGTAGTAAATAAGTAGAATATCTAGGGCGGAAACCAAAATAGATCAACTTGCCAACATAGGCTATCACATTTATTTTGATAGCACTCTTTAAATGATAATAAGCCTTTTTTTTCTCGCAACAGCTTCCGGAATTCGCGCGGTTTTCGTAACTTACATAATTTAGATATTTCGTTCGAAACGGATTTACTTATTCAATCGGTTTACTACGCGGATGCATCTACGCGCACACGTCACAGCATTTTTTCCATAACTATCTTGAAACAATACATATGGAATCCAGTGTTCAAGCTGCCAACATAGGCTAGTCCTTCTGCTGTATTGTCAAAGATAGAAGCAAAATTTATTCAAATGGGTCAAATCTTGAAAACTAAGCTGTCACGCAGCTCAAGTTTGATACCCAATAAAAAAAAGTGAATCAAAATTACCACTTTTCAATTTTCTCAAAAGTCTAAACTTTTATGGAACCTTCAAAACTTTCCTTAAGTTATTCGAACTGTCCTAAAGACCTTTGACCTTCAATGAAGTTATCTAGACTTCCTTGAATTTATCAGACATTTTTTAAAGATCACGCAAATTTCCTGAAGTTAATGAAATGCCTTGGATCTCTTTTATCTACCCTGAAGCTCCCGAAATTTATCTGAAGTTTTCAATACTTCTTTGAAATCATGGAACTTACTTCAAAAACTCTAAACTTTCGAGGGCTTCTCTGGACTTGCGTAATATTTTCGTTTCTTATTTATTTGGAAGGAAAAGTCCACACAAGTGAGCGCAAAATCTCATCATTTCAGTACCAACAGATAACATGGAATCCTACAGATACATTTGCTTGACCGGGAAGCTGCTTAAAATCGAGTTTGACGTATGTTTCGTCATCAATCAAAGAGCAGCCCTTGTGTTTCGTCAAAACACGGTCGTACAAGAGCCTTGCACGCTTTTTGGCTACGGAATTCTACTTCATGTGTCGGTTCGGATGTTTACTAGCTTTGTACGACTTGTATCCTTCCATGGCAAGGATTTTTTTTGTTATGTTAATTTATTTGTACAGGCTCAATCGAATAAACTTTGCAGAGCCGAGTTATCATTTGCATTATACATGATTAAAGTCTTAAATCTAGAGTTAAAGGAATTGAACCGATTACTCGCGGTCATCTCGAGGTTAGTGGAGATTTACAATTTTTTGGATGGGGAAAGGGAGAAGGAGGTTTGAAATATGATTTATAAAAAAAAATGAAAAATAAAATTATACAAATATTTAATTAATCCTAAAACATGAACTTATTTCTATTCATCTTGAAAACAAACATTAAAAAAAACTACACGCACAATACACAAACTAAACACAAGGTTAATCAAACTTACAATCTAAGGTTAGTATTCTTAAAGTAAACATATATGAGTTTCATAAACTCCAGATCGCGTCTAACCAAAATATCCCGAACTGGAACATTAGGTTGTCTACCTCGAGTCCGAAGGGAATCGCACAGCTCAGATCTGACTCCACGATGCTCAGCACAAGACCAAAGGATGTGATCGGCGTCTTGGTAACCTTGTCCACATTCACAGAGATTGCTGTCTCCCAGCCCAACACGAAATAAGTGAGCGTTTAACTCATGGCAAGGATGTTTCGCACCGTTTGAAAGTTGGCATTGTACTTTCTGCCCACATCTCGGATCGAAAGACCGGGGTTGGCTTTAACGCACCTAAACATCTTGCTGCACAGCTGACAATTCCTGGTTCCAGTTTTTTCGTAGGTCCGCTGATTCCTTTCCACACACAGGATTTCCTTGTAGGTTTGGAGCGAAATTGGTGAACAGCGTTTTGATATCCTAGGATCTTCCAATAACAGAGCAATCACTCTAGTCTAACTCGTCAATTATACTATCTTGGTTGTGATTTGATAGCGAACAATACCATAATTTTTGGCATTCAGAGCTAGACATATCTAGTTTCAACACCTTAACACCGTAGTTTAGATTGAACGACCAAAACTCACGTACAAATTGCCAGAATTTTGATAAATCCCTAGTATCACATTGCCGTCATGAAAAGTTCCAGCAACCTTTATATTCTAGAAGAAGCCTGTCGCTACGCTTGTATTACTGATGATAGTCATCCTGAAAAGCTTCGCACTAATTACGGAGCGTTATCCTCGAAAAAAAAAATGCAACAACTCTTTTGCCGACGAAACCTCATCATACATTTTTATCGCGAATACAAACTAGCAGCACTGCCACCCACATGCAACCGACGTTCAGCGAAAGCACTCGCTCGCATATGTTATATGCAGCGCTCACGATTACCCGCCACAAAGTCTGTTGTTTACCAGCACAAAACAACGATAGTGTAGTTGGTACTCGCGCACACAACCAACCGATCAACCGACCCCATCGCGCCCGACCGACAGGAACTACAGAGGAAGAAAACATCATAGCTGAGGGAAATTTATTTCTCAGCTCATTCAGTTTCGATTCGGACTCGACCGCGTGCGTTTTGGTTTTTCGCCCTCTCCAGCTAACACCAACGGTCGATCACACGCGGCTAACGGCTTAAGCGACGAGCCACGTTCCGCCCCCGACTAGCCACCCACTGGCCGCCCCTTGGGAGTTTAGTTTCTTCCTCTTCTGCTTGCTGCTGGCGGTGCTGTTTGTTTGCGGATTTTCCTCTGAGACTTGCACGCTCTGTTGTCGGGTGGAAAGCCAGCCTGGCGAGCTTTCAGTTCGCGGTCGCCCGTTCAGCAGTTTGGTAGTGTGCGAGAAATACGGGGAGATTTCAAACCTGTACACACGTGGTGCCTTAGGGAAGAATTTTGGTGGTGTTTTGTCGGAGTGCATGGAGTGTGAATCAGGTGAAAATTCGAATTTGACGGCTTGTGGCGGGAAAATTAAGATTAGTGGTGATAAAAAGGCCTCGCAATGAAGCGTGCAAATGGAATGAATGTGAACAAGTTGGGCCCAGCAAACGGAAATATCGATGGATAAGCCAATGATTGGATTAAATTAGGAATTAAGTGCGTGCGTCAAGTATTAGCTGTCATCGTTTGCCGCCGATAACCAGGCAAAAAGGCTAATTAATACCAAATAAATATAAAAACGGAATATGCATACATAGGTGCTTAGATCGACGACTGTCGATTATCCAATGAACCGTTGTTGATTGGAATGGATTAATTGTAAGTGGTCTGAACTGCGAGCTGCGGAGTGTGGGAACATGTGGACCGACCAGTGCAATGTGGCGCTTATTTCGTGTGTTTTAGTGACGATGTGAATCGGCGATCGAATGAAGGGTGGAGAAGTTCTCAATAATTTACATCAGCGTTCGGCATGCTGTAATTTAGAGAAGATTACACGTTACGTTTGATGTTGGCGTGATAACGCACATTGTTTCGCACGCAATCATCGGCGATCTGTGCTGATATTCTTAGAAGACTGTGTTTTAGTGTGGAACTTTTGTGGTAGGATATCAAGCAGAACATAAATGGTCGATTTAAGAAAATTAACAACTAGACATCAACAGTTCTTTAAAATAATTATTATGTTAACTTTGGTGGATTAATTAACTTTCTATTATTTTTTCTTGATGATGAGCGTTGAATCATAGATTGAAATGACAAATTGTGATGTTACTGATATGATTGCTAAAATGGGTTTACTAATATACATGATTGAATGCTTGTAACAATTATAGCAATGGATATCATTTTTCCAAAGGCAACCAGATCGCCTGATTTATTTAGTCAGAGTACAACATTTGGTCAGAATCAATAATTAAATTATTAAATGCTATGTAAGGCTGCTATGTAAAATTATGCCTATTCTCCTTACTTGTTGTGGGACTAAGCTTCCGATTATAGTGCAATGCAATTGTATGGTAAATGTGGAGCTGGTTACTCACTGATTTTTCATATAATTGTAATTTTCGAATGTAGACACAATTCAGTTTCATCTCTCTAATTAAAAGTGGGCAATAGATAAACTTGTCAGCTACCAGCTTGCCATTAAAAATTGAATTACTTAATTTTACAGATATTGGCTCTTCAGTTTAACGGTGGATCAAAACACTACGATGTTATATTTTCAACTTTTCGGTCTTTAGGCTTGACCTTCTTCAGGGGATATAAAGTTGACCATCTTGCGTTCAGCTCAAATATCTTCACGATATTCAATCGAAGTGTGGTGGAATTTCGTACGTGAAGTTTACGATTTTCAGAGTGGTAATTCTAGATTATATAAACATAAAGCTTTAGTGCGATAATTTATTAGCTAGAGATAGTGTTCCGTTAGAGTACAGCAGTGTGAAAACTGAAGAGAAGTAAAAATTGAGCGATGGGCCATTAATGCGACAATACTAATCGTTTAGTAATACTAATTATGTGGTAAAAACCCGAATTTATCCACCTATGGTGTGATCAGACCCTTCTTACTTATTCAAGTTTATTTATTTTATTGTCATTATCAGTGACCAAGCCCCCCCCCCCCGTGTCATCCAGTGACGCTACGCCACTGCCTGGGGGTACCCGGAATATATTCGGGTGTAGTCTATTTGGTGAGGCTACCAATCACCTTATCATCGTATTTTAATGTGATTTAATGGGTTTTAATTCAATTCATATTCAAGCAACTTCCCCGGGGTACCCGGAACATGTTCAAGTGTGTCCAATGTGGTCTGGAACACTTAACACGACTTTCATTGATCTTATTTTTGAATTCTGTAGTAATTTGATGTGTCGCATGATGGTTTTGATACGTTTTCCGTTAAATCCAGCGTGAAGGCCCATATTCACCGGATCTTATTCCGGCCATATCTCCGGAACCGGTTCACCGATTCCAAAACCGTTCAATAGCGTTCAATTGGACCCCAAAACCTATCATTTGGCGCCAAGTTTGTCCAAATCGGTTGAGCGGTTGCTGAGAAACGTGAGCGCATTCATTTCGTTACATACACACACACATACACACATACATACGTACACACACACACACACAGACATGTTCCGATCTCGTCGAGCTGAGTCGAATGGTATATGACACTAGGCCCTCCGGGCCTCGGATCGATAGTCGGTTTTTCAAGTGATATCTATACCCTTCTTTGTAAGAAGGGTAAAAACGTTGCTAGAACCATTTCACAGCCGTAGACAGCATGCTTGGCATATACAGTTTTGGTCACGGCTAATAACTTTGCACACAGTTGACGAAACATAGTTCTTTTTGAAGCAGTGGATAAAATAGAGTTTAAGCTTGTTATAGATACGTAAAAAAAGTAGATTTTAATTACAGTAATAAAATGTATTTGTATTTGCGTAGTAAAAATGAAGTAAGAAATACTCGCTGCACATCTCGGACTTTAAGTGTAAACACTCATTGGTGTTGATTCAAATGTTAAGATTTACCTACCCTTACTAATCTACATAGCTTACATAGCTATACTAAGCTATGATTTTAATCTATCAATTACTTTAAAGAAAAACCGAATTTCAACAACTGACTGAAAAGTTATTAACAAATGAGCAGTTAGTGTGTACAACTGTGCATGCCCAGCATGGGAGACAGTAAAACAAACATGTGAGCGTTTACACTATTTTGCCTGTGGATTTGAGAACATCAATGTATGAGCTGGGTAAAGAAGTGTGTGTTTGATTAGTATTGTCTAATTAATGACCCTTCGCTCAATTTCAGCTTCTGTTCAATTTTCACACTACCGTACTTTGTTCCGCTCAATCTATCATCTTCAGAACTTTCTCTAGCTAATAAATTATCGCACTAAAACTTCATCTTGATATAAGCATGGCATTTCCTCTCAACTCTGATCTTTACGATCTTAAACTTAACTATCCCTGATAAGAGACGAAAGGTAGACAGTCTCTCTAATAAAGAAAAATAATTAACTATGTAGATCTGTTATTTTTTTTTATTATTATTTCGAAGCTTCCCTGAGGTTAGTAGTAATTGGGTCACCACTCTGAAATTCAATAATATTATCTAGAATTCCATGCATTTCGAATAACTTTTTAAATGTTCCCGTAATTTTCCCGAAGATAATTGAACTGTCCGGAAGTTCTTTGATCTTTTTTAAAGCTTGCTGAGGTTTTTGAATATTCCCTGAGTTTCTTGGAACTTCTTTAAAGTTCCTGTAATTTCCTTGAAGTTAATTGAACTACTCTGAGGTTCCCACATGTTCTCGAAGCCACCATGAAGCTCTCACATTTCTTCTGAAGTGCTGCCCAGAAATTAATGAAACTGTCACAAAAATCGTAAATTTTTTATCAAAATTTCTGGACTTCTGTGAATTTCCCAAAATATGTCAAAAGATTTTCAATACTTTCAAGAGGTCTCTGGACTTCCCTGAAATTCGTGGAACATCTTAAAGTTTCTCAAATTTTGCTGACGTTCATGGTGCACAGGGGCGATTCGCTAGTGTATTGTCGATTCAGGCCAATGTATTGATGAACGTGTTAAAGTATTTTTATCGAATAAACGTGTATATTGTGTAATAATGCATTATTTTCTCTTTTTGAGTAAATGTAATTTTTCGTGTATTAGAAAAATAAAAGTGTATTTTTATGCATGAATGTATTGAAAACCAGTTATAAGTGTATTCTGTCAAATCAGTGTTTATGTTTACCACTCGAGCCTGAGCAGCCCAAGGCTGAAAGCCTCCTTAATAAAGCTAAATAATAATAATACCACTCGAGCCCTAAGAGGAAGAGGAGACAATAGGGGGGCTTTTTTGAACCAATTTTCTGTCAAACGCGAACCAGTGTCTGATTGGTCGGGTGAACGTATAGAAACGTGAGAATTTTTACAAAAGGGAATCAATTTTCTTGAATTTCGACAGTCGACTGCGTCGCTCATAATGAAATAATTTTTGCACGTTCGTTTACGCGAGATAGGAAGAACATATCACTCGTCACATACAAAAGGAAGCCAGTTGTCTCCTGTTCCATTTAGCTCGAACCGAGGATCAAACGGATAAAACTGACAATGTTGCCATTTTTTATGTTGGTTGACGTTTTGTTTGACAAATGCCCAATACACGCTAACTTTAAAATTCCCAGTAGTGAGTAGAATTTCACCCATTTTGAAGAATAAAGGCTTAACTCATTAACTCATTATCTCGCTCAATACGCATTAATAAGCATCTGTTAAGAAATCTGTTACTCATTAATGAATAACTGTTACACCTATTTTTGAGGAACTTTTCTTAAAAATAGGTGAAATTCTACGCCTTAATTTATTGTATTCGACCTCGGTTTAAAATACAAAATAATAATTTTACGCATTTAGTTCGAATTCAGCATTTTGATTGTACATTATATTTTGTACATTGTATTTTTATTATTCGTCGAATATTTGTGTATTTTTCAGGATTCTGTATTTTTGTGTAATGACGAGTAATGATGAATTTTTGAGTATTTTTTTTTCATTCACGTATTTTCGATTCATCACTCGAGAGCAGTGAATTGCCCCTCGCATGGTGCTGTCCTGAATTTATGGAAACAAGCTTTCGCAGAACTCTAAATTACCCGAAAGTCTGGATATTCCTGAAGTTACATGATTCCATTCGATCTCTGACCTAGCTTCCCTGAGGTTGCTAAAACTTCTTTTAAGTTTCCACAATTTTTCTCAAGTTCTCTGAACTCGTCAGTTTTCTTGACTTTCCTTAAGTTCTCTATATCCCTAAAGATCCAGCGCTGTTCTAGACGCTCGCCCATTACTCCACTAATCTGACCAAAAAAAACGGGCAGGACAGTACACCTGAGTAGCTACGCAGCAATAGAGCAATTTTCCAAGGTATAAACCTTGGATTGAATTAAAAAAATAGTGTCCAAAACATTAAAAAATTTATATTTTATCGATCATACCAATATTTTTTAGTGTAAAAACTTGATTTTCTATGGATT
Organism: Ochlerotatus camptorhynchus; assembly: GCF_037179485.1. NCBI lineage: Eukaryota > Metazoa > Arthropoda > Insecta > Diptera > Culicidae > Ochlerotatus > Ochlerotatus camptorhynchus. The sequence goes on from NW_027040988.1 coordinate 4,610,342, forward strand.
AACTTAGTTAGGTTAAGATTCATTATTGAAAGTTTTATGGATCATTTGCAATATGTTCGTAGATGAATTTCCAATCGATTTGTGTATTGAGAATTAAAGTCCATCATCTCTGGATCAAAATCAGATCATATGGGAACTTACATACGATTGATGAGCTTGACAAATGTCCTAAAAATACTGTTTAATAAATTTATGGTGGTCCTGGAAAGGACCGTTTTGTCGTGATGGTTGAGTAATGTTGAGCTATTAGGGTGTTCAACACAGATGATTGCTGGTGAGCTGTATGTTGTTTGGAACGAGGGTGACGCGCTTGGCATAGATGGCCCACAGTGACTCACGAAGATGGATCCCGATCAGAAGCGGTGAGGCTTCTTCCTCCTTCTTTGGTGAATGGACGCTCATGTGGGCTGCAGCTCGTTGCTTGCGGGCAGCCTTTCGTTGTGTACAATGATCAACGCCACGCGTCGAAAGCACTGCTGCTGCTGACGAGCGACCGGAAATCGCCACACACGGTTGATTGAATAAGCACCGTTCAGTGAGACCGGATGGAATTCGATTTTTAAATCTGTGTTAGGGAAAGCACTATTTGCAGGCAATCGGTGATAATTTTGATCACTATTGCAACAGTTGGACATTTGTGTAATTTTCAATAGTGAACTATTGAAAATTATGAAAGTGTTTGTAGCAAAATTTCCAATCGATTGGCTTGTTTAGAATTAAAATCCATCCGCTATTGACAGAGTTATGTGTGGTCAAAACCTAACCACTTTTTGTAATGCGGTAAATTTTGGTTTTTTGAAATTTCACCCCGAATATGTTGCCGAAAGACGTCTATTTACGAAATTGAATGGATACGAACAGTAAGAGCAAAACCGTTAAGGAAAGCTAAATTGTACCAGGCGGGCAATTAATTCATACGTCATTTTAAGGTGTAAGTGTATTTTTCATAATAATATTATTATTGATCTTTAAAAAACTAGAAAGATTTTGTATCGGTAATTTACCATCAATTTTAGTCTAGATTGATGGTACATTTAAAGTTACATTTCTATCAGTTTGAGCAACAAATATGTTTTTGACAGCAATTTCTACGTGTTCCCTATCTTAAACTTTGAATTAGTAAGCAGGCAAATGTTTAACAACTTTGTGTGTGTAAAACCAAATCATAACCACAATTTCACAAAAGTTTTGAATAAGTTCAATCACTCACTATCACAAGACGAAACGACAGATCATTAGCTTTCTTCTCATTATCCAATGATCAAGCACTCATAAGAATAATTCTTATGCGGTTTTGGCATCAACATTTCAAACTGATTTAGATGAATTTAAGCAAGTAACCGTGTGTAACCGGTAGAGTGAATATATTTTTAAGATTTCCTCCGTACAAGTAACTTTAATAGCAATACATGAGCTAGTAATCACGATGATCACAACACTGTCACGTTATGTCATGACAAAAACTACAAGGGACAGCCCTATGGGGTTGTACGCAATGGTGACGTAGGACTACGTGGTCTTATGTGATAAATCTTATTTGTTAACTGCAACAGGAGCTTGTGTTTTGAGTAGAAATATGAATTTGAGCGGGGTTCTCTCTGTTTATACTCTTTAGTATGACGTACTTTACATAGATGGCCCACAGCGACTCACGAAGAGCTACTGATTCCGATCAATAGCGGTGCGGCTTCTTCCTCCTTCTATGGGCGCTCATGTGGGCTGCAGCTCGCTGATTGCAGGCAGCCTTTCGTTGTGTACTGGAGAACACCACCACTCACCACGCGCTGATTTAATAAACACCTTTTGGTGATACCGGATCTCAGGCCGGATAGAATTCAAATTTGAAATCTGTGTTAGGGAAATTGCTTTTCGCAGGCAATCGGTGATAATTTTAATTATCATAGCAACAGTTGCACATTCATGCAATTTTCAATAGTGACATTTTGAAAAATGATAAAGTTACCAGATGCAAAGAAATATTTCTGATCGATTGGTGATAAAATTATTGAAATTGGTCCAGGGGCAGCTGAGTTATTAATGTTCAAAATCTTTCATAATTTTGTTACATGTTCCCTTTTTGGTTTTCACAAAGTGTACCCCCATATAGAAATCACAGTCGTAGTCCTACGTCAAAAAATCGATGAAATTTTGAATAAAATCTTTATCATCGTTTTCTCATTCGATGATAGTGACAGAAGTATCTTTCATTGAAAATTACGAGGGGGGCGACACATCTAAATCTCAATTCTAGATGCTAAAAAAATCTCATACTGGCGAATAAATCTTCTTTCATTTCTCGCATCTACTTGCATCGCGCATCATTTTTTGCAGGAAATCTTCAAAATCGTGATAAATCTTCTTTCTATCTATACTCAGCGTACGCGCAGCTAGCCACAGCAAAACACAATATTTCCTGCATTGTAGATAGAGTCACCCCCCTCGTTCTAGGTGCACTTCCACAGTTGTTAATTGAGAGCTTTCGATGCGGCGGTAGCATTGGTGCTCAGCACGGAAAACACCAATTTATGCATTTGTATTATTGTGGAAGTTTAAAAAATTTCCAACCGACAAAATTCCTCGGCCGGACCGGGGATCGAACCAGCACCAGTCACCTCCAACATGATCTTACAGACTGAGCTAAGGGAGGCCTTGAATTGAAGTTCAAAACTCAGTTTGGGGAGACTTAATCCCCGAGCATTTAGTCACACTTGATCACACTTTTAGAAAGATTTGATCCCCAAAAGTTCTTACTTGAGAAGGGATTAATATTAAAATAAATGTCGATACACACTTCCGTAAAAAGAGCATTGCAGTTTGCTTTTCGAAAAGTTGGGGGCATTTTTTCAAAATGCAATTTTTGGCATCTTTTAGAAAAAAAAGGTATTTTTTAAGATTCATGTAAGCTTGTTCGAGGCTTGATGATATTTATAAAGTTACGTAAGTATTTTCCATGTAGGGAAAATGACGGCTTCGGGACTTCTTTACTTAGTATAGTCAGGGGGTAAATTAGTTCCATCAGCGCTGATTAATTGCATGTATTTTTTTTTTCCTTTGGTTTGTTTTTTCCGTCGATATTGTTTTCCGGGCTGAGCACCAATGCTACCGACGTGCCAGGAAGGCAGCTCCCACACCTGGACCCTACCTATCGACCCATCAACTCATAAACCGGGGACCAACGGCTTTACTTCCCATCCGAAGGAAGGCGTGATCAGAGATGTTATGCCTCAGAACATCCCGACGGCGCCGACTGGTATTGAACCCAGGCCTGCTGGGGTGAGAGGTAATCACGCTTACCACTACACCACCGGCGCCGTTAAATAATTGCATGTAGGAGCATCATATTCCAGAGCATAGTTTTGCAAAAAAAAAACTTTTGACGTAGGACTACGTCTTTGTTTTCTATATGGGGGTACACTTTGTGAAAACCGAAAATGAAACATGTAACAAATTAAGAAAGATTTTAAACGTTCATAACTCAGCTGCCCCTGGTCCAATTTCAATGTTGATTTTCAACAAAAAACTATTGAAAAACTGGTAAATTTCCAGCATTGTCCAAAAGCGTCGAATTAACTAACAAATCCACCAATTACCTACGTGCATATGCTGCTTCCCCAGCACAGTCATCAGAGAGTAGTAAGTAGGCGAAACAAGTCGAAGTGGCATTCGCCTCCGATCCTCAGGCGCGTGTGAATAGGGAGGATGGAATTGCGTAATATTTTGCACACTCATCGCCATACTCAGAACCACACGCTCCCAACGACCACACCACTGTGTGGTGGTGTTCTTACTTACTTACTTAAGTGTCCTGAGCGCCATCCCTGGCGCAAAGGGCCAACGTGAAAGATCTCCATCCTGGGCGATTGTTTGCTTTCGCCTTGACCTGGGCCCAGGTCAAATTCCGGTCGACTTGCTTAATCTCCTTGTTTAGGCTTCGCCGCCATGAGCCCCTGGGTCTGCCTCTGCTGCGATGTCCGGCTGGATTCCAATCCAGCGCTTGTTTGCAGATTTCATTTCCGCTCTTCCGTAGAGTGTGGCCAACCCACCTCCACTTACGTTCCCGAATTTCTGTCGATATCGGCTTCTGGTGACACCGTCGATGGAGCTCGGCATTCGAAATCCAGTTGTGAGGCCACCAAGCACGAATTATATACCGCAGGCATCGGTTGATGAACACCTGCAGCTTCTGTGTGATCTCCGCTGATACGCACCATGTTTCGCTAGCGTACAGCAGTACAGATTTCACGTTAGAGTTGAAAATTCGGATCTTCGTGCGGAGACTAATCTGATTTGACTTCCAGATGTTTCGTAAACTCGCAAAAGCAGCCCTTGCCTTCTTGATCCGTGCACCTATGTCACTCTTGGTTCCGCCGTCCGACGCTATCTGGCTGCCAAGATATTGGAAACTTTCAACCTTCTCCACTTCCTGACCAGCTACCGTAAAATTGGATGGATTTCCCGTGTTGATATCCAACGATTTAGTCTTGCTGACGTTGATGTTGAGACCTGCCGCTGAGGAGCGTTCGGCGAGATCGTCGAGCTTACTCTGCATGTCAGAACGCCGTTGTGATACTAAAGCAACGTCATCCGCCAAATCTAGGTCGTTTAGATGCTCCATTGTAATAGGCTGCCAGAGCAACCCACGGTTCGGCACACGGTCGATCGCACCAACCATTATCTCGTCGATTACGATGAGGAACAGTAGCGGTGATAGAATACATCCTTGCCTCACTCCAGCGACTACCCGAATAGGGTCAGATAGGGCTCCGTTGTGCAGCACCCTGCACGTGAAAGCCTCATACTGAGCTTCGATGAGGTTGACGATTTTATCCGGAACTCCCTTGCGCCTTAGGGCGCCCCACAGGTTTTCGTGGTTGAGTCGGTCGAAAGCTTTTTCGTAGTCAATGAAAACCAAGTAAAGGGACTCTTGGAATTCGTTGACCTGCTCCAAGATTATGCGGAGCGAGACAATATGGTCCACACAGGATCTTCCAGCACGGAATCCCGCCTGCTGCCGTCGGAGAGTCGCGTCGATCTTCTCCTGTATCCGGTTGAGGATAACTTTGCATAGAACTTTGAGAACACAACACAGTAACATAATGCCACGCCAGTTATCGCATACAGTTGGGTCCCCCTTCTTTGGGACCTTCACTAAGACGCCCTGCATCCAGTCAGCCGGAAAAGTCGCGGTGTCCCAGATATTGCAGAATAGTTGATGCAAAATTTGTGCAGATAGCATGGGGTCAGCTTTGAGCATCTCTGCTGATATGCGATCGACCCCGGGAGCCTTGTTGGATTTCATGGTTCGGATAGCAGCTTCGATCTCCGGTAGGGATGGCGCCTCAGAATTGACGCGAGTGATGCGTCGCACTCTTGGCGGTTCATGCCGAGATGTTGATGGCTGGTTGACCGACGAAACTTGTAGAAGCTGTTCGAAGTGTTCAAACCAGCGTTTCAGCTGATCAGTGGGGTCGGTGAGCAACTGACCAGTCGCGTCCTTCACTGGCATCCTAGGATTCATCCTTGCTCCACTCAGGCGTCGTGAGATATCGTAGAGGAGACGGATATCGCCTGTTGCTGCGGCTTTCTCACCTTCATCGGCAAGGGAGTCCACCCACGCTCGCTTATCCCGCCTACACGAGCGCTTCACTTCCTTCTCGAGAGCCGAATACAGTTGGCGGGCCTGGTTCTTCGCTCCTCTGGTTCTCGCCCGCTCTATCGCGGCTTTTGCATTTCTCCGCTCCTCTATCTTCCTCCAGGTGTCATCCGTGATCCACTCCTTTCTCTGAGCGCGCAGCTCGCCCAGGTTGTTTTCACTCGTTTCAGTAAAGGCATCCTTGATCGCCGTCCATTGCTCTTCTACGCTGCCACCATCAGGAATATCCGCAGCTCTGGTCTCCAGTTCCTCGACGAATGACCTTTTTACTGCTGGATCTTCCAATCGGCGTGTGTTGAATCGCCGTGCGAGCCACTCCTCCCGCCGCTGGACCCGCGCGATACGAAGGCGGATCTCTCCAACGAGGAGATGGTGGTCAGACGCGATGTCGGCACTGCGTTTGTTCCGAACGTCAAGAAGGCTCCTTCTCCATTTTCGGCTGATGCAGATGTGGTCGATTTGATTTTCGGTATGTCCATCACGGGAAACCCACGTGACTTTGTGCACTGGTCGATGGGGGAAGAGCGAACCCCCGATCACCATGTCGTTATTGCCACAAAACTCTGCCAACAGCTCACCGTTTTCGCTCATTTCGCCAAGACCATGGCGCCCCATGACACGCTCATAATCCGTGTTGTCGGAGCCGATCTTCGCATTGAAGTCGCCGATGTAGATCTTGATGTCACCTCTCGGAATTTTATCCACGACTGCATTCAGTTGACTGTAAAAGTTCTCTTTGTCCTGTAACTCGGCAGCATCGGTTGGCGCATAACATTGGATTATGGTTAGGTTACGAACCCGCGTTCTGAATCTGGCAACGATTATCCTCTCATTGATAGGTTCCCACTTGATGAGCGCCGCATTTGCTTGGGCGCTAAGCAGGAAACCAACTCCACGGTGGCGGGGAGCGTTTTCACCTCGAATACCAGAATAGAGTAGTACCTGTCCCGACGGCAGCTTGTGTTCTCCAAAGTTTGGCCAACGGACTTCGCTTAGTCCCAGGATTTCGAGCTTCATGCGTCGAGCCTCGCTGGCGAGTTGTGCCAGCTTCCCCTGTTGGGCTAGCGTTAGTACATTCCATGTTCCAATTCTTGTCCGTTGTTTTGCGCTAAAAGTCGTTGCCGTAATATCAGTCCGTGATCTTTCTCTATTGGTTTCTGTAACAGTTGTAAAGTTTCGGGGACAGTAGGTAGTTAGCCTTTTTTTTTTTTTTTTTTTTTTTTTTTTTTTTTTATACAGGGGGGAATCTGCTCACAGACACCTGAGAAGGAACTCAGGGTGTGGGGATGGGAGAATTTCACTCCCGACCCACTAAACCTTACCCTGTGCGCTTGGCCCTTGGCCTCCCCGGAACCGCCCGAAGGCATTACTTCGTGGGAGGGGCCGCTGTAGCGCTATGGCGCCTCTCTAGCAATACTCTAACGATCTGGTCGGGCAGTAGGTAACTGCTGCTCGGCTCGCCACTGTCGTTGTAATACCGAAACTATGTGGGTGACCGCAGTCACCACCGCGCTCCAGTTCTCGGTGGTACCACACATCCTATGAACGATGTTGTCCGGACTGGTATCCGCTCCGCATATCGCTAGCATAGCGCTCGATACTGGCTCGAAACGTGGACAGGCAAACACGACGTGTTCGGCGGTCTCCTCGACACCAGCACATGTGGGGCAGGTGGGAGTACTTGCATGTCCGAACCTATGCAGGTAGCTCCTAAAGCAGCCATGGCCTGACAGGAACTGTGTCAGGTGGAAGTTTACTTCCCCATGGCGCCTGTTGACCCAGCTTGATACGGAAGGTATCAAGCGGTAAGTCCACCTCCCCTTTGTGGAGTTTTCCCACTCCAATTGCCATCTCGCGGTCGACACAACTCGCGCGTTGTTGCGCACCCCTCGAACGGTCCTCGCGTCATAACACGCCACATCCTCCTTAATGATAAGGCTGATTGGCATCATCCCTGCTATGACACAGACGGCCTCTCTCGAGATAGTGCGGTATGCACTGGCCACCCTTAAGCACATTAGCCTGTGTGTACTCTCTAATTTCTGCCTGTGGCAGTCAATATCCAGTACCGCAGCCCACGCAGGGCCGCCGTATCTGAGGATAGATACTACGACCCCAGCGAGGAGCCTGCGCTTACTGGCATTCACTGCCGAGCTGTTTGACATCATACGGGATAATGCCCCCACAGCCATAGACGCTCTCTTGCAGGCGTACTCGACGTGGCAGCCGAAGCTGAGCTTATCGTCGAGCATAACCCCCAAGAGTTTTAGAGAGCGCACAGACCTAATTGTGCTTCCGCCGACTGTCAACGTTGCATGCTGTACTGACATGCGATTGTTGACTACGACCACTTCCGTCTTGTGATGGGCGAGCTCCAGTTTCCTGGTTCTCATCCATTCCTCCACAAGCCTGACGCAGTGGGCCGCTGTCAGCTCTACCTCCTCGAGGGATTCCCCGCAGACTACCAGCGTGACATCGTCGGCAAAACCTACAATTTTCACGCCTACCGGGAATTTTATCCTCAACAGTCCATCGTACATGACGTTCCATAACACCGGGCCCAGGATGGAGCCTTGTGGCACACCTGCGGTGACTCTAACGCATTTTTCGCCATCTTCTGTGTCGTACGTCAACACACGATTCTGGAAGTAGCTTTCCAGAATCTTATACAGCCCTCCGGGAATTTGGAGCTGGTGTAGCGAGCGGGCTATCGCCCCCCAGCACGCGCTGTTGAACGCGTTCTTCACGTCTAAGGTTAGCACCGCGCAGTAGCGAATGCCCCTTCGTTTCCGATGGACCACCTCTGCCGTCTGGATGACGTCGCGGATGGCGTCCACCGTGGATCTGCCCTTTCGGAACCCGTACTGGCTGCTTGACAGGCCGTCTACACCTTCGGTGTAGGCCGACAGCCTGTTGAGGATGACCCTCTCAAGCAGTTTCCCAGTGGTGTCCAGCAAACAGATGGGTCTGTATGCTGACGGGTCCCCAGGGGGTTTTCCTGGCTTCGGAAGCAGCACCAGCTTCTGCCGCTTCCACGCGTCTGGGAAGACGCCTACGTCCAGACAAGTCTGAAAAACAGAACGGAACATGTCTGGATTTTCCGCAACGGCCGCCCTCAGAGCCACAACCGGGATCCCATCTGGGCCCGGGGCCTTGCCCACCACCAGCGACCTGGCAATACCGCCAAGTTCACTGTTCGTCACTCTAGACACTTCTCCCTGATCCGCGCCTGGGATCCGCGGCCAGGAGTCTACGTCCCTACGCGGGAACAGGAACCCAACGATCGGAGCCAGTACCGCTGGTGATCTCTCCGGGGGTGCCGTCACGCCGCGGGTCTTTGCCATGACCACTTTGTAAGCATCCCCCCATGGGTTCGTGTTGGCGCTTTGGCATAGGCTGTCAAAGCACGCGCGCTTGCGTCTGGCGATCTCTTTATTGAGGGCTGCCTTAGCCGCTCGGAGAGCGACGCGGCGTTCCTCGCGAGATTCAGTCGTACGAGCTCGTTGCATCCTCCTTCTCGCCTGGAGGCAAGACGCCCTGAGGATAGCAATCGACTCGCTCCACCAGTACACCGGTCTGTGGCCATGCCTGGGATAGGCTCTCCTAGGCATGGTTGTATCGCACGCCCTTGTCAGTGCTGCTACCAGTTCTTCCCCCGTCAGATCCGGGGTTATTCGCTCCCGCCTCAGTGCTTCGCCGAAGACCTCCTCCTCGAAGAACGACGTCCGCCAGCCTCGAGCGCAGGAAGAATTTCCTCCTGCCACTCGCCTCTCACCTGGCCCCACACTGTACCGAATCGCCTGATGGTCACTATGAGTGTAACCCTCATCGACCCTCCAGTGTAGGTTGCCCTCCAAACTCGGGCTGCAGTATGTCACGTCGATGACGGATTCTGCACCATTCCTTCTGTAGGTACTGACCGAGCCGGTGTTGGATAGTACAACGTCCAGCTTGGCCATTGCCTCCAGTAGGATGCGTCCTCTCTGGTTGGTGTGGTGGCTACCCCACTCTACCGCCCATGCGTTAAAGTCGCCCGCAATGACCACCGGTCTTAGGCCGACAAGTACCGCAGTCAGTCTGTCCACCATCTGCGAGAATTGCTCGATAGACCACCTGGGCGGAGCATAGCAGCTACTTAAGTATACTCCGTTAACCCTGGCGATCACGAATCCCTCGCTCGAGTTGGACACGACTACCTCCTGAATGGGGAAGCTCCCCATCGTGCATATCGCCGCCATCCCCGACGCGTCCGTGACCCAATTCCCGTTGCCGGTTGGGACGCGGTACGGGTCAGAGATGATTGCGACATCCGCTCCCCATTCCACTGCCGATTGCCACAGCAGTTGCTGGGCAGCCGAACAGTGGTTCAGGTTCAACTGCGCTACCTCGAACATGGCTGAGCATTGCTCTTTGCCTTAGCAGCATTGCTCTTGGACCCCGGGCAGCGGGGGCCACCTGCCATGTGGTTGGTAGGGGTATTCCCCTTCTCCGCGCATATAGTGCACCTCGGCGGCTTTTGGCAACCTCGCGCCTTATGGCCCTCCAAGCCGCACCATCTGCAAAGCTTGCTCCTGTCGGTGTTCTTGCAGTCACGGGCCACATGGCCCTGACCGAAGCACCTAAAGCAAGCCGTCACCGGTCGGGGAATACTGACGGGGCAGACCGACCAGCCCACTCGCACCCTCCCTGCGGCTACCGCCTTTCTGGCCTCAGCTGCAGAGAGCCTGATGGTAGCCACTTGGGTGGAGAACAGTCCCTTCCTCAAGGTAATCGCTGATTGCGGTACCTCGACTTGACACTGTTCCCGGAGCGCCGTGACTATCTCGGTCGCCTCCGTCACTTCGTCCAGGTCCTTGACCTGGATGGTGATAGTCGAGCCTAGCGACTTCACCTGCACCCCAGAACCAACAACCTCCTTTGCCAGTTTCTGGTAGGTTGGTCCCTGGTCCTTAGCACCACGTTTGAGCACCAGGAGCATCTCGCCTGTACGAGTGCGCCTGATGCTCCTCACGTTACTGCCCATCTCCACAAGGCGCTCGTCCGTTCTCATTTTCTTCAAGACTTCCGCGTATTTCGACGCGTCCGTCTTGAGGATGAGAGCTTCGCCCTTGTTCCTGGTCCGGGCAGCACTGCTCTTGGGGGCAGTTTTGTCCGGGGGTTTCGGGGGTTTCGGGGGTTTCGGGGGGGTACCCTTCTTACCGCCCTGCTTCCCGCCCTTGGAGCCGCTAGGTTTCTCAGTATTTCTATTGGCTATTCCAGCCCTCTTCTTCGGTACGTCCACCACCGCACTCTCCACCTGCACAGAGACTTTCCGTCTCTTAGGGCGTGCTGCGCCCTTTACTGGCGAAGGTGAGGGTCGATTACGCTTCTGTCCCTGCGTAACGGCAAAGTGGAGGGCCTCGCTGGACATCGTATTGTTGCCCGCGAAGTTGAAGGCGTCCGTCTGGGTAGACTTCGGTTCCTTCTGTTCCGCCCTCTCTGCGACCTCTAGTCGCTTCCTGAGCCGCTCGTGGTCGTCCTGGGCCTCGTTCACGTTTGCACGGAGCTGTCGCAAGGCCTGCTTTAGGTCCTTCGCGATGTTGCTCTTCGTACTCGTGAACTCAATTATGGCGTCGAGTTGTCCCGCGATTGCCAGCAGCCTAGGGAGGGGCCCAAAGCTATTCATAGTTCTGATTAGCCCGGGCCAGTCCTTCGGCTGCTCTTCCGGCTGTCCACCGATCCCGGCCGTTGTCTCTGCATCGCGCGGAGATTTCGACCGTTTGTTCGGCTCTCTGTGTTCGGGAGATCTGGGTAGACCTCCCTTCGCGAACGGGTTCGCGGTCGCCTCCTCGGCGACTTGTTCAACTGGGGTTTGGGGTTTTTGGTTTTTTTGATGATTGTTTGAAATCATCCCGACTGTTGGGTCCCCCTTAGACCGCTATCCTACCGTGCAAATGGAATAGTCGCTGATTGATCCCCATGGGTGCCTATGCGAGCAGTGAGGTCCATGACGAGGGTTGACATAGGCCTTCATGGGGCGTTATGTTCAGAGCCGGATCGCGTAAGACGGGAATAACTCAACCGAACCTATTCCCACCGCAGCCCCAACTGGGTGGCACGGGAGGAACGTATTCTAAGGCCTGCCAGGGTTTTATGGGACGGAGACAAACAAGGCATTAGCTCAAACGTCGTTTCGGCCGGTTCCACCCGACTCTACTAAGAGAATGAAATACCTTGAGTGCCAGCCCGTAGCGTGGTTTATGGTAAGTTTCCACTCAGTGTCCTACATAATGCCAGTGTGTCAGTATACATACTTGCGATCTTACTGACATCGATCGCAAGGCACCTTCCGGCGCTTCCCCTCGTTTGTTGTTCGATTAGCCGACTGGATCAGTACCGCAGCACTGGTGGTCCATCGTTTCCAGGGTGCACCACGGGGAGGCGAACAACTTCACACCCCTAGGTAGTTAGCCTAAGGTCTCCTATCCGCCGTGATGGGGCTGCCATCTTGGGTATAGCTTTCGGGGATAAGCATTTCTTGTTTCAGCCGCTGGATGCCAGGCAGACGCTGTTTGAGCCGCACCTCCATGGTGGACAGACGCTCAGTTATTGTGTAGATGGGGCTGCCATCTTAGATTTAGCTGACACAATACAGCATTTCTTATTCAGCCGCTGGATGCCAGTCAGACGCTGTTTGAGCCGCACCTCCATGGTGAACAGACGCTCAGGCCGTGTAGGCCGAACCCGCTAGGGGCCCCCTTCCCTGTCAGCATATGACCAAAGCTCCCACCGGGGTTGGTTACCCGATCTTCGCTAAGGTTGCTCATATCCCAGGAGACACCACGAGGAGGTAGGGATAGGAGTTACTGGGTAAGAGGCTAATGGACCACTAATGTGGTGGTGTTCGATCGTCGAAATTAGTAGCAGCAGTTGCAGTGCTTTCGGCGTTGAAAATTGTTCTCCAGTAACAACGAAAGGCTGCCTGCAAGCAGCGAGCTGCAGAGCCCACATAAGCAACCATCAAAGGAGGAAGAAGCTGCACCGCTATGCTATGGATCGGAATCAGTATCTCTTCGTGAGTCGTTGCGGGTCGGTCATCTATGGTCATCTATCATTATCGTGTCACCCTCGCTCCAAACGACAAACAGCTCGACAGCCAACACCCAGCTCAGAATTACTGAACCATCACTACAAAACGGTCCTTTTCAGGGCCACCAAAAATTTGTTAAAGAGTATTATTTGGACATTGGTCAAGGTCATCAGTTCCCGCAAGCAGCTAGCTATCAAGGCTCAACCTGTCTATAGAAGGTGTGGAATTGAAGGCCTGAATATATTGGTGCAATTAGTTTTTCCTCGGCTTTCAGTCCGCACGATTCAATCACCCTTGTAGTGACGTCGAAAAGATTGTTTCAATCGGCGCTTACATATGAAATTTAATGTGGATTATAGAATTTTGTGTATGTTACCAAATTTACGAATGGTTTTCCACTAAATGTTGAGATAATTTATTGATTATTGAATCATCACACTGTATACAATGAAAAAGCAGTCTATTTATGAGTTTTTGCCTGTTTTCAAGTAAGGAGTTATCATAAAAACAAATCGCCAGCTCGTATTACCCGGCGACTTTACAAATAAATGAAATCAAACAAAATCATCATGCAGAACTAGATAGGATTTGTTTTACTTCATATTTAATTAAATTGCTTTCGAGTGTTAAGACATCGTCTCCCGCAAAGTTTACATTTTTCCCTCTACCAACACATACATCAGGGCTAGGTAGATCTCCACAGGATCTATAGAATCCACGCAATTTCAAAAAACCAAAATGCACAGCATTACGAAAAGAGGTCAGGTTTTGACCAATAGCAGATAGATTTTAATTCTAAACAAGCCAAACGATTGGAAATGTATCTACCAATCTGCTTAAATGAACACTTAGTTAATTTTCAATAGGTCACTATTGAAAAACACCAAATGTCCAACTGTTGCAATGGTGATCAAAATTATCACAGAATGTCTGAAAACAGCGCATTCCCTAACACAGACTTAAAAATCGAATTCGATGCGGTCCCACTGAACGGTGCTCACCCAAGTAACATTGCAGGTTTTATCGTGGTTTTATAGCATTCTACAAATCTAAATCATGATCTACACAACCATCATAAAACCAAAATTGTTACTTGGGCATTCAATCACCGTAAGTGGTGGTGCCTAGTCCAGCAGCAGCAGGAGGAGTGCTTTCAACAACAACGAAAGGCTGCCTGCAAGCAGCAAGCTGCAGAGCTCATATGAGCAACCATAGAGAAGGAAGAAGAAGTCCCACCACTAGGCTAGGATCGGAATCAGTAGCTCGTCGTGCTCAGCTCAGCATTACTATACCATCACTACAAAACGGTCCTTTTCAGGACCACCATAAATTTGTTATGAGTATTATTTGGACATTTGTTAAGGTCATCAGTTCCCGCAAGCAGCTAGCTATGAAGGCTCAACCTGGTCTCTATACATGGTGTGGAATTGTAGGCCCGAATGTATTGGTGAGATTAATCATCGTCCGACCATTTTCCAGAACACGCTGGTAGGAAGTGTTAAAATTCCATATAGAATTTTAGAGAAGTGGGAATAATTCGCTTTGGGTGTATATTTAGTCCCCAGAAAGCCAATAAAATCAAATTTGTGAAAAAATTAGTTCTCATGAGTTCAATCTCTCTAAGTCCCTCCTTTTTTACATATTCTGCACAAACGGAAGGAAATCCTGTGAGGGGTGAATTGAATACACTTTAATACCAAAATGAACAAAACAAAATAAATAACAAAAAAAAAAATCAAAATACACCTTTTAAAGTCGGGTAGATGAATCGAAAATACTCAAGTTGACAGTCTCTTGGCTTCTCTTCATCAACTTTCTCTTTGAAATAAATACTACAAATTTGACACGCTTACAAATAAAAAACGGATACACTCTGATGAGACAACGAATCCTTGCCCCCAAGCTCCTCCCCTGATCCTATCCTTCGACAATGTACCTCTCTAACCTCGAGTAAGCCGCGAGTATTCGGCCCAACTCCTACTAGACATAGAATTAAGTGGATTTTGTTATAAACAAAGAATTTTGAACTATCGGCTCCGTAAAGCTAACGCGATTGAGCCTACCAAATAAACGAACTAGTTAAAAAATAAATAAAAAAAAGGATAACAAATAAAAAACGGAATAAGATAATTGCTGATTGATCAATTAAAAGAACTAAATGTTCACATTTGTTCCGTCCACTAGCGGTCCTACGTCAAGCTTCCGTTCGTGCCCCTAGGCACAGACCCTTCTAATTTTTCTTTTAAATATTAGCGGTTCTTTAGACATATACTGTATTGGTAAAACATGAGCAAAATATTCAAGTCAGATAATCCAGAAATCTACTCAATTTAAGAACATATCTATACAAATATCAACAAATGGAATAAAGTATTCGAAAACTCTTTTGGTTGTAATGCATAAGATACATTGAAGAATATTTTATAATGGCAATAATTCAGCCAGAACTTCCATCTTGTTAGAGCTTATAGTTGTCCGCACTAGTTTACTAGTTTTATAATTCAACGATATAATGTCACACAATGAAAGGAGCCAAATTGAACTGAGTCACATAACATATAAATTATTTGGAATAAGTCAGTTAACATTTAGAAACTGTTTAATTATGAAGTGACGGATTTTTCCGTTGGCTTGTAAATAATTGTATTGCATATACTACAATTGGCAAGAGTTCGAAACAGGCGACACCATGACTGTCACAAAGTCTTGATGGGAAATGTCGTCACACCCGCATTGCAGCGTGCGTGGCAACAAGCAAAGCATTTATTGTGTCATTGGGATCGTAAAATAATTCGAGTATACCAATAAAATGTCAAGTCCACACCGGACAGACAGAGAGTTATGTACAAATAATTAACGAATAAATTAATGTTTCATGCTTGACTTTAGCGATCGCTCTGCTCTAACTACAACAAAGTCGTAAACGTTACCTGATGCTAGACACCGAACGACAAATCTGCCGACCTTTCTTCTCGATGAACCCTGCTGTATAGAGTATTGTCGTTTGAACCGGTAGGAAAGAGCTCATCATAACGTCCGAGTCATAAATAAAATCTCCGTACACATATTTAATGGCAAATAGAATGCTTTTGCCGCCGCTTTCCAGAGGCATCATCACAAAAGAGCAATTCCGCCCGGTGAGATCTCAGCAGAGCAGTAGTGTTGCGCACCAGACGTTGGGACAAATTATGCAAATATCTGCCCGGCGATGATGTTATGAATGGTGACCGAACATATGTGCACAACAAACTGTCAGTCACTACTGATCAAAACCGCGACTAGTGGAGACGCGCGCAACTCGATTTATAAGCAGCAGCAGCAGTTCCAATGTCAACCATTTGACTTTTTCCAGTGAGATGCTTATAATTATGATTGAGTGGATGCAATTCTATTCCATGTTTTTTGATTGTTGCTCTTGGATTTTCTATCTCTTGAATATTATTTTTCGCTATCTCACCGCTATCTTACGCTGGGTTGATTTGAGACACGTGATTGTCGTCTCGCCGGAATTCTCAAATTATCTCCGCCAAGCAACTTGTTTGCGAATCTTCACCGACGGTTGCGAACTTCGCTGTTTTTGTCGTGTTTTGTCACTTGGATTCATTTCAAATTTTGAACTTTTTGGTTCTTTCCAATTGAATACTGAAGGTTAATTTATTGCTTCTTTCAAGACACTATGAAAGTTTCCGCAACTTACATTGCATACGCTTTCTGGAAAGATTAAATGTGCTACTTGAATTTCCAAATAATATGCTCCTCGGGGAAACTTGTCGCATTCTATTTCACCTATCCAATCGTAAAGATTAAGAAAACATCTATTTGCCGTTTTTCTCGCCAACGGACTGCACTTAATAGAGTACGGCAATAGAAAAAAAAAATTATGCACGCTATCGTGCTGAAAAATAACGAGCCTCCGTTCGAGGAATTTCTGGGCAATCCCTTGACACCGAAAGTGGCTCGATTTCACTCCTCCCCCATAAAGGATACTCAGCTGCACGTTGTAGTCGTCCTTTTTGATGCAATCAATTTTTCAACTTGGCCTACGTCACTTGGCGGTTCGTTTTACGGCGTGCTCAAATTGCTCCAATCGATTGCATCCATCACACCATTCGGCTTCAGATGTACCTACCTAGAAATATAAATTTCATTTTTATTGAGCTTCAGCTTCTTGGAAACATTTCATATTAATCAGTATACCAATTTTGGCTAGGAAACTCATTTAATTTAGTTGGCAGCTCAGATCATTCCTAATATGTGTGTTCAGGTTTTCAAAAATTGTTTCAAAATTGAGATGTAGATTTGTGTGCATCTTTGTTTTTTTTTTATAAACATCATTACGTTTTATCTGCGCAAATAGGGCTCAAACGCACTGCATCACTAAACTAAAAAATATCCGTGTGTTCGTTTTAACGTTAAATGGAATCACGTTTTTATACTGTTGATCGAAAGACATTTTGTGCTGGGGAGTCTTCTGACTAGCTGGTGAATTTACCGCAAAATACACTAGAGATGGGCAAACAGATCTGGATCCGTTCAAATGATTCAAAAGCGTTCATTATTCATAAGAACCGGATCATCGGCTCACCAGAGCTCACCAAACCATTAAATGATCAAACATGACTTGTTATGCTTGGTGGGCTCATAAAAAGGGCTTAGTAGCATTATTAGTTTCACAGTGCCAGACCTGTTCTCCTCGACAACTAGCCAATGAATATTTGATGACAATGAGTTTCTTATGAAATTATTCTGCGTTAAATGGAGAACCGTCTCAAAGGCTACACAGTTAGAAAAAAATCATGTAAATTTAGGTGCTCAGAGACTAACATATACGAGCGTCCATTTTGACATAATATTCAGTCACAACAGACGTGAAATTCAGCTCAATCAAATGTACTTTTCGTTGACTAACGAACTTTTCAGTCTCTGAGCATTCAATGTTACATGACATGTTTGTATACGTCTCATCCTTTTTGTCAAAGATGGATTCCATCACGAGTAAAATTAGCAATTTCTAAGTGTGTAGGTTAAACTGTTCCGAAGAACCGTTGATAAAGTTCGGATCACCTATATTCATGAACCGGTTCTGACCCGTTCACCTAAGTGGTCAATTGTGGCCATCTCTAAAAAACACTATCATTAATCATTGTTAGCCCTTTCCGAGCGCAGTGTCGGCGTGCGATAAAAACATTCCGGTGTGAAACGAGGCGACTATCAACCGACTAAGAGAAAAGTGTTTGCTGATTCCTGTCGTCGGAGAGAAAAAAAAAGGGAAACAAGTGCGATAAGGGGAAGAAAAGCAGCGAATGTTGAAGGTGGTGTAGTTCCAAAATATTTACGCAATGAACGAATTTCGGTGCCGATGGTTCGACGGTGGTAGAAAACTACTTCCAGTGGATTGAAAAGTGGTAGTTTCGGTGGTGTAGAGAAAGGGTTCCAAGAGTGTGAGAAAAACGGAAAAAAATAATAGCGTAACTTAATCTGCCCTGTTAATTAATCAAACCATTATGCGATGATTATACGCGCTAGTGCGACGACTAGGACCACCTCGACCACTAGCACCGTAACAGCCGACAACACCTACTTTTCCGGATCCCGAGAGATTGTCGCCACCACCCCTTCTACTGCCTGCACCTTGTGTCGGGAAACGGCTGTCAGCATTACAACAGCATGGTCACAGCCAACCGGAATGCGTCGGTTATTTTTGGAGGAGTCGCCCTGCTTCTCCTGGGGTAAGTTGTGTAACCTTGCTTACTTCTCTTATGTATATAACCCGGCGTACGATTGAGTGCGTCCGGATCAACCGAATGGAAGCGGTGATCCGAGTAGAACTCAGATTTGTTTTTATTGTTTCAGCCCTTTCAAATGTTTTCCTCAATTCTGATTTTTATTTGTCTCATGTAACGGTTTTCGAATAATGCCCTGACACTCTGCTGAATATCAAGCAAACACATTGAGGCTGCAGAACAGCGAAACCGATATTTTGATCCACCTCAAAATGTCGATTTCGCTCCACCCCGCTCAATCGATTCTAAATCAGGACCTGATCATTTTCCTTAAATTTGAGCTCATTTGGTTGCGGTCTCATGCTGCACTGGCCCTTTGAAGTTTATATGGGAATCATAATGGGAAAAGTGATCTTTCTGTTCAGGTTAGGATGAACCTTTCACCATTAGTTTATTTAAATAAAAAATAAACGATTTATGGACAAACTTGCTATCTCAGTGGCACCGCCCAAGTAACAATTCTGCAATAATTTGGCATCCACTCTGATTTACGATGGTTTTATAATAGGAATGAACAATCTTTTTAGTTCAAATACAGCATTTCACAGTGTAAAACGTTCCTGATTAGTAGTTTACCTGTTTGTTGTTTAAAAAACCTTTTACCTGTCTTGTTTTAAAATTAAATTTGAAGTAGCTCTCAATCCCACCATAAAACTGTTCTATAAATCAATCATAAATTTCATTAGCGATTTTTTATTAATGTCTTCATAAAATACTAAAAATCATTACCATTAGGTTTTAAATGAGAGCAAAAAGCCTTGTTCCTTTTAGATTTTTTAAAGTGTAAGTATCATAAAATCTCCTCTGTTTACAAATTGAACTTAAAAGATGGATGCTCATAGTGAATAAAAGCCAAATTTATGACAAGGATATCTCGAAGGATAAACGAAATAGGATGAAAAATTCAAGCGATGCTAACGACCGAAGGGAAGTCGATTTTAGTAAAATTTAGTTCTTTAGAAGAACCAGCACGTCCGGCTGAACGGGTACCATCAACGACTGAGCATCTGGTGGAGAAGAGTGAAGTGAGCGTGGTCCTCGAATTCATAAAACATTGTCAAAACAGTCTGAAAACAGACGAGCCTTCTCCAGACCTTGCGAATAGATGACGATTGGAATAACTTGCGTCAGTACCGACCGACAGCAAACCACTGAAACTGTCATTTAGTGGACGCGATTTTATTCGGCGACAGGGTCATCTCTTCGAAAAATTTAATTCAACCGTACATTCCTGCATTGTTTGATGGTGCAGTTCCAGAAGCATCCGGAAGAAGGGGATCTTTTTCGGGAATGATTGAGGTTGCAGGCAGCGTTCCCAGTTTGTTTTCATGATTATCGGTATCAAATGATTAAAAATTCGGTATTTATCGGTATTCACTATTTTAATTATTTTTCTTTTTTTTTTTTTGACTAAAATCGAAAAATGTTTATGTATCAATTTGACTGATATTCATAAAACATCCCTGAATATTCCACAATGTTCCTGAAGTTTTCGTAACATTCCTGAATTGTACTTCGGAATATCCCATAATTCTTCGGAACTCGTTGAAAGTTCTTGCAATTTTCCTAAAATTAATGGGCTGTTTTGAAGTTCTCTGATCATTCTCGTAGTGCTCGTAACTTCCCTGATTATTTTGGAACTACCGGAAAATCTCTTATTTTTTTATTTTTCCAAAGTTCTCGAAACTGCCGATAACAAACACAGAACTTCTCTTAAAATGTTCTTACAATTTTCTAATATTCGTGTAACTTCCTTTACGTTTTCAAAATTTTCATGAACCTCTCTAATCCAGGGGGAACGACACTCATTCAAATGAATTTTATTTTACCATGCTTGCCTGTAAACATAATGTAATTGAAGAATTTTTTTGAATTTGTCGCCTTGACGAAAATAGAGTAAGGATAAAAAAAAAATATATATATATGGGATTCCTAATGGGATTGCATTGGATACGAGGGTGCTTTAAATTGTCATTGGGATGCGTGCAACTGAAATGAAACAGTACGAAAGAAAAACATCAAAGTAGCCATTTTAGTCAATGCTCAGTGAAAAATAATGTTTGGATGGTGACAGCTGGCAAAAACCTTTAATTCTAAACACGCAAACGAAATTTGTGAAAGTCAGCAGAAGTGACAGGAGCTGCAGGAATAGAAGCATCGCGGATTCGTGTAGCCGTCTCCGAGGCTGGAAAACTCGATTCGGTCCCGAAACTGTGATCTTCACAACCGATTTTCAATTCTCCACAGATTTACTTAAAAATTCTACCCTGAATTTAAACTCACAAAAGTTACTAGGAGTAAAAGTCTAAAATCTCTTAGAGCGCTTTCTAAAACTACCTTTAATATCATCTAAAATAACTTGTTATCCCTGATATCCATTCTAAAATCTAAAGTCTACTCAAAATTCCAAAAAAGTTTAGTCTGGTCCAAGAATCTTAAAACTTTTCGAAGCCCCAAAATCCTTTTTTCTGAAAAATAGATTAAGTATTTTTTTCACCGATTTGTCATTGAAATTTCCGGCTTTTGCCTGATTTCCCGGTTCACTGATCATCCTGCTCATCCCCCTGCCCTAAAAATATTCGATCGACTCTCCACAAAGGAGAGAACGAGATATATCGTCGGATTCGTGCAATTCTGCCACCACTCAAAATCTGTGAATTTACACATTCAACGTTTAAAAATGTGGGGTTCAGTTTCAGTTTTATGATTCTTTTCATTACCGGACTGAATCGAGTCTGTTTCATTAATTCTTTCAAATTCAGATTAAAAAATAAACAGTTCAACGATTTTTACTGCTTCTTATTTAAGATGTTCTAATTTTTAATTTTTTTTTTGTCTCCTCTATGACGCGCTTGATGTATTTGCGCCCGCGGCCGATTATGGTCCGTCATCTATTTTAATTGAAGCTCCCCCGGGAATCCAATCAAGAAATCACTTCATCCATGGCCTTCAGCATAGATATACGTGGATGTTCATTCCTTCACGTTTCAACTTTGATCATTTCTACCAGCTTCGCCAGGACAATCGCCACCTTGAACGACTCAACGCGTATCACATTTTTTAACACCATGTTTATTATCGAGATCGTTGAAAACTGACAGTGCTTCGCGATCGACCTGAAAACTGCACGGCTTGCTTGATGATTTGTGTGCATGCAGAAGGGATAAGATGGGAATAGAAAGAATAGATAGGATGGATTGAAATTTTGTGCACGTTGAAAATTTTAGGAGTGATTTGGTTAAAAATGGGATAATCCTGAAGTGTCGTTCCAAATGCTCTAATCTAATCTAATCTAATCTAAGACAAACGCAGCCAGTACGAGAAAGCATCCTGGAAAATGATTAGGTTAGATGAGGTCTAATCATTTTTCTTGTCTAATTGATGTTTACAGCACATCTGGGATATGATATAAACATCAATACGGCCAGGCCTACTGCGTTGTATTTGCCGCAAAGATGATTCTTGGAAATGAATGGGAACATTTCTTGAATCTACAGGGGTGGAAGGATGCGTGGACATACCATGCCAAACGCTCCGAGTTACTATGTGTAGTTGTGTGTAATGTGTAAATATTTGTACAATATTGAAGAATCATAAAATAATGCAATGGAAGGATCTTACCGATTTTTTTTCCTATGTTAGTAATGATTTTATTGCGCTTAAAAGTTTCATTGGATGCAGCCGGTCCTTGTTTATCATGGGGTTTTGGATGCAGTTTCTTGTCATTGCTCGTGGTTATGTTTAGTGAAGTGATCATTTCTTTCACTAGAAACTACTACTCCTGGCTGATCCACCAGCCTTGCATTGAGCTGGAACCGCAAGCAAGCAAATCAATTGCCTCCTCGCTCGAATCCTTCGTTGTGAGTGGTTCCGATAGATACACGCCACTGGATATACTTCCACTGGATATCACCGTTACCTCCTGGACTTATTTTGTAACTTCTGGCTTCCGGATCGTTATGCACTTGTAACTAAACCCAAACGGACACGATTCAACAGCGTACATTAGAAAATTCAGCGGAGATCTGCTTTTTCGCAACGTTTCACTGTGGTGGCGAAGGAAGAAAAAACCCGGTTTGTTCACTCGCGGTAATCTTAAAAACTCTTTCAATCCATTTTTTTTTTAAATAAACAAACACAGCACTAAAAAACACACGCGAAATTATTGAAAAAGTTTTCAAGTGTCGAAAATGCACCAGCTAAAGGACTTATTGCACTAAATTTTCAATAAACATCTCGGAAAAAAAGCAGCAGCAAATTCAAAACACGTCAGTTTCAATGCACGGCCTACCTCGATCCAAAATTTTCATAAACCTCTCGGATCTTAACTGAAGTTTTCGAGAATTCCCGGAACTTATTTAAAGGATCAGAAATTTCCTTGAATTTATATGTCCTAATTTTTTTTTGTTATTACTTTATTTGTACAGGCTCAATCGAATAAACTTTACAGAGCCGAGTTATCCTTTGCGTTATACATTGTTACTGTCTTATATTTAAAGTTAAAGGAACTGGACCGAGTACTCGCGGTCGTCTCGAGGTTAGTGGAGATTTACAATTTTTTGGATGGGAAAAGGGAAGAAGGAGGTTTTAAATGTGGTTTACGATATAACTATTTAATTAATCCTAAAGCATGAAATTATTTCTATTCATCTTGAAAACAAACATTGAAAAAAAAAACCCCCCAGACGTACAAAATACAAACTAAGCACAAGGTTAATCAAACTTACAATCTAAGGTTAATATCCTTAAAGTAAACATATATGAGTTTCATAAACTCCAGATCGCGTCTAGCCAAAATATCCCGAACTGGAACATTAGGTTGTCTACCTCGAGCCCGAAGGGAATCATAAAAATGTGATCTGACTCCACGATACTCCGCACAAGACCAAAGGATGTGATCAGCGTCCTGGTAACCTTGTCCACATTCACAGAGATTGCTGTCTCCCAACCCCACACGGAACAAGTGAGCGTTTAGACAATAGTGATTGGACATGAGACGAGACATCACGCGTATGAAGTCTCGACTCAAGTCCAACCCTTTGAACCATGCAAACTTCGACACCTTAGGGATAATTGAATGTAGCCATCGTCCCAAGCTCCCTTCACTCCATTGATGTTGCCAGCTAACGAGCGACTGCTGACGATAAATAGAGAAAAATTCACTATAGGCGATCTGTCGATCATAAATGTCGCCTTCCATAGCGCCCACCTTCGCAAGTGAATCCGCCTTCTCATTGCCCAAAATTGAGCAATGCGAAGGGACCCACGCGAAGGTGATGATGAAAGAGCGCACGGATAAAGCACTAAGCAGTTCTCGTATTTTCAAGAGAAAATACGAGAAGTGCTTTACCGGCCTAATGGAACGGATAGCCTCGACAGAACTGAGACTATCCGTAAAAATAAAATAGTGGTCTGGAAGAAGTGAAGCAATAGTTTCCAAAGTGTAGTGAATTGCTGCCAGTTCAGCCACATAAAGGGTGTCCACGATGAAATTGCCACACTATGAAATTGCTCTAACTTTTTAACCGTTGGGTAGAATTTAATGAAAATTTGGGTGGATTTAGTTCATAGTGCATTATTTACATCCTGCAAGTTTTAAAGTCCTGTGATCAAAACTCGCGGAAATGGAGTCGAAAGAACAGCTCGTGCGTGATAAAATCTTGCTCATTCATCACGAGAACAAGGATCTCTCGCATCGTTCCATCGCTAAAACGTTGGGAATCGCGAATTCCACGGTGTCGCGAATGATTAAGCGGTTCGAGGAACGGTTGACCACCGATCGGAAGCCCAGAAGTGAAGGAAAAAGTATTCCGTACAACACCAAAAATCACAACCGCGTAGTTGGGGCCTTCAACCGAAATCCAAACGCCTCCGTTAGGGATGTGGCTAAGAAGCTGCACCTAAGCCGAAGTTTTGTCCAGAAGGCCAAAACTAAGGCTGGGCTTCGAACGTTCAAGGTACAAAAGGCCCCTAATCGCGACGAGAAGCAGAACAAGTCCGCCAAAACCCGTGCCAGGAAGTTGTACCTCAACATGCTGACGAAAGTTGAATGCTGCATCATGGACGACGAAACATATGTGAAGGCCGACTTCAAACAGATCCCCGGCAACCTGTTTTTCACGGCCAAGGATAAGTTCAGCGTTCCGGAGCATGTCCGCACTCAGAAGATGTCCAAATTTGCGAAGAAATTCCTGGTTTGGCAAGCCATCTGCACGTGCGGGAAGCGGAGTGCGCCTTTCGTGATCCAGGACACGATGAACGGACAGGTGTACATAAAAGAGTGCCTCCAGAAGCGGCTGCTTCCTCTCCTGAAGGCCCACAACGTCCCAACAATCTTCTGGCTGGATTTGGCCTCATGCCACTACTCCAAGGACGTGCTGAAGTGGTATGCGGACAATAAGGTCAATTTCGTGCCGAAAATGTTCAACCCTCCCAACACTCCGGAACTCCGCCCCATCGAGAAGTACTGGGCGATTATGAAGCAGCACCTTCTTAAACGACCTAAGGTAGTGAAGACAGTCGAGGAACTGAAGAAAGTATGGGTTTACATGCAAAAAACGGTTGATTCACAGGTTGTGCAGAATCTTATGGCCGGGGTTAAGGCCAAGGTGCGGGCATTTGCGTATGGACTGTAAATAAAATACGAGTAAAATGGTAAAATGAAGTTTAATAGTTATTTCTCAATCCCTGAAAATTTAATGGCAATCGGATGAAAACTCGAATTTTGCGAATCAATTTTGTGTGTGGCAATTTCATCGTGGACACCCTTTACACAGAACAAGGAGCTTCAAGTTTTCGAGAGGCGCTATGAAATTCATTAAATACACCAAAACCAGCGGACTCCTCTATTAGAGATCCATCTGTGAAAAACGTTCTTGCAGAATCAATATGGCCAAACTTTGCAGCGTATAATGACGGAGCAATCATTGGACGATGATGCTCTGGAATTCCGCGGATTTCCTGTGTCATAGATAAATCAAAATTCACTGAATTGCCGAAATCGGAGAAGATTACACGATTGGGAATATTTCTTGAAGGGCTGACATCCTGTGTTAAATATAGGTAGTATAAAGTCATAAAACATGTTTGAGGATTTAGCTCCAGAAGCTTCTCAAAATTTTCGATCACCAGTGGATTCATTACTTCGCAACGGGTGAGGAGCCTCAGAGATAACTCTGAAAAACGGACGGATAGTGGCAACATGCCCGCCAGCACTTCGAGACTCATAGTATGAGTCGAGTGCATGCATCCTAACGCGATACGAAGACAACGATACTGGATCCGTTCCAGCTTGATGATGTGCGTTTTAGCTGCCGACTGGAAGCAAAAACTGCCGTACTCTAAAACCGATAAAATCGTTGTCCGGTACAACGTCAGAAGATCTTGTGGATGGGCTCCCCACCACGTTCCGGTAATTGATCGAAGGAAATTGATCCTTAGTTGGCATTTTCTTCTCAGATACTCAATGTGGGATCTCCAGGTGCATTTGGAATCGAACCAGACCCCGAGATATTTAAAAGACATGGAATGAGTGATCGGTTTACCCAAAAGTTGAAGCTTCGGTTGTGCTGGGCTATGCTTCCTAGAAAAAACGACCAACTCAGTTTTCTCCGTGGAGAATTCGATACCTAGCTGAATAGCCCAAGTAGACAAATTGTCCAAGGTATCCTGTAAGGGTCCTTGCAGGTCAACCTCTTTTGGCCCTGTGATAGACACTACGCCATCATCTGCAAGTTGTCTCAACGTGCAATTGTCACTAAGACAATTGTCAATTTCTCTAACGTAGAAATTGTACAAAAGGGGGCTTAAACATGAGCCTTGTGGGAGACCCATGTAGCTAAATCGAAAAGCTGTAGAGTTTCCATGAGAAAAGCTCATATGTTTTTCTGACAGCAAATTGTACAAAAAATTATTAATTAATGGAGACAATCCACAAACGTGGAGTTTCTCTGAAAGAACTTCAACGGATACTGAATCAAAAGCCCCCTTGATATCCAAGAACACAGAAGCCATTTGCTCTTTCTTAGCAAAACCTAACTGAATTTCCGAGGAAAGCAACGCGAGACAGTCGTTCGTTCCCTTACCCCTACGGAAACCAAATTGAGTATCTGAAAGAAGGTGGTTCGTCTCAACCCATTTGTCGAGGCGAAAAAGGATAATTTTCTCCATCAATTTCCGAATACACGACAGCATCGCGATGGGCCGATACGAATTGTGATCCGACGCGGGTTTATCAGGCTTTTTAATGGCTATCACCCTTACTCGTCTCCAATCGTCGGGAACAATATTGAGCTCCAAGAACTGATTGTACAAGTTCAACATGCGCCTCTTAGCGACGTCTGGGAGGTTTTTCAGCAAGTTGAACTTGATTCTATCAGATCCCGGGGCAGAATTGCCACACGAAAGGAGAGCGAGTGAAAGTTCGACCATTGAAAAAGGCTGACTGATTTCGTCTACCGAATTCGCGGTTTCGTGAGGAATCAACTGCGACGGCACGGAATCTGGACACACTTTTCGCGCGAATTTAAGAATCCATTAATCCGAGCAATCCTCGCTTTCGTTGTTAGTAGACCGGTTACGCATTCTTCGCGCCGTACTCCAAAGCGTATTCATAGACGTTTCGCGCGACAATCCGTCTACAAACTGCCGCCAGTAACTCCGTTTTTTTGGCCTTGATGAGGCTCTTGAGTTCGCGTTCAAGAGATGTGTATGCGTCGAAATGCTCGCGTGTTCCGCGTTTCCGAAAAAGTTTAAACGCGTCGGACTTTTTACGGTAAACCTCCGTGCATTGTTGATCCCACCAGAGCGATGGTGTTTTCTTACGAATAGACGATCGCGGCACCGGTCGTGTTTGAGCTTGAAGTGCGCTGTCGATGATGAGATTAGAGAGGAAATTATATTCCTCCAACGGCGGAAGCTCTTCCACTGACGATACTGTATCGTCTATCGCGGATTGGAACTTAGTCCAATCGATGTTACGGGTTAGATCATACGCGACGTTAACGGATTCTGACGAGTTGAACCCACTGGCAATCGAAATTTTGATCGGCAAATGATCACTACCGTGCGGATCCTGGATTACATGCCAAGTGCAATCCAACGATAGTGAATTGGAGCAAAAGGTGAGGTCTAATCTGCTACCATTCGAGGATGGACCAGCCAAACGTGTTACTTCTCCATTGTTAAGGATTGTCATGTTGAAGTTGTCACAGAGATCATAAATCAAAGTAGAACGGTTATCATCGTACAGTTCCCCCCAGCCTGTACCGTGGGAGTTAAGTTCTCCCATGATCAACCATGGAGCGGGAAGTACCGCACATATGTCGAAAAGTTGTTTGCGATTAACAGAGACTCTAGGAGCAATATATACAGAAGCAATACAAAGGCTCTTACCTTTAATGGTAGCCTGACATGCGACAACTTCAATACCGGGGAATTCGGGAAGATTCACTCTATAGAAGGAATGGCACTTTTTGATCCCCAAAAGTACCCCTCCTCCACGTGAATCCTCACGATCCAATCGAATAATGTTAAAATCGTAAAAAGGGAGATCAATTTCTGAAGAGAGCCATGTTTCACAGAGGGCAAATGCATCGCAATTATTGTTATGGACTAAATACTTGAACGAATCTAATTTCGGAATAAGACTTCGACAATTCCACTGTAGAACAGTGATCAAATCCCCGACCTCGTTTGGAAAATTATCCATCGAAGGAGATGATAGCTGCAAGAAGGGGCCATTTTGAAGTCAATTGCTTCAAGAAGGATTTCACAGTGGGAAGCAATGTGAGGACAATGCTTTTCAGAGGATCAGAAATGTTGAGGTATTTGAGAATACCGTCCACAATGTCATCAAATGAGAACAACCCAGATGAAGAAGGGGTTTCTGTTCTTAAAATTGGGGCATCAGGGGTTTTGGATGTCCCCGGAAGTGGTGGAAAATCCTGGGTATAGTCAGTTCTGCGGAATCCAGGAGGAGTAGAAGTCTCCTTTTTTCCACCACTCCTTGATTTAGGCAAGCTGATTTGGGGTTCTTTATTTGCAACAATCCGCGAACGGATGCGCTTTCGTTTCCGTGCAGAACCTTCCGGAAAACTGAAAGAAGTTCCCTCCTCAGCCAAGTCAGAGTCAGTCTCGTCATCTGACAAAAGAGAAAAGGGATTTTTGTCATTGGTCGATGGCGTGGCTGTCTTAAGCATTTCTGCAAAAGACCGCCTGGAACGTTCCTTAAGGGAGCGTTTCATTTTGTCCCCGAGCTGTTTGTACGCCGGGCACGACGAGAGAGCATGAGGAGGAGTTCCGTTGCAGTACACGCATTTTGGTGCAGTAGCTGCGCAGGCGCCATCCTCATGCTTCTCCCCGCATTTGGAGCAGCGTGCCTTGTTGCCGCAGTGGGAGGCCGTATGTCCCAACCGCTTACAATGCTGGCAGTTCATGACCCGAGGTACAAACAACCGCACAGGAAGACGAAGTTTTCCCAGCTCGATGTATTGAGGAAGGGCAGATCCAGAAAAGGTCACCCGAAACGAGTCTGTGGGGGTAAAACTCTTTTTACCCTCGCTGAGCGATACTGACTTCATTCTATGAACGACCAGTATCTTTACCGGAGGAAGCAAGGGGTTCTTGAATCGGCCAACCGCTTGCTTCTCCAGTATCTCGGGGTTCAGACTCGCCTCAGTGACCACGCCTTCGATCTCCACATCAGAGGCTGGAATGTACACCTTATATTCCAGTGTGAAAAATTGGGAAACAGCAATTTCATTGGCCTGTTTCAGGTTAGCGACGGTCACACGAAGTTTGTTGTGCCTAACCTTCGTTATTTCGGTCACGGCAGAGAATCGCTTTGTCAGATCATCAGATATCTGAACAACATTCAAGGGTTTGTTTTTGGGCTGAAAATAGACAACCCATGGGCCAGTCGAGTCATTCGGGTAGGCCCGCAATCTGGTGCTTTTCTCATCCTGCCCATTGACAGACTGAGACGACGAACCAGGGATGACATCATCATTATTCTGAGATGAATGGTCATCCATGTCGTCTTCTGACAAAACATCCATTTTGTTCAACTAGTGGGAGCGCAAAACGCTCTCCCACTGAACGCACAGACACAATACACAGAAAACACTACAAACACAGAAATACAAAATGAAAATTTAACTAATGGGGGAGTAAAAGAAACAAGAAAAAGCAAAAACTTATCTGATAATCCTATACTACTACCACCGAGCGTTATATGTGTAGGCGTTTACACCGATGGCTGGGAAGCGACGCGCAGCGTGGATGACCTTCGCTGTGGTGCACTTGATCGAGGCGCGGCACTCAGCGCACACAGGCGCACGATGATTGATGAACGATGTAGATGTAGAAACGGGTGCTCACACTCGATGATGATGATACGTTCGTGGGTATGCGTAAGCGCGTATGCGTGACCACGCAACGATGATGCCCAAATTTGTTTGCGAATTTCCAATAGCACGGATTAATCTTTCCGAAAATGACACTTTCTACTAAAAAAAACTCACTTTTCGATCAATTTACCGGGAACTATGCCAGGAGTCACTTAGTGAGAAAAAACTGATAAATTATATCAAGCGAATACCGAAAAAACTTCCAAAACAACGGAGCGCGAAACAAGTCGACCGTACTTCTTGCTAGGACGCAGTGGGATTATATATGTCCTAATGTATCGAAAGGATTTATGTTTGGGGGAAAACCAAACACGCCGAATAGGCCTGCTTACGGATTAACTTAACATGGCAATAGGATCCGGTCCGAATGCCAATTGAAGAATTGCAGAAACCAGTTCCAATTGCAGCATTGATGTGTGGTGTCAACAAGAATTCGGTGTAGAACGATCCTGTCATTCTGTAGAAGCATCTGCAACCGCAGCAGTTTCTCCCGGAGACCAACTCGGTACGACTGATGTTCCACCAATCAGTCAGCCGTACAGCTTATTCTATGGACTGAACGATCTCGGAGTTTCGATTGACTGTGGAGGCTGGTATTAGCAACATTAACCACACCGGAGGTAACGAACCCAATATGAACCGTGGTATAAATAAACGCAATCGGAACCGCCAGCAATTTCAGGGCGATAAATATGCAATTCTGGCAAGACCAAGCAAGGATGAAAAATATGAAGGAACAACAAGCAGAGACTAAAAAGGAATAAGTAATCAAACGTTGGCAACATCCTGTAGGGTTTTTGATCTAATTTCCGTCCTACTAAGCACAACGCGCACTTTACCTCTATTTCCTGAACGAGTTTAAACTAAAAATGGAATATTTCTGTCAAAGATGACTCCTAAATTTATTCACCTTTCTATACGTACCGTTGGATTTGATAAAAAGCCACAAATTGTTGAGATATTGTTTGAAATCTAATACTGCTTCTTGATTCTAAATTCGTTCTACGAGTTTCAATTCCGTCCTAACGCATTGAAACGGCATTAGATTTTCTTCGTCCTACGGATAAACGTAGAAAAAGGGGATTCGCAGGGAGCGCTTCTTTTGTTTTGAGAACAATGAGCGTAAATATTCATACAATGCGCTCTAATAGGATTCATGTTGTAGCTAATGAACTAACGCATCGGACCAAACATAATTTTGATTTGTGCACGGTGAAATCATTGATATTATTGATCTTTTCTGATCGATAGAACGGAAATGGGCGATTACGACGAAGTAGCGCTCTACCCTACCATCATTTGGTTGTTGATGTACATTAGTCGATGGAAGATGTGGATGAACGGATTAAAAGTAAGAAGTGGAGAGCCATGAGAAAGAAGAGGAGAAGAGCAATGCTAGTAAATTTTAAATTTGTTAATGAAGAATCTCGCCAGGTTTGGAACTCCTGTTTATTTATTAGGGGATTCAACAGCATTGCCCAAGTAGCACGACGATAATGTAGAGCAGACCTGCCCAACATTTCAAAACTTGCTTTTTTAATGGCTGTATCTATTTTCAATAAACATGTTACAGCTGCATTTCGTTTCTTCCTCATTCATGCTAGGCTGAAATTCACAATTATGAATAAAATTGGACTAGAATGATGCCATTGTTGACATCCAGAAACCACGTCCAACCCGCAAGCTACGCGTTGGGCAGCGCTGATGTAGAGGCTCACCTTCCACTTGCTGGTTGAGTACTTATGATACAGGATTGACACCCGGTACAGAACTTTCTTCCCATGGATGGTCAACTTCTGCCACCAGTCACCCGTGAAGGGGCAGAACTTTGAGGTTGACAATAGTTAGCGTATACTGGCTAACAGTTCCAGCAGTGGCCGACGATCTAGCGCTTGTCAATCTTCTCATTGTTTGGCATCATTGAACCCAGAGGAATTAATGTTCTACAAAAAAGACTCACATGCGTGTTATTTGATGCTCGTTTTACTAATTTTACTACAAGCACAATGATTACCCTCGCAATACTATGTAATATGCACACAAATAACTAGTTTAACTTGACAAGATAAACAAATAATCTCAAAAGTCATAACTGCAGGGTTGCCAAACTCATAGGGTACTGAGACCGACAGATTGATTGCCACACTTCGGCACATTCAGCACAATGCTGGGCACAGCTTTCAGAACAGATAAAATAACTCGGCACAGATTGAGATGTGCAGAGTTGAGTACCCCTTGGTATTTTCTGATTTCCAGAAATTACTGGGATGAGCCATCAGCTGTTTCTCGACTACTTGGTAATCAAAAACGGCGAGGAAATGGAAGCATCAGAATATTAAGCATAAGAAATTTTCAGCGGCGCCGGTGGTGTAGTGGACCCCCCCCCCCCACCCAGTACCCCTCTCTCTCTCTTTCTCCTTTTAGCCTGCTTTACAAACACAAAAAGCCTCTATATATAGCTGCCACAGGGATTCGAACACAGACGTTTAACAATCTTGACTAGTGGGAAATCTAGTGCCTTTACCATCTCGTCAAAATCTACTGTTGAATAAAGAGTAGATGCAAGCTAACCTTTTGTGTATGCCAGGCAGAGCCTTCTTAGTTCGCTGGCGCCGGCAACTGAGTTAAAAATAAATCGTGTGTTCCCAACACCTCACACTCTCTGCGCTTTTGCTACACTGACGTAAACGGAGGGTGGTTAAATATATTTGTTACAAAGTTTGTTATAATTCTCAAATATTGCCGTTTACATTGCACTCGCTAATAAGAAATTTTATTTTTCTGATTATAAAGTAGCATATGCATTAAACTTAGCTAGGGGAAATGACGGCTTCGGCATGACAGACTATTTTCGGCAACCCAAATTGAAACACTATTTTCACTGGATTTTCTTACGAAAACAGTTCGCTGAATGCATGCAAACAATTCTCTATGCTTTCAGCTTCAATTTGACTATATTTTTACCACTGAGAAAAAGCAATCTAGCAGGGTTTTCTTGAAATGAAACACACGCACTACATATTGTAGCTGATTTCGAGTTGCCGATAATAGAACAGCAGATTTACATGCAGTTCAAATGGAACGGTTGCCGAAGAAAAACTGGTTGCCGACAATACTCGCTCTCACTAGAGAAGATTGCAACTTTGTAAAAGCGTTTCAAAACAGTTTTTGACAATTCTTTCGACTGAAATTGTTAGAGCAGCCGGCAGCAAAAGATTGTAAACAAACCAATACTGCATATGTGTGCGTTCCATAGAGAAAAAGGCTATAGAAAGAAGGTCGCTGCTGAGGTTGCCGAGAAAACGTAAATTCCCCTATATGAAAGTAATTAATTTAAGTATATTTAACAAAACAAAAATAAGATAAAAGCGAATAATTGATTGCATATGCACTATTTGAATTCTAATACAGTGTTAGTTGCACATTTTGTTTGGTTATGCGTTGAGATCTGTCTCCCACACCATTTCAAATTAAAGATATATTCGAGGTAAGTTTTGATTGCTAATTTTCGACGGTTAGTGTTGCAATTTTCCATTGATCATTTTTATTTGTATTTCATCAACAACATATTGATTTTCACAAATTCCAAAATATTTATTTGAAAAGGTGCACGCTAAAATTCAAAGAACGCAACTGAGCTGATAATTTATGTTTTTGGATTCCATTCATGAGCGAATATATCATTGGTTCACACTATTATGCGCATCCGTTCCTAGATAGTTTAAATCTAGGTAAGCCTTTTGATCAGAAGCGTCTTACAGTGACAATTTCAATTTTATAATGCTAGTTGTGCACTTTTAATCACCAACGTAACATTTTCAGGTTTTACGGAATCAATTTATAGTAGCCTAGTCGCTTTGGGCTAGGTGGTTTGTTTCGACTTGCGAAATGAGGCCCCTGGATTTCCATCGAGTTAGGGAGAATCGAGTTAAGGAGAGATCGAGTAAGGGAGAGTTGACAGTAATAATTTGTTTAATTCTTAGCATCCCAATCAGAAGAGAATGCTGTAAAAAATAAGGGAAAAAGCACTAACTTTGGCCTATGGATCTAATAAAAAAAATTCCATTCTTCAATTTTTCGTAGAACAATGCCTCATCTACACAATACAAATGAACATGTTTGATTTTAAATGTATCATTATCAAAAAAATGCTTGCCTTCGAAATTAATTTATGGGCCCAATATTAGGGACACTTATACCCTGGACAAACTATGGCTTATATCATGTAATATAGGCTGTCTTGCAATGAGCACTCATACATAGGATTTCCAGTGAAAATTAGATGTATAAGTGCTCATTGCAAGACAGCTTATATTACATGATATAAGCCATAGTCTGTCCAGGGTATTAGGCTGACATTAGGCACATTAACCCTATTAGCCTAATTCCATGTGAGAAACTTTTCCGTAGCCCTTAAATAAATTTAAATTCTACTACCGGCTCAAGACTAAAACAAAACAACAATTAAAATAAAACAAACCGTTGCATTTTTCGTGCTACTAATGCTAACAAACTTAGTTAATATTTAAATTTTATTCTAACAAATTGTGTAACAATTTTATGTCAAATACCATGATGATTTTTTATTCCTCATTTCACTACTGAGCTGTTAAAAAAAGATTATATCAACAGTTGTTATGTATAACAGAAGTTGATATAATCATGATATAATTTTGTTATAACGTTCTGGTCGGGAAGACTATTTGAGAAGAAAATATTGAAATTGGGTTCTTTAAAAGTATTGAGGTAAATGCACATTCATAATCTGCATAGATTTACGAACAGTGTTCACTCGGCTGTCGACAGAAGCAGACCACTCACAATGTGTGTCACACGATCGTCTGTTTACTCGGCAGCAACCATTGTGTGGTCCTCCTCATTGTTCTTCATCAGAAGTTCTTTCAGTCGATGCTTCGTCAACTTTGCACAGCAACCGTTTCGTGATTAATGTGTGAGTGCTGACCACGTT
The DNA here is from genome assembly GCF_037179485.1 of Ochlerotatus camptorhynchus. Classification (NCBI taxonomy): domain Eukaryota; kingdom Metazoa; phylum Arthropoda; class Insecta; order Diptera; family Culicidae; genus Ochlerotatus; species Ochlerotatus camptorhynchus. Next base: position 4,645,224 of record NW_027040988.1, read on the forward strand.
TTGCGTCCATTGCTATAATGGAAGCGCTCTGACCCTCGTTGGCGAATCTGCCATACAAGTAAACCACTGGAAGCGGCTCCGGTTCTGGCTTATTGGATAGCGGAAGCTAAAATGTTTATTGTCTTCCCAACTAACAATTTTCACAATGTAAACGCTTTACTCATTTCATTTATACAGCCTCAAGCTGTATTGAAACGTTATACGATATGAAGAAACCTTTACTCAACCTCTATACAAGCAAATCTGGCGAACTTAGTCAGCTAATTATGGTTGTTGGGACGGTTGGGACAAGCTCTTATTGCATATCCATTAAAACTTCTATACAGCTGTTATCCTGCAGTTTAGTTGTGTGTCAGCTTATTCAACCTTTTCCCGGTTATCCAATAATCACTAAACAGCTTTCTTTTGAAGCCGGGTTAAATACTGTTTACGCTTTTTTTTATGGAAGAATTTATTGAGTTTATTTTGCTGTGAATCAAATTAATTGAAATTAGTTACAAGTCACCACCAAATTATTTACCTTGCACCGGAACCTGGAATCGAACTCGAGACGACCGCATTGGCAAACCTTGACACTACCAACACTTTGAACTGATGTAAACAAATCAACATGCCCTTCTACAATAAAATCGTTGAGTAGATGCTTTATAATAGTGCACTTTTCTCGACTAGTTACTTCAGCTTTGTAAAGGAGCAGAGTAAAAGCTGTAAAACTGCACACGTCTAAAAATAAACCTAGTTGACTGTGAAAATGCAAGAGTGGTTGGTTGTGTAGAAGCCATCAAATGACTAATATATTCACTTTATTAACTTTGTAACAAGTTGAACATTGATTAGTATGTGTATAAAAGATACGTAAGCGTTTTTGGCTGTTGTTATTCAGTGCGAATGACAGATTGAATAATGGTTGTGAAAAAGTTGAGTAAATGCTCTCCAAAACTATTTTGCTAGCTTCTGCTTGTAGCTGTATCTGCAGCTTCATTTCAGCTACTTTACAGCACAACGCTGAAGAAGTTGGCTTATAAAGCTGAAAATGTTAATTGGGTTGTACTTTTTGACTATAGTTTTAAGATGTATTGTATAGGAACAAGAATCATCGGCTCTGTAAAGTTAATTCGGTTGAGCCTTATCAAATAAATTAATAATAATAGATTTACGAAGCCCCTTGAAAAGCAAATTTATCAATAAGGAAACCATAACGCGTCCTAATGTCTTCATCGCATCTAACATAACGCAATCAAGGTTGCATTACTAAAGTAATGTCATAAACATCGAACTTTCACCGCCATAAGAGCGGATACCTACAAAGTATGAGCGAACGGAAAGCTTCAACTTTCAAACTAGCAGGTTACATGCAAAAACCGAATGCCATCGAATCGAAAGTGTTGTAAGGCCAGAACGTCACCGCACTACCGCACCGCATGCGGGGATGCGGGTCACGTGGTTTGAGTGACAAATTTGAAAAAATGCCACGAAACTTATTCTCGGCAAGTTTGACCCTGAAAGTTGCAACGATATTTTTAGACACGCGACATACAAATTTACTGTAGGGGAATAAAAATGTCGATCTTAATCGCAATGCAACCTCCATCGGTAGCAAGTAGAAGGATAAATGGGGAAGCTACGAGGTTATCTGAAAATGGAGTAGCAAGGGTGCAATTTTTGTTCGTAATGGTATGTACACGATCGGTGGTGGTAATTTATTACACGACAAGAAATGATCAAGTATCTGTGGACGACAAGACCTATGGCTAAGGGGATGGAGTGGAAACATAATTTGCAATGATGGTATAATAAGGGCGTAACTCAAACACGGAATGAAGGTATACCGTCCAATGTCTGGAACAGATTATTTGGAAACGCCCTTTCGGTTTGAACTCCTCACAGCCAACAACAACAAAAAACGCTTTCATGGTGGAACAATCGCCGAGTAAGCGAGTGCATGCAAAAACATCATGCATCATCACGAGTGGCGGCAAGGCAGCAACGAAAAAAGGACATGGAGTCCAATTTTGGCAGGAAGGGAAAATTATCCAAACTAGGTTTCTCAGTCCAGTCCCACTCGTGCCGTTCACCTGCTGAGGACTGAGGTACTGAAGCAGCACCAGACCAGATGTAGTACAAGTGGATAGTCTTACCATTTTCACTCTCAAGGGAAAAAAAATAAATCCTCAACAGAAGGCAGACAATCTCGACAGAGAATTCTTTTGAACGAAAAAAAAAAGTTGCAAACAGAGTGAACGTTTTAGAGAAGCGCCTTTTACCATCATTTTGAATTCACGTGAGAAGGTGTGATTATACTGCCATTAAAATAAATTTTATTTTCAAACATGGATGGAGTGATCATCGTTGTGTGCCCTGTTTGAATGTATGAATACAGATAGATTGCTGTTTATTGCTGGACGTCAGCTCAGTTGGAGTTTAATTTGCATCCATGTTGCAATAGGTGAGCGCCGGTTAATATTAAGATACCTCAATTGATTTTTTTTTATCAGGAATGAAGTTATACATTTTCAGTTATCAGTGATAGTTGATAATACTACTACGCTAAGAACTCCCTGAATGGTGTTGCGATTTTTTCGTACTTTATATAGTCACAGGTTTTATTTTAATCCAGGATATTATTATTTGCGCTTCTCGTAAGTTTTCGTACACCAAGATTTACCGAAAGGCTGTAATTTCACATTTTCGATACGAGGCCCGTTGGGTCAAGTATCATATCAAGTATCAATACCAATGTGCCTTTCAAGTATCAATGTTGGTCCCAAGAGAGTCCGAAGGTCAAATAGCCCAAAGTGGAACAAAACGTTGAGTGGTGACAATGAATGATTCAAAGCGGGACAAAAGGTCGAATAGACACTGGGTATTATCTCTCAAGCCCTGGGGGAACGACACTTCCTAATCCATCCTCATCCCACATTCATTATATCTTTTACCTCTTCCAGACATCCCTGTATATTTTTTTTGCAAGATATCCTGAACATCCCTCTTTATCCTTTTGTCTATTCCGATCGTTTCTTTCTCTCCCACTCGCACGCCATAGCAGCGCTGATAAGTCCTTTTAGAAATACAATGCATCTTATTGAGTGTCGTTCCCCCTGCTCAAATCCCCACTGTCAAAAAACTACCCCATTTCAATTTAAAATATTTTCAGAATGATTTTTTTTTTCATTATTGAAGGCTCACCAAAACTTGAAGAGGTTGCGGTTTTTTAGATTGATAGAGAAACAAATCTAATCATAAATTATGAAGTAATGATAGTTTTAGCATTTTTCAGAATCAGACGTTAGGAGGTTTGAGAGTTCCCATTATAATTACATTGTTTTCTTTTCATCTGCTCGTTCTTTCTTATAACCTCTAGATGAATCTTTCGGAACAGTATTCGTATTGGAAGGAATTTACTATGCCGTATTTTACAAGCTGATTTTGAATCAATTTGTTTACTAGTTTATTGCAGATTGTATAGTTTTTTTTGGGTTGCAGGGCAAATGGTAGAGCTACAAAACGTCGAATAAAATAAGATCGAAAGGACAAAAGGGCGACTGATGAGAGGAGGGAAAAAAGGGAGAATGGACAAAAAGTCTAATTATGAGAAGGTTGCAAAAGGATGAATGGCAGTGCTGCGTTCCTTAAATTTGAGCTAAGCAGTCGCACCCAACCCACTCTGCGCCCTTGAAATAAAAATCTGCCTTAAATAACAATGATGACGTTGTTTAAAATAGTGTACTATCTAGTTGATATGGTACTTTGCAAAACATTTGCGCTTTACCGTTGAGGCACGATTAGCAGCACCATTCACTTCAGGTGGCGAAGGTGGAATTTGGTTCCTTGAACATCTACAAAGTCCCTTTATCCTCCTTGAAATTATTCTTAATTTCTAAAAGTTCCGTTCCAAGCAACATCGTTTTTGTTTTCTTATTTATATCATATCATACTAACGGCGCCGGTGGTGTAGTGGTAAGCGTGATTACCTCTCACCCCAGCAGGCCTGGGTTCAATCCCAGTCGGCGTCGCCGTGATGTTCTGAGGCATAACATCTCTGATCACGCCTTCCTTCGGATGGGAAGTAAAGCCGTTGGTCCCCGGTTCATGAGTTGATGGGTCGATAGGTAGGGTCCAGGTGTGGGAGCTGCCTTCCTTGCACGTCGGTAGCATTGGTGATCAGCACGGAAAACAAGATCGACGGAAAAAACAAACCAAAGGAAAAAAAAAAATCATATCATACTAGATTTTCTTCTAATTTCAGAAAAACAATGTGATCCATTTCTATAAATCTTCCGTGGGCAAAACAAAGTTCTGAAAAACCCCATATTCTTTGATGTTTGTGATGTATCCGTTGGAAACCTTAATAGTCAATACGTTTACTGATTCAGTGCCAGGTTTTTCCGTTTATTTCAGGTTCTTGAGTCTACCCTTGAGGGATTCAATATTATACCTACTGAAGATTAAGCTTTTCTGAAGTTATTAAGCATTTTTTTTTATAATCCATTTATTTGTCAAGGCTCAAATGCGTTAGCTTTGCGGAGCCGAATATTTTTTACATTAATATCATTTCTTACAACTAATGTTAGTAGAACGGGGGCCGATTACTCGCGGCTTACTCGAGATTAGGGATTACATTTATTGATCATTTGGAGGGAGGACAAGGGAACTAATTTAAAACTTAAACGTAAAGGATGACTAAAATACAAAACATTAAACACATACATCAACAGCTTTAAGAAAGTCGTAAATAAGCTTCATAATGTCGATATCACGGCAAGCTAAGACGTCTCTAATTGGCTCAAAGGGTTGTTTTCCTCGGACCCTAAGGGAATCTCACAGAACGGATCTCGCCTCATGATGCAAGGAGCAGGACCAAACAACATGCTCAATGTCGTGATAACCGTTTCCACAGGTACACAAGTTGCTGTCGGCAAGCGTAATACGGAAGAGGTGGGCGTTTAATGAACAGTGATTGGACATGAGCCTGGACATTACACGAATAAAATCACGACTCATATCCAACCCTTTGAACCAGGGTTTGATCGACACCTGTGGGACAATAGAATGTAGCCATCTTCCCTGTAGCATTTGTTGCCAGTTGGCGAGGACTTGCTGCCGAGAAATCGCGAAAAATTCGTGATAGGCGATTTGTCGCTCGCAAATATCGCCTTCCATAGCGCCCATCTTGGCCAGCGAGTCCGCTTTCTCATTGCCCGGGATAGAGCAATGAGAAGGGACCCATACCAAGGTGATGATATGCGAGCTGTTTGATAAAGCACTCAATGACGATCGTATTTCCTGGAGGAAATACGCCGAGTGCTTCATCGACCTCATTGAACGCATAGCCTCCAGGGAGCTTAGGCTATCCGTAAAAACGAAATAATGGTCAGGTGGAAGTGAGGCAATACGCTCTAACGTGTACGATACAGTTCAGCAACGTATACCGAACACGGCTTTTGAAGCTTGTATGAGGCGCTATGAAAATCGTGGAATACTCCAAAACCAGTGGACGCATTTATCACCGGCCCATCTGTGAAAAATCTCTTCTCGGTGGGGACGTGGCGGTATTTGTTCGCAAAAATAGTTGGGACAATCCTGCCTCATTGTGAGATCGAATCTCACGGAAGAATAGCTGAAATGATGGGAGACAGCTCGATTGGGGTTTAACGAGGAGGGGCCGATGTCCAGAGTCATGTACTCGTAGTACAAGCTCATGAATAGTGTTTGAGGATTCCGATCTAGCAGCTTCTCAAAGTTTTCGATTACCAGCGGGTTCATGACTTCACAGCGGATGAGGAACCGGAACGATAAATCCGCAAAACGATTTGTTAAGGGGAGGGCGCCCGCAAGAACTTCAAGACTCATAGTATGCGTCGATTGCATACAACCTAGCGCGATTCGAATGCAACGATATTGAATCCTTTGGAGCTTCAATATGTGCGTCCCCGCCGCCGATTGAAAGCAAAAGCTACCGTACTCCAAAATCGAGAGAATGGTGGTCTTGTAGAGTCTTATCAGATCTTCCGGATGGACTCCCCATGAAGTGCCGGTAATGGAACGAAGGAAATTGATTCGCTGTTGGCATCTCTGCCTCAGATACGCTATGTGTTTTCCCCAAGTGCACTTGGAATCGAACCAGACACCTAAATACTTAAACGACATGCTGTGAGTGATTGTTCGACCCATAAGTTGAAGCTGAAACTGTGCTGGATAAAACTTCCTAGAAAAAACAACCATCTTTGTTTTCTCCGGAGAGAATTCGATACCCAGATTCATTGCCCAAGTAGACAAATTATCCAAGGTATCTTGCAATGGTCCTTGCAGGTCCGGTGCTGTTGGTCCAACCACGGAAACCACGCCGTCATCTGCAAGCTGCCTTAGCGTGCAATTTTCGGCCAGACATTCATCAATGTCTTTGACATAGAAATTGTACAGGAGGGTACTTAAACATGTAGTTGATTCTTGCAATTTTCGAGAAACTTGAGTGCAAATTGAGAGTGACGCCGCGATTCTAAATTCCGCTCTACAAAATTTTCAATCTTTCGATAACACGCGGATTGAAAAATTATAAAAGTTATATACTCACATTAACCATCGAGTGCGCTTCTTCAAATAAGTGGCGGTTAAGAGAAATTTGCAGTGTTTCGCTAAATATTACGAAAACATTTCTGTCCACTGCATTGATGTGGCTAGTGGTGAACTGGTTATGAGTGTCATGTCTTTCCGTAACAAAAGATTAGCCATGGATGAGTGTCTGACATGCAATGCTGAAATCAAGGCGGACGAAAAACAAGTGAAATGTGTTTACTGCAGCAACTCTGTACACATGAAATGCGCGGGATTATCTGAATCTCGCTATAACAAGATTCAAAAAACAAATAGCTACTATTGCTCAAACCCCTGTGAATCTTCGCATGTGACCAACAAGAAGATGGATGAACTGTTGGCCAATATGAAAGGTTTGCAAACATCGCTTGATAGTATCAACAAAAAATGTGATGAAAACAGTGCGAACCAAAAACGAACAGATGATGCTATGAAATACTTGAGTGTGTCCATTGGAGAACTATCAAAATCCCAAAGTGAAATTAAAATTTCGGTTGAAGAAGTGAAATCCTCACAAACTTTTATCTCCGCGCAATATGACGACATAAAATCGTTACACGAGGAAACGAAAACAGACTTTGCTAGTTGCCTGAATAAAGTGAGTGATCATGATGGTCAGATTGTGGCCCTCAACAAAACAATCGTCGAGATGAAAAAACGTCTGCGTCTTGCAGAGCAGAGTGGACTGAAAAATGAAATTGTTATTAACGGCATACCTAAAGAGCTCTCTCTCGGTGAGTCGACCATCGTTACGAAGGTAGCTGCTGCTGTTGGAGTTCAACTGTTCTCCACCGACATCGAAAGAACTCAGCGTGCGAGGAATGGTATGCTCCTGGTTGAACTCAGTAACTCCAAAGTACGCAATGACATCCTGCGTGCTCGTAAGGGTAAATCCATATACGTCGATGAAATTGATTTTGGCAATGCGGTGCTACCGGCTGGCTCCAGATCCTCTCCAAACAACAGGCGTTATCACACTAAAGTGTTCATAAATGAGAACCTGACCAGAGAAACCAGATCTATCTTCAGAGAAGCTAAATCTCTCCGAGTGTCTCATGGTTACAAATATGTGTGGTGCAGTAAAGGCAATATCTACTGTAAGCGGGACGACTCTGCTGAAGTTTACGTCATCGATTCCGTTGAGGATCTAAAAAAGTTACGCTCATCTCCGAGGAAAGCCTGATTTCTTACTCTCTGTTGCTGTTTTGCTGCTGCTGCTGTTGGAGGCTGCTGCTGATGGTGTTAGTGAGGAAATTTTGATCTACTCACAATCGACACAATGGAAACAAACGATGATGCTGATTTTATTAGTACCGTGCGGTTAGGAGATAATTTGAGTGTATGCTACCCTTTTTTGAATGAAGTTTTTACAAATACAAGAATCAATTTATTATATGTAAACATCAACTCGATACGAAACAAACTTGATGATCTTTTGATTTATATATCTAGTTTTAAATCTATTGTGCATCTTATTTGTATAACACAAATGAGATTGAGTCCGGATGAACTGCATATGTGTCATTTACCCAACTACGAAGTAGTTTGTTGTCCACGATCTAATCGAACAGGTGGTGGAGCCTGTATTTTTGTTCATCAGTCAATAGAGTATGACGTTATGAGGAATGAAGAGTTCTTAGAAGGCAGTTCAATAGTTATATCACTGAGAGAGCCTAAACTAAAAATCGCTGTAATTTATAGACCTCCACATGCCACTTTTAGAGATAGCGTCGATTATCTAGATTCTTTACTCGAATGTACTACCAAATTGTTGTGTGTGGGTGATTTCAACATAAACTTACTAAGTGCAATATCCCAAAGCTATGTGTCAACGGTGGAGTCTAATGGGTTCACGTTTTTGAATAAAATCGGTAGGGAATATGTTACTCATGGAAATGGTCCATCAGGAACGGTAATAGATCATGCCCTTACAGATTTGTATTGCCAAAAATTCTCTGTGTGTCTAGATGACGTTAGTTTTACTGACCATAAATCACTATTAATCAGCTTCGGTTATAATCGTTCATCCAATATTCGTGCAGATAGATGCATAGTTAAATATGATTTTGGTCGCATCTCCACTGAACTAACGCAGTCCTTAGAAACAACAGTTGATATCGATAGTTTCACTGAGCTCATTACCGGTACAATGGCGAGAAATTCGTATCAAGTGCATACTAGTAACAGATGCCGTAGTAAAGCACCCTGGATTGATGAAGAAGTTCTGATAGAAATACGGTTTAGAAATCTGTTGTATCAAAGAACCGTTCAATGGCCAGCAAATCATATAATTCAACAAAATTATAAAAGGCAAAAAAACTATGTCATACGTATCATAAAACAAAAACAGAAATCTTATTACCAAAATTTTATAGCACAAAATCGTTGTAACATAAGAAAGGTATGGAGTATATTAAATGAAATTGTTTTCCACAAAGATACTAGAGGCTTCCATAAACGCATACCAGAAATGATTGTCGGTGATACGATATTGAAGGATAAAACGGAAATATGTAATGCTTTCAATAATTATTTCATTAATATACCAAATGAGCTATCCAACAATTTGTCCCAAATTTTCAACCATGATTCGCAAAATTTGACACTACATACAGCCATTCAAAGTTCCATTGTTATGCTACCAGCTACAAATAATGAAATAAGTAACTATGTTCGTGGTCTTAGGAATTCTAGTGCGGTAGGAATAGATGGAATTCCATCCAAACTAATTAAAAATAACATTCCACTGTTTGTTCCCAAATTAACATATTTAATTAATCAGTCAATCGAAGAAGGCGTTTTTCCAAACTGTTTAAAATCTGCTAAAGTTGTGCCTATTTACAAAAGTGGTCAGAAAAATAACACTAGCAACTACAGACCGATTTCAATACTTCCAATATTGTCCAAACCATTTGAAAAGCTCATTGAGCATATGCTTGCAGTTTTTTTGATCGACACAAAATAATCAACAAAAATCAGTATGGTTTTCAGCCAAATTCTAATACTACTAGTGCTACTGTGAACCTTGTCAACGAAATTCAACAGAATATTGACCAACGTAGAATTTGCTCCACAATCTTTAAAGACGTGTCAAAAGCTTTTGATTGCGTACCGCACTGTATACTGTTATCAAAACTACAAAGCTATGGTATAAGGAATAATGCTCTAAAACTAGTTGAAACATATTTAAATGGCAGGAAACAACGCGTAGTCATTGATAACCACACAAGCTCAGATCTAAATGTTAATTTCGGAGTACCCCAGGGTTCCATACTAGGCCCAATGCTTTTAAATGTTTTCATCAATGACATTTTTGAGCTGCCGTTAAAGGGAAAACTTCAACTGTATGCCGATGATGCTGCGATTGTTTATGCTGCTAATTGTATAGAAGATTTATTTCAAAACATGCAGCACGATCTGAACTTGATACATCGGTGGTTCTATGATAATTCTTTAACAGTTAATGCATCTAAAACCAAGTTCGTGATTTTCTCCAGTACCAACCGATTTTGTGACCTAAATTATGACTTGTGGCTAGGTGAAGAAAAATTAGAAAGGGTTGCTTCTACAACATACTTGGGGCTGATAATACAACAAAACCTTAAGTGGAATCTGCACGTTGATCAAGTTCACCGAAAGTTAGTAAAATTTCTCGGAATTCTTCGACAAAGTAGTCATATGATCCCTATGAAAGAGAAAAAAAATCTGTTCTATGCCCATGTTCATTCACAAATTTGCTACTTAAATATAATTTGGCAAAATGCACCTACTTATGTTACAAGCAAAATATCTACAACTTTGAACAAATTCATGAGAACTATTTTCTGGGAACAATATTTAGACCCGAATGTAAGAACTATTGATTTGTATACTAATAATAACGTGTTGAATTTAAGCCAAATTAAATATTATGAATCGGTTCTATTCATATTCAAAGTAAAAAATAACTTGATCAAACATAATGTAGATTTTCAAACACTAAGTGATACACACCGATATGATACGCGAAATGTTAACAATATTCGAGTTACAATCCCTAGAACCAACTATATTCGATTTGGTTGTATTTATCCCGCTATAGTTAATTTCAATAATTTGCCAATGGATCTTAAAAATATCCCTTCGATTTATACATTCAAAAAGGCCTTGAAAAGGTACGTCACAGAAAATATTGCCTAGACTAAAAAGCTATTTTTTTTTCTATATACCAATCAATATAATTAACTCTCATTTGCACAGTTGAATATCGAAAAAGAACCTCCCAATCAGTCTCTAGACTGCCAATGGTTCATTGTAACTATTTTGTATGCATTGTAATGAATTAGTTAGGGGAAGAAACCAAGAATTGTAAACTATTGTTAATGAAATTTTGTACAAATCTTTTGAAAGGGATTTTTACGCCTGAGATTGAAACATAAGGAATTATTAAATGTTTCCATCTTGGCTTTTCCCCTTGCCGAAAAAAATAAATTAAAAAAATAAATTAATAATTATTAAAAAAAAAAAAAAAAAAAATCCGAGTTGCCATGAGAGAAGCTCATTCGTTTCTCGGACAACAAATTATTCAGGAAATTGTTGATAATCGGAGAAAGCCCACTTGCATGGAGTTTGTCCGAAAGGATGTCGATGCAAACAGAATCAAACGCCCCTTTAATGTCCAAGAAAACTGAACCCATCTGCTGTTTTTCAGCATAGGCTAATTGGATTTCAGTTGAAAGCAACGCAAGGCAGTCGTTCGTCCCTTTGCCCCTACGAAATCCAAATTGCGTATCTGAGAGCAAGCCATTCGCCTCGACCCACTTGTCCAGACGAAGAAGAATCATTTTTTCTAACAGCTTCCGAATACACGACAGCATCGCGATGGGACGGTACGAATTATGATCCGACGCGGGTTTACCGGGTTTCTGGATAGCGATAACTCTCACTTGTCTCCAATCATCCGGAACAACGTTGCGCTCCAGGAATCGATTGAACAAGTTCAACAATCGCCTCTTTGTGACGTCTGGAAGGTTCTTGAGCAGGTTGAACTTGATTCAATCCATTCCCGGAGCCGAGTTGTTGCATAAAAGAAGAGCAATTGAGAATTCTACCATCGAAAACGGGGAGTCCATGTCATCGTTTTCCAGCGGCGGATCGAGAGTGTTGCATCGAACCGGAACCGAATCGGGACAAACCTTACGCGCAAAGTCGAAAATCCACTTGTTAGAGTACTCCTTGTCCTCGTTGACCGACGGTGCCGCGTTACGCATTCTCCTGCCGACATTCCAGAGCGTTTGCATGGAAGTCTCTCGCGATAGCCCTTCGACGAACCGACGCCAGTAACCGCGTTTTTTGGCCCTGACCAAGCTATTAAACTTTTCCTCTAGCTCCGTATACCGCTCAAAGTATTCGCGGGTACCGTATTTACGAAACTGTTTAAACGCGGTAGACTTCTCGTTATTCACGTCGGTGCATTCCTGGTCCCACCACACAGTGGGAGGACGTTTGCGAATGGTAGTGCCAGGAACAGGCTTCGTTTGTGCTTGAAGCGCGCAATCCACTATGAACCGCGATAGGAAGGAGTACTCATCCAACGGAGAGAGAACGTCGATCGATTCTGAACCGTCACGGACCGCGTTCGCGTATTCTTCCCAATTGATGTTTCTCGTGAGATCGTACGCGATGTTGATTGGACACTGTGAAGATGAACCGTTGGAAATCGAAATTTTGATGGGCAAATGATCACTACCATAGAGGTCTTGGATTACCTCCCACATGCAATCCAATGATAGTGAGTTCGAACAGAGTGACAAGTCTAGTCTGCTCTCTCTTGCTGGAGGTTTGGCTATTCGAGATACTTCACCGGTGTTTAGAATGGTCATATTGAAATCGTCGCATAGGTCATAGATGATGGTTGAGCGGTTGTCATCGTACAGCTCTCCCCAGCCTGTACCGTGGGAATTAAAATCCCCTGACATCAACCGCGGCTCAGGCAGCACTGAGCAGATGTCAGATAGCGCTCGCCGAGAAACAGCCGTTCTCGGAGGGATGTATAACGAGGCAATACTGATCGAGAATGCTGTCCACAATTCCAGAAAGCGTGAACATGGCGTTCTGCTGTTCTGGTTGCAAAACTGGGACATCTGGGGTTTTAGATGTTCCCGGAAGCCCCGGAAATTCTTTGTCATAATCGACAGGCTTAAAACCCGGTGGATTGGGTTTTGGTTTATTTCCGTGACCTCTTGATTTATCCAAGGGGGCTTGGGAGTCAGTTTTTTGTTTTCTGAGAGTCATTCTTGGATCGCTTCCTTGAAGGACCTTTGAAAACAAAATGACTTCTGTCTTTGCCCTCTGAGTCAGTGTCGTCCTCGTCAACTGGGAGAAGATTGAATGGATTATTGTTTTCTTTTTCCGGAGTGATTTTAAAAGGAGGATTGAAAGTCTTCAAGATCTCCGCAAAGGAACGCTGAGAGCGCACCTTCAGAGACCGTTCAAGTTTTTTTCCTTGCTGTTTATACTTCGGGCAATCTGCGAGAGGATGCGGAGTTGCCAAACAATAAACACATTTAGGAGGAGCACCACAAGCACCCTCCGCATGCTTCTCGCCGCACTGATCGCATCGTGGCTTGTTGCCGCAGAAGGCGGCGGTGTGGCCTAAATGTTTGCACTTGGTGCAGTTCATCACCCTTGGTACAAACATCGGCACAGGAAGTCGAATCCTCCCAATTCGGACATAATCCGGCAGAGTCGATCCGGAGAAAGTGACTCGAAACGAGTCAGTCAGCGAGTAGATTTTTTTTTGTCCCGTCGAGGGATGCTGACTGCATTTGGGTGCAGTCAAGAATCTTGACTTCTGGAAGAACGGGGTTCTTGAAGACACCAACCCCCCTCTTCAAGAAGTCATCGCAGGTAAAACGCGCTTCGGTGACCACTCCTTCGATTTCCACGTCACGACTGGGAATGTAAGCGCGGTACTCCAACGTAAAAAGCTCGCAGGCAACGATCTCATTCGCCTGCTTGCGGTTACCAACAGTGACGCGCAGTTTGTCTGGCCTCACCTTCAAAATGTCGGTCACTGACGAGAAACGTTCAAATAGATCTTTTTCGATCTGATTAACGTTAAGCGGTTTTTGTTTGGGTCGGAAAAAAAAACAACCCATGGGCCTGTCGAGGCGTCTGGGCATGCCTTATGGCGGGGGGCAGTTTTTGTTTTCTTGGCGGGGTTAGGCGGAGTAGGGGGAGACGGTTTTGGCGGTGTGGGGGGAGAGGGATTAGGTGGGGTAGGGGGAAACGGGTTTGGTGGTGCGGGGGGTGACGGTGCTGGTGGTGTTGGTGGCGATGGATTAGGCGGGGTAGGAGGAGATGGGGTAGGCGGTACGGGCTCCGGTGCTCGTTTTCGCCTGGGCCGCTTCGGGATGGTTCCGGTGTACTTCGTCACCGTGGCTGTCGTTTCCACGTCGGACAGTTCGTCTTCAGTGGGAAGGGCAGGAAGGGTATTCCCCCCGCCATCACTATTACCATCCATTGCGGGGCAACTGCAACCGCAATAGATACAAAACAACTACACACAGGGAACACACAGGGACAAGAGAAAAAGAAGAAGAAGAAGAAGAAGAAGAAAATATTTGCGTGGGATGGGAGAAGGGGGAAACGAAAACAAAGGGGCAATAAATAAAATTTATTCGCTACTTAACTACACCGTGTGTGTGGAAACGCCGCTATCACGTGGTGCGTTGGTGTTGGTCCACGCTGCTATCCGGTGGTGATGGTTGGTGTTGGTGGGTCGGCAAGATGATTATACGACACGCTTCACTATCACTTGCACACCCACGCGACGGCGTGAAAAATGATGGGCTTGACGACGCCGTTAGCTCCGGTGCTGGATTGCCGAGAAGAATTAAAGATGGATGGTAACTCCAAGGGGCTCGGCCGATGGAATTTCACTTCCTCTGTTGGATACTGGTCACTTGGGGCACCCAATGGGGGTGAAAAAAAAACCGCTCGGGCGGAAAAAAAACTAGGTGCCACGCAACTGAAACCGGGACGTTGTTAACCGACTGAATGCTCAACTAGGAATGATATTAAGCATTGTCTGAGCTGAATACATGTATTCAATGTTTCCAATTTTTTTCCGAAGTGATTCCAAACTTTTGCAAAGTTTAGTACTGTTTAAAGTGATTCTGTACGTGCTAAGCTTTTCAGTACTTTTCAAAGTGATCCTAAGCTTTTCTCAAGTTATTCAGTACTTTCCAAAGTGATTCTGAACTTTTCCAAAGTGATTCTAAGCTTTCCTAATGTAATGTAATGTCAGTAGAGATAGACCTCATTTTTGGAAACATGACTACAGTGCATTCTCTACAACTCGATCTTGAAGGGGCCATTTAATCATAGAATTATTGAGTTATAGAATAACAATCCCATACAAATTCGCTATCCCAGTACCGCTGATATTCATGTTTACGCGAGTTAGTGGACATCGAGTTGTGGAGAGTTGGCTATACTTCATCTATTTTGCTAAAATCGAGACCTATTTCGATGTATCACAATTGAGTGCTAATATGGCTTAATGATAAGAATCAATGCTCTCCTACAATGAATCCTGTTGAAATGAAAATGAAAAGAATCATGTCAACACATTCTATTCCATTCTCTGATTGACCTACATTTGGACGCGGCCGGTGGTGTGATTGCCTATTGTAAAGTATGAGATCACCAGATTTTGAACATTGCAGATGCATGCTAGTTCCACGCATCGTTTGTTGCTTCTCTGTGTAACACAATAACGGAGTATCAATCGCATGCTTACTTATGTCTGTAAGTACCGAAGGGATTCAGCACTTTCTGAAGTGCGTTCAAGCTTTTATGCAGTAATTTAATACTACAGATTCCGTGATTTTCTAAAATATTTCCGTACTTTCGGAAGAGATTTCCAACTTTTTATGAATGATTATGTACTCCATAAAGTGATTCGGATTCTTCTGAAGTGATATAATATTTTCTGAAGAGATTTCAAACTATTCTGAAGTGGTTCAGTTTTGACAAAGTGATTCAGTTCTTGAGGAAGTGATTGCAAACTTGAGATAATTGATACAGTACTTGCCGAGGTTTTGTGCAGTGATTCTGTTCGAATACTATCCGAAGAAATTCCGAGGTTTTCTAAAGAGGTTCAGTACTTTCAGAATTGATTTCAAACTTTTCAAAAGTGATTCAGCTCTTTCCAAAGTAATTCTGTACTTGCGGAAGTGATTGAAGTTATTCAACATTTTCCGAAGTAATTCAATAATTTCCGAAGTGAACTTTCCGCAATGATTCAGTGCTTTCCAAAGTGATTTAGAATGTTTCTGAAGTGTTTTTGATCTTTCCTGAAGTTATTCAGTACTTTGTGACGCGACTCCTGACATTTCGAAAGTGATTCAGTACTTTCTTAAGTGATTCTAATCTATGTTCAATCGATTCAATGCGTTTCGAAGTGACTTTGAACATTTCTAATACATTCCGAAGTGGTTCAGAATTTTCCGAAGTGATTGAAAATATTTCTTAAGTTATTCAGCATTTTCTAAAGTGAGTCCAAACTTTTCTGAAGTGATTCAGTACCTTCTGAAGTGATTGCACTAGCGACTCCAAATTTTGCGATTTTAATCATTTTAAATTTAAATTTAAATCAAATTTAAACTTCACAGTTTAGAACAATCCTGTGGAAATTTGTCCTCGATGTTCTGGGAGATGATAGCGGTGCGAAAATGAAATATGTATTAGGGAAAACACATCAATCACAGAATCTGAGCCTACCGGACGGTACCTACGTTTATGCTTTTTGATGCAAATTTGAAGCCCCTTCTATTAAGATAATTCGGCAAGATTTTTTATTTTGGCATAATTCTCTTAAAATGAGGGGCTAACAATTTGCATCAGAAGGCATAAATATAGGTACGGTATGGCATGCTCGGCATGGCGACTGTGTTAGGGAAATTACTTTTCCCATCATGCATAAAACAGTGGTTTATTTAATAGCTAATATAAAAAGCAAAAATTGATTGGAGGAACTTCTGGCTGACATTGTTCCAATCGCAAGATATTCGCAATCAATCATATAAATTCGAGATTTTTTTTGCTTTTTCTAGCGTGCTGAAGAAAACCTCACGAAGTTTTTCTGGTTATTTGACATGGTCATGTGGTATTTGGTCATTGCGAGAATTTTTATGTACCACTTCAATACTTGATACATTTTACCACACACGTTTGGTTGCTGGTACATTATCAAAGAGCCTTGGGGGTGATGTGACTGGCAGCAAGGCGAGCGAACGTTCAATTAAATTAACTCTTAAACAAGAATAATTTATAGCGGTCCTGAAAAGAACCGTTTTGTCGTGATGGTTGAGTAATGCTGAGCTATTATGGTATTCAACACGGATGAAGCTGACGAAATGTATGTTGTTTGGAACGAGGGTGACGCGCTCGGCATAGATGGCCCACAGCGGCTCATGACCAGCAACTGAATCCGATCAGCGGTTGAGGGCAGCCTTGATAGCTAGCTACTTGCGTGGAGTATTTTGTTGTGTACTGGAGAACAGCACCACGCGGTGATTGAATGAACAGCGTTTGGTGAGACCGTATGGAATTCAATTTTAAAATCTGTGTTAGGGAAAGCGCTTTTCGCAGGCAGTCGGTGATCATTTTAATTATCATAGCTATAGTTGCACATTCGTGCAATTTTCGATGGTGACATTTTTAGTAAATTGAATCCTTAATTTTAACAGATTCCTAGAAAATGTTTTGACTTTTGAAATTGCACCCCCAATGTTGCCTAAAACATATGGTAGCTGATATCCGATTGATGACCTTGGCAAATGTACATAAAATACTCTTTATCAAATTTATGGTGGTCCTAAAAAGGACCGTTTTGTCGTGATGGTTGAGTAATGCTGAGCTATTAGGGTGTTCAACATGGATGAGGTTGGCGAGCTGTATGTTGTTTTGAACGAGGGTGACGCGCTTGGAACAGATGGCCAACAGCGACTCCCGAAGATGGATCCCGATCAGTGGTGGTGAGGCTTCTTCCTCCTTCTTCGGTGAATGGACGCTCTTGTGGGCTGCAGCTTGCTGCTTGCGGGCAGCCTTTCGTTACTGCTGCTGCTGCTGTTGCTTACGACCGATCGTACAACACCATACAGGGTGACTGAGTAAGCACCGTTCAGGGAGACAGGATCGAATTCGATTTAGAAATCTGTGTTAGAGAATGCGCTGTTTGCAGACAATTGGTGATAATTTTGATTACTATTGCAACAGTTCGACATTTCTGTAATTGTCAGTAGTCACTTATTAAAAATTAAAAAAAAATCAACTGTGCAAATTTGTAGCAAAATTTGTAATCGATTGGCTTGTTTAGAATTAAAATCCATCCGCTATTGACAGAGTTATATTTAGTCAAAACCCGACCACTTTTTGTAATGCAGTCAATTTTGGTTTTTGAAATTGCACCCTCAATATGTTGCCGAAAGACGTAATCCTACGTCAAAAAATAACTACTGTATAATGTTATCCGGGGGCAAATTGATCACCGGGGTAAAATTGGTTGGTTGGTGATGGATACCAAGAGGAATCTTGATAGCTTTTCATTGTAACTTTGACAAGTTTCTCTGAAAATAAAAATAGATTTCAAATAGACGAATCATAGGGTTGAAACAATTGTTGCAACTTGATTAACTTGAATGAAACATTTTTTCTAAACTTATTATTAAATAAAAGGTCTACTTTGCAACAAAATAAACATACTGATACTAAAAGGCCATGATATAAGTTTTGTGCTATTTCGAGCAAAGTAGGATACTCAACTTTTAAAAGTGTTCAGATTAATGGACTAACTGGCTGGATTTCGAGCCATTACAGTGCATCAAATAAAAAAAAATGTTAAATTTATTCTGAGTCACTCTTGACAATTTTTTCGAGAAAATGAAAAAATAGAAAACGCATTAACCTAACGCCCTTAAACAGTCGTATATTTTATGATTTTAAAGCTTCTTGTTCTGCCGGGGGAAAATACGACCAAGAAGATTGCGAAAATCGAAAGATAAATTTGATTATAAAAATCAATATCCCCACATTTCCGGCATTGTACACATCGTTTCAGGTTTGATGCCCTTCGTTCTCAATATACCCCTCAACTGATATACATCATTTATCGCAATAAAAACCACAGAATTAAAACTTCTGCATTTTCCTCCACCCACTCGTCGAACGGCTTGGAAAGTTCATTGAGTTGGGAAATTCCCAACCATGGCGGGTTGTTGCTGCCAACCGGGGAGACCGTAATAGGACAAGTTCTAGCAATGAAATTGCCAGGAGAAATTACCCGATGGAGCCACTCATCTGCAAGCAAGCTTTCATGGATGTTTCATGAAAAAAGAAGTTGGAAGGAGAAGAAACAAAACCAATTGGCATTTCCCCAACATAAGTCTTGATTTCAATGCCTCAAGGACGACGATAGTTTTCCTGGTTCCTGCAAGTTCCTGAATATGCATTTCTTCAAGTGATTCCTGTGCTACCCACCGACTGCATACAACTGTTGTCGGTAGCGTTTCAGTTTCCTTCTTCCGGCCATTATATCGGAAGTGGAACATTCTTAATGTGTTCCTTTTCGGGACCACACCACACCGCGCTACTGCAGGGTATGGCGGAGTATGCCACTTGGAAGAATGCGTTTGATCTGCTTTCTTCCAACCAGCAGCACCGTAGCAATCAATGTTCAACGCACTCTAAGGTATTGTGACGCAGAGTGGTTTAGCCCACCTCGGTGTTCGATTGAGAAATTCAAACTTTAGCACCTCATGCATGCAAAGATTGTGCTGGGCCGTAGAAAAGCGCAAACAGCTCATGAATTATTAATTAGTATGCCGTTTAACCGGTCTAGCCCTCGGAAGAGGTGTACTCATGCGTCGGCTGGGGGTGGTAAAGGGTAAATGGAGCGATGTGCTGGTTAGCGCTTTACATAAACCAAGCCTTCCTTGCTTTATTGTTAAAGTAGGCACAAAACACTCGTTGCCATAGGTATTCGATTCAGGGTGGCAAACAAGCAAGGATTCACTTTTTTTTAGTGGCTGAATAAGCAGGAGAGGTTTTGCTGTTCACCTTGCGCTGCTGAATTACTACCGTCGATATCACTGGGCACAATGCGACAAAACTGACTTGGCTCTCTAGGCTACAGCGCAGGTTATTTTTGCCAGCTGTTTTCCATATTTAAGGCTATCTTCTACTTCCATTGAATGAACTGCATGAAAGGATCTCGAACATATTGACTAGTGTGCACTGCCGTTCTACGCATATCAGTCCCATGTTTCAAAAGTTGATTCTGAGAAAATCGCGAATAATGTTGCGAATCATTTCTGCTCATTGGAAGAAATATACGTTAAAATAAGTTACCGCATTGTTCACATTTCAACAGAATCAATATGTTTTAGTGAAAACTACAGAAATTACCTTCAATGAAATCAGTTAAGCCTATTTTTACACGGACAATATTTAATGGGACTGTTATGCCTAGAAATGAAGTAGGATATTTTACGCATGTTAGTCCCACTAGGAACTGTTACTTTCAGTGTTGCTTTGATGGCCACGTTGCGTTTGACGTCTTTACTCTTGTGCTTGCATGATCATGCTTGCGTTCTCCGCGAAGTTTTGGAAGATCCATCATTAAATTATACCAACAATAAATTTGTTGACATTGCTACTTCTATAAAACTATTAAAAGTATGGGTATTGCCAGAAACTAATGATGAATGCACTATTTAGAACATAAACTTCTTAACATCTTGTTCTACTCCTTAGCTAGATGAACGTAGGCCTAAAGGAGATTGTCCAACCATAGATTTATGGCGGCTGACATGCTGTGGACAAAAGATCAATACGTTACACGACCGTTGACCGTGGGGCCTCATAGCCTAGTCAGTAAAGGCACGGTATTACCAAGCCGGAGGCGGCGGGTTCGATTCCCGGTCCGGTCGAGGGAATCTTTCGGGTTGGAAATTTTCTCGACTTCCCTGGGCATAGAGTATCATTGTGCTTGCCACACAATATACAAATTCATGCATTGATATTGGCATCGAAAGCTCTCAATTAATAACTGTGGAAGTGCATTTAGAACACTAAGTTGAGAGCACGCAATAAGCTAATATGCGCTAAGCAATAAGCTTGAAATGCGAATAATAAGAAGAAGAAGACCGTTGACCGTGGGCTTTGGTGATTTCAAGAAATACTTTGGATGAGTTTACATGCACATGCAAATTTCTTCCGTACGGAGTTGACCTTTATACTGCGTATTATCATATTATAAAAGGGGCTTTTCATGAAACACGTAGACACTATAGGGGGAGTGTAGGGGTGGCGATTGTCTACGTAAGTGTCTAATAATGCATTGTTTGAAATTAGAAACTGGTGTTTTAATATGAAATCCCGTTTTTCTTAATATTTATCAATATAAAATAAAACTTCCACTTCCTAAAATGGTTCATACCGTTTCTTTTGATTATATAAATCCTGTTTCAATAATTTGTTTACACAAATCGATTCGTTAATGATAGATTCAGTCAATCTTTGTGGAACAATTATGCGTAAAATTTCAACATGGGACAATTAGGCTTGATATTGTTTTTATAAAACCCAGAACAAATTATATGTTTTTCTATTTACATTCCAAAGTCTACCTAAAAAAGTACTGTTTTATGAACAAAAGTGAAGAACGTCCAAAAGTAACATGGGACAGATATGCGTAGAACGGCAGTGCAGTAAAATATGAGAAATTAAAAGGATTATAGCAGTGGTCACCAACCTATTCTCCATTGAGGGACACATTGTGATTTTTTGATCAGTCCGGGCAGCAAACGTAAGATTTCAAACATTTTTTCATCTTTTTTTAGTTACAAAGGGTCCTGTGGCCAGATTTAATCCCACACACTTAATTTCGTTTGCCGTATCTCTGTAAATCTCTTGCATTTTTTGAGACTCAGCTAAACTAAGTGGCCTCCCTTAGCTCAGTCAGTTTAGGCGCAGCTACAAAGCTTAACCATGCTGGAGGTGGCTGGGTTCGATTCCCGGTGCGGTCTAGGAGTTTTTCGGGTTGGGAAATTACTCGACTTTCAAGGACGTAGAGTATGCCACACAATTATACTAACGCAAAAATGGTACAGGCATCGAAAGCTCTCAATTAATAACTGTGGAAGTGCATCTAGAACGCTAAGTTGAAAGCAAGCAATAAGCTAGTATGCGATAAGCAATAATCTTGAAGAAGAAGAAGAAGCAGAAGAAGAAGAAGAAGAAGAAGAAGAAAAAACTAAGTGTGTCTTCATTTCAAAAAATTCAAAAATATATATAATTGTCTAGTCAATGTATTATCTCTTTAAGGTGATACGGCACGTCATGAAACAATGGCTGTTCCCACTATCATTAAATAAACGTGTTTTGGTATGCGTACGAAAGACACCTTCCTACAAAATAGTAAATTACTAATTACATACCTTAAAAATGGGCCAAAACTGTATGAATAAGATCTGGATACATATTTGTACACTTTCTCACCAAAATATTACCAGTTAATTCACGCATTCGCAATATTTGCATGAAAAAGTACGATCAGTCGATTTTGTTCTACTCTGGGCATGTAATTTAAATTACTGTTTTCACTAGCTTCCACTTTTCAGAACCACACTAAAAACAATTACGAGGCGTGCTTCTACAAACACTTTCAATTTAATTCACTTTTAAAGATGATATTTACTTAAATAATATCATTTGCATCGTTAAAAACGGGAGCCGCGAATAATTTTGTAAGCTGAAATTGTTTTGTTTACCTTTTTTCTACACACCACATTTCGAAGGTGTGTGTACAAATCATCTATCATCGTATCCAGTGTTGTCAATTAAATTGAAACAAAGTGTTAAAAACAATGTTTTTATTGCTTTTGAAGGTTCTTCAACTGTGTTCAATTTAGAAACCATCACTAATAAATATTAAAACAATACCCAGACAACCAGAATACACGTATATTCAAAGTTGTTTTCGTGATATACAAACATATATACAAACAAACAAGTCGTATAGAATGCAAAGAAATGGCTTATACGTACAAAAGTGGAGGCCATATACGTGCATATTTTTGTTTAATTTTAAACGAGTTGATTTAACATCATATGCGATTTGATCTGTAATAACAAATCCATTTTGAAAAGTCTTACGATGTATTTAATCCGATTAAATTTGTGATACAGTACGACGGAAAAATGAGTCATCGCATATAAGTCGGAAATTTACATTCTATACGATTTAACTTAAACATAATGCGAGGTATGCCATTCTAATATACGATTTTGACTTAAACTGTATCAATTTACGATACTGTCTGTACATTGTTATACGACTTCTGGTTGTCTGGGTATCTTATTTTGTTTTTTCCAGAAAAGAAATGGAAGTAAATAAACTTACAAATACTATTTGTCATTCTGGTTGCACTGGTCGTAGCCATCAGCTGATATTAAAAAGGCGGGAAAATAATTATGCAAAAACATAAACATACACGATAAGAAAAAAACGTACCTAGCGGCCAGTTCACATTTACCTACTTTTTACTTTGAGTATAATCACGATCATATTCACCTACTCTTGGGTATAACTGACTTACTTTTGGGTAGAAAGCGAATTTTCAATTCCATAAGATTTGAACACAAGTGAATGAAAACTACTTTGACTCACTTTACCTACTTTTGGCTTCCTGTAATAAAGTGGCGAGATGTGTGAAAATAACTTACTTTTGGGTACTTTTTTCTTACCATGTACCTGGAGATTTGAGTGCTGGAATGATTTTTGGACCAGTCGTGTGTAACCAAAGTGTACAAAGTGTGGCTTTGAATTAATCAACTACTATGATTACTTGACTTGGTTGGCCTTGGTGGCTAGGCGTATGATATTTTTCTGTATAGAAAGGGATGTCCTTGGGAGGTGGTAGATCGTTAATTTTGGTAGATTGAATAGGAATGTAGTAATGGTGTCAATATTGGATGATAAATAGACATTCGACCTATTAATAACGAACTCTAGCAGCTATGTTTACGCTAGTTGCGACAGTGCATGATATACACCCACACCACTACAGCATCAATGATAATCATTTCACTGACACATAGAAACGAGAGAAAAAAAAGCAAAAAAAGCGTGACGTATCGTATCAATGAGCTGGATTACCGAGGTGAAGCAATCGTTTAAGTTGTGTGAGTAAAACCCCTGTACGATACAAGCTATTAGTGACGTCGACGTCACTGGTATCGTATCACCTTAAGGTTCAATTTACTTTGATGCTTTTTGGAAAATTTCAAAAGCAGTTTTTTCCGACGCATTATTTCAGATTGCAAAAAGCTCGCACTATTCGATTCCTTTTGATATTTTACACAAAATGACGCGAGCTTTTTGCAGTCTAAAATAATGCGTCGAAAAAAACTGCTTTTGAATTTTTAAGAAATGAATCAAAGCAAATTGAACCTTAACTAAGCTAGATTTAAATAACACCCATATTCCTAATTAAAAAAGGAAAGGCTTCCATGTAAAACGGTGGCAAACATTTACAAAATGCATTGATCGATTATAATATGTTTATGAATGTTGTTTTGTAGTTTATTGTCCATATTTTCATGATCCGTGAATAAAATTTCAATCGAAAAATTGTATCGTACTGAAATAGGAGAAAAATCTACTTCGGCCTAAAAATCACCCATTCCCGGCCTATCGAGCACAAAACATCAAAATTATCTATGATTTCGGCGTGAACGAGCCAAACAAACGTTTGTTACGATGCTTCTAATCAAAAGCTGCAAGACGAAGTGTTGAAGTACGGAAAATATGATCTGGAAAATAAAAAGCACACTTGAAGTGTACAAAAGGCGCACGCGAATACACTTTTCTTTCCATTCGATAGGCCAAAGAGAATCCCAATGGCGTTTCAAAGGCTACACACTAAGATTTTGTTTTCGTGTTCGGTAAATTTTACCGAAATCAGAACAGCCGAACGTTCGGTAAAACTTTGAACTTCACTTGACAGGCTATTGAACTTGAAAATAATTTCAAAACATGTTCAACCTTGTTTAAATGATCAAATCTTGTCATTTTAGTGGAGATTTAGTTTCAAAGTTGCTGAAAAGCAATTGAATTGAATTGCATAAATTTTACTGAATAGTTCAGCTGTTCAGATTTCGGTAAAAATAACCGAAGTCGGCGATAATTTCTAAGTGTGTAATAGGCCCAAGAAAACCTGTAGGCCAAGTTGAGCCGCCTGAAGCAGTTTGGCATTTTCAACAATAAACGAATATTTCATGACCCCTTACTAAAATAACGGTACATATGGAAAGGTAAATACATTTAGAAGCCATCTGTAATAATAACATTCCGTTTGGTGCTAAACTACGCTAGATTTGGAAAGGCTAAGTGCGGGTTACACTCAATAGGCCGGGAATAGTCCTCTCCAGCCGGGTTCGTATTGGTGCGATTTGCGTGTTTTAGTGAGATGAAATTTTTTTAGCTGTGAGAAATTTTTTGTTTGCTGTAAGAACTGTCATTCTAAAGTAAAAATAAACAACAAAACGAAAACAAACCCTATGCTTGCACGGTAACAATCAAGTACTCTTTTGTGAGTAAAGGTTAACCCAGTTTTGATAAAGGTGGTTTTACTCATTAATGAGTAAATTATTATAACAACAATGAGTTTCTGCTAACAGTAGCTAACAGTTACTACTTAATTTGCATAATGAATTACTCATTAATTAGTGGTGCCGCATTTATTGACATTGGGATCACTTTTACTCATAAATGGATGTTTGATTCTTACCGTGCACATGCCAGTATACGCTAGTGCGTGTAAAATTATGTTATTAGAGTAGTGTTCGTGAGATCCTGCTTGGAGAACTCAATAGGGTAGTTAAAAATGAGAATTATTTAAACAATAAAAACTTGTGAATTTATTTTGAAGCTTTTGTCTTATTCCCTCTTCAAAATTGACTCAAAAATCAGGTTAAGCCCTAATTTATTTTTTGTTCATACTACTGCGCAATTTAAACCAATAAAACGTAGATCTAGCCAACTATTTAGACAATTGTGTAAAGTTTTAATCACAGTGAAGACATTAAAATGTCAAAATCTGGCATGTGGCTCAGGCCTGTCACTCTGGTTACTCCATGAGTAACCAAGCATGGGGAAGGCGAGCACCACAGAAATAAAATAGCCATCATCAACCTGCAAACAGATTCCCGAACGTAAATTTTTCCAACCAAGTGACTCTTCTGGTAGCCTCGAATCGGAACTGACAGCAGTAGAAGGAAGAAAGATAAACTGAAAGACAGGCGAACAATTGGCTTTGCCGAGGGAGAACCTGATTGAATGCTGCTCCGAATTATTATTATTTATCATCATTATTTTTCATTGGCAAATCAATGAAATTCATACTGATTTCTTGTGGCTAAAATATATAAGTGTTTCTTATGGAATTCGTACGTTCTTTTGCCTGCGTGTATGGTAAAATCCATAACCAAACGTCAGACTGTGCATACAACATGGCGGACTATCTGCGTGAAACATGGCGAACTATTCACTCCACCGAAAATTACCACAAGCAACTGTTATTGCGGGAAGCTCCCTGAATGATAATACGCAATTTAATCAAGATTTTCAAAAATCTAGATTACATTTATTACCCCAGCACAACAAAAAATTAATTTTGAAATCACATGAGAGCCGATGCACTTCAATCGTGTGAAAAATATGGTGTAATATTATTTGCCAAAAAGGAAAAAAAAATATCATTAATGCAGTGCATGAACTGAAATTACGCTACTTTCACTGCATTTGTTTATTCTTGTGGCCATAAAAATTACATGAGATTTTCAGGTAATGTTTATTTACATGTAATATTAAAATTTATTTTTTGCTGCGAAGCACTATTGCCCAAAGCACGGAATGAAGTCATAAACAAATTTGACGTTTGAGCTAAAAATGAACACATGACGTAATGATCGCGTAACTTTAGAAAAGGGTATATCAACTTTCACAAAAAACAACTTTTCACGCTAACCAAAGAACGCCCACGCAAACCAAGAGCACTATGCTATTATTCTCTCT
Source organism: Ochlerotatus camptorhynchus (assembly GCF_037179485.1). NCBI lineage: Eukaryota > Metazoa > Arthropoda > Insecta > Diptera > Culicidae > Ochlerotatus > Ochlerotatus camptorhynchus. The sequence goes on from NW_027040988.1 coordinate 4,671,940, forward strand.
CGCTATCTCCTGATTCTCGCGCAACACGAGAAAAGGGCCTATCATTGTTGATCGGTTCTCGTCGTCGATTTTCTCTTTCGCGAATAACCCGACTTCAAATGAATTTTTGATTGAGTGTGTGGTTTCAGGCGCAAGCTAACATCATCTTCTGTCTGAAGAAATTCGTTTATGTTGCCGTGGTTAACCAAAGAGAAAATCGATGAAGAGAATCGATCAACGAGGATAGGTCCCTTTCAAATGTTACGCGAGATTTATCTCGCTCGAAGTGGATAAGTAGGGTACAGGAACCAAAACGGTAACACCATACATAAGTGCTGATAAATTGTTTTGAACATCAACGTTCATATTTTTAGTTTTGTTTAGATAGCCGTCAACAGGTGTAGTAATAATTTGGATAAGTTTTGCAATCATTGCGATGTTAAGGGGAGGTTCTCATTCAAACTACAAAGAATAAACAATGTTTGGCATTTTTTGTGGGCCAATGAAATAACATAGGAAACGGTTTTGAAATTCAAAAAACTTAGAACTTCGTCTTTATTTCCAAATTTTAACAAGGTAACGTTTTAAGTAAGGTGGAGTCGTGGAGTCACCCAATGCTCGAACTGCCTGCTGTTCGGGCATGGAACGAAGAATTGCCATATGATCAGCCGTTGCATCAAGTATGGCAAGCAACACAAAACCGACGCCTGCGACAGACTCGATGAAGCCGATCACATTTGCGCCAACTGCGGTGCTGATCACAAAGCTACAAGCAAGACCTGCCCGAAGCGCACCGAGTACATCGAGATTAGGAAGAAAGCATCGACGAGAAACTAGCCTGGCCGCAAGAAAGTACTAAACATTAATGACCAGAACTTCCCACCGGTACCACGACGACCGATTACAGTGCTGCCACGATTGGCTGCTGCTCGTACCACTGCTACTGCTGCGGCAGCCACTACCGCTCAAGTTAAAACTGCCAGAGTCCCTGCACACTCAGGTCAAGAGACGACTGCTGCTCCACAGCCGCAGGATTTCCCCACAGCCCCTGGGCTAAACTGGCGTCAGGATGGACCGTCCCTACCGCAGCCAGAAATCAACGATGGTTCGTGGTTCACAGCAGCGGAACTAATGATCATCTTCCTCAAGATGCACTACATTGCCAACTCCATCAAGAACAAATCCGACCAGCTCCAAGCTGTGGCTACCTTCATGCTCAGTTATGGACCGTGAACTCACCAAAGTCGCAAACTTCCTCAAGAGCAAAATTATCAAGTTCGGTGACTTCCTCAACGAACATACCATCTGTCGTGCTGCTGCTGGGGAAGACGCTTTGGTGCCATCCTAAAACAGCCAACAATGCGTTGGTTGCATCAGCATTGGTACGGTGCATTTCAATCACAGACAGGAATCGTGAGTAAGTATCGACGACCATTAGGAACTCACCCGATCCAAAACCCGGTACCGATAGGAAATCTATCTGCAGTACTTGCCAGGGACCTTCAGGTAATTTTCGAGATGCTAGTGGAATCGGAGGGTTTTTCCTGGATAGTAGTACGCACGTTTCACAGTTCTTGACGAATTTTTCAGTTTCAGCACTCATTTTTGGCCACCAAAAAAACTCACGCATGATGCGTTTCATGGCTACCTCGCCAATGTGTCCACTATGAGCTGAGTCCAGTGCTCGGCCCCTTAAGCTTTTAGGGAGAATAATCCTATCATCCTTGCTCATCAATGATCCGAGTCTGTGGATCTGCTTCTTCTGAGCTTCATATCCGCGCAGTTCTGCTGGCCACACGTCATTTTCCAGAGCTATTCGAAGCATCTCCATTTCTCCGTCTTGTTCTGAGCTTGATTCTATTTCGCTCAAAGTTATTTCCATACAGCCTATATCTAACACGCACAGAACATGAGTGGTACTGTCCTCCTCAAAGGGCACGGTTTGTTGAGTATCCCGAATCAATCTCGACAACGCGTCTGCCACATTGTCTTTGCCCTTGACTCGTTCAATCCGGAAATCATATGGTAGGAGTCTCAAGGCATACCCTTCCGCTATGGAGGCGAACCAGCCCAAGGCTGAAAGCTTCTTTAATAAAGTTAAATAATAATAATAATACCCTTCCGCTCTTGTGAAAGCTCGTTTTCCGATGCGGTAACTTGAGTGGTAAATGAACTCGTTTGAAGTTGCGTCTGAACGTACCACAAATGGTCTGCCAATGAGGTAAAAGTTAAACCGTTCGATACCCCACACCACAGCCAGAGCTTCTCTGTGGGATTGAGGGTAATTCCTTTCAGAATTCGTGAGGGACTTTGAAGCACAAGCGATTATTCTCGGTGTTCCATTTGAATCATGTTGAACCAATACTGCACCTAGGCCTACTGCAGATGCATCAACAAAAAGTTCAGTATGGTCAGTGTTACTGTAGTACCCCAGCATCTTGATTGCTTCAACAGTGTAACTCTGCAAGGATACGAACTCAGCTTCTTCTGCATCCATCCAGTAAAATTTGTCTGCGTTTGCCAAAGCCCTCAGTGATTCTGTCTTCGTTGCACGGTGAATTAGGAATTTATGCACAAAAGTTATTAAGCCAAGAAAGCTTTTAACTTCAGCGCATGTTGTCGGTCGTCTAAAGTTCTTAATCACACTCAATTTTTCTGGCTCGATTCTCCACCCCTTATCGGTCAGTTTAAATCCAAGAAACTTGGAGCTGCCAAAAATGCATTTGGACGTATTGATCCTTACGTTATGATCTGCGAGTCTGGTCTGGACTTCAGCTAGGTTTTTGTCGTGCTCCTTCGACCTTCCGAACACCAAGATGTCGTCCAGATAGTTTACTACGCCTTGACAACCAGTCAAAACCTTACGCTCCATAACCTTTTGGAACACGTCCGGAGCATTACTCAATCCGAAGGGAAGACGTGCATAGCGGAACATCCCAAATTCAGTCATAAAGTTAAATGTCGAGAATCCTTGTCCAACTCTATGTGAAAGTGCATTCATCCACATAGAGTTGGACAAGGATTCTAAGTTTGATTTTCGGAGCGGTTGGACGTTTGTTGGCTGTTGTTGGCACCAAAGCGTCTTCCCCAGCAGCGGCACGACACCATCGACATCGCCATCATCACCGAAACTCACCTGAAACCGGAGATGAACGTTTTTCTTCCTGGATTCCGGTTCGTGAGGCTCGACCGGACAAGCTATGGGGGTGGTGGAGTGGCCATCGCTACCAGGAACAACATCTGCTGCCGGCTGCTACCCAGTTTTCAGCTGAAAATGATTGAAGCATTGGGAGTGAAAGTCTCCACATCTGTCGGCCCCGTCAACATCATTGCAGCCTATTGCCCGAAACAAGCCAACGCCAGGGAAGGATCCGCGGCAGACCTGCGGAGGGATATTATCAAGATACCACGATGCCGTGGAAAGTTCATCATCGCTGGCGACTTGAATGCCAAACATCAAGCTTGGGGCAACCATAGACGGAATCAGAACGGCACCATTCTAAACGACGACCTGCAAGAGGCCCAGGACACCATACTGGCGCCGGAAGCTCCCACCCGGCTGAGCCGGTTCGGCGTGCTCTCCATCATCGATATCTTCGTCAGCAACATGGAAAACATCTCCCAACCGGTAGCCCACCAAGAGTTAAGCTCGGACCACTTTCCGGTGGTGGCCGAGTTGGGCTCCTCCGTTAATCGATTCCATGCTTCCCGTCGGAATTAATAGCTGGGATCGGTTCCAACAAGTCGTCGACGAAGCCATCGATTTCGGTGCCCTACTGGAGACGACTGATGACATCGATAGATCTCTGTGCGCTGTCGAGGAGGTGATATCCCGAGCCCGCGAGCAACAGGTGCCAGCTTCCAGACTGGTGAGTAATTCTCTGAACCTTGATCAGAATACTAAAAGCCTAATCAGACTCCGTAACGCCATGCGTAGGCAGTACCAGAGAACTGGACTGCCTACCTTAAAGCTCCATTCCAACCGTCTAACCAAACTTATCAAACCCAAAATGGTGGACCTCAGAAATGAGAATTTTTCCAATAACATCCGTTCCCTCCCATATTGTGCAAAACCCTTTTGGAAACTAACAAAAGTCCTCAAAACTAAACCGAGGCCTATTCCACCGCTGGTTCCACTGAATTGTCCCGATGGTTCAGTGGTTCACCTGATAACACCTGAAGAGAAGGCTGCCGCGATAGGTCACACATTTCGTCAGCTCCTACAATCTCGGACAAAACATCACCAGCCCTCACGAAGCTGAGGTTGCTGAAAATGTAACCAATCTCCACCAGATTCCTAACATTTTTCCCGAGGAATCCGAGATCACGGCTGACGAACTGTTGGCTTATATTAAAACTTCCAAAAACATGAAGGCCCCAGGTTTCGACAACATATTGAATCTGGAGCTCAAGCACTTGAGTTCCAGTTTCTACTCGTGGTGGAAGTTAGCTAAAGTCATCCCCATCGGAAACCTGGGAAGGATCCTTCCCCTCCTTCAAGTTACCGACCCATCAGCCTTATCTCAGGGTTATCCAAGCTTTTCGAAAGGGCAGTTTACAGCCGTCTGCCGAAGAAAACAACATCTTACTCGAAGAGCAGTTTGGTTTTCGAAAAGGTCGATCAACCGTCCACCAACTGACCCGAGTAGCGTGATTGTCTCTCACCCCAGCAGGCCTGGGTTCAATCCCAGTTGGAGCCGCCGGGATGTTCTGAGGCATAACATCATCAAAGGAAAAAAAACAGACCCGAGTAACAAAAATTCTTAGACGGAACAAAGCTGTTTCAAAAACATCTGCTATGGTATTGTTAGACGTTGAAAAAGCGTTTGACAATGTCATGATGTACAAGCTGCATCGATACAGTCTTCCGATCTTCCTCATGAACATCATACAAAATTATCTATCGGACAGGACTTTCCAGGTTTCTCTGAATGACATCACTTCGGATGCCTTTAACATCGGTGCAGGTATGCCCCAAGGAAGTATCCTTGGGCCCATCCTGTTCAATCTATTCAACTCCGATACTCCGGCTCTCCATGATGGTGGATCGTTGTCGTTGTTCGTAGACGACACATCCATCGTCTACAAGGGTAGGGTCATCGGAGCTCTGACTACCAAACTCCAGAGTGGCTTGGATGTCCTGTCTGAGTATTTAAACAGCTGGAAGATCCGTATCAACGTGGCGAAGACCCAAGTCATAATTTTTACACACTCAAAATCTCCCAGACTTGTTCCGTCTGAGAATAACAAAATCTGCCTAAACGGCACAGTGGTGAAGTGGTCCAAAAAGATTGTCTGCCTCGGACTAACACTCGACAGTAAACTGATTTTCAGGAAGCATGTTGACAAAACAAAAACAAAATGCAACATCTTGATAAGTCAAAATTTGGTCAAGGGAAAACGCATGTAAATCGGTGAAATCGTTTATTTAAAAAATCAAATTAAATTTCTTTTTCAAGTTCAATTAGTATAAAATTCAGGAAAAATATTCAGTTAGGCTTCCGCTTTTCCAAATCCGAATTGCCGGGCCTTACGCTTGACCCCTGCCATCAGATTTTGTACAGCCACCTTGTCCACCTTCTTCGCCGCAGAAAGCCAGTTTGCCTTGAACTGCTGCTCGCCCTTAGCAGTTTTTTTGGTCTTCTTTAGGTTCCGCTTGACAATAGCCCAGTATTTCTCAATTGGGCGGAGCTCTGGCGTGTTGGGAGGGTTCTTGTCCTTGGGAACCACCTGCACGTTGTTGGCGGCGTACCACTCCATGGCCTTTTTACCGTAATGGCAAGATGCCAAATCCGGCCAAAACAGTACGGAACAACCGTGTTTCTTCAGGAAAGGCAGCAGACGTTTATTCAAACACTCTTTCACGTAAATTTCTTGGTTGACAGTCCCGGAAGCTAGAAAATGCTGCTTTTCAAGCCACAGGTACAGATGGCTTGCCAAACCAGATATTTCTTTGCGAACTTTGACAGTTTCATGTGCTTGAAAACATCTGCTACCTTTCCCCTTCCTTATGCCGTATAAAACTCCTGTCCCGGAAGCTGCTTGTAGTCGGCTTTGACGTAGGTTTCGTCGTCCATTACCACGCAGTCAAACTTCGTCAGCATCGTCGTGTACAGCCTCCGGGATCGCGCTTTGGCCGTCGTATTTTGTTTATCATCGCGATTTGGAGTCACTACCTTCTTGTAAGTCGATAGTCCGGCTCGTTTTTTGGCTCGATGCACGGTTGTAGACGATACACCCAGCTTATTTGCGGCATCTCGGAGAGAGAGGTTAGGGTTTCGCTTGAAACTACCGGCAACTCTCTTTGTCGTCTCAGCGGCTTCCGGTTTTCGATTTCCCCCTGATCCAGACTTCCTGGCTGTCGACAAACGTTCCCCAAACACTTTAATTACATTTGTAACGGTTGATTTGGCAACTTTTAGCGATTTTGCCAACTTTGCGTGCGAGTAGCTCGGATTTTCGCGATGCGCGAGCAAAATTTTGATACGCTGCCCTTCTTGCTTGGACGGCATTTTGACAACTGAAGAGTGAATTCCAAAATCAAAATAGGAGCAACATTCTACACACACACACCTTCAAAATGAGGGGTGTTCAGGTTTTTTAAATGCAAAATTGAAAGAAATACGTCAAGTTGATATTGACCAAATTTTGACCGTATCACCCTTTAATCCTTCAGTAGAGTACGAGTTGCCAATCTGGGAGAGTTGGGCACATTCTCATCACCTCAAACTACAAAGGATCCAGAACAAGATCCTGAGGATGATCCTCAACAGTCCACCGCGTACTAAAAATTCTGAGGTCCACCACCTGGCTGGTCTTCAGACCTTGGCGTTACGGAGAACTGCTACCATCAAAAGGTTCAAAGATTGCTGCATGCGATCCGATCAACAGATCATTAGGGATCTGGCACGTTAGGTTAGGCGACTAGGTTAAGTAGGTAGAATATCAATAGACATACATTAGACATACATTCTAGGTAGACATACATTCTAGGTAGACATACATTCGATGAATTACCAACAACTAACTGTAAAACATCCCTAATAAAATTGTTATGGTTATTTTGCTTAACGACGTGTTTGGGGTATCATCCAAACCATTTGTGGAAAAGTTCGGCAATTTGGGTTATCGTTAGTTTATGGTATTTATTTATTAGGGATATCTGGTACCTCTATATATGCAATTCGAATAACGTCCAAAGTCCATCCTTTTTTACATATTCTGCACAAAAGAAACTTTCTGCCCCGCCCCATTTGAAGCTTACGTATGGTTTTATGGGTTGTCGAATATTTTCGATGTTGTAAATCATTCGTAATGCTGGATTTCCATTCTAAATACGTCCAGTCGTTAGTTCCGTCTATGCAGTAGTTGGAAAAATTCCAATAGATGATTATGTAACACTAACAAGATAGTGATAATCTCAACCTATTTTATAACGAAACAGGGTATTGCATTATCATCTCATTTAGTCTCGCGCTTAGTAGCTGTCTTTATATCATTTGACATTTTCTTTTTTTCTTTTTGTTATTTTCGCTAGAATTCTTGCGCGACACGAGAAAAGGGCTTATCATTATTGATCGATTCTCTTAATCGATTTTCTCTTTCGCGAATTTATTTATTTTGTCGTCAATCAGATGTAGACCATTTTTTATAAGTTACAAGTCATGTGTTAAAATTACGAATAGAATTAAAGTACTGCTTTAATCTGGTTTTTGTCATTATAAAATCAATAGCTTCACTATGTTTATTGTAAGCAGTCATAATTTGGTTTAGTGGACTAAATTTGGCATAATTTGTGCGATAGTGATTTGTAGTAAATATATTTCGAGTTCGCAGTTGCCGAGAAGGTATGTAAAAATTAAGCTTTGATAACAGTTCTACTGAATCAATTCGATGCGATACTATATCGTTCACAAACGAAACCATTGCAAATTCACGACGCGCTTTCAATGTTTGAATGTGCAGCGTGCTTCATAAGATGGAAGAGGAAATCTTGTCCAACCTAATTTACGAAGAGCAAATAGTAAGAATTGCTTTTGCACTTATTCTAATCGTTCCTCATGCGTGAATGAAAAAGGTGACCAAACTATGCTGCAATATTCAAGTATTGATCTTACATATGAAATGTACAGTGATTTTATTGTATACGGGTCATGAAAATTGTAACTGAATCGTTTGATAAAGCCAAGCATATTATTTGCTTTGTTGATAATTGTATTATAATGATCAGTGAATGCTAGTTTTGAATCAATTATAACTCCTAAATCCCTAACTCGTTCACACTTTTCTACTACCTGATTTACTAATACAATTGTATTTTCTGGTTTGTTTCTTTTTCTATTGATTTACATTTTGAACGTTTAGTTGCACCAAACATAGAATAAGTTTATTTCAATCTGGTATGTCTGTATATCTTCTTTGTTTCTTATTTCTAAAAAGAGCTTAATGTCATCCGCATAGATTAGAACTTTTATGTCATTAAGAATAAAGGAGATGTCGTTTACAAATAAAATAAACAAAAGAGGGCCTAGATGCGAGCCTTGGGGGACTCCAGAAAATAGAATAACCCGAATGCAAATTAATTTCCCATTGAGTGTGTTGTTTCAGGCGCAAGCTAACATCATCTTCTGTCGAAGCAGCGAACTTAGCGAGATATTCGTTTATGTTGCCGTTGCAAAAGTCGATGAAGAGAATCAATCAACGAGGATAGGCCCTTTCTAAAATGTTACGCGAGAATTCTACACATTATCATGGGATACCCAAGTAACCAACAAGCCCGTTAATCGCCCTTTTTGCTATATAAGGCTGCTATACGACTGATATAAAGTTCGGAAACCCTATATTTACCTTATATCGCATAAAAGGCGATTATCGGGTAGTTAGCGGGCTTGGTGATTTCTTGGGCATGTAAGTGAATTTGAATATTCTCTGTACAATGATGGGATTTCAATAATAAAATTCCCTATGAATTCCCGGTTTTCCAGGTTTTTTTCATGTAGCAGACACTCGGTCATATCACCATGTTGACGATTATGAAGTATTATGAACTATTAAAATCACTCATTATACTTTTGTGAATGGTAAATTGTACTAAAACAGAATGATCGAATGTTTCTTGACGCCACGATTTTCATCACGTTAGCACCATTTTGATCTTGTCTATGGGGCGCCATATGAAAAAAAAAATGCGTCTACTTTGCTCAAATTTTATGACAACAGCACTGTCTTATACTTCTCAATTTCATCTACCGGCAACGAACACATATCTGTGGTTTTCGAAATAGAGAGATCAATTTTATGTAAAACACAATTTCAACATTTTTGGACTTATCTCGCAAAACGAAACAACACAAAGTTTGACATTTATGCTCCCACGGTCGCTGAGCAGAACAAAACGAACACTAGCCACATTCCTCGTCTATAGTAAAAGAGCTCTGTTGCTGTTTAAATAAAATAAGCAAAGCTACTTACATTAGCTTACTTTCATTACGATATTTCTGCCAAATTCAAATTTTATTCTGCCATTAAATTTGCTCGAAATAGGCACATAATTTGGCAGAGCATCTGTCTGTCCGTAATTCCAACCGATTAACACATTTTAGACAATCATCAAGAGAGTGCCCGGGAAAGTGATCATGGCAGCTTAAGATTGCCAAAACGATGGATGAGTTAGATATTTGAGCAGATTGATGAACTGGGGCCAGGAAAAGCTCGGCCGATAGACACAATTTTAAATACGACAAGCACAATTGTCAACTTCAAGCCCCAAATTCTAACGCCCACATGTTCGAAAAGGCATTGAGATCGATTGAAAGACATATAAGCATACCAAAGTACACCTATCCAAGAGCAGAAAAAAAAGAACTCAAACACATATAACCCATTCTGAGGGCTTTCCAGCACAGGCTTTTGCAGCGGAGTATGTACATGCTCCCAGTGGCAATCATCATAAGCTATAATCAAAGAACGAGTGATTATGTTAATTACGTTGACAATAAAGCTGCAAACGAAGAAGCAAGCGCTACTCTGAACTGTGGTCGAAGAGGAGAAAATGGTAAATGTAAATGACCAGCAGCAGCGAGCTACGAGCAAAGGCTGGGGGTGAATGATGTCCAAAGTAGCAAGTATATGAATAGTTTTCTGGCCTGCGGAACTGTCCATAGAAGAAGGAAAATCAATATACAAAGGACACACAAGTGCCGACCAGGGACTACTGTCGGAAGTGAATCATTTTGCGCTACACCGATGTTTACAAATAGCGTTGACTCGGGTATGGGGTTCAACGTTGGATCGGTTCTTTTTTTTTTGGTACGAGTTGATTGAGCTTTCGGTTGGTCACTTGACAAGCTTGTTGTGACATGAGTTCAAGAGTTGCGGGATCACTGAATTTTAATTGCTGCTGCAGTGGTCGTACTGCATTGGCTGTTTACGGAGGATAAGTATATATGGTAAAAGTTTTCCTACTTCCTTTTCTTCATGGTTATCTCGGCCCAACTGGAATTTTGCACCTTTTTTCAACATTTTTTAATTTTTTTTTTTTTTAATCTTTATTTTAGAGATTTTTAGCCTGAGGCTAGTTCATCTCTTACATTTTTTAATGTTCTTTGAGCAAATCCACACATAGAAATAGTCAGGCTTCCTAGCTCAGCATTGTTTAAAGTTCAATTTGCTGAAAACTGTTCAAGCTTCATTTCCAAATTCTCAAAGTTTCATAGTTATTTTTATTTTATTTTCATACATATACCAGGTTCGAAATTTTACTTGAGTTGCTGAAAAACGAAGGTCAATCACTGTGGAAACCAGTGGAACTTACTATCTCCTCGATATTTGAAGAGCACACAAAACATACAGCAATGAAACTGGAACTTCACGTTTGCTGCAGTGCAGTAAAGAGGGAGTTCCAATTTCAAGAGCGATGCCGTAACAGTGTCCGAACATTTGAAGTGATAGGGCATGTCAACCACCATGACGGCCATTTGTACACAGAGAAAAAAATTACCCTACATTTAAGTTCTTTTTACTTAATTTTGGGTAATTTTGTGTTTTGCATCCCACTCTCACTTTTTGTTGTTGTCAAAAACGGAACGAGAGATTCGACTTTCTCATGACTATCGTTCAATAAGCTACTAGTGAGTATATGAGATATTCTCAAATTTGAGTCAATTGAACTTAATTTTTGGTAGAAAATACTCACGAGTAAGTAATTTTTTTTGCCGTAGTCAAATGTAAACTACTATAAGCGGTTTACTGGAAATTAGCTTATTGAACGGAACATGGGAGATGAGTGAAAAGAACTTAATTGTGGGTAATTTTTCGGTTCCGTATAGACTCTTCAAGAAATATGAAGAAAAGGAAAGAGCCTGACGTTTTTCGAAGGCCATTAGACCCAAATATTGTAACGTAAGAATTGGTCTTAAGATATTTGTGGAATTCTTGAATTGAAACAAAAGATTTCAAGAAAAAGAATGTTGAATTGTGGACATAGAAAATAATCTTAATATTGCAGTCAAATCTTTAAGATTCTGGGCCTGATTAATCATAATATAAAAATCTTGGATTTCGAATATTTTGAAACCTCTCAGATATTTTATTCATTGACGGCACTTTGAAGAATTTTCTCAAGATTTCGAGAAGAATTTGAATCGAATTTTGCGGAGAATTAAAAAACAAGTCGAGACATAATTCAAAGAGATTGTAGGTAGGGAGAATTTCAATGTACCACTGAAGATAATATCACAAGAATTGTGAGAAGAAATACATGTGAGCTTAACGATAATTTATACGTCATTCTGAAGAGAATTAATTTTTTGCAATGTGCGATAAAATTCTCATCATCCATTCCTCTGTCTTTATCCTTTAATACATAAGTAAGAATAAACACATAATTGCTTGAATACATTTCCATTTTTTCTAGAACTCAATTTTTTTGAATCCAGCAAAATTTTCAAAATGGTGTCCTTTAAATTTTTCAAAAAAATTTAGCACGGAAACCACATTTCTGATCGAAATGATGTCTGACACAAATCAGTAGAGAAAAAGAGTTTTTTTCTGGGATGAATATCAAAACTTTTGTTTTGTAATTTAAAGAAAAAAAATATGGTGAAAGCACAAATATTTCAAAATGCCTATGTCTGAATTCTGAAAAATAAATTTAAAAGAGCACATGGGAATTTTTGGAATATTCCAAACTATGGACTTTTAAGACTGTCAAGTAGTAAAGAAAGAACTTTTGCTAAAAATTTTGAACTTTTTTTAATACGCTTATTTGTGTACTTTTCCACGAAAGTTATTCAAAATGTCTTGAGCATTTTTTTCTGAGAGTAAATTTCATGAAAAAACGTTTTAACAAAAAGTTCAAAAATAGACCAAAAGTTTTTGTTCTACGGTTTTTGTAAGTTTTTAAGTGTCCATAAATTTAATATGCTAACCTTCGTTTTCAGGGTAATCTGTAACATGACCGGGCTTGGCTGAATGTGACTGCCTTTTAATTTGTTTTCGTGTTCTCACGCTGTTGGCAGACGTATCTGCAGCGATTTTTCCTTCAGCATTCGGTCCAATGACATACACACAGCATCCGTAGCCATTCGAGGATGCATCGCAAAAGCAGTGTAGTTGGTACTCGCGATGACAGTTGGGAAGGACGCATCTTTGCACTGTTATCTCCTTCAATTGGAAAGCTTGCCACCAACGACTTTCTTGTGCTAGCAACTTCATCCCAAGTCAGTCGTTTCGCCCACAGTCCTTGAACGAACATTCTGGCACTGATTACTACTGGCCCCAAAAGTCCAAGCGGGTCAAAAAGCCTGGACATATCGGATACCACGGCACGCTTGGTTACGACATCGAGAATCTGAAGACAGGGTACTTGGAATCCAAATTGATCCGTTCTCGGATTCCACAGCAACCTCGTGATAGCGCTGCGCCCAATCTCCGTCTGGGAAGAAGTTCCCCAAAGTTCTTTGGGAATATGCCGCAACACGCTCAAATCGTTGGCGCACCATTTTCGAAGGGTGAATCCTCCTTGAACAAGGAGATCCTGCAGCTGGTGACAAGTTTCGGTTACTTCCTCTAGATCATCCCCTCCAGCCAGAACATCATCGACGAAAAAGCACTTCGTGACTTCGGACGCGTCGTTCCCTTTCATCCTCGGCGAGTTTGTTCAGCACACGGCGAGCCCAAATGTCACGGATTCGACCTCCAAGCGACCTCTAGATACTTTCGGTCGTCCGGATGCGTCCACACTTGCCGGGAGGGATTTTTCGTCTCATTAGACTGATGCAAAATTTGAAATTTTCGCTCCACAGTGCTCAAACGGTTCCAAATTGGGCCCTGATAAGTCTCCCAAAATGTGAACTCATTTAGTGAGAAACTGACTTGGCACAAACCATTTGAAGTTTATATGGCAATTACTATGGAGAAACCATAATTTCGGTTTAACCTATCTTAAAATTCACCAGTTCACTCTACTTTAGAAAATGATAGCTGAACTTGTTGAAAATTTTCTCAGCTACAACTTTGTTAAAGACCACTTTTCGATCAAATGTTAGGAACAAAAATATTAATGATTCAAGTCACTGATGTCTTATGATTATGCTCAATCAATTGTTCAGTAGGCAACATTGGTGTTTATGGCGCGTAGTATAGAGGACAAAAATCATGACTACTATGTCACACTGCAGAATACAGTGTTGCCCACAATACAGTTGCTTAATCTTGCCATAAGATTATCAATCTCTTAAACCATTAATAACTATTTAATTTGACCTTTGGCTGAAAAACAATTTTCTGCAAAGTTGTAGCTGATAAAAAATCCCATAAGAATAGCAATAGAATTTTTTAACAGTACAATATGTAAAAAGGCTAGAAGACAATAAACAAAAAGTTTTGTTATCCCATAGCAATTTCCATATAAACTTCAAATGGTTTGTGCCAAGTCAGTTTCTTATCAAATGAGTTTAAACTTTCGGAGGCTAATCAGGACCCGATTTTAAACCGTTTGAACACTGTGGAGTGAAAATTTAAAATTTTGCATCAGTCTACTGCTCAACCGCTCTACTAGAAAGGAGTTCCAGTGAGCATCGGGCTCCTCAAGCTTGTCGAGGATTCAAACATGACGGTTGAATTAATCCGCTAACTCCCTTCCGGACTGACGGAAAACGAAACAGTGCTGACATGTGTTGCTTCACCAGATAGTTGGTGTTTTCATACCAATCACAAATAGGTTTCCATGCGATTGCATAATTGTCTGCAGTAATCGCAAAGGACGAAATAAGACGAGAAGCGTCACCTTTCAAAGAGCTCCGCAAGTAATGAAGCTTTTTTACAGCTGATAGCTGTAAACTGGAGTGAATAACCGCCTTAAAAAGGTAGTGAAACTCTATCAATTTATCTGGTTGTTTGTCAAATTCCGGTATTTTCAACTCCGGAAGTTTGACTGACATCGCATGGTGAACAGGGGGTGCAACTGGTTGGAGAACCTGAAGAAGCTGTGGACGTCCATTTTGTACAGGAACTTCTTAGGGAAGCTTCCCCATCAAAGAAGCTTTCAATTCAAAGTACAAGTCTTGAAATTCCTCGCGAGATTCGGCATATTCTTCTTGAAAGTCTTCAATCACTTCGATTTCATCCTGCATGCTTTCAAAGTTCCGCCACAGTTCGTCGAGGCGATCGATCCTCAACGCTACTTGATTACCATGCGCGGCGGGATCATATTGTTCGTGAAAGCGTTGGATCAGCTTGGCCGATCCGAGAATGTTCTCCCTTCGTCGCACAAGAGTTTTGTGATGAACAGAGTTTTTTTTCGCAAACTCGATTTCTTCATTACCGAACGCACACTTTTCCGAACAAAAGAATACCCACCAGAAGATAGGCTCGCTTGAGAGTCCACGTGCTTGCCTTGATCTAACCAGTGACCCGACAGAGCTTCCTGGATGTATGGTTACTAATTTGTATCCAGTTGTCACCAGCTCCAACGACACGACGAGACGGCGACAAATGAGATAGTTTTTTGCTGGTCCTACTGGCGCTAACTGGACAAACAATAAAAAGTTCTGGCAAAAGTTGTGTGGAACGTGGTTGATGCTCAGCAGAGCTAACCTCACTTATTGGGAGTCGTTTCCGGGGTTTCGGCACCAAATTTTGTTGGCAGACGTATCTGCAGCGAACTCGCGACACGAACCTTGATGGCAGACGGATCTGCAGCGAACTCGCGACCAACCCGTTCTTGCACAAAGCGGACACTTGATGACAAGTTAATTCCGACCGGTGACGATTTTTGTCCTTGAGGTGACCTTTCGGACATAGGTTAAATTGGGTTTTCTATAAAGAAGGAATGCAACACGGCCTGGTTTGAACGACGGATCTATTTCAACTGATTTTATAACTAATTTCGTGTGCTACGGTTATCTAACACTACTACTACTACTACTACTACTACTACTACTACTACTACTACTACTACTACTACTACTACTACTACTACTACTACTACTACTACTACATATTGAATGCCATACATTTTTGGATTGCGTGTTACTTAAGCGGAGCATATAAGAATTTACATTCACTTGTCTATCTCTGTTTCATCTCATGTGAAATTCATTTATTGGAACAAAGTGTGCAAATATTAATTCTCCTCCGAACACACGTCATTTGGAGTAAGGTGGGGCAAAATTTTGACCTTAGTTGAAAAAATTAAAATTTTTAGAATTTTTAGAATCAAACTAATTCCATACACAACATTCTCTTACAGAACTTTGATGAGTTTTTTGTACATTCATAGGTAGAACGATATTTTTGGAAGAGTGTTCAAAATGAACTTCAGTTCGTTTCAGCAATCGGACAAAACTTCGGCAAAAATCGGACAAAACTTTGACAGTTTTGAGAAGTTTTGATATATATTGGAAAATCTTTAAATACCTCATGATGGTGTGAACAGTGAAGGACATAAAGAAACCGAGGTTTTTGTCTCACTCTACTACATCTATGATTATTTCGAGTAAATTAATGCGTTAGACATTTGTGATTACATGAGATTGGGACACGACTCGAACGTTTGCCCTGCTGACTTGAACTTTTAGCCCAATTCTAGCTTCTTGATGACATATCAAAATTCAGATCCTCTCAAAATCATCTTCACAAAAACAGTAATCGTGCTGTGAAATAAAAATTAGCCCTTCAGCATTGAATTTTTCATGTAATTCGCCACCAAAATTGGTAGAAATGTTATAATTTATCATCCCGAAACACAATTTCACCCATAATTCTTCGAAAACACCACCAATTTTTGAGATTTTTTTGAGGAAAGTAGTGATGGGAAAAATTCAAAAAATTCAAAATCAGGAACGGCCGAAAATCACTGCTGATCTTGAGATCAGCAAAATCACAAAGTAGAAAATCAAGGCTGATTTTAACCTTAGCTGATTTTGAGGTAACAAAATCCCCAAACGAAAAATCAATACCTTGATATTACAGTCAAAGTAAGAAACCGACATCCGCCGCCATTTAGGAATCCAATCCTCCGGACAGTGAATATGCAGCTCATGCAATATGCGTATCTACGCAATGGGCTTGATGAGTAGAATTGGAAAATCAACATCCACTGCCATTTTGGAATTCCTGATGGCGGACTAAAATCCAAAATGGTGGCCTGTAAACAGCGAATATGCATCAAAACCCATGCAACCGAATGAGCAGTAAAATCTAGGAAGAAAGAAAGAAATTTTTATTTTAGTTTTTAAAATCTGCACCACTTTTTTCACACCGATTGAAAGCTTGACAAACAATTTACAAAAATGACCATTTGCAAAATTTGGGCGCCATCGAGCTTGATTTAGAGGTGACGGAACAGGATTGAAGTTAAACCTTTTTTTTTCGTCTCGAAAATTTCACAAGCGGGGGAGGGGGCGGGGGAACGATGACCGACAAAAATAGTTGAAGCCAAATGTCTTGAAAATGCATGAAACGTGTAGATCTGGTATTATGAACATTGAAAATTCATTACTTTTGTACAATTGGATCGATTTTCGATCTTTCTCCTGCAGATGGAGGGTATTTGAAAGGACTAGCTGGAAAAAGGTGAACTGCACAAAAAATAAGGTTTTAAACAATAAAATAAAAATTCCATTCTTATTTCATAGATTTCATAGCCCATTCGGTGGATACCCATATTTCATGGGTTTAACTGCATATGCGCTGTGACTTCTAACACCATATTAGATTTTGGTACCCCGACCCCCGGATGTTGATTTTCCGCTTCTACTCATCAAGCCCATTCCGTAGATACCCATATTGTGTGGGTTTAGATCTAGGGGCAAGACAGCTCCTAATCATGAGCAATTTCTGAGTTGCTTTTGATGCACCTCGAGTAACTCACATTGCTCAGTGAGAAAGATCACTGTCATTTGCTTTCTCACTTTTCGCATCACAGCAACATATGAAGGTGCACCTTCATGCGAAGCCGAAAAGCTGCTGTCATTCAAAACAACAATAAAATTAAAAAAAAACATGAGCGAAACACGGAGGCACTTAAATTGATTGATTTGATTATCCTGCATCATCTCTGCTTAATAACCTTCGTTCAACCCTTACCAACTGTGAACGTGAACGGAACCTATTGCTGCCTAGCTGCCTTACACTTACCAAGGGCGAATGCTTGTCCGGCTTGATATGGTGGAACCCGATCTGCCTGACCAAATACTCAAAATCCGGCAAACTACGTACCCGCACGTACTACAATAATCCTCGAAGCAATCCCGTTCCTATGGCTTGGCAAATTGCCGCTGGATGAAACTGCGAACCAAGCTCTGAATTACCACTGTCCCGTTCTACTGACGGTGGACATCCATCCTTCCTCTTTTGGTGCTTCTGCTGTGTCTTCCGGATGATCGTGATACGGTCCCGTCTCTGCGATACACCACCGTGATTTTGCTGCGGCCGTCGACGGCAGTCTCCTTTAAAGTAGAACATCACTACATATGTGTGTTCTTCGTTTTCGCGTTGGCTAAATCCATAGCGGCCCAGGTGTAGAATTTGTTGTTCGTCTGCATCTGTTTTATGAACAGCGCTGACGAGTGATTGCTATCGATCTTGTGAAATTGAACACGTCTCATGACAATACTGTACTTGGTCTTAACATGGCCGTGGGAATGCAAAGAGAAAGTTCACGAAGATAATCTGTCAGCTTGATTTGTTCTTCGTCTTCCTGACCGGTTTTCACTTCGATTTCGACCGGTTGATCGTTGATGGGTTTGCACTCACCGGAAACATTGGTAGCGGTTACTTCAACGTCCTCCTCCTCTTCGGCTTTTGGTTTGCTTTTGCGGGCAGCCACGTTGGTCGCCGGTTAGGGCCAGTAAGGGCTGCCAGCAGATGAATCAAGAGGTATTCGAACCAAAATTGGTAAGAAATATTCATTCAAATCGATTTAATACAGTTGAACAAATTTCAAAACTATATACGTGCATCCCACTCTAAACTTTAGTTCTAATATAAATTAAATATGTTTAAATCTGTCATAAGTATTCTTAAGTATTTTTAAGTATTTTCAATCCTGGATAGTTTTCATCGTAGTGACCGGTTGTTAGTATAGTTGTTTGTTGTTTTAACTTGGACGATTTATGACTTTTCGTCTCGAATTTAGTGGAATTTATACTAATTTTCGCTGTTTTAATTTAAATTATATGTGTAATCAAGTTAATTAACGGGTAAGTATTATAATTTGATTTTTGAAATAGTGTAACAAAGTAAACAATTTTTTAGCTAACCAGGTAGAATATTCACTGGACTGTTTTCATTCATCCGATTCGAATTACTGATTTATTCTAACCTATTCTTACTGACTGTTCCATGCGCTACCAAACATTTAGATTCCGAAGGCATTAAAGGACGTCAAACTGGCATTATTCTAAACTGTCCAATAAAATCACCAAGGTCTTAGAACAAGAGTTTCCTTCATATTATTTCGCCTCAGAATTTTAAAAGTGTTTGACAATGCTCAAGCAGATCAAATCAACCGAAGCTATGCTGCTCATTTGCTAGTGAGCCACGATAGTGAAACGTACCATTTACAGTTGCTGCAGCTGGAACTATTCGTTGGGATGGTGAACCTCCCCATACTGCCACTATTTGAGGAGCATATATTGCTGGATTACGCCGTACTGACGAGAAAGTTAAGATAGTATCCTACTGGAAGTCAATGATTTTTTTTTAACTCTACATAGATTTCGTGCTTTTAGGTTTCGTATGATGATTGAGGATACCAAAACACTCGCTTCGTTACCTTTATGTTCTATAGAGGCAACCAGATGACTCGTGCGACACGATGAAATAAAGAAGAAGTCTGCAAGGTTGTCAAGAGGGAATACACATTTTAATACTGTGAAATAATAATTTATGCAATTCTCACAATAAAAAGAATACTTCATTAGCTTGTTTGTATTAAGTATAAATAAATCCAAAGCTAATTTGTATAAATTGATTCCAAAATAGTCCATATTAATTTTTTAACATACCACAACCGTTTCTGAAAGTTTGCTCACTGACCTCATGGTACACGATTTAAAAACCTAGGGCCTATAGAAGCAGTAATTAAACTATTCCAAAATTATCAAAAAGGGGATATGCCGTTTCGATCTTGTCCAGACTTGATAATCGTTTATAACATCGATTCTCAACGTTGCCCCACCGATCAGCTCGGTCTACATCGCCTAATTCCTTTTATGTGCTTTTCGTTCAGTGGGGTTTCGCTAACTCGATTGTTTAGAATAAGAGCGCCGAAGGTTCCAAATACTATAAATTATCTTCCAGTTTTAGATAAACACATTCGGCTGGAAGCTATGAGATGTGATTCTCGGGAGGCTAAAATAAGGTGCAAATGGTGTGGAAAGCCTCCACAACTTCTAATTCAGCTCGGATCAGCTTAAACTACTTCAGTTAGTGTCACACTGTCAATAGCCTAATTTTCACATATTGCACAATGATGGAATTCAAATCAACGAGGAACGGGTGGAAGATTCACACGACTATCAGCTAGACAGAGCTAGACCATCGCGTGAAATATTTGAGTGCTAGCATAATGCGTGGCATCATTCAATTTGTTCTCGAAATTGAAGCCATAATCGGGATAACATTCCGTCACTTCAAGGCAACAAAAATGATTGAATTTCTAACAAAGGATAGGTACTTCAAAAATGTTCGCTGAAAAATGATAGATGATATTAGATAAACAAAAATATTAAATTTGTATGGCAACTGTGGTAACCTAGGTGGTAATAAACTAACGCTAAATATTTCGTAAGTATTTTTAAGTATTTCCAGGTATCTTAGATATCAGTAAGAACTTTCTGTGTAGAACGCAAGAAATACAAAGTTTATGTCGTTTTCGTCATTGTACTCATCGTTTTTTGATTGTACTCATCGAGCGCATTCTGTAGATACCCATATTGAATGGGTTTATATGCATATACGCTGTCCGAAGGCCGCCATATTGGATTTTGGTCCGTCATCTTGAATTTAAAAATTTCGGTAAATGCCAATTTTTCACTTCTACTCATAGAGGCTATTTCGTAGATACCCACATTGCATGGGTTTAGCTGCATATACGCTGTTTAGTGGCCGCCAAATTGGATTTTGGTCTGTCATCTTGAAATCCACAATGGCAGCGGATGCTGATTTTAAACTTCTACTAATCAAGCCCATTCCGTAGATACCATCTTGAATTCCAAAATAGCGACGGAAGTCAATTTTTCGATTCTACTCATCGAGCCCATTCTGTAGATACCCATATTGCATGCACACTTAGAAATACCTAATCTTACACGTGACGGAATGAGTCTACCCCATTAGGCATAAATACGAGGAGCACGCACTAGTTTATTAATACTACACAGCCTGCTGACAAAATATTTAAAATCTTACCATTACTGCATTAAATACTTAAAATACACCCTTAGTTTCTATTAAAACTTGCATTACTCTCAAAATTTTATATTTAAATTATTTTCAATATTATTTGTTAATTGCTTTCAATACCGCTTAAAGTATTTAAATTCAAATTATTACTGTCTTCAAAGTATTTAAATTACTACGATGTATTTTAAAACACACGCACTTATATCTGGAAGGGCGCGCACCTCGCATAAATACGTTAGGCATACGGACATTAAGCATAATGGACGTTAGGCATAAAGTCATTAGCATAATGGACGTTAGGCATAATATACGTTAGGCATAATGGACGTTAGGCATAAAATAATTTGCTGCTGTGCAACTCTAGAAACCTGTTTCGAGCATGGTAAACAATGAAATCCATTATTTATCATATCATAAGTGACGTAACTACATATTTACTTAGATCCAAGATTAGTAGCGTTAAGTAAGTTGGCATTAAAAACTCGGCATAGTTTTTTACTACATCTTGAAATCAATCGCATCTAGAAATAATAGAGAACACATTTATTGTAATATATTCTTACACACATATTGCAAATCCGGAGAACTTTGAGATTTGGGCGTAGTTGCTTTTGTAAACAAGCTTGTCAATCGCTGATTTCTCGTGAATAAAAGAAAAATCTCGTAAACAAACTATACCAAATAATAGAGGAACCATTCATCTATCTGTTTGTGTTGTTAGTTTTTTAGATTGAGCTTTAATTCGCGAGAAATCGTCAAATGAAGTGTTTGCTTACAAAAGCAATTACGCCCTAATCTCGAAGTTCTCCGGAAATGTCAAAGAAGAAATCGTTTTCCTCAAAGAACAGCTCATGAAATAATGAATGGTGAATTCTGTGATTTTTCATTCAATAACAAAAAAACTGCTTATGTTGAATAATAGATGATGCCAAAGAACAGCTCATGAAATGAAGAATGGTGAATTCTGTGGTTTTTCATTCAATAACAAAAAACATACCTGCTGCTTCCAGGATTTACTCCCATACTTTTCGATACAATGATTATGTTTTTGTTCTCATCAGCATGAATACTAGCAGAACCGTCTGCTGATATGAGGGAGCGATACCTCCATGAACAGTGACGAGTTGCCGAAACAAACAAGGAACTGTGGCAAACGTACCATCTGCAACCAAATACTGTCCAAGACGTCGCAAGTTTTCATGAGTCCCAAAAATTAAGGCTCTTTCATTATTGTCGCTGATGTCAGCAATCAATAGACGGTCCCCATTATCATCCTTCTGGAATTCATCGGATAGATCATGCCTAACGTCCTTTATGCCTAACGTCCTTTATGCCTAACGTCCATTATGCCTACCGTACATTATGCCTAACGTCCGTATGCCTAACGTCCGTATGCCTAATGACCGTATGCCTAACGTCGTGTACTCTGACGGAATCCATCTTTGACATAAAGGATGAGACGTAAACAAACATGTCATGTACAATTAAGTGCTCCGAGACTAAGAAGTTCGAAAGTACGTTTGATTGAGCTGAATTTCGCGTCTATTATGACTCAATTTTATGTCAAAATTGACGCTCGTATATGTCAGTCTCAGAGCACCTACACACTAATCGAGTCAGTACGGTTTTACCGAGTTTTTGAATTGCGGAACTGTTCGGTAAAAGTTTAAAAATTTGTGGAAAATTTATTAATGAGAATATTTGTTCTGAACTTGTACATACTTAGTTCTGTTAACCCCATTAAATGATAGAAAATAAAATTGGTCGATTCCATTGATTCCTTACGGATAACGGTCATTTGAATTTTTACTGACTTTTTCAGCAATTCAAAAACCCAGTAAAAAAATACTGACTCCTGTAAAAAAATCTTAGTGTGTACATTTACATTAACTTTTCTAAGTGTGTGGGTTTAGATGCATATCTGTCCCACGGCCGCCATATTGGATTTTGGTCCATCATCTTGAATTCTAAAATGGCTGCGGATGTCAATTTTCCACTTCTACTCATCAAGCCCATTCCGTAGACAACAAAGGGGTAAGTCACTCAGCACATTATGCCGAAATTAGATTCAGCACTGCTTGGCAGACCTTCGGCACAATCTCGTAGGCATTGGATTGGTGCAAATAAAATGGGAGCACTGCTGGACAACTGTCATTGAAGTTGTTCACAACATTACGTGCTAGCGGCGCCGGTGGTGTAGTGGTAAGCGTGATTGCCTCTCACCCCAGCAGGCCTGGCTTCAATCCCAGTCGGAGAAGTAAAGCCGTTGGTCCCCGGTTCATGAGTTGATGGGTCGATAGGTAGGGTCCAGGTGTGGGAGCTGCTTTCATGGTGTCGATAGCATTGGTGCTCAGCACGGAAAACAAGATCGACGGAAAATAAATCAAAGGAAAAAAAACATTACGTGCTGTTTGACTGATTCAGGAACATCCTTTAGTTGAATATACCAAAGGAACTCAGACCAGCAGTTCACTTATAGATCTAAATACGAAATGTAGGTTCTATAATGAGCCCAAGAGGACTTAATCATACCCCATTAGCACCCTTAATTCAAATAATGCTGCAACTCACACTAAACAAACTACCGAAGTCATATTCATCATCCTCTATAGTCCGGTCTCCAACAATGTTCCCCACCGGATAGACCGTTGTTGTTCACATCACAAAAGGCTAGGCTTCTGGTCTACCTTTGAGGGCATTATAATACCCTATAACACAGGACTTTTATTATCCTATGAACACAAAACATCAAAATTTCGACCACCTGCCACTTCCCGCGTCATTCTCAATCCGATTTATGCTGCGATTTCAAACCAAAACATTCAAGGTGTCAAAAATACTAGGTTGCCGGGATGGATATTTTACAAACAATCGCAGCTTGCTCTATGACTGGCAACATCGGCACACCTGCGGCACACATGCGGTACACTGACAAAAAAGATAATGAAAGATTGGTGTGTGAAGTGACCTACCCCTTGGTAGACACCCATATTGCATGAAAAAGACATGTAAATTTCAGTGCCCTGAGACCGACACATGCGAGCGGCCCTTTTGACATAAGAATCAGAGAAACGAGAAAATCAATTCAATCAAACGCACTTTTCGTCGAGTTCAAGGGCGTCGCCAGGTTTTGAATGCCATTTCACCGAACGCCATTTCCCCGAAAACCTTTGTGTTGCTGAGTTTGGGAGGGGGGGCAGTCTCCCCCTCCCCCCCCCCTTCCCCCCTCTAGCTACGCCTATGGTCGAGTTGCATATGTTTCAGTTTCAGGACACTTAATTTTACATGCCATGTTTGTTTACGTTCCATGATTTACGTCAAAGCTGAATTATGTCTCGTGTAAAAATAATAATTTCTAAGTGTGTTGGATTAGATGCATATACACTGTCCAAAAGCCGCCGGAATGCTGACTTGAATTTCGTAATGTCCCAGACTCTAGAATTTAACATATCTTCTAATCCTACACTCATAAAATTCGACACATTTTTATTGGCGTATTTCTATGTAAAATTCCACATGATTTCCATGTGTCTACACATAAACCGAATCCACTCAGAAGTACACTTGAAATGTATGAGTCAAATGAATAGTATGTGTGGTTACACATGAATTTTATGTGTACACATAAGAACTATGTGTCCGGCACATATATAGATATCATTTGTTTATCACATTGTGAAAATTCATGTGTGGGACACATAAAAATAATCATTGAATTTTTATTAGTGTATGTTTTTCGGTGATTTTGAACTTGGTTGATATTGATGCTGGTTGATTTCATCTTTTATATAAATAATTGCAAGAAGCTTAAATCCGGGAGTTAGAAGGAGACAGCTCTATCGCTATTTTCAATCAACCGGTATTGCTTGATTGACGCGTATTAAATGAGTTGGAAATGTTTGTAGTACGCAGCCTAAGGCTGAAAGCCTCCTAAATAAAGCTAAATTAATTAATTAATGTTTGTAGTACCACTAGTCTAGTACTAGTACTCGGAAATTTAGTATGAAAATATTATAAAGGACAAAATGGAACGAACTCACCAAATCTGGTCAAGTGACCTTAATAAGCTGGCTTGATGTGTTGAAGGGCAAGTCACAATTGTGGAGGGTTCACTTGACAGCATGCTTGGCATGCACAGTTGTACACACCAACTGCTCATTTGTTAATAACTTTTCACTCAGTTGATGACATTTGTTTTTCTTTAAAGTAATTGATAGATTAGGATCATATTTAGCTTGCTATAGATATGCAAAGAGTAGGTAAATCTTAGCATTTGAATCAACACCAATGAATTTTTACACTTAAAGTCCGAGATGTGCAGTGAGCATTTCTCATTTCATTTTTACAACACAAAAACAAATACAGTTTATTACTGGAATTTAAATCTACTTTTTTTTTTACGTATCTATAACAAGATTAAACTTTATTCTATCTACTGCTTCAAACAGAACTATGTTTTATCAACTGTGTGCAAAGTTATTAGCAAATGAGCAGTTCGTGATCAAAACCACAAACGAAGTGACAGACGGAGCGGTTCGAAAACTTTGGTGACTAACCTGCTATTGCAATGTTTCAGTGTACCACATGGCAACACCACTACTACTGGATTGTACCACATGGCAACATTACTACTGGATTGAACTTTCACCAAATGTACTAGAATGTTTTGGTTCTATCTCTTTCACTCTACTCAAAACTGAAATGCATACAAAATGATACACTCTTTGCACACTGTCAAAGAATCATTGTACACAAAATCAACTTTGTGCTAAACCAAAACAAAAATACTAACCCATCTGGTGGATGATGGGACAAGCTTCTAAGAAAATTCTATTACAGTGAACCACATTATTTTGATTGATTTCTTCGCCAGTTAGTCGTCTGTCACTTCGTTTGTGCCAAAACTGTGTATGCCAAGCATGCTTGACAGGGTAATCCGGTTTGTGGTAGAGCTTGCACGGAATGTCCCGAATGTAGTCTTGAAATATCTCTTGGCCTCTGATATAATACATATACCACAGACAAACAGACATAACTCTCGCAAGTTGTTCATCCAACAAGCATTTAACGGTCAATTTAAAAGTATCGTAGTTGGTAGTACGACCACCTATGGCGCGCATAGTCATTTCCCTTAAATTTGACGTTTACATACTACCGCCATATGTTCAGTGTACTACCCACCACAGTGTACTCAACAGATGGCGGTAATGTTTTAGCGACGATGTTTTACAGTGATAAATATACAATGTGTAATGTCTGTTTGTCTGTGCATATACTGTGGACTTCGGTTCAGAAAATTCAAGTATCTGTTCGTCACCAATATCACTTTACTGTTAAAAATAAAAATCCGGATCAACGCAAAATCCAAAAATTAGACGGGAAGAAATTTTTCGCTTCCATCTGCAAGCACAGCACTCTTCGATCTTAACATTGAGGAACAGATGTCAAGTCAAATACTGGAAAATTATAAAACATAAATAGGCCTGTTGGTTACGCCCGCTTCAAATGTGTGTCACGTACACCCACCGCTGATCTACGCCACTGACGAGTAAGTGCAACCACACCCATCGCAATACGAGGGATTGTTAAGAGGTGAGAGGACAAAATGGTCAGTGTAAACAAACAAATCAATGGAACGAAGGCAATCAAAAGTGAAATTGCGCTGCCAATTGCGAAAATTAAAAACTACTTATATATATACTTATTATATACATTAAATCTACTGCTTAAACCTAGTGAACTACCTAGTGAACTTGAATGCTAAATATTAGTTGTAAATTATTGATTCTTAATCAAGGGTGAGAATATGAAATAGTATGACAAGAAGATTCTTAACCTATTGCGTGCTATTATTAAGGTATCGATGAACAACTAGAACTTCTACTTACCTTCTGCTTAAGTTATATTTGGCCCGGAAAAAGGTGAGGTAAACAGCATTTAAACCTTAAACATGATCCTAAACACAAACATCTGAATAGGTACCTACGGCTAAAAGATTACTTATAACTACCAGCAAATTCGGCTGTTCTGTTACCGTTGATAGGTGAGACTTTATATCTAGAACCAAGGCACACATTAGTAAACTAAACTTAAACCTACAGATTTCCTAAACCTACGAGAGTTGTTGGATCTCTCAAGCAATTATAGTGCCATACAGCGAGAATCACTAAATGTAAGCATTACATGATACTTATCCTAACTCAGCTTAACTTAACTGAGTATTCCGCAGGAATTTTATAACTTTCATTCGCTGAAATACATTGGTTGGTGAATAAAGTTTAAAGAATTTGATTAATTTCGGCTGTTACCAACAAGGCCTAAGGCAAATCTTACCATCCTCATACAATTCAACAACAGCGTAAATCCCAAAAATTCTCAAATGCTCCATCATCACGTGACACTGCAAGACAATTTTAGCGGTACTGTTTCGGAAGCACATATCCGTTCATGGTCAACGCCCGTCAAACTACGCTAAGTGCTCTTTTGAACGAATGCGTATTATCAACCGGCGATCACTCTAGCATGCACGTGCTAATTTTGTACACATGTAAATATGTGTTATTTCAGCACCATCCACAAAGGATTCGACCAAAAAAAGCTCCGCCGTGCGGTAAGTATGTTCATATATAGATACCACTCCTTTCAGTCAGTGTGTATCCTGTTCGATCCCAAGAGGCTGATAAATAGCAACGTCGGACGAGGCGAGGACATTCTAAATTGGATGATTCAGCCTAAAAGTTTCACGTCTGACTATTTCCATGCCCTCGATTGGGTAGGTTGGTATATTTTATTCTATTTGTAGGCTTGAAAACTTGAAAGGATGAGTGTAGTCTGTAGTGTGTACTGTTCATGATAAGAGCCTGTTCGATGATGGTTCTGATTCGTCAGAATGTATAAATAAATGGACAACGTTTGCTGTCAGAAACCGAGGAAAAGTTATCTGCGTCTTTCAAAACTCAAAACTGATTCCGGATATGAATAAAAAGCTTCGAATTTGGAGATGGATAAACTGCTATGGAAGAAACGCTCCATCATGAATTGAGCATTGCCATTGGATGGAGCAATTCATCCATTTCACATTTTCCGGTATAATGAAACAGAATTGTATTTCAAGAAGCAAATCTCCCATCTGTAAGGAAACATTCTACCTGACTCAACGATCCTCTGAATTTCAATAAACAAATCCGCAGATTTCAAAGAATCTTCAAAAGCATTCTCACTTCTACCTTTACATTCCTCCACTACGCCCATAATAATTGAGGTACAATTTAAACTTGACTTATTTTCCAATTTCCAATCAACAAACAGCAACCAACTCTCATCAAATGCAGAATTTCCTTCCATTTCCCAGTACCTAACCTTGACTGGTTTTTTTCTTTCTCTGTTTGTTTTGAGCTTGATGTTCTATCCGTCAATGTTCCACCCACTTTCACATTTACCAAAACTGTTGTGCTGCGGCACCAACAGCAGCACTTAATGATTAAGAGGAAGGAAGAGAGCGCCCGCAGCCGTGGCGGATGGAGCCAGTCCGCTAGACTAAATGGAAAATCGAAATGTCAGTCCCATTGGGAGGATTGTGTGCCATTGCCATCGCGTTTTTGAGTGACGTTCGGGGTTCGATTTTTCATTTGTGTGTGCGAGTGAGGCAGTTGCACTCGGGATGAAGCATGCGAGGAAGCAAAAAGGTCATCATCATGTAGCAAAGTACCACCCGCAGCACCGTGTTGTGAGGATGACCAGGAATAATATAGCTCATTGCCAAACGAGATAACGGTGCAACGATAAGATACGGCCAGGAATGTTGATTGCATGTAGGGAAATTACGGTAAAACAAAAGAGCCTGCATTTAAACTCATGTACCCGACGGGGGAGTTATCATGATGGCCGGTTTCAGGGTCACTTTGAACATTAGAAAATGTATGCGTTTTGTCCCTGTTGTGGTGGCGGAATGTGATTGTCGACGGCAAGGACAACATTAATAATTGTGAGCTTTTGTCAACAGTGGAAAAGCAATGAGAGCATTCCCTACGAATTCGGAAATCGGTTTGTTTTTGTATATTTTGATTTGGTTGAAAATTTGCAGAAACGTTCCTTATGACCGACTATGCCATTTTGCATCTTCATATCGCTAATTTGAATCCAGCCTTATTTTTGAAAAGGGCCTATTGAAAAATATCAAGCTTATCTTCAGAAAATTTTTACTCGAAAACTGTTTGCCCGATCGGCAATATTGCAGTCCATTATCTATTTGAAAACAAATATGTACTCTAAAAAAATTACCCAATGTTTGTTTTAATTTCAAATAAAGTCTTGAAAACAATTTTTCTCAAAAATTATTTTTTGTATTTTTTTTATTTGTTGATATGTTTTAAGGGATAACAAGTGCCATCTATTGCACTATAGGTTAAGATGAAGAAATTATGGAAAAAAAGTTATGATTTACAAAAAAACACAAGTTTTTGGAAAAATGTCCTTTTCGACTTTATATAATGGTATACTAACAAATTTACAATAAAAAAGCACCCAGGTAATTTTTTACTAAGTCGCACCGTTTTCGAGATTAGCGGTTTGAAAGTAGATAGTTTTAAAATGTTGGTAGTTTTTGTCCATTTTTAAACAATTTTTTTTTTACGAAAGATCAGAAAATTTTAGAATCAAAATGCACTTGGTGGCTCATCCATATATTAAATGTCTTCTAATATATAAAAATAAAACAATGCGACCTTTTATCATGCACAACATAGGTATAAACTTGCTGCTAATAAGCAATTCATGGTACCAAGTGGGTTGTTTTTGAATTACCTACGTCCATATATAAGCCAAATCTGACACGTAATCAACATTAGAATATAATTCGCTGTGTATCTGTGAAAGTGACCTGCTTAAGTTCAGTAATTCAGAAGACGAAGTGGTAGTTAAAATGAATACTTCTTATTATAAGTGCCTAAACGTGTTAAAAAAAAGTTGCTCGCAAAATTGCCAAAATCTCACGGATAAACGAATATACATAAATTGGTTGATCTGGGTTTTGAGGAACAGAACCAACTTAACAGTAAATTAAAAAATTGTGATTCTTGTCGTATACAGCTTTCTAAACGTACCGAACTATCAAGTATCAACGAGTTATCAAACTGCGATGAACAAGATATCAACATGAATGTTTCAAGTCAGGAAACTTTAGTAACTGTGCCATCAACAACATCGGTAGAAACAATCGACTCTAATGTTGGTGAATATTCACAAAGCGTTAATATTGAACTATTCAACAAATCTATATCTAGTATTTTGACATCACCAATTGATCTGAAAAAAAAAATGAGTTGTGTAAATTATGCTGTGCAGAAATATCATGAAAATGCAGCAGCAAACTTAGATCTAAAGTTTTCGAAAGGAGATACAACGAAAACTGAGAAATTTCAGCTCTTGACGGTATTACCTAGATCATGGACAGTTCAGAAAATTATGGACACATTTAACACAACCAGGTATATGGCAACACAATCTTATAACTTTTAAACGATAAAGGTGTACACTCCACTATTACTTCGAGGTTAGGCAGTGGATTGAGTGATGATACGAAGGAAGTTGTTCTGCAGTTTTTTGAAGACGATGAAACCAGCAGAGCAATGCCTGGGCAGCGTGATTGCGTAACAATAAGAAAAGATGGTAAGCGTCAGTCAGTTCAATAAAGGTTAATGACGAGCACTTTACGGGAGTCCTACAACCGATTCAAAGAAATAAATAGTGAAGTACAAGTTTGGTTTTCAACCTTTGTGAACTGTAAATTGTTAACTAGTTCAGGAACACATAATGTGCAATGTTAATTTGATTATTCACAACTTAAAGAAATTTGATGATTTGATATGTTTTTGCAGAATACAAAACCAAATCTTCAGGAAGGTGAATTTGTAGTAATATGTGATTTTTCAGAAAACTACACATTTTTATTACAAGTTGAAGTACAAAGTCATCACTGGAATAATCAGCAAGCAACTACACTGAAAAAAGTTTTCACTTAGTTTCTATTAGGAACGCACATAGTATTTTTCCAAAAACAAAAACAATGATTTTTGCCTGAATATCACATAGCATTAGAAATTCTATATGAGAAATCATATAGATTTCATTGGACACATAACGTTCATGTGATTTAGTGGTGCAATTTCCAATTATGGGATCACATGAAAGTTATGTGAAATTCAAATGGATATTTTCCACTGGTTATGTGATTTATTTTATGAGTGTACATCCATTTATCATTTAACGGCGCCGGTGGTGTAGTGGTAAGCGTGATTACCTCTCACCCCAGCAGGCCTGGGTTCAATCCCAGTTGGCGCCGCCGGGATGTTCTGAGGCATAACATCTCTGATCACGCCTTCCTTCGGATGGGAAGTAAAGCCGTTGGTCCCCGGTTCATGAGTTGATGGGTCGATAGGTAGGGTCCAGGTGTGGGAGATGACTCAAATTTTCTTTTGTTATGCAACTACTGAAGAATATGAAACTCATAAGCACGAGCTTAACTAAGGGCTATAACCATTCAAGGAACTCAAAAATATCACTCATTTCTTCCTATTTCTGAAAGACAAATAGAAGTCAGACACTTTCCAAACTGCAATAATGAAAAGAAAATTGTTGATATTACTAAGAATTAAAGTATGGATTTTTAATTATAACTAGGGGAAACGCTACTATAGTTACGGTAGGTTAGAAGCGTTAGGTTCCTTTAGTTGTGCATGGAGACTCAATACACAACTATATATAGGGACCTAACGCTTCTAACGTACCGCAACTATAGGAGCGTTTACTCTATATCAATCTAACAATGTAAAAATAATTATGCTAATGAGCACATAACATATATGGAACTTCATGCAAAACTACTGACTAAAAGTTGACCTCTTTTTTGTGTTTCCTCTGTGGTATAACTAGTATAGTTGGACATCGATCTGTCAAAATTAAATTTTCGTTATTCGACACTGAATCTTCATATGGGCCAATGTCGGAAACGTAAGCAATGGCTTCTTTCATAAATATCTTTTAATTCAAAGTCAATCCATGTAACCCAGCAATTCTATCAGCTATGGGGACTTTCTCTATACACAAACATCGTGGTGGCTTACTTGAGCGAGTTTTCATTCTCAAGAAATTCATGGAAAAGTTAGTGTTTACATTTGTGACATTGGCCCTTGTGAAAGAAAATCAGATATTTGGTTGCATGCTCAGTACACGCTATTTGAAAACTACCCAAATTTGAGTAAAATCCACCATGATCGGTCAAACTGAATCTATCAAAAAATGGGTAAACTATGTTGGGAGTAACAGGTTAAAAATTGAACAACGTCGGTCGGATCTATGCCAATATTGCTCATGTGTCAGCTTGTCACTCCCAACATAGTTTACCCATTTTTGAGTAGGTTCAGTTGTGACCGATCTGGGTTGATTCTACCCAAATTGGAGTAGTTTTGAAATAACGTGTAAGTATTGACGTTGACGGTGCCTTTCTAGCTCTTTACTCCTGTAGAGATTGCTAAAGTGTGATTGTGTCAGTGATTTGTTTTCATCGGGCAAAAATTTCCGCTATGAATTTTTTTTTTCCTGATGAAAACATTTTGCGTTTACCTATACGTGACGTTGTGTGCGTACGATAAACGTCAGCAATCTCTTTGGTAAAATCCCGAAGGCTAGCGAATTTTGTCTTATCTCTTTACTCTACCATGGTACCAGCGAGCCAGCAAAGATTAACAGGATCTTATGAGATTTTTCACTGGAGTGAAAGAGTAAGGTAATGTCTAACATGTTTCTCGCATAGAGTGACGTTTGCTTATGGGATTTTACCATAGGAGTAAAGAGTTACAGAGTGACCGAAAAGGCTAACTGTCAAGGTAATGCGGCCATTCTTTTTTAGACTACACGGAGAAAAAATACTACCCAAAATTTGAGTTCTTTTTACTTAATATTGGCTTCAGCCTCTCACTTGCACTCGTTATTGTTGTCAAAAAAGGAACGAGAGATTCGACCCAACGATATAGTTCAGCCCAATAAGTTACTTTTGAGTAAATTGCATATTCTCAAATTTACGCGAATTAAACTGTAGTGTAGTGTAGATATTTTTTTTTGCTGGTGTTAAATGGAAACTACTATATGCGATTTACTCAAATTTGAGTTATTGGGCTGAACCCCGGAATTGAGGGAAAAGTACTTAATTTTAAGTAGTTTTTCATCTCCGTGTAGCTCTGGGGCACAGGGCAGCGTTGCCAGAATGTTTTAAAGCTTATCGGTATGAAAGGTTTTAAAAAATCGGTATTTATCGGTATTTACTATTTTAAATAATTTTATATTTTTGCCGTTTTTGAAAGCAAAATTTTTAACTTCTGGAAGAAGTTGAAAGTTGGAGGAAGCTGAAAACAACATCCAGAGAAAGAAGAAAGAAGCTCTTCTGGAGGAAATTTGAAGAAAGTTCTGAGAGAAGTCGGAAAAACATCCGCGGAACTTCCAAGACAAAAATTGAGAAACTTCTGGCGAAATTTAAAGAAACTTTCAGAAAAAAAATCGGATTTCACATTCAAAGAAAGGCAGAAAAATTTCGGAAATTGGAAGTTAATTCCAGAAGTAGCCATTTCCAGGGGAAACCAGAAGAAGCTCGGAAAAACCGTAGACACAGGTTCTAATTATTCCGGTAGTGGCTTGACTCCTTGATATTCGAGTTTTCCGTCACGGAAAAAAACACTTATTTGTGAATAAAATAAATCGTATGTAAGTGTCCACAAGTGATTGACGACAAGCTTGCAACTAGCGTGCCAGTGTTGCCCGCTTTCCGTTTGCTCAATGTCCATTGACTAAACCCTTTTCATTCAAGGTTCTCCGATCACATGGCAATGTAACTGAAAAGCGAATGTTCATATAACAGCAAGCAATACAGATTACCAAATGTTGTACTTGATCGTAGATCCACCTGAAGCGAAGGTACAGACTGACGAATATACATCATATGCCTCATTATCAACACAGATTGAAATCAATGATAATACGTACCCACGACATCTCTCACGCTGACGCAGAAACGTGCTCGTAATGATGTTGCAACATGCATAAAAATATCCCAGATTTTTTGTTGGCACTAAAAATAGTCTACCCCAGATTCTCAATCATAATTATCAGCCTTGTTTGTTGTTTGTTGTTTCCCACATGCCTTCCTTTCGGGCTCTGCAGGGGCCTGACGGGGACACTGCACTGAAAAATTCAACTAGGCGGCAGGAAATCGGGCTGTTTCAATGACAAGCAAGTACAATGGGTTTGTTCGTCCATGCAAGAAGTGTACACACATTATTTTTTTGTATTTCGCGGAAGTGTTCTACGGAAAAAAAAAATCTATCAAATGGCCTACAATGCACCCTTGGATGCATCGTGGAAGAATGCATGCCTGCGTCGATTATTTATGAGACGGGTTCCGTCTGCCAACCTGCATGGAGGTTAGAATGCTTTTTGTAGTTCTTGGATCGTTACGTGTGACGGCAAATAATTGTTCTTTTTTCGGAATGTATGAGTTTTTCCATATGGCTATGGGTACAATTTGTGGCAGGTAAATAATGAGCTGCTGGATACCCATTCCAAGGGATTCTTATGAATAACGGATACAAGAAATCCGGATCGATTTCTTAGAAATTCCAAAAGCCAATCACAACGATTAAGTTGCATAATGCTTTTTCACTTGTCAAACAAATAAATTCGTGAATGCTTGTACTCACACAATAACCGATCCAATGCTGCTTAATGTGGCAGCACAACAAAACGTGAACAAAAAGCAATACAGTTGCAAATGCTATGTGGCACTTT
The DNA here is from genome assembly GCF_037179485.1 of Ochlerotatus camptorhynchus. Lineage (NCBI taxonomy): Eukaryota > Metazoa > Arthropoda > Insecta > Diptera > Culicidae > Ochlerotatus > Ochlerotatus camptorhynchus. Next base: position 4,706,662 of record NW_027040988.1, read on the forward strand.
GGGGCGGACAAGTCAAACAAATTGATAGATGAAGTGCAATAATGGTGATAAAGAGTCGACTTTCAATGTCACGTTCAGTCGTGACAGTTTTAATCAATCTAAATTGCATTATCGGCGAACGAATCTAGTTCTGTACACCCGCGTTATAGTTATGCCACTTCTTCTCCTCCTGCTCCACCTAAAGTTTCTCGATCTCATGAGTTTTAGAACCTGAAATGTTCTAGTAGACTAGCAGCGTCATCTGTATCTGTTCAATTTGCATCGGTGTTGGGCAGACAAGTGGAGAAGTGAGCCGAAACGAATTATTTTATGGACACTGTTTCAGCTACACGTAGCATCAAGAGATCTAGAGACATACAGCGGAAGAGCGTGCCGGACCGGCTAGGGAAAAATGCCTCTATTGATGTAAATAAATATGTTTTATATGTTTTTATTTAGACAAGCAGACAAATGGCGCGCGTGCTCTTCAAAGTGTATGAATCGAAATTAGACCTTCCAGTTCAGCAACGCGAAGATGAATACTGGACGCATGTCGGGGGGATGAAGTGGATATGACTACCGGTCATGCAATCGAAATTAGAACCATATGCGAGAAAGTGAGCAAAAACAATAAACCTTAGACGTTGATTCCGAATCTTCTGCCGGTTTGAAGCGGTTGAGTTTAAATTGAAAATACGAAGTCGTTTATTTTTGAATGTTCGATTTAATTCTTAAGCTTTTCAGAAAATCTCTATCAGCACGCATGATACAACATACACCATTGCTCTACTGCAATCTTTTGAACTTAAGACTGAAGACCATGCTTCTAGTAATCATAAAACATTCTCTTTTTATCCCATTTCAGCTTCCTGAAAGAAGTGATGACTGCAAAAAACTACACATTAAAACCGAGGGTGGTTTTGCCTGACGACTATGTCAAAGGTAGTGTAATACTCTATTAAACTCGAGAAAACAATAACTTCGGTAGGCAATAAGATTGCTATGATATCGGCCATCACTTGATGAATTTTTGAAAGTATTTGGAAAAGTTGAATACGCAAAGTAGTGTTCGTACCATCCACTGTGACGTGTTTAGCACCAGGGCTTCCTCCTTCTTTCACCTTAATAACTTTTTGCACAGCAGTTTCATCGATTTACGGTCTTCGTCAAAATTTGTTTTGCAATGTTCTCCTAATCTCTGTCTCAGTGAGTTTTTGACTATCAAATTAATATTTTCTTTTCGTTTCCCGTACGTACATTTTCCTATACAATCTTTCAAATTCTCCCGCAAAAACCAAATCGCGCACATTTTCGTTCAAATTTGGCACAGTTGTTGGGTATCGTAAAACGGGGAGAACTTGAGCACTTTATACCGATAAACCTGAATATTCTCCCAACGACACGTTTAGCATACAAACAAATACTTCTGAAATCTGTAATAGCAAATGATTTTCTAATGTAAGAATTTAGTTTTGCATGCTGGGTTTATTTTTTACAACAAGATCCTTATGCAGGTTTTTATGCAATGTTTTGAAGTTGAATTTACTTGTGCCAAATTATGTTATTTTGATAAACTGTGTTTGCTGGCCAAAGGGTAATGATGGGAAATATCGCCACAGTGCAGTGCAACTTCACCCCATTTTAGAGAACCTTAAATAGCAATGGGGAACAGGTGGTTGTAATCCACTACACAAACTTACACCACTAGACTGATGCAAAATTTGAACTTATTTAGTTAAAAACAGAATAGCATAGCATGGGATCAAAGTAATCCGCGATGTATTTAGTATGTCATGATAATGAAAGGTTAAATAATTCAACTTGATCTTGAAGAGACTCAGCATTAAAGTGCAGTCTCTTCTAACCGCTATCTTCAACAGATGCTTAGAACTGCACTACTTTTCAAGCATCTGGAAAGTAGCAAAAATCATACCAATCCACAAGCCCGGTAAGGATCCGACATTGCCTTCAAGCTACAGACCAATCAGCCTCCTTTCAGCGCTGAGCAAATTGTTCGAGAAACTCATTCTCAATCGTTTGCTCAAGTTTGTCGAGGAAAATAACATACTCCTTCCTGAACAGTTTGGGTTCAGAAAGGGGCACTCCACCAATCACCAGCTAGTGCACAAAAATGTACTCTATCAGAACATGCTTTGATAAGCAATTTGTATATATATAGTAGATTAGGTGTATGTAGTACTGTAGGTTAGTTGTAGCTATAAATAGTAGTTATAAGTAGTTTCCTTTTTCAACTTAAAACAAACCAATCCCACCAAGGTGGTCATTCTCTAAAACAGGCCTTATAGGACTAGGAACTGTAATTAATAATAATTGAAATTCAAAAGAACTAAAGTTGAAAAGACGCATCTGTGTCACTTAATAAGTTATACATGTAAACCACACAAATTCAAGAAATATAGATCATTTAAAGTAAAAAAAAGAAAGGTTAAATAAATTTATTCATTCCACTAACGTAACTCAACCTATCAAGACGTCTCTTCAATTCCGATAGGTTATGGGCCCAGAACGACGGGCATTACCAGAAGATTTTCAAGTAGTTTTTCTTTAAAAGTTTTCTGAAGCAATCGTGAAATTCTTTCCATCATGGCAAATACCGGAGACGGTGAAGCGGGAAGTGGAACAGGACTGGGATCAAGCGCAGCGGCTTTGGATCACCACTGGGAGCAGCGTCGCTTTGGCGGTAGAGAAGCTTAAAGGAAGAGAGAATTATGTGTCGTAGGCGTTCGCGATGAAAATGACCCTGATCCAAGAAGGTACCTGGAGCGCGGTGGAGCCGCGTGAAGACGAGGTCGTGGATGACGACACGAAGCTGAGGGCGTTGTCCACCGTCTGTCTCAGTTTGGAGAAGACCAACTACAGCTTGGTGCTGACCGCCAAGGATGCCAAAAAAGCTTGTGACAAGCTGAAGAAAGCTTTTCAAGATGAATCTACAGGCAAATCAGTTTGCTGCAGCAACTTACTTCGATTCGATTGGAAAATTTCCAAACAACCGAAGCGTACGTGGATGCCATGGTTTCAACGAGCCACAAACTGGCGGAGATGAACTTTGTTGTTAGTGACGATTGGTTGGCATCGTAACTGTTGATGGAACTACCGGAATATTATGCTCCCATGGTAATAGACATGGAAGCGTCTGGTCAAGCTTTGTCAGCAGATGCAGTCTAGTCGAAGATCCTGCAGGACGTGAAGCCAAAACAGGGACAGAGGAGCAGCTATGATGAAAGAGCGTTCTACAATGGTGAGCAACAACAGAGGCGTTGCAAGGGCGGCGGTTCGAGCAAGGCAAAGGACAATTGCTGTTTCAATTGCAACAAGCCAGGTCATTACGCTGCAAACTTTCCAGAAAAATCTGGATCGTCGAAGCGTAACAAAAGTCGTGCAATGTGTGCAGTGTTTGCAATCGGTGATGTGCAGCAGGAAGAATGGTACTTCGACTCAGAAGCATGGCTTAAAACAGTTCAGTCGTGTATGGAACCAGCAGTTGGATGATGCCCTTCGATAATTTGGACTAGAACGGTCAAAAGTGGATGCTTGCTTTTATTACAAGATCGAAGGCAACAAGATGAAGTTTTTGACGTTGACGATTTTCTTATATTCACCAACGACAACAAGCTGAAGAAGTCCTTGAAGAAGTTCATCTGCAGTCGATTTGAGATGAAAAATCTCGGTGAAGCAAAGCATTGCTTGGGTCTGCGAATAAGAAGAGATCGAGTCAAAGGTGAGTTGTCACTAGATCGAGGAAATTATGTCGAAGCGATGCACGCTGGGCAAAAATTTACAAAACCGCGACTAAATTGAATATCTCGGCTGCCAAACGGTATCACTCAACATATTATACATATTCTCAAAGGAAAAATTCTGCTGATTGATGGTGGTCTTATTGGCCGGAGACTTTTGCGTACCGAGATAGAGGGCCGGGATCAACCCGAGTTCCTGGTAAAGCAGGAAATGCCGCGATCTATCGACATAATTTACACTAAGTATACGTATATTACTGGAAATTGATAGTATCAAGTATATATGGTGTAAAGACACCATATACGCCCTCTGGGAGACTCTACTGGCCTAAAGTAGGATCCGGAACGACCGAAGTGGCCACATTATAAAAAAAATGTCCTAGAACCAAGTGATTTTATCTATGTTGTTCAAAATCAAGAGATCAAAGCGTATTTAATATGTAAACTATTTTTGGAGTATAGTGGCTATATTCTGGTTCTCCGGATAATCTGGATTGGCCGTTAAAGTGGCCACATTATAAAAATTGTCCTAGAACCTTGCGGTTTTTTCTATGTTTGTATGCATGGAACTTAGCATAATTGTTTGTTAAAAAAAATCTTTAAACCTTGTAACTTTTTTCCAAAATAGCGTCTTCTACATTTTTCAATACATTCTAGCACGAAAACGTCATTTCTGATCGATATGACATCGAAGGCAAAGAAAAATAAAGTCAATAAATACACCACCACCATACTATTTCAAAGGTAGTCAGTGAATAATAACGTTCAAAATTCAGAAGAAACGGTAAAATAACAATTTTACTTTTAATTTCATGCTACAATATAGAAAAGAAAAAACCACATAGGACGTTTTGACTAGTCAAGTTGTACATCGGACATGTTATATTGGACAATTTTTCTGAATGACAATTAAGATCAATGAGTGTTACATTGGACGTTTTGTCTACATGATAGAAGATTCCCTTTCACAGATTTCAAAGTAGAGTACCTAACTTTATTTAGATTGGCCCCGGTTTTAGAAAATGGGCACCAATCATGTTGGGCAGTCCGAATGACCGTAGTAACAATCATGTACCCAATTTTTGACCTATGATTATCTTAAATAAATGAAAGTAAATTTGGATGGATGTTTTTGTATCACATACAATGATAGAAGAGCAATAGTTTGCATCGCTTAACTCGATTTGTTTACATTTGTTACTTATGACCTTGTGAAAAGTGACGCGAGAATTTCACTCACTAATACACTCCACGTTTTTCTTTTTGCATTTTCTTGCATTGGACCACAGCTCGGTATATCGCATCCTCCACTGAGGCAAATAAACTTAAAAATTTCGTAAGACTCCACTTTTCCCCGTAACGTGGGTAGATCACCTTTTCGTGGTACGTTACGGGATGTAAGATCTACCACCAATTCCTAGTCCTTGCTACTGCAGACTAGGGGAACAGGATTTTTCAGTAATCCAAGGAACACATCTTAGTCCTTGTTACTTTTTATGCCTTGTTGATAGTGACAAGACTCGGCTTTGCCAACTGAGGATGATCTTGAAACAAGGAAAAAATGAGTTAGTTGTCTTCATCTATGTGATTCCTAATCTTCTATTCGTTGTTCTCTACTTTGAAGCGGTTAAGACTAGGGTTCTGATGCATGGTCATTATCGGTGTCATACCTTAATTTTGTTGCTAAGGAATCCAAGTTTGACTGACAAAGGGGCACGCCTTTGCAGGGTGTTTCAACACTCCGAAGGATATAAATAGCGGGACCTTTCAATTAGAGTCGGATCCTTGCGATAAATGCAAGAGTGGCAACTGTAAAAAAAATCGAATAATACTTCATTATTTCTCAATAGTGATGGAGTACTACGACATGCACTAAACTAAGGATACGGGATATACTACAATAGATCAATTTACTGGTCGCAGTAGTGTTAGGTCCCGAACAGAGGAAAAAAAAAGGCTCGACTTATGAACGACATATATCAATTTTATAATCACGTTTACAGCTGGTATAATCAGTTTGACAGATCGATGTCCTACTATGCCACTTGAAGTCACTGAAATGGGGTCGATTTTTAATGACCAATGTCCACATATATTATGTACATCCTGCGATGATGAATCCCGCATAATTGTAAGGATGTATAATTTCTAATATTGAGACTTTAGAACAAATGTCCAACAAAATAGTTATAATTTCAGGCAATAATCGATGCAATCCTCAATTGCAACGATTAACTTTCTTTATATTTAGATAAGATGTAGTTTTAGATGTTTATTTTAAGATGACAATTGTTAAACTGACATGTAGGTATAGAAAATCTGTTTAAAATACGGGAGCAGAAACAGTGTTAACACACTTAGATATATATCCCAACAAACAATTGAGAGCTCTTATAAAACACCTGAGTTGATCAAACGTTGAATAATAGCTTCCAGAGTTGTACAAGAATGTAGTTGTATTGCCGTTTGGTTAAAACCTTCAAAAACTGCTTGAAGCACTCTTAAATGATTGTTTACGTTCGGTTAAACTGTTTGACAGGAGCCATATAGGATGTGGAATAAACGCATCAAAACAAACCATTGGGAGCTCTTTTAGAACACCTGAGTTGATCAAACGTTGAATAATAGCTTCCAGAGTTGAACAAGAATGTAGTTGTATTGCATTTTTTGTTAGAAGCTTCAAAAGCTGCTTGGAGCACTCTTAAATGATTGTTTACGTTCGGTTTAACTATATGCTTTATAAGACCTACGATAACTTTTATAGCACCTTAGTTAAACTGATTCACAAGAGCTATACAGAACGTGGAATAAACGCATCAAAACAAACAATTGGGAGCTCTTATAAAACACCTGAGTTGATCAAACGTTGAATAATAGCTTCCAGAGTTGAACAAGAATGTAGTTGTATTGCCATTTGGTTAAAAGCTTCAAAAGCTGCTTGGAGCACTCTTAAATGATTGTTTACGTTCGACCAACCACAATTTTGTTGCTAAAAATAGCACAAGTGATAGGCATGTTTATATAACCATAAGGCAATGATTATTCGACTGCAAGAGAAGTCACTCAAGATGAGCTTGATATACTTCTCTCATATGATCAAAATATGTATTCAAGAATAGAGCACATGGAAACAGAAGCGGCTGGCAATCCGGGATCATGAGTTCGAATCTTGCTTCGAGAAACCTTCGGTGGAGTAGAGGTAAATTATAGGTGTTATTAATAAATGCAAACATTAATTTAAGACATATATCATATAATCAACGATAACGTTTCTAGATAAATTCTCTCAATTAATGATTAGAGAGATTAATTGAAAGAATATCAATCAAAGATTAAACAGATGCTTGTTACTACTTCCTCCATGATCACAGAATGTGAATTATGGCATAATTACATATTTTTTCAATGTGCACAAATAAATTAAATTAATAAAAACTGTACAAGCAATTATTTTGGCGCACCACGACAATTGTTAAACTAATTTTAATCTGTGAATATTGTGAGTACTTACACAACGGTTATTAAGGAGTCATTAAAAAGTGCTATAAACGCTTTTCACCGCTTGCTGTATAGTGATTATTTAGGAGTCATAAAAGAGTGTAATAAACGCCTCTCAGGTTCAATCTCTCATACATTTCGAAGCAGCTGTTAGGAGGTGTCTACAAACGTTGTATTAGAGCTTTCACCAAAACAATAAAGCTTGAGTTTAAATATGTATCTATAAACGTTGTATAAAAGTTGCTTCTATCCGGTTGTTAAGGAGTCATTGAAAAGTGCTATAAACGCTTTTCACCGCTTGCTGTACAATGATTATTTAGGAGTCATAAAAGAGTGCAACAAACGCCTCTCAGGTTTACTCTCTACTAAATTTTAAAGCAGCTGTCAAGAAGTGTCTACAAACGTTGTATAAGAGCTTTCACCAAAACAATAAAGCTTGAGTTTAAATATGTATCTATAAACGTTGTATAAAAGTTGCTTCTATCCGGTTGTTAAGGAGTCATTGAAAAGTGCTATAAACGCTTTTCACCGCTTGCTGTACAATGATTATTTAGGAGTCATAAAAGAGTGCAACAAACGCCTCTCAGGTTTACTCTCTACTAAATTTCAAAGCAGCTGTCAAGAAGTGTCTACAAACGTTGTATAAGAGCTTTCACCAAAATAATAAAGCTTGAGTTTAAATATGTATCTATAAACGTTGTATAAAAGTTGCTTCTATCCGGTTGTTAAGGAGTCATTGAAAAGTGCTATAAACGCTTTTCACCGCTTGCTGTATAGTGATTATTTAGGAGTCATAAAAGAGTGTAACAAACGCCGCTCAGGTTCAATCTCTAATACATTTCGAAGCAGCTGTTAGTAGGTGTCTACAAACGTTGTATTAGAGCTTTCACCAAAACAATAAAGCTTGAGTTTAAATATGTATCTATAAACGTTGTATAAAAGTTGCTTCTATCCGGTTGTTAAGGAGTCATTGAAAAGTGCTATAAACGCTTTTCACCGCTTGCTGTACAATGATTATTTAGGAGTCATAAAAGAGTGCAACAAACGCCTCTCAGGTTTACTATCTACTAAATTTCAAAGCAGCTGTCAAGAAGTGTCTACAAACGTTGTATAAGAGCTTTCACCAAAACAATAAAGCTTGAGTTTAAATATGTATCTATAAACGTTGTATAAAAGTTGTTTCTATCCGGTTGTTAAGGAGTCATTGAAAAGTGCTATAAACGCTTTTCACCGCTTGCTGTACAATGATTATTTAGGAGTCATAAAAGAGTGCAACAAACGCCTCTCAGGTTTACTCTCTACTAAATTTCAAAGCAGCTGTCAAGAAGTGTCTACAAACGTTGTATAAGAGCTTTCACCAAAATAATAAAGCTTGAGTTTAAATATGTATCTATAAACGTTGTATAAAAGTTGCTTCTACTCCTATACCGCGTATACATATAATGCTGTAGTTGAACAGGTTCTCCAAACCAGTGTAAACAAGAGTTTTACAGAAGTTATAATAAACAAATTGTACAGTTATTATTCAGCATGCAGTTGAATAAAATCACAATGGAAGCGTTTCTTCAACAAGAAATTGATTTTGGATAAACGTTTTACTGAATACGTTAGACAACACCTTTGTGTTGCAGTTGTATAGGTTCTCCAAACCAGTGTAAACAAGGGTTTTATAAAAGTTGTGGTGAACACATTGTGCAATTATTATTCAACATGCAGCTGAACAAAATCAAAACGAAAGCGTTTCTTCAACTGGAAATTGTTACTTGGGATATCATAACAATTAAGGCGGGTATACTAGTCCAAGATATTTTACTTGGTTTGACCAGGAAATTGGAACTCCGTTCAAAGTGACTATGTGGCTACTACTAGGTTTCAAAACTCAGGCTCAACCACATGAGTTTTGGAAGCGTTGGGAGATATTTTCCACTTTTCTGACGTAGGAATACGTCTTTAATTTTTATATTGAGGGTCACATTAAAAAATCAAAATTCAGACATGTAACGAAAAATCCCAAACACGAACGTAAAGATAGAGCGCAAATCGCAGGAATTCCACCTGCTTTGGGAAATGCCTCAAAAATCACTTTCCTGAAATTTTTATTTTATTCTTCCAATATTCTTTATCACAGAAATAATACTTTGAATTTTTGTTGTTAATTTATCTTATGTACAAAAGACTGAGAAACACGATTTTCGTATCAAACAAAAAAATTTATTCAAATATATTCTCAAAAATCCCATTGAAGTTTTTAGTTGGAAAATTAAACTAAAAAACCCTGTGTTTTTTTTTCCGGAATCTCATGTTTTCTTGCAAATAATTATTTATGCAACAAGTTGCAAAATGAATATTTTATCAGCACGTATTACGACGAAAGCTGAAAAAAATCGAGATTTGCAACGAGTTGCATTCAACATTTTTTTCATTTTTGAAAATTACCCTTTGAGTTTAAATTATGTCTATCAGTATGGAACACTAACGGCGTTGGTTGTGTAGTGGTAAGCGTGATTACCTCTCACCCCAGCAGGCCTGGGCTCAATCCCAGTCGGCGCCGCCGGGATGTTCTGAGGCATAACATCTCTGATCACGCCTTCCTTCGGATGGGAAGTAAAGCCGTTGGTCCCCGGTTCATGAGTTGATGAGTCGATAGGTAGGGTCCAGGTGTGGGAGCTGCCTTCCTGGCACGTCGGTAGCATTGGTGCTCAGCACGGAAAACAAGATCGACGGAAAAAACAAACCAAAGGAAAAAAAAAGTATGGAACACTGATACAAGATTAACTGTATATGGACGTCCATGCGTATGATCAAAACTTAGATACCATAGATTCCATAGATAAGCGGAGGCCTAAAAAGTTGCTTTGACAACCATGCCAAATGAATATGCCATCATAGAGCTTTTTGTTGTGCAGTTTTGTTTTTTTCCTAACTTTGCTCAAATATTGCAATACCTCCCCGAAAAAAAAATGCCATGATAACGTCATGCTTGTTTGGCTACAATAACTGACAGTTCGTTTGGCTACATTCTACTTCGCTTCCGCTTATCTATGAAATCTATAGTATCTATAGTTATGAAATATGCCTGTCATATCTTTCAAACTCTTGGTTAGTAGAGAGAGAAGCTAGGTAATACTTAAGTAAATACTTACTTTTATAAACGCATTTATAAAATACTTGGCAACACTTTACAAAAAATATAAATTCATATTCAAATTTCTTGTCTCATTTTCTCATGAAAACACTCTTAAATGTTAATTGTAGGTTTATTTGTTCCAAAGATATTTATGAAAGAAAGTAGTGCTTTAATGAAAATCATGAAAAATAGAAATGCTCCCTTGTACCGAGGGGTGCTTCGATGGGCACAAAAATTTGGATTAAAAAAAAATCGATCAAAATTAACATCACCTCCAAATTTGGTCCAAATCGAAAGAGGTAAATTTCACGTGCCTCGGACACTTGGCGCGGAATGACCCATATACTTTAGGTTGCATCGCCAACTTGAGGGGAATCCTAACCGAATACCCAACCTTCCAACTCCGTATCACTTATGAGAGTGTCGCTAATTTATTTTTATTTTATTTTTTTTTTATTTATTTAACCACCATCTTTGACATTTTAGCCATACAGACTGTTTAAAGTATTCTTAAAAACTGGTCTACTTATATTAAAATCAAAAACATCACACACATCATTAAACAGTCTGCAACATCTATCGAGAGGATTGTTATAACCGTAAGCTATACGATGTCCGGGAGTCCTCAGAAAGTAATAGTTGCGGAGACGGCGAGCTGGAGTGTGGAAATTGATGTTCCCGAGCAAACAACTGCAGCCAAATGATTACTAATCATGTCAAATATGAACATCCTCTGGAGAAAGACTCGGCGATTTGTTAGTGTTTGCAGTCCAATAAGCGCACATCTATGCTCGTACGGAGGTAAGCTATCTGCATTTGTCCATGGCAGACGTCGTAATGCAAACTTTATAAACTGTTTCTGGATTCTCTCGATGCGCAGTACATGCACAGCATGATATTGAGCCCAAATTTGTACTCCATATTCAAGAACACTGAGTACCATAGAGCAGTACAGCGCTTTCAGGGCGTACACGTCGTCGAATTGTGCAGTATTGCGGCGCAAAAATCCTAGCATAGAGATGGCCTTTGCAACTGTCATGGATATGTGCTCGTTAAACCGTAGATTGCTGTCCAAGATCCTTAATGGCATTAACCCTTTCCAGCGGCGATTGATTCATAGAGTAATCAAAAATGATCGGAGAGTGAGCGCGGGTAAGGGTAATCACTTTGCATTTGGCAGCATTGGCTTGCATTCCATTCATCTGACACCAATTGCTCTATATCAGCTTGTAGTGCGCAACAATCCACGATCGATTTGATCACACGGTACAGCTTAAGATCATCCGCATATAGCAACTTGCAGGAACTTAGCATATCACACACGTCGTTAATAAACAGAACGAAAATGAGAGGTCCTAGGTAACTCCCTTGTGAAACCCCCGATGGTATATGGAATACCTCGGATCTGGAATCACGTACCTTAACGAAAGCCTTCCTGGATGATAAGTATGATTTCAACCAACAAACGATCCACAGTGGAAGACCAAGGCGGTTTAGCTTCATAATGGCTAGGTCGTAAGGGACTTTGTCAAAAGCCTTAGAGAAGTCGATGTAAACGGAGTCCACTTGCTGACGCTTCTCGATGTTACCTATAAGAGTGTTCGTGTAAGTCATCAAGTTAGAGACTGTCGAGCGCTTTTTCATGAATCCATGCTGAAACTCAGAGATTATGGGTTGAACAGCTGGATACAACTTCTCAGGCAGAAGACTTTCGAGAACTTTGGCCAAGCAGTTCAGGATCGAGATAGGTCGGTAATTTTCCACTGTGTGCATGTTACCGGACTTGAAGATTGGTGTAATTGAGGCGAGCTTCCAGGCATCCGGAAAAACGCCATCCTTAAGCGATCGATTGAAAATAGACATAACGGGAGTGGCCAACGATGCTGCACAGTTCTTGACGAAAGATGGTGGAATACGGTCCGGGCCTGGACCTTTCGATGGATCGACTGAGCAAAGGGCTTTGAGAATAGCGTCTTGACTGAAGATGAGCTGCTGCAGGTGAATGTCGTATCTTGGTAGCTGATCAATGTATTGCTGCGGTGGAGGAGTTTGATCGGGTTCGAAAACACTTCGGAAAAAGTCAGCGAAAAGGTCAGCAGAAGCGGTGTCGGTGATGAAGCTTCTACTACCGTAGGTGACGTCCACGGGAATACCAGCTGATCTTTTCCGAGAGTTGATAAAAGACCAGAACGACGATGGATTTTCCTTGAAACCCCTCTGGAGGTTGTCGACGTACTCACGAAAGCGAGCTTCCTACAAACTATTATACTCTGCTTCTACTTGCTGCACCGTATACTTGTTTGCTGCGGTCCTGGAACGAAAGTAACGTTTTCGAGCTTTACGCAGACGGTTACGCAGATTACGCAATTGCGGATTCCACCGAGGTTGTTGGAATTGCAAACAAGATTTTCGTGTCTTCACCGGAACAGTATCTTGGATTACTTTATAGATGTTGTCGTAGAATACGGAGACGGCGGCATCAATGGTGGGTTGGTCAAGTATTTGTACCCAATCCAAGGCGGCAATCCTCGTGTTAACAACATCGAAATCACATTGTGCAAAATTATACTCACTGCGGGCTGCTGGGTACGGGAGCGGATGATCTCTCGAAGAGGAGTCAACTTTTAGAACGAACGGCTAAGTCGGTGGCCTCTCGTTAAGTGAGTGCTACATCCAGAGGTGGCAACAGTACATTTTTTGAAAAACCATCGTCCAGAGCGAAACAAAACAGCCAGCACACAGGCGGCCGTTTATAGGGGAAACGCTCCTATAGTTGCGGTACGTTAGAAGCGTTACCCTGGTAGCACGGTTGTCACAAATCAATTGTAGAAACTTATATACGACTTATTTCAGTCATAAACAAGTTGCTGTAACTTATTTTGATGAAAGTGTGCTACTCGGGTAGGTTCCTATAGTTGTGTATGGAGTCTCCATACACAACTATAAGAACCTAACGCTTCTAACGTACCGCAACTATAGGAGCGTTTACCCTAACTAATTAATTAATTAATTTAGCTTTATTTAGGAGGCTTTCAGCCTTAGGCTGGTTCGCCTCCGTACCCTAACTACATTCCAAGCGAACAGCGGAGATAGAGAATAAATAAAATCTCGCAGCCTGATTTTTCCAAACTGTTTATTGTAATGAAATTTTAGCTGCAGGCTTGCGTGTGACAGTAAATTACCAACTCCCTTATTTACGCATAATTTTAACATCAATGCTTATGAGTGGTCAGTCTTCATTCTTATCTTTTAATTCCATGCAATAAACATCAAATAAATGCAGTAATTAACCAGAAATCAGCAAAATTCTACACGACATAAATTTATGTCGCCCGTGCCGCCGGTCTTGTCTGCTTCTTTGTGCGAAAATGTTCTGTCGCTGGCAGAAAATAGTTTAGAAATGTCATGACATTTTTGCCGCTTGCCAGTTTGTTTTTGTGTGTCGTCACAATGGTTATCGCAAAAAGAATCAAATGTTAAGGAAAAAATGTTAAACTCCAGGACTCGTGCCACCACTGGCTACATCAACATATTCTTCCACAAGCTTGCAAATGCGCATTACAGCTAAAATGCTATTTTTCGGATTTATGAAGCTATGAAATATATTAATGATAATTCTTATTTACAAGATTTTTTTTATTTTATATTATAGTCACTTTAACACTCTTGGGTCATTCGTGACTTGTCCGGGGGTGAGATTTGAACTTGTGACTTTGGCGTGAGAGGTATGGATGTTAACCACTACGCCGGGGTCGCCAGAAGGTAAAGTGTGTGTATGACACATAAAACATCAGTTAAGGTAAAGTTTGAATATGACATACAAAATTTGTCAAGCTTTCAGAGGGTCACAATAGCGATTAGCTGTAACGATGAGCAACGCGATGAGCGAGCAATCAGCGATCATAAAATCGCTCGTTGTAACCTTCTGAAAGCAAAATTGACAAATTTTATACGTCATATTCAAACTTTACCACCTCTTCTTGCATCTTACAAATAAAAACTATTATTATAGTATCCCATTGTTTCATAATAACGAAAAATAGCATTTTAGCTGTAATAAGCAATTGCAAGCCTGTTCTTCCCTTTTTTTCCATGATTTGTTTTCCGTCGATCTTGTTTTCCGTGCTGAGCACCAATGCTACCGACGCCAGGGAGGCATCTCCCACACCTGGACCCTACTTATCGACCCATCAACTTGGCGTGATCAGAGATGTTATGCCTCAGAACATCATGCTTACCACTACACCACCGGCGCCGCTATGTCCTTTAATTTTGAAGAAATCTCAATAATTTTGCATTTAAAAATTAGGATTTACCGTGCGGGACCGAAATCCGTACACCTAAGCACGAGAGAATCATTAACGGTCAATACTAAATAATGCTATCACATTATGCTCTGTATCACATCTTTTTCCTTTACATTTATAAACATTTTCCAATATTTGCAAACACCAGGTCTTAAAATTACCTTTAATTATTAGAAAAAAGGATTTAAATTGCACATATCTTGAATCAAAATCCGTACAGCGTTTTGCGATTGAATCAAAATCCGTACAGTTTTGAATCGAAATCCGTACACTGTGTTGAGGATGAATCGAAATCCGTACAGTCATGAATCAAAATCCGTACATGAATGTAAATCGATCCAAATCAATGAAAAAAAAACGTGTTGCTATCTTGAATAAAGAATTTTTTTCTGTAGTTGCTTGGCTAAGAGCTATATTCGTTTAAATACACTAGTTTACAGCATATTTGAACTTTGTACGATGATGGTCATTTCCCATGTAAAATCGTGCGCTGAATCCAAAAATGTAGTCCAAAAAAATCTCGGTAGGATAGTTTTGGAGATATAGGGGTAAGAGAGGCATAGTGAACAGGTGGGCATAGTGAGCATCGCGCGTGCTCCAGCTTGGACTTCCGGCCGTTCAGAACAAATTTGTTGGCTGTAGGATCAATATCTTAATGATATTGATCCTACTACCAGTTGATTTGTTTCATGCAGTTGGAGATCCAGAGCCAAAGTACGGGATGCTCACTATGCCCCGCCTGTTCACTATGCCCCTCCTTCCCCTAGCTAAAAAATGAAATCTCACGTTAAAAAAAACTAAAACACAAATATCTCTGGCTGCAATGAAGTGATATTAATTATTTTAACGCCAAATTAAAGGTGATAAAAATTTATTTCGTTATAACACTATTTTTCAGTTGCTTTCTGATCCTGAATCGAGTAGAGCACGAGCAGGGAACCGTCCACCTTCGTCATCTTCCACGATGACGACTGCTGTAGCCAATAGAACTTGGAAAGTGTAGAGCTGGGTCGAACCAGAAACCGTGATGTCAGTGGCTGCCACATTAGCCACTTGGGGGGAGGTAGAACCAGATGCTTCATTGTCTTCGTAGGTTTCGTTAGATTCTTCGGAATTGGAAGGATTGTTGCCCCCAGCAACTGCTGCGACTTTTTTTGACCTTTCCCTTCT